>NC_089822.1:73200783-74446408 GCF_035046505.1 Tiliqua scincoides
AAGCCATCCTTCCCTGCCATCAATCTCCTCAAAACTGAGTTCTGGCCTACTGCTTCCAGGTTCCGTTGCCCCAGCAGCCGCTCCACCTGGATTTCTGAGCAGGTGCAGTGGGCTGGAGATCTGTTTGGGAGAGATCAGCGGTGGAGAAGGACAGCTCCCTGGTGGAACAGTAAGTGGTTGTGCCGGGGACTTCTTTCCCATTGCGCTTTGGTCTCCACTTTGGAGACCACTCAATATAAAAGAGGTACCATCATCAGGTGCAGTTTTTGTCTTGCCACTGTTTAGCAATCTGCAACAACTGAACTTCCCTCCTCTGCAGATATCAAAGGTAAAGTTTCCCTGTTGTCCTTCGCATCTGTTCACCACAAAAAGGAGATTCATAAAGAGGATCAGTAAGGCTTCTCAAGACAGATAGAAGCCAACATCCAAAGCTTCATGTGGTTAGCTCCTTCCATGCTGTTCCTTTTTCTCTCCTGAACAGAAGCCCCTTCAGTCTGGGTAAGTTTCAAAGGCTGCCTGCAATGCACAGCAGAGGTTGGTTTGTTTTTTCAACACCCCTTCTCCCAGATGTTCCACTGAATTTGTGCAGAAGTTTTGTGCACGCCTTTGTGCATTTTTAGTTCTTTGTCTTGCCCTCCTTTTTAAAAAAGGACAATTATGGTATTTTAACAAAAAGAAACATGAAATAATAAAAGCTCAAGGTAACAAGCCTTGAAGATTCATTGATTCTAATTAATGTCCCGATTCGATACTAGATGGGTTGTTTTTATTCAGGATTAAAACCTGCAAATGTCTGAAGCAGATCTAGATAGCAATATTTTTGACAACACAAATCAACATGCCACTCAATTCAGAATGTCTTAAAAATGTTTTTATTTCTTTTTCAATGCTATCAAAACAGCCTTGGAAAAACTAGTGCATAATTTCTCCACCATGACATGAGTTAAATACATTTCTCTAATACCTATTCTTTCTTTATTTCCTACTTTCTTTTTTAATTTAGCAAATTAATCACAAAGGTATATACCTACCTCTTCTTTTGTAACCCAAATAAACAATAACTGGAAGATTCTACTTAAGTGATCTAAATATTTGCCACTGACCTGTACAACTGAGGCAAAACAACTTTACTTGTCATTAATTCACCAAGAAAAATAACAAATAAATTAATCAAGTGTTTGATAATTGTAGCAATGAATAAATACGTACATTTGACAATCTGTTAACCAATGAAATATAGTAACGTGTTTAAGTTACAAATTAAAAATATTGCTCTTGGCTAAGAAGGAGTGAGAGAGATGAAATGAATCAAATGTAATGATTTTATCCTGGAATTGAAAATACTCAGCACTATAGCCAACTAAAGGTTTCGAGATTATGTCTTTCCAAACAGGGGCTCAGGGTAGAATACTCTGAAACTAAAAATAAATACATCAAATTATGTAGTTTTCTATACTTCTTTGGTTTAGGAATCTGCCTTGATGTCTGCAGAATCTGGAAGAAAGGGACACAATCCAGCCAACACTTAGCACTGTGACACCCCTTTCTTCCTAATGAGAAAATTGTGCTGAATCCTCTCACCATGAAATCACTGAGACTTCTAGATGCTGAACTTAGGAAAGATTCTGTGCATACCTTTCAGGAATCTTCTACAGGGCTGGACTTCCCATGAGAGTGACATAATCAGGAAAGTCAGGGGGAAGTTTTGTGAAGAGCTTGCCCCTGTCTGCCCATCTACCTCTATCATTCCTCCTAGTCTCACTCTTTGGATTTCAAAAGTAATCTCCCTCTTCCTTTTGGGATTCAGAGTTTGGCAGCAGCAGTGGTGGCCACTACTGTCCGTGTAGGGTAAGGATGTGGTGACATTTGGTGTGCCAATGCAGGCCTGGGTCCTGGGAGGTTTCAGGTTATGCTTTGCTGGCAATTCTTTGCTCTTATTGGCATTCAGTGGTTTCAAGAATGAAATGCTGTGCTAAGGCAGACTTTCTTCCCATTTGGATGATATCTTCCTCTTTTTAATTTTATTAGCATACCTGTGTAAACATCATGCACAGGAACCGGTGATCGTCTGACAGTGCTATCTGAAGCATCATGTGGAGATGCAGGTGGTTGGAGAGGCTGGATAGTGAGACAGTCATTGAGAATGTCTTGGTCAAGCTCTGTACTTGAACGCAACTGAAATACAAGTACAGAAGAGAGGAAATCATAATTGTGAAGTAAAGGCCATCATAATGATAAGAGGCTGATGGGTAAGGGCAGGAAATTGCATGAACAACCTATTTTGGAGACCAGGAAATAAATATTCTCAGCAATTAGAACTTAATAATTTTATATAGCACTTTAAAATGTTCAAAGTACTTCAGATGCATTAGCCCCATAATCCTTATAACACAGTAAGTCAACATAGAATCATAACATAGGATAGGACCACAAGGTCATCTAGTCCAACCCCCTGCCAGACTGCAGATAGAAATTTGGTTTCTGGTTCACAACTCAGTTTCTTCCCTCAGCGATCAACAAATTCAGGTTGCCAGGTCTCCATGGCAACTTAATATATGTCCTAGGGAATGGCTGTTTGGCAGCAGCTGAGGGGCAGCCATCTTATTGCTGCTTCAGCAGTTAGATTTTGTCATTGAAAAAGCAGCCATATCAGCAAGACCCATGGAGTTGCAAGAGGAGCTGTTGCCCTGCTGAAGGCTGAGGGTGAGAGGACTTACTTTTGGATAGAGCTTCTCTCACATACTGTACTTGGGAGGCGGATTTGCACATGCTGCACACACGCTTCCTTCCTCTCAACAGGTCTGCTAGGCAAGTGCATGTGTTTTTTTTTCCTTTTTCCTCCCTCTCTCTTCATGCGCATATTGGAAAGGGAAGAGAAGGAAAGAGATAGAAAGGAGTGGAGGAGAGTGTGCTTTTTTCACAGTACATGTCTACTCAGAAGTGAGCCCACTGAGTTCAACAGGACTTACTTCCAGTTAAATGTGTATATGGTTACACCTTAGTGTCATGTATTTTAACTTAAAAAAATTCATATAACTATTTTTAGATCAAAGCCTTTAGATCAGCGTGCTCCTGGAGCTCTGGGGCTCCCTGAGATCCATTCAGGGACGAGCACACTAAGTGGCCCTCATCTGCTCCCTGCCCAGTTTGCTTGTCCATTCTTCTTATCCCTGGCTCTTTGGTCACACTGATATTTGCTAGGTTTTCTGACCTTTAGAGGGATTGAAAATGTGCTTTGTAATGCCTGTTTACATGCAGAACATAATTATACTATTCACTGGTGGACAAGAGATTTTGGGTGGATCAGTATTAAAGCATAAGAAGCTGAAACAATTGTTTGTCTCCTAAATTTTGGGCTGTCTCCTAGATGCAAAACAAATTTATCAAGCTCTCTCTTAGCTGTTATGCTACACATAGAATCAGAATGGCATCAGAACATTGGCTAGGTAATGCACTGGCCAAGGATCCACCAATGCACAAGGGCCCACCCAGTGATCTCTAAAGCTCATAACTTGAGAAGCCTATTGTTGTATAAAAGGCCCTGGCTTGTCTATGTAGCCACTGATTCTGGTGGCATGGGAGTGGAGGAATGTGGTTCCTGTGCCTGCTCCTCAGTTGAGTCTTCAGAGTCATAAGAGGAGGGTAGAACTGTGTACTTGACGAGAAGGTACAGAGTTCAACCTTACTTAGGAGGTTCTTAGGTAGGGGCTTCCATGGTCTGTATTCGGGGGATTCCCTCCCCCAAATCCATTGCTCCTTAGATTCATCAGCCTTATTCCCCAAGTGCAGAGGGTTCTGTTCCCAGGACCATGGCGCAGGCCTGCACAGTTTCTTGCACGCAGAAAAGTGCAGGATGTATACAGGTTCTGAGAGACATGTGGTCTGCATATGAATGTATGAGCTCACAACCTGTAAAACGTTTCATGCCAACTTTTTCTAAGGGTGCTTCCTTTGGCAGGTAGCAAGAATGCTGAATAAGCACGACAGACATCTGCAGCCCATATGGGACTATGAAGATCCCTGAGCTACTCCAGGCAGACAGGCTAGAAATATCCTAATTGTTGGCACAACAGCTATTGTGCCAAAGCAACAACAGTAGTTCCAAAGTCCTGCACTGATTGGCACTTCCTTCTTTGGGGTACCTTTTCCTCTTGCTTCCAGTTTGGCACTACATTGCTGCTGGGAAAGACATCTGAAATAATCTTATGTACACAGAAACATAGGAGGGGCATACTAAATGAGTCTAGCACAACAATCATTTATGAGGAAACATAAAAAAGTGAAAACTGCACAATATTTTTTATCACTGAACCTATTTTTATCTTATCAGTTCATGCAATTTTTTTAAAACTATGCGCTTTCTCAAAAATATGCAGCAGATACTTATTATGAGGGCATCTGATCAAGTTATTTAAAATCTCTTTCCAGCCCAAATTATGAAGGCCAGTTAATGGGGAGTCAAGGCAGAGAGTCACCTTGACCATTTGGATTGAAAGTTGCAGAGTTTGCTCAGTCTGTGTGGATGATTTGCAGTGGCAGACCTGGAGAGGGGGCAAGGGGGGAAAGACCCAGGTGCTGAGCCTGTGGGCCTTGCTGGGGTGGCACCACAAGCTGCTGCCACTTCCACTCACCACGCAGCCCTCTGCCTGCCCTCCAGAGCCATTCCAGGGGCAGGTGAAGCACCATGCAGTGTTCAGGAATGCTTGGAAAACCTTCTGGGTTTTCCAATGCAGTCTTATGCAGTACTTCCGGTTTCCCAGAAGTACTGTTTAAGACCGTGTTGGAAGCCTCAGAAGGCTTTCCAAGTGGTCCTGAATGCCATGCAAGACTCTGTTATGCTGTAAGTATCTGGGCATGGAGGTAGTGTGATGTGGGGGGGGGGTGGCATTATGCCCTGGGGCACCACAAGGGGCAGGAACATAATTGGTGACTTGAGAAGGAGTCAGACTTCAATTTGACAAGGGGAAAAAACCCTCAAAGGTTTGAGCTTAAAAACATAAGAACAACCCCACTGGATCAGGCCATAGGCCCATCTAGTTCAGCTTCCTATATCTCACAGTGGTCCACCAAATGCCCCAGGGAGCACACAAGACAAGAGACCCGCATCATGGTGTCCTCCCTTGCATCTGGCATTCTGACATAGCCCATTCCTAAAATCAGGAGGTTGCACATGCACATCATAGCTTGTAACCTGTGATGGACTTTTCCTCCAGAAATTTGTGCATTCCCCTTTTAAAGGCATCTAGGCCAGATGCCATCACCACTTGAGGTTCAAGTGGCTTTGCTGTGTATCTCATGCTGCACAGCCTACTTCCTTGCTACCTGATCAACCTGAAAAATTCAATATATTCTTAAATACTGAGGAAACATAAGTGCAATGAGAAGCCCCAGTCCTATCAGGGCCTTATGCTGCTGAAAGTACACATTCCGTCAATGCAAAGCTCTTTATTGTGACACAAAAGCTGGGCCACTGTTGCCCCTTCCAGGCTGCTGCAGCAACCAACGGGAGGCAACCAACCCACGGCAACCAACACAGGGCAGTGGCTCTCAGAGGCTCTGCCACTGGCAGTAAGGTGGCAGTGAGGGCAGGTTGTGGACAGGAAGGGCAAAGGTAGGGGGGATTTTAGGGTGAGAAGGGGGAAGAGTTGCTGGTGGGGAGGGATGGAGTGGATCGTGTTAGTACCAGGGTGCACCAGGATCCTATCCCTTCTTTTTGAACCTGCTCTGCCTAATTTCTCTCCTTGGATGTGCCAATTACATAGCTGGCACATGTCTAAGGAGACCCATAGGCCACCAGGAAGTTAGCTATGCAGAAGTTAGCTGAAAATAGTTTTACTTACCTCTGGCAGGCCTCCTGAGTGCCCCCCCCCCAACACTGAATGCAGCATGCACTCTGTTGGCGTGACTGCATCATCATTAATGTCAGGGGACAGGACAGTATGAATATTAATGCTTGTTAAATTAACCTTGTTAATTTACTAAGGCTGCAGTCCTAACCACACTTTCCTGGGAGTAAGCCCCATTGAACAAAATAGGACTTACTTCTGAGTAGACCTGGTTAGGATTGTGCCCTAAATTAAGTAAGGATATTTCACTATTTAAGGTGTTGTGTGAAGCAAACATTTAAAGAAATGCAAAGGACAATTAACTATGCATTCTTGAAATTTTCTTTTCCCCCCCTCTCATATGTATGCCAGCTCTGGGACTCAGATGTTTTTCATATTGTAACCATAAACTCTGTCTGCTCGCCATTAGTCACCTGCAATTACAGTTGTAATATATGTATATTTCTGAGGTTAAATATATCTGCATTCTTTTTATCCATTTTCTTAGCATAAGTATTGCAATTGATGCTAATTGCCATGGAACAATGTTCCAAAAAGTCAATTTTCCATGAACAATTTCAAGGCTATATTTACCCTATATTTATATTTACCTTTAAAAGGGTTCCTTTACAACCTAGCTTGCCGGCAATTTATTCATACATTTTATTTTTCAGTGTAAAGGTGATCTGTTTTCTTTATAAGCATCACAATTATGCGTAATTGGGATCAGATGGGGGGAGTATCAAGGAGTTCAATAAAGTGTGCGCTTTGAATTTACACATTATATAGAATACGCTATTATAAAATAGAAAATGCTATTAGAAACACATATATAACAAGTGTATGTCTTCAGAATAGATGCAAGCAATGAAGAGGAAAGATTTGGAGGTCCTGTTCACATATGCTTTAAGAACAAGTGCAATCCATTACGGGGTACAAGCCATGATGTGTATGTGCAACCTCCTGATTTTAGAAATGGGTTATGTCAGAATGCCAGATGCAAGGGAGGGCACCAGGATGAGGTCTCTTGTTATCTGGTGTGCTCCCTGGGGCATTTGGTGGGCCGCTGGACTAGATGGGCCTATGGCCTGATCCAGTGGGGCTGTTCTTAACAATACAAATGCATATCTTCTATGTTATGCAGCATGTATATATTTTGTACTTGAGCATGCCTACTTGATACATATTTCTCCAAGTGAATTCAGAATTGGCCAAACATAATAGAAAGAAATAGAAATCATATATGACAGCGACTAACTTTAAAAGTCACAAGCAAATGTGTAAATAAGTCCTACAGCCCACTTTTTTTTACTTTGTGAGGGAAATACATACTTTGAATCTTTGGATGTGAAAAGTGTTTCAGAGGGAGAGATGGGGGGGCAAAGCAAAGGTTAAGCACCCTCTCCAATCCAGCTCTTCTGTTTCAACTTGTCCCCTTGCCTTTTAGGAATTTGTTGCATGCGTGACTGGCCCATCCATGAATCTGACTGCAATGGTTGCCTCAGGCAGCAGCCTGGTGGGGGACACCAACTTCAAACCACTGACTCACCACTACTGTTCCTCCTTCTCCTTCCTTTCTCTGGATTGGAATACTAAGTAGATACAAAGTGGAAGAGAAAGTGTAAAAAAAAGAGGAGGGCTGCAGTCTAAAGCTTCTCTCTGTCACTTTTTTTCCTCCACTCATCTTCTCTTCCGATCCAGGCAGGTATCACCAGGTATGTTGGGCAGCATTTGACACACTGCTTCAGGTGCCAGGAGGAGCCATATGACATACTGCCTCAGGTGGACTAGCTCTGATTGTGTGTGTAATGCTTAGTTTGACCTTGAAACTCAGCAATGCTGTCTAGCAGTTCTGCTGAATTATGCACCTGCTCAAGCTTATAAAGTGCTGTGCTAGTTGGGCTGCAAAGCCCAACACAGAGGCTCTGTGTCGGCAAAATATCCAGTGGAGTCTTGAGAAGCCCCATTGCAGGCCTTGGGGCTTTCCCCAAAAGTCCCCTTCCCCTGAGAAGACCTCTGGTGGCCCCAGCAATGACACTGGATGCAGCGGTAGCCGTTTTGGTACTGCTGTTAGGATTGGACTGTAATATATTAATTTGACCAACAGACTTAAAATGCACAGAGTCCTTTGTAAGATATTTGCAGTGAATGTAAAGATGTAACAAAATACCAGCAAATTATGAGTTTGCTTCTTTTTAGCAGAATTCTTTTGAAGTGTGTGTTCCAAATTATATGAACATTGTCTCAGGTAAGACACTTAAATTGTCAATTTGACATGTCAAAGTTTGCATCTAGATATTTAAGCACTTTCCAGGAGCAATGTTTTGCTTACTTAGGGATACAAGGCACCATCTATAATGATTTGTATTTTTTCTTGACAGCTCTACCAATGTTTTTAAGTTCTTAGAACAAGACATGGAAATTCAACTCCTATCATTTTCTCATTTCAGATATGATTGGATAATGACTCAAGATTTAGCAAATCAAGTGGAAGTAATTAGAAGGGAACAAGCCTCTTAAATCCCTCAGTTTTCAGCTACATTATAGTTGAGTGAAGAACATGCATTAAGTTGGTTTGAAGCATCTCACGCTTCCCAAGACAAGGGCTAACAAAAAAGACCTTTTCTTTTGCATTTTTCTTATCACTGTTGTTTATCAGACTCATGTTTACTTTATGGAGACCTTGATTGTCTTCATTATTCAGTGGAAATCAGATGCCACTAAAGTATGTTTCTGAATATATTCAGCCGGGAGAAATGTAGCTTGATACCTGTTCACCCACGCAGATCCGTTTATTATCAAAACATTTTGGAGGGAATTATGGTGTTTTCAATACCTAGACTCATATTTCCTATTATTGTAGCATTTAAGAATCCATCTGAAGATTAGGTTTTCCCACTACTGACATTTATGAAACTAGATAAACATTTTCCAGCTAGCAAGCCATACTGTGTAGATACAGGTCATGTCCCATTCTTCAGCTGCAGCAGTAGGAAAGCAACACAAGGAACCAAAATCTGGCATGCCAGTCAAAGGAAATCAATAATTTCCAATTATTGGCATGCCAATATAAGGCACTCTTCTAGGGCATCTTGCAGTGAAATCACGATACTCATGCTGCATCCAGAAAGACAGAAAAGGAAAACACAAAAAGTTCCCTCACCAAAACCTACCCACAGCCACTTTGGGCATTTGGTGCAGCATGGGAATGGTGAGATATAAATTTTTAAAATAAAATGAATAAATACGTATAATGCCAAGTGTATCATCCAAACATCACTTAGGTGTTTTTTTTCCCCAGAGACCATAAAAGGATCTGTCTCTTGCTGATCCTACTGACATGCTGGATAGAGGTATCCCAAGGGTAGAGAAACATTCACTCCATTGAACCTGCTGTTGCAAATAAGTGCAACTAGCTAATGAGTCTTGGGGAGCCCTAGGTTCCAGGATGGCACGTATCTTAGATTTCTCTCCCCTTCATTTCCCATATACAGTCATATAACAAATCAGGTCACTTTTCCTTTTACAACATAGCAAAAATACAGCCCTTCCTCCCCATCTCATCATTGAAAATGCCAGTTCACACCCTGCTATCTCTCACCTCGACTACCACAGTCTTCCCCTCTTTGGTCTTCCATTGGCTCATCTCAACCTCTTCAACTGCATATAACATTCTGCTGCCCAAATCATTCATGTCCCTTCATTCTGATGATTCCATAAATCCCTACACTGGCTTGCAGTTCTTAAATCCCTAGATTGGCTTACAGTTCACCCCTGGATTTAATACCAAGCTCCTGGTCCTTATCTTCAAAACCATCCATGATCATGCATCGCCTTATGTCTCTGCTTCACTCTTGCCCAAGCCCTTCATTCCACTAGTTCCAACACTCTCAGCTGCCCAAATGTCAACAACTTTGCCTCTTCTCTCTTACTGCTCCTTATTCCTAGAACACCTTCCCAGATCACCCGTATGGTCCCGCCTCTCTTAAATCCATCTTTAAATTCTACCATTTCCATCCATTCATCCATCCAAGCATTTATAACCCACCTTTCTGCCTCCAAAGGGGCCCCAAGGGAGCCTACAACATTTTAAATGTACAATACAATGTAGTAAATTGTGGTCCTCTCAAACCAGTGATGACCTCTGTAAGAGATGATGCTATAGCTCCCTCTGCTTGGTCACTTCTTTGTTCTCCTCAGGGCAGAGTGATTTTAAATAGTCTCTCTCTACAACATCTTTGGCACCATTCCCTTGTTCCTTTATCTTAGTGTAACTAAGCATAAGTGCATGTGTATTAAATAATCGCATATTCTTTCCTATTTACCCTGCCACCATTTCCCTCCCCGTCTGTCATCTGCCTTGGGTCTGTTTGTAGATTGTGAGACTCCCAGGGAAGGGAACTGTCTCTGGGGAAAGAAAGTGACAACAATCCCCATAGTGATTGGAGGACTATGTGCAACTCTATGGGTCCTAAAGAAACATCTGAGCAATTTTGGCACAGATGGGATAACAACTGGTCACCTGCAAAAAGCCACATTCCTGGGAACATGCCACATATTGCATTGATACCTCACTAGCTCCTAAATTCTTGGCTAGAATTCAAACCAGTGAGGGTAAATGTCAGTCTAAATACCTGGTGAATTTAATAATAGTTTTAATAATAATAAATAATGCGTTTAATAATAACAATAATAACCTTCCCATCAACAACACTCAGAGTAAGTCCTCTCCCTCTTTCAATTGCAGAGGTTTGCAGTCCCTCTTACCACCTTTTAACATAGTACTATAGGTAAGACCACTGATAGTTGGTTCAGGCCCTGGTGGAAAAAAAGGTTTGGATTATTTCCCCCCCCCCCCCCAGAAGGGCATACTGGCTAAAAATCTTTACAAAAGACAAAAACATATGCAACATAATCAGGCTCCAAGTTCCCTTCCAGACTGCCAGACTCTAGTAATTTGTACCAGGTCCCCTGCCCCCTTGTTGGCTCAGCCTATAAGTTATAATTCACTGTCTTTGTAGAACTTTGCAAAGTCGTTTCAGGGGCACTTTGAGAGACATCACACACACAGAGAGAGAGAGAGAGAGAGAGAGAGAGAGAGAGAGAGAGAGAGGTGTCCTCACAGGTTTTTCAGCCAGTAACATCCTGTTATAATGTTACATGTTCTTGGTTTCAGCTTCTTTTGAGGTTCCCTGGGGCATGATTTATTTACTGCAGCTGTGAGAAACTGGTTTAACAGATTATCAGGATGGACAAACAGTAATGCTATTTGCATTGTATTGTGTTGATACACATCCTATATCAGAGACTCAGAATATAGATAAGTAGGATTTTTTTTTTTATGAGTGCAGTTTAGGAAATAGGGACCTTAACATACATAATGCATGTATTTGACTATAAAAAAAGCTTTCTTTTTTCAAGGCAGCAAAACTACCCATATGTATGTGTTTGTATGACTGCATAACCAGATTGTAAACATCAATTTTATGAAATCTTAAAGCTCACCAGATGCTTTGGATTAGTTGATTATTTAGGTTGGCTTGTTATGCAATTTGCAACATCATGAATTGTGACTGTACTTGGTATATTCTACTAAATACCTATTGCTTCTGCAACATACTCAAGCACATAGGTTAAGCTCTATCACAACCCACTGCAGCAGAAGTAAGAAAATACACATTAGATATGAGATCACAGAAAAGAGTGAACAGTGATAAGGAAATGCACATTAAGTAACATGAACCTAAACCAGGAAAACGTGCATTCCACGCTCACCTCAGGTTTAAGATATGTTATGGATCAGTAACTGGAAGCTCAAGGGCTAAATACATATCTCAAGTAATATCAAACTGGCCCCTGAAAATCACAAACATGACCAGTAGGGAAGTGGGTTTTCTTTTCCAGACTTCTTTGTTACTAAAAGTGTAAGGGCACAATCCTAACTAGGTCTATTGAGAAGTAAGGCCTATTGTGTTCATTGGGACTTACTCCCAGGAAAGTGAGGTTAGGATTGCAGCCTAAATTCTTGGCCAGCAACCACTGTTTTGAGATGCTCCTTTGATGATGTGCTGAAGGACCAGGACCTGTTCTGTCAAAAAGCTCAGCCATTATTGCTACCAGTCTCTCAAAATACTTATCTTGCCTCTACCTGGTAACTGGGGGCCAAGTGATATGCCTCAAATAACTGCCTCTGGCTTGCAGTTGCTGGTTCTTAATCAGGGATGGGCAATTCCCAGTCTGTGGGCCATTTGCAGCCCTTGGGGCTCCCCAATCTGGCCCGTAGGGAGCCCCCAGTCTCCAATGAGCCTCTGGACCATCAGAGAGTGTTGGAGCCCGCGCTGGCCTGCAACTGTTGGTCGCGACTGCAAGATGCAAGCTGTAGGTTAAATTAGTAATGCCTTTCATAGTCTCTGTGTGTTCTCTGCTTTTCCCTGGGCATTATTTTAACCCCTCCCCATTGCCTCTGAACAACTTATGCCTCCATGTGTTTCTGGCTTGGTCTGTATGTTTTCATTGTGCAAGAGCTGTGTGGCAAATGGTTCATAGTTCTCATGTGGTTCTACATACCTGTATTATATGAGGGCTATTCTGAAACTAAGAACATAAGAACATAAGAACAGCCCCACTGGATCAGGCCATAGGCCCATCTAGTCCAGCTTCCTGTATCTCACAGCGGCCCACCAAATGCCCCAGGGAGCACCCCAGATAACAAGAGACCTCATCCTGGTGCCCTCCCTTGCATCTGGCATTCTGACACAACCCATTTCTAAAATCAGGAGGTTGCGCATACACATCATGGCTTGTACCCCATAATGGATTTTTCCTCCAGAAACTTGTCCAATCCCCTTTTAAAGGCGTCTAGGCTAGACGCCAGCACCACATCCTGTGGCAAGGAGTTCCACAGACCGACCACACGCTGAGTAAAGAAATATTTTCTTTTGTCTGTCCTAACCCGCCCAACACTCAACTTTAGTGGATGTCCCCTGGTTCTGGTATTATGTGAGAGTGTAAAGAGCATCTCCCTATCCACTCTGTCCATCCCCTGCATAATTTTGTATGTCTCAATCATGTCCCCCCTCAGGCATCTCTTTTCTAGGCTGAAGAGGCCCAAACGCCGTAGCCTTTCCTCATAAGGAAGGTGCCCCAGCCCTGTAATCATCTTAGTCGCTCTCTTTTGCACCTTTTCCATTTCCACTATGTCTTTTTTGACATGCGGCGACCAGAACTGGACACAATACTCCAGGTGTGGCCTTACCATAGATTTGTACAACGGCATTATAATACTAGCCGTTTTGTTCTCAATACCCTTCCTAATGATCCCAAGCATAGAATTGGCCTTCTTCACTGCCGCTGCACATTGAGTCGACACTTTCATCGACCTGTCCACCACCACCCCAAGATCTCTCTCCTGATCTGTCATAGACAGCTCAGAACCCATCAGCCTATATCTAAAGTTTTGATTTTTTGCCCCAATGTGCATGACTTTACACTTACTGACATTGAAGCGCATCTGCCATTTTGCTGCCCATTCTGCCAGTCTGGAGAGATCCTTCTGGAGCTCACAAACTAAGTACCACTTGGTTGTTAAAAAAACAAGACTTAAGGAAAACAATTTAATACAGCTCAGAAGTTAAATACAACGGCCACACTACATCTCCATGCAATCTCCATCTGAACTGAAGCAACTGTCATGTCGTGGGACAAGCTTCTGTATCCCCTCCACGAAGAACGTTCTCTCATAGTTCTCATGTGTATTACAAATAAGCTCAGTATCATTCATATAAATTCTGTCTCTAATACAATCATTTATGCAAATTTATGTAAATTTATTCAAATTTGAATTGTAAATTCATTTTTTTCTCGGCCCCTGATACAGTGTCAGAGAGATGATGTGACCCTCCTGCCAAAATGCTTGCCCACCCCTGGTGTAGATCAACACTGAAATGTATTTTCACAGCAATTTTTTTAATGACATTTTATGAAGTTTTGGTTCCCATCAAGCACAGTGTTTTTGCCTATTACTATTCACACCTTCCTGTGATCTTGTGTTTTCTTCGTCCCTCTGTCTGCATGAATAAAATTTTGATAGAATAACTGCTACATCCCTTAGGATACTGTTGGCAGATAATCTGTCACTTTTTGAGATCAACCTGCAATTCTCCGGTATTCTGCACTTGACATGGCTATAGCATGACAAGGAAAGCTCAACGTGCATGCTGGCTAGGGATTTGCAAGAACTAAAGGGGTTGTAATGTTATTTCATTTGCTTTCATTTCAGTGACATTTTTAAAATTATTTATTTATTCATTTATTAAAATCACATCTATTTGATGATAAATTCCATCAATTTTCACAACAGCCAGGGTACCCAGTGACAGGCAACCCCTCTGGTTGTTTGGTTGTCAAAGATTTTGTGCCAACCTCCAGAAAAACCTCTAGTGGGGGATTCAAATGCATGTATGTTGAGCACTCTTTGACCCCACGGTCCTCACTGGGCAGTGCGTGCAGGGAACGCCAAGTTCTCTGGCTATCAAAGGCTTCAGGTGCCCCAGAGATATGTCTCCTGGGTAAACAAAGGTTGGCTGCTCTGAATGTGTTAAAAATGTGGTTACACATGGGTTATGTGTACAGCAAATGTAGTCATCTATGGGCTATGAAATTAAATCCATTTATAATGCATTCAGACTAATCTGAAGCTCCTGATATTAATTTCTTAATGAATAAAAATGAAAATGAATGAAAATTGAACCAAAAGGTTTCAGTTTGGTTCAATTTTCCATTTCTTTCAAAAGGAATCTATCCACATTATCCTTCAGCATGGACTCTTATGCACGGCAAATTAGCTGCTAGGATCTATTTTCAAATGGACAGGTCTCCACACTCTGCACTTCCTGAATGAGGTGCAAAGACTTGATGGTTCTCAATAAATAAAATAAATACAGCACTACATTTACAGAACTACCCTAACTTCTACAAGATTATCATAAGAAACATTTTGGAGCATTTTTTTCTTAGAATAGGGGTGCCCAAGCACCGGCCCTGGGGCCACTTGCGGCCCTCAAGAACTCCCAATCCGGCCAATGGGGAGCACCAGTCTCCAATGAGCCTCTGGCTCTCCTGAAATTTGTTGGAGCCAGCACTGGCGTGATGCAACTGCTCTCAGCGTTACAGCCAGCTGTTCGAACTCTCCCGTGAGCTGTAAGGGGGGGGCTCCCTCCATTGCTTAATAATAATAATAATAATAAAACTTTATTTCTATCCCGCCCTTCTCCCCAAAGGGACCCAGGGCGGCTAACAACATATAAAACAGATTAAAACATAATTTCACAAACAGATAAAAACACATTAAAAAACACATTAGCAGAACCCATAAAAACAGTAGTCAGATAAAAGTCAGAATAAAAGAGCATAAAACAGCAGTACTTAGAGGAATCAAGCCTGTAAAAAGCAACTAAAAGATGTATAAAAGATGTTAAAAAGGCCATGAAGTCAGAAGGCTTGATTAAACAACAAGGTCTTCAGGCCTCGCCGAAAAGTCTCCAGAGAGGGAGGCATTCTCAAGTCAAGGGGAAGGGAGTTCCACAACGTTGGTGCCACTACTGAGAAGGCCCTATTTCTTGCCGCTGCCCCACGTACCTCCTTAGGTGGCGGCACTTGTAAAAAGGCCTTCTCTGATGACCTGAGAGGACGAGCCGGATTGTACGGGAGTAGGCGATCTCTAAGATTGCTTACTGTTTCATTGCTTACTGTGATGAAGCAGTGGCAGCAAAGGAGAGGCTGACCTTACTTTGTGCAAGGCCTTTTATAGGCCTTGAACTATTGCAAGACCTTCATTCATTCATATGACTTCCATCTCTAATATATTAATTTATGTAAGTTTAATCTTTTTTTATTTAATTTATGTAAATTAATTTTTTTTCCCAGCCCCCGACACAGTGTCAAAGAGATGATGTGACCCTCCTGTCAAAAAGTTTGGATACCCCTGTCTTAAAAGGATGTTGGTGCAAAGGGATTAATGATAGGCAAAGTATAGATTATTAAAAATGTACCTGTTTCATAGAGGCTCTATATGACAATTAAGGGTCCAATCCTATGCAGGGTGAGCCAGCAAACCCCCGGTGTACACTGTTGCAAATGTGCCATAAGGCGGTGAAGCACCGGTGCTAGTTCCGCACTGGCTAGTGCTGGGCTAGGGTTGGTGGAGCACCTGTGCTCTGCCGCTTGGCAGTCACGCGGATACTGGGCAGCGAAGATGTTGGTGGGGGAGGTGGGGAGGAGGTGTTCCAGAGTGGGGGGGGGAGGCTGAAGGAGGGCAGGGAGAGGGTGGGGAGGAGGCGTGCAGGGGGAAGGGGTGGAACGGGAGGGAGAGGGGACCACTGGATCCTGAGTCTGCGTGTCGGGCCACTGGCCTGACATGGAGGCTCTTAATTCTACACCGACCCTTGGGTTGCCGTAGAATGAAGTAGTCCTGTTGTGGGCGTGACCCGCCTTACCTGGGGGAAGGGAACGAATGTTCCCTTCTCCCAAGGAGCTGCAGGCACTGACAGCTGAGTGTGCAGGATGCAGGGGCAGCCCTTTTTGGTGCTGCTGCAGCCTTGCACACCAGGCAGCTCAGGATTGGGCTGCCCGTCTGGTACTAGGCAAACACAGGAATACAAATTCAAGAGTTTCAAGTCACAGCAATTTTGGGTTATGCTGTAACAACGACAAGAGGGAATGGAGGATAAAATCTAACCCTCTAATCATTTTCATCGTTTATTTTGTTGTTTTACATTCACCATAATTAAAAGAATTGGTCTATCTCAATAGTCTCAAAACATTTCATAGCAAATAGCATTATTAAATTCCTTAAACACTTCTTCCCATCACTAAGCCTTTTGCACCATCATCCCTTTCAACAAAAATTGCTTCACTCCAGTGTTTGATTTATATTTCATGTTGAGAACAGGAAGTAAGGGGATTAAAGTTGAGGATTAAAACACTTACTCTTTACTGCATTTTTGTAAAGAATGGCTTCTTGGTTGCCATGGGCCCTGCTCAGTGACCCTTAACTTCAAATGCAATCCTTTTGCATTAATGAAATATTTCAATTGGACTCCATAAATAGCAAATGAATTACCAATTTTTTCCCTCTAAGAAAACAAACACAATAAGCAACTCCATCCAACACATTTATTTTTACTGAACTAACACTTAGTCCTAAAACACTTACACTGAAAATGCACTCCTGCCACCATAGCATATTAAAAATCAAGATGGCACATTACACATCGTAGGGCTGCCAATGTTTACAGGAAATCTCTACAGTGTTGTTAGAGTGTCTGGAAATTGTCCCATTGCAGACAACACTACGACTGCAATCCTACACTTATTTAATTAACAGCCCCATTCTAACAGGTAGTTCAGTCCTATCCCCAGCGGGGCTGCCACCAAAGGTGCAACAGCACCAAAATGGCGACCACTGTATCCAGCAGGTTGTCTCCTTCCCCAGGCAATGGTTCAGGCTCTGCAATGGGGCTACTTTAGTCTGTGCCAGCTGTTTTGCTGGTGCAGACTGGAGAAACTCCATGTTGGGCTCTGCAGCTCAACGTAGAGGATAGGATCTGGTGGAGCAAGACTCTGCCAGTCCCACCCCTTCCTGGGCTGGTCACTCCCGTCACCCCACCCGCTGCTCCAGAACACCTCCCACTGCCCCAAAAACCCACAATGCCATCCGGTGGTTCAACTTAACTCCAGGCACTCCCATGGCATCTCCACTCGGCACTGAGGCCCTGTGCTGATGGCCCCTCCTTACAGCACATTTGCAACATCCAGCACCAGTGCTGGAGCTCAGTGCTGGTGCTCAGCGAGGTTAGGATTGGGCCCTAAACCCCCCCACTAATGCAACTGTGCCAACAGAACAAGCACTACATCCTGTGGGGGTGGGAATTCCTGGATGCCTCCTCAAAGTAAGAGAACTCTCATTCCCTTACCCTGAGATAAACCTCCCTTGCTCTAATAGATCTCCTCGGACTTGTGCCAACCATTCCAATGGACCAGAATTGATGAGAGTAAGGGAGAGGAAATGGAGGAACAGGATTAGGATCCTGGCAATCTCTGGTACCACCAGGATCCACCCCCTCCTCTCCCATTCCACTTCCTGCCTGCCCCTTGCACCACCTGCCCCCACCACCAACTTAGCAGCACTGGCAGTGGGAAGCCTCTCTGCTGGTCTGTGCACGATACCACCAGCCATGTGCACTGGTAGCCCAGTGCTACTGGTGGCACATGCTCCTGCAGCTGCACTTCTATGGCTGAACATGCAGTCCATCAGCAAACAGCCCAGTTAGGATTAGGCTGTTAGTCACATATCTTAACATACCAATTTGTCCCTTTGTAACAAGATGGACAGGATTCTATAACTGAATAAATCTGAACTAAAGAAAAAGGGGCAAAACAAGTGATCTTATTCAACAGAAGACCAATTTATCATATGGAGGCAGAGGAAAAAGGAGGAAAGAAGCCCTTCCCGAATTAACAACTATCCCATACTCTTTTATCCTTTCTAAATGAGAAGCATTATTGTTATTTTTGCATTTATAAAGGAAAAAAAGATGGGCAAAATATTAAAACCTACTTTAGATACAGCCAAGGATTTTGGTGGGCAAATCGAATTATGATTTTTTAAATCTTTGAATAAGAGACTTGCCCCCACCTATCCACCCACCCACACAAAATCACAAACTGCTTTTGAAAGTCACCTCAGTTTCAAAACTGGCTTGCCATGTGGCATGTGGGGGCTGCTGTTTAAGAAAAATAAGCCTGCTTGGGAATGAGTGGAATTCTGCAATTCTTGGGATTCTCGCCAAAATCTTTTCAAATTTTTAAGAAACATGTTGTTCATCAAGCAGGTGATCCTTGCAACCCCAGTACCTATTTAATAGACGTCTCTCAAATCCACTGACAATGCCTAAGGCACTCCAAAAGCACTGCCTCAATACAGATGGCAGAAGCAAATGTTTATGGACTTGTAAAAAATAAATACCTTCTATGAACTGCCAGTTCTCTTCTTGTCCCATCCTATTTTCTTCCTGAAGTTGACAGCAATTGATGGTAAAATGAATTTGAGAAATCAGCCACAAGGAATGCTTTTTAAAGTTTTTCCTTCCTCACTTCTCCCTCTCCCTATAGGTCTTATGAAATAATTGACAGCCGTTGCGCGACTTCTTGTTCCCAAAAGTCAGATTTTTAGACATAGTGAAAAGATTGTTTTTGCCAACTTGGATGAAATATTAATGTTTACAATCGTTCAACAGGGCCAACCGTGTAGTGAAGGCTTCTATCTCCCTAGAGTCTTAATTTCTTTTCTTTTTAATTTTGAGAAAATCTGCATGTCTGTGAAAAGGAGGAAAACAGATGTTCTGTGGCATCCCTCAAGGCAACACACCAACTCTGGCAGTATGACAGCAGATTAAAAATATTCACGGCAGTAAATTTTGCCAATTTTGAGAATGTGTGTTTGCCTGAAGTAGTGAAACTAAAAATAGGCTTGAGGAACAGAGAAATCCAGTGCAGTCCTATGCATATTTACTCAGAAGTAAGTTCCACTCTTCAGTGGAGTTTACTCCCTAATAATTGTGTTTAGGATTGTGGTTGGTAAGTGTTATTGCACACAGAACACAATTTTTATGCATCAAGATTATGATAGGCATGCAACACTATAAATTAAAAGAAAGCAAATTCTAAAATTTATTGGGGTACAGTTTCTTTCATTTGGCTTTGGCTTTTGGCATTTCTTTTACTTCTTTCATTTCAGTTTCTTTCATGTGGGTATTCTTTAAATACCCACAATTCAGAAATACATTTAATATACATTCACAGCCCAATCCATTCCCCCACCAGTTTGTGAGAGACAGCAGCACCAATGCAGAGTGCGCTGCATGCAATAGTGGGGTCAACCAGATGGTCCTATAAGTCACCTGGCTGCCAATGGGTCTCCTTGAACCTATGCCAGGAATTTAGTTGGCATAAGGCTGAGGAGCTTCAGGGGGCATATCAGAGAGATAGGATATTGGCATGTACTCCTGCAACTGAGATCTTCCCCCTCCTGCCCTGGTTCGACCCAGTTCCTACCTCCAAACCACCCAACTTACCTGCTCTGGCAGGGTATCCAGGAGCTGCTGGCACATGGGTGGAGCCTCTGGCCATTTGGGCCAGTGGCTCCGAAGTTCACAGTGGTAGCACGGCTTCTGCACTGCCGGAACAAGGCTTACAGCAGTGGACTGTGAGATTCACTGCTATAAGCCCTGAATAGGATTGGACTGTGAGTGCCTAATTATTAAAGAACATTTCAAAGTATTGTGAATCACTGGATAGGCTCAAAATATGATCAACAGCCAAGTTAAACATAGTTAATATGTATGTATGTTGGCAACCTTCAGTCTCGAAAGACTATGGTATTGCACTCTGAATGGTGGTTCTTGAACAGCGTCTAGTGTGGCTGAAAAGGCCGATTCGGGAGTGACAATCCCTTCCACACAAGTGCAGTCTGTCCCTGGTCTGTCTCTACAGGGATATTTGTTGCCATGTTGGTTCCACAGAATGATAGATGCTGAATAGATAAAACAAGGTTGTTGCTTGAAATAAATACTTTTTAAAATGTTGTGAGCTTTTTCTTTTCTTTTTTAATACCTAGTGACTAGAATGAAATATTTTTAGTGCAAATTGAATGTTTGCCTGTCAATTAAATGGATGGTCTGAGAACACACAAAGTCTTAGGCTACCTAAAAGATCCATTGATATGAAGGTTGCACAGATGTCCTGCCTTCCTTAATCTTGGACTAGATTTGATGTAACAAAATAAATAAATAAAATGCCTTCCCTTTCCAGTTTGCATCCAAATTTCTCAATTTGGAGAAATTCCTGCCAAGAGCTAGCAGCATGAGAAATATAATGAGGTTTCAACTTAATTTCTCCTAAGAAGATGAAAGTTAAAAATAATTTGGGCCAATCCTAAATTTTTATTTACCCAGAAGAATAACGTTAGTAAAGATATTGATGGCCAATGAAAGGTGTGTAGGGTCAGGGTATGTGATTTTTTTTTCTTGACAGGAACACCATTCAAATAAAAAACAAAATTGTAGTAAATATTATGCTAGTAAATAGCCATATCTTCTATATCTGACATTGATGATCGTAAGCAATCTACTAGAACAAGCAGTGGCTTCTTATCTAGCCCCTGTTTGAATCAATGTTACGTCAACAGAATGGTCCATAGATTTTTAAAAATTGATTTAGGTTTGGCAGTCCATGAATACTAATTTCAGTAAAGAGGTATAATCAAGCAAAGGTTATAGACGGGTCAGGCACAAGTACAATACTCTTAATTTAGCATATTGATTTTGTGCAATATTCAGTTCCGAACATTTTAAGACCACCAGCTGACTCACACTACAATTCCTTTGATCAGCCAAGAAGGCATCTTTATCATGCCCTCTCTGCATCAGATATAAACAGTGATGGTAAATAAAGAAGCAGACCATTATCCAGTTCAGGAAGTATCATTTTTTGGAGAGATTTGACAATGCTTAAGCATAAATAGCTTCCAAAATAAGACTAATAGCCCAGTCCTGTCTAATCTCTCCACTGGTGGAACACCCACTGGACCAGGAAGGTGGGGGGAGAGCAGGGAGAGAGTGGAACAGGGAAGAGAAGGGGTGGAGGTGGTCAGATTGGCCTTGGGAGGGGCTTGATCAGCCTGCACAGATCAACTTGGACATGCAGTATCAATATCGCTGGTGCAGGTCCTAGTTGACCCATTGTGGTTGTTGGGGTTTACCCTGAGCAAGGGGACAAAAGTCCTCTTACCCTGAAGAGATCTCCAGCAGCCAAAATTCCCCCATGGGATGCAACATAGTCTGTGCCAGCACCACTATATTGTCGCACAGGAATTTAGATAGGATTGGAGTGTTAATGTAGGCCTCCTGCATATGTTTAATGGCCAAAGAGAATTATGGAGATATTATTTATTTGTTACCCAATGAATGAATGAATGAATGAATGAAAAGGTATTGGATACACTGAACTTAAAGGATCAGCAGCTCAATCCTACCTAACTCCCAACTGTAACCTAAGGGGGAATTTCAGGCTCCAGAGGTCTCCTTCAGTTAAGGGAATGTTTGTTTCCCTGCCCGGGGGGGTAAGCCTCCGCTGCCTGCACAGTCTACTCAGATCTCTATCAACTACTTTGCTGGCACAAGTCTGAGTGGACCTGGGAAGGCGAACTGAGGCCAGGACAAACAGTAGCCAACAGATGGTCTGATCTAGATCAGCACAGTGACGGGAAAGTAGGTTTAAAGTCATCTCCCCCAGCAGTTCAGG
Organism: Tiliqua scincoides; assembly: GCF_035046505.1. Taxonomy (NCBI): domain Eukaryota; kingdom Metazoa; phylum Chordata; class Lepidosauria; order Squamata; family Scincidae; genus Tiliqua; species Tiliqua scincoides. The sequence continues at coordinate 73,222,968 of NC_089822.1, forward strand.
GCCAAATGCAAGGAGACCAATCCAACTGCTATTTAGCATGAAAAAACATGCTTGTAGAGCATGCACTGAAAGTAACATCTTGTAACATCTAATGGTGAAATTAGATATACTTGCAAACACATGCTTCTAACTAGTAGTGCCTTTTAGAAATTTAATTTCTAGGGGAGGGAGGGCACCCCAGTCATGGCTGGGCTGGGCTGGGCAAGGAGGGGAAAGTTCAATCTTCCTTGTGTGCTGTTCTGAGGTTGAAAATTGTTCCCCTGAAGCCCTGGTTTAGCCCTCTGGTTTGGGAACAAGTAGCTACTTCAGGGACGGGGGAATTTTCAAATTCAAATGGTACTTGAGGGAAGAGTGATCTTCCCACTTCCCATGCATCCTGCTCCTGATGGGGATCCCACCCACCACAGCTGTTTTAATTAATAAAAGTCACTTCTGGCTGGAAAAATGCCTGAATAGCATGCATTTGTGTGCACAACTAATTTGACCCTTAGTCATTGCCCTCAAAGGCAAAGTGTTGCCAGTTTTTCTATAGTTTCCTAGGATGTGGTATGCATTTATAGTACAAGTTGTATGCCTGTACAGAACACAGAATTCATCCTAAATTACTATCAAGGCCTTGACTGAATTCCCAGAAGGAAAAGCAAAATGCTCTAATGATTCATTAGTATCCTGGCAATATCAGTGTGACCACATGCTGACATGATTACTGAAATCCCAGCTGTACTGGAATCAATGGACAGTTTATTGTTGCTGCCAGGATTTCTCAAAGTAAGAACACGGGTCTATAGTACCATCCATTGCCTTCTATGGTTTGCTCCTAATACTTACAATGTGTGCATGGTATTTTGAAGAGCTGGTTATATCATGAGACAGCAAAATAATGTCATTTAGTGTGCAGAAGGGAGATTTAAAAAGAGGATTAGAGGCAGTCAAGCAGGATATATTAAACAAATCCATGACTAACAGGGTGTAACAGCAAAGGGTCTCATTCTATTCAACTGAACGGTTCCCTAGGGCTGGAGCTATTACTTCACTGTGCTTTTATCACCTTGGAATTTTTATGGTTATTTCTGATGAATTCACATTTTTGTACAGACTTTTTTTGACATTAGGCCAATTTTCATTTTTAATTAAAGTCGTAAATAACCTTAATTCTGACTTTAAAGGTTTTCTGTTTCTTACATTTTTATTATTATGCCAGGAAATATTTCAAATACCAAAGCATGAAGTGAGTTAGCCATATAAAGTTCGCAAAAGACTTGTAAGTACACCATAACTTATAAATGTTAAACATTACAGCTTAAGAACATTTTTAAACTCTTTCAATCAATTTCACAATCCTTTAGTTATTCCTCCCCCACTTTATTCATCAAAATGTATGTCCAGTTCAAATTGATAAATTAAGTGAATATAAAGTAAACTAACAATGAAGCTAATTCTCACAGTATGCATAACCAAGGATTGGTTGACTAAATAAATATATAAAAGTGGCCACTTCATTTCTTTCCTTAAGGAAGAAAGCAATATGAAAGAATTAACAACACTATGGGCCCAATCCTATCCAATTTTCCAGTGTTGGTGTAGTTGTGCCAGTGGGGTGTGCGCTGTATCCTGTGGTGGAGGGGCAGTCATTGGGACCTTCTCAAGGTATGGGAACATGTGTTCCCTTACCATGAGGTTGCGTCATGGCTACACCAGAGTTGGAAAGTTGGATAGCATTGGGCCCTAAATCAAAAAACAAATAATCCCATATTCTAAAGAATCTCATATTTTAAAGCAATAATAAAGGGTTATTTAGAAAATTATAAAATTTTATTCTGTGTGTGCATATTCATATACCTGAGTCCTCGCAGTGGACAGGATGTAAAATGTTAAACTACATAAATAAATGTTAAAAAAGGAATTTAAGGTCCTACAGTATAAGACTTCGTCATCATTTGGGTGAAATCCAAATCTTTTCAGATTGATTAGCATTTTGTTACTGACTGCAACAAGATACAGATTGCAACGTTTGTGTGCCTTAGTATTGCGAGACCACATCACCGATTTTGCTCTCTCTCTCTCTCTCTCTCTCTCTCTCTCTCTCTTGTATAGCAATGGCCTGTGAAAGTTACCTTTTTCCTGGCTTGCTGATCTTTGGAAGAATGGGCCTTTACATGTTTCCTTAGAGAACTTGGATCTGTGTATCTTTTCGTGCATCCAGGAATCTGACAAGCATAAGGTTTCTAAACAGAACCAAAGAAAAGTGCTGAAGTTACACAAGTTTTTAAAAATCCAGAGTTTGCTATATGAATTCAATGCAATGCAATAGCCCAAGCAGAATTGCCATGATGTTCCTAGAAGTCAAGAGAGAAAGAAAAGCAGGCTCACAAAAGAGAGAGAGAGAGAGAGAGAGAGAGAGAAAGTACGAATGCTAAGTTTTGTTATATTTCATCCCAAACATGTACACATACACAACCTTTGTTGCTTGTTTATAAGTCTACCCTAACCAACATGTTAGCTGTGGGAATGTCATGGAACACTGGTGCACATTCTACTTCTACTGGAGAAGGCTCAGTCACAACATTTTGAAAATCAGTGAAACTTTTACACATAGAGTAATAGTTTAATCTGGCAGTTGGGGGAGAACATTAAGCAGGGCATAAAGCCAAGTGGGGTATGTGCTGTAGATACAAAAAGGGGCAGAGACAGGAGGGACTGAATTGTATATATTAAGTAATTATCTCTTCTTGTACTTACAATTATATTACCCTCATAGAAACCTTTGGTATAGTCAGAAATTAGATTTCTTTAGTGGGTCAGGTAAAGAAGTTGTAGTAAAGTCCCAGGTATAGAGATATAGAAGAAACCTGCTTCAGAAAGAGAGAATGAAGGGGAAAGGTTAGTCTGTGTAATGCCAGACAAGAAATAAAAGCAGAAAGCAAATTCTAAAAATTCAAGCTTCAAAAATATTGCAAAATGTACAAGAATGTTTAGAGATCCAGTATATTAATTAATGGTTTTGAATTCCATGCACAAATTGCAAACATGCACTGTTATCAATATATGCTTTGTTATAAAGAATATTAGGGCTGGTAGATAAAACCTATGTTCACCATTGTTGTCTTTGCATTATTGGTCAAAACTGAGTCTTTTGTACCATCTTAAGGTTGCTCCATCCATCACAGCTTCCTTTGTGAACAACAATAGCTGTGCAGGAAACAATCCATATATCATGGTGTGCAGGAAACAATCCATATATCATGGTGAAGTGCTTTTCAAGTGTTTTTCCTTTAGTAAGTCAGGTACTTTTTAGACCTGATAGTTATACTCTCAGTAGCAAAAACACTCATGCCACACTTTATAACTTGTGATATATATGCTATTTCTATGTAGGATACTGGGAGGAAAGAAGTGTCTTTCAGTTTTCTGCAATATATAAACCTGATTCAAAATCTCTTCATCTGTTCTGGGTGCAGTCTCCTAAGCATCCAATATTCCCTTACGTTCATTTCTATGGCTTTCACACAACACAGGAATGGCAATAAACGGATCAGTTCAGCTCCAGTTGTTTACAAGTGGTCTCCATCAAAAGATAGCCAGTTCAGATATAAATCATAATATTTCAGCTGACCAGTTGAAAAGCCAGCCCAGATATAAATCATAATATGAATGCAGATGTGCATTCAGATGCACATCCCCAAAGAGTGACATGCAAAAGCCAACTTACGTATGTGGCATACTAGAATTGGGGCCAAGGGTGGCCTAAGGCCTCCTGGCGCTTGAGGCAGTATGTCAAAAGCTGCCCCTCCATATCTGGTGATGTGTCAGTCTCTCCTTCTCCCACTCCCTGTATTAGAAAAGGAGGAAGGGGATAGAAAAGAAGACTAAGTGTGGAGGAGAGGATAGCTGTGAGTGAGAATTTCTGCTCTGTCGCCCCGTCTTCCTTTTTCCAGTCCAGGAACTAGGAAAAGCAGAGGTGGTAGGAGGAAAAGCAGCAAAAGTGAATGAGCTCACAGAGGTGGGCAGCACCTCCCACAATTTACTGCCTGAGGGCCCAATCCAGAGCCCTGCACACTGGCTTAGCGCTGGCACGCACTGTTGCAAATGTGCCGTAAGGCACATCTGCAACCATTATTGCAGGCCCAGCGCAAGCCAACACTGGGCCAGCTCCAGCACTGGGCCTGCATTCTGCAGCCCAGTTGCTCACCCAAACCGCTGGGCGGTAGGTGAGTGGGAGCAGGCAGGGCATTCTGGGGTGGGGGAGATGGGGGGAGGGTATGGTAGAGGGAGAGTGAGGAGGAGGCATGGCTGGGAAGGGAGCGGGGTGGAAGTGGGGAGGGTAGAGGTCAGTTCCTTCGGATTCTGAGCCCCATGTTGGGGTCCGACATGGGACTCCTTCAGTCTGCGCCAGCTCCAGAGCTGCCTCAGAATCTAGTAGCCCCACTGCAGGGCTATTTCCCTTACCCAGGGAAAGAGGACAAAAGTCCCCTTACCCCAAGGATCCACTGTGGGCTGCCTGGTTCTGCTTTGGATGCTACGGAAGCCATTTTGGTGCTGCTGCAGCCTCGCACACTGAGCAGCTCAGGATTGGGCTGTGAATCGATAGGCTCTGATCATGGCAGATATCTTTCAGAAGACAAACTTGACCCAAGTGGGACAATATTCTATAAAAGGCAAGCTCTCTTGACTAAAACTTTCAGACTTGAAAAGTCTGAATCTATGTATGACATTCTAAAATCATGTTTTGATCTTGATTTAGCATTACAAATTTTATAAGTGGAATCTAATGTGAAAATTAGTGTTCATTTTCTTAATAAGTTAAATTGCAAACTTCTGCTGAATGCATATTTTTATTTTAGCTTTGTCATAATGAGGAGTAGACATTGGTGTTCAGGTCACAGTGTTAGACAACTGATGCATAACAACAGAAATACAAGAATAAGCAAGAGTCCCAAACAGACCCTAAATGGTTTCCATTTAGCATTTTACAGAGGCTGCCCATACTTTCTGAAAAAGTTGAATATATGAAGTGGCCAGATATCGTCAGGCTATTCGTCCAACTGGTTCATTATTGTCTACACTAACTGGCACTAGCTCTCCAGGTAGGATACTTTTGCAGCCATACTAGGAAGCTCCAGAGATCAAACTGGGAGTTTTTGCATGTAAACATGTGCTGATCTATTTTCCTAGGCATAATTTTTTCTATAATAATGAAAACTAGAAATTGGTGCTTGCCATTCCTCTGCATTTGAAGCCATATTCTACAAGCTGCAGTGCAACTGCAGATACTAGCAATCTTAAGCTTGCAATTCTGCAACGTGAGAGCAGAGCAGCATTCCTATGGAGCCAATGCAGTAACTGTTCCCCCACCATGGTGCCTCCTTCTAAGTGTGCTGCATCCTAGCAGGCCCATTGCTCTAAACCAGGGGTCGCCAAACTTTTTGGCCAGAGGGCCACATCAAATATCTGGCGTGGTGTTGTGGGCCAGAAAAAAAATTTAAATAAATAAATTAGAGATGGAACTTAGATGAGTGAATAAATGAATGAATGGGCTCATTCATTCAACCTCTCTGGCCCTCAGAACACCCTCCAGACACAATCAGAGCATGGTTCTGGTCATGTTCAGTTGAGTGGGCTAGAGATTTTCAGAGGACAAGAGGTTGGCTGTGGGCTGGAAAGAGGCTTGCTGCAGGCCACATCTGGCCCCTGGGCCGGGGTTTGGAGACCCTTGCTCTAAACTGCAGTCCATCTGTACCTCATCTTACGGCATTTAACAGTTCTCTCTCACCAGGTATTGCTCTGCTCCTGCTTCTACTGGACATAGTTATGGGTCTGAAGGAGAAGGATATTTGATACCTGAAAAGGAGGCATAGTAGTCTCTGTTTAGATCAGGGGTGGGCAAACCCCGGCCCGCAGGCCATTTGCGGCCCTCAGGAAACCCCAATTTCCAATCCAAGGAGCCTCTGGCTCCCAATCTCCAATGAGCCTATGGGAGACTGTTGGAGCCCATGCTGGCTCGTGACTGCTAATCGGGACCCCCAGAAGTGAGCTGTGGGTTGAGTTAGACTTTTTAACATAAGACGAGCCCCACTGAATCAGGCCAAAGGCCCATCAAGTTCAGCTTCCCACCAGTCTTCATGTGTTTATAGTCTTCATGAGTTATAGTCTTCATGAGTTTTCTACTTTTCCCTGGGCACTATTTTAACTCACTCCCCATTGCCTCTGAACAACTTATGCCTCCATGTGTTTCTGGCTTGGTCTGTATGTTTTCACTGTGCAAGAGGTGTGTGGCAAATGGTTCATAGTTCTCATGTGGTTCTACAAGCCTGTATTATAGTTCTCATGTGTATTATGAATAAACTCAGTAAAATACATTCATTCATATAAGTTCCATCTCTAATGTATTCATTTATGTAAATATATCCAAATTTGAAATGTAAATTCTTTTTTTTTCCTGGCCCCTGACACAGTGTCAGAGAGATGATGGGGCCCTCCTGCCACAATGTTTGCCCACCCATGTTTTAGATCAGCCTTTTTCAACCACTGTGCCATGGCACACTAGTGTGCCGTGAGTGGTCCACAGGTGTGCCACAGGAATTTGGGGGAAGATCATTTATTAGTAGGGCCAATGGGGATGTGAGCCCCCCACTGGCAGCATAGTGTGCCCTGTCAATTGTCAAAAACCTGATGGTGTGCCTTGACAATTTTAGTGCCTTGTCAGTGTGCCACGAGATGAAAAAGATTGAAAATCACTTTAAGACAAATAGACTTACTGATAGATGCTTGGGCACAAGAGCAATGTATATGGCAGCAAAGGATCATGGAAGGGACAAGAAGCTACAGCACTTTCTTAAGTAGAGCTACTCCATACCCTAGGGCTAAGATCTAAATCAGAATTGACAGCCTATGCCTCTGAAACAGTTATAGAGGAAAGGTGAAAAGCTTTTTCTGCCATAATGATCTCCCTTCCTGTATCTAAATTGCAGAACTGATTGGACCAAGTAACAGCTGTTTTGGAACAGAAAATCATAACATTCATGTTGGTCTTTAGGAAAAAAAATCCACAATCAAAAGTAGGGTAATTATTTATTTAGGCCCAAATAAAAGTAACAGGTTCAAACAGCAATCTTTCAAGTCTATAGACTACTTCATCGGGAAGCTGAACTAAATGGGTCTTTGGCCTGATTCAGCAGGGCTCTTCTTATGTTCAAAGAACACAGGATTATAACACATTGCCCTACTTTGGATTGTGGATTCTGTTCTAGAAGGTACTTTCACTCTCCACTCACACCCAATTTCTCCATATCTGACACTCTTTTCATCTTTCAAGATGCAGGACAGCAAAATAAAGTCTGAAATCACACTCTTCCCTTACAGTGTCCAGGTGCGTCCTCTGGTGCTTGGCTCGGTCGCTGGAATTACTGAATGCTTTTTGACAGCCTGGATGCTGGCAAAGGTAGGGTTTTTCTCCAGTGTGGCTCCTTAAGTGAATCTTGAGATTTTCTAGTCTAGAAAAGGCCTTCTTGCAGCCTTCAAACTGTGGAACAAAACAGCATTTCTAAGATTGAAGGAAAGGGAAGAAAATACTTTCCTTTGCTTTTTGCATACAAGTTGCTTGTATATTCAGTGTTGATTGTATAGTTTTAAAGAAAGCCAGTGCAGACATTTGTTGAATGTATGGGATGAATTTGGAATCATGCCTAATGCCCCCCACTCCCAACATCCACATGTTCATAAACATTTGAACAGATCCTATGCACACAAAATGTAAACATGGCTCTTTCCAAGCATTTGGGAACCCTTCAAAAGGCAATCATGTAGAGAGTCTGTTCAGACCTTTGGACAAATGCATGGAGTCAGGAGCAGGGGCAGCAGACACAATCCCAGTTCCTCCCCTCCATATGTTCAATGAAAGCCTGTTCAGGGTTTGCTGTGCTGGGTAGGCAACAGCATTCTAAAAGAGTGTACTACATTTTAGAAAGGAGCCAGTATTCCCCCCCCCCACCTCCATAAACAGCTGTAGAAAGAGGCAAGTCTGACCATTCTTACAACATATTCCTATGCATTACTACTCAAAAGTAACAGCCCAATCCTATCTCTACTATCTTCCATCATGGAGCCATGCTGACCAAGTGCATGGTGGGGGTGCACGATCAGGCCACCAGTGAGAGGTAAAACCCCTTTTTTCTTACCTTTAGGTAGGCTGCTTAATCACCTTGGTTTCCTTGGACCCACAACAGCTATTTTGCTGGTGTAAGTCCAAGGAAAGGAAGCGGGTGGGGTGGAAAATCAGGGATAGGATCCAGCATACACCTTTGCCTCTGAGATCCATCTGTTCCAGCCTGCTCCCTTCCCTCCCCCTCCCTGCTTCAACCTCCCATTAACAGCTCAAGGTGCTAAACTACCTGGGCCAGAGGAGTGTCTGGGTGAGTCTGGAATGTGTGTAGCACTACTGGCTACTTCCACCAGTGGTTCCATCACAAGCAATGGCATTTTGCACTGTCACTACAGGGCCTACAGCAGCAGATCACAAGATCTGCTGCCATAGGCCCTCAATAGTATTGGGCTTCATTGTGTTCAGTGGGACTCAATTCCAGACAAGTGTAAGTAGGTTTGCAGCCTGTAAAAGGTGAAAGCAGGCATATACCTCACACCTCATACTTTACCCTTACTCCCTTCTATGGGGCTTTAAATAATGCAAGACTTACATCTGACCTTTGCACCTGACTGACTGTATGGAAATGATTGTAAAAGGTATATTTTCAAAATAAAGCATTCCGTTGACAATGGCAGAATGAGTATTCTCAGAATGATGTTTTTGTAAACTTTGCATAAGATGAATGATTTGCTAATGGTATTTGTTTGCTTATGGTTCTGTTTGCTAATGGTATTTCAGACAAACTACCCAATCCTATTCCCACCATCAGTGCTGATGCAGACATGCTGGCAGAGCATGTGCTGCATCCAACAGTGCAGGGAAGGAAGTATTTGGAAATATTTTTACTTGTCCCCCCCCCCCCCCAGTAGGCTGCACGATCACCTATTAGTCTCTTTGGACTGTGTCAGCCATTTTGCCAGCATATGTCTGAAAAGAGAAAAGAGGCATTGCCGCCTGGGAAAGAGGCAATAATATCTGGTGGATGCCAGTGCCGATGAGATCCACCCCCTCTCCTTGTCTGTGCCCCTGCCCTCCCTGATCCTCTGTGAAACTTCCCCTCTCTCCCCCTTTCCAATATGCCTCCACTGCTAACTTACTGGCATCGATGGAGGCCTCTGGAGCCAGTGCTACACACACCTTGCCATTGCCATTAGAGGCAGTGGCCTAGAAGCACGCAACGACTTTCATACCATTTTAAAATGCTAGTTCAGGCTGTGCTAGTTCTGGAATGCTAATTCTGGCACTGCAAGATCCCAATAGGATTAGGGCCTTAGTTAACGTGTTCTTCATTTCATTAACCTTTATTAGGCATAAATACAAATAAACAAAGAACAAAAGATGGCCTGCCCCTAACACAGAGGTTCCCACAAACTCATATATTAACAGCTCTATGAGGAACAACAGATTTAACTTTGCATCTCTGGATAGTGGCATAGAGAAAAACAGCAAATTGGGTAATAATTAACTTGAAAGAAGTAGAAAGAAGGAAATTCAAAGGTGCATTATCACAGGTTCCCAAGTAGCAGGTCAGTGACTTGTTTCAAAAAAGCAATATATAAATCTTTATACCAAGGACAATAAAATACAATATGAAAGATTCAATATCCTCTAGATTACAGTCACAGCATCTATCAACTGCCAGACTCTGATTAAATCTAGTATGCAGCTCCTTTGACAGAAATACATAAAATTGCGCTAACATATAAGCATAATGAACCTGGGGGTCTTCAATCAGATAAAGGTATCTGGGGTTATGTCCAAAAATAGTTGGTAACTGTAGGTGAAAAGCAGAGCAAACCTTGGTTGCTGTTGAATAAATTTCCTGTCTTTCCTATAGTCTAAGCCAGGGTGTCCAAAGTTTTTGGCAGGAGGGCCACATCGTCTCTCTGACACTGTGTTGAGGGCCGGGGGGAGGGGGAAGAATTAATTTACATTTAAAATGTGAATAAATTTACATAAGTTTACATAAATGAATATATTAAAGATGAACTTGAATGAATGAATGAAGGCCTTGCAATAGCTCATGGCCTATAAAAGGCCTTGCACAAAGCAAGGTCAGCCTTTCCTTTGCTGCCGCTACTGCATCAGACATGAAACAACAAGCAGTGGAGGGAGCCCTCATCCCACAGCTCATGTGAGAGGTCAAACAGTCACCCTCACACTGACAGCAGTTGCGTCGGGTCAGTGTGGGCTCCAGCAAATCTCCAGAGGGCCAGAGGCTCATTGGAGACTGGAGGCTCCCTGAGGGCCACATTGAGAGGCCTCAAGGGTCGCAAGTGGCCCCAGGGCCAGGTTTTGGGCACGCCTGGTCTAAGCAAAAGACTCTTTAGAGAGCTATTCAGGGTTACTGCTCCCAACTGGTCAGCTGAAAGCCCGATAGAGTGGATTTAGATGAAAAGCGAGTAGTCCACAGGTTGCACGGAGTCAGATAACATGACTTTAAGGAGCAGAGCCTGCTCAGTTTTGAAACAAACACTGAGCCAGAATTTAAGAAATCTGGCCCTTGCTAGATACTCTAACCTGAGTTGACCGGCCTCCAGGCATAGAGTCACATAAGGGACACAATGGACAATACCAAAGATCTTGTACAAAAAAACTGAATAGATTCTTTGGATACCATAAAGAATTTGGGCAGAGATCTTGGCATTAAAAATATGAAGCGCAACTGGTATATATGAATTGCCCCGGGAGTAGAAAAAGCTCATAATGATCTGGGTCATAAATTTAGCAGATTTAACCACAAGAAGCCAATGTTAAATCCAAGATAATTTATAACTGAAATTCAGGCCCATGTGTTTGAATGTTTTAACGTTGGATAGATTTGCCACAGAATAGCCATGAGCGATGTTTCCAGGACCTCTCAAATACTAAGATTTTTGATTTAGCATAGTTAAGGTACAGGTCTTTGTTGTTAAGGTACTCGATGCCATTTCAGCATTGAGTAATCAGCCACCTCAAACCTATATGGGTCTGTGAAATTAGGACCATATCATCAGCATAGAGCAGCCATTTTCAGTGTGTGCCATGGCACACTGGTGTGCTGTGAATGGTCTGCAGGTGTGCCGCAAGAGTTTGGAGAGGGTCATTTATTAGTAGAGCCACTGGGGGATGTGAGCCCCCCACCAACAGCATGGTGTGCCTTGTCAATTGTAAAAAACTGATGGTGTGCCTTGACAATTTTAGCACCTTGTCAGTGTGCCACAAGACAAAAAAGGTTGAAAATCACTGGCATAGAGGGGCAGTGAGAATCTGTGGTACTCAAATGTGCTGATAAATCGTTTATAAACAGATTGAATAATAAGGGGGCAAGAACACATCCTTGCTTTACGCCTTTGTTAGTAAGTATTAACGCAGAAAGTTTACCTTACGAGTTTAATCTGACCTGGCACAAAGTGTTAGAATACAACCTCTGGATTAAGTGCAGTAGCCTAGTATTGACACCCAACTTTAAAAAGCTTGGACCATAGCAAGATTGTATTTACTGTGTCAAAAACATGCAATCTAACAGCAGCTATAATTAGGTGAAAGAACAAGAAACCAAGCTGATTTCAATCACATTTTCAAATGGAAATGCCCATAACTTTTGACTTCTTAAGCATGCATTTGAAAGAGGATGTAATACCTTTACCACAATTAGTCACTTTAATCCATGCCAAGCTTTTGGCATTTTAAAGACTTATAATACTCCTAGAAATAAGCCTGATTCATCCCGACTTTCTGGAAGTATTAAAATTTTGTGGAGTTAATAAAAGAAGGAAAAGAACTCTGCAATGTTTGCCCAGTTACTGTGCTTCTCTTTCTACTATAATGTTCAAATTGAAGCTATTAACTAACTCATAAAAACAATTTCCTGAATCTCGGTTGTTCTTGATTTTGAACTAGTATTCTTGTTAATAAAATCAAGCAGAGTGTGAATATATTTACAGGAAGAATTATTTTTTCTTTATAAAGTGTATGTGTAGCAATAATTGAAATTTTACTTAGAAAATATAAAGAAACAGAAATTGGAAATACAAAGACTTATGGTGGTGTTTATGAATAAATGAAACAAGAATTATGCTAATTTCATAATGAATGCTATATATGTATGTATAGATGCTTGGTTGTCATTAAACAGCTAACTACACATGATGCTCAGTTCAGCATAGCTATTTTTCCTATAATTTTTGCTTTTTTCAAAATGTTGCTGCAGAGCCTGCAATTTGCAGCAGAAGACAATTGGGGTGGGGTGAGGAGACTTCTTAACCTTTTCTCTTTAGCTTTTTTTCTGATGAAATTGCCTTTAAACCTGCTTTTTCTTTCCTGCTCTTTTCTTTCTACATGGAAAAGTAGATGGGGCAGTTTTTAGTGAAGAAGTTCCTGGAAGGAGAAGGGGACAGACCTAGCCTCCAGTTCAGCTGACCAGGAAATTACCAGCTCCCTTTCTTTGGTGTCACCCAGTGCGGTCTGCACCCTCCACACTTCCTAGAGATGCCACTGTTGAGGGGGCATTTTCATCAACACCATGGCATGAGGGGATAGGATTAATAATCCTTGGGTGCCTCAGTTCAAATCCTAATCAGAACTCCATATGCTATTTAGATTGAAAAAAAATATTTTTATTTATTTACTGTATTTTTATCTTGCTGTTCTCCCCATGTGGGGACCCAAAGTGACCAAACTACACATTTAACATGTTGTGTCATTTGGCCCTCACCCACCCACTCACCTAGATCAACATTCTCAAAATCTTCCACAACAGACATATAACTGAAATTCGGTATGCACAAAATGGAAGACAACCTGATTGCTGGAGAAGTTTGAAAACTGGAAATTTTTGTCAATTACATAAATACAGGACAAAAAGTATACAATAATAGCTCCTATTAACAGCTTCCTGCAACAGGGTATTGTTATAGCACTTTGTCCTGGGTGTAATTTTATGGTACAGATCATAAAAAAGAAAAAAAGGTTGAAATCCATAAAACTTTTCAAAATGTTTGGTGCAGAAAAGTACCTGCACTCTGCCCTCAGCTAATGGGAGCTTCCGATTTCATGTTAGAATATTCTATGCCAGTGAGAGCAATGCATTCTGGGTAGCTCAGGGGCAATGATCATGGTGTACAGGTTGAGTCTCGCTATTCATGGGGATTCTGTTCCCAGAACTCACGTGGATGGCAAAAATTGCATTAAAGCAAATCCATTTTAAAAGAAGGCCCTGTCCCATGTGCACATGAACTGAATCCTCACCAGTGATGGTGTACTGAGCAAGGCCTCCCTGGAAGATCGTAATGGATGGGCAGGACAGTGTGGCACAAGCAGTTTTTAATGTATGCAGGATTCAAACCTTGTAGTGCTTAAAAGTAACCACTGAACTTGGAATCTTATTTTTTTGAACAATGACATGCCTTTGTCACTTATGTTACTATGCAAAGTGCTATCCAAATTGATGGTACTGTTGTACATACAAATAAATAATTATAAGACTGCAAGAGCAGCCTTTTATTTAAAATGACTGGAGTGCAGCTCTATCCCCTTCGGAAGACTCAGGTGGAGCCGAGTCTGATTCAGTGCAGCTCCAGGGGACCCGCACTGAGCCGGATCAAAGGATGAAAAATCCACAGATAAACAGGCTTTACCGGCACAGTATGAAAATTCTATTAATTACAAAATGAAAACAGTTGTTGTATTGCATGACATTTGGCAGAGAATCTACCTGGGGAGAGGTATAATCTGTCTGTGTTTCAGACAAATTTGCTGAAAACTGACTGAAAAAGCTGGCTTTAAATTTAAAGTCCAACTCTGCAACCAGTTTGTGCCAACTCAAAGCATACTTTCGCATTCTCTTCTTACTTTATTAAATTATGTCAAAAATTCCAACAAATTGCAAAAGTCTGTCCCTCTACTGGCCTGGTGAAAATTTATCGTTTTTGAAGTTATGAAGTTTCCAAGTCCCAATTTATGTGTGTGCAATTGTAGAGCAGCTGCCTTTCAGAAAATAAGACAAAAAAAGATGTGGACTCAAAGTTTTGACAACCCTCCCAAATCACAGATTAGCCAATCGAATCTTGCAGAGTGGAACTTTATCCTGTCAGTAACATGTTCCAGAAGTCAGAGGTGCTCAGGGTGGTGTTGATTGGGAGGGAAAGGGAAGAAAAAGCAGCCTCCTGTTGCTGTGTATGTGAGTAAGTGGGAAGGGATAGACAAAAGAAAAGAAGGAGGGGCAAAAGAAAGAGTGAAAGACTGAGATAAGGCAGAAGGAAGAAAAAGTGGGAAAGAAAGACAGGACTGCATGTGTTTGTGCGTGCATGGGTAAGAATGAGAATTAACATCTATCAAGTATCAACACCTTCAGCGGACAATGCAGGAAGCCCTGCATATGCTTTTTCTGTATGCTGAATTATTTCATAAAAACTATCTAATACAAGAGGTTGAGTTTCAGAACTAAAAATAAATAAAAATTTTTTAAAAGAAACATGATATATTAAAGACATCACTATTTACAGTTATTTTCAGCGTTATCTCCAATCTGCTGAGGAAAAGGACTGGGACTACAAGGGGAAAGTGTGGGTGTGTGTGGACATTAAGCTGTAAAGAAGCACAATATGTGGGACTATAGAATGCATTTTGGGTTTACGTGGAGCAAGAGTTGCGGCAACAGCCCTAACTTACAATTTCCATGCTTTCTTGTACATGAGTGAATTTGTATGCAACTTTTCTCTTAAAACAAAGAGAAACCCTTTTTGTTTTATTTTTTAATCCTAGGAAACACAAACACACATGCATACTGGCTCAGTGGGAGTTATTTTCAAGTAAACAAGTTTAGGATCAGGCTGCAGTTTTAGTAAACCTCAGTATTTCAGCCCTGAATGACTTTTCTGTTGTTTTTGTGAAGAAAGTAAATATTATGACAAGCTTCTTGGAAAAGAAATTACTTCTGAATGCGTCAGCTGGTAATAATTTGAAAATCATGTGGAATGAAAGCCATTAGAAGAAAAAACGAACAACTTGGGAATTAGTTTCGCGCGGATCTTTGTTGGAAATCCTCTTGCAACTTTTTTGCTTCTCCCTCTGTTTCTTTTTTCTCCGTTCCTTTTCCCAGCATGTTCCAATACTGGTATAGTTTATTTTTAACTGCTGGCAAAGCAGTTTTATTGGAGCTGTCCTGACCTTATGAATCTTTTCCCTGGATTAAACTTTTATTTTTATTTTACACCCATTTCATGTAATAGTCAATATATAACAATGTAATCCTATGCACATTTACTCAGAAGTAAATGCTACTGTGTGCAAGGAGGGGACCTAACTCAGCAACAGGGCACACAAAATGCATGCAGAAAGTTCTAGGTTCAATCTCTGTCATCTCTAGGAAAAGAGAGGAAAGATCCCCGGATGCTGCCAATGAACTAGATGGGCTACGTCAGGGCAGTGGTTCCCAAACCATTTTAACTGGTGTCTCCACTGACCTACTGGGCCACTGGCTCTGCATTGGAGCTAAAATCCTACACATTGTATAGGGTGGTGGATTTTTCACAAGGATTCCACAGCTCTCCTGGTTTGGGAGCCACAGCTCACAGTTTGTGAAGCACTGGGCTAATCTCTGATAGCCCAGTCCTACCTAACTTTCCCCGCACTGATGCAGCCACCCCAATGGGGCATGTGCCTTATTCTGTGAGGGAGTTTTAAGCTGCAAAGGCCTCCTCAAGGAAAGGGAACATTTGTTCCCTTGCCCTGCTTTAAGTTCTCACTGGCCCACTGGGACTACTCAGACCTGTACCAGCTGCAGAGTCAAGAAACTCACAGCAAGAAATTTACATTCACTATAGGTTTTGGGAGCAGATCTTTCATACGACAGATGTTACCCAATAGAGGGAAAACATAAGGTGTACAATTAGAGAGGAACATTGTTTTTTAAATGAACAACAGCTTTGGAGGAGGCAATTTCGAGCACAAAAGAAACAGTGGGGGTGGGGAAGAGTGTTTAATCTTTACCCTGTCTGCCATTTCTCCACAAATATCCCTCCTCTTGACAATTCTTCCTCACCAATGGGGATCAAATTGCATGTGTCATCTCCTGCTGCTAGATACATTGCCATAATGGTCCTTGGCTGCAATACACCCTCTTGTCTCTTTACCAAGCAAGTGGCTGACCAAACATTGGCAGGGCGATGAACATCTGGTCTTTGCACAAGAAAAAATGATTTAACAGCAGGATTAGCTGATCATAATTGCTATGATCTGTCCATCTTCCAAGTACCATCCATGTCCCATAGAGGAAAGTAACTGTGAATGAACTGTATCCAAAGCACATTAGTTGAGACTAAGTCCCACTGAAATTAATGGGAATTAAGACAATCACAACTAACTTGTGCCATTGATTGCAGTGATGTTTTAGTCATGACTAGCTTTCTTGGGAACAACATAATTTGCTTTGTCATCCTAGAGCTATTCAACTAACAATTTGACTTTTTTCCAAATGTCCTTGCTGCTTCCACCACCCCACTACCCTTTCCACATCTCAACCATTATGTCACATGACATTATGTTCATCAGGAGATATTTTCTATGTGGTAGAACAACCGTGCTGATTCCCTCTTGTGCAGTTTTATCATTTATTTTTTTTTTGCATGATCAGTGCACATGGCACATCACAGAATAGGAACACACAGTCCCTACCTCGCAAGGAGGTTTCACTCTCAGACAAATAGTAGGAAATAATGAACAGAGAGAAGAAGAAACAAAGAGAGGGAAGGATTAATGCGTGCAACTATCAATACACATACAGTCAGTTCTCTTCATATGCGAATTCACCATCTGCACTTTCATTTATCTGCAAAAGGCAAAATTGCCACCTACTCTCATTATCTGTGACTCTGTTCTCCTTATCTGCTAATATTGTACTCGTACACTCAGGGTGGGAGTGGGCTCAACACAGCTATGAGCAGGCCGGGGTGAGAGAGGTTGCGGGAGACAGAGGAGAGAAGACAGTGGCCTCCTCACATGCAGAAGGCAGCGCTGTACAGGGGTGAGAAGAAGAGATGCCGATATGGTACATGGCCAACAGGAGAGGGGGTATTGACCTGTGGAAAATCAGACACATTTGTATCAGCTTCCAGATCTGCATCTTGGGCACCATCTCAGGGACAATCCTGGTGATGATGAGAAGCCGATGATGCTTTTGGAAGACTGCCTGAAGGCTGCTGTGGGGCTGGGGTAAGCCCAGGGAAGAGACAGGTGGAGGAGCAGGACAGGTGAAGCAACCCCCTCCCCACTGCTGAACCAAACTCTGCAGCCTCATTGTTGGGCCACCAACCTTCAGCGCATCGAGGGATATCCAGCATGGAGGAGGAAGCATTAGAGCAGCAATTTTCAACTACTGTGCCATGGCACACTGGTGTGCCGCAAATGGTCTGCAGGTGTGATGCGGGAGTTTGGAGGAGGGTTATATATTAATTAGTAGGGCCACTGGTGTATGTGAGCCCCTGCCAGCAGTGCAGTATGCCTTGTCAACTGTTAAAAAACTGATGGTGTGCCTGGACAGTTTTAATGCCTTCTCAATGTGCCATGAAATGAAAAAGGTTGAAAATCTCTGCATTAGAAGTTGGAGATGTTGATGAGCCCTCACTGTCATCCAGCCCCACAGACTATAAGTTAAGATTCAGCCTCATAAAATTCATAGAGTGTATGATGAAGAAGATCCCCTGGAACCTAACCCCATTTTCCCCATAAGCTCCATGATTCAGTATCTGCTAATTCAGTATCCACTAGGTCTTCCAGGAATCTCACCCTAGCAGATAACAAGAACTGACTGTAGTTTAAGAAGATAGAGCAAAAACCAAGAAAGTTGGGTTTTGAGGAGGGGCTTGAACAAAGGGAGAGAAGCAGCACGACACCCATATGCAGGGAGATGGTTCTATGTGTAGTAACAGCAAGGAAGAATAGACAAAGGCATGCAAATTTATGTAGTAAAATAATAAGTGATAGAGTTTCAGGAGTGGAGGTCACAGGTGGGAATGTAATGTGAAGCACAGTTTGAAAGATAAAGTGGGATGAGGCAGATCCATCCCAATCTACTTAGGTAATAGATGCAAATTAGTGAACAATGTGATCCCTCATCACACACACACACACACACACACACACACACACACACACACACACACACACACGGCACACAAATAGCCTCATCCTATGGTCTCTTTGTGCTGGTGGAACACATGTTCCACCAGCACTAGCTGCTGAAAAGCAGCCATTAAGCATGCTCCAGTAGTGCATGCTGCCGGAACACTGGCAGGAAGACCAGAGCTTTCCTATGTCCAGTGGATAGGGGCAGGCCACCCACCGGAGCAAGTAGGCCTGCACAAGGGGTTGGAGGTAGGTAGGTAGGGGTTGTTTGTTTGAACAGAGTGGGGGGTGGACGGAACAGGGCAGGGTTTGGTGGCTGCGGCACACCCCGAATCCTGACCCCAGGCCTGATTTGCCACATGTTGGGTAGAATGGGGAGAGAAGAAGGAGGAATTGGAAGGAGACAGGTTGGGGAGGAGGTGGAATGAGGCTGAGAGGGTACCAGCAGCACTGCTGATATCCTATTCCCTCTTCCTGGCCTTGACCCACCTTCCTGGGTCCACTTACATTTGGGCCAGTAAAGTAGCTGGTGCAGGTCCAAGTAGACCCACAGTGGCTGCTAGGGCTTATCCTAGGGTAATGGAACTAATTCCCTTACCTTAAGGAGGCATCTAGTGGCGAAAACATTCCTGTGGGATATAGCGGTGGCTGTACCAACATCACTACTTTGCCAGGTGGAGAGTTAGGTAGGATTGGGCTGAAATAATCCCCTTGTGTTTTCCCCTTCCTCTCCTTCTCTGGTGCAAGGAGTATTCCCTGCTTTTCTGCTAGGTAGCGTGCTGTAGAGTTTTAGTGGACTTTATTTTAGCCAGAAGTTTTATTCATACTTGAAATCTCTGAATCCATTGGATGCATTTCCGAGTAAACATGAACATGATTTGGCTGAATCTTATTTAAAAATATATAGTTCAGAATAAAAGACAGGGAAAAAGCAGTGATGGTGCCTTTAGATATCTCAAATGCACAATATTTGTTTTTAAAATGCTGTAACATTCATATAACACTGCAGAACACTCATAAGCATAAACTTTATGACAAGAATATAATTTGCTTAAGGGGGGGGAGATAGAGAGCCCTTAAAATAAATGGTTTTTTTAATACCTTCAATATATTTAGATAAACTAATACTGATTTTAATTACAGCTTCAAGAGTTCTCATTAAAACGAAGCATTGGATACAACGTAATTGGCTGCTGAGTTATTTATGCCCATTGACATCAGATTTTTAGTGACTAAGATAGAAAATATCAGTGTGAACGACAGAGCTATCTGCATGGAAATGAAAGAGGCTTAGTCAAACATTAGCTTGAAAACCTTACTAAATAAATCATCAACAAAGTGCATTCCTGTGCTTTTACATATGTGCATTCCTGCAGGCACAGGCTTTCCCACTCCCACTGATCTCAATGTTTTGAGATGTTTGTCTTTTAGATCTCTAAAAGACCCACTGTCCTTTATTCTCAGTTTAAAAATAGAAGCAAATGTTTCAGTACTTGAGCAGATTACATACTTGTGCCTCTTGTGGGGAAGGGGACCTCAAAACCACAGATGGCGGATGAAGTAACTAGTGGCAACTCACTTAAAGCCCATTTCTCAGTTCCCGTGGTGTGCGGCTGCAGCAGCACCAAAAACAGCTGCCGCCACATCCCGCGTGGCCACGGCAGCCACAGGTGGCACCTCATGAGAAGGGGAGTTTCATCCCCTTCCCCTGGGTAAAGGGAGTAGTCTCGCAATGGGGCTACTCGATTCACCACCAACTAAAAGTCTGAAAAGAAGGCTTAGGATTTGGTGGAGCATAGCTCCACCGGTTCTACCTCCCTCCCTCCCCCTGGCATGCCTTCCCCCACCCTCTCCCTGCCTCCCACCTCCCCGCCCTGCCTCCTCCCTGCCCTCTCCCCACCCTCCACCTGCCTCCCCTGAACGCCTCCTCCCCACCCCCGCTTTCCTCTCCGCTGCTCGGCGATAAGCCAGCGCGTTGAGCTCAGGATTGGGCTCTATATGGGCTCAGCCACTGGTCAGTGTTGGTACACACCTTGTCCAATTACCTCTGAGCTGGGGCGGTGTTTGCAAGAGTAGTCTTGATTGACAATTGTTCCTCTCTGGTGTACCCCTAGCCAATTTAAGGAGAAGGCTCTTGTAAGCTGCTAAGCTGATTCTTTTTGATTCACATTTGGTGTTCTGGCACAGGGCAGGGATATAGCTGGGGGATAAAAGAGGGTGGACTTACCACAAATCCTTTTCATGTGATTTTTGAGGGTTTGAGCTAGAGATGGATAATTATGGGAATAGGTTTTCAGTCACACACCCAGGTCTGTGAGTTTGACCAATGTTATTTGTGTTCTTGAGGCTCTCCTTCCCTCTAAAATTACACAGCAATTGGACTAGGAGTTTCATTCTGTCAACAGTTGGTCCTGTGAATATTAGCAGGAAGCATGTACATAAATAAAGATAAGAGCCCTAATGAATCATCAGACCAAATGTCCACCTAGTTCAGTATCCTGTTCACAACACCAAACAGCCAGATACTACGGGAAGTATTGAAGACAAGCATGAACAAAACAGCTTTATTCCCTCTGGTTGGAAAGTATGCCACTCAATGTGTCTTTCTGTTCTTGTTTGTAACCCAACAACATACTGTATCTGATGATAAAATAGGCATGATGGCATCTGAACATGTGCCAACACTGCTGTGAGAGCCAAAGTATAATCCTTTGTTACTGTGAAAAGTACAGTTGACATCAGTATCCACGGGGGATCCATTTTTGGACACACACACCCTGCGGATACCAAAACCTTCAGATAAACAAATCCACAGGTCCAGTTCATAGTTTTCGTAAAAATTGGAAGTGCCTTTCTGGCTCCTCCAGAGGCATTTCTGAGGCCTGCAGAGTCCTCCTTGGGTCTCAGAAAGGTAACCAGGCACGACTGGAGGACATCTCTGACCATGACTGGGAGCTCAAGTTTGGCCTCCAGCGCAAGTTTGGAACTGGTGATTAGTTAAAACCGCAGGTCCCGAATCCACGGATACAGAGGTGGGATCTGTATGTAAATTATGTTATCACACAAACCAGACCCACCATCTGTGGGTTTTTTTTAACTAGGAGAGGGGCATAAATCTGATGGAAAAATTCAAATGAAGGGCCCAATCCTATCCAACATTCCAGGGCTGACGCATTCATGCCATTACTGTATGTGCTGCATCCTGTAGTGGCGGTCACAGAGGCCTCCTCAAGTAAGGAAACATTTGTTCCCTTACCTCAGGCTGCATTGTGGCTGCATTGGCACTGGAAAGTTGAATAGGATTGCCCCAAAAACCCTAATCATATGGTTTCTGGATTCAGTTACACTCCCTGGTAGAGTGACATAGTATCATCATCATTATTATTATTATTAACAGTATTTATATACCGCTTTTCAACTAAAAGTTCACAAAGTGGTTTACAGAGAAAAATCAAATAACTAATGGCTCCCTGTCCCAAAAGGGCTCACAATCCGAAAAGATGCAAAAGAACACCAGCAGGCAGCCACTAGAACAGACACTGCTGGGGTGAGGTGGGCCAGTTACTCTCCCCCTGCTAAAAAAAAGGAGCACCCACTTGAAAAAGTGCCTCTTACCCAATTAGCAGGGGGAATAGATTCTCCTGCCACTAAAGGTATGTGTTAAAGGTGCCTATTTACAAATAGTCTATTATTTATTCCTTTTGATAGTACTATACAAGTCATACTTTAAAAGAAGCTGATTGGACCACAGGCTTTATTTGATTTTGCACAATTCAGAGTTCATGCTATATATTGTTAAAATAAGACTTCTGCAACCCTGCATATGACATGTTGCGCTGTTGTTATCAACATTTATAATTACAACCCCATAAAAAAAACACAACATGATAATTCCTACTTTGCCAAAATTCAGCCCTGAGCAGGTGGCTCTCTACAGGAAGCGATTATTTGATTAAAGTACATTAGCATCTTGCATCTACAGGCTTTTACATAATAATCCAATCTGGAAGACATTCTGCATTTTCCATCAGATATGCTCTCACCTTCATTCAATTATCCCTGGTTAAAAAGGAATTGAATTAATATAGCCTAATATTTAAAATCTAAAGTCTTCTCTTCTGGGCAAAGCTACTTTCCATTTTCTCTTTATTTGCCCAGGGTGAAGTCAAAAACAGAATATTCAATTAGTGGTTGAAGAGAAAGATTGCCAAAAAGAACAGTTGGATTAAAAAAGAAAAAGGCAAAAGGACTTGTATTTGAATCAGTGGGAGTCCATCAGAGTAACAAACAGGCTGAGAACATTTCTATTTTTCTCCCCACAAGTAATCCATATGTAAATTTTCTGCAACATTCAGTATGTACTTCATAGCTCAGTAAACGTTTTCTATTCTTTGCTTCTTAGCTCTCTCAGCTTTGTTCTAATTAGGCCGTGTTTGTTTAGAAAAGGATTAAACTCTGCATCTTATTGACAAGGAATATATACTAGATAGAAATTATGTTAGAATCCAGAGTATGCATTCTTCAGTTCCTGCCCTGTTGGAACGTGTTAAGAGTTGGAGGGGAGGGGAAGGTTTTGTTTCACTATTCAGTCAACTGAAAATACAATTTCCACTATCAGGAACATCCAGAATTTGGATGGCTCCATGTGATACAAGCTGACTTTCCAGCTGTTTAAAGATCCACACTTCATAATACAGCCCCGGTATCAATAACACAGTATTCAATCTCCGCATAATGAGGTGTGTAGCGCAATCCTAACCTGCCCTGGATAGGCAGGCCTGCGTTGCATCCAAGGCAGGATTGGGGCTGAAAACTGTTCAGCCCAGGGTAAGGGGAATCACAGCAGTTCCAATGGGGCTACTTGGATCTGTGCCATCTCAAGAGGTCGTGCAAATCTGAGCAGCCCAGGACTGCCCCAGGACACCCGGGAACAGGGTTAGGATCTGGCATAACTGCTGGATTCTGGCCCTGCCTCCTGCTCCCCACCCGCCTCTGGGAACACCCTCCTCCCACCCAAAAAGGTCTCCCTCCCACCTCCTCCCCACCCTCCCCAGACCCCTGTGTTGCCCAAACTCGGCCGACACAATGCACCCTCTCCCTGGGGCCCATGTCGGTGCGGGGAGGCCAGTGCACATCTGTGTGCAAACTGAGTGGCACAAAAGTGCTTTACAGCACTGTTGCAATGTTCCTGGGCTGGTGCAAGGGACTTGCTTTGACCCAAGGGCGCGTAAGGATTGTGCTCTAAGTTGGATAACCTCTCTCTCTCTCCACCTCTCCCTCTCTCAGTGCATACATGTGGGGTGATGGTGAGAGAGAGTCCTGTTTGCAGCTTTCTTTCTTTTAAACCAAGGAGCATGGATAGGATTGCCATCTCTCCAGGGATGGCCTGGAGTTTCCAGGAATCAACATCAATTCCCAGGTGACTGCTGGAAGCAACCCTGGAGATTTTAGTACAACATTCTTGGCGTAATGACATTATGTAGGGAAAATAATCACCAGCAATAGCTTTGGTCAGAGTTGACAATCCTAACCATGAGTACTCTAGTCTCATCCTTTTGTTTTTCTTTTTGGATAAATAAATCACATCTTGTGCTTTTGAGCTGCTATGGCTCTTCCTTCCTCCCATAGGAACAAGGTCTTAAAACTGATTTGTTTTTAAATGACTTTGTATTTTTGTAATAATAGATCATGCATTAATCATGCCATGCTTATGCATACCTGCAACTATGTTTTCATATGACAACATGTTTCTTTGCGTGGAATCACCCAAAACATAAATGAAACTGGAATATCTTTTAATATCCATGCATGTGTATTTACAAATACTTGATGATTTTCAAACTATAGCTATCACCAGAGTTCTAAATGCTTCTCATACTGCCAACGTCCTCATTACAATCTGCTTAACTTTATACCATGAATGCTGGTTGAAAGCCCCAATTGTTCCCCTCAATGTCTTGCCAAATAAAGTTGAATGGCTTGAAATAAAGCCTGCTGATACTTTTGTATGCCTAAAGAAGCCGATGGCAACCTTCCACCCCACCTCTGCTGAACAGTGAAATTGGCATGCCAGAGAGAATTTGGGATTTTTAACACATTCCCTGTTTGGCTGAGCTAACCAGCTATTCTGCACTTGCTATGAAGACAGCAGACTTTTTTCCTTTAGGTCATTAAGCTTGTCAAAACTAATTTGTCACCTCAACCGCTGACCCTCATTGCCTCAGACAGCAGTAGAAGTATCCAACTAAGCAGCCCCTTGCATTAGAAAGATGCAGATGCCTGATCAGAGCCCTATAGTATGTTCTGACTGTATGGTGCACAGCAGCCTTCTGACCTCATAAGAGGAGGGAACAGTATCAGTTCAGTTACATGGGTCACAAAAGCCATGTAGCAATCTTCTGGCAGGGGTGGCGCAAATTATAAGATGAATAAAGAGGACGAACACTGAATATCTCTCTAGGTTTAAAAGACCTTTTCAGTCTAGGTACATATATACTATTATTACTTACATATCACCATCTATGCACATTAATAATATATTGTATAATGTTTGTTACAGGGAAATGGGCTTACCTAGTAGCTCTCTGCAACCCTCTATGCCAGCAATTGTCCCACCTGCACGCTCTGAACTAGGTGGTGAATAAATCATATGGTCATGTCTTATATTTGTACTGATCATTCTCATTTGGCGAGAAAACAGTGTGATTGAGTAGCGTTGCCTTCAAGATGACCTGGAAGTGACCAGGTCAGCAGATAGCCATTAAGCATAGTACACAAACAACCTGTAAGAAATACTCTCAGTGGCATGCTAGCATTTGGTAGGTGACAGCCCAATCCTACTGTGCCTTGTTGCCAGCAAAATGCCTGCTTCCCTAGTGGCAACAGCCACAAAACAGAGGTAAAGCACCCTGCCAGAATGCTGGTGAGAAGGTCAGAGCCTACCTGCCTGGTTCAATAGACCCAAAAGGACCAACCAAGATGGGTAAGAGGTAAGGGAGGCAGGGAGGAGGTGGGGAGGGCATAACAGGGATGGGGCATAACAAGGGATGGGAAGGCTGTAAGAGGGGTCCACAATGGCATGCACTTGATCCTCTCCACTCTAGCAGCAGCCTCCCCAACCCCTATCTTCAGACTTGCACTAGTGAAATCTCTAGCACAGGTCAGAGGAGAAAAATTGTGGAGTCGGAGGCTCTCACAGAGGTAAGGGGATTTAAATCTGTTTTCCCTGCTAAAGCTTCCCATCACTACCTGCTAGATACAGCGCACCCATTTTTGGCATGGCCGCACCAGCAGAGTGGGGAGGAAAGGAAGATAGGATTCGGCTGTTAGGTTGACACACTGGTAACCTTCAGTTGAACCGAATCTTGGAGGAGGAACCATCTTAATTAAATGCATAAAACACTCCCAAGCAGAAAAGGATCTATAGGATTGAGCCACATACCAAGGTCTGTCTCAAAAAAGCCCTGGGTGTGTGAGAGTGGGGAGCGGTGGTCTCCGGCAAGCTATGCAGTTTCTTGCTGAAAATTGAGGAAAGAAATGCAGTAAAATTTAATTCAGTGTGTTAAGAGACAAAGCTTTGGCCTTGGCCTGCCAAAATGGATTCAAAAGAGTTTGATGGGTTCATGGTTCATCTCTGATGTAATCCTTTTAAATAACAGTATATTTGAAGACAGAAAAAGAAACAATGGGAAAAAAGGAACAGAAAATTGTGCTATGTGGGATTCCAAGGATTCTGTTCAATCCTAATGATGATGTCATTCTTCCGTCTTTAATCTCTGGTGACAGAGAGCTTTCCCTTACCCTGTCCCACCCCCTTCAGCAAGTTATGCTGCCAAAAATCTTGGCAAACCCCAGGTTAACAAAGCCCAATTTAGCAAGCCTGGAGCTGGATTAGAATTTTAAGTTGCTCCTTCCCCTATGACACACAAGAGTTCATACAAATTTTAAAATAGAATATATAAAGCAACGGAATTTTAAAGGCCCCTTTTTCTGTCTAAATAGTAATAACTAAAGAATATACAACTGAAAAATATTAAAATTTACCTACTGATGCAAATACTAGAATATTTTTTTAAAATCCAGAGTTAAGTAGAACAGTTTAAGAGTGAAGTAGTTGTTAAAGCATTTCTGCAGACATCATATAAAATGAAAACCAAACACTTCTGTGCATGAAGTGGTATTTATTTCTTCTACTCATACTCTGGATCCCAGCTCTGGTTTCCATTTTATGTTTTAGTCATGCACATTCGTGCATGAACACTCAAGCCCTTGCACAAGCTAAGTAAACAATTACCTGTGTGAAACAGCATCTGTGTGCAGGGGAAATCTACAGATTTGGGCCCTAACCTAACAGAAATTTGGATGATTTCGTCCCTTTTTTACTTAACTAGAAACATATGACTTCCTTTTATGCATGTATGATTATCAAACATTTATAAATGGACTCTGTGCTTCTCTAGTTCATGTTAATATAGAACATCTTGAATATCTTATGGATCACTTATGGCAGCAAATCTAGTGATCTGTTTCCATAAGTCACCTTGCAGCAGAGCAATCATTGCACCGCTGTCATGTCATGTCACCAACCACCAACAGAAATGGTTGGAGGCTCTGTTTGTATAACAGAACTGCTTGGATGTTCCGCCGCTGTGGGTAAGAAGGCAGATTGTTCATGCGTGGTTCAGGGAAGGATCAGCGGAGGGGTGGGCTGAACTGGGAGTTGGTTCAGAAACAAGAGGGGTGGATCTCAGTGGCAGCTGAGCATGCTGGATTCTTTCTCCCATTCCCAGTTCAGACCCATCCCCTTCGTCTCCTCAGACATAGGCTAGCAAAATAGCTAGTGTATGCCTGAGGAGACTCATTAGTGAATAGGTGGTCTACTGGGAGGTAAGTAAAAGTAAAAATATTTTCACATAACTCTCTCTGGTCATCGGATCAGTCCCATCCCCTCATCACTGCGCACACCATCAGTGCAACTGCATGGAGGAAGATGGTGGGGGATATAATTAGGCCATAACTGTTTATTCAATATAGACTTGACATGTAGATTGCAAAACTTCTAAAACAAATGGCAACTCAATGAGCTACCTGCATAAGTGAGTATCAAGAGGTTAATTATTTAAAGCCTGAGCTTCTATATTCTGGGTTAATGGAAGTCCCTCCACTGATGCCATTGAACTTTGCATCATACCCTATAAAATGAGCAACAACCTATGGGAGAATACAAAGAAAGCACAGTTTATCTCTAAACACGTAGCATTTCTCAAAGCTGGAAAGTCTAGATAAATTGTAGAATTTCTTAAGCAGCACAGTTACATTGCTTAAGAAGTACTGTTACATTACTTGACATTTATTTGAATGGCAGTGTAAGCATTGCATTTGCCAAATGTGTAGATAAATTCTACGACAACATCATCACTCAGTGCACAGTTGAGGCATAGGGCTGGGGCAACTCAAATAGTTGAAGCAATGAAATGCAAAATTGAGCAGTTCTTGCCATTAGTTGCTGTGAAATGTGATGATAAAAAGAACACAGACCTACACCCACTCCCATATACATTCTTCACAACATGAACAAGACATTTGTTTTTCAGTTCTAAAAAAAAAATTACATTACAACCCATATGAAATCTCATCTAAAGTCAAAATAAATTGGAGATCGAGATGCACTTAAACCACATCACCAGAAATAAGTAAAATGAACTGACATTTTGGATGTTGTTTCATTTTCCATCACTTAACAACAATCAAGACTACATCATAAAGTTCAAATGAGTACTATTCAAATGGGAAAAGATGTCATAAGCCCACTGAGTCATGCATGTAAACATGTCAGTCCTTCAATGTATGAAATTGTTGTAAAGTTACATAGTACAAATAGCATGTAACACTGGATCCCAATTTGCTATGTCAAAAGATAAGTATTTGATTATACTGTCAAACTACTTACCCAAACACTTTACCCCACACTCAGGACCAAGTCGCATAACATTTCAGAAGTGTGAATGTCTTTTTCCCCCCCTTCAAATTGAGTTGGTTTTGTCTTCTGTCAACTGCTGGGGAGCCCAGTCCTTTCCCCTGTGGCGCTGCTGGGTGCAGTGGCACCAAAATGGCTACCAATGTATCCAGCGGCAGCGCCAGGGCCTCTCAAGGTCTCTCCTCAGGGGAAGGGGACTTGCATCCCCTTCCCCTGGGGAAAGTTCCAGACCCCGCAATGGGGCTTCTCAAGTCTACAACGGCTATTTTGTTGGTGCAGACTTGAGATCCTCTATGTTAGACTTTGCAGCCCAACATGGAGGGCTATGCCTGTCCTACCCCCTCACTTCCCGGTTCTCCCCTTGCCCTCCACTTCCCCCCACCCTCACCCCAAAATGCCTCCCTCCACCCCAAAGCCCTCACTGCAACCCGGAGCTCTTACTGTGTTCTGGGCGACATCCATCCAGCATAGGACCCAGCACTGGCGCTCATTACACTCCAGGTATTGCAGATGTGCCTTACGGCACATTTGCAGCACCCAGCACCGGCTCCCAGAGTCCAGTCCTGAGCCACATGGGCACGTGGCTGTGGCAGCACAGAAAATGGCTGCTGCCACATCCTACATGCCCAAGACAGCCGTGGGTGGCACCTTGGGAGAAGGGGACTTTCATCCCCCTACCCTAGGTAAAGGGAGTAGCCCCACAATGGGGTTACTCAATTCACTGCCGACCAAAAGGTTGGCAGTGAGATAAAAGCCTTCGTGTCAGGCAGCGAGCCCAACACAGAAGCTCAGGATCTGGTGGATCCAGATGTCACAATCCTTATGGCACATTTGCAACAATGTGCACCGCTGGCGCACGGAGCTCAGGATTGGGCTCTGAAGCAGCACACTGTAATGATTCATGTTTCAGTGCATATCCAATCACCAATTCTTCATACATCCCAAAAACTTTGTCCAATTAACCCATGCGTACAACAAACACATATAACTCAGTGAGTTTCTGTGAACTTATTATTTGTTTCCTTTTTTACTATATACACGTGAATCTTATGATTTGAACAGGACTAAAAGAAAAAAGCCTAACTGTCTTGGAAAAAGCTTCCAAATGTTTGTGTAAATCAGATCTCAATCAACAAAAGATATAGTTTACTAAGCATCAATTATTACATCCTCAGGCTTTTCTTAATGTTAGTTATAAAACCATGCTCACTAGACAAGCAATGGATTTTGTTGCTGTTCTTGTTTAAGAAGGCATGTAGAAAATAATTTAGAGTAAAATCGGCCCTGTAATTAAGACAGATCTGCAGTTGAAATGGCGCATCACTACTGGGATCATGAGTGCCAGGCTTCCAAGCCAAAATGTAAATATAATAAGCACTAATCCAAGATGCACTGAGCAGAATGAGAAGTCTGCGGTTATCTGATTGGCACCTTTGAAATGCTTTATTTGGCTTAAATGCTATTTAAATTTAAGCCTATAATAAAAGTACTTTTGAAGACTGTCTCATATTGAACAAAATGTTCTGCTACAGTAATTGAAACCTATTATGCTCTAGATTTCTGAAGTATTATACTGCTTTGTCTTCCTGATTCTTAAGCTCATGGGGGAAAGGAATAAGTTCAGTCACCTCAGAATGTTTACCTTTCAGCATGTTAGCTATATACAGCTGCTGGACGATAGCCGAAATATGTACTCTGGTTAATTATTCTAATTCTGGTTTTTCTGAAATATGCCTGTGAGTCAAACACAGAGAAAATGACAGCAGACAGTTGAAATGGGGGGGGGGGACCAAACTCACTCAATCTCTAAAGTGAAGGGAATGTGTAGCCCATGTGGCATAACAGAGACTCTGAGAATTCTGTGTTAAATTTTTTAAAACCAATACTGAGTCATACCAAGATATGCTCAAAAAACTGAGCCAAGAGATAGGAGGCAAGTAAGACAACTAGCGATATAAAATCAACTAAGTTTTCTCAAGATAATTTGATTTCCTATCTCATCAAACATTGTTCAATGTATTTAGATTATGGAGTGGAGAATATGCACAGAACTATGCTTGATCTTTCTATCATATATTTTTATCTCAGTAGGTAGAGAGATATGGGATTTACCCTGGTCAATGAACAATTTTCTCCATTCAGTTCTTGAGAATCTGTATCCAATCTAGTTTACAATGAATAATGCCCACAGGCAACTAGTTAACCCTGTCAAGATATGCTATAGCATGAGGTAAGTTACAGCCAGTGCTGGTCCAATGCCTTCTTATGCCTGCAGCAGTATGACAAATGCTGCCCCCCATGTGCCATCCTCTGTTCCTTCCACTCTCTAATGTTCTAGCTTCGCACTCTCCTTTCCTCCACATTTCCTCTTCCTTTGTCCCCCTCTTCCTATTCCAGTTCGTGGAGTGGAAGGAGAAAGAGAAACAGCAGAATCAAGAAGGTAGATAGAGTTTCGTGCGCACCACCAATCTGCAGCCTGAGATGACTGCTTCATTTGGACTCACAGATGAATCTACTCTGGTTGCAGCTAACAATGTGCTAAATACAATTCTTCAGTCTACTATCTCATGCTAACATAATGAACTAAACGTGCAATTCCTTTTTCCTGAATGACCAGCAACCCTAAGTTAAGGAAATTTAGGAAAGACAGAAGGAACTGGTTATTCATATGGTGGTATACAATTAGCTTATGGAATTCATTGTCACAAGATGTGTCAGCAGTAGCTAGGATGACTTGAAAAGGCAATTGGACAAATTCATAGTGCTATCAACATTTACTAGGCAATATTACTATGCATTACCTCCAATTTGAATGGCAGGGAACATATTAGGGAACATCCATATTAGACATCCATTAGTGAGATGAAAGTACAAGTAAGCAGGCATAGGACTGCACAATATAGGTAGAACCCATATAATTTCTAATGAAATTATTAGGGATGCACAAGCATCACACAGCTGATGCACACATGCAAAGCAAAAGTCCATTAAAACTTGAGGTTTTTTAAACCATCAGTTCAGTGTCTTGAAAAAAGGGTCAAATCACTTCCTTGCAAAGGTTCAGCTGAAAAAGAATCTTTATGGAAAATCTGTTTGTTGGCAAACACTTGTCTTGATTCTACATGCAAACATTTGAGCAGGAGCATTCAATATTTCAAGCTTCCCTGGTAGAATGCTTGCAATGTTTCTAGAAATCATACTATCAATGAACTCAACAAAGTCTGACCCTAGGCCAACTGAGGGCCCGACCCAAACAAGCCCACACTGGCGCAGAGTGTCACAAACATGCCGTAAGGAATGCCCGTGACACCACTGGGCAGGCATGCTGAACTAGCACCAGGCAGAAGAGCAGCGACCGCCGCCCAGAATTCTGGGTGAGCGCCAGGCAACAGATTGGTAAATCGGGGTGGGGGGGAGGCATTCCAGGGTAGGAGGAGGGCCGGGGGAAGGCATGGCAGGGGAGGGAGTGGGGTGGGAGGGGGCGGAGATGGCTGCAGGCCCTGCTGCCATAACCTAACCCCTCTCCCTGCCCGGGAAACCCAATACAGGTTTCCCGTAGGGGCCACCTGAGGATTAGGTAGGGTAAGGGAGTATAGGCTCCTTTATCCCAACTAGAGCCCATGCTGCTTCCCATGGGATGCAGTGGTAGCCATTTTGGATTATGAATCAGGATTGGATTATGAATCAGGAAGTTGATGGGCCTAACCCTGAATTTAGAAGTAGGAGATTAGGTTGTGAACAATCTCAGTGAGAGATTATTGAAGCTTTCAGGCACAAATTCACACTCACCTGCATATTAGCCATTTCTACCCCTCAGTCTGCTCAGAAACTAGGCAAGACATGGACAAGCGTTCTTGTTCATGTGCTGCCACCAACAATAGGAA
Source organism: Tiliqua scincoides (assembly GCF_035046505.1). Lineage (NCBI taxonomy): Eukaryota > Metazoa > Chordata > Lepidosauria > Squamata > Scincidae > Tiliqua > Tiliqua scincoides. Next base: position 73,255,072 of record NC_089822.1, read on the forward strand.
CAGCAGCTTCAGTAATCAGTCAAGTGAACCCTTAGAGAGGCCTGAGTGCGTGGCCAGGACGAAATCTGACCAATATCTGATACCAGTCCAAGTTACGAACAAAGCCACTCAAAATCCAACAACAAGGATGTAATCATTTCTATTGCTTTTTCTGATTATCACCTATATATTTGCACTTTTTATATCCTGCCTTTCAGCAAAAACACTCTCAAATTGATTTAAATAAGAAGTTTAAGATTAAAAAATTAAAAACATGATACAAATTTTATAACACTCATTTATTCTCATTTGGTACTGAGAATGAAGGAAGACAAATATACAATTACATGAATTGCTTCATTAGTAATCACTGGAAACAGCTGTTATCTGCATACTCACTTTTGATCAGTACAGGTGAAGCCTATTTATCCGCATATTTAGTGACTCAGTGTGATTAACAAAAAACATGTTGTGCTAAATTCCTTAGAGTTAAGCAAATATGCTACAGCCTGACACTTGGGGCTGGAAGGAAACTAAGGCAGCTGTTATCAATCCCCTCCCTTCTGCTCTGCTCTGCTCTGCTCTGCTCCACTCCTTTGCCTCCCCCTCCTTCCGCTTTCACAGGTGGGATGCTGAGCTTTTAAGAGTCCAGTCCTATGCGTTTCTACTCAGAAGTAAGCCCCATTGTAGTCAATGGGGCTTACTCCCAGGAAAGTGTGGAGAGGATTGTAGCCTAAATCTCCTGCTTTGGCTTGCTGGGAAGGCTTGCTTGCTGGACTGTTTTGTTTCTGTAGGCTGGAGCACCTGCACCATCTTGGGGGGGGGGGAATTGGGCAAACACTCCCTGGGTTTTTTAAAGCAATCCCCTCTGTTGCTACTGAACCTGCCCCTGTGTGTGTGTGTGTGTGTGTGTGTGAGTGAGAGAGAGAGCTCCACCTTGCTGCACGTGCTCTGGCTACAGTGGTTTTCCGCCCCTCCTTCCCTTCTTCAGCCTTTTTGCTGGCTCAGGGGCTCCAAGAGTGTTACTGTTCCTTTGAAAGGGGAACCTCTTCCATAGCTCCAGGGCCCTGCCTGGGCAAGGCGGAGCCTCTTTGCAGTGTTTTGGGCTGCCTAGAAATGGAGCCTGCTTTGCCCTGCCAGCACAGGGCAAAGGAGACAAAGGTGTATGTGACTTTCAGCCCCCCCCCCCAATTCAAATAAAAAATCCGTGGATAAATAAGTTGCACCTGTAGTAGCAAATATCTTTATCATCCATCTTTACCAAGACAATATGGCTCTGCTTGAAATTTTCCAGCTTTTGTTAATGTACTTGATGTACTTGTTGAAAACTGACATTTACGTTTGTATGGATGCTACACTCCAAAAGTCAAGCAGCACTAGTCATACCATTGTGAAAAGCTATTTTTCCAGTAATGGAAAGGCTAGAAAGTTCAGGCTGAATTTCAAATGAAATGGCTAAAAATCTAAAAGAAAAATCTGAAAAGGTTTTTTGTTAATAATGTGAAGTACGTAAAATGTTCATTGCACCTGAATGAAAGCTGAGACCCCCAATTTGTCATATTTCAAGTCTGAGCAAAGTCAAGGAAAAGTGAGAGGAAAAGAATTCAATTTACTGAGGCAATTTCATCTCCTTAGAAGGAATTAAATAACTTGATGCCACCTATTCAATTCCATCAAGTATTCCAAAGACTTCATAAGTCAAGCACATTAGAGGATGGCTCTCTGAAAATAGGCAAACAGTATTTCCTACAGGGTTAATGGAATATTTTGAAAATGCTTTATATTTCACTTATATTAAAAAAAAAAAAAAAGCAAATTTACAAATAAAAAGCTGCAACCCTGAAAACAGGGTACTTCCACTGAAGTCAATTTAGGAAATGCAGTCTGTGTGCAGAACTGCAGTCAAAAAAGGCTAGGACATTTTATCAGCTATCATTTGATAGGGCTTACTCTGTCATTGAAAAATGATTTGAGAATAATAATGTACACTGAATTGTAGCCACTATAGGATACAGTGACAACATTGTCGATCAAGAGCAAATATTGATTCAAGCATCTCAGCTCATCAAAGTCCATTTTTGGTAAAGCTTTCTGTAATATCAGTATACGATGACCAGTATACGATGAGTATATATATCAGTCCACCACTGATATGGTATTCTCCCGTAGACAACTGCAGGAGAAATGCAGGGAACAGCGACAGCCACTCTTTATAGCCTTCATAGATCTCACGAAGGCCTTCGACCTGGTCAGCAGGGATGGCCTCTTCAAGATTCTCCCCAAGATTGGATGTCCACCCAGGCTCCTCAGCATCATCCGATCCTTCCACAAGGACATGAAGGGCACTGTTGTCTTCGATGGCTCCACATCAGACCCCTTTGACATCCGAAGCGGCGTGAAGAAGGGCTGTGTTCTTGCACCAATATTGTTTGGGATTTTCTTCACTGTCCTGCTGAAGCATGCCTTTGGAACCGCAACAGAAGGCATCTATCTCCGGACCAGATCAGACGGAAAGCTCTTCAACCTCTCCAGACTGAGAGCAAAGTCCAAAGTCCAGCTGAAATGTCTGCATGACTTCCTCTTTGCCGACGATGCAGCTGTCACTACCCATTCTGCCAAAGATCTCCAGCAGCTCATGGAACATTTTAGCAAGGCCTGCCAAGATTTTGGACTGACGATCAGCCTGAAGAAAACACAGGTCATGGTTCAGGATGTGGACTCACCTCCCTGCATTACAATCTCTGCGCATGAACTGGAGGTTGTCCATGACTTTGTGTACCTTGTCTCAACGATCTCTGACACTCTTTCTCTCGATACCGAGCTAAACAAACGCATCGGTAAAGCAGCTACCACGTTTTCCAGACTCACAAAGAGAGTCTGGTCCAACAAGAAGCTGACGGAACATACCAAGATCCAGGTCTACAGAGCTTGCGTCCTGAGTACACTTCTGTACTGCAGCGAGTCATGGACTCTTCGCTCACAACAGGAGAGGAAACTGAATGCTTTCCACATGCGCTGCCACCGACGCATTCTCGGCATCACCTGGCAGGACAAAGTTCCTAACAACACAGTCCTGGAATGTGCTGGAATCCCTAGCATGTATGCACTGCTGAAACAGAGATGCCTGCGTTGGCTCAGTCATGTCGTGAGAATGGATGATGGCCGGATCCCAAAGGATCTCCTCTATGGAGAACTCGTGCAAGGAAAGCGCCCTACAGGTAGACCACAGCTGCGATACAAGGACATCTGCAAGAGGGATCTGAAGGCCTTAGGAGTGGACCTCAACAAGTGGGAAACCCTGGTCTCTGAGCGGCCCGCTTGGAGGCAGGCTGTGCAGCATGGCCTTTCCCAGTTTGAAGAGACACTTGGCCAACAGTCTGAGGCTAAGAGGCAAAGAAGGAAGGCCCATAGCCAGGGAGACAGACCAGGGACCGACTGCACTTGCTCCAGTTGTGGAAGGGATTGTCACTTCCGAATTGGCCTTTTCAGCCACACTAGACGATGTTCCAAAACCATCTTTCAGAGCGCGATACCATAGTCTCTCGAGACTGAAGGCTGCCAACAACAACTCTGTAATATCAGTATATGATGACACTTTTGAGTTCCCCTATGGCTCAAGTGGAACATGGGAAGAAATGTTTACACTGGTTAATGGATGTCACCTTGAGTGAACCATAGAACATAGGTCTAAGGCTGCAGACATAGTTGAAATACTGTGAGAAGGAACATCCAGAGCCAGCTGCGTAGGTGGGCAAAGTCAGGCAAAGGGTACATGCCTACTCAACTTACCAACAGCTCACAAGTGCCCACACGACAAACCCCTTTGCCATGGGAGCAGTGGTGCAAGGTGGCCAACAAACTTGCACTGCCACTGCTTCTCCACTGGGCACCCCCATCTCCAAAGAGCAGCTACTGCTGCTGCCTGCACACCACAAAATTGGAGACACCAGAGGCTATACAGGATGCAGGAGCCAAAGCCCCAGAGCCAGTTGCAACCTGGCCGTAGAAGTATCTTAAGTAGAAAGTGCAGCCCAATTCATTCAATTTATGCTTCCTTTTTCTCGCCATTTAAATTCAGAGCAACCATCAGCATCAAAACAACAATACATTTACAACTACATTTAGAACACCTGATTGGATCATGCTAACTCAGCTTTTCTACCTGCTACAAGCATTAGAAATATTGACAGGAAGAGATTGCAGGAGGGAATCTGTCTCCCATGAACTGATCAGTAGCTAAAATGACCCTGAGTTGGAATCCGTTATTCTCTCTATAGCTACAGCAAGACGTTGGGAAGACCAGATCTCTAGAATTTCAAGAATGAAGGGATGCATGACGATGCCACTGTTCAACCCAAAAAATGAAGTGGAGGTTTTGCATGTGTTCCAAGTAAACATGAACAAAAGATAGATACATTTAGAACAGTCAGACCACTCAAATGTAAGACCCCTATCACTGCTGCTGCCATTACTTCCATGATCTCCTTCCCCAAGAAATAAGTATTTTGGGGGGATACGGGGGAAAGCAGCAGTGTTGTCAGGGCCCCAGCAGTGTATCCCTTTCCATTAGAGACTGACAGCCCAATCATATGGGCCTTCTGTGATCCACTTACGCAAAAAGCCCAGAAACAGAACTGCTGGTGGAAACAGCCAGCTGCTTCATGTACACCAAACTCAGCTGGATGCTCTACTGGTGCTAGTAAGTAGGTGGCAGGGATTGGCTATGGACCAAGAGAGGGAAGATCAGGGTTTTTCAGGGAAGGATCAGGGGTGGGGTGGGGTGGATCCATTAGCAGTCATGCCAGATCCTATCCCCATAACCCCACCCCAGAATGCCCCCTGGCTCTCTTTGGATATATGCCGGTTTTTTACTTGCCTCCAGTTTGCTTTCTGGTCATCCCCTCCTCCCACAGCATCTCCTTTGCTGCAGCTGCATGCCATGACATGGCAGGGAATAGGACTGGGATGTCAGACCAATAGTTCTGTAATCCCCAGTGGGAAGGTAATGCTATCTGCATCATGTCCATCAGAGAGTAGAACCTCTGATATCTCTGCAAGGTTCTACCTGGTCTCCAATGCTTTTAAATAACTATATGAAATCATTGGGAGAAATCTGAAGATTTGTACTATGGCAGCATTTGCCAAATTATGACTGGTGGGCCACACAACAGTTCCCCCCATTGTTAGCAGCACTTACCATCCCACTGATATGTACTGAGCAACACTCTGCGCAGTAGCATCTGCTCAGAAATCCAGGCTCAAAGTCTGCTGGGGCAATGGGCAACAGATGCGATTGCCCACTCTGTACAGATTGGGTGGACAGATTAGCAGCAATGTGGTGGAATGGTAAGAGCCGCTCAGAATGGGGACAGCTTTTTCGTTGTGCAGCAGTTACGAATTTGGTGACAGCTGTACTAGGGTTTAATCAGTAACAAACCTACAGCTTTGTCTCATTCATCTATCTCAGAGAGGCAGTGAAAATTCTGAATCAAGGTTTTGTGGCAGTTTTAGATTGGATGACTGCACATAACCCAGAAAAAAACAAAAACAGAAATATAATTAATTGAGGAGGGTCTGATTATACTGAATTAGATATTCAACCTGTTCAGGAGGCTTGCACTCCTTCTGAAGCAATAGGTACTCAGTTGGGGAATTCTCTTTGATCCAGACTTGCATAGGTGATCAGGAGTGCTTTCTACCACTTTTATCTTCTATGCCAACTATGTCCTCTCCTGGAGAAATCAAACCAAGCCTCAGTTATTCATATACTTGCTACTTCCGGATTAGATTACTGTAACATTCTTGAAGACGGTACAGAAGTTTCAATTGGTCCAGGATACTGCATGGTTTCTGACTGCCCAATCCTATGGGCACTTTCCAGTGACCGAACTAGCATCATGACACGCCCAGAGGGGAGTACCCAGCCACCAGGCAGGAAGGGGGAGTAATGGGACATTTGGGGGAGGAACTCAAGGCATACAAGGCATTAGATTTTGATTTGATTTGATTTATAAATGTGGCAGTTGCATGTGCCAGATCCTATCTCCCATTTTTCACCCCACCCCGCCCTCCCAGCTCTGCTCATATTTACAGTAGCTATATAGCTAACATAGGTCTGAGGAGACCCACAGGCCATCAGTGGACCTACACAGAGGTAAAGGGAAAATATTTTCCTTATATAAATAAAGCATCCTGTTTTCTCCACCACCACTGCATGCAGAGCTACCTCCATGGTGCACCTGCATGCTATAATGTGGCAAGGGTGAGGACTGGACTGTGACAGAAGCTACCCATTCAGACCACATTCCACTAATTCTGTTAGCTTCAGCTGGTACCACTTTGCTAAAGATCCAGTGCAACATGCTGGCTTTGATTTTTAAAGTCCTAATTTGTTTCAGGCCAGAAAACTTCTGGAATTGCATCCCCACATATGAACCCCCCCAAAAACCTTTGTTTTACTACACCTTCCTTTGGGTACTGCTGCCTTCTGCGATAAAGAGGGCAGGTACTTGGAAATTGGCCTTTATAGCAGTGGCACCCAGGATGTGGAAGAGGCTCCTGAGAGAAGTATGCCTGGCCCCTTCTTTGCCTACTTTTAGGCAGGCAGTGAAGACAAGTTAATTTAAGCAAGGTGTGTTTTGTTTTGTTTTGTTTTGCATGATTCTGATTTATTATATACCTGCAGTTGTTTTTAATAGCTGTTTGCTTTTACCTTCCCTGATTCTGTTATCAATTTGATTTTATTTAGACTGTATTTTGTACTATTTTAATTTTGTCACATTGTGTACAGTTGTCCAAAGGAAGGATATAAATAATTAAAACAAATAAAATAAATTGGACCATATTTCACTAGCAATGCAACTATTTCTGCAGGAGAAAGCCCTCCTGGATTGGTGACTGTGAGCTCATTATGACTTTGCAGAACAGCACATTTTAATGCCTTTGTTGTTCTCTTGCTACACTATTATACTTACTTGCGAATACAAAGAACAAAAAAAGAACATGACATTCCCAAATACGATTTTTTCCCAGGAGTTGCTCTACTTCTAACAGCGCGTAGTAGTTTGGTTAAGTCTTTAAAACAGCTGCATAAATAATAAAAACTGTGCCAAAGTGTTATGTGACTGGGCAAAAGGGGCTGTACAAAAATTTAATATCACGTTAGGAGAATGTTGGCAAAAGTGGTTGACATAAAAGCCAGTCAGCTTGCTGTAGCTTTAATTACAGGAAGCTGTAAATGCTTAAGCACTGCTGTGTTGATAAATCCATTGCCTTTTCCTCCAGGAATATACCATAACATGAAGGGGGCAAGAATGAGTAAATGTTGGTTTCTTGCTTTATTTGGACAGAGTTGTCAAACAGTCTGAGGTTATGCTCTACTGGGTCATGTTTATTAGGTAAAGTTAACTTTACTTATATGTCACCTTTTTAGATATGGTAATCAAAGTTTGCCATCCTTTGCAGTAGTAATGGACCAGGCCAACCTGATCTATGCTACACAAGGGGCTTCCTCTTCTAGGAGGTTCCTTGGAGCCTTCTGCCTGGTCTCATTACAGGCCCTTAAAGAGCTTTTAAAGCTCTTTCCAATTTGCAAGCAGGCACCCTTCCTTCCTTCCACTTTCAGCACACCCAGATCAATTATCTCTGTTGCCAAGGCAAGGTCAGTGCTATTTTACTCAGACTGCACTGTCTTAGGGCAGTTCCTATCACTGGTTGCTCTCCCAGCCAAAAAAGCATGGTGAGAAGGTCTGATCCAGGCTGGGCTGCTCTAGGCACTTGGACACAGCGGTGTAGCTAGTAGAGTGCAAAATGCTAAGTCTTTCGTGGCACCCAACTGTGCTGTGTAAGCAGCCCCACCCCCTTGCTGCTGGAGCCAGTCAAGGTGGCAAAAACAATGCAGAAGTATCTCCTCTGAGTTGTTTTCACCAGCCCAACTGGCTCTGGCAGTGAGGGGGAGGGGTCGCTTATGGCGCATGGTTGGGTGCCATAAAAGACTTAGGCCCAAATCCTAACCAACTTTCCAGCACTGGCATAGTGGTGCCAATGGCACGTGTGCTGCATCCTGCAGTTGAGTGGCACTCACGAAGTAAGTGAATGTTTGTTCCCTTTCTTTGGAACTGCGTTGCCCTTATGTTGGTGTTAGAAAGTGGGTTAGGACTGCACCCTTAATGATTTGCACCCTGGGATCCCCTCTTCTTCCACTCTAGTTATTTCTTACTTCAGTTGGCCTCAGGATGGGACTTTTTCATAGAGATTGTTTACAAGCTGCCTTTTATACATTTTTCTCCATATACATTTTTCCCCTCACACATCAGAGGAAGTGGGCTTTAGTCCAAGAAAGCTTATGCCACAATAAATGTTAGCCTTTAAAGCGCTGTGAGTCTTCTTTTTTAATATTTTACTTAGTAATCTGGCATTCCAGCGTTTATGTTATTCATGGGAATAAAAAGCCATGTCACTGTTCTTTTTATCTTCTGTTTGGATTAATAATTTGTCCAGTTTAAATCTTACTTCTCCATTCAAAGCTTGCTGAGCCAAAATAAATGACTGCATGAATTAAGCCATGCCAGCCTTCCCACAGGGATCAATTTTTAAAAGCTATGAGTGTTGGGAAAGGATCCTAACTTCCAGAGCTTTGTAGATTACTTTGCAAAGCTCCCAGCAGTATGCTTTTTCTTCCTTTATGTCGTGTTTACTCTCAACAGCAGCACTGTTCTTGGGGTTGCTATAAGAATTTCATATTACTACCTTTCCCTCCCACCTCTCTCTCTCTCTCTCTCTCTCTTCCATTCACTGTTTGTCATGTTTTCTCAGGTCCTTTAGTGATTCTACTGTTGTTCAAAGCCACTATAATCCAATTACCACCTGGCAGGTGATTGCTACTGTGAACAATCTTAAACACTGGGGAAAGCAATTGTGATCTTACTATTGGGCAATGATTTTTTGATACATTGCTGATTTGTACAATGCCTTCGATATTATTATTATTATTATTATTATTATTATTATTAACAGTATTTATATACCGCTTTTCAACTAAAAGTTCACAAAGCGGTTTACAGAGAAAAATCAAATAACTAAATGGCTCCCTGTCCCAAAAGGGCTCACAATCTAAAAAGATGCAAAGGAATAACAGCAGACAGCCACTAGAACAGACAGCGAATTGAGTATTACATACATGTAAATGTTATGAAAGAAAAGACTACAAAAAATACTAAACTATGCCATAGAAAAATTTTCAAGATTGGAAAAACAGCACATTCCAGAAACAAACAGCATACACAAATATGTTAATACTTATTCATATCTGATTCATATACAGGATTGCTGAGTAGCATATATTGAACTATTTTCTGTTATGGGCACACAAGTTCTCCCATCACAATATTCAGAGCTCTTCATAAGGGTACCATATTGCACATTAATCCTTAGTGAAATACTTGCAGCCATAGGAAGCAGGTTGAGGTAGGATCAGGAAAGTAAATAAACCTTTCAGATTGAAGAGGGTGGGTCAGGTGGATTGTAGATATGATGGAGAAAAAGGCGACAGGATTGATAAGACTGGTAAAGGTGTGAGGTTTGCAAGACTGAGAAGATCAGAAATGAATAAGAGCAGGAAGGATGAACAAGATTTGTAAATTGCACACTGGCAAGTGGCTGGTTGTATAGACGAAACATCCAAGGAAATAGCAATTGGTCTAGGAACTGGAAGGGAAAAGAACCCATCATGAACAGAGTGTCAAGAGAGCCACTATTCATATTTGGGTGAGATCCACTGTCCTTGCACAGGAGCAATGGTTCCATGGACTGGGCTCCTAGAATCCACCCTTTGCTGCCAATATAACCATCAAACACCATTTCAAATAATAAAATCTTGCAATGTTTTGGAAAAAATATTCCAGTTCAGCCTTTAGGCTGCAATCTTGTGCATACTTTCCTAGAAGTAAGAATTACTGAACACAGTGGGACTTACTTTTGAGTAGACATGCATAAGATTGTGCCCTTAGATAATCTTTCACAATCTGTGCACTTGAGGCATACTTTTGATATTATTATTAACAGAATTTATATACTGCTTTACAACAAAAAGTTGAGATCTGCTCAGTCCATGGAATGGAATCAACTTCTAAGGCAGCGGTTCTCAAAATGGTGGGTCCGACCCACCATTGGAACAGAAAAGGGTCACTTTCCTCCTAAGAGGAGAGACCCAGAAATGAGTGTCCCAACAGCGCTGCAGAGATTGCGGCGCCACAGGCACCCAGCAGCATTTAAACAGACCAGGAGGTATGCAGCCCCCTCTGTGAGCCTCCCCTCTTCTGCAGTGGACTCCAATCTGCAGTCGGAATCCACTTCCAGTTTTGGAAACTCTGTGCTTTGGAGCTCTGACCGCAAACCGGAACTGGGCTCCAACAGCAGATCGGAGCTAACTTGAGCGAAGGGGAGATTCATGGAGGGGGCTACGAGTCTCCAGGACCCTCCAGGAGGCTGCACAGTCTCCCCAGGTATGGGGAGATTTGCTGCTGGGTGCTCATAGCACCATAATCACTATGGCACCCCCCCCCATTCCAGTGCCCGCCCCCACAAGCACTTACCCCTGGTTCTCAGGCTCCTGGAGAGTTTGAGAACCACTGCTCTAATGTATTTTCCAGGGAAGTAGTGGTGGGGTAAGTGTGTGAGGTCTCCTTTTGATTCTTCTCAGCAAAAGATGCTGAAAAGGAGGCAATGGGAGAGCTCAATTATCATGCGGGCTGGGTAAAGAGCTCCTGCAGGCTGTATCAGGTCCACATACCTTATTTTTGGCACCCCGTACTAAGGTGGTCATGTTAATGAAATATAGAAGTCTACAGAGAGAATAGTTCTGGTCTACTATTTTAACAGCAGAAAAAAGCAGAAATTTTTGCACACCTCCTGAGGTATCGCATAGCCAACATACCACATTTTCTCCTAGTTAAATACTGTAGTATACTGCTTATATAAATGGAAACTTATTTTTTATGAATCAAAACTATCAACTGGAAATGTTCCAAAACTTTCAAATTTGACAATGGATGTAAATCACAGAGATAGAAGAGAAACGCAAGCAATTAATCAAGGGCATTCTTTCTAAGGCGATTAACAGTTATTTTTCAGTTTTGACATTCCAAAAATGTTATCCCTGGTATGACTGTTTCTTTTGAAGCTCTTTGGAAAGAGTTACACAACTCGTTACCAAGCAATAAGGATTTTTTTTTATTGACACACACGGAAACCTCTATGTGACTGTCATTTTACAACTGAATAAACTGTTAACTAAATTGGGGGGGGGGGAATTGTCATAGAGATTACAACAGTTGCATCTCAGGCTGACACAAAAGGTTCACACCTATTATCTCAGGCCATGATTAAGTCTTACTTGCTTAGAAGAAAGTGTGTATGCCTGAAAGACTAAAGCTGAATGTCAATGTAGCTTTTAACAAGTTTAAAGGATTTCATTAGAAGGAATCACTAAGGCATTTCCATTGAGCAAAACAACAGCTCTGCCCATTAAAATGCTTTACTAAATCAGTGTATTGGGGCACATGCAAAATTTGGTTGATGAGAATGGCATTTTGAACATTAGAAACAAAAATTTCTGTGGGTATATGTGCAAATCTAAAAATATGTCTTTTAACTTATAGTGTCATGTTGCTCTCAAGTTTATGATTAGGCTACCAAACCGGTTCTTTCAAAGCACTGTTAGGACTCTCATGCTTTTTTTTCACCAAATAACATTTTGCTACATATGTAGTTAACAAAGATTCTTAAAACCCTTGCTAACTGGTTAAGAGGCACTTTTTCAAGTGGGTGCTCCTCTTTTATTTAGCAGGGGGAGAGTAACTGGCCCACCTCACCCCAGCAGTGTCTTTTCTAGTGGCTGTCTGCTGGTGTTGCATCTTTTTAGATTGTGAGCCCTTTTGGGACAGGGAGCCATTAGATATTTGATTTTGTCTGTAAACCGCTTTGTGAACTTTTTGTTGAAAAGCGGTATATACTGTAAATACTGTTGTTGTTGTTGTTGTTGTTGTTGTTGTTGTTAAAACCCAGAATATACTACTGTGAAAATTGACCAGCAAAATAAATGAAGGTCTGGAATCAAAAGCTTCCTAGTATGAGCAGAAGTACTTGAGCTCAAGCAGAGGGGGTGTCGTCTGTTGACCCTCAGGAATTACTTTGCAAGGGGCACAGCAGGCTGCAGCCTAGAAGATGAGGTGGAAAGCAGTGCTCTACAAAGAGGACTCACAGCCCAATTCTAAAGATGGCAACGCCACCAGGTGCAGTGGCACCAAAGCAGCTACTGCTGCATCCTGTAACCCTGCAGCAGCCACTGGAGGTCTTCTTGGGGGAAGGAGACTTTCATTTCCCTGGAGAAAGCCCCAAGCCCCACAATGAGGCTTCTCAAGTCTCCACTGGTCCTACCCCCCTCTGCACCGGTTCCTTCCTTGCCCCACTCTCTCCCCCACCTCAGGACACCTCCCACCTCGGAGGCCCTCACTGCCGCCCAGAGCTCTTACCTAGCAGAATGGGGCAGCAACGGGATGGGGCGGAGGTGGATTGGGACTGGGAAGGGGGTGGATTTGGCAGCAGTGGCAACTTCCCAGGTCCAATTTGCTTTCACAAGTCCACTCAGATTTGTCCCAGTGACATTGTTGGCACAGGTCCAAACGGACTCACCAGGCTGGCAGGGGCTTACACCAGGGCAAAGAAACAAAATTTCCTTTACACCAAGGAGGCCTCCAGAGGCCAAAACTCCCCTGCAGGATAAACAGGTGCCACGTTGGTGCCATTGCCTCGCCGCATGGTGAGTTAGGAGTGGGCTGTGGGTCAAGTAACTGCTTTTGTGTACACCATAAGTGGTTTATGTGTAAATTACAGTATTATAGTATATGTGTGGATTATAGCATAATAATTTTGACACTATAAAGTGTGTGTACATTTTCTTGAGATATTCCATATCGTAGCACTGCATGAACTCTTTTGCAAATACTTACAGAACAGCGATATTTCCTTTCATTCTTTGGTACCTGTTCTCTCCTTAAAATTCAACTTTCACTTAAAGAACTCTATTGATTGTAAGGCTGGCATATTGCCCAGAATTTCAGGTGTTTTCTGGGTTACAGGATTTCAACCTGGTGCCTGGGAAGTGAATTATCTGTTCTATGTCCTATGAAATGATTCACACATACCATTTGTATAGAAGTCTCTTAATGTCCAGATAGATAATTTCAAGGGAATGGAGATGAGACAAATTCGACCCAGAAATGACTGCATTTGTGTCTTAAGTGTCTTGAAATTATCAGCTCCATGTAAGCAGCCTATTCATACCCAGGTTCTACATGTGGCCATGTGGCAGAGCATAACTTGGCTATTTTTAGTGAGTGTGTGTATGTATAAGAACAAAAACATGTACACATACATACACAATTTGATAACTTAGCAAAGAGGCATGTTTGGAAGTAGTGGCCAGGGATGGGTACTCAACGTGGGCTGACTTGACTCATGCAAAAATGCTCTTTTAATGACTCCAAATGACTTGAGTCATAGACATCACTGTCCCTGACGTGACTCACAACTAGGGGCCAGTGGATGTTGCTAGTTTCTCCCTTGCATTTCCTTTTAGGCTGTTAGCTCCTTTCAAAAAGGGAGCCATTTTTGCATTCTTTGTTCTATGCGTAAACCATGTGAAAAACTGGTTTTTGTTGAAAAGTTATATATACAAACATTCCTAATGAACAACAAAAAATGAATGTGCAATCCCAATGGCAGGGCCAACTGAAACATGGATCAGCAACAAGATACAGCTCTCACATGAGGTCTGTATCACATCATTTTCACATCAGGGCATCTTTCTCAAACTGTCCACAGACGAAAATCATGAAAGACCTCATGCAAGATTATCTTCCAAGCTTCACCCTGGGTAAAGTTAATGTCACAACTTTCCCATGAAGTGATGTCAGAAAGAATATCTCCCCACAGAAAAAGTAGGCAGTACAGTCCTCCTCCTACCAACTGTGAACCAGTGCTAAAGTCCTGCACCAGTACTAGAGTTCTCACAGGAAGCAAAGGAGAATGTGCCAATGACCTGTTGAAACATGAGGGTGGGAATCAGTGTTGCGGATAAATGACTATTTGCTGCCTTAGAGCTTTTACAGTAACAGGTGAAGTTGTCAGATTAGGGATTAATGACAAATAATATTTCAGGGTAGTCATTTTTGTGGAGGGAGCTGTACTGTAATTACACATGGCAGTCCTGTACATGCTTAAACTATGTGTTTGATGGAGTTTATTCCCATGTAAGGATGCACAGGATTGCAGTCTATTAGAAATCACTTCAGGAAATTAAGATACAGACTATTTGGGGAGAAGTCGTAGAAAAATGCTTTTGTGTAGCAGACAATGTTTTTAAAGGAAAGAAGAAAATATCACAGAACTTTTTAAAAAATGCTGCATGGGTAAATGCTTGAATTGGCTTCCTATCCTAAAGCTGTGTGTTACCAAAATATCACTATGGCTGAGGTTACATTAGAAACCTATCCCCCTGTCCTGGTAAACAACAAGCTTGAAAGTTATGCCTGAAGATCTGATCCAGGACTTAGAAAGCTTTTTGACAAAAGCTTATTCAGCAAGGTAGAAAAGTGATGCTTGTTTTTAAGGTTGCAGGGTTTTAAGGTTACAGGGTCTCCGTATCAATGAAATACAGTGTTAGCCAAATACTAACTTCTGGCAGCTCTTTTGAAAACAGCATTCACAATACCTAGGTTCTTTTGCAAGCACCCTCAATATAGACAGAACAGAAAGATTTAATAGGCCCTTTGAATTTGGTATTATCTACAACATAAATCTTAGCAAATTATTGACATAGTAGATCAGGTTAGAAATGCCTTACAAATATTTTCTTGAACATGCTTACCTTGCAGAAACTAGTTTTTTAACTGAGGTATTTGTTTAACTCTTTATCTCACGTTCCTAAGCAGAAAAATGTGAACAAACTGCTGAGATACTTTTCAGAGAATAAGACGGCAGGTCCTCTCATGTATTAGGAACTGGTGGAGGACCAGGAAACAGAGAGCGGGTGTCAACGGGCAATTTTCACAATGGAGAGAGGTGAAAAGCGATGGGCCCCAAGGATCTGTCCAGGGACTGGTGCTTTTCAACTTGTTCATAAATGACATGGAGACAGGGGTAAGCAGTGAGGTGGCCAAGTTTGCAGACAACACTAAACGTTTTGGTGCCTGTCTGGAGGCGAAAACAACACAGAGCAGATGCCTCCACGTTGCTTTCACTCCTCGAAATGGCCAAGGGGAAGGGGCAGCTTACATGGCAAGTTTTAGAGCCATGCAGGATTTACAGCTCCACCCCCTTCTGGCTCTACTACTGCTTCCCAATCCTAATCTATGCTGGTGCAGGCAGTCTGCATGGCCTGCACTGTATCCAGCACAGGTTAGGTCCTCTGACTGGAGGTCTCCTCAGAGCAAGGAGACCTTACCCCATGCGGCGCTCCAGCCAGCCCTATGGAACTACTTGGATGTCTGCCAGCTATATAGCTGACAGAAGTCCAAGCAGCCTGGTGTAACAGCAGCTGGCCTGGGAGGTGGGTTAGGATACAGTGGAGGAGGCCTCTGACAATCCCCTCCCTGTTCCAGGCCCAATCCACCTCCTGTTCCACCCTCCCCATCCCAAAACATTCCTCCATGCCTATAGAACACTCACCACTTTCCTGAAGCCCTTGGGCCATTCGGCATCATGGCCACCTCTGCCAGTGGCCATGCAAAAGGAGTGTCCTCCAGTGCAGCTGACTGCTTAGTAGCTGCAAACATGTCTTATGCACCAGTGAAACAGGAAGTTAGCATTGCACTCTGTATTCAGAATGTTGCTTACAGGATATTGTTTTTGATTGATAGTTACCTTGAGTACTTCCTTTTAAAGAGGTAAAAAAAGAACAGGGTATAACTTTTTAAAGATATAAATTGGGGAATATATACAGAGAACCAGTTGAGTGAGTCAAATGTTAGGTATGATCTTGGAAGAATTTGGTTCAGTCTCTATAGACTGACTGCCTTTGACTAGTGACTCTCATTTTGCTTATATTCCCAGTTGATAAATTTACATTATTTATCTCAAATTTTATGAATGAGCTGACCTGAGTATTAGAGTTACTAGGAAAACACAGAATGGATATCTAAACATTACAGCTAACTACACCAAAAATATACCATATAAATCTTCTGAAAGCAGCAGAGGGGGTAGGAACTGGGGAGCAAGGAGACTGCTGGAGGGGGTGGCTCCCTCAGCAATGGAACATGCCAGGTCTACCCCATCTTTTGCAAGCCTCCCTGCCCTCTTTTTTTCTCAGATTTGCGCAAGATAATAGTTCTGGAGCAGGTCCGAGGAGACCTATTACAGAGTGGGAGGTTTATGGAGGGGTAAAGGAAAATAATTTCCCTTTCCCATTCAAAGCCTTCTGGATCCCTCCCCTCCCCCCCCCCCCATGCTGGATACAGCATGCTATTTTTTGGTGTGGCTGCTCCAGAGGAGGGGACACACACCAAAGGATTGGGCTCTAATTATCCTAATTTCTTGAATAAATGATTCAGCGGTAGAGTTCTGTGTCATGGCATTAGTTCTATAGTTCTCTAATTATCTGAACTCTTTGTATGTCCACAATACCTTTCAGATATACTACTTCTACTGATTAAAATGGTATGCTCCCTTTATGCCATAGTTATATTTCATATTTTTAGTTTATATAATCTAGACTTAAAAGCAAGCAAAATCTGCACTGGTACTGTCATCCATTCATCTCGTCTATACAATCTTCATTTTGCTTCTCTGAATACATTGGAATAGAATATATGAAAAGATTTAACAAGAACCATCCCCTAATAATTCATGAGTGCACCACCCCTGAGATGTGAAAGCCAGGAGGACTTATAATTATCCAAGCTGATTGTCTATGCTTCAAAAACCACAACTATAAACTAGTGAATGGTCAGTAGCCTAATTAACATCCCATCTCAACAGTGGGAAAACTGAAAAAGTCCCCATTCTGATGAGATATAATTTTCTCCAAGCAGCATGGTGTGTTAGGGCCAAACTAAATATTCAGCAAAAGTTTGTGCATGCAGTTATCAATGGACTGCCATTTCTCTTCCAACTGAAGCCACCTTCTTTGTCCCCTACCTATAACAATATTGTCACTATGGCATCTTCATAGTCAGTGGGGTAGGTGTCCCTTTTGAAGTGCAGGAGCATGTCATGACACCCATCCCATAACCATTCCCCATGAAGATTATACAGAAGTGAATCAACTTTAAATTTTGTCTCTATGGGTTTTTCTTCTCCTGCCACTTGTTTCTACTCTCTAGCTACAAGCCTATACACACTTACCTGGGAGTAAGCCTCATTAAACTCAATGGGACTAACTTTTAAGAAGACATGCATAGGATTGCACTGTTACACTGCTAACCTTGGCATGTTTACTTAGAAATACAGCCCACTGAATTAATTGTAACTTAAAAGTAAATTTGGGCAGGACTGTAGTCTTAATGGAAGACGAATTACATACAGCCTCTCAGGCAGCTCTTTGAAAATATTATGGTACTGGGCAATGGTTCTCACATGTTTAGCACTGGGACCCACTTTTTAGAATTAGAATCTGTCAGGACCTGTAGAAGTGATGTCATGACCAGAAGTGACATCATCAAGCAAGAAAATTTTAACCATCCTAGGCTGCAATCCTAACCACACCTGCTTACCCAGGAGTAAGTTCCATTGTCTAAAACAGGGGTACTCACACTTTTTTGGCTCGAGAGCTACTTTGAAACCCAGCAAGGCCCGGAGATCTACCAGAGTTTTTTTTACAATGTTCGCACCATCATAACATATAACATTTATGTGTACAATGTATGTTGGTGTACCTTGAGCCCCACTGAGTATAACAGGACTTACTCCTGAGTAGACATGCCTAGGATTAGGCTGTGAGGCTGCAATCCTAGCCACACTTACCTGGGAGTAAGCCCCATTGAGTACAATGGGCCTTACTCCCGGCATTTCCTCCCAGAGGCACCTGAAAGGGGGGGGTCGGCACTCCGCGATCTACTCATTTTGCCTCGCGATCTACCGTAGATCGTGATCCACCTATTGAGCACCCCTGGTCTAAAAGAATATACATAGTAGCTTGTTAACAGTACAGGTCTGAAACATTTCCCCAAATGCAGTCACATACCATGGTAGCATCAAAGTTAATATATTAAAAATAAAATATTGAAATAGAGACCCACCTGAAATTGGCTCGTGACCCACCTAGTGGGTCCCAACCCACAGTTTGAGAAACACTGGTACAGGGAGTTCCCTTTACAAGTTGGGGTGAGTTGCATGCTGAAGATACAGGTTGAGTTTTCCAGAACTCATGTGGATGGCAAAAAAAAGGCACTGACTAAAGCAAATCAATTTAAAGAACAAAGTCCCTTCACTCTGGTGATTTAAAAACAGCCTTGCTGACCTTTTGAAATGCACACAGAGGCAATCAATCTCTCTCCAGACACTTAGGCTTCAATAGGAGGCAGCAATCCCTCCTTTCACCAGGAGCCCCAGCAAGGGAGAAAGAATGGAGAAGGATCATTGCCATTTAGCCTTCATTCACATGCTCAGGTGGAAGGGACAGGTTCGCCTTGTGTCTGGAGAGAGCATGATTGATGGATTGTCAGTTGGCTGCCCTCTCTCACATTAATGAGGCTATATTTCATATTCATATAATGACTGTTTTCCTTTAATTTAAAGGGTACTTCTCATCAGCATTGACATAGAAAAATCTGTGGATAATCAGGTTATACCTGTAATCACTTGCATGACTGTCTCCCTACAACAGTAAAAAGAAGTTTTTTTCAACTGTGATTTTAAAGGGGTGCATTTTTCCCCTTCTCCAGGGATCAGCACATTCCTTATCATTTGCAGTGGTCATTCATGTTGAGTCAAATCCGTGTATAACAAGGTTGGACCTGTACAATGTTCCATTCTAGAACCTTGGACAACCATTACCAGCCAGCATCAACAATACTGAACTGGACTGATCAATGATCTGACTTGGTATAAAACAGTTTCCTCTGATCTTTCTGGGTAATTAGTACATGGACAAAAGAACAATCTGGCTATTAATTTATATATTTTCATATTCAGTTCTGTATGGCTCTGCAGTAATGGAAACATTTGGAAGTTCAACTTCTGCTGACATGATCTTGGAGATATGATTGCTGGAGAATATAAACACACATTGAACTTGGCAGCATTATATTATTCTGTTTACACTACCACTGTCAAACTGACATATTAAAAATTTATGTTGTTACACTGCCAAAGAAAGAAGATACCCCCTAGCAATCCCATCCACTTCTTTTTCCAAAGAAATAATGCTCTTTTGCCTTGTGCTCAAGTGGTTTTGCCAGGCTGTCCCAAGGCTTGAGTGTCCTTTAGTGCTGGAGGCTGAGGGTGGGGCTAAGGCAGGTGTTTGCCAAACCTTCCACAGCATTCTCAGTTTCTTTGGGATGGCAAACTGGATCATCATGAGACTGCACTATGACTTTTCAGAAGAAGCATCAAGAGACTACTGTGGAGAGGCTTGGAGCTTGGCTCCATATATATTAAAAAGAAAGAAAAGAGAGTACCTGGGGAGTGGGGTGGGAGTATCCTTAGTGGGTACCCATCTGGGGTGGCCTGTTGACTCAGTAACCCCTCTCAGATCAGGAGGGGCCAAGAGGGGCAAAAGTTTGGAATGGGGAAAATCAGATCTATGTATCATTGAGTAGCATCTACTTTCTTTTGCAGTAGTCCTGGGCTTGCAGAATTAGCATAATTGGGGTTGCATTCTGTTGAATTGATAACATATCTTTGCATCTGTGGTATAATTAAAGCAATAACCAAGAGAGCTCAGAAAGCAGGCTCCCAGAGTGTCTCCATGGTACCCTCCCCCAGGTATCCTCCTTGGATGAGAAAGAGGATAATGTGGGGTCCACTAGAACATGTGTGGCCAGATTGGAAGGTCGAGGAGACAAAAAAAGCTAGGAAAGGAGATGGGAACAAGAGTTTCAGTATGGGGGGGGGCACAATCTGTGAAGACCTGCAAAGCTGAAACGAATGCTGTTGCTTGCTCACAGGCTTACAGCACTTGAGAAGCAGCAGGAGGTCTGCTAACAGTCAGAGCCTGGCAGCTTGGTGGCATGTGAGATTCAAGAAGAAGAGGAGAACATAGTCATGGGAGCCAAGTGAGGTACATCTAGATTCCCAGGGGCTCTGTGCCAATGACGGGAATGTTGTATGTGCACCACTTTAATCTCCACTCATGGCTTATTCATGGGTTTGCATCCATCCTTTGGGTGAGGAACAGGGAATTAATCTTCTAGTGCAGTTTTTCTCAAACTGTGTGTCAGGACCCACTAGGTGGGTCATGAGCCAATTTCAGGTGGGTCCCCATTCATTTCAATGTGTATTTTTTAATATATTAAACTTGATGCTACCATAGTATGTGACTGCATTTGGGGAAATGTTACAGATCTGCACTTTTAACAGGCTACTATGTATATGCTTTTAACAATGATAGTCAAAGTGGCTTACTCTGGATAAGTAGGATCACAGCCTTTGGGATGTTTGGTTTTTGTTTGTTTTTTTAAACAGATCAGCAATTGCTTAGGAGAGTTACAGCCCAATCCTGAGCTTGGCAGCGCCCATGCACAGTGTCACAAACATGCCGTAAGGCACGTCAGTGACAGTTACCACCGGGCTACTGCCTGTGCTTGCCCAGCGCCAGCCGATGCTGAGCTAGTGTGGGGTAGGTGCCCAGCCTCCGCTGCTCAGTGGTCTCACGGACCACCGAGCTGCAACATGGTAAGCGGGGGTGGAGAGGGGGCGTTCCGAGGAGGGGGGAGGACAGCGGTGGGCAGGGAGAGGGTCGGTGGGAGGCGTGCTGGGGGGAGGGAGTGGCGTCGCAGGAGGCGGGTCCGGTGGAGCTCTGCTCCATCTGATCCTGTCCATTCATGCAGGCCTCTGCGCCCTACACGAACGACTTTACCTTACTGCCAACCTTTTGGTCGGCGGTAAAGTGAATAGCCCCACTGTGGGGCTGCTTCCCTTACCCGGGAAAAGGGGACAAAAGTCCCCTTCTCTCAAGGCATGTCCTGCGGCAGGCTGAGATGTGCAGGATGCAGTGGCAGCCATTCTCAGCACCGCTGCAGCCACGTCCCGGGCAGCTCAGGATTGGGCTGTTAGGAAGATTCTTCTTTATTTTAAATAAATCTTTACACATACTTATTGTAAAAGTTTATTTGATTTAATTTTGTTATGTGGGGAATGTTAAAAATTTCCCTGCTTGATGATGTCACTTCTGGCCATGAAGTCACTTCCAGTGGGTCCTGACAGACTGTCATTCTAAAAAGTGGGTCCTGGTGCTAAAAAGTTGGCGAACCACTGTTCGAGTTACTAGAGTCTAGTCAGCAACTTTATACAGCTTGTGGCCAAGTGTGGCAGGGTAATGGTGTGATGGAGAGTGGCAAATGCTTACTACTTCCACTGCTTTAGGTTGAACACAGCATGGACAACCCTCAGTGGCTTTTAGTGGTGTAGCAAAGGTGGAGGATGGCGCTTATCAGCAAAATTTATATTATAGCGAGGCTTTGTTTCCCCTGGGTAGACATTTAGTACCAGCTATTACATAAAAGATTTGGAAAGGAAAGTATATGGATTTATGGCCCAATCCCCTGTGCTTCCCCAGTGCTTGCTGTTGCAAAAGTGCCAAAAAGCAAAAGCACTTTGTGACAGCATAGCAGTTACCCATGAGCACCAGCAGAAAGAGCAGCGTGCACCAGGGGTGAGTTCTGTGCAGAGCAGTGCAGAGGCAGAATGGGGTGGGAGAGGGCAGCGATGAGCAGACCGCCTGGGCAAATGGTGAATCCTACAGAAAATCAATTCCCAGCAAATAATTTCTTTATTTGCTTTTTTTTATCTGATAATTTGCTCCTGTGCTGGATGCATGCCACGGGAAAGATGTGAAAGTATCCAAACTCATTTTCCCACAGTAATAATAGCTGATGTTACTTTTGCCATCATTACAGGCACACCTTTAAAAGGCTGTTTGGCCTTGTACTCATACCCACACTGTGGACTCCTATTGATTTTTCATTCTGTTTTCAAAATAACTATTCCCTAAATAAGCAAATGCCAGAGAGTTGCAGCACCTGTAGTTTAGTAATGACTAGCTCTTAATGTGAGCCTAGGCAGGGTCAGCTTAGATAGCTGCTTAATGCTGGGGCTCACATGAAATAATGATGTAGAAAATAATCCATTCAGACACCTGCAAAGTGTTTTTTCCTCACTACAAATCTGGGTTTAGGTGAAAGGATTTTCTGGTCAGCTTCCAGAAAGTATTGAGCCTCAGTAATTTTCTGTTTATTAAGCCCTGATATAGCATTGTTAGTGAGGCACTATCACTGAAATAAATCACAAATTTCTAATATTTTCAGTCCATGTTATCTGTGAACAAGATGCTTCATAGTTGATTCCTATTTGTAAGCTATAGCTTAATTTTTTAAACTTCTGTATAGACAATGACAAAGGAATGTATAACGTCTTAATGTATGAAGAAACTATTAACATAAGTAGGAAAATAATGCCTTACACGTGAGTGGAAATTTGCAGTATTTGCACAAAGTCATACAAGTGTACTTTCTGACTAATGTATATTGCATGCTTCTGTGCAATTACTGGAAATCTAAACTTGCTGAAAATGAACTGATGTGTTAACAACTACAATGAATTACTCTTAAATTAATAAGATTCACAGGGCTTTGATCAGTGTCCTGAAAGGTATGAGGTCAAGAGTACCCATAAAAATGGATTCGAATCACCTGTCATCAGCCTAGTGTGACCATCATTTTCCACTTAAAGCTTGCCAAGCCATTTGTGGAAAAATGAATTAAAGAGCCAACACACCTGCATTTACAGTGTCTCTGCATGCAGCAGTGTCTTTCTACATCTTTAACAACATAGTTAACTCATAAGAAGGATCATTCACATACATTCTCTGATGCTCAGTTACATGCTATAATGACTCTTTAGATGCGGCTATGTTTCATAAAATTCATAAAATTTCACAACTGTTAGAACATGAGTTGAACACACAAATGTAGTTTTTAGCAGCCCCTAGCCACATGGCCCCAGATCATGGACTTATGACACATGATGCAGCCACCTTTGCTAAAGGGCTGCTAAAGCAGAGTTGTGCCACCTTGCTGATGTGCAGTGGCATAACTAGGGGGGTGCAGGGGGTGCGGGCCACACTGGGTGATGTGCACAGGGGGGGTGATGTACACTGGGGGGTGATGCACTAAAATCACGGTGGTTAGGAATAATACCATCATGTTATATACCAATGGATGCAGACTTTTGAACAGAATGCAATGCAAAAAACCAGAGTGAAACATCTCATTTCTATCAAAAGATATGGCCAAAAAATGAGAGAACAAAAAATGCATGGAGCCCTATGGAAAGTAAAACTAAGCAGTATCGCGCATTTACTTGTGAATAGGCGACCTTGCCTTAGTGTGTCGGAAAGGGCAGGCTGAGAAGAATCCAATGACACCCAAATGGTCCTGATCCAATGAATGCAGCCCCCAAAAACACCTGAGAAGGAAGTCCCTCCCTCTAAGCAGACAAATGTATTGAGCCCTATGGAAAGCGAAACCAAGCCTCACAGTCACGTCTGCTCATGGGTAAGCAAATGTGCCTTGGCTGGTGGGCAGGCCAGGCAAAGGGGAATGTGAAGCCACCAGAATGGTCTTGATCTCATGGAAATGGAGCTCAACAAATGCTCCAGAAGGCAGCCTGCCCCCCCCTACTAAAAAGGATCGAAACAGAGGCTTCAGCTGATCAAATGAACTTTTTTGAGATTTGCAAAGCCAGGTGGATCCTGACAGTGATCTGGTTTAAACAGAAGTTCTTAAATTGAACTGGGCAGTGGGTAGGGCTGAAGACCTTACTGATTTTGGAGAGGGGTGTTATTGCTGGCAGGCTACAGAGGAAATTTACTTGGGTGGACCAGGGCTGGCTTCTGCTTATTTAATTATTTGTTTTACTTTAATTATTTATACTTATTTATTTTAATTTGCCTGATCATGCCACTTCTACTTCTGGTGGGTCTTGGACAGACTGTCATTCTAAAGAGTGGGTCCCAATGCTAAAAGTCTGAGAACTGCTCCAATAAAGTGTTAGTAAGTTGACACCCTGGGTGGGCCTGTGACACCACTATTGAACAAAATCACTAAAATCACAGTTTGGAGGAATAATACCATCATATATTGATCAATGCGTAATTTCATGCAGAATGTGTTCTGTCTTTGTTCTATCGAAAGGTACAGCCAAAAAACCAATGGGGGAGGAGTGATGGTACACTCCTAGGTGTTGCCCTGCCCACTGCATGGGGGGTGACATGCTGGCATCCAGCACCAGGTGACGCGAACTCTAGTGACGGCACTGCTGATGTGAGAAGAGTGACAGCTCAGAAGGGAAAATGCTCAAGGTGATGAAGATTCCAGGTTCAATCCCTTGCATCTCCAAATAGGAGTTTTACTTTGTCTTACCACGTTAGGTAGTATTAATTATGCTGAGCTAGCTGAACCAGTAATCTGACTCTGTATAAAGCAACCTATACCCGAGTTGAGAGAAGTAGTTCTGGGCCTAGTTAGTGCTTGCACAGGTGAAAATTGGAGACAGTAAGAACACCAAAGGATACAAATGATAAATTGTAAGAATATACAAGTGTGGACCCAATGCATTTTGAGAGGGATACCCTTCCATAAGGGTACAAAGTAGATTTCTGAAGGCCACTGATTTGTTTATAAACATATTTATATTTATCAGATTTGTATTTCTAGCTGTGGTAACACTTGAAGTCGCCTGCCTCTGATAAATAATCACTTGTACCCTTTGGACTGTGCCCCCCCCATTTCATTGCCAGCACCTGGATAGGAATCCACCTTAGAGCCTCTGATGTGCCACCTTGAGTTTCACCAAGAAAGAAAGCTAAGATGTAAGTGTAATTAACGAATTATAATACCATTTTACTATTAAGGAGAGAGGGACTTAATGTGAACATGTACTCTAGAAGTAAACAGTACAATAGGCTCATTTTCCCTTGTGTCAGTCAGTATCACAGGGCAGTCAATTATTACTTCCATTATGATAATATAAATATAAACAGAAATGCTACTTCAGCTTGAAGGCTTCTTCATCACCACCACCAGCAATCACCGCAGATACTCGCCTATAAGTCGATCTCACAGATGACTGTGAGATCATCTCACGAGAGCAGGTTTTGAGGTAAGAATCACCGACTTTTCTATGACCCTCGGATAAGTTGGGGTCACAAACTTAGGGGGGTGTCTGATTATAATTTTGTCTGATTTTACCCTAGGCCAGATCCTGAAAAATAACCTACCAGTAATTGTTACCTAAGAACTGACAGACTCTAATTTATTAAAAATATAGTAAAAGATCATAAGATTCATTTTTATTCATAAACTTTTAAATTCCGGTCTTCACCATCTTTTTGTAAACACTATCAGAGAGTAACTGCACTGTAAACAACATACTAATAGAACAGTGGTTCCCAATCTGGGGTTCATGTACCCCCAGGGGCATTCAACAGGACCTTTAGGGATACTTGAAAGAGAATAGAATAATGGCAGTGCTCCAGAATACCTTGCAGGGCCAGCAAGGCAGGAAGGGAGGTAGCTAGTTGACTGTGAAAGCCTCACCAATAGCTAATCTTTGGTGATCAATTCATGTATGAACCAGTGATTGAAAATCAGCACAGGAAAAAAAATTAAAACATAAAAAAGTTATCTATCACTCAGAATTTCTCAGGACACTTCTGGTGTGAAACAGTGCAAAGGCAGAGTCTTCTGCTCTTCAAAGAGAAAACACTGTGATAAATACATGAAGTCTGGGCTTTCATATAGAGGAGATGAGGGCTTGTATTATTGCAAACATTTTGCTTATGTGAAGGGTACAATTTATGGAAATAGGCTGCCAAGGGATATGCAAGTGAAAAAGGTTGGCAACCACTGCAGGAGATCCATGAATCAAATCCACCTTTAAGGTGTCTGGTGTGTTAAGCCAGAAGCTCTACATATAACATACAACTTAGAACACAATTGGGAGTGTGAAATTCCCACAAAATTATGTCAGTAGCAGTTGGTGATGGTGTGGCTGCAGGGAATAAGGCACTGAGCACCCAACTCCAACCTGGTCGTTAGCCTCATGCACTAACTCTTGACAAGTAACCCATTTGACACACTCCTGCTTTCAATCAAAGTCAACAGGTAGCTTGTCTGGGAAACAAAGATCACAGGTATAACAATTACCATGCATTCCATTATTTAAAAGCCCTGACTTGCTTTTGTTATATATTTGGGCAGACACAATAGCTTCGTTCGGATGGTTAGCATAAACTGTTTGCTCAGTGAAAATTGCCATGAGATTTTTAAGAGCAATTGATCACCCTTAAACTAAAGGACTTGGCTAAGGCTTTCTTATAACCAAAGAGATCTCTGTTTACCTAAGTTCAATGAAACGAAATGATAGAGAGGAAGCTTGACAATGTTGTTGACTTTGGCACACAGAAGACAGTTGCTGTAGGAGAAAGCCTTTTATTTTCCTCTTAGGCTGCTATGCATTAAAATATGCAAGACTAACTATGCATACAACATGCTATCACTATCATTACAAAAGTTTAAAGTGTTATCTGAAACCCTCCTAGTGTTCTGTCTTAATCCACAGTCCTGGTCAGCACTGGCTCAAGCCCTCTGCTGCCTGATGCCCACATGCTGCCCCTCCTTACCTGTGACATGCCAGCCTATTCTCCTCCTACTCATTGGCATAAAAAGGAAGTTTGGAGGAAGGAGAGTAGTGGGTTAAAGCGGCATGCTAGCTCATCACTCTCCTGTGAGACTTCCTCTTCTGTACTGTCTCCCAATTCAAGGAGGGGCAGAAAGTGAAGAAGCAACAGAGGTGTGTGCCTTCTGTCAATCTGCTGCCTGACACAATTGGTTCAGCCGACTCCATGGATTGGCCAGCCCTGGTGTTGGTGTTCCTAAATGCTCTCAATCTTGACATCTTACCTGCGTGTGCCTCCTGTACACCAGTCCTC
The DNA here is from genome assembly GCF_035046505.1 of Tiliqua scincoides. Taxonomy (NCBI): domain Eukaryota; kingdom Metazoa; phylum Chordata; class Lepidosauria; order Squamata; family Scincidae; genus Tiliqua; species Tiliqua scincoides. Next base: position 73,282,259 of record NC_089822.1, read on the forward strand.
TCATGAGTTCCTAACATTTAGTACTCTGACTCTCCATCCTATTGGCCATACAAATTATTATTGGCACCTTATCACTATACTATCAGACTGTCCTTGCTAGACTTGACAGCAGTTTTAATCTTGAAAAACCATCCACTGTCCAAAAGCAATGGTAGCTTGTTGTATAAGGAATAAGTATTCTAATTGCAGAATGGTTTGATCTCGGAAGCTAAGCAGGGTCAGGCCTGGTTAGTACTTGGATGGGAGACCTCCTGGGAATACCAGGTGCTGTAGGCTTATACCATAGTCTTTAAAAACTGAAGGTTGCCAACCAACCAGCTTGGCATAAGTACTCCAGTAGCCTGGAGTAGCCATCAATCATCAAAGGCCATTATTTCAACCAAAACATTATTAAGAGCCTAGAATTAAGACAAAAACCATCTCTTTGGTTTGCATAATAGAGCAGAATATCCCATTATAGTACTCTTGTTATGAAGAAATATACCACGTGCATGAGTGTCATCCACTTAGCATTTCTGTACAGTCTATGATCATTACAACCATGTTCCTCTGCAAGCTTCATTAAAATGGAGAATGACTTTCAGCACGCAAGGCTTTATGGATTGCACCCAAAGCAAATAACCCCAGCCTTATGCTAAGTGTAAGTTCACTTTTCAAAAGAGTTGTGGAACTTTATAAATAAACAAACAGCTCAGATTGCAGAATCAGGATGCTATTGAACACACATATAAAACAAGTTTCAACATGTGTGGCTGAATTACTGGACTAAAGCATGGAGCTCACAAGATTATAACTCTGACACACCAATTACCCAAAAGCATTGAGGGGGAAAATCCATGCATTTCAGTTAAACAGGCCAAGCTAGCTTTTAACAAAGCTAGCCTGGCCTGTCTTTCCATTATGTCATGAATCCTAATTAGAAGTAGTGATATTTTATTGTTGGTTTAGATAAGTTTGTTTGCATAGTTGCATTTTCTTAATATAGCTCTGAATATAACTAGGAAAATATTAGACTAGGGATATGTTACCATGCAGGCCCCACAAAATGAAAGGCAAACAGCCCAATTGTAATGAAATCCCCATGCTATGCTGCATCCCATGGGAGAATTTTGGTTGCGGGAGATTTCCTTGGGGGAAGCCCCAGCAGACACAATAGGTCAGCTCAGACCTGTGCCAGCAATAGTGCTGGTGCAAGTCCAATTTGATCTGTGCAGGAGGATCAGGCCCAGAAAGGGGGCTGGCATCTCTGATCCTTTCCAGTCCCAGACCCAATTCACACACTTCCCCATCTCCTCCCAGTTTCACTCCCTTCCTGCCCTCCCCTGCCCCTGTGTCGAACCTATCTGGTCAAGCCGGCCTCATGATAACCACCCGTGTGTGTGGGAAGGCTCAGGTCTTATGCCAGTGTGCCAGCTACTGTCACAAAGCTCTTTGTGGTGCTTTTGCAATAATATACACCAGTAGAATATGTGCTCCGCCAGCACAGAGTTTAGTTGGGATTGGGTCATAGGTTACAGTTATCTTTCTTCCATAGTTGATTTGTTGGTGGAAAGGCCATTGGGGGGGGGGGGGAAATGATTTAAAGGACAGGCAAAAAGAAAGTATCATCCCAAAAAAGACATTTAGTTCTAAAATAGGTGGATTAATTTAAATCACTGTCTCAACGGGCAAGCTCCCTTTGGCATCTTGCCTGGATGCCTTTAAGAGGGAATTGGACAAATTTTTGGAGAAGTTCATTACGGGTTACAAGTCATTACGGGTTACAAGTCATAGTAGTTATGTGCAAGCTCTTGGGTTTAGAGGCAGGCTGCCTCTGATTGCCAGATGCAGGAGAGGGCACCAGGACACAGGTTGTGTCTGTTGTCTTGTGTGCTCCCTGGGGCATTTGGTGGGCCACTGTGAGATACAGGAAGTTGGACCAGTTGGGCCTTTGGCCTGATCCAGCGGGGCTCATGTTCTTCAGGATTGGCGGGGGGGGGGGGGCTGCCAATGGGAAAAATGTGTTTGATGAGATAACTGTACTATATTTCCATAATTTGCATTAAATACAATTCTATATAACAGAGCACTTTGCGTCCATCTGTCACCATCACTACATGCAATAAATATTCATGTGAATTTTTTTTCAAATCTCTGACATTCACTAGGGATGGCAATTTTAAAAATCATCTAAATTGCTGTGCTGCATCATAGGCCTTGAACAAGAACTGAAGTACAGTGTGATGTTTACAGCTGGTCATCCTTGGGGATGCTTTTGCCATTGTATAATGCTCAGCTATATGGTCAAGAGCCAAAGTAATCTCTTTGTGTTTGAAAATATTCATGAAAATGTTCTAAACGTGCTCACAGAGCCATATTATGATTTTATTTTCCTCCTAAGGCCAATGGTAGTTCATGACCCAACAAATGAATCTGAAGAGGGAAGAAGGACAAGGAAAGCATTGTTTATAACATTTTGGAACAAGTGTTCTCTGAGATGGCACATGGGGAATATTATATTTTAGTATTGCAAGCAATAAGAGTTTTTTAAAAAAAACAAACAATAAAATCACAGCACAAATGACATCTCTTTCAATTATTCACTTGTGATCTTTATTATTGCCTGTTCATTCTCCAACTAATGCTTGGCATCTGATAGCTTGTAGGCTGACTCCAGCTCCCCAAGATTTGCCCCCTGGACTGTCAGCTACCAACCACTCTCATGCCTCTTCTGATGGCTGGACAGGAGAGACATGGAGACATGAATGAGCAAACAGGAGGAGGAATGGTTCTCCCTATGCAAATGATGCACTAGGGAGAGGAGGAATAGTCCACAAAGATGAATATAGGCTGAAATTGCACTTTGATGAAGTCGGATATTCAAGGAATGCACATTTTGTACCTACCAAACTTTTAAACAGAAATTATTTAAGTGAATTAAGAATCTCAGTCTAAATATAATGATAGGAATTTCAAGTAGTCATAGCAAAACTATTAAAGCAAGTCAAACTGAAAACTAGCCACCCCACCCCAAATGAGGACCTCCCCTGAGCCTCACTGAGCTCGAAAGGACTCTTGCTAGAGTGTTCAGGGCATCAATCAAAAATGCAATAACTTCTACACTGTTGGTTTTCCTTCCTCTCAAAGTATAGAACAGACGGTTCCAAAAAATGTACATGACTCAATTATGCAGCAGCACATTTGGGTTTCTGTTTTAATACCTTTAAATTATAATCAGCTATCCTGAGATTCCAAGCCCATAACTTGTTTCATCCTTTGACTTCTTTATGCAGCAAAGCACATTAACCAGAAAAGTTTAAACAACTGTTTAAACAGGGGAGGGGAGTCCTCAAATAACTGTGGAACTTATAATTTTCCTATGTGTAAATTAGAGGCCTTCAGCAAGTGGGTTGAGACTCAAAAGTGGGTAATGATCTGAAGTCAGGTGGCTAATGGTAATTCTGCTGCTTCCACTTTGCTCTGAGGCTATGGCATGAATGATTTGAACACTAATTAGGGCTTGAGGTCATAGATGAGCGAAGTACCTCTTTGTTTTAAGAGTTGGATAGCACAAACATTTTGGTAATGCAATTCCCACCTTCCTTAAGGTACTTGCACCAAAATTGCTTTGACTTGTAAAGTGAAGATGAGTGCTGCAAGTCATTGCAAAACTTGAGCTATAGGCGGCCTGGGTTCTGCAGAAAGGAGTGCATGTATCTTTACCTGAAAGGATCTGTCTTGCTCGAGGGAAGTTTTGTTCCCTGATTTACCAAGTTTCTTGTCTAAACCAGTTGGGAAAATTAACCAGGTAAGTTAGGCAGAAATCCAGATAAACAGAACAGTAAAAACTTCTACAAATGAAACAGACTTTTAGTACTGAATATATGACCCACCCAAGAAGACTTCCCTCCAGTACAGTGTTGGCTGCAGTGTTAAGTATAAGAATACTTTCTAGGAAACATGAGTAAACAATCTCCATGGGGTTAGGCACTACAGACTTCAAGGTAAACACAGCACTCTGTTTTGTGCTATGTGTAACCACAGTTATTTCTTCTTCTAGATCAGAGGTGCCCAAACCATGGTCCTGGGGCCACATGCGGCCCTCAAGGCCTCTCAATGCGGCCTTCAGGGAGCCACCAGTCTGCAATGAGCCTCTGGCTTTCTGGAAATTTGTTGGAGCCCACACTGGCCCAACGCAACTGATCTCAGTGTGAGGGTGACTATTTTACCTCTCGTGTGAGCTGTGGGATGAGGGCTTCCTCCACTACTTGCTGCTTCATGTCTGTGATGCAGTAGCGGCAGCAAAGGAAAGGCCAGCCTTGCTTTGTGCAAGGCTTTTTATAGACCTTGAGCTATTGCAAGACTTTCATTCAGTCATATAAGACCATCTTTAATATATTTATTTATGTAAACTTATGTAAATTTATTCAAATTTTAAATGTAAATTAATTCTTTTTTTCCCCCAGCCCCTGACACAGTGTCAGACAGATGAAGTGGCCCTCTGGCCAAAAACTTTGGACATCCCTGTTCTAGATGATAATGGGAGAGTAATGTTTCAACAAATGCTGAAGAGCTCTGCTAGGGAGAGGATCTGGCAAGCGTTTCCACATTTGTTCAAATAAGTGTTCAGTGTAAATGAACATGTCTACAATTATACATCAGCATATTTCATTGCTTTCCTTCAGCTGCCAGGGGCCGTAACTCAGAGCTTATGGAACCCATCTGAGAAGCACAGCATTATTATACACATACACACAGAGGCTGTGAACCAGAAGCATTAATTCAAAACTTAATCTCTGCTAATGCACAAAAGCCTTCAAGCATTTTAGGCTTCCATTACTTTGCTCTGCCTGCTGCCCCCTTGCATTTCACTCTTTGCTGGAGGTTTGCCAACTTTTTTTCTAGCAGGGCTTCTCTGCCTTTAACAGGTGCTCAGCAGCAGAAGCATTTACTGGCATGGAGATGAAGCAAAAAGCTACACATGCCAAACATCTGTCTGAGAGGTGGCTGTAAAGAAACAAGAGCCTTGCCAAAGAAAAGCTGGCAGCTTTATTCTGCTTCATTATTGAAATCTCATTTACCTATAAATATTCTTGCAAATGAAAAAGATCTACTATGGAAAACATTCTCTGTCCTTTCTAAGGTAAAAGAGAATCATTTAAGCAAAAAAAAATTGCAGTGCTGTAAATCATTCCTTGGAGTTAGCTTGTGTTTGTTAAAGGTATCATTTCACCATTAGTGTTTCTGAAGGCCATGACTTTTTTTCCAAGGAATTTAAAGCCTGCAAAAAAGGTCAGAATTTTTTAAAGGTATTTAAAGATGAAAATGTCAAACTAGTTACTGCAACCATAATAAACCATTAACTAGTATTACAAATTAAGATTTGCTTTTATTTAACATTCCAAATTTACTAACATAATTGTCAGGAAGTGAATTTTCTTGCTTATATTATACTATTAAACTTTGTTTCCCTTAGGGATTCAGTCAACTAACCATTTTTAGTGTGGTAAAGTGTTGGGATTGAAAAGAATCAACATTTATTTGGACAGGCTGAAAATCCTTTCCTTAAGGCACAATTTAGAATGTACTTTATATAGTATATCCATGGGACTTTCTACCATAAAGTTAAAAGCCCAATAAATTTATTCTTTTGATTGAATACTATCCTGAAACTATTTCTAGACACTACACTCATGTTATTAAGTAGAGTACAATCAGTAAGGAATCTATATTATAGTATATTCCCTGTGTATTCCTCATCTACAGAGTCTCTGGTATTTTTTTTCTTTCAAAATTTGACTTAGGCTCCAAATACTTTGAAACTGTATGACTTGCAGCCCAATTCTATTCCCCACCAGACCGCAGCATGCAGTCACACCAATGGAGCACACGCTGCATGCCATTGCATGAAGGTGGGGGCAACAAGACAGCCAGCAAGAGGGAAGTAAAACACTGTTTACTTACCACTCAGCAGGCTACCTGGTCACCAATGAGTCTCCTCGGAGCCATGTCAGCTTTTTTGCTGGCATAAGTTCAAAGAGAGTAAGGGGCCATGTCAAGCTACAAAAAAGGGGATAGCAGACCCATGCACGCTGCTTCTGCCACCGAAATCCACCCACTCATTCAAATAGTGAGTTTCATTTTCCTTTTTTCCAAACAAATTGAGGTTTTAAATATTATTTCTCTGGAACTTTCATATAGAGCTAAACCAAATAATAGAATTTAATCATATGCATTTCAGACTTACCGTACATTTATTCGGCTTCTCCCCTGAATGCACTCTCATATGAATCAGCAATTTGTAGCGGGCATTAAATGGCTTGTATCTTCGAGGGCATCCAGCCCAGAAGCAAGTAAAATCTTCTCCTTTCCGCTGGTCTATATGAATTTTTTCTATATGCCTTACAAGTTCCTCTTGTTGGTCATAGGTAACACTGCAATCTATCCAGCGACAACAGTGCTTCCCATTAAAATCATCCAGTTCACCCTCCTCATCTAAGAGAGGGCCTTGAACAGATGATGGCAAGGAAAGCTGGCGGGAATTATTTATGAGGTCGTGCTGATGTGCATGGTATGGGGGTGGTGGACCATGTGGAGGAGGAAGAACAGGGGGAGTCAGTGGAGGAGCAGAACGTATTTCAATTGAGCTCCCAGAAAAAACATCCCCATGTCCATTTTTTAAAATGCCCATAGACTGGCTGTCTAGAAGAGACATACCTTGTTGTACCACCATATTGTCTGTGATTGCTGACTGTAAGCTGTTTTGCTCCAACTGTTGCATACGCTGGTATTCGGTGCTCCCATTTTCACTGTAACCTGGGAGGGTAACATTGCCATTAGCCACAAGAAGTTTTTTTTGAGGATTTGGAAGAGAGCAAGTCTGTGGAATACAGCTTCCCCTGATGCCCAAAAAATGTCCATAGACTTCAGGTTGAGGGGAGATATCTGATGGAGATGTCCTTGAACTGTTTATATAAGCAACGAGGGACGTGGGGGATGTGCGGATGATTGTATTAAAGTCAATCCCAATGCCATCAGACAAAGGAGACAGGGAAAGGGCCCTCTTTTTGGCAGAATGAGATCTAGTTGAAGAATGGTGAGAACTAGGATAGGGGGAATGGTTGTTTTCCATGCCGAACAAGTACGATGGTAATGAATTAGGAACGCTGTTGGACACTGACATCCCAGATGTGATGCTTCCAGTGTCTCCTGGCTCACTGCCATTTTGGCAGTCTTGGTTGGGAGGAAGAGAAGGAAAAATCCTGTAACCATGAAACCATTCTTGTTTTACACTCTGTATTGATTGACATTCTGACAGACTCAGGGTTGTGGATGCCAAAGATTCACGTGACATAAGGGACCTATAATGAAGACAAGAGGAAAAGAATGCAACTTAGCAACTTGAAATTTAGATCTTAGTTATATGAAATGGTTGGAATACTGGCACATTCACAGCCAAATTCTACCTTAATCCATGCATGGTGAAGCAGTGGCACCAACGCAAGCCACACTATATCCTGTGGGGGATTTGTGGCTGCTGGAGATCTCCTCAGAGTAAGGGGACATTAGTCCTCTTGCCCTGGGGTAAGCCTCAGCAGCTGCAAGGGAGCAACTCAGGCCTGCTCTAGTGATACAGCAGCTGCAATCCAGCCCCAAAGTGATCAAACATTCCCTTATCTTGAGGAGGCCTCCATGACTGCCCTCCTACCCAAGGGTGCAATGTATACACTGTTGGCATGGTTTCATCAGCACTGGAATTTGAATAGAATTAGACCCTATGAGTAATTGAAATCAATGGGCCTGAGTAGTCTTCTCAGTAGCCTTGTATAGGATAATGCTTTTAATGGAATCAATTATATCTATTACAGTCCAATCCTAACTAAACCCACCACCTATGGAGCCACATCAATAGAGCATGTGCTACATCCTATGCTGGGAACAGGGAGTAGTTGAAGAAGTCTCCTCATAGTAAAGGATAGCTGCAGGAATGAATCACCTTGGATCTGTGCAAACCATTTTGCTGGTGCAGGTCCAAGGAGAGTAAGGAAGAGAGAAGAGGACAGCGAATTGGGATAGGATCCTTGCACACACCAGTGGCACCAGGGTCTACTCCCTCCCTCCTACGTTCTGCCTTCTGCCTGCCTTTCTCTCTGCCCAGATATCCCCCATTCCTTCCCCTCCCCACTCCAGTCTTCCCACTGCCCACCCCCAGTGCCAACTTAGCAGTGCTAGCAGTGGGTGGCTCTTCCATTGGCACAGGCATGCAGCTTTCAGTCACTTGTGCTGGCAGCCTCGCGTCGCATGCAATATTACCACAGCATGAACATGCATTCCACAGGCAGATCCTTTAGTTAGGATTTGCTATAAGACTAGTATAGTGAACCCCATTTTTTCTAGGTTCAGGTTATGATCAAATAACTTTACTATGGACTCTCCATGGTAAAACAAGTTTCACTATATGATGTTATTCACTTTATGATGGGCTCAGGACTGCCATCAACAGGACCACGTGGTTGATACATAAGCCCATCAATGATGTGAACACAAGCATTTGGTAGCATTTCAGGCAATAGCAGTGTTTTTAACATTGTGGCTTTGTATATCGAGGGAAGGACAGCCTTGTAATTTGTGCTGTCTAATTACAACATTATTATACAGCATTATTAACATTATAATAATAAAACATGAGCTCTGCGGGTCTCAGAAAGGCCTCCGGAGGTTCTAGAGGTGAACTTCTAGCACCTCCTGAGAAGTTTATGAGGCCTCAGGGGCTACACGCAGCCCCTGTGAGTCTCCTAAAGGCTCCCGGATGTGACCAGAGAACATCTTCAGATGTATTCAGGAGCTCAGGTTCAGCCTCCACCACAGGTTTGAAACTCATGGTTAGTTAAAACTGTGGTCTCAAATTCACAGATAAGGAGATGGGACATGTACACACATGGGTAGGTGTAGGCATGAAAATGCTCTTGTGATACTAAGGAAAAGAAAAATAATGCAAAACCTTGTATCAGATGGAGGTATATTCAAGTTTGTAGCATTCATTGCCCTTTGTAAGCTAGGGCTAATTTGGTTGCATGCTGTTGAGACCTGGTGTGCAGGAGGAGATAGAGGTCCCAGTCGCTGAACCACCATGGGACTGCTGGTGACTATTAAGTTGTTGCAGCTGTTTTTTTCAATGGACTTACACCGACCCCCATAGGCAAGACCGCCTAAAAATAAAGGAGTAACATTAGCTTTCAAGTCAGTTTTTCACATGACAAATTTAATAAATCCACAGCATATTTAATGCATCTGTAGCATAAGTGAGGAAAATCCATTATTTATACCTCTCTTTCTTTCCTGTAATCTTCATTTTATTTTTATTTTTTAAAAGTGTGTGTAAATAATTAAAATAAAGCCCAAACAAAACTGTTAAGATTTCCTGGAAATTAAAGAGACTGAATTTAAAGAGATTGGGAGAAGGCAAAGTAAATTTAAATGCTTTGGTAAATTTAAAAATCTAACTACAGGTTTAGTTGATTTACCTTCACAATACTCCAAATTTATTTGATTCATTCTGTTTCTTCGCCCTTGACGATTTATTTTGAGATGATCTGACCAGGAGTTAAAAATTTTATTATGACACCAAAAGGCAGCATTCATGAGATTCATCTTAATAATATGGTTTTAAAATTTAAAGAATAAAGACTGTATCTTCTTTTGATTTCTGCCTTCTAAGACCAATTAACACACAATACTTTAACAGACATTTGCAGATATGTGTCATTCCCACATCTCTATTAACTCTAACAATATTATGTGTGTGAAATGGCTCTCACCTTTGTGCAGATCTGTTATCATAGATCACACACATAAGTCCCATTGTAACACTTTTCATACCACATAGATGACCAGATGTTCTTTTCATAAGGATTTTCACAATAACCAAGAGTCTCACAATTTTGAAATAAATGTGATGTTGTGAGGTGAAGCTAAACAGAAAAGCAAAAAGGGTCCTGTACTGAGACACTCTCACTAAAATCAAAACAAGCAGCCAGTATACTTACTGTGCTAATTTGTACAATCTGAATGGATCACAACACATATATTACCAGCACTGACAGCTTCCAGATTTCCCTTTTAACACAAATCTAGTAAGAGAATGGCAGTAATTTCCCAGTAAACTGGCTTATGGCACAATCCTATCCCTCTTCCCCGCCAGTTTAACGAAGGTTGTGCTAGCAGTGATTGCTTTAAGGCTGTTGTAAAGCAGCCTTTATCAGGCCCACCAGTGGGGAGGCTGCAGCAGCCTCTCACATACTGGCGGAGACATGGATACCTGCCAGAGCAGGCAAGCCCATGTAGGGGGTTGGAGAGAGGCAGGGATTTAGGTAGGATTGGGCTGCCCTTCCCATATGGCATAATTCACTGGCAAGTGTTTCATAGTAAATATTTTTAAAGTCATATGAATGAACAAGTTACAGTTCTGGCGCATCACAGGGACATTGGTGGAGCTTGCTCAACCTAATTTTACAAAGGGACTATTTATTTATAGGAAAGTGATTTTATAACTATGATAATCTTATCTTGAATGAGTACGAGATCCCAAAAGATGTGCATTTCAGTAGCATAACATTGTTGGATATGGCTTCAATTGTTCTATTCTGTAAATTCTCCAGGAAGTGAAACATTGAGGTTACGTACTGCATTTAAGACCACAGCATTTTACCTCAAAAGCACACAGGAGGCAAGTTTTCAAAATAATAAAAACACAGACTTTATTGTTTCCCTGAAAAGGAAGGGATAGATGGCTTATTTGGTTCCTGTTATTTGAACTTCAATATTTCAGTATTGCAGCTCCTTGCTAGACACAAACATCGTTGGCTTCAGTAGTTACAATCTAACTATTGAAGTGAGCTAGAACAGTGTTTCTTAACCCCGCTGTACCACTTTGCATGCTCCACCTATTGGAACCATAGAAAGTGGTACCATGTCATTGCTGGTTACTCCTGAATTGGGAAGCCAGATGTGACTTGATAAACACCAGAAAGAGGCTCAGGGCAGATGGGAGGGCTTTTACAAGTGTATGAAAAGTACACGCTGGAGCTCTGCCTACCAAGCTGAACCTTCTACTGCTGCTTGGCACACTGCGTTGCCGGTCTCACTACCAGGTGGTGAGAGTCTGGCGTAGCACCGGACACAACCTCAAGTACCACTGGTGGTATGAGTATGCTGAGCTAGAAAACTATCAATCCAAAGAGTGCATGTCAAGAGCTTTTACTTTAGCTTGTTATAGAGGACTTTCTATTACACTGACAGCCCAATCCTAACTAAAACCCCTCGACCAATGTACCTGCGCCAACAGAACGTGCACTGCATCCTCAGGGGGCAGTCACACTCCTCAAGGTAACACTTATTTCCATACCTTGGGGTAAGCCTTTGCTGCCCCAATGGATCTCCTTGGATCTATATTATCCATTTTGCTGGCATAAGTCCGAGGAGAATAAGGGGAATAGGGAAAGGAATGGGCTAGGAATTGACAAACTCATTGCCACCAGTATCCACCCCCCTTCTTCCTCATTCCATCCTCCACCTGCCCACTCAACACCCAGATACTAGCCCTTTTCTCCCCTCCTTTCCCTGTTCTTCCCATCCACTCACCCCACCAGCTTATTTGCAGTCCAACACATAGCTGGCTGTGGCAGTGAGCTGGCAATACTACTGCTATTTGTGGCAGTGGTTCCAAAATGGACACTGGAGGCACACTGCGCATGCTGTTGTATGGAACTTGTGCTCCGCTGTCACAAAGCCTAGTTAGGATTGGACCATAAAAACTATCAGAAAACTAATATGTAATTAAACACATTTGCCACATAAAATATGAAGCAGCTTTAAGCCAGTTCTGAAAATATTAGATAATTGTGAACAGCAGTGGAAAGAAAGAAATTTGAAGCTGGTCATTGAAATGCAATTATTCCCTCTGCTTGCTTAATCACTTGCATTTAGAACTGTGTATAGAAGATGGGAGTGTACAGAGTAAAGAAATATGAAATCAATGATCCCGTATTTTTTTTCTGAAGTTTTTGGAAAAAAAACAGGAAGGAAGACTTTGATGAGGGGATGAGATGCTGTGCCTGTCATCTTTGTAGCAACATATACTTCTTTAATTTAGGAAAAAATAATAAAGATATGCTCTGAAGTGATGTTGTTTGAACAGTAGTAGTCAGCCCTAAAGAAAAGGAACAAATTTAACAGCCCAATGCTATCCCCACCATGCTATTGTATATAGTTTTGGCAACCTTCAGTCTCGAAAGACTATGGTATCACGCTCTGAAAGGTGGTTCTGGCACAGCGTCTAGTGTGGCTGAAAAGGCCAATTCCAGAGTGACAATCCCTTCCACACTGGGAGCAAGTGCAGTCTGCCCCTGGTCTGTCTCCCTGGCTATGGGCCTTCCTTCTTTGCCTCTTTGCCTCAGTCTGTTGGCCAAGTGTCTCTTCAAACTGGGAAAGGTCATGCTGCACAGCCTGCCCCCAAGCAGGCCGCTCAGAGGCCAGGGTTTCCCACCTGTTGAGGTCCACTCCTAAGGCCTTCAGATCCCTCTTGCAGATGTCCTTGTATCGCATATTGTATCGCATATTGTATACAGCACACCAAAGAAGTGCATATTGCATGCTATGGTGGGGGGGGGTGATCAGGAGTCCTGGAGAGGTAAGAAAAATATGCTTCTTACCTCTCCAAAGGTCTCCTGATGGCCTATGGTTCTCCTTCAACCTACTCCAGTTATATAGCTGGCATAAGTCTGAGGAGAGAAAAGGGGAGGAACCAGGTGAAGAAGAGGGACTAGGATCCTGGCACATGCTGTTGCAATCTTTTTATACCCCTCCTGCCCAGAAACTCCCTCAGCCCTCTCCGTCATCCCACCACATGCCCCACTGTTGACTTAATGCGAGCAGCACAACCTGAGATATGTATTGCCATTGGGTCCAGAGCCACTGCTTTGTAGTGGTAGCTGCGACTTGTCCAGCAGCTGCACAACCTTTGTACTGTCACCGGGCCTTTCACAATAGCAGAACAGAAGTCTCCCTGCCATAAATCCACCACAGGATAGGGCCGTCACTCAGTATGCCAAATTTGGGTAAAGTAGTTATAGTTGGGTAAAGACAAATGTAAATTGTCATTTGATATTAATTACTTTGCAGATTTGCAAATTTAAACATACTGAGTTATATTTCTAGAAAGTTAGGATTCCTAAATTCAATTGAAATTTATAGGATTTAAATTAGCCACAACAACTTACTTATTTTATTTATTTCCAATGATGCTTAGTCATGACTATCCTTCTTTGGATACAACCTATTCTGTACTCATGGAAAGAAAAACTTGGAGGTATTTGAAAAGGAAAAAAAAACACATGGTGCAGCTATCTAAACTTTTGTTTAACAAGTAGCCTTGAAAAGAACAACTTTTTGTTAGAAACTTGGCAAATGGAAATTGAGACTTTTCTTCATGAAACAGTGCCCCTTACGTGCAACTTACAATTGTCAAATAAAAACAACATCCATTTAACCTTCATCCAAACCATTTAGCCAATGACAGTAGTATTATCCAGTTTCTTTCAGTGGTGATTACACCATCACAGCATCTAATTGTTCAAACTGAACATTTGAAACCCTATAATTAGATAGTTTGTACATGATTAAACATAAGCTCATCAGGAGTTAAATGCCAAAATGTCAAAAATAACAGTGAGAAAACCTTTAGCACAGGCATACAATACCCACAGTTTTGATACATGATCTTGTAATCACGCTATCCACAGGGATTTAAAAGTAGAAAATACAGAAATAGCACTAGGATGAGCTCCATGTTTCTAGAAGAGGGACCATATGAGAATTATCCACATCTGCCTCACAATACAGTACATACATTTAATAAGTAAGGAAACAAATCCAAGAAGGGTAAGAATCACAAAATATATAGTTATTCATATATTGCTAGAGGTCAAATGCTAAATACATAGGGGTGATACATGGATTAAGACCCTTTTAAATGTGAGCTGGTCATGTGGAACTCCACCATGGTGGCTAAATGCTTTTTGTCAGTTTCCACATGGTTGTCATCATATGTAAATTAGCTTCCGGATGTTCATCTTTTGTGTAGCCTAAAGATGATAGCTGAAACAAGGGTATAGTTCAGAGAAAGTGAGGTGTGACAAATCACATTTCAATCAATTAAACTAACTGCACCACTTCATGGCCATTTAAGAAGTTGATCCTATGATTCCACTATATCAATGGCTGTTGTGCTGAGGTTAATGGGGTCATACATTATATAGGCGTGATCCTGTGTGGTCAAAACTGCAAAATAGAAACCTGAATAATAGTGGCCAAAATAAGGAGAAGAAGGATGACTCAAGAGCACATTAATCTCTTATCCTCCTGTTCTGAGGCACTGGTCAGCACAGAAGAGGCAGGTGCCAGGCTGAATCAAAGTAATAAGAACATAAGAACAGCCCCACTGGATCAGGCCATAGGCCCATCTAGTCCAGCTTCCTGTATCTCACAGTGGCCCACTAAATGCCCCAGGCAGCACACAAGAGCAGATGTGCTTCAATGTCAGTAAGTGTAAGGTCATGCACATTGGGGCAAAAAATCAAAACTTTAGATATAAGCTGATGGGTTCTGAGCTGTCTGTGACAGATCAGGAGAGAGATCTTGGGGTGGTGGTGGACAGGTCGATGAAAGTGTCGACCCAATGTGTGGCGGCAGTTAAGAAGGCCAATTCTATGCTTGGGATCATTAGGAAAGGTATTGAGAACAAAACGGCTAATATTATAATTCCGTTGTACAAATCTATGGCAAGGCCACACCTGGAGTATTGTGTCCGGTTCTGGTCGCTGCATCTCCGAAAAGACATAGTGGAAATGGAAAAGGTGCAAAAGAGAGCAACTAAGATGATTACGGGGCTGGGGCACCTTCCTTAAGAGGAAAGGCTACGGCGTTTGGGCCTCTTCAGCCTAGAAAAGAGACGTCTGAGGGGGGACATGATTGAGACATACAAAATTATGCAGGGGATGGACAGAGTGGATAGGGAGATGCTCTTTACACTCTCACATAACACCAGAACCAGGGGACATCCACTAAAATTGAGTGTTGGGAGAGTTAGAACGGACAAGAGAAAATATTTCTTTACACAGCGTGTGGTTGGTCTGTGGAACTCCTTGCCACAGGATGTGGTGACGGCATCTGGCCTGGACACCTTTAAAAAGGGATTGGACAAGTTTCTGGAGGAAAAATCCATTACGGGGTACAAGCCATGATGTGTATGCGCAACCTCCCGATTTTAGAAATGGGCTATGTCAGAAGGCCAGATGCAAGGGAGGGCACCAGGATGAGGTCTCTTGTTATCTGGTGTGCTCCCTGGGGCATTTGGTGGGCCGCTGTGAGATACAGGAAGCTGGACTAGATGGGCCTATGGCCTGATCCAGTGGGGCTGTTCTTATGTTCTTCTCTCTGCTCAGAAATACACCACTTACTCGGACATACACCACCTCCAAAAAGACCCATAGGCAGCCCTAGGGCTTACACAGAGGTAAGAATAAATGTTTTGTACTTACCTCCTGTTTGCCCATCACCACCACCACAGAATGCAGCATGTGCCTTTTTGGCACTGCTGCATCAGCTTTGCTGACAGGGGATAGGATTGGGCTGTTACTCTCAGGCAAATAAGATTGCAGCCTAACTTCAGTATGCTTAGAATTAGGTCAGTATGCTTAGAATTGCATTTTTACTGAACTAAGAACATTGCCATCTTTTTAAGATTTAAAAAAAAATATAGTCGATGAACTGACACCAAAACTATTCCAGAGGCACCCTTATGACATCAATGAGAACATACTATCAGAATCTGTGAAACAGTGCAAGTTTCAGTTCAGACCGATGTGCTAAATGTAAGTTGAAACTGTCACATCAATAATTAAGCATTAATAATTAACAAGTGCAAACAGAAAAATACTTTACGGAAATGTTTTAATCTGTATTGTTCCTCATTCCTTGGTCTGACTATTTTGCTTTTTTCCTCTGTACTTAGTTAATAAGTATCCAAGCCTCCAACATCTCTGACATACAAGAATATTCCACAGAAATCTTCAAAAAATGTAGCTCTTGTACAGGTTATTTATTTCATTGCTTGCAATTCAGGAAATGTTGTTCATATAAATCTTTTTTTCTCTCTTAAAAAGACTTTTATCTCTCACTGGAAGATGTTGCAAAATCCAATAAAGCGTTTGTCTTCCTAAACCCTCAAATTTTAAGATATATTTCTAGTGCCCTGCACTGGAGCCATCCATAAAGTATGTCACACATCAAAAGTCAAGAGGGGTAGCAAAGTGATGCTGAGAGAATGATTTAGTATTGATTTAAGTAGGGAAAAGTGCGATAATGAGTGGAGTTTAAAAGGCCTTCAAAAGTGTGGCATGCCTGATGGACAGTTTTAGTCATGTAATCCTAACCAGCATAATCCCCCCCAAATATAACTAATAGACTTGATCCAGTTATAGTTAATTGTAAGTGCCTTACTGAAAGCAAAGGGACTTAAAGCACAATCCTATGTATGTCTACTCAAAGGTAAATTCCATTATGTTCAATGGAACTTACTTCCAGAGAAGTGTCAATAGCACTGGTTCCCAAACTGTGAGCCATGGCTCCCCAGGAAGCCGCAGGGGAACCAGACAGGGGAGCCACAGAATCCTTGCATAAAACCTGCCATGCTATACAACATATAGGATTGTGGCCCTAATGGGGAGCCGCAGCCAATGGCCCAGTAGGTCAAGTGAGCCACCAGTCAAAACAGTTTGGGAACCACTGGTCTATAGGATTGCAGTCCGCAGTTGGTTATGCCTAACTTGTTTCATTGGGACTTAGTGATGATTAAATTTACATGGACCTGAGACAATGATGTAAAAGACTTCAGCAAAACCTAAAATCACTTGCTTATACAACACTATTACCAAAGTTCCTATTTTGTTTTATTACATCCACTGCTGGTCCTGCATGATTTCAGATATTTGTTTTTCTTTTTCTTTTTCCAATTTAAGTGATGCCAAGGCATACTCTTCTGCGTGCTGACTACAGTAATGTGGTGGTAAATGTTATTGTGAAGGAGCCCATCATGACACACATCCCATATTACAGCCAAAACTGCAAAGCCGTGCCTCATTGAGACTACAGCACACACAAAAATCAACATTAAATTTCTTAATTAGAATGTTTTCTTCTCCTTCTACTTATTCCTACTCTGAAATCTATTATACTTCATTTAGAACTCAATCCTATGTGTGTCTGCTCAGAAGTAAGTCTCATTATAGTCAAAGGGGCTTACTCCCAGGTAACTGAGGTTAGGATTGCAGTCTTAAAGATCTAAACTCTTGGAGGGAAACTTAGAAAAAGTGTTTGTAAATGGGATTAATTTTTTTTTTTAAAGATATATTAGAGCAGTGGTTCTCAAACTTTGAGCTTTATTCCCTCAGTAAGTCTTTGTGGGGGAGAGGCAAGGATAGGAAAGCGATCTCCAGGATCGCATCCCTAAGGGGGGCAAAGGGGGGGTGTTTGCACTTACATAGTTATAGCTGTAGAAGGTGAGGAGAGTCCTGCGAAGCTCTCCGCAGGGCTCCCTGAGGCTTGGAACATTCAAATGGAGACATCGCAAAGCACTTCTGGTTTCCAGGAGGTGACTTGCAATATCTCTGAATGTTCCAAGCCTCGGGGAGCCCTGTGGAGAGCTGCACAAGGCTCCCCTCACCGCCTGCAGCCCTAACTATGTAAATGTAAGTGCAAGCACACCCCTTTAGGGACACGATCCTGGGGATCACTTCCCTACCTCTCCTCTCCCGCCCCTTAAAGGGACAGAGGAAGCTTTACACAAACTGGTGGGTCATGACCCACCAGTTTGAGAACCACTGTATTAGAGTATGAGTGTATCTATGTTTACTCAAAAGTAAATCCCACTGTGCCTGCCTGGATTTATTCCAAGGAAAATTTACATAGGATTGTAGCCATAATGTAATATGATCAACAAAGTCTCTGAGGTAGCCCTTGGGGAAAATGCTTTAAACCAATAGTTCCCAAATTGGTAGGTTGCAACCCACCAGTCAGGGAAGCACTCTGCTCTGGTCCCTTAAGGGACAGGAGCAGGGGGATGACAGCAATGCAATCCCCAGGACTGTGCTGCTGCTGGGGCCAATGGAGGGATTTTACTTACTTTCCCCAGCCCAGGGGAGGGGGGATGCAAGGAGCTCCACGAACCCCTACACAGGGCTCCCCAAGCCTTTGTAAGTATAAAAAAATGCGATCAGAAATCACTTCCAGTTTTGCAAACAAAAACCAGAAGTGTTTACTGACCACATTTTTTACACTTACAGAGGTTTGGGGAGCCCTGCATAGGGCTAAATGGGGCTCCCTGCATTCCCCAGAGGCCAGTGCTGCAGAAGTAAAAAACAAAAACAAAAACAAAACCAATCAGGCCCGGCAGCAGTACGATCCTGAGGATTGTGTTGCTGCCATCCTCCTGCTCCCGCAGACTTAAGTGGTTCCTTCCTCCTAAGAAGGATTTTTGGAACCACTGTTCTAACCATTAAGATAGGCACCCAGGCAACTTTCTCAGTTTCTTCTGTATGTGAAGGTTTGCTTATAATAGAACAGCAAATTCCAGGTGCTTGTTTCCTTTGCAGGTCAATATTCCAATTCAGGGCCCAAGAGAGGAGGTTGCAGGGGATAAGTTGTGCCCAGGCCCAAGGTCAAAAAGGGGGCCCAGGAGTCAAAGGACGCAGCCCAAAAATTTCCTGAGATCTTACATTTTCCTATCTCACCAGTGCCCATGAGAGGACGGTGCAGGGGGAACATCATACCTAAGACTGGGGTCAAAAAGGGGTCAAACAAAGGGAGCTGGAATTTCCTGGGATCTCAGAAACTATATATATTGAAGACTAGTATTCACATTTTGTGTAAGCCTACATAGTTTTATATATATTAATTCATAGAAATTATGATCCAATGATTGTATGAAATTATGATCTAATGAAGAAGGGAAGGAACCCAAAAGAAACTTTGTACCACCTGATAAAAATTTCTCTCAGAGGCCCTGTTCCAAGTACTAGAGGTGGGAGTGGCTGTATTTTTGATAGCAATAAAATTCATATATCCCATACAACTATGACAGAAAAAAATAACCTCACAGGTCAAGTGTCCTCCATATCTGTCAGAAAGGAAGCAAGTAGAATCTAGAATTTGGATTTGAATTGCTAGTAGTAGTATTATATTAGTACACAGAGCCTGAATTGGCTCACAGCAGGAACATCAAGACCTGCCTAATATCAAGAATGGGAAGAGCCAGAAACAAGAGCTAGAACTTGCCCTGACATTTGAGGATGACCAGTAAAGATTCCTAAGGGAAATAAACTTCTTATGATTCACTTCCTCTGACCATTTACACATTGGATGCTGATGGATCATTTGTTTGAAGAAGCAGTATTATATATTTTTAATTTATTTTTTCCTTTTAGGAAGTGGTATGCTCATCAAGTAACCAGAAATCCTCAGTGTGTCAGCTTTTGCAATGGCAACTTTCTTTGCTTTCCAAAGCATTTATAGTAAATTAAACAGCATTAATTTCCAAGACCTATTTGCAATTGCATTCAGTGCCATGAGGTAATCAGGCATGCACTTTCAGCAATGTCTGCAAGAGACTAACAAAGCAACACAAAGAACAATGTCTCCCTTCAAGTGGAACTGGTGTAAGAAATTATCCAGCACTGACCAGTACAAACAATACCGTGCAGGTAATTAACTTGGCTGGTTCAAAGCAGACAGCAATGAGATCACCTTCTTCTGTGGAAATACTATTTAGAACGTATTAGACAAATTAAAACAGTGAGGGCTTCTAAGACCCAAACTGCGAATGCTTTAAAAAAAACCTAAGTAAGCACTCCTATAGGGAAACAAAACTACATGTAAAAGCTCAGAATAGACTTTACTTCATGAAATGCTTCAATATATAAAATTTGTTTATCTTTGTTTTACTTCTATTAGCGACAATATATTTCCTGAACAACTGTTTGGGTTTTTAACTTTTATTTTGCATAAGGAAGGAAAATTATCAGCAAACTACACTTTCTAGTTAATGTTTAACATAAACCATGGAATGTTTCTTAACTCCCATTAGCTTTCTCTAGCATTACTGTGAGTAGATTGTAATTAATTAGAGCAGAAGTAGGGGAGAAAGCCAGTTTTGTATGCATGTTATCCTTATTCTTAAAGCTCAGTGTAACATTAAAATTCATTATAAATGTAAAATAGGTTTAAGAATTTAGAAACAAAGCCTACGGTACAAAAACAAAGAATTTTGAGGCACTTTGGAAACAATTAATTATGGCATAAATCTATGCCACAAAAAACTAAGATGCTGAATCTCATTTACACAGAGCCCAATCCCCTCCCCCCCCCACTGATGCAGCAAGACCAAAATGGCTACATCTGCATCCCAGCATTCTGTTGTTCCCTCCACAGCACAGGTCATGGGGGGTCTGCTCAGATCTGCAGTAGCAAATTTGCTGGCACAGCAAATGTTTCATGGGTCCTGCCACTTAATAGGATACAAGAAACCTTTATTGGCATACTTAAAATCCAAGCAGTATAAAACAAAAGATTGGATGGAGGGATACGTGAATCAGACAGTTCACCTCCAACCATGACCAACCAGGCCTCGCTGCCACATATCAACCATTTGTGAGCATCATAGAAATACGTCTCTTAATTATCATATTTATATATTTGGCCACCACCCCAGAAAGCTCTTCATTTACCCCACTGAGTATGTATATA
This sequence comes from Tiliqua scincoides, assembly GCF_035046505.1. Lineage (NCBI taxonomy): Eukaryota > Metazoa > Chordata > Lepidosauria > Squamata > Scincidae > Tiliqua > Tiliqua scincoides. Next base: position 73,303,094 of record NC_089822.1, read on the forward strand.
ATTTTATTCTGGTCATTCCAACCCCAGAGAGCAACCAAGACTGGCAATAAGTAACTTATACAAAGATCCTGATATATAGGGCAATATAATAATATATGATAGTGTGTTTCTGTATTACCCAGCCTGCATGAGCAAACTTTATCTGCAGCTGGAATACCTCTATATCTTCCAAACAGCTGCTCAGAAGGAATGACATTACATCTCGCTATGGTAAACGCCCTTCATTCTTGGGGGCATTCCAAGAAGTCAAAATACATAGGCCTCCTTCCAGGTAGAATAGAAAGATGAAGATGTTACGGAGAGCAGATTTTGAAGGCATTGCTATAAAGGTCCTGCTGCTCGATGTCAAGGAGCCTTTGTTTTAAGGCTCTATAGGCCAGTGCTGAGGGTAACGTGCCTAACAAGTCTGAGGAGAGCCTCATAGAGCAGTTTTTTTTTTACTCAATAGAGTTAAGCCAGGGAAAAATGGGGAATCGGATAAGAGACCCCATATCAGGCTAGCTTGATCTTACTGGTGATACACTCTAAGCCAATATCTAAGAGTCCTAAGCCATGCCAGGGTTTCCAACCTGTGCTCTTCTGCTTCCAAACAAAGAGTTGCATAGGCTACACAGCGTGGCACCCCTAGGATCTTACGTAAAAACATCGCCTGCACTCTCTCGATTGTGCAGTCAAGGGCTGATAATTAATAATTATAGATTTTACAGCCTAATCTTATCCCCCACACCATTCACCAGTTGCCCTGAGGTGTGGTGTCACCTTAGCCAGGCTGGCAACTTTTGGCAGGTGCAGGAGTAGAGTAGGGATCCCGTATGCACCCTAAGACAAACAGTGGCCTAAGGAAAAATCAGTACCAAATCTCAAGAGGCTGGCTCGAGGATGCCGGCTGGTGACTTCTCAAGCTTAAATTGCTAAGTCCATCTTAAAGGATATCTGGTTTGGGATGAGCTGAGTAATTTGGCTGCCTTGACCCCCTATCCAGGGGTTGGTGAGGAAAACCAGGGTTTTCTGTGACAGTTGCATCTTCCTTCCCCAAGGTAAGTGCCTGCACTGAAGGGGTGAAGTCAATAATCAGTAACTGCTATAGGACTTGCATTGAATGGAGTTTGTAATTAATAAAGTGGACCATTTCATACATATGAGCTAAGCTTGTCATTTATGAGGGGGTGCCAGGGCAATTGTATACAGAACAGATCAGTATGACAAACTTTTTTAAAATGCTTATCTTGAGATTCTACATGACTATCAAAACTATCTGCAGTGTCTTGAAGTTGGGAGACAAAACATTTACATCATTTTTAAATTGATATAGCAATTTAAAAGGTTAGCAGGGCCCATCTTTACCCCACTATAAGTCCATCCTTCCATTTTTACCCCATTATAAGTCAGGTATAAAATGTATGTATCTATACAAACATTAGGGATGGGATGTCTTTATACCTGGTGCTCCAGCCAGATGTTTTAAACAGCAGGTTGAAATTGATACCTCCAAGTGGGTACTCTAGCCTGCTGTTTGTTCCTTATTTTGTTTTTTCTTTCTATACTGATCTTCATGCACATAAACTGCAAATTCTTAAATAAGAACAAATGAGAGATAAGGAGTAAATCAAAGTTGAAAAAAGAAAAATGTGACAATAGGAAGTGATGAAGGTGTAGCAGTATAGGGTGATTTGAGAGGAGAACGTATATAGGGAAATATCCACTCTACTGGGACCCACTTTTTAGAATGAGAATCTGTCAGGACCCACTGGAAGTGATGTCATGACTGGAAGTGACATCATCAGGCAAGAAAATTTTTAGCAATCCTACCCAGACTTACCCAAGAGTAAGTCCCATTGACTATCATTGTTAAAAGAATATACATAGTAGCTTGTTAAAAGTACAGTATAAAAAAGTTAAAAGTATACCATGCTACCGTCAAGTCTAATATATTAAAAATAAAATATTGAAATGAATGGGAACCCACCTGACATTAGCTTGTGACCCACCTAGTTTGTCCCGACCCACAGTTTGAGAAACACTGCTCTGAAGTGTGCAGGCAGGTTCAGTGTCTGCTGCACCAGTGCTACCCATTGTGAAAGTGCTGTAAAGCAATTTGTGACCCCATACTAGTTGCCAGCACTGACACGAAGATCCACAGAAGGAGCAGCATACGCTGCAGTAGGTGAGTTCCGCACTGAGTAGCTTGGAGGCAAAATGGGGCAGGGGAGGGAGACTGAGGAGGTGTCATGGGGTGGGGAATGGGGGTGACAGGAGTAGGTAGGGAGTGCATCCTATATCCTATTTCCTTTCCCGGGCCAGATCCACTTTTATTGGGTTAAGCTACTTAGCTTGCACAGGTCCAAGTAGACCCTTTGCAGCAGCTGGAGCTTTGCTCCTTACTTTGAAGAGCTCCTCAAGGGCTCTTCCTTACCTTGATGAGACCTCCAGCCTTCTAACTTCCCCCATAAAATGCAGTGCGGCCCACGTGTGCCCCACTGCATTAGCACATGGAAGTGGGGGTTGGATAGGATTGGGGTGCCCAATTCTGGGTTAACAGCTTATAAGGTAGGGGCATAGGACATTTTGTTTCCACAATTTATGTGAATATTTTTAGTGAAGATTCTACCAGTTTTAAAAGTGATGGAAAATTACAGTATTTTGTGCTTATGAACCACAAACCAAAAGATGGATTACTGGTAAATATTCTACAAAAAGAACATGTTGGCCTGCTATAACATTTCACCTCCCACAATGCGTCCCATCAGCAATATCACCCACCTTACATTGCACATCTTTTCTCTTCTTAAGATAAGGGATGCATTCTTCACATATTTTTTTTCTTCACATTTCACATAAAATTCCTCTGTTTTGTCATTAATCTTATAAGATACTACTGTGAAGCAATTAGTGCCAGCATTCCAAAAAGTCACAAGAGCTTTTCAAAGTTGCAAAAATCATTGCTGGCACAGCCAAGGGCAACTGAAATTCATATTTTGCAACATGCTAATTTACTAAAGAACCCTATCCACCCAGAGTTTTGTTTTCTTTAATCTAACAAACTAACAAAAAACAAACAAAAAGTGTTAGTTTTTTTGCTTACACTAACATGTCTTTTCCGATTCCTCACATGTGCAGATTTTGATAGTGTTTACATTAGGTCTGCTTCAGAAGCCAGCAGCCACCAGAACATATAGGTTGGGGTGAGGGTGGTTGCAATCTCATCCTCTTCCCCCCCTCCCCTCCGATGTTCTGCGGTTGCATGAATAATAAGTGGTCACTTGTCCCTTGTACATCTGCAGCCCAAAAGAGGGGAAAAGTTGGTTCTTTTGTTTTCATGTTTTGAGAGTTTTCAGCCTAAAAAGCTGCATACAAGTAAAACAAATAAATACAAATTTGGCATTCTAACAATACTCAGTGTTCATTTCTTATTCAAAAGCAAGTTTCTAGATCTTATGACTACCAATATGTTTTTGAAAGTATAACTATCAAATGTGTTGCATGTGCACTTCATGCATCTTACATTAACTATAGTTGTGAGAGCGAGGCATTTGTAGAAACATGTAGCTTTAGAAACATGAAACATCTGAGGAGATGAAGCTATCATCTTAGAAAAGCACAGATATTCTGTACAACTGCTGACAAGTGTTAGAAAGGTGGAAAGTCTTGCTCAGCATAAATATTCATGGGCAGTCAGGTCATTTAAAGCTTCTAATCTAAATAATCTAATGTAATCTAATCTAATAATCTAATCTAATAATCTAATGTAATTATTATTAAGCATATTTATATATCACTATTCATATTTAATATTGTGATAACTGCTGCTGTTTCATAAAGGAACATTAGAGGATCACTGACTGCCACAGGGCCAAGCCAATCAAGAACGCTGATGCACTGACCAGAGCACTGACCAGCGCCAGTGCTGACCAGAGCCAGCACTGACCAGAGCCAAACCAATGTGTTACCTGTATAGTATGAGGCCTCAGTGGAAGTCTGAGGCTGATGACGGTTTTCTGAATCCTGGCATCTCTGCTCTCTCATTCATCTTTCTCTTGGAGAAAGATTTGGGGAAACAAATTTGGGGAAAACCTCAGTAGGGAGAAAACAGACCTCACAAATGCCAGTAGGCCTGCACTTGGACTGGAGTTGCATGGTTTGGGGAAAAAAGTTGGATATTTCCTGTCTGTGCAGCAGACTCTCAATCTTCTGCTCTGTCTCATGTAGACAGGTCCTTGGCTCCTTGCTGAAAGTCCTACCTCTTCCTTTGGAATAATAGGCAAAGGAAGACATGGAGACAACTCTAATGGGTACACTACAACAGTAGATGAACTTGCTAGAGAGAAGGAATTAGAACTAAAACACAAAAACATCAGGAAGAAGCAAACCAGGTTCCTGCTCAAGAAGTGACCCAAGAGTAAGTTACAGATTTGTGACACAGAGAATCCAAAACAACATGTTGTATGAGCCCCATTACTAATTAGTCATTAGTCCATCTAGCCCTGAATCCTATTTTCAACAATGGATCCACTGAGACATACAAAAAAATTGTGCTATTGCTGTGTGAAGCATCCCGTTTACAAATGGGCTTAGAGTGCAATCCTGAGGGCAAGATGGGCCAGCGCAATTCCCTTGCAGCAGCCCAGGAGTGTCACGAATGTGCCACAAAGCTTGTTTGCAATGACTCCAGAGTTGGGGAATGCCAGATCCCCACTGGAAGAGGGTAGGTTTGTGCCAGCCGAGGGAGGCCGACACAGGGGGTAGGAGAGGGTGGTAGGAGGATGGAACAGGGCTGTTTGGGGGTGGGAGAGGGCAGGCCTGTGGGCAGACCAGGCCTGGGAGGAGGGGTGGGACCAGCCTCCAGGTCATTATTCAGGATAAGATAAATATTCCCTTACTCTGGAGTTGCGTCACAGCCACCTCCTAACCTGCACTGGATGTGGCGCAGGCCAGTCAGCCTGCCTGTTCCAGCACAGGACAGAATTGGGCTCCCCATCAGTTTTAAGGATAACCTGAGTCTGAATCCTTTAGCCAGTTTGATTAACAGCAAATGATTCATTATATCCGATTCTTACCCCAAGACACATTTGAGCAAGGAAGGAAGCAAACAAAAGCCAAGATACTGTGGTTCAGTAGAGCATCAAGAGCTAGTATGAACAAGCAAATAAATTAGTCCACGGAACTTTACTCAGATAAAGAAGTTGCAAGCTATAACATCAAAAGAGCTGTAGGAAGCAGCTCAAGTGCCCCACGTAAATAGAAATGCAAATAACTTGAAGTGACATAAAATCCCTGTCATGGTTTGCTTCCCAAATCAAATGCATTACAAAAGAATCCTAAATTAAAACCTGATGTGCTTGAGTTAAATATGCCATCCAAGCTTACACGAATTATAAATGGAGATTTTCTTTTCTATTCCAACATTACAGGGAAAAAGATTTAACGACTTTCTGAAAAGCTTACATGAGAATTTTATCGTGGATGTCAATTTAATCAGGCAGAAATAATAAGTATACAGCCCACATAACATATTTATTCTGAAAGCCTTTATGTTCACTTAATTAGTTTAGCTATTGCTTTCATGGTTCATTTGAAAGCTTCATGCTTCATTAAATATCAATACATTTCATTGCCTTACAAAAAAATTTTACAGAAAAAATACAACTGTTTCTTCAAGTGATAATCTTGTTAACTGGTATATACATTTCAAGCACGCATATCAAGAACTATCAGAGATGAAATTCCTGTAGCAGCTTTGCCATGAAGCAGTATGCAAATCTTGTTTGTTAGTTAAAAGCACTTTGAAAAAACAACAAAAACTGACACTTTCTCCAGAAAAACAAAATGCTTTTTCACTTGTATTTCTCAGAATTAAACCTCCTTACTATGTCTGTTATATCTGTTGTATTTGAACTGCTTATTTCTTAGGTTGTTCATTTAGGAAATATTTGGCCCTTCAACCTTCAGCATTTGTTCTATTACACTGACAACCCAATCCTATCCCCTGCCAGTCCAAAAAATAAAGTGCTACTGAAGAAGCGCATGCTATGGTGTAAAGACAGTGACCATACGGCCTGGGAGACGTAAGTAAAAGTATTTTAGACTTCTCTCTCCATTGGCAGCCTGACCATCAATGGGTCTCCTTAGACCAGCGATTTTCAACCTTATTTCTCATGGCACACTGACAAGGCACTAAAATTGTCAAGGCACACCAGTCGTCTCCTTGACAATTCGAGAGCTCAGTCCTGTGCTCGATGGCATGGCTCCGTGCCGCCGAGCACTGTCGCAAACGTGCCATAAGGCACATTTTCCCGCCCCATTGCGGGACTGCTTGCCTTACTCGGGGGAAGGGGACGAAAGTCCCCTTCTCTTAAGGTGCCTCCTGCGGTAGCTCGGGAGGCGCAGGATCCAGCAGCAGCCCTTCTCGGTGCCGCCAAGCCTGGGCGCCCCGGGCGGCTCAGGATTGGGCTGTGACAAAGTACACCATGCTACTGATAGAGGGCTCACATACCCCAATGGCCCTACTAATAAATGACTCTCCCCCAAACTCCTGGGGCACACCTGCAGACCATTCGTGGCACACCAATGTACCGTGGCATAGTGGCTAAAAATCGCTGCCTTAGACCCATGCCAGCAATTTTGCTGAGGTAAATCTGAAGAGAGTCACGGGGCAGGTCCAGGCTGGAAAAGGGGGATAGAATCCAGCACATTCCCAACTATAAGGTGCTGGTTTTGACCATTAAAGCCCTACATGGCTCGGGGCCAGGATCTCTGAAACATATAAACCAACCAACCTTAAGGTCAGAAGTGGGGGCCTTGCTGCACGTGCCAACTCTGGCAGAGGCCAGATTGGTGGCAACAAGAAGCAGAGCTATCCTTGCGGTAGCACCTTTATTATGCCCCGCCCCCCGTGGGAGTAAAAACTGCAACCTTCCTGTCAGCCTTCTAGCAAGGGCTGAAGGCTTTCCTTTTCTGCCTGACCTTCCCTTCATAATTAGTTGCTTTTAGGGTTATGTGGTTACAATATTTTTATTATTTTCTTTATTTGCATTATTTTTAATTCTTTATTATTTTCATTTTATAAAAAATTTATTGTATATTTTATTCCTATCTTGGTATTATGCTGTTGTTTTTTTTTCCTCTATGCTGTAGGAAGCTTTGAGCACAATGATTATTTGGAGGGAAAGATGGGCTATAAAACAACAACAAGATAAAATAACCAACAAGCCTCCAAATATACTTCAATCCCTATTGTGTACTGATGTGTAGGGAATACAGAAAGTTTGAACAGTTTATAATTTTCCACTGAATTCTGTTTGCATTTGTTTTTATAAAAGCACACAGCTTAACTGTACTCACTGAAACAGTACTAATAAAAAGAGAATTCCAAGTGTCCTGTTACTTTTCTAGCTCCTTAAAAACCTGAATGTTATTGGATCATAAACTAAATAAAGTCTTGCACATGTCTTTTTTGAACTTGGTCCTTGATGTCTCAGGGAAACAAACTCTGGAGAAAGCATACAAATAGCTCCGAATATTTAAAACTACATTGCCAATACAAACTTCTAATCAGTGATTTTCTTTCAATGCTATTATTTCATTAGCTCAAAGCATGCTAATTAATTGGACCACTCTAAAAGTTTTGTTATTGCAGTGTGCGCACACACAGTTGCAGCTCATTCCTTCATGATGAAGTGGACCAGTCTACCATCCACAAAGCCAGCGAGAATAAGAGGTAGGATTAAGGCCATTTTGAATGATTCAGCCCTGTAAAGACTACTTCCGTTCCTGGCCTCAGCCTTCATCCTTGCCAGAACCGATTTACATGAAATGACATCTTAACCACAGCTTTTATTTCCTCAAAGAAAACACTTTTGGTTGAGTTAGCATAGTTTGAAATCTGAAATTGGCCCCTGAACAGTATCTCATATAAGGACTGTGAAGAAGCTATATTGAAAGAATAGCAAAACTACTGCATTGTTTGTTCAGAAAGAATGATGGATAAATATGAAGGGTTGCATGCTCCAGGCTGACGGGAAATAGGACTGGGCTGTTAGACTGCAATCCTATATACACCTTCCTGGGAACACAGTAGGACTTGCTTCTGAGTAAACATGCATAAGACTGTACTGTGAGAAGGATTTTATTTCATTTTTAAAGGGTTATTTTTAAATAAAAAAGCTTATATGGGACCATTAATAAAGGTTTTCATGCATTAAGAGGGATGTTGCAAAGTTGTAAGAAAAAAGAGATGGGGAGTTGGTTAAAATTTTGAAGCATGTGACAATGCAAGAATGTTGATTTTGAAATAAAGTGAACTCTCAATTTAACGGATAACAGACTAAGGGCGCAATCCTGGGGCGCCCTTGGGCCAGTTAGTACCTTGTACTGGTCCAGGAGGGTTTGCAAATGTGCTGTAAGATATGTTTCAATCAGGAAGGAAGGAGGGGGGAGGAGCCAGCCAGGAGTATAAAGCTAGGCAGGCCATCGCGTGAGGCTCTCTGCAGACGCGTGTGGCCTCTGGGAACCAAGTGCCAGGTAAGGCACAAGAGTTTAGCATCTGGGCGAGTTCAGCAGCAGGGCGAGGAGGCCAGGGCCCCATACACTGCCCTTCCTCTTCCCTTGAGAAGAGGGCTGCTATCCAGTGTACGGTTTCTAAAAGGACCCCTAAATAAAACAACAACAACAACAAAAAAGCTATGCAGTCAGACAGCCAGCAGCAGGGTGGGGGCTATCCAGTGTTTTGCATCCAGTGCCACATGTATGACTATATGCCTCTGGGGCATAAGTCATGGGTGTGTCCTCGGTGCAAGGAGCTCCAGGCTCTCAGGGAACGCGTCCGCTCCCTTGAAGCCTTGGTGGCCGACCTGGAGAAGCGCAGGCAGCCAGAGGAGGACCGTGGGGAGACTTCCGGGGACGATCAGGCTTCGTCCCAACCTCAGGCGTGCAGCTCCTCGGCTGCCCGGGTGGGAAGTCTCGGGACTGGAGGACGTCATCCTGGAGAGGAGGGAAACAATCCCCTAGGGGGGATCCCTTCTCCAGGGGATGGGCCCGTATCCGAGCGCACTCGGGATACTCCTCGGCGGGAGGGGGGTCGGGGGCTTCTTGTAGTGGGGGATTCGATTATTAGAAACATAGAGAGGGGGGTTTGCGACGGATGTGAGGACCGCATGGTGACTTGCCTGCCTGGTGCGAAGGTTGCGGACATCACTTCTCGTCTAGACAGGCTGGTAGACAGTGCTGGGGGAGAGGTAGCGGCTGTGGTGCATGTCGGCACCAACGACGTGGGCAAGTGTAGCTGGGAGGTCCTGGAGGCCAAATTTAGGCTTTTAGGCAGGAAGCTGAAAGCCAGGACCTCAAATGTAGCGTTCTCTGAAGTGCTACCTGTTCCACGCGCAGGGCCAGCTAGGCAGGCAGAGATCAGGGGTCTCAATGCGTGGATGAGACGGTGGTGTAGGGAGGAGGGGTTTAGATTCGTTAGGCACTGGGGAACGTTTTGGGACAAGCGGGGCCTGTACAAGAGGGACGGGCTCCATTTGAACCAGAATGGAACCAGACTGCTGGCGCATAACATTAAAAAGGTGGCAGAGCAGCTTTTAAACTGATCCCTGGGGGAAGGCCGACAGGAGCCGAGGGGCATCCGGTTCGGGACTCCTCATCCCTATGGGATGAGGATGGGGAGGTTAGAGAACAACAAGACAAAGGCAGGGTAGGAGAAGAAATTGGGAAAGGTAGGGAGATGGGATGTGATAGACAGTTTGGCACACTGAGAGGATGCAGGGACAAAGGAGCGAATAAGCAGCCCATCCTGGGGCATTCCGTGTATAAATGCTTTTATGCGAATGCCCGAAGTCTACGAGCAAAGGTGGGAGAACTGGAATGTCTGGTGACAAGGGAAAATATTGACATAGTGGGCATAACGGAAACCTGGTGGAATGCGGAGAATCAGTGGGATACCGCAATCCCGGGCTATAAACTCTACAGGAGGGACAGGCAGGGGCGTGTTGGAGGTGGGGTGGCCCTTTATGTTAAGGAAGGGATAGAATCCAGCAAAGTAGAGATTGAAGGTGAGTCCGACTCCACCGTAGAATCTCTGTGGGTTAAATTACCAGGCTTGAGCAGCGATGTAATACTGGGGGCGTGCTATCGTCCTCCAGACCAGAAATCTGATGGGGACCTTGAAATGAGGAAACAGATCAGGGAGGTGACAAGGAAGGACAGGGTTGTAATCATGGGGGACTTCAATTATCCTCATATTGACTGGGTCAATTTGTGTTCTGGTCACGATAAGGAAACCGGATTTCTTGACGTGCTAAATGACTGTGGCTTAGATCAGCTAGTCACGGAGCCCACCAGAGGACAGGTGACTCTGGATTTAATTTTGTGCGGTACGCAGGACCTGGTTAGAGATGTAAACGTTACTGAGCCATTGGGGAACAGTGATCATGCTGCGATCCGTTTTGACCTGCACGTTGGGGGAAGAATACCAGGCAAATCTCTAACAAAAACCCTTGACTTCCGACGGGCGGACTTCCCTCAAATGAGGAGGCTGGTTAGAAGGAGGTTGAAAGGGAGGGTAAAAAGAGTCCAATCTCTCCAGAGTGCATGGAGGCTGCTTAAAACAACAGTAATAGAGGCCCAGCAGAGGTGTATACCGCAAAGAAAGAAGGGTTCCACTAAATCCAGGAGGGTGCCCGCATGGCTAACCAGCCAAGTTAGAGAGGCTGTGAAGGGCAAGGAAGCTTCCTTCCGTAAATGGAAGTCTTGCCCTAATGAAGAGAATAAAAAGGAACATAAACTGTGGCAAAAGAAATGTAAGAAGGTGATAGGGGAGGCCAAGCGAGACTATGAGGAACGCATGGCCAGCAACATTAAAGGGAATAATAAAAGCTTCTTCAAATATGTTAGAAGCAGGAAACCCGCCAGAGAAGCGGTTGGCCCTCTGGATGGTGAGGGAGGGAAAGGGGAGATAAAAGGAGACTTAGAGATGGCAGAGAAATTAAATGAGTTCTTTGCATCTGTCTTCACGGCAGAAGACCTCGGGCAGATACCGCTGCCCAAACGGCCTCTCCTAACCGAGGAGTTAAGTCAGATAGAGGTTAAAAGAGAAGATGTTTCAGACCTCATTGATAAATTAAAGATCAATAAGTCACCGGGCCCTGATGGCATCCACCCAAGGGTTATTAAGGAATTGAAGAATGAAGTTGCAGATCTCTTGACTAAGGTATGCAACTTGTCCCTCAAAACGGCCACGGTGCCAGAAGATTGGAGGATAGCAAATGTCACGCCTATTTTTAAAAAGGGAAAGAGGGGGGACCCGGGAAACTATAGGCCGGTCAGCCTAACATCTATACCGGGTAAGATGGTGGAATGCCTCATCAAAGATAGGATCTCAAAACACATAGACGAACAGGCCTTGCTGAGGGAGAGTCAGCATGGCTTCTGTAAGGGTAAGTCTTGCCTCACGAACCTTATAGAATTCTTTGAAAAGGTCAACAGGCATGTGGATGCGGGAGAACCCGTGGACATTATATATCTGGACTTTCAGAAGGCGTTTGACACGGTCCCTCACCAAAGGCTACTGAAAAAACTCCACAGTCAGGGAATTAGAGGACAGGTCCTCTCCTGGATTGAGAACTGGTTGGAGGCCAGGAGGCAGAGAGTGGGTGTCAATGGGCAATTTTCACAATGGAGAGAGGTGAAAAGCGGTGTGCCCCAAGGATCTGTCCTGGGACCGGTGCTTTTCAACCTCTTCATAAATGACCTGGAGACAGGGTTGAGCAGTGAAGTGGCTAAGTTTGCAGATGACACCAAACTTTTCCGAGTGGTAAAGACCAGAAGTGATTGTGAGGAGCTCCAGAAGGATCTCTCCAGACTGGCAGAATGGGCAGCAAAATGGCAGATGCGCTTCAATGTCAGTAAGTGTAAAGTCATGCACATTGGGGCAAAAAATCAAAACTTTAGATATAGGCTGATGGGTTCTGAGCTGTCTGTGACAGATCAGGAGAGAGATCTTGGGGTGGTGGTGGATAGGTCGATGAAAGTGTCGACCCAATGTGCGGCAGCAGTGAAGAAGGCCAATTCTATGCTTGGGATCATTAGGAAGGGTATTGAGAACAAAACGGTTAGTATTATAATGCCGTTGTACAAATCTATGGTAAGGCCACACCTGGAGTATTGTGTCCAGTTCTGGTCGCCGCATCTCAAAAAAGACATAGTGGAAATGGAAAAGGTGCAAAAGAGAGCGACTAAGATGATTACGGGGCTGGGGCACCTTCCTTATGAGGAAAGGCTACGGCGTTTGGGCCTCTTCAGCCTAGAAAAGAGACGCTTGAGGGGGGACATGATTGAGACATACAAAATTATGCAGGGGATGGACAGAGTGGATAGGGAGATGCTCTTTACACTCTCACATAATACCAGAACCAGGGGACATCCACTAAAATTGATTGTTGGGCGGGTTAGGACAGACAAAAGAAAATATTTCTTTACTCAGCGCGTGGTCGGTCTGTGGAACTCCTTGCCACAGGATGTGGTGCTGGCGTCTAGCCTAGACGCCTTTAAAAGGGGATTGGACGAGTTTCTGGAGGAAAAATCCATTATGGGGTACAAGCCATGATGTGTATGCGCAACCTCCTGATTTTAGGAATGGGTTAAGTCAGAATGCCAGATGTAGGGGAGAGCACCAGGATGAGGTCTCTTGTTATCTGGTGTGCTCCCTGGGGCATTTGGTGGGCCGCTGTGAGATACAGGAAGCTGGACTAGATGGGCCTATGGCCTGATCCAGTGGGGCTGTTCTTATGTTCTTATGTTATGTTCTTATGTTTGCACCTCCTTGTGAGTTGGTTAGGCCGGTTTGCGGAGGTTTGCCGACCCCCTGAATTCAGCCTCCATGCCAATGGAGGAACGGAGCCCTGTGTCGGCTGAGCTTGGCCAATGTAAAGCTCTGGAGTGGGCAGGGAGGAGGCGGGAGGAAGGCATTCCAGGGTGGGGGGGAGGGCGAGCAGTGGGTGGCCCCGGGGGCTGGCGGGTGGGGAGCGAGAGGCGGGGCTGGGACCCGGCAGTTATGCCAGATCCCAACCCCATTCCCTGAACAGCACGGAGCGGCTTCAAGTCACTCCACTCTTCTCAGACTTGTGCCACCTTAGGAGGTGGCGCAAGTCCAAGAAGACCCATACGGACTGCAGTAGAAGTAAGGGAGTAAGGGGAAGAGTTACCCAGGAGTAAGGGGCAGAGTTTCCCCTTACCTTCGGCTAAGCCACTGTGTTGACCTATCTCGCGCTGGATATAGCGCAAGCCTCCTGGCTTGCCTGTTCCAGCACAAAATAGGATTGCGCCCTTACGAAATGAAGGATGTTTTCACTTCATTAAAAACTAATCACGTACGTTTTGGGCACATGTGTCGCCACTGACTTCAATGGAGATTTAATGGACATCCAGCATTAACAGACATCCTTTCTGCCAATTAGTCTATTAAATAGAGGGTTTAGTATTTTCCAAGCTTGGTAGGCCCTATGGATTATGCTACTTAGCTTTCAGTGGTCTGGATGCAGTGTGGTGGCCCAGCACAGAATTTTATGCCAGTGCTGTCTACACTAGAATAGTCACAAAGTGCTCTATGGCACATTTGTGATACTCTAGGCCACCACAGAGGCTACTGCATCAGCAGAAGACTTCAATGGGCTTGCGTTATAAAATATTTATCTCTGTTGCCACAAGCGCACAGAACCATTTCCTCTTTCTTTAGCAATATCTCTATTTTTAAAGTCTCCACCCCTGTGCCAATAGGAAGGTGGCCAAAATGCGACCACCCACGAACAATATGGTGGTTTCTGGGTACTCACTGAACTGCAGAGGTTTACAGAGATATGAGACATTTTTCCAAAGGCAACCAAAATTAGGCAGGAAAAAAAGCCCCAAAAGCTTTGTATCCTGGGTGGTTAAGGGTTGATTAAAGAGTCTAGATTCCAAAAGAGGCAATATTTTGTCTTGGAGCTTTTTTATAGGTGGACAGCAAAGATGCAAAGTATGGGAAAAAATTTCCAAATTTAGAGAATTTTCTTGATTTGAAAGTAAGTGAGGGATTTTTTACAAGTTAAACATACAAAACTGATAATTTTCTAAATTCTTAATGCAGCAGTTCCCAAACTCTCTGGGAACACTGTAAGTGCTTGCGGGGAAGGGGCAAAGGCAGTGAACACGATCACCAAGATTGTGCCGCTGCCAGGGGTGAAATGTTTCTTTTTTCTTTTAAACTTACCTATGGCAGCTCCAGCCCTCCAGAGGGTCTGGGAAGCCTGCAGACCGCTCTGCAGAGCTCCCCACACCTCCAAACCGCTGAAAATAGTGAAAAATGGGCACTTCCAGTTTTTGTTGCAAAATATCTTTTGCCCCAGTAGGGTTGTAATCGTAGCAGTAGTGTCACTGCCTTCACCATTGCCCCACCCCCTAAGGGGGCAGAGACAGGGCTTCTCTGGCTGGGGCATCATAACACTCCAGTTTGGGAACATCTGCCTTAATGTGTAAAATTTAGCGTAAAATTTTTTACACTAAATCAGTGGTGTAAAAAACTCAAACTGTGAGTCCGGTACCCTAGTGGGTCATGACTGTAGGTTAAATTACCAGGTTCAAGGAGTGATGGGGACATGCTATTGTCCTCCAGACCTCAAGGGGACCTTTAAATGACAAAACAGATCAGGGAGGTATCAAGGAGAGACAGGGTTGTAATCAAGCGGTACTTCAATTATCCTCACACCAACTGGGTCAATTCGTGCTCTGGAATTCGTACTGGAAATCCATGAAAGAGACTGGATTTCTTGACATGCTAAATCAGGGGTGCCCAAACCCCGAACCTGGGGCCACTTGTGGCCCTCGAGGCCTCTCAATGCGGCCCTCAAGGAGCCCCCAGTCTCCAATGAGCCTCTGGCCCTCTGGAGATTTGTTGGAGCCCACACTGGCCCGACGCAACCACTCTAAGTGTGAGGGCGACTGTTTGACCTCTTGCATGAGATGTGGGATGAGGGCTCCCTCCACTGCTTGCTGTTTCACGTCTGTGATGCAGTAGCGGCAGCAAAGGAAAGGCCAGCCTTGCTTTGTGCAAGGCCTTTTATAGGCCTCAAGCTATTTCAAGACCTTCATTCATTCATATAAGTTCATCTTTAATATATTCATTTATGTAAACTTATGTAAATTTATTTAAATTTTAAATGTAAGTTAATTATTTTCTTCCCCGACCCCTGACACAGTGTAAGAGAGACGATGTGGCCCTCCTGCCAAAAACTTTGGACACCCCTGTGCTAAATGATTGAGCCCTAGAGCAGCTAGTCATGGAGTCAACCAGAGGACAGGTGACTCTGGATTTAATACTCTGTGGTACTCAGGACCTTGTCAGAGATGTAAATGTTACTGAGCCTTTGGGGAACAGTGACCATGCTGTGATCTGTTCTGCCATGCATGTCAGGGGAAGAGTGCCAAGCAAATCTGACACAAAAACCCTTGACTTCCAAAGGGTAGACTTCCCTCAGATGAGGAGATTAGTTTGAAAGAAGTTGAAAGGGAAGGTAAAAAAAGTTCAATCTCTCTAGATTGCACGGAGGCTGTTTAAAACAAGGGTAACAGAGGCCCAGTGGAAGTGTACACCACAAAGGAAGAAGGGCTTAACTGAGTGTGCCAGCATGGCTAACAAGCAAAGTTAGTGAGGCCGTAAAGAGCAAGGAAGCTTCCTTCTGTAAACCGAAGTCTTCCCCTAACGAGGAGAATAAAAAGGAACTTAAACTGTGACAAAAGAAATGTTAGACGATAATACAAGATGCCAAGAAAGACTTTGAGGAATACATGGCCAGCAACATTAAGGGGAATAATAAAAGCTTCTTCAAGTATGTAAGAACCAAGAAACTGCCGGAGAAGCAGTTGGCCTGCTGGACGGTGAGGGAAGGAAAGGGGAGATAAAAAGAGGTCTGGATACAGCGTGGAGAGCCAGCACAGGATTTTCTGCCAGTGCTATCTGCACTAGAGTGTGCTTTATAGACACTCTCTAGGCCACCACAGAGGCCACTGCACAAGCAGAAGATTTTGTGCTGTAAAATATTTCTTTTTTTTTTTTTATGCTTTATTTATTTATTACAGATACAGGTAAGGAAAATTGGATAGACTTAGGGCTAGGACTACATAGGTTACACACGAGGGTGGTGGCCATCGATTACAACAAACATTAATCCAAACGAAATTAATAATCAATACAAAAATTATCATATCCTTTAACCCTACTGGTTAATACTTTAACATTCCATATTTTTCCTCTAACCTTATCTATCCCATCATAAAAAAAAAATTCAGACTTTTACTTATACACTCTTCTTACCACTAAACTAGTCTCTAAAATAAAATCTTTCTTATCTAATTCTTCATTTCTAATATAACACCTAAAAAAGAAGTCTCTGATTACAATGGTATTACCTCCTTCAATATCTCTTATAACATTATACATCCTTTTCCATAACTATCCAATCAAAAAAGGCTTCAAATTTTTACTTATAGATTCTTCTTACCACTAAACTAACCTCTAAAATACAATCTCTTATCTAATTCTTAATTTCTAATATCACATCTAAAAACAAATATCTCCAATTACAATATTATACTTCGCTTATCCACAATACTTATATTCCAAAATTGCAGTTCCATCTAATTTATTTCATATATTTACCACTTTAATTTTCACGATACTTATATTCCAAATTCCCTTTTCATCCACTTTAATTTAATCTAATTAATAAAATATTATATCTTAATACCACTTAATTTCCGCAATATTTATATTTCAAATTTTCATTTGCATCTATTTTAATTTAATATATTTAAAAAAAAAAAAACATTCTATTTATTATTCAACCATTTTGCCCTTCTTATTATTGTTTAATTTGTCTTATTGGTGTTCCCTCTTAGTCCTCCTACTGGTTCTTCCACTTCTTCTTTTTCTTCTTAAGTCCCCCCCTGTTTTTCTTTCTTCTTTTTCATTCTGTTATTCTTGAATTCAATCCATAAATTCTTCCTCTCCTTGAGACAGCTTGCTCTCTAAACATTTCGTCTTTTTTCTTCCTTAAGATTCTCAGTTATTATGACATCTGCTTCTTCCATCATGTGTCCCATTTCAAAATACTCCACTTCTTTAACTTCACCCGACATCTGATCCATTCTTTTTTCTTCTCTATTATTTATAATCTGTTCTTGCGAGTTTACAAGGGAGGAGCTTATTTGCCCAATTTGTTCAGAGAGTTCTCTGACTTGTTGCTCCATTTCTCTTCTAAAATCCATCAGAAAGTCCACCAACAAGGCCTGGCTTTCACGATCATCTTCTAGATTTTCAAAAGCCATTTTTATCAACACCAACTCGAGCCACTTCCTACAGGGCTACTTTCTAATTTTGTATCCAGGGCTACTTTCCAAATTTTTATATCAAAAAAAAAAAAAAAATCAAATCAAATCCACAATCAAATTAGGTTGTATTGGCAACCTTCAGTCTCGAAAGACTATGGTATCGCGCTCTGAAAGGTGGCTCTGGCACAGCGTCTAGTGTGGCTGAAAAGGCCAATCCGGGAGTGACAATCCCTTCCACACCGGGAGCAAGTGCAGTCTGTCCCTGGTCTGTCTCCCTGGCTATGGGCCTTCCTTCTTTGCCTCTTAGCCTCAGACTGTTGGCAAAGTGTCTCTTCAAACTGGGAAAGGCCATGCTGCACAGCCTGCCTCCAAGCGGGCCGCTCAGAGGCCAGGGTTTCCCACTTGTTGAGGTCCATCCCTAAGGCCTTCAGATCCCTCTTGCAGATGTCCTTGTATCGCAGCTGTGGTCTACCTGTAGGGCGCTTTCCTTGCACGAGTTCTCCATAGAGGAGATCCTTTGGGATCCGGCCATCATCCATTCTCACGACATGACCAAGCCAACGCAGGCGTCTCTGTTTCAGCAGTGAATACATGCTAGGGATTCCAGCACGTTCCAGGACTGTGTTGTCTGGAACTTTGTCCTGCCAGGTGATGCCGAGGATGCGTCGGAGGCAGCGCATGTGGAAAGCGCTCAGTTTCCTCTCCTGTTGTGAGCGAAGAGTCCATGACTCGCTGCAGTACAGAAGTGTACTCAGGACGTAAGCTCTGTAGACCTGGATCTTGATATGTTCTGTCAGCTTCTTGTTGGACCAGACTCTCTTTGTGAGTCTGGAAAACGTGGTAGCTGCTTTACCGATGCGCTTGTTTAGCTCAGTATTGAGAGAAAGAGTGTCAGAGATCGTTGAGCCAAGGTACACAAATTAGGTTAGTATGCCTTTAAATGACCAAAAAAAAAAAATTCAAGCCTCTTGCTGAGAAACCGAAACCGAAAATAGCAGAATCCAGGCTTAAATAAAGACTTTTTGCTGGGAAAATGAAGGTAGACTTTATTTCCTTTGTTGAAGATTACTTATTTATTTCTCTTCGGTACATACCATTAAAAAAAATATAATCTTGTACTTACTCCAGGAGGGGAAATACCAATTCACCTATTCCCCCCCCCCGGGTGGCTAATGGCCAGCGTGAATAATCTTGAATTATCTTCTCCTCCTCCAGACTTCTTACTTACAGTTCTCAGTAAAACTTTTTAACGAGCCAAGTTCACTCACTCTTAATAGCTTTTTTCGCTGCGATGTTGTATCTAGGCTGTGGGAGGACGGGTTTTCAGCTCTCCGAGCTTCTCAAAGATGGCGCCCGGGATAGATATGCTTCAGCACAGAGCAAAACAGAGAGAAATCCTTGAAATTGCCTGTTTCTAAGGACCCCCCCCCCCCGTTCAAGCTCTCAGCTCTTCGTACCATCTTCCTGGCACCGAAGCGTGCCTTAGTTGTTTAGGCACATGAAAACATATCTATTTCGCAGTCTCTTCGGGAACCCCCAAAGTTCACTGCAACTTTGCTGAAAGTTAGCTCCGCCCCCCTATTTCTTTGTTGCCATAAACAGAAAACCATTTCCTCTTTTCTTAGCAATACAAAATATCTCTGTTTTTAAAGTCTCTACCTCTGTGCCAATAGGAATGTAGCCAAAACGTGACCACCTATGAACAATATGGTGGTTTCTGGGTACTCACTGAACTGAACTGCAGAGGTTTATAAAGATATGAAACTTTTTTCCAAAAACTCTTCAGTTTGGCGCCTGGGGGGGGGGGACAGGACATGATTGAGACATACAAAATTGTCGGGATGGACAGGGGATGGACAGAGTGGAAAGAGGGATATTCTTTTCCCCCTCACACAACACCAGAATCAGGGGTCATCCACTAAAACTGGATGTATTGGGAGAGTATTGGGAGAGTTAGAACAGACAAAAGAAAATATTTCTTTACCCAGCATGTAATTAGTCTGTGGAACTCTTTGCCACAGGAGTGGTGATGGCATTGAGCCTAAAAGCTTTTAAAAGGGGATTGGACAATTTTCTGGAGGAAAAGTCCATTACAGGTTACAAGCCATGATGGTTATGTGCAACTTCCTGATTTTAGGCTACCCCAGAATGCCAGATGCAGGGGAGGGCACCAGGATGCAGGTCTCTTGTTGTATTGTGTGCTCCCTGACGTACCACTGGTGGACCACTGGGGGATACAGGAAGTTGAACTAGATGGGCCTTTGGCCTGATCCAGTGAGGCTGTTCTTATGTGACTCAATTTTTGGTGGTTCGCAAAAATGATAGGGCAGATTAGGT
Organism: Tiliqua scincoides; assembly: GCF_035046505.1. NCBI lineage: Eukaryota > Metazoa > Chordata > Lepidosauria > Squamata > Scincidae > Tiliqua > Tiliqua scincoides. The sequence continues at coordinate 73,322,786 of NC_089822.1, forward strand.
TATTAGGTTATGCACCCAGATTAGGTGCATCAAGGGTTAAACAAGCTGCTACTTGGGGGAAGCACTGGTGCCCAATCACCATTTTAGCCATATCCTTTAGCATTCATAAATTAGGCAGCAGCATCTAGGGCCAATAAAAAGTTTGGGAACCACTGCACTAAATGACGGAATGACCATCACTGTGTTGAGTGTTGCTCTATATCAAGTCTGAAAATTTGCAGTTTTTGCTTGCCCTCTACCAGTAAATACATGCACATGCATATTATCTGAAATTAATTGCAGGTTATTACAGTACGTACAGTTTCTTCTTTGATGTTCTTTCAATATTATTCATATTGTTTATTTTGTGTTTGTGTCCTATTTATACATGAGTTTATCATTTTTTCATGTAGTTGTAAAGTGAGTTCCTACCAGGCCATGCAGGGGTGATAGGAGGGTGGAGGAGGTGGAGGGAGGACCCATTGTCCAAATAGACCCATTGTGTAGGCTGGGGCTTTCCCCAGGGCAAGGGATGAATGCCTCCTTACCTCAAGGATTCCTCCAGCCTGCAGAATTCCCATGCAGGATGCAGTGCAGTCTGCACTAGCCCCGCTGACCCCTGTGCAGGAATTTGCACTGGACTGGGCTGCCCATGTTGTGAAGTCATCCTGTAGTGCAGTGGTTCCCAACCTTTAGGAGCCCGTGGACCACTAATGCAAAAATTGGAATTGTCATGGACTACATGCAACCCCCTCTATTCCCACCACACACACACACACAAAATTCAATTTGGTAGCCCATAGGGAGCGCTTGGCAAAACAATGGAAATGCCAGCTGTGGGGGGAGGCGTTCATTCTCATCTCACCGAGTGAATGCTCCTCCACAGACTACCAGAAAGGGTGGAGAATGGACCCTCCTAAAGCTGGCCCTTCAGCAAGTGCTGGACAACCAGAGAGGGCTAACAGACTACCTATAGCCACATTCAACACTTCAGTGGTCCGTGGAGCAGCGCTCACTTGGAAAGACACTAGAAATGATCACCTTCAAACTTATTTTCTCCCCCCCCCCCAAGACCTCACAGACCACTTCTCACAGACCACCTGTGGTCCCTGGACCTCAGGTTGGGAACCACTGCTGTAGTGCATACACATGAAAAATGTGGTGCTTCATTTTTTCTACTCTTGCATTCCCTAAAAGGATATATCCATATTGCATTCCCTAATAAAACTGCAAGGCATTAAAGGATTTTTTAAAATTACATAGTTTTTGTAATTATAGATAATCTTTTCCCTTCAAGGAAATTTCAGCAAATCTATTTTTGAATGTTTGCTTTAGTAGTACGAGGCAAAAGACCATTTGAATCATTCTGACCTTTTATGAACTGATAGCTTGCTGTACAATGATGGAATTAGTGATGAAATTTATGCAAAAAAAATTTGCCCATGATTCTTCTTTTAGATGCATTTTATATGATATAAATCCATGGTTCCCAAACGTTTTAGAGGCACTAGAAGTTGCTGCCTGATTTATAAATGCAAAGGGATTTGGCTATGACTGGGCAGCCATGCTTTCTCCCAGTAGCAGCTTGTTTAACCCTTGATGCATATAACCTAATCTGCCTTGTCAATTTCGTGACCTACCAAAAATTGAGTTGCAACCCACTGGTACAGCCATTTTCAACCACTATGCCGTGGCACACTGGTGTGCCATGAGTGGTCCACAGGTGTATCACAGGAATTTGGAGGAAGGTCATTTATTAGTAGGGCCAGTGGGGGATGTGAGCCCCCTACTGACTGCATGGTATGCCTTGTCAATTGTAAAAAACCTGATGGTGTGCCTTGACAATTTTAGTGCCTTGTCAGTGTGCCGTTAGATGAAAAAGGTTGAAAATCGCTGCACTAATGGGTCCTAGACCTACAGTTTGGAAACTGCTGATATAAGCTGTTACATTTAGTTTAAAACTGGATTGTTGCATTATTTCACAACTAGCCTGCTTCAAATGAAACACTGTGCCATTACAATGAGTGATCTGCTCTCATGTCTGGCTACCAGGAATCAGTGATCTATACACTTGAAGAGGAGTCACTTCACACTTCAATTATCACAAGCCCAATTACTCCATGGGTTGGATAAACAGTTTCCACGGGTCTTACGTCTGACACTGCTAGTCTAGATTGAGGCAAGCACGGGTGAGGAACTTCTCTGAGCTGCACAATCTACACAACACTAACTCCAAAGTAATCTTAGTGAAATCCAGATGAAATCTAAGGATTGCTCTGGAGACTGCGGTTTACAGTTCGTAGCTTTCGTCCAAGCAGTAATGAGAAAAACATTTATATTTGCATGCTGGGTTAGTGGTTGACAGTGCTAGAAGATAAAAGGGCAGCATAGTGGCATGAGTGGCAGAAGCTTCTCCCCCACACATGCCCCTATCATGGAAACTAATGACATTCCCAAAACAGAGTGCAAAAAAGGCAAACCAAGGGTGAGTGTAGGTTAACTTAAAACAATTTCCCCCTATCAGTCTAGTCACACACACCATGAATTACAACAGTTTAAAAATATTTTCCTCTTTCTTTGGAAGAAAGTCAACTATTCTTCATGCTTTGCACTTTAAATAAATATCTGCACAGAATTCTCAGCAGTTGCCAAGAGCAGTAAAGGTTCACAAAAATTACAGCAAAGCTTCCCAGATTGTACCATTTGCTGATTAATTAAGACACCATTGCTAAATTGGTATTTTCAAAGCACATTTTGTTCAGAGGATACTGCTCAATGACAGAACAGCTGTGATGTGATTATCTGTGACTTGCAAGGCAATTGCAGATTTGCTAACACATGTTCAAACACTAACTTCAATAAATATACCCTAGATCAATTACATTGCAGATGAACTATTAAGCTATCCTCACAAACTTGTCCTTGGAAATGTGATAACTGAACTGAACAGGAACGTGAAAGTATATTTTAAACTGGCAATTTGTTGCAGATTGCTGCCAAACAAATTTTACATTGATAATGTCTGAAAATAATGAGCAAGGCTTTCATATTCTGATATTCTGCACAGTGGGATTTCTGTGGCATCAACAAATTGTGCTTGTGAACAATTACTTAGACTTTCACTAGTTATGTCTTCCTACTTCTATGTTGTCACTGGCCTGGTAGGCCTTGAAGTAAGCCTGCACCTTCTTTTATCCCAGAACTTCCTAGGTGAGATTGCTAATCCAGCATACAATGGAATGTGTTACTTTATCTTTAGGGCTGGTCCCCAGAATATGTCTGAATTGTAGCTTTTTGAATGATTTGTTTCCTTTAGACAACAGAACCATTTGATTATCAACCAGAAATACAGTAATTACTTAATTACAGTAATTATCTAAGGCTGGCCCATGAGGCAACATGCCAAATGCTGCCCCCTTACCCAATTATGTGCCAGCCTCTGTTCCTTCCATTCTCTAATGTTCTAGTTAGCACTGTCCTCTCCTCCACATTCTCTTTTCCTCTCTGTTTCCCTCTACTTTTTCCAATCAAAGGAACAGCAAGAAGAGGTGTAGTGGAAGCAAGTGGGGGGGGGAGCAGAAGTGTGCACCCCCAGCAAGCAGCTGCCTGATGTGACCACTTCGGTTGGCCTCATGGATGACCAGCCCTGAAGCTAACTCATTCAGCAGTCTCCTGCAGATCTAGTCCTTAAAACTACAAAACAATTTTGCAATAGCTGAATCCGACAGCAGAAGCACAATTACGGGGTGATGAATCTATCTGGAATCTATCAAGATCAGGACATCATCTCAAGTTAAACTGTACCCAATACAATGCAAGAATATTTGCATGAGAGTAAACCTGGGAATGATGGTAAGGGATAGTAACTTTGAGAGTGGGGAGCAGTGCATAGAGGAGTTTGCAAATGGGGGCAACTGCAGTAGAAAACTGACATGAATTTTGGGTCTGAGTATAGCTTTCCGTAAAGATTATGGGGTTAGTTATTTCTTGCAGTGGCGTAGCTAATGAACATGTAGCCCGGTGCAGAGCTCAAAATGATGCCCTGGAAGTGATGTCACAACCAGAAGTGATGTTACACCTGGGTTTTTTAAAAAGTGCAAATTGGGGAAAAACATGCCTCCTTCCCCCCAGCAGTTCACCATCCACTTGATCTTCCACCTCCCCCCAGCCAGTGGCATAGCTAAGGCAACTATCTGCTACCTGGGATAAAAGAATACTTTGTAGCCCCGCCCATGACAACATTAAATTTAATTAAATAAATAAATAAGGTGCATCTCTTATTGGTCAGAGACATTGTGCTGGGGTGAAGAGGGATGGTTATTCTCCCCCTGCTAAATATAAGAGGAGCACCACTTGAAAAAGTCCCTCTTTATCAGTTATCAGGAGTAGCTGTATTATGATACATGGAAATGAGAGCTGACTCATATTAACACTTTATTGGTTCCATGCTGTATCATAACAACATCTCGTTGGCTCTCAGAACAATCAGTCCTACAAGTCAGTTTTGAGTAAAGAAAATCTACTTTTTGTTCCATAAGGCAGTTGTGTTTTCGTTTTCTAGTTAATTGGCCATAACTTTTGATAGAATACAGATAGTCCAATGGGGTTTGTTTCATTGCATTCAGCATTAAATTACCTTTCCAAGGATATATAACATGATGGTATTATTCGTACATACCAAATTTTTTCACAATTTTGACCACTGGTGTCAAGCTCAGTTTGTTGTCCCCCTGAAGCTTGTTGCCCGGTGCAACTGCTACCCCCTGCACTCTCTTAGCTACACCACTGATTTCTTGTACTCGTGTATGAAATTTGGAGCTACTTTTTGCATTACCTTAGAAAAGAAAAAGAACACGTTATCTACTAAAGTTATACACATTACATCTGCAATGTTATTAATTTTTTCATACTTGGAAAGGATTCACTGCAATTCCTAGGGTACTGAGTTAAGCAAAAAGTGTGCAATGACTCTTGCCAAGCCATTTATACTCTGGATGCAGTCAACTTTGAAAATACACTAGCAAGCTTTGACATGCTTAGGGGCTGCTAATTTCAAAACTGCTTATTGTTGGTCTAGCTATAGCTGGATGGCTAATCCTATGAAGATCAAAGATTTTTAAAAAACCCTGTTGATTGTAACCTTTTTCATATCAGGGTTGCTGTGAGCAGGGAGGTGGAACAACCAACAGTCCAGGAGTGGGAAGAAAGAAGGTGATAAAAAAGGAGCAAGAGGATGAAAAGACTTTATGGGAGTGCTGGAGAACCGGTTAAGGTTGAGAAACTTCAGGAAACTCCAAAACAAACTGAATGGAAGAACCCATATCTAACCTGCTCTAATTTGCTGTGGTCTTATTTCAGCTCTCATTATACATACTAATTTATGCTTACTTATTTATAAGCAGAGATGGTATGGAGAGAGGCTATGGCTACAGGGGCATATCGCTGACCCAGTAGTTTCAATGGGAGCCTGCTAGTGCATGTTTTGAAAGAACTGGATTGGCAGAAGACTTGTTTGAATTTTTTAAATCTATCAGATTCAGGAACCTTTTATTGGCATAAAATAAGATCTATCCTGCAACTGTGCACTATCTGAAGGAAATGAAGTCAAAGTTACTTGCACAGAACAATGTCATGCAGGTGCACTGATTTTCTCCTAATTTTTCAATTTTGTTTTTTTGGTTCACTCCTGAAGAAAAACCAGAGGTATAAGCAACAGCACTGCAAGGAAGCCAGATGTCTTCCATTAGGCTACACAAGTATGACCCGAGGGAAGCCAGTGTTTGTAACTAGGAGGCAGTTTCATTTGTTTACATTTCTTTTTTTGTACTACATGTTAAAAATGAAAGCAGTTCACTTGAACACTGAATGGCGTAACTTTGCGTGTACTGGAACAAAGGTTAAAGTTGAGCATAACTAGAATGGCTTTTAACGAAAAGTGATTAAATGTTGGCACCATGCTAACACTTTAAGGCATTTTATAATCTTTAGGATAAAATTAGACTCATTTTGGCACAGCACCTCATACTCTTCTGACATGTTTGCAAGTCCTTTTTACATATGCAGCTATATGCATTTGCTAGTTCTATTAACTGTCTGAATTTCCATTAAGAATGAAAAAGCAAGAGTTCATCATTGAAATCATTACTTAGAATCCTCAGATTGACTCCAGGGGATTTGCTTTGCTGGGATTGTATGCGAAACACTGAATGTGCTCTGCAGGATTTAGACTAACAATGAATGTCTCAGTAGTAACATATGAAGCACACTGAATGTGCTCTTAAAAAAAGTAACCTAGGCAAAGGAACTTCTTACAACAATAACATAAACACTTCAGTTTAAATGGAAATCAGGGAAAATAAACCCCAATCACACTCTTTCTGTAGTGGAACAAAGTTTACACACACAAAACCCAGGAATTTAGCCCAGAGACTATTATGTACTAAATTCTGTTCTTTTGGCAAGAGGCACAAATACTAGAGGAATTCACCCAGACCTATTTGTATTGGCTTCAAGCGAATACCGCAGCCAATTGCTATAAGTCTCCATCGGTGATCCCCTTGTGATCTGAATCTTGTTTTGTTTTTTTCAGTTTTGTTTAACCATTTCAAAGCAGCTGGAATGCATGAAACTGAAAAGAGGTAGTCTGGCATGTGGAATACAAACCTATGCATTTATCATTTAATCACTTAAGTGTAAAACATTGTCAATTGTCAGGCTTACTTAGCCACTGGAAACTGATTAAAGGCAGCAAGTGGGAAGAAAAACAAATGAAGATGGAATCCAGCTTTTTGTGCAAGGAGTCCCGTAGCATACTGATGAACTTCTTTTTCAGACCATGCCAAGTGACAGATGAAAAAACAATGGCCCTAAAGAGTAAAATAAAACTATGTAAAAGAGATTTCAAGTGTGGCTCAAGCTGCTTACTGATTAACATTTTTGCACATAACACCATTCAGAGACCTGTGCCTCTATTATGCCCATTAAAGGCTTTTTGACAATTACACAAAAATTATCCTAGCCAGCTAGAGGTTCACTGTTCTCACACAGCTTAGCAGTCTGAGATCCATGCACCTTTTTCCATAATGAAGAAAAAACCCACAGATTTATGATATAGTTATGAACAGACTTTCAAATATGAGGATGAGTTTTAATGAACCATATACATAAAAGAAGGTAAAATTTCCCTCGTATTATATAACTTGTATTATTCTGCTCTATTTCCATAAAGCCGGTTTTTGTACTAATAAAAATTAAAACTTAAAAATCAATAATTGATTTTTTAAGATCATTGGTTATTTAAAAAATAGTCCGTACAAATTAAAGCATGATAAATCCTTGTAACATTTCTTACAGTGCAATCCTAGGAATGCCTTTTCAGAAATAAATCCCATTGAGTTCAACAGGGCTCACTCCCAAAAAAATGCATATGATTTCAGCCCTACCATTGTGTACATAACTGGGCAGATGAGAAAAAACACTAAGATTTTTACCTAATCAGTCTCTTATAGTGATCTCTTCTAGTAATCTTGGGCCATGACAAGAAGGAAAACTAGCACTGTTCCATGCTTGCCTGCACAAGAACTTGCATAAGAATTCATGTAGTTCCATAAGATACCACTTTGGTTGCTTTTTTGAGGGCACATAAAGATGGTAAAAGAAAACTTTTAAATAATAAATACATAATAAGTAGATTCTGCAGCAATTCTCCTTCTTTCACTAATGCACAGGAAGTTGTGTGAACTCTTGCACAAGCGGAGCACCACTGTTGAATGTATACCACAATCCTATGCATGTCTACTCAAAAGTAAGTCTCATTGAATTCAGTGAGCCTTATACCTAGGAAATGTGTATGGGATTGCAAATTTACAGCCCAATTCAATCCCCTACCACTCCATGGCATGCAGCCATGCCAAAAAGAGCACATACTGCATGCTATTGGAGAGGGGAAGCAATCAGATGGCTGGTAAGAGGTAAATAAAACACTTTTAAACTTACTTCCTGGTAGGCCACCTGATTGCCAATAGGTTTCCTTGGACCCAAGTCAGCTATTTTGCTGGTGTAAGTCCATGGACAGGAAAGGGGTGGGGCAGGTTGGAAAACAGGGACAGGATCCGGTGTGCACTTTTGCTGGCAAGATTCACCCCTTCCAGCTTGCTCCCTGTCTGGGAGCCTCTCTGCCCCATACCTCTTTGGAACCTCTCCCTCCATCACTTTTCTGCTTTGGTGTGGCATGGTTGGGCCATTGGTGCATACAGGGAGCCACCAGCTCTTTCTCCTGACAGCTCGCTCACACTTGGCAGCAGTGTACCATTTATGGCATTGCTGTGCCATTTGCAACAGCAGAACACAAGTTCTGCTGTCATACCTGCATGATAGGACTGGACTGTTCGTTTTAAGAATAGGCGCTCAGTTGTAAGAGGCGACTAAACAGCCACCGTGTAGATGGGACTCGTCAGCCTGGGAAGGCAGCTCATCTGAGAGAAGGAAAACTCTGATCCCAAAACTCCACTGCCTTGTGGCTACATCCAGTTATGGAAAAGGCTTCAGGAGTCAACCTCGAGGCAAAATCCAGAGCCGGAGTCCCTGAGGCAGTTCATGGCTGAACACAGTCACGTTCTGGCAACTCCTGCAACGCCGCTGGAACCAACCGTATTGGCCTCTGCCTTTCCATTGGACCATTCCAGCGACGTGGAGAGGGGGGATTTGCTGCATGGGTAACAGCCTATCCTCCATACCTACTTTACCCAGGCTTCACGCACTGGAGAGGACACTCTGTTCCAGAACCACCATTCAGAGCGTGACACCATAGTCTTCCGAGACTGAAGGATGCCAACAACGTTAGCATAACCCTAACCTGATCCCACAGCACAGGTCTGAGTAGACCCTGCCCCCTGCATGGCAGAGGCTTACCTGAGTAAGGGAAAAACAGTTCTCTTACTCAGAGAAAACCAATGGGACACCATGGGATGCAGCGCTGCATTCTCGGGGGGACGGGACAACAGGATTGGGCTCTTAACCAACTTTCTAGCGCCAATGCAGCCACAATGCAGCTCCTAAAAGTAACAAATGTTTCTTTACCTTGAGGAGGCCTCCTTGGCTGCCACACACTGCAGGATACAGTGCACATCAATCAATCAATCAATCAATCAACAGTATTTATATACCGCTTTTCAACTAAAAGTTCACAAAGCGGTTTACAGAGAAAAATCAAATAACTAAACATCCTGTTGGCACACAACTGCATCACTGCTGGAAAGTGAGTTAGGATTGCGCTGTACGTTTCAATGCCAAGCTTTTTAAAATGCCTAATACATGCATGCCCCCATATCCACGGGGCTTCCATTCCCAAACCACCCCCACTGTTAAGTGAAACCACGAATACAAGGGTACGTCCCCATATCCTCCAGAGGTGAGGGGTGCTTTGTTCCCCTCGCCTCTGGAGGGTCTTCTGAGCCTGGCAGAGGCCGCACGCATTCACTGGGGGCTTCCCCAGGCCTCCTAAAGCTTTATAAGGCATTTTTAAAAGGTATTAATTATAAAATGCCTTACAAGGAATTAAAATTTTGAAAAATCAGAAGTCATGTTTTTTCAACTCTAAGCGTCAGTGAGACCAACAGAGGCTGCGGGCAGGCATGCTAAGCCTCTGTTGGGCTCAGAAGACTCCCCCCCCCCCGAAGCAAGGAGAGCACAGCTACCGTTGCCTCCAGACAGGTTATGCGTGGGGGGGCAGACCCAATCCATAGATAAATGAAACCACAGATATGGAATCCACGGATACACCCCCTCCCATATTCACTTGTGTTCTGAGCACTTGAACACAGAAAAATGGCAGTACTTATGATACATTACCAACAAACAGGACTGGCTTTAGGGCAATGTGGCCTAAGTCATATTGAGCCCTGCTCTCTGGGGGCCTCAGCATTGGGGAAGCAGGTGGATCTCCCACTGCTGCAGCCACACAGCAAGCAATGTATGAGCTTCCTCACCTTCCTGTGGGGCCGTTTGGCCTGAAATGGACTTGCCAGAAGTAGCTGGCATTGATGTTATGTCACTGCCAACTATTTCTGGGTGCCATGCTTTGCATGCAACAACACAAGCATCTTGCACATGGTTGCTGTAGTTGCCACAGCTGCCTGGTGACTGGGGAGGCCTGCATGAATGCCCCATATTGGACCCCGCTATTCCTGAGGCCAACAAGAAGCAGAAACGCCTTCTGTAGGCAACTGCATGAATTTCTAATACAATAGAACGTTGGCAGGAGTCAAACCACCAGCTTAGCAGAGGCATACCCTGGGGCAAGGGAACAAATGCTCCACGAAAGCCACTGCTGCATGGCTGGTGCCACTTACCATTTCTGGCAGTGGCCTGGCTGCACACTCTAGAGTGCTGCATTTTGTAAAGGCTTAAGTCAGGCCACACTGCCGGAACGTGAGTTCTGGGAGTGTGACCCAATGATCAGTTTGGTCTCTAGTAAGTGCTTTTAGGGGAATCACTTCCTCTTACCCCAGGTATGCTTCAGCAGCCCCAATGGGTCTACTCGGGTTTACAATGGGTCTACTCACCACCTAAAGAGGTGGTGCAGATCTGAGCAGCCCATAGCTGTCCCAGACTGCCAGGGAATGGGGTTAGGATCCAACACAAGTGCCAGATCCTGGCCCCTTCCCCTGCACATCTGCCACCTGCCCATGGGCCTGCCCGCAGCCCACACCCCACCTTTAATCATCTCCCTCCTGCCTGCCCCAAACCATCCCAGACCCCCATGCTGGCCGAGCTCAGCTGGCACAGGCTTGCCTGTTAGGCCGGCCCCATGCGGTCCTCCTTACTCCAAAATTGGTGCAAAAGGGCTTGACAGCACTTTCATGACAATGATGGGCCGGCGCAAGGGACTTGCGTCAGCCCAGAGTATGTTCAGGATTGCGCCCTGAGAGTTCCAGCACTGCATAACATAATCCTTCTTCGCTGCTGTAACACTGCAGTTGTAATCATATTGTGCAATCCTGACCTAGTACCATGTAGAAGGTCATCTAATATTAAACAAAATCAAGAGCCATACAATTGTTCTTGTTCAGACTTGCCCTTCTCATCTTGCCTCTCAAGAGCGTAAGAGGAAGAAGAGAAACTCTGTTCTAAATTCCCAGAAAACCATCAGAGCTTTACCAAACACTTCACAACCTTTATTGGCTTCTAACAAATAAACAAAATAAAACAAAACAAAATTATAACAGTCACTAAAAGGATAAACATAAAGAGGCAGGGAGGAGGGAAATAATCCAAAAATAGAGGAGGAAGAAAGAAAAAGTAAAAGGAAATTTTTTAGGAAGGGGGGGATATTTTAATAATTTGGGATAAAAAACTAACAACTGCTATAGTAATGTTTGCTTGATTATCACTAAGCAGAACAAAAAGGGGATCAATAAATGGACCGGCAGGATGGCGTAAAAAGGGCTCCAAATACAGCTTTCGGAGTATACAGTGCGCTGGGCAACTGATCAGAATATGCTCAAGTGTGTCCGGTTCGAGATGACAAAAGGCGCATAATCTGAGGTTCCGAGAAATATGGGAAAATCTACCAAGGTGATACGAAGAAGGGAAAATGTTGAAACGTGCGAGCATAAAAGCCCTTTGAAGGGAGGGATTTATTAGGGTAAAAAAATATTTAGAGGACTGACCTGGTAAGGGACAGTGACCCCAAAAAAAGAGGAGAACATACTGGATTAAGATCAGCAGAAAGAGAGGCAAATTCAGCTTCCCAGAGCCTAGTTCGAATAAGCTTGTAGGCACTGTTGACATCAAGGTCCGCTAAAGATTCCGAAGAAAGATCTAGGGAATTCAATTTAGAGTCAATTTTTAGAAATGAGCTGGACAAAAAAGGGTCTCTTAGCAGGTCATTAAGAAGGGAACCAGATGGAAATGACAGATGGAAGCGGAGCCAGAATTTAAACGTTAAAGCCCATGCAATAGTTGAGGGAAGGTGAACTCCTAGCTCAAGAGTCAGCGTTGCTAACCTGATGGAATTTGGGACTCCAAGAATCCTCCTAAAAAAACAGCCACAACTCGATCCAGGGTACTATTGGCTGCCGTAACCCATATGGGAACTCCATATAATAGTTGGGACATAATCTTAGCTCTGAAGATCTGCAGAGCGGCTGGCACAAACTGGTTACCAGTACTATAATGAAACCACGTGATCGCCTTAAGGTGGTGATGTGAGGTGGCAATAGCTAACTTCCTATGGGGTGCCCAAGATAATTGGTAATGGAAAAGTAAACCAAGATATTTAAACGTGGGCACTTGCTCATAGATGGAATGGCCAATTCTCCAGGTCGAAGGGGACCAAGATTTTGAAAATACTAAGATTTTGGTTTTATTAGCATTAATGATCAGGTCATTGGATGTGTAATAATCCTGAAAACACTTCTTGTCTAACTTTTCTATCACACTAATTAGAAATGTGCTCTTTAAACTGAAACATGCTTCCTAACCATGCTAGCATAATAACAGCATGTAACTGAAGGAAGTGTAATTTCCCTTCTTGTTTCAAAGTCAACTACATACATCTGTAAACAAAATTGGCATGTTTGGATGAGCCCAGGAATGGCCAATCTTTCAACTTTAGGGCTCCTGGACCTTTAACAATGGTGTAGAAGAGAGAATTTCAGCAGGTGCCACTTGTCACAGATGACATTCCCTCTTCTACTTAATTGTTAAAACACAAACCCTAAAGTTGAAAAGTTGGCCACACTTGGGTTAACCCAAAAAACATGTTACCCTTTTTTGGATAAAGAAAATCTTTCTTCATTTCCCCCCCCCACACACACACACCCCTTTCCTGAAAAACCAGAAATGGATTTTCAAAAATTCCAAATGACCTGATATTCAGCAATAGCTGTATTCCCTTAGAAATGCTTATAGACATCATGGTTTTGTATGTTACCACTACTACAAGGGAGAAGCTCCACCCACCAAGCATATTCATGACAAGCATCTATTAAAGGCATAAATGAGCATTTAAGATGGAGGCAAAAGTTTACAGAGCCTTTGTATGGAAAGATGTTCTCATGGGAACTGATTCCTATGCCAGCTGTCTTCCTCATCCCCAGTGTAGCAGGAAATGAATTATACTAAGAATGAGGTACAGGTATTTTTAATCTTTCACCGATATAAACTTATAGAGCAAATACAACTCAGGAGGGATTTGGGGACTCAGTTCATATACAAGCTATTTTTCATCACATTTCAGTGTAATCAGATCTGTAGACTGATTTATATGCAACTTTACTTAGATTTTTAAGTCCCACTGACTTCAGAAGAACCTGTATGTAAGGGCTAAAAGCTGAAAAAGATAATTCTGCACATCAGAATCTGAGATGAAAAATTAACAACCCAATCTGATCTTGTGATATGCTGGCAGATCCCAAGGTCTGCCAGTGCACCATATGTTCCACCAATGCAGCAGCCTCTCTGTGGAGCTCTGCCACCAGTGAAAAGGCTGGAAGGCCCCATGCTGGCAGTGGCGCCAGACAGACCAGCCATCATTGCAATCATGGTGGTAGACAGGGTAAGGATCAGGCTGGATTGGGGACAGATATGGGCAGGGCGGGTGTAGATCCCAGCTGCAGCAATATCCACCAGATCCATAACCCCCATCCTGCTCAGCATACTTCCCCTTTGCCTTAACAGATCTATGCCAGGCACAGGGCTGGCGTAGATCTGAGTAGGCCCATAGGAGACCATGGAGTGGCAGCAGGGCTAACTTTAAGCCAGTGGGACCTATTGCTTCCAGTTGGGCCCTGCACTTAAGGGGGCACCGCACTAGGGCAAAAATAAAATCATCATTTTTACTAAATCATTTCACAATCATTAAAACGGGGTGTTCTGTAACTATTTACCTTTCAAAGGTCATCTACACATTTTGTTTTTTTATTTGTAGGTTTACAAATAATTTGTACACAATTTTATATTAAAATATCTTTAGATCCATTAACTCATATGCACTTTTTATGTGCACATTTTGATTGCTTTCCATTCTACCCTAGGGATCTAAAGTCTAGAATAAATTTTATGTATGTCTCTCAGATTCTAAAGATCTTGGCTCTTCAGATTAAGATCTTGGCTTTTCAGATTTTGTGGAGTCCCACAAAAATGTTCCCAGTCAGGCCCCGTAGCTCCTAAGGCCAGCCCTGAGCTGCTAGAGAAGTAAGTAAATTTTTTCTTTATTTCCCTCTCCTGGATGGCCTGATTCCCAGCAGGCCCAGAGGATGCCACGGCCACCACATCAGTGGCCCTCCATCATGCTGGCTGGCCCAGGATAGGATTGGACCATAACAGAGTCTCAATCCCCTCTCTCCTGTCAAATCATTACCCCTTCTTTTTTGATAAACCAGGAAGCTTATTTTATATAAGATTCTTAAAATCATGTTTAAAAAGATTTGGTTCCCCCTAAGCAGCCCATCACTGAATAATAGCTTGTTTCTCTGGGTTGATTGTGTTCAAAGTGTATGGTTGTAAATTAGCTTTAAATGGGAAGGAGTGTTACAGCCCAATCCTATCCAATTTTCCAGTGCCGGTGCTGCTGTGCAGTCACAGAGGCCTCCTTAAGGTTTGGGAACATTTGTTCCCTTACCCCGGGGCTGCATTGCAGTTGCACCGGTGCTGAAAAGTTGGATAGGATTGGGCTGCCAGTCAACAATAGGCAGTACATCACTGGGGTGGAGATAATTCCACATTACCTGACTTTAGAGAGGGATGATATATCCACCCTTTCCATATCTACTTTTATTATTCCCTTGCTCAAGGTCACAACCATAATACAGCAACCTGCCGTAATCCCAAAGATTGCTACTTTGCATTTCCCAATATAAGATATAGACTGCTACTTGGCATGAACAGAGCACGATACCATAGTCTTTCGAGACTGAAGGTTGCCAACTAAGGCATGAACAATGCTACTCAGATGTTCATATAATATACATTTTCTCCAAATGAGGAAACAAGCTAAATTCCCTGGTTTACTCATAAGGGAAGGAGTAGTAGGTCAAGGTCAGCAGCATAATTTGTGAACTACTTGTGTTGAAAAGTGTCATACATATAAATATTCATAGTAATAATAATTCCAACAGCATTTCTATCCTATGCTAATGAAGTTCAGCACGGAGATGACCAAACTACAATATCTGCCCTTCCCCTGACGCACATCTGTAGTATATCACCCCTATTTCTTGGACACACTATGGGGTGAGCCTGAATGAATGGCCATGATCAATCAAGTATAAAATGCATGACTGAAGCTTGAGATGATTAACAGCCTCAACTCCTTGAAAGCTGAATGAATACAACTAATCAAGAAATAGAAAAGTAATATTTTTCATTGGTTTTAAATTTTGCTTATATTTTTACTGATAAGTAAATGCTGCCACTTATTCAATAGACATTTTTACTGATACCAAAACTGAGATATGGGCTTTGGCATTGTTCTGGATCTAAGACTTTGGGACATTTTAATAGAAGTTCTCTGCCTATTTAAACATCTTTTTAACATCTGGTTTTTACAGGCTCAGTTTTTTATAAGATTGCTGCTGCTGCTGCTCTTTTTTATTGAATTAATGTTTTATTGCTGTTTTAAGATGTTCTTAATTGTGAAGGCTGATATGTGCTTTTAACTGTGATTTTATATTGTTTTTATTTCTTGAAATTGTTATAAGCCGCCCTGGGTCCCTTTAGGGAGAAAGCAGGGTAGAAATATAGCAAATAAATTTTAAAGAAAGTCACACTGAAAGCGTAAGTAACTACAGAAAAGCATCATTTGTGGTTTAGTCACAAAAAATAATTAGCTATTATGTAGATTCATCCTAGACCCTAAAGTCCATCTCATTCTTCAAAAATTCACACCATACTCATTTGCACTTTCCTTTAATCTCTTTCTCACTCACACACACAAAATGTCTGAAAAATGTACACACATTTTAATAATAAGCTCTGATTCATACATATTTCATTGTAGAAAACTTGCAACACATGAACATCTAAAGGATGTGAAGAAATGTGCAAAACCATCCCAGTACACATGTTGATGGATGTCTCCAGATCCCTTAATCATCTGTGTGTGTGTGTTGTGTAGATGGAAACATTTCGAGCACTTGGTCTAATTAATTAATTGACTGACAGCCCAATCCTATATTTGGCGCACCATAAGTATAGTGGTGCCAAAATGGCTACTGCTTTATGCAGCAGCATAAGAACATAAGAACAGCCCCACTGGATCAGGCCATAGGCCCATCTAGTCCAGCTTCCTATATCTCACAGCGGCCCACCAAATGCCCCAGGGAGCACACCAGATAACAAGAGACCTGCATCCTGGTGCCCTCCCTCGCATCTGGCATTCTGACATAGCCCATTTCTAAAATCAGGAGGCTGCACATACACATCACGGCTTGTAACCCTTAATGGATTTTTCCTCCAGAAACTTGTCCAATCCCCTTTTAAAGGTGTCCAGGCCAGATGCCGTCACCACATCCTGTGGCAAGGAGTTCCACAGACCGACCACACGCTGAGTAAAGAAATATTTTCTTTTGTCTGTCCTAACTCTCCCAACACTCAATTTTAGTGGATGTCCCCTGGTTCTGGTGTTATGTGAGAGTGCAAAGAGCATCTCTCTATCTATTCTGTCCATCCCCTGCATAATTTTGTATGTCTCAATCATGTCCCCCCTCAGGCGCCTCTTTTCTACGCTGAAGAGGCCCAAACGCCGTAGCCTTTCCTCATAAGGAAGGTACCCCAGCCCAGTAATCATCTTAGTCACTCTCTTTTGCACCTTTTCCATTTCCACTATGTCTTTTTTGAGATGCGGCGACCAGAACTGGACACAATACTCCAGGTGTGGCCTTACCATCGATTTGTACAACGGCATTATAATATTAGCCGTTTTGTTCTCAATGCCTTTTCTAACGATCCCAAGCATAGAATTGGCCTTCTTCACTGCTGCCGCACATTGGGTCGACACTTTCATCGACCTGTCCACCACCACCCCAAGATCTCTCTCCTGATCTGCCTCCCACATCCACATGCCTGTTGACCTTTTCAAAGAATTCTAAAAGGTTTGTGAGGCAAGACTTACCCTTACAGAAGCCATGCTGATTCTCCCTCAGCAAGGCTTGTTTGTCTATGTGTTTTGAGATTCTATCTTTGATGAGGCATTCCACCATCTTACCTGGTACAGATGTTAGGCTGACTGGCCTATAGTTTCCCAGGTCCCCCCTCTTTCCCTTTTTAAAGTCTGGCGTGACATTTGCTATCCTCTAGCACCGTGGCCGTTTTGAGGGACAAGTTACATATTTTAGTCAAGAGATCAGCAACTTCATTCTTCAATTCCTTAATTACTCTTGGGTGGATGCCATCAGGGCCCGGTGACTTATTGATCTTTAATTTAACAATGAGGTCTGAAACCTCTTTTAACCTCTATCTGACTTAATTCCTTGGTTAGGAGGGGCCGTTCAGGCAGCGGTATCTACCCAAGGTCTTCTGCCATGAAGACAGATGCAAAGAACTCATTCAATTTCTCTGCCATCTCTAAGTCTTTTATTTCCCCTTTCCCTCTGTCACCATCCAGCAGGCCCACCACTTCTCTGGTGTGTTTCCTGCTTCTAACATATTTGAAGAAGCATTTATTATTCCCCTTAATGTTGCTGGCCATGTGTTCCTCATAGTCTGTCTTGGCCTACCGTATCACCTTCTTACATTTATTTTGCCACAGTTTATGTTCCTTTTTATTCTCCTCATTAGGGCAAGACTTCCATTTACGTAAGGAAGCTTCCTTGCCCTTTAAGGCCTCTCTAACTTGGCTGGTTAGCCATGCAGGCACCCTACTGGACTTAGTCAAGCCCCTCTTCCTTTGCGGTATACACTTCCGCTGAGCCTTTATTACTGTTGATTTGAGCAACCTCCATGCACTCTGTAGAGATTGGACTCTTTTTACCTTCCCTTTAACAATATTCCCTTTAGCAATAACAAGGCCTCCAGAGGACTGTCATCCCCTTCTCCCAAGGAAAACATCAGGCCCCACAATGGTGCTTCTCAAGTCTGTGCCAGCTATTTTGCAGACGTGAGAACCTCCATGTTCTTTGCAGCCCGGCATGGAGGATAGGACCCGGTAGAGCAGGAGGGGGCTGCAAACGTCCAGGAGGCTTCAAGCCCGCCCCCCAAGTATGTTTACATGCCCCTGGATCCCCACAGCGCTGCAATCATTACAGTGCCATTGGGGCCATCCCCCGCTCCTGCACCGCCCTGCCCCTGCAACCACTTAGTGCAGTCCCAAAGTCCAAGTAGGACTTTGGGAACCACTGGTGTATACCATATACCAGTGGTTCTCAAACTGGTGGGTCGTGACCCACCAGTTCGTGTAAAGGTTCCCCCATCCCTTTAAGGGGCAGGGGAAGGGGAGAGGCAAGGAAGCGATCCCCAGGATCGCGTCCGTTTGAGGGGGGTGGGGGGGTGCTTGTGACTTACTTTCAGAAAGCAGGACCGCAAGAGGTGCAGGGAGCCCTGCGCAGCCCTGCATAGCGCTCCCCGAGGCTTGGAACTTTCACTGAAAGCAGGTGCAAAGCACTTTCGTTTTGCAGGAGGCGCTTTGCACCCGCTTTCAGTGAAAGTTCCAAGCCTCGGGGAGCGCTATGCAGGGCTGCGCAGGGCTCCCCACCCTCTTGCAGCCTGCTGCAGCCCTGCCTTCTGAAAGTAAGTCACAAGCACCCCCGTTGCAGCGTGATCCTGGAGATCGCGTCGCTGCCCTAGCCCCTCACAAAGACTTTCTGAGGGAGTAAAGCTCCCCCAAAGTTTGAGAACCACTGCCATATGCAGTATATGTGTGAATCATAATATTTGTGTGAATTGTAGCATAAAAGATTTGACACCAAAATGGGCACATTTTCTTGAGACGTGATGTCTATCAATATCTACATATGCTGGAGGGAGTTATAATACCTGAGGAAAAATTAGGCCCATTTTAAGGATATGGTACATTGGAAGAAGACTATGCTGCATAAGACATGGTGTTGACTACAAGCAGCTGCGGCAGTGGTGTTTCCTATCCATGGGAGATACATTCCTCACACCCTCTGTGGATATGGAAACTGAGGATAAAGAGGAGCCCATTAAAAAACAGTTTAAAAGTCCCCCGTCGGTCTCCTCCCCATCCTGCAGGAATGGAAGCAGTAGCCACTCGGCACTCGCAGGAAGTGAGGCAGAGGGCTGAAAAGAATGTGATGCTTATCCTAGAGTTCAAAGAGCGTAGCATCACATTCTTTTCAGCCTTCTGCTTTGCTTCCTGTGAGTGCTGAGTGCTTTCTACTTCCATTTTGGAGTCAGCAAAGAGGCAGCAAATCCAGAAACAACAGGAAAGCTGGAATCAAAACCAGATAAGTCATTTGCATGATGGGGGTATTTTTCAACCATGAATAATAGGATCTCATTTATATTTCCTTGAATAGGCACAATGCAGCAGGTCACTGTGCTTTATTTGCACAAAAAAACTGGAAGCTGCTGTGTCTAGCAAGGAATTTATACTATGCAGTTATGCCTGTCCAGCTACACAGTGCAAGACCAAAAATGGGCAGAGAAAGGGGGGTGCTGGAGAAGGCATGGCCAGGTTTGCTGGCACTATGGGAAACCATCATTTTTGCCAGCCACAATACTGAACACAGACATTTTTTAAAAGCCAGAGTTATCAACTACAACTTGGAGGATAAGATTATGATGAACGTACAAAGATGTCTTCCACTGAATTGGTTTACAGTTCCATCTAAGTTAGTATTATCCACACTGACCAGCAGCAGCCCTTCAGCCACAGGCCCTTTCCTCACCTGCCTAGAAAGCCAAGGCTTGAACCTTGAAACTTCTGCATGTGAAGTTCTTCTAAAGAACCTCCTAGTGGGTAACAGTAGTGAAAGGTGACAAAAGAATATACACACAAATGGCAACACTTGCATGAACAATCACCCAAGAGCAGAAGACCAGAGAGTACCACAACCAAGAAAGACATTACCAAAACTGAAATACAATGAGATTGAACCTCCTTGAAATTCTTCTCATTCAAAGAAGCAATCATCACATTTTTGAAAGTAGCCTCAAAGCACTGAAATGCCATTCTCTGGTTACGGTACAAAATTATTGAGTATGTACAAAAAGAAATCAGGGACTATTTAAAAACACAAATCCTACCTTTAATTGTGCTTGTAGTGCAACTGTTTCCAAACTCCTGCTGTTTTGGCTTCAGAAACTGTGATGCAGGCAGCCCTGGGGGTTGTGAGACTTGGAATAAAGGCTTCCCATTTGTAACTATTTGCCTCCTGGGACTTAAAGCAGGGAAGTGGATATTGCTTTCAGTAACATTGTTCTGAGGAACAATGCCCCCTCCAAGAGATGCCTTCAAATGCAAGTTAGTAGATATGTTTCCAATAGTTGGACTTGTGGTACTACTTGTAGATGAAGAGCAAGGAGTTCCTACATGAACTCTAAGAGGTGGAATCTGCTGTCCATTGATGAGCACAGGCCTGTGTGGAGTACTTGTTGTCCGGTGGCTCATATTGCATGACCTTGCATTCATTGTCATGTAGTTGCAGTCTTAAAAATAAGCAGTACAAATCCCCAGGTGGCGAAGACATCAGTCCGTAGTCAGCAACTTATCCATAGTGCATTAAGCCTGTTATGGGGGAGGGGGAGAGGATTTAATACAATAAAATGTTACTCTGTTATAAAACACAAGTGGTCGCAGCAGTGTTTTATGTTTAGCTACACAGGGGAAAAATATTGATTGCGTAAGCATCAAAGTAGAAACAATCACAGAGAAAAAGCTCTGGGGATAAGGATAAATTACTGAGAAGTATAATGAAGGGAAATAGTGCCCCTTCAAAAGAAGTTAACAGTGAGGTCAGCTACCTTTGTACTAGTTAACCAGCCATGAAATGGAATGAACACTGAGCAAGTGAAAGAGACCAGCCCAGAGTGAAAAGCTAACCGCTAAATGGAAATGCTTATAGAGAAGAGCATCTCTGTTCTAGTGTTTTATTTATTGTAGTAATATATTGAAAGAACCAGATGAGCATGCACAGCAGCTAAGCAGCATTCTGATACTGGCAAGGCATGAAATAACCAGTAACAGTTTACAGTCTACTGGCCAGGGACATAATAAAAAGGAGATAAGAACAGTATACTTCAATCCACTAGCAAGAGCAAGCAAGAACATAGCATGAAAAGTAACAAATGTATTAGAAAATGCATTTGTGGTTTAACACTTCTTATTCTTATACATAATTAAGAAGCATTAGATGATCATCACTGTTTAATGAATTTTTACCCCGCCTCTCTACCACCCAATGGGGCACTGAAGGGAGCTTACAACATAAAAGGAACACAAAATACAGTAAAAGATTAGAACAATATTAAAACATACCGTTATGTGCTCATTGTGCTCGCCAGAGGCTCTGCATGCCTGTCAGCAGATTCCTGACTTCTACTAGAGCAGGTACAGTGGCAATGAGGGCAGGGGCAGTTCAGAGGCAAGATAGGAAGGTTCTTGGTGGTAGCAGTGCATTGCCACCTGACCTACCCCCTGACTCGAACTTAAGCCAGCAAAAGAGCTGCTGTAGTTCTGAGGAGACAGCCAGGCAGCCTACAGAGAGGCAAGGAAAAAATATTTTTACTTACCTCTCTCTGTCCATCTGGTCACACCCCAACTTCATGCAGCACACATTCTGGCAATATGGCTGCATAGTATGAATGGGTGGGGGGTAGGATTGAGCCAAAGGCACATAAACACAAACTGAGGCTGCAATCCTAACCACACTTTCCTGAGAGTAAGCCCCACTGAACAAAATAGGACTTACTTCTGAGTAGACCTGCTTAGGATTGTACCCTGAAATCCCCAGGATATGGTCAACTGCATAAGCCCTATTGGGATGAAGGGAGATTGTGTTTGGTTTTTGCAGAATACTAATTTATTTCAATGTGGCTTCCCCCCCCCCAAAACATTGCCAACAGCAAACTCCAATGCATGTCTACACAGAAGTAAGTCCTATTGTGTTCAAATGGAGCTAACTCCCAGGGAACTGTTTATAGGATTGCAGTCCAATACTATTGTTTCAAAAGAATAAGAATTTTGACTATGAAATGAATGCAAGTAAGGACAGATTGTTCCGTGCACTGAGATTAACTGGAGATTAATGCATACAATGTAATTAGACATCAAATTATTTTAAAAGAAACCATGTTGAATTATTGTTACTTGTTCCAAAATAGCAAACTGTCTCCAAAAACCAATATCAGTGTCCCACCTTGCAAAGCTACTGTTCTATTGCCCAGCTGAAAATTGTATCCCATGACATAGAACAGACCTTTCCTTTTGAAATTTTTATTTGAGAATCCTACATGTAGCTTATTAATGGGATAATGAAATTAGCCACATGAAATAGATGTAGACAAAAAACACAAACATGTACAAGAACACCCAAATACACATTTTCTTTCTTTCTGCCTCTTCATACATGCATTCTGTATCCATTTTTATTACATTATACAAATGACAAATGGCCTAGGTCTGTTTGTGTTAAAGTGCAACACCAAGATCCTTATTGACATATCTGAGAAGTCACAGGCCCCAGCCCAATTTATTTAACTCAAAAAGATAAATGCTAAATTGTTAGTTTTCATTGTTCAGGTTGTAGATTGCAGGAACATTTATTGATTAAAAGCAATATCATTTATTTTCATGCCTGGCTGCAACATAAATCACATTTTGCAATTCAACCAGGGACAGATGGGGCTGAATGTTCTTAGATTCCCAGGGTTTGTTTTAGTAAAGCAGAATGTACTTTGCCCTAACACAGGTGACTGGCTCTCGAGAAAAAGAACATGAAAACAAAGAGGAGTCATTCTCTTGGCAAACCTGTGTGCGTTACGGCATTATAAATCAACAGCAAATCAAAATCATTCTTGTCTGTAGTTTTAAAGTACTTTTAAAAAGTGCAAACATAATAAACAGGAGATTACACATTGCACGTTCATTACTTTTGTTCAAAAACAATGCACTTTGATTACTTGACAGAGGTATATTAATATGCAACAATTACACAGTGGGCCCAATCAGGTCTACGTCAATACATTCTTCAAGAGTTCTAAAAATGTGTGCTTTCTTATTTTTTTTCTTTAAAATGTGTGTTCTAGTAAGTTGCAATAGGTAATTGTCAGAACTTATAAATGGATAGATAGAAACTACCAATGAAATGGTTATTTGGCAGGAACCTCCTGCCTCCATTGTGGGATAAAGAAGAGAGAGGAAATGCTGTGCTTACCAGAAATCATTGGTTGTTGACTAGCAAGTAATATTAATTATTCACTTGGCATTTTTTACTGTGGACAGTACTTTACCACATTTTTTGTCACTAACAGCACTATCCTATTGAGCCGCCCCACAAGGGAACAAGCATTCCACCAGCATAACTTGCCTTATGGCAGTTGCAAAAGCCATTTTAGCAGCATATGGAGTCACACACTGCTGGAGCACCAGTGGGGAGGCCAGAGCCTCCTTGTGCGTTCCAGGTGGCCAAGAGAAGGCCCGCCAACATAGGTAGGATGATGCGGGAGGCAGGACAGGGTGTGAGGATGGAGGGGGAAGCAGAACAAGGTATGAGGATGGTGGGGGGAGGGCAGAAAAGGGGCAGGGATGGGTGGAACAGGGAGGTGACGGGGCATGGTGGGTAGATCAGGTCCACAAATGGGGTGGGTGTGGTGGCAGTGGCAGCTACTGAATCCTAACCCCCTTCCCAGACAATCTGCTTTCACGTGTCAATGCATACTTGTGCCAACAATATCGCTGGCGCAGTTCCCAGTTGACCCAGCAGGCCAGTAGAGGTTGTTTCCTCCCCCAAGGAGGCATCCTACGGCCAAAACCCCACTGCTGGATTCAGCGAGCACCACATGGGGAGTAGGATTGGTAAACTCAGTAACAATTATATAACTGTAGTACAATGCATTCAGTACATGCAATTAGGTTGGGTTTGCCTATCTAGTTATTTATTTAGGACACACTTCACCAAGAAATCCTCATGTACAAGTGTCACTAACTTCATGAGAGTAACATGAGATCTCTTCCACGACATTTCAGTAGAGCTACTGTAGGAGTCCTTACTCTGTGATGAACTGGGTCATTAGATACCTTTCTTATTTCATTTCAAAGATTTCAAGGTGAGCCTTGGAACACAAATTTCAACATAAAACATTAATTCAGATAACAACCACACAAAATCCAATTCATGTTTTAAAGAGTATCATATCAGTACTCATACTATTATGGATTTTGACAGAGAAAAGGTTTTGCCTAAAATTTGTTGTAACAAGTTCTTAAAATCTTGATCTGAGAAAAAAAATAAAGTGAAGAGGAATTTTGCTTGGGAAAGAAATTTAGAATAAGGCTGTTTTAAGGGAATCCACAGATAACATTTTAGAAAGCTGGCATAAATCCCCATGTAACTGGTAATCACTGAGGTAATCAGTGATTACATGTAACTGGTAATCACCTTGCTGCCCTCTCAAGTCCCGTCCCCCCCCCATCCCAGAAATAAGTTTAAAAAAACTTCACCTCTTCTTCCCTCACTCAGATTTAGGAAGAGCTCAGCGACATTCCCCCTGAGGCAACTGTATAGTTGCTTCCCCTGGTGCTTTAGATAGCCGGACTCCTGGTGCAGGCTCCCTGCTTTTTCTCGCCTTTCTTAGAACAGAACAGAGGCAACTCTGCCTGCTGCCTCCCCAGTGATTACTGGCACAGACCCGCTGCCTGTTTTTTCATTAGAAGCCAGCCATGATTGCAGCAAATCAGCGGCTAGCTGCTTCCCTGAGAGTGAGTGAGTGAGTGAGTGATGCTTACTGGCTGTGCAGAAGAAGAAAGGAGAAGCATGATAAAGCAAGGTACTTTTTTTTGACCTATTGGGTACTTGGCTTTGGTATTTTTTTTGTTATGTTTTGTTTTAACTTTTGGGTTTGAAGAGGCTCTGCCTCCCCTGACTGCATGTCCCTGCACTTTACAAAGCTGATATTTGATGTGCAAACTGTGGAGGGGGCAGCCTTAAGCTCTCTGTAATAGCACACAGTTCTCTGGTGCCAAATCAGGGTCATCCATGGCTGTTCAGCAGCTTCAAAGGACCACTTCCAGTTCACTTCTGCCTTTGAAACTGTCTCTTAACTACATGCATTATCTAGTTTGGTTCTTATTCATCCAAAAATAAAAGGATTGTTTTGTGTATTTAATCCTACACAGGATAGCTTTTCTCTCCGGTTCCCTTTCAGTAAATCTTGTAAGATCGTTTTATTGCTCTTAGGATATGTTTTTACTGTAATTGTTAAAAGGAAAACTTCGATTAAAATTTCTATTAAAATTGTTTTTAAAACCTCAGAAAAATTGACATATCGAAGTACAGTACTGAGCTGCCAGCACAAGATTTCATCACTACTTAAAATGCTGCTATTTTTAAGGCACTGAGTTCATTTAATTCTTTGACATTTAGAAAGTGTCACCATTGATGTGTGTAAGTTGGAGGTCAATTTATTTGATTTTAAACTCATTCCATTCCAAGAGCTCAGCATGGCTAACAAAAGGTTAATCACAAAGCCCTAATTACCATTGAGTAAATCTTTATCTTATCCTCTCCCATTTATCAGATGTTAATTTCGATGAATATGCCAAAATGACACAGTAAGGTCATATTCTGCTAAATATGATGGCAAACATCTAGACGCAAACTGTAACACAGTTTTCTCTTTGGAATGTATGATCATTTTTCATCTGAATTTATATATATTTTTCTTTTAAAAATATATTTGTTAATTAAAGACACACCATCAAGAGAACTAACCTAATCAAAAAATCTATTAAACTAGGACCATCATCGAAAATATTTGCAGGGATGTTTCTGCCCTTAGGATTATCATCCTCTTAAAGATTCATATAACGGAATGTGTCCTGTGAATTTGAAGATAATAAACTCCTACTAACCATTTATTTGTTATTACAACAGTATTTAAGATTTGGTGCATTACCTCATTGAATTTGGTGGGACTCACATTTTGCTAAATACAAGTACTCCAGCTTAACTCACAGCCCAATCCTAACTAAGAGCGGCAATAGTGGGGCAGAGGTTCCACGGTTGTAAATTGTAATATGGCAGGCAGCCATTTTGTAACCACCATAGTGCAAGGTCATGGTGTCAGCATAAGGAGGGGCAGTTAGGAAGCATAATGGGGGAAGGGGTGGATCCCAGCAGCATCAGTGTGTGCAAGGATCCTATCTCCACTTCTCTCTCTTTTACTTTCCTCAGTTTTGCACCAGAAAAATGGCTGACACAGATCCAAGGAGACCCATTCAGGCAGCAGAGGCTTGCCCGAGAGCAGGGGTGCTCAAACCTCGGCCCAGGGACCATTTGCAGTCCTCGGGGACCCCCAATCTGGCCCGCAGTGAGCCCCCAGTCTCCAATGAGCCTCTGGCCCACTAGAGACTTACTGGAGCCCAGGTTGGTCTGATGCGACTGCACTCAGTGTGAGGGCCAGCTGCTCAATCGAGGGCTCCCTCCACTGCTTGCTGTTTCACATCTGTGAAGCAGCATGGCAGCAAAGGAAAGGCAAGTCTTGCTTTGCACAAGGCCTTTTACAGGCTTTGAGCAATCATGAGACCTTCATTTTTTCATACAAGTTCCATCTCTAATATATTCATTTATGTAAATTTATTCAAATTCAAAGTGTAAATTAATTCTTTTTTTCCTGGCCCCCAACACAGTGTCAGAGAGATGATGTGGCCCTTTAGTCAAAAAGTTTGGACACCTCTGCCCTTGAGTAAAGGAACAAGCTTCCCTTTCCATGAGGAGATCTTCGCAATGCCCCCCCCCAAATAGGATGCAGCACTCCATTGACACAGCTGCATTGCCAGGAGAGTTTAGTTAGAATTGAGCTGTGTGTTATCAATCAAACTATGGAATATTTATCAGTAGATTACTGATACATATATAACACAAGCAGCATAATATAAGCCAGGATACAACATATGAATCAATTTTCTTTGTGAAGATTCAACTCTAAAGTATATAAAAAGAGATGCTAAAAGATTGCATATATAGTGCTCCCATTTCCAGACCCTCCATGGATAATTAAATCCATGGATATACCCTCAAATTATACCTCAAAGGGCCTTCCGGTCATGTCTGGGAGATCCCTGAGGCCCTTCAGACATGGATTCTGCACCTGTTTTATGTCAAATCCACAGGTGCTGGATCCTCAGGTGAAAAGGGCCCACTATACACAAGTCACTTGCTAAAAGTTGACATCATTTCTCCTAAAACCTGCTGCCATTTTTTCCAGAACACTGCTATAAACCCTGGAATACAAATAATTTTATTTTTTTTCTGCATTATCTTGCAAAGAATGAAATTCAGGACTAATATCTAAATAATAACGGGATCCTAATATATGAATAATTAGAGCAAAACAGAATTTCACTGTTGTAAATGGTGGCCATTTTGGAGCTGCTGCCACAAATGGTGGATTAATTTAAATCACTGTCTCAAAGGGCAAGCTCCCTTTGGCATCTTGCCTGGATGCCTTTAAGCATCAAAAATTTGATTGAACAAATTTTTGGAGGAGAAGTTCATTACGTGTTACAAGTCACTACGGGTTACAAGTCATTGCAGATATGTGCAAGGAGGTTGTGCCTGTTGTCTTGTGTGCTCCTTGGGGCATTTAGTGGGCTACTGTGAGATACAGGAAGCTGGACTAGATGGGCCTTTGGCCTGATCCAGCCTGGCTCTTCTTATGTTCTTAAGGAACAGGGCGGGAAGGGGGAGGAGTAGGGGAGTGTCTAGGCATGGGGAGAGCATGAGATGTAATAGGGGGGAGGGGTGGATCATGACTACATTGGCCATGAGGGCGCTAGTTAGTCTTGGGCTCTAAGTATTTTTCCAAAGTAGCAAGATGCTCCTGAGTATATGCGGAGTGCCTCCCTCTCAGCACTGAGGATAGCTTTGCATGCTTACTTAATGTTCCTAAGCCCCCAGGAATATTTCAGGTTTAACACAAAAACACCATGCATACAAGTTTCCAGCAAAATGAAACAATGAGAATTTTTTTAGTGTTATAGGATCCCTAGGCTGAAATCCAATATATGCTTACTTGAGAGTAAGTCCCATTGATCTCACTGGGACATATTTTGAGTAGACGTGTCTGTCTACTCAAAATAGTAGTTGTGCTACTATCTTGTAGTTGTGCTACCAGACATAACTACTATTAACCCCTTTTATCTCTGTGTGTATAGGAAGCCTTATAGATATTTTAATTATATTTTTATTATTTATATTATAGATATTTTTAAAAGTCATATATTTTGGTGCATAGAATGAGTACATAAATCCATGCTAGGTCACTGTGACTAGACACCATGGACCTAACATTAGCAGACATGGTTTCTGGATGAGACAACTTTCAGAACCTTTGAGCTTTTACACACTGATTTTTAAAGTACACATATCACACGGAATCCAAAACCACAAGGGCAAAGAAATGATTGTACAAGGTTTTTGTCCTCCATTTGAATGCATCATGCCATTACACAGTTCAAGACAACACATACTTATGTTTGCCATGCAAGAATTCCACCAGTCTCACCACTTTTACTCACATATAAACTGAATTTTCTTTTAGATGCTTTCCTTTCTGACTCAGAATAATGACTCATGGGGGGTGGGAGAAGACTCAGGCTATATGGCTGACTCAGATTGTTCAATGATCTTAATTCAGAAGGCAAGTCTAGTATAAATTCCAGAGTGGTAGTCATGAAAGTTCATTAGCAAAAGCCAAAAGGATTCTTGGGGCACCTGAGATGAACAGATGTACTGCGGCAGGCATTTTATCAAAGTCCTTAAGCCCACTTTATCAAATGCAGGAAATGCATCCACAGCTGATAGATCTATGTAAACACATCTACACACATGATTATAGAAGGGGAAAAAACACCTTTAAAACACTGCAGCCAAAGAGCCATGAAATGCAAGAGATAGTCTGTGACATCTACACTTACAGTATATCTATTTCACATGTTTACCAATAGCAAACGCAAGAGTTTGAGTACTTACCAATTTGTACACAAAACAGGACCATCCACATACAAGGTAGTTATATATTTCTATATACTTTAGGGACTCCTGATGTACAGAAATAGATAAGTGTGTACATTAAAGGAAAAAGAAAATGAAAACAAAACAGCCACATCAATAACACTAATGGCGCAATCCTATTCAGTGTTGGCGCAGTGGAGTTGCTGAGCCCACAGTCCATCCATTGCTGAAATTGAGGTCTCCTTGAGGTAAGGGAGCATTTGTTCTCTTACCCCACGTAGAGCCCCAGCCTGCTCAATGGAGCTACTCTGATCTGCATGAGCTAAATAGCTGGCGCAGAACCAAGTCACCCTGTGTAGGTCTTTCACACCTCGGTTGGGGGTTAGGATATGGCGGAGGCCTCCACCTCTTGGTGCAGCACTTACCTGCCCTGGCAGTCATTGGGCTGGATGCAGCACCAGCGGGATGGTGCAGGCCTTCCCACCATTGCCTCATACTTTCCAGGAAAAGCATTTTATGGCACTTTTACAACACCTGGCACTAGTGCAGCAGCAGTTGTGCTGGCATTCATCAACCATAGGATTGTGCCGCTCATTCAACTTACTGATCTTTCTACAGTACTTGTTTATTTTTGTTAAAATATGTCATTTAAAATTGTTTTAATCCTGCACTGTAAGTAAGCATGGAAAAAAATTAGGGAAGTAATGGCTAGGCTGAAGTATCCTCTTCAAGACAGGAAACCCTAAATATAGTTCCATATAGGTCACATATCCCTACTTTGCTTGAAGACACTGCCAAGCAGAGGTGCATTCACATATATGCAGTTACACTTTTGCAATCACGATGCAATGTGGAGCTGTATCCTTGTAAAGGAGTTCATAAACTCCTGCTAGTTAGGGTAAGAGGCACTTTTTCAAGTGGGTGCTCCTCTTTTTAACGGAGGGAGAGGAACTGGCCCACCTCACCCCAGCACTGTCTTTTCTAATGGCTGCCTGCTGGTGTTCTTTTGCATCTTTTTAGATTGTGAGCCCTTTTGGGACAGGGAGCCATTAGTTATTTGATTTTCTCTGTAAACTGCTTTGTGAACTTTTTTGTTGAAAAGCAATATATCAATACTGTTAATAATTATAATTAATAACACCTAAATACAGAGAGAGGGACTCGTCTTCAAAAATCTAAATAAGACATATATAAATTTAGAATCAAGGCTGCAATAACATTTTTAACTTTATTTCTGAATTAGGAACAGTAGATTTCCCATTCAGGCTTGCAGTCAGGAGCCATCTTCTATTTGCCCATATGTTTTTAATTGTCTGCCATGACAGAATATTAATGAGAAAGCAATTTTGCATTAACTCTTGGGAATAATCATTAAACCAGAATCTTGACCTTATCTCTGCTAATGTTTCTTCTGTTGTTAGCTACTTGCATTGAGAATTATGAGGACACATGAATAGAAAGGACAGAATCTTTATGTTTACTAGTGGGGATCTAAACAACATTTTCACAATACAATTTTCACAATTTCTGTATTGTGAAAGAACTGTCAGCAAACAGAAACCAGAATCTACCATTTCTGTCTACTATTTACCACTTGTTATGTCTCCAAAATGGGGTGACTGCAGAGATAGCAGGTGTTAAACACCCCAGACTAAGTAAGCTGCATCTTGAGAATTTAAGAAATTAAAGATTAATAAAATGAAATGTCACAGTGCTCTGTGATATCAAAAACTAGGCTTATGAGAAGTAAAATCTAGTTTAAAGTCAATATACCAATATTAGTATCTTCTCTCAAAATTTGACAATGCACTTGTCAACATATATACTGTATACATTTGGTGATAAAATAGTGTAAGAAAACAGGCTATAGCTGGGAAATCAATCAAAAAAGTGTCACTATTACAATATATTGTGCAGGAAAATGAAAGAGGGAAAATATTTCCTCATTGCTTTAGGCAGCTGTGGCTTTCTTCAACTTTAATGTTGATGGGAGTCACAGACCCAATATTACTGACCGCTGTAACCTTGCATACAAAAGATGCTAGTAGTATCATAAAGAATGGAAAAGAAACTAGGGCTTCTTTAAGTACAGTGCTAACCAACTACCATATGCTAACTATTCCCATTTCCCAGTTATCCATTTCTATGAAGAGAGGTTCTGATGTTTAAATCTGCAAGCAGAGGCCAGATTTAGGGGCAGGCAATCCACAGTAGTACCTTGGGCACTGGGATTGGGACATGCTGAGCATATCTGTTTTTTAAAATGCAAGCACTCCTGTAAGTTTAAAGTATGAGATGGTCCATCCCACCTGTGCTATCATAATCTGAGGCTCGGTTGCTAGCAACAAGAGGAAGATCCTTTTCTGTAGCAGCGCCACAGTTCTAGGTCTGTGTTGGCCTTCTGGAGGGACGCAAATGGTTCCTGTTTGGTATTGCCTCTCTCTCCCATGATTTGCAGGTTTGGTTGTTGTTTTTATTATTGTGTTTTATTATTACTATGATTTTATAACTTTGTATTTTATTGTGTATTATTGTATTTTATATGTTATTAGCTGCCTTGGGCCTTTTTATTTTAAAACAGAAAGGCAGGATAGAAATATTATGTTAAAATAAAACAAAATTAAATAAGTGTAAAGGAAATAATTTTTTTGCTTTTCTATCAGGCATTAATAAATACAGATTTATGTCTACTGTTCCATGCAAGCAAATTTATCCAGTTATCATACATGCAAATAATAAATACACCAAGGGACTACAAATGCAATGAAAACATAAGACATTCAAAAGCAGAGCAGATGAGAAGGATGGCCAAGATATTTCTCACCTGGGGCACTATTTGGTCTAGGGCTGGTCCTGCACACCGAAGCCATTCCCACTATCTTGAAAGCTCAGCCTCCTTATCCTAAACATGTGTATATGTATGAGCTAGCTGTGGTAGGAAAAGAAACTTGGCATATGTCTAGAAGTAATGTCTTCATCACTTCACATACTCCAGAGCAGCTAAACAAGTTCTGCACTAAGCGTAGACAATTTCAGACTCCAATGCTTCAGAAGCATTCAGTGCTAGGCCATAAGGCAGCCACTACTTTCTAAAAGGAATGTGGATAATTTTCAAGTCAAATCAATGATCCATGGTGATAAGTAAAAGCCATAACATTAAGTTCTTTAGAAAGCATATTCTACCCACTCTTTATTGGCATTTCCATTATTTGCAGGAGTGATATATTCATGTCTGAAGGCCAAACTAGATAAGGAGCGCCACGAGTAGGAAATCCAACTCTTTTTCTTTATTTTTTTAAACTAATTAGAGACTTATGAACCTACCTTAAAGAACAGGAAAGTGGAGGACTTAGGGCCAAATCCTATCAAATTTTCCAGTGTCAGTGCAGCAGTGCCAATGGGGCATGCACTGCATCCTGTAGTGAGGAGGCAGTCACAGAGGCCTCCTCAAGGTATGGGAACATTTGTTCCCTTACATTAGGGTTGCATTGTGGCTGCACCAGTGATGGAAAGTTGGATAGGACTGGGCCCTCAGAAAGGCTTTTTAACCTTCTTCCCATCCCATAGTCTTTCCCCAGTATTATTATTCAGAATATTTATATACCACTTTTTAACAAAAAATAGTTCACAAAGTGACTTACAGACAAAGTCAAATAACTAAATTGCTCCCTATCCCAAAATAGTTCACAGTCTAAAAAGATGTAAAAACAACAGGAAACAGTCACTAGAAAAGATACTGTGCTTGACTTGAAGAGGGTAGTTACTCTCCCACTGCTAAATATAAATGAAGCACCACTTGAAAAAGTGCTTCTTTGCCCAGTTAGCAGAGTATAAACCACACACACCCATAGCTTAGTAGCCATGGAAGGGGAAAAAGTTACAGCATCTGAACCTTTTTCACCCATGTAATTAAGAAGGGGCGGTTTACACTGAGGAAAGGGCACTAGAGGAAAAGGTGCCACCTACCCAATCTTCAAAGCAGCTGAACGGGACTAATAATTAATACAAAACATGGGAGATCCTAATCATGGATCTCTTGTATTCCATCTAGTTTTGTCCTGCCTGCCCAGACTACAGAAAGTTGTAAAAGTGAAGGGTTTTTGGCTGATTTTGCTCTTTTATCAAGCCTTGTTCAGTGAAACAAGAATATCCAATGATCATAATCTTATCTTGCTCTGTAGAAGGGGGGAAAGAGTAAGATATGCATGCATATTTAAGATGAAAGCATAGTTTATGGAGCAGATATATGAGAACACTTGCAGCATTAGATCCACTTAAAAAAAAATAGCAGATAAGAAGCTCTTCTCCAGTGAAGAGATGACTGTCAGGTTGAGTTCAAACAAAAGCAACCCTTCTGTTATGAGTTCTCACATTGCTCTGGTAATATCTACAATTCCCCATACCAGTATCTCTCCTTTTCTTTTCAGGCCACTGATGTAGGAAGCACAAACATATTATGGATCTGAACTGTTATCAGTGCAACTGGAAGTTATTGACGATTACTGTATTCAGCAAAGGTAACATTTGAATCAGCCCCTTGCTGTGCAGTGAGATGCATATTGCCATACCCACTCTACTTCCCAGATTTTTGAGCCATTGTAAGGCATGCAGTGAAGACTGCTTCACTGTAAAGCAGTAAAGCACACAGTAAAGGTCAGTAACGAACACAGTGATGGCTATCTTGCCATGAAGTTTGAGCTGCACAGTAGAGCACAATACATTGTTAAGGCTGCAATCCTAAACTCGTTTACTAGGGAGAACATCCCAGTGAACTCAGCAGCACCTACTGCACTTCCAAGTACAGTAAATTATCTTTGGATCATGCTTTGGCAATTGGCATATAGCTTCCATACTACAAATACAGTATCTGTTTGAATCCACTCTCAGTGTCCTGTGGAAAGCAGTCCTTCAGCACCCTGCTCCCACTCTCTTAATGCAAACTACTGACTCTGCAGAGTTCCCACATCAGATTATCCTTACTATGGACTGGGTGTGAACCTGCTTAGTTTCTGAAATGTGCTTCACAGAAAGGCTAAATTTCATGCACTCTTACCTGGAAGCTATTTCTTTAAACCAGTGGTTCTCAAAATTTTAGCTTTTTAGACCCACTTTTTAGAATGAGAATATGTCAGAACCCACCAGAAGTGATGTCATGACCAGAAGTTACATCATCAAGCAGGAAAATTTTTAACAATCGGAGGCTGCAATTCTACCCACACTTACCCAGGAGTAAGTCCCATTGACCATCATTGTCAAAAGCATATACAGAGCAGCCTGTTAAAAGTACAGATCTGTCACATTTCCCTGAATGCAGTCACATAACATGGTAGCATCAAGTCTAATATATTAAAATAAAATACTGAAATGAATAAAGACCCACCTGAAATTGGTTCATGACCCACCTAGTTGGTCCCAACCCACAGTTTGAGAAACACCGCTTTAAACCGGGGGGGGGATGTTCTGAGATAATGGCACTGTGGACATACTCAAAGATACTTTCTTATTCTTACTTCACACGTTCCAAGATACTGAAGTGTGAAGTTACTCTGACACTGCAACTAGAAGAAAAGTTGGATCATGACTGACTGCTGCCCAAGAGGAGCTGTGGGGGGGGAGGGAAGCTACTATAGCCACTTTCCCCAACTTTCAGTTTTCCAGACAGCTCTCCTTCTACAGCACCCAAGTGCATAAAACCATGAGAAGGCGGCCTTTATAACTTGGCTGCATCACTACACACAGTTTACTCTCTTTGGGGCCCAGGCTCACTTCAAGTGAGACGCACCTGCGCCCGAACCTCCAGGTTGCCTATCCTCGAAGCTGTCAAGATCGAGAGACCTTGGAGAAGCCTCTACTAGCCCAGACCTCCAGATTACAACGTAGCCCTAACTATCGCGGAAATCAGGAAGCGCCAAACCCGGAGCAAGGGGCAAGGCTGCCCGCGTCTGTCTCTCCCAGTTTCAAGTTAAGGAGCGACCCGGTGCTCCGCTGCAGGAGAAGCACCGCAAAGGCGCAACCACACGGTTCCTGCACATGGATCCCAGCTTAATCATCAACAAGATGACAAACCTCCCGAAGGGAATATTTGTCTCCGCTTTTCAGACACTGTCTTCCCTCCCATTCCCCCAGCAGACTTTGAATAACTTGAGAGAGAGGGAGGGAAAAAGTGAGGCGAGAGAAAGAGAGTGGTGCCCAAAGGCAATCAAAGGAGTTGGGGGATGAGCGAGTAGGAAATAAGCATCGAGTTAAAAAAAATGTCCAGGAGGAAGACAAACAGCTGGACAAAGTTGCTTATAGCGAGAGATGATGAACCATTCCGCGGTGGGGGGTGGGATTGATCTTAGGGGGAGAAGGGCGAGTATTTCCTCTGGAGACGTGACAGTCAAGGGGGCGATGCTCACACCCCACACATGCACCTCGCCTTCAGAGACCGACTGGCGAGGGAGGCGCCCTTCCCGCTTGTCCGGCCGGCGAAAGGGCAACTTACACGAAGACTTCTCCGCTTTCCCTTCCTTCTCCTCCCGCCTGCGGAGGCTCACCCGCCGGGGGTCGGGCGAGCGCCCCTCCCTGCGAGAAGAAGCGCGCCCAGCCGCCTCCAGCAGGCGCCCCGAGAGGCAGGGGCAGCCCGCCGCCCTGGGGACGCCTTGCTCCCTCCCCCCGCCACGATACGTACGCTCTCGGGTGCCAGCGCTCTCTCCACGTCTCGGGAGCTGCCGAGGCTCTGCGAAGCCTCCGCAGCCGA
The DNA here is from genome assembly GCF_035046505.1 of Tiliqua scincoides. NCBI lineage: Eukaryota > Metazoa > Chordata > Lepidosauria > Squamata > Scincidae > Tiliqua > Tiliqua scincoides. The sequence continues at coordinate 73,358,639 of NC_089822.1, forward strand.
AGTGGGGCTTCCCACCAAACGGGGGGGGGCCGCCCGGTGCCGGAGGCTTCTTGTAGCCGTCGTGGTCCTGCTTCTGAAGGGCTGCGGCGCGCCAGGTCAGCTCCCTCTCCCCCCCCCTTTTGTGCCTGCGAGCAAAGTTCCTATGGCAGCATCCACTGACCAGGTAACCGGTTTTCCACAACAAAGCGCCAGGTGCGTGCGCCCTCCTGGCCAAGCAGCCCTCCGCTCGCCCCAGTGCGCGCAAAAGGGACAGTGCGCGCGCGGGGTGGTGGGCAGTCGCTGCTTAAAGAAGAGCGCCTCGGGGCTCCAGCCTCCCCCCCCCCCCAGAGAAGGTCTCCACTGGAGTAGGAGCAGTCTCCGAAGAGTTGCCAGGGGGTGTGGAAAGGGTGGCTCCTTTCTCGCCTGCTGGACTCAGCCTTTCGCGTAGCTGGAGTTCCCCCTCCCCCCTTTTTCTCTCTCTCGCAGCCCCCAGGTTGGGAAGCAGCTGAGAGATACCCCTCGCTCAGCTGCTTGGAGAGGCTGGCTGGCTGTGGGGATGAGGAAAGTGCCCAGTCGTGAGGAGGACCCTCCGCCCCAACTCCCTATGGAGACGAGGACAGAAAGGATGCTGTTCAACTGCTTGGAGAGCAGGAAAGTTCCCACTCCTGCTGAGGACCTCTCCCCCCCCCCCGTGGAGGCGAGGCGACCGAGGCTGCTGCTGGCTTCCACACGCCTCCCTGGCTGCAATCTGGAGGGCTTGTGCGGGGCGAGGGAGAGGAGAGTGCGCGTGAGGGCAGCCCGTCGAGGGGGCGGGAAACTGGTCAGCCCGAGAGCTTGAGTGCGAAGACGAAGAAGCCTCCCTCCCTCCCTCCCATGCACAAAGGCAAGTGAGTCACTCCGGCGGCTGGGAAAGCCGGTGACGGGGCGCGCTTGGGACACTTTCCCCAGCCACTGAGTTTCCTCTCTAGCTGGCTCTTATTTCACTGCGCAGAAGCGCCAGCGCTCCTCTTCTTCCTCCCTCAGGTTGCTCTCCTCTCCCGGCACACGCAGACCAAATGGCATCCCAGCAAAGGCACACGTCACTTGTAGGTCTCTTTTACATCTTGCATGTAGTCCAAGCTGCGCTTCCAGGGCAGGAAAGGGGGAACCAAAGAGGCTACTGCAATGCGCTGTTTCGTCCACTACTTTTAAGAGCATTTGGTTCTCACATAGAGAACACACAGGCCAGTCTCGTGTCTCAGAAGTCCGAGCTCAAGCCTAAGCCATGTCTACTCAGAAGTAAGTCCCATTATAGCCAATGGAGTTTATGCCCCGGGAAGGGTGGCTACATTCCTATTCACCCTTTCCTGGGAGTATGCCCCATTGACTATAATAAGACTTATTTCTGAGTAGACATGCATAGGGTTGGGCTCTTAGTCTCACCAAGTTCAGTAGCACTTACTCCCAAGTAAGAGTGCATCACAGAACCTACTGGTCTAGGGTGTCTCATGGGAAACTGAAATTCTTGCATCTGTGAATGCTGTGATCGGAAGTTTTTGTTAGCTGTGGAATTCCCACTGAACAGATGTGAAATGGAAAAAATTCACAAGGGTATTACTACTCAATATGTATACAGCCTGAAATCCACTCAGTTTGCTATGGAAAGCTGATAAACCAGAATTGTCAGGGAGAAAATGAACTTTTATCTCTCTTTTGTGTTGGGAGCCTCTCTCTCATCCACAGAGATTCTTCACTTGGTGCCTCATCATTCAGTTACTGTTCAATGGCTCATAATTAAAATGTGAATTGCTTCTACTGAAAAGTATGTGTAGTTGAGGTCATAAAAGGTGTCACAAGCACACTGCCTTTGGCAGCTTATTATTTTTAATAGTAATACTTAACATCTGTATTGCACATTTAAGGGTTCAAATGAATAATCATGTGGTAATCCTTCCAACAGTGCTCTTAAGTATCATTATCCCTATGGTGCAACTGGGCATGAGGAGTGATTTATTTATAACACTGAGTGAGTTCCTGGGAGAGAGTAGATTTGACACATGGAAGTTCTGGTTCACTTGTCTCTTAACTGTTATGCTATTGGTCAAGAGAATTTTAGATTCTTATAGAGAATTTAGGATTTTTAATTTCAACAATTCCAAATTCTGTATCTGACAACCCAATCATATCCACACACACACACCCGCCCACCAATGCAGATGCACCAAGGGGGCTTGAGCTGTGGGGGAGGGTGCTATAACACAACAGGACAGGGAAGTAGGGCAAAGTTTACTTACCCCATTCTGCCATGCCATGTTCTCTTATGGGTCTCTTTGGACCTGCACCAGCTCTTTAGCTAGTGCTAGTTCAAGGAGACAAAAAACATACACTGGCTGCTATGGGAGGGGATAGCATCTGACACAAGTTGCCTGCACTGGGTGACACCCACTCCAGCCTCCATCATCTGCTGTTCTGCCCTCACCCTGCCCTATGCCACCTCCCCTGCCAACCAAACTGTCGGTGGACCTTCTTCAATCCATCACTGCACATGGGACCACTCTGGCATTTGTGCCAACATTCTGGCAGTGTGGAGTTTTGCATGCTGCCAGAGCACCTTTTACAATTGCCATAAGACACTAGTTATTGATTACATTTTACCAGTGGGAACTTTTCTGAAGAACAAATAGCAGCAGAAGAGTGGCAATCCAGATTAGGATGGGGAAAAGACAGACAAAGGATTAATGCCCCTTCCCCCGCCTACCCTGTGTTTTGCCAGGTTCCCAGTCCAAGCTCTGCCTGGGGAATTAATGCCCACTTTTAGCTAATTAGCTCCCCTTTTTTACCCAACAGTGACTCTAGTTCTGCCTTGCAGTCCTGCTGAATGCTGCTGCCACCACCAGGGTAGCTTACCTGTTGAATCTGCAGAGGTCCTCTCTCCTGCCAGCAGCCTCCCACCACTACAACAGCCCCTTAGTCCTCCACAAGACTTAGGCGTGGCAGCCAAACACCAACCTTAGTGTCTCCAGCAGTTTCTGCTCCTGCAGTCTCCAAAGTCCATTCACACATCAGCTGTTCCAGTCGCCCCCTTCTTCAAGCTTTCCTCCTTCTGCTACCCACACCAAACTCTCCCTTCATCAGGTGCTTTTATGCCTGAGGGCCCTATTGCCTTCAAGTGGCTGCAGCTGTATAGCACATTCCCTACTGAATGCCCAGGCGTTACCCTTAAAGGGGCCACTGCTGACACCACATCCTACCTCCTCGCCAGATCTTCCCGGATTCCAATACACCTTGGTCCCAGTCAGGATCATCCCACATGGCTGGTATTTACTAAACAAAAATTCAGCAGATCAGGGTCAATGACATGTTTAACATAAAGTACAGTTTTGCCCTACAAGCATAAGAAGATTCTTATGGCAAACATGCCTGTAAATTCCTTAGCTGAACTATGAATGCTGTTTCACATATGCAAGGCAAAGTCCTACAGCCCCAATCCTATGGGCCTTGTTCAGTAGTGAACCTTCAGACCCACTGTTGCATAAGGCCCAGCAATGGCTCAAATGTCACACCACCGTTGTGCATCACAGAACCGCTAGGGGAAACAGCCAGCAGCTCCCCATGTAGCAACCACCCAGATGGCAAAACTACCTAGATATCATGACAGAACAGGTCTGTGGTGTGGGTGTTTCATGGGCAGGTTAAGGGAGAGATGGGGTGGATCCCAGCAGCAGGGGCATGTGTATGATGCTATCCCCTCTTTTGTTGCCCAACATGCTCCTTTCCACTCCTTGTACTTATGTCAGCTATATCACTGGTGTGGTCCAAGGAGACCCATTGCTGACCAGGCAGCCTACCAAGAAGTAAGTAAAACAAGTTTTTTTATTTACCTCTTGTTGGTCTTTTGGTCACCCCTCCCCATAGCATGCAGTGCATGCTCCATTAGTGCATCTGTGTGCTATGGAGTGGCAGGGGATAGAATTTGGCTGTTAGTCACATTAGTTGTATATCACTCTATTTCCAGTTCCTGGCATTGAGTTCAGGGTTTCCACAACAAGTACAGTGCCAAGAACTGATGAATGTATATTTGTGAATTCATATGTTACAGGCAGCACTCCGTTGGTGAGTATGGAATATTTTTGTATTTTGAAACCAATTGAAACTAAAAATTTCAACCAACATCTCTGAAAATGCTTAAACAAAGCAAACTGTGGTTTAAAAACATTTTAGCTACTCCATATCTTTAGTTCTCTATATACCAGTAATTAGTGCTGGTGGGTGGTTTATAATTTCCCAAGCCCCAGAATGCATCCTTTTAACTATTCCCTGGCAAAGGTTTTTTTCCTCTAACTTTATCCCAATTAGACTGGGTCAAAGGCCATAATAAGCTATATATAATCATGTGCAAATAATAAGCTTATGTCCTGATATCTTGTAAGCATTCAAGGTTACAAACAAAAAGTCCATACAGAGGGGAAACGAGAGAAAATGTTCACATTTCCAGTAGGAAATTATTTGCTATTAATTGTGGCATTTGGAGGAAAAACAGCTTCAGGCTTTACTACTGGAACATTGGATGGTGAACACATTAAATTTTTTGGTATTTTAAAATGTATTTTAAGTGTTTAAAATAATGCCAGAATTCAGTCCAACCCTATAAGTGGGCCTTATTCTGCTGGAACTATAGTTCTGGCAGTATAAGGCACTTTTTTGGTATGTCACAGCATTTGGGGAAATGTTACAGATCTGTACTACTATGAACAGGCTACTATGTATATGCTTTGAACAATGACAATAAATGGACTTACTCCTGGGTAAGTGTGGATAGGATTGCAGTCTAGGATTGTTAAAACTCTTCCTGCTTGAGGTCACTTCTGGTCATGACATCACTTCCAATGGATCCTTACAGATTCTCATTCTAAAAAGTGGGTCTCAATGCTAAAAGTTTGAGAATCACTGGCATATATCATTTCGAACAGCTGGGCCATTGCCACAAGTGGCAAAGGCAGCCTACCAGTGTATCTATTGCATCCCCCAGCACCAGTAAGTCAGTTCAAGGGGAAAGCAGGGAGGGGGTGGAATGAGGCATGGAGGGGGAGGTACAAAGAGGAGATGGGGTGGAAAAACATCTGGAAGGGGGCCGTAGCAGCTGCAGTAGTGCTGTCAATATCCTATCTTCCTTCCAGGCCTTGAGTCTGCCCTCTTGGGTTCATTCTGATTTGTGCCAGCAAAAGCACTGGTGCAGGTCTGAGTAGATTTGTTCTGGCTCCAAAGGCTTACCCCCAGGTAACCTCCAGGACTGCCCCCCCTTCCCCGCAGGATGTAGCACACACTCCAGCAACATGGCTGCACATGCCAGGGAAGGAAATGATAGGATTGAATCCTTAGAGGGAGAAGCTTATATTAAGCTATAACTGCTGGAATAATTTTGGATTGGATAGTACCTTTGGAATGTATTAACGACATGCATTCTAGCTAATGGTGGTTTTAAATTACCTTAAAGCATTTTGATGAATTTTGACTCTCTTGCACTTTCAAGGTCCTTCTAAAAATGAGGGGATTTGTTAGGAGTTTCCTGTTTTGAAGTAAAATCTGGCATTTTGGATAGTTTCTGTTTATATAAACAGGTTGAATATCTAGATTTCTTGGGACGGGAAGGTGTCTGGATTTCAGAATAATTGCATAAATATAATGTGAAATCCTTCCTCTTACTCTTTTCACTGTTACCCATACTGGTGTCTGCTGGCCTCTTTGGTATTTTTCAACAATGCCTGTACAGGTACGCAGCACATAGCAGCAATGGCATCACTAGGGGATGCGGGCCACACCAGGTGACACTCACAGGGATGGTGACACCACAACTGGTCAAAATTGTGAAATATAATTCAGTGTGGAATTTCATGCAGGACGCAATGAAACAAACCATGTTTAAATATTATTCTATCAAATGTTATGGCCAAATAACCAGAAAAGGAAAACACACTGGTTTTTTGTTGATTACCGATTTGTTTGGTGACCTGTACTGTTATATATTTAAATAGTTAATGGGGGTTACACCAACCCTAGTGATGCCATTCCATGTAGGCTGGCGGCAAGAAAGAGTGCCTTCTTGGTGGTGGCTCCTCATTTGTGGAACTCCCTCCCCCTGGAATTGAGAACAGCTCCCTCTGTAGAGTTCTTTCGGCGGGGGCTTAAGACCTCTTTATTTAGGGAGGCGTTTTATGCTGACACCAGGGGGCATGGTACTTTCTGAAATGGATTTTAATTTGGGATCCAGGTTTTTATTGTTATTGTTTTTAATGTCTTTTATATATGTATATTTTATACATTTTGGCCCTCCTCACCCCAGCAGTGTCTTTTCTAGTGGCTGCCTGTGGTGTTCTTTTGCATCTTTTTAGATTGTGAGCCCTTTTGGGACAAGGAGCCATTAGTTATTTGATTTTTCTCTATAAACCACTTTGTGAACTTTTAGTTGAAAAGCGGTATATAAATACTGTTAATAATAATAATAATAATATGTTTTTAATTGTGAGCCACCTTGAGTGTCCTCATTGGATAGCAAGGCGGAATATAAATCACTAAAATAGTAATTATAATAATAAAGATGTACCTCATCTACACCTAGACGACAGGCAGATTTCCTTGTGGATGAGGATTTACCAGCTGATAAATGTTTTTTGTGTGTATACGATCATTATCAGCTGTGTTGTCATTTTGATGTGAATAAAATAAATAATAATAAGATATGATATTGTGATTTATTCCACATGGTCTGGAACAGAAGAAGGTCCATCATGCACTGAGCTCTTGCATCAGGTGACACAAATGGTAGTGACACCTCTGCATAGTGGAGAATAGAACTTACAGCCTGTACCTGCACTGTACATGGGAATGAGCACAAGACCTTGTAGTGTTCATACTGCAGACAACAAGTCTTGGAGAAAAATGTTTGGATTTCAGAATAGTCCAGATTTCAGATGTCCAGATAAGGGGTAATCTACCTGTATAATGTGAGAAAGAAGTAATCAGCGTCTGTGGGGGTAGGGTGGGGGGAAGTACAAGCATGCCCCCATATCCACAGATATGGGGGATGCCCTCCACTCTCCAGAGGTGAGAGAAGCCTTACCTCCAGAGTGTGTGGGAGCGCAGGGTGTCACCTGCATCCACAAGTTAACTGAAACACAGTGGCGTCACTAGGATTCGAGTCTCCCTGTGTGGGAGGCCTGTGCATCACCCCATGAGGTGGGTGGGGCAACACCCTAGGTGGGCATGGTGATGTAGTATGGCCCTGCCCCCAATGGTTTTTTGGCTGTACCTCTTTTTATATCACAGATATTTCAATTAGGTTTGTTTCATTGCATTCTGCATGAAATTACACATTGATTGATATATAACATGATGCTATTATTCCTCCAAACTCTGATTTTAGTGATTTTGAAGACTTGTAGAGTCTCACACACACACAACCCGTGTCAACTTACTAACACCTTATTGCAGCAGTTCTCAAACTTTTAGCACTGGAACCACTTTTTAGGATGACAATCTGTCCAGGACCCATTGGAAGTGATGTCATGGCCAGAAGTGACATCAAGCAAATTAAAATAAATAATTATAATTAAATTAAAAGAAAAGAAATAATTAAATAAGGGGGAGCCAGTCCTGTTCCACCAAGTGAATCTACTCTGAAGTAAGTCCTATTGTGGTCAATGGGGCCACAGGAAAGTGTGGGTAGGATTGCAGCCTGTGAGCCCAATCCTATGCAAGTCTACTCTGAAGTAAGTCCCATAGTGGTCAATGGAGCTTACTCTGTAGTCTGCCTGCAATAACCCCCCAAAATAGAAAACATGCCCCTTACCAGCGCAAGCCACGTTTTTGTCCTTTTTAGTAGGGGGGAGGCTGCCTCTGGACATTTGTTGCACTCCAGCTCCATCGAATTGGGACCATTCTGGTGTCCTCACATTCCCCTTTGCCTGGTCTGACCACCAGCCAAGGCACGCCTGCCTACTCATGAGTAAACACAGCATGAGGCTGCTTCACTTTCCATAGGGCTCCATAGACTCGAAGCTGGAAGGTGGGACCTCCTTCTCCGTGTTTTGGGGGGCTGCATTCATTGAATCAGGACCATTGTGACCTCTTTGGAGTCCTCTCAGCCTGCCTTGACTAAGGCAAGTCCGCCTACTCGCGAGTAAATGTGACCATGTGGCTTCGTTTCAGGCTCAGGCTCGCAGCTGGGAGGGGGGAGCTTCTAGGGTGTTTTGGGGGAGCTGCATTCATTGTATCAAGACCATTGCGGTGTCATTAGATTCCTCTCAGCCTGCCCTTTCTGACGGACTATGGCACATATGCCTACTCGCGAGTAAACGCACAATAAACGGCAAGTAAACAGCTCACTTTCCATAGGGCTCCATGCATTTTTTCCTTCCGGTTTCTTGGCCATAACATTTGACCAAAAGGAGCGATTTCAATTCTGATTTTCGCATTGCACTCCACTGGCCATTCCGCATCCAACGCTGTATGGCATGACAGGGTAGCTCCTAATGCCACGATGTTAGCTTATCCTCCCCCAGGGCACATCACCCCCCTGGTGCATCACCCAGTGCAGCCAGCACCCCCTGCACTCCCCTAGTGACACCAGTGCTGAAACAGCAGATACAGGATCTGTGGATATGGGGCCCTCCCTGTATCTATGGAAAGCTGTGGATTCTTACAACTTTCAGTTGACTCATACATTTGCCTTTTAAATCACAGTGTCAACTGAAAGAGACCAGGAAATAAAATTCGGTCTTATCAACTCACTTTTTAATAGCTCCTGAAAAGTAGGAGTAGCAGAGTGTAGGAGGCATTAATTGTTCTCACTAAGTCAGATACTCATTTCAAAAAAGGAAATAGGTAGTTGTTTTAATATCTGGCACCAGACAAATATTTTTTGACAACTAAATTAGAGTTCCAGGAAAGAAATTCAGCTATTATGTGCTATAATATGAATGGACTCTAAACTGACGTCTTTGTTTACCAGACGCCTCTGCTATTTAAAATGTCTTCTGTTCATAGATGTGGACAAAGCATATTTAGTTCTGTTTTTATCTCCAGATTGGTACGATAGCTCTCACCTTCAGTACTCAATGCCTTTATCATGCCAACTGATCAACAAAAGAACCACGTATACTGAGAGAGAATTATACTGGAATTATAATTGTTCATTTGACAACATAGTATAAAAGAACAAATGTGAATGATAAACTACAGGAACTTTTGTTGCCACTACTGCTTAGCATATGTATAGCACATGTAATTTGCATAGTGCTTTACAATCTGTGGTTGACCTTAGAACAACACTGTGAGATACTTCATTATTATCCCATTTTATACTGATTGGGTACATATAGGCTAAGAGGCAGCGATTTTCTCAAGGTGAGATGAAATTTCAATTATGGTCTTAGAGATTCAGATCTCACTCTCTATTCAGTGGGTAATGCTTTTTTTTTTAAAATTCTCTCCCTTCGTGAATGTTTTACAGAATGCAACTTGGATCACATTATGATTGCAACTGGTAAACTAAGGTGCATGTCTGGCTCTTATGCTGCTTGAATGGGAAGAGCCTGGAAACCACCACTTTAAGTTGGCTGGAGAAAGAATTGTCTATAAGTTTAATAATTAAGGCCCCAATCCTATCAAGGTGCTTTATGGTAGCACTCAAGCTGGACTGTTGTTACACACTGCCGGGCTACAGCTGCAAATGGTGAATGATGTGGCTCATGTGCTAGCTGCATCAAGATGCTCTGCAAGTGCTGTTTGTGGGGGCTGACCATGGGGAAAGAGGAGGAGTAATGGTGCATGTTGCTTAGGAACAGGAGGGTAGATCTTGGGCAGTTATTTGTATCCTGATCCTATCCTTGAAACCCCTGCCAGGAGAAACCTCCTGGTTCTCCTTGGGTTTATTCCAGCAAAATGGTTAGTGTGGGTCTGAAGATACCCAAAGGCAATTGGGAAGCCTACCCGGGTAAAATTATTTTAAATATTTACTTTGCAGTTCAACAGCTGAGAGGTGCTCTGCAAAGTGATGCCTTGACAGAAGCAGTGCTACTGTAAAGTGACATCTCAGCAGAAGCAGTGCTGCTGAAATGGCAATCTGCATGATAACCAAGTTCTCCCATATTTTGAAAATATGATAAAGATTTGCATATTCTCTCTTCTGTCATTTGCAGCTAATGAGTTTCTAAGTGATAACAGTGCTTATGTCTGGTCATCATCTGCTTAATGATATCACTTCCTACTTAATGACATCACTTCCAGCCCTTAGCAGTTGCCGTGAATGCTATTCAGCCCACTGTATGAACCACGTTTGACACCCCTGTTGTAGAGCAGCAGCAACCCTCTTTTTCAGTCCTTTCAGCCAGATGTTCCCCAGTTATGCCATCACCCACCTTGAAGTAGCAAACTAGAATGCCCCTTTATCATCTCCTCACCCACTTAGAATCCAGTGGTTCTTACGGGGTAGACAAGGCATTTCTATTCATGAAGTCCTTCCCCATGCTCTGAACGGGACAGCTCCCTGTGTTCTGGACAGTTACAGCTTGCAGACAGAGTTTTGGCATGCGCCATCAGTTAGCAATCCCTGCTTTAGCACTCTGGAAGATTAAAAATATACCAGCAAAACTCATGTCCATAAAATTCCTACAAGAACAAAATTGTTTTTAAAGAATGCCAGAAATAGAACACACCAGGCATCCTGAGGGAGTGTGTTCCACAAGGAAGGAGCTACCACCAAAAAGACCCTCCTATGGGTCTCCTCCATTCTCACCTTGGACAACTGAGAGATGCACAGAGGTCTCTCCCAAAGACCTCAGGACACAAGGAGATTCATATGAGGGAAGGCAGTCTTTCAAATACAGTTTGTTCCAAGCCTAGGGCTTTAACAGTCATAGGGCCTAATCCTACCAATTTGCCAGTAGCGGTACAACTGTGCTGATAGGGCATGCACTGTATTCTGTGGAGGGGAGGCAGTCACACAGGCCTCCTCAAGGTTTACCTCGAGGCTGCGTTGCAGTTGCACCAGTGCTGGAAAGTTGGATAGGATTGGGCCCATAACCAGTACCTTGAATTGCACTAGAAAGCAAGCTGGCAGCCAAAACAGCTAGAACACCAAGGACAAATATATTCCCTATAAGGGGTGCACTCTGGTGTGCAGTCCCCTTCTCTAGCTGAGCCATGCCTCCTGCGGCACAGTGTCATGCATCATCATCATCAAGTGTCCAGAGCTTTGTCCTGCTTAGCTACATAGCTTAGTACAAACCCTCAGTGTGATATAGTATCTCACCCTGTTAACCGTCTTGAAACTGTATTTTGTATCAGCTGTAGCGTCCAGATAATCTTCAAGGACATTTCCATGTAGAGTTCATTGCAATCATTCAAATGGGAAATTATAAGATGGATAGCCTGGAGAACCCAGGTCTGACTGATATCTGTACTATAAATATTGGTGCATTTAACTTATAGACCCCAAAATAGTCACTTTAAATTCTATTGAAATAAATTGGATTTCAGTTAGTCACAACTAATATTTTCCAACAGAGTTTAGGCATAATCCACATTTTCTGGATTTTTATCCAATACACATATTGATAAACATATGGATGTTCCAGTAATGGGTGAGTAAAATGTTGCTGTATTAGAAAATGTTGTGATTTTATGCAGCAGCTATTTGTACTTCATGTATCTCTTCTAAGCTGTCAACAGTGCAGGGGGACAATTTATATATTATTTTTATTTGCTGGCCTAATAAATCTTACTATGTTTGTTATCTACATCTTCATTGTTACCATATGTCCAAATGTTTCGTACAGTCACATCATGATCAGATCTCATTTCCAAGAATGCAGAAGGGCTGACACACAAATCTAACCCCCTCTGGTTTGCTAGAGCCAATGCGACGACAAAGACACAGTGTTAGAGCCAGTTAGTTTCTTACAGATCCATATAGATTAATCCTTTTGTAAAAATAAAAAAGGGGGGAGGGGCAAGTATTAACTGCAAGTCACAGGCCTTAGAAGATGTATCAGCTCGTATATCAAATGTAGTGAAATCCAATGAGATAAGTGCTAAAACTTAAATGATTCTTATTAATGTTATAAATCTGGTCTTACATAAAATTGTGTGTGTGTCCCCCATTTCTGTATTGCCTATCCTGAGTGAACAACAGGTTCCTAATGGGCAGTGGGTTATGAATGGGCAGTGGGTATTCTGGAATATATCATACCTATATATCAGAGGATAAAAGTCACAGACCTATAATTGGAAGTTACTCAGAGGATCATCTAGTCCAACCCCCTGCCAATGCAGGCTGTCCACAAGTATAACATGCCTGATAGACGGCTATCCAGTCTCTGCTTAATGTTTGGTTCTTTGATCCCAAATTGTGAAATTTGGCAATTTTCAAAGTAATGTAAGGGCAGATGGTCATTTGCAGAAGAGAATCAGAATGTAGTAGACAAGAGTCCTTGACCATTCCTGCATAGTCCAATTCTTCCTGAAACTACTGTCCCTAGACCAGCTATTTTCAACCTTTTTCATCTCACATCACACTGACAAGGCACTAAAATTGTCAAGGCACACCATCGGGTTTTCACAATTGTCAAGGCACACCATGCAGCCAATGGGGGCTCACATCCCCCATTGGCCCGACTAATAAATGACCTTCTCCCAAATTCCTGTGGCACACCTGTAGACCACTCATGGCACACCAGTGTGCCATGGCACAGTGGTTAAAAATGGCTGCCCTAGACTGTTCACTGAAGTTGAGTTTTCTTCTGGTCTTGGAGTCCTGATAAAGAAAAATACACTAAAACCTATGTGAGGGGACTTTTGTGGAAAGAATTGGAGAAGAGTCCAGACCTTCCAGCACTTGAAATGATGTACTGAATTCCTCACATTCACTTGCTGTTTGGATTCTAAAAAGAAGAGGGGAACAGAGCAAATGCTTAAGGAAATAAGAGTGGTGGGCTAGAGTGTTTTTGAAGCTTTAGTTCAAAAAACTCTTCTGCACACTTGTTTCTCTACTCTCCTAACCTTTTATTCAAAAATCCTCCCTGGAGGTGGTTTGGGAAGAGTAAGAGCACAGGTGGGCAGATCAGATGCTTTGCCTCATCAGGCCTCATGGATTGGCTGTTGGTGAATTAAAGAAAGAGTGATGCACTCCCTCTCACCTGCTGCTTTTCCCCTCTTCTCTGACACTTGTATTCTGAGACAGACATGCCTTGCTACATATAGTTCCACCCCAAATGGAAATAAAAGACACTGATTATATAGTTTGAATTTGTCTAGAGAAAGAGGAAACTGATCAATGATAGTTTTGAAGCTGGCTTGGAAAGGATGCTTGGAGTTTGCTAACTTGCAGAAGCTGTGTGCTTGTTTTTTGAGATCCTTGGGGTGTTGATGTAGATTTGGGGCTACGTGCTTGTTTGCTCACTACCAGCTCAAACTGTATGTTTTTGTAAACAGGAAGCGGATACAACAAGTACAAACATATGTCTTCAGTACTCTTTGTACTCCAGAACTGATTCTCAAAAGCTGCCATAGAATTTCTATCACTGGGAGGAAGTGGGGACTACAATACTAGCCACATTTGGAAATAATGTCTTTTAAAAGTTTCATTTTTAAGTATATAGGTTTGCCTTCCTAAAAAGTTGGAATTGATTATTTCCAGGAAAAGTTTAGGTCTTTTGCCCTAATACTGAAAGTAACTATTTGCTCTTGCTTTGTGAACAGTCTGGTTTAATGTTTTGTATTGCTATCATGTGGGTGGTTGTTGTAGTCCCTGACAGTAGCATTCCCAGAGGGGGGCAAAGTATTGCAGAGCACCTCAATACATTCTGTAAGCTTCCCTTCCTGCTCATGGTTGGAGCCATTCACAGCAGCAAGAGCAAGGTGGTGGAGATGCCTCCACATTGCTCTCACTGCCCAGAACGGTTTTGACAGTGAGAGAAAGGGGCAGCTTACAGAGTGTATTGAGGCACTCTGCAAAACTTAGCAATTTGCACCCCCCTCTAGGAATGCCACTGGTTCCAGGGCTATCAACCCCAAAGCACCCCTGGTAGTTGGGTTACACTAAATGGCCACAGTTCAATTTGTTTGACCCAAGTCATCTTCTCAGGGACTTCTGGATGAGAATTTACCACATGATGGAGTTGAAAACTAGACACAATTATATTCTCTGAATCCAATAAAAACTGGAATTCACTCCACTTAGAATTTCCATCATTATCATTAGAAATAATCACAATTCTCACTACTTGACATGTTTAATGCCCATTTAAATCTTCTTTCAATCTTTATATTCACTTGGCATACTGTATTCTTAGACCATTGAAAATACAATTACTATTATTACAGCAGCTTCAGTGTAGGTGGCACCTTACACAGAATAAAACAAGTCCCTGCCCTGATAGGCTTACTATCTGGGCAGACACAGGGCTTGGGGTAAATAGAGGCAGGGAAGTATATGCAGATGTTTCAGGTATACATGCATAATCAAGATACACTGCAATCCTATGCATTTCTACTCAGAAGTCCCATTGTATTCAATGGGGATTATTCCAGGAAAGTGTGTATAGAATTGCAGCCTTACCATGCAATCCTATCCCTCACCATTGGCACCAATGCAGCCATGCTGGTGGAGCACGCATGGCCTCCAATGGTGGGGAAAGCGATCGGACAACCAGCAGGAAATAAGTAAAACTATTTTTTTGCTTACCCCCGATAGGCCCATGGGTCTTCTCAGACCTACGAGTATACCATCCATTTTGCTGGTGCAAGTTCAAGGATGGAAAAGAGGCGGGGTGGCTTCAGAAATAGGGGATAAAGTCCAATCCAGAAGCAAGCTGGCATTCTGAAGGATAGATGAGGTGGGAGGGTAGGTTTCAGGAGGCAGGGGCTGGGGGGGGTAGAGGAAGGTTGGAGGGATTTTTGGCTACACTAGGCTGGCGGGAGGGACCAGAGGTTGGGGCAGCCAGGACACGGGGGAAGGGGCTCTGCCTTTTGCCAAAACACATGAAAGGTTTAACTTTTTTCTGGATGTGGGAGGGACAGACAAGAAGGAAGCTCCCAAAGCATGGGGGAGGGTTTTTCCTGTACAAGCCAGGGAAGGGCAAGAGGAGGTAGGCAAACGGGGCCGGGGAGAGGCTGACTGAAGTGCAGATGGGATGGAAACATCAGGGGAGTGTTAGATAACTAACACACACACCCCCACCCACCCTCCCTTTTTCTGTGAAGTCATGATCAGAGAAGCCCTTAACTCATGATTCAACTCACTTCTTTAAATGACTTGTGGTTCAACTCAAAATTTCTCGTGTGTCATTGCAATGCCTGCACGCTATGACTCGTGACTTGAGTAGAGTCATGGGGTCACCTACTCAGGACTCAGCTTGCAACTCGGGTTCAATGACTCAAGCACACTCCTGAAAACTACTCTCAGGAAATTTTGTACAGGTGGTATCCAATTTGGCATCCACTAATTCAACTCATCACGGATATAGGGGCCAACCTTTAAATGCCTCCTAACAAAGAAATAAAACACCAAAATCCAATTTCCTGCCTTTGCGCTGTTAAACCACACCTGTTGCAAGCTTCTTGGGGTTAAAGATAGCTTTAAAGACCCACTTCTGTGTTTCTTGCTTCTCCATTGTCACGCCAGAATGCATAGATGCTATACCATGTTCAGCCACTTGGTAGGGTAAATAATTTCCATTAGATTCCATTATTCACCCTAGCTAGTGGGTGAATGCTGTTTAGCATCTATACCTCTGTTACAAGGCAATTAAAGGTGGACCCCAATATCAACTGATTTTGATATCCATGGAGGATTCCATAACTGAACCCCAGTGGATACTGGGTTGCTACTTGTAAAAGCACATAATTAGGTTTGCAATTGAGATCTCTGCCTGCTTTTCTGAATGTGGGTGTGAAGGGTGACTGCTTGAGTGACTGGTGCAATATGCCCTCTTTGGGGCATGCTCCTGTGCCTGCTTGCTCAGAAGCCCAAGGAGTGGCCGGCAGCTTGCTCCCATGCAAGTGAGTCAGCCTTCCTTGCACACTGTCACAGAAAGCAAATAGCAAATGAATCCTGCTGGCGCTGGCAGGGGCAGAGTGTTTACTGCCTTCAGAAGGACAAACATTAAATGGGAAGTTTCCACCCCTTTGAGCTGTCAAGTAGCTGCTGGGATGCAGGCAGGCACAGGAAGTCTGCTGAAGGATGACTGGCACTGCAGGAGGCATGACTAGCACAGCTTTTGCTACGAAGAAACCTGGTTTGCAGTGACCGTATGGTCACAAATTCCACATGGGTGGAAACTCATAAACGTGCTTTCCCACAGAAAAGCTGCACATCTGGGGCAGACCTAAGAGTAAAGGCATCATTTTTTTAAGAAAGCAAGAGAAATAATATTCTATATTCCCACCTATATTTCAGAAATAAAGTGAACCCAGTTCTTGAAGGTCTGTGAATTTTTCTTTTCTCTATCTGAACATGGATATAAACAAAATACTTATACATACTGTGTATAATGAAAATAAAGTGTTTCACATAATGTTGGATCATGTGTAATCCTAAACCCTGTAGCTTCAGACTTGGAACAGCAAATAACTACAGTTCCAAAACTCACTTTTCTTGTTTCCTAGCACCCAGTTTATTGGACTTGCCCCAGTGGCATGCATACTACGTAAATCTTTTTTTCCCCCCTGTCTTTTCTATTTGGGGTCAGGAAGTGGCTGGACACAATCATTTTCCATCGTTATTATTAATCTATTACTATTACATACATATACTGTATATGCTGAAAAATGTTGCATGGAATGAAGTAGAAGTCTTGCTTCAGAAAAGAGTGCAAGTCAAAACATCCCTGATGTACAACAGCAGAGAAAAAGCAATTTAAGACAATGGTGTCCAATGCTTGTTACTAAGGAGATGCAGCAACAATACTTAAAAAAAACAAGAAGGCAGATGTTGCAGCAGTCTGGCTGAAGATAAGCCAGCCTGATTCTGGTCAGTGCTCGGATGGGGGAACTGCCTGGAAACCCATTGTATGCTGTCTTATGTTCCATCATGGAAGAACTATGGAATATAAATACATGTTTAACAGCATAATCTTAAGCATGTCTACTCAGAAGCAAGTCCTATTGGATTCAATTGGGCTTACTCTCACCCTTACTGCAAGTAAAATAGTCCAATCCTATCACCCCCTCCTCCCCACTGGTTTAGCTGTGCCAAAAAACAGGCATGCTGTCTTCGGAGGAGGAGGCAGAGAGCAGATTGGGAGGCTTGCAACAGGTGTGGTTTAACAGCGCAAAGGCAGATTTAAATCCCCTTACCCCTGTGCAGGCCTCCCACTCTGCAAAGAATCTCCTTGAACCTATGCTAGCAATTTTGCTAGCGCAAGTCCAAGAGAGAGGGGGCAGGGAGGCTGCAGGAAAGGGGGATAGGATCTGGCACATATCAGCAAGGCTGGATCTGCCACTCCTGCACCCTTCCCATTGCTATTTCACCCCCTTCCTACCCAGTGTTGCCCCTTCCTTCCCCCATTCTCTGCCACCCCTTCCACCAGCTTATCTGCAGCTGAAGAAGAGCTGATGACACATGTGGGAAGGTTTTGACTTTCCCACCAGCATCCCAGCAGTGCATTACTCAGTGTGTTGCCAGAAAGCACTTTACAGTACTTTTTCAGCCGTGCAATGCATGTTCTGCTGCAAGCTGGCCTCCATAAGATTGAGTTGCAATTCCCTTAACCCATTTTTGCCACCCCACAGGTGTACACATTTGATCCATGTTGTGTACAGGTGTGTGCCATTAAATGGGGATATGTTTGCCAATCCCTGTTGTTATGCAACTAGGTCATTAAGCAAACAGTCAACCCAATGTAGTGCCTTTGTTGTGTAAATGGACACCCCTTGCAGGCTACTGGAGACAGAGGGCCCCTACGTTGCATTAAGAGCCTCTTTGTTGTGTAAACAGATACTCTGCTGCAGGCTATGGGAGACTTGACTGCCTCTTTAAGAGGCTGTTTTTTTTTTTACCACCATCATAGTATATACTGTCCCTTGTTAAGCAGCGCATGCCTGTATATGCAATGCTGGGTCAAAGTGGCTTAACCTCTTTCTATGTTGGAAGAATTAAAAATTATTATATCTCCTATGATGTTCTGTGACTCACTGGTGGGTTCTGCCATCCCTATTTGGGAATCAATCCAGTAAGGATTAAGAATGGCAACACAGGGAGAGCATTGCTTACAAAAAATCTAAGAATATGTCACTTTCCAATGAAAAGCTCTCAAAGCAGTTTACATAGCAAAGGCACAAGAACATGCTTTCCTATACCCAAAGGTCTTACAATCCAAGAGATATGATGAGGTATGCAATAGGTGGAATGCCTTGCAGAGGCATTTCTGGAGGGATCCAATACCACCTGCACAGATGACTAAATTTCAAGATTGAAATTATGCCCTCCATAGACAGTTCACCCTCTTAGTCATGATTTTGCTCTTTGAACAATGTAAACACCGAGACACAAAAGTGTCCGTAGAGCTCCATTTTGAGGCAATTGTAAGTATAGAAAGTGACCACTTCACCCCTGTTGATTTTTTCATTCCAAGTGCTTAAAGCACTGCCTAGTTAATGAACAGAATACCAGAGGGTTCCTAAATTGGTATTATCGAGGTGTAGTCATTAAGCTTGGCCAAGGAAAGTGGCTCCCTAAGCTGAAGAAGTCTGTAATCACTGATTTAAAATGTGCTGAATCCTCACACAGCTTCCCACAGTGTTTATTAGAGGATTCGTTGCTTCTCAGTCTGTTGATCTATCTAATTATTAGGTAACTGGAACAAGACATTAATGTGAGTATCTTTTATTAGAACAAACATCTCTTGGTGAAAGATAAGGCAACCTCCTGAGTTGCATGTAGCACCAGACATACAAACATTACATAGCCAGCTCTATAATATCCCTGTGGCAATCCCTGTTGCCACAGGCCCATGGCAACACATTATGGAGACATCATTAAGCTGTTTCTCCTAATGGTCCACACTGAACACAACAAAGTAGTCTTCATCCTCCCAGTGCTCCACCTGTACTATCAGAGGCAGTGGTGAGATGAATCAAGACTGGTGGCCAGGACTGATTCATCTCCTGCCAAATTCCCTTTCCAAGCTTCACCTATAGAACTTATGCCCACTTTAAGCTAATTAGTTCCCCTTCTTGTCCCAACAATGGCCCTAGTTCTGCAAACCACTAGGGTAACTCACCTATTCAACCTGTGGAGGTCCTCCTTCCTCCCCTCTCCTGCCAGTAGCTTCTCCAGCCACCACAGCAAAATCTTGGTTCTCAGCAGCTCTGGGGCATGGCAGCCACACACCAGTCGCCAGCAGTTTCTGTTCCAGTAGTTTCCATTTGGTTCATCAGTCCTGTCTTCTGCACTCTTAGTTTCTTCTACCTTTTATACCCACACAAACTCTTCCTCCTCCAGGGGCTGCTTTTATCACAGGGGCTTTTTTTTATGCTTTTATCCCTTCCTCCAGATGCCTTGTTGCCTCTAAGTGGCTGCAGCTGTGCAGCACACTCACTGCATTCTAAGGTCCTGGTGTTAACCCCCTGCCTCCCAGACCTGTCAGAGCAAGAGGCCACTGTTGACATCACATCCTAACTCCTCAATGGATCTTATGCATTTCCACTACACTCTCTACCTGCTCCCTCCCCTGCTCTTTCTGCTATTTGAAATTGTAGTGGGAAAGGAATGAGGAGGAAGAAGAGGGAAGAGAAAAGGGGGCAATAATATTTTCACGGTGTACTTTGTGCTTTGTTTCAGACATTGGAGGCTTGGCTGAGCCTGAATTCAGCATAATATAAATTCATCATTGGGTCTTTTGTTCAGTTCAAAGAAAGGGCATCCTGTAATAAACTGATAGCCATCTTTAGAGAGGCATAGCTCTTTATGCATTGGCTCCCAGTCTTGGACAATAGTCCAGTGCTTTTCAACCTTTTTTGTCTAATGGCACACTGACAAGGTACTAAAATTGTCAAGGCATACCATCAGTCTTTTGACAATTGACAAGGCACACTGTGCTGACAGCAGGGGGCTCACATCCCCCAACTGCCTTACTAATACATGACCCTTCCCCAAACTCCCACGGCACACCCGGAGACCATTCGTGACACATCAGTGTGCCACAGTACACTGGTTGAAAATGGCTGGTCTAGTGTGATCAGAGATAATGATGCCCAATATCCCAGTTAGAAACTTCACATATTCCGGCTATCAAATGAAGTCTGCAATGATTCCCATGAATGCCCATAAATCCAATCTAATTTACTGGTAATAAGAAAGCTGGTGCTACTCAGGGCTACTTCACTAATTTGTGACCATAAATTCTTTTATGAGGAAATAAAAACCTTAATTTATCTTTAGAATGTGCCCCATTCTACAACAGACAGCAATAGACAGCAAAGTATTCACTGTAGTTAAATGGACTTGACATGTGCTGCTATACAATGAACTAATCCCTATTTCTAGGGCAAGAGAAAAGGTAGAAGGACAACAGAAACTGACTGCAAGGGAAGTGATCCCTGAATCTGGAACGTAGTGAAGCTAAGCAGCCAGGAAACAAAATAGAGCAGTGTTTGTCAAACTGTGGGTCAGGACCCACTAGGTGGGTTGTGAGCCAATTTCAGGTGGGTCCCCATCCATTTCAATATTTTATTTTTAATATATTAGACTTGATGTTACCATGATATGTGACTGCATTTGGGAAAACGTTGACATATCTATACTTTTAATAGGCTATTATGTATAGGCTTTGAACAATGAGAGTCAATGGGGCTTACTCCTGGGTAAGTGTGGATAGGATTGCAGCTTAGGGTTGTTAAAAATTTTCCTGCTTGATTATGTTGCTTCCGACCATGACATCACTTCCAGGTTAATGACATCACTTCTGGTGTGTCCCAACAGGTTGTCATTCTTAAAAGTGGGACCCAATGCTAAAACATTTGAGAACCACTGAAATAGAGCATGAGTATCCAGCAACAAGGTGCCTTAAGAGTCCCAGTTTGAGTGTTTCCCACTGACAGGCCCCCCAACTGGTGGCCAGTTTGGAAGTTACCCAAAGTATGATGCATATTTGAAGGATCTGTGAGTACTGAGAAGTCTCAACTAGTCTGAGGACTTTCTTTGATATCAATGGCTTATACAAAGGCCTGATGTCAGTGCCCCAGGTGCCAACACCCAATGTGCATGTTAAGAATGTAATGAAGGAAAGAATGTGAAATCTGCTGTTTTCTGCTGATGTACTGTTTTTTAGATCCTAGTATTGCTAATGATAGAGTAACAATTCAGCCATGATGATCCAGTTCATAGTAGGGCACAGGCAGAAAAGATGAGTGGCCCAAAGCAGAAATACAAATAGAAGCACCTGGTAATTCTGGGTAAATGAATTGTACCCACCTCAAGGATCAGATGTGGGGAGAGAAAAGACTGAAATACACGTAGATGGGCTTAAGCAGAGCACAACTTCTTGCTTGTAATTTCCATGAATTTGGAATATGGATTGAGACTGTCTGATATTCTGATCATGGAAACACCCAGCCCACTTCTTGGGTGACGGGAGAAGAAATGTGGCTTAAGACAGCAAATGGAATAAGTTGCTCGTACTGCCTGACTTCAATAGACTGAACCGCAATTCCGTTTACAGGATTTCTTGGGGGTTTTTTTGTGAAGAGCCCACCCCTACTTCCTCCCCAGTTGTAGTCCCTGCCCAAGTGCCTGCTGTGACACTGAAGACCAAAATAACAAACTCCTGCACCAACATCTGTGTATCCATGGGAGGAACTCTTTGCTATGAGGAAGACAAAGACCAAAACTCCTAGCCATTCAGGAAGACTGGTATGATTCCATTCTGGCCTTATCAGCTGGAGGCCAATTGACACAGCAAGGGTCATTATCACCTCTGACAAAAAATGGATTGAGGGGGTGGAAGGAAGGCAAAAGATATTAGCCTTACTTAGGAGAAGTAGGATACCTACATCCAATCCACAGCCTGTTGAAGCAGGCATGTGCCTATACAAACATATTCACATGTAATCCTATTGACTCAGTGTGATTTATTTGCTTTAAGTCGGTTGTGTAAGGAAATATCTCCCAGAGGATTTTCCAGCTTCTATATGAAAGCAAAGCAGCCAGTAGCTAGAAGTGAAATATTTTTAGACTATGCTCCTGCATTCCTGCATTGTGAGTTACATGGAAGAAAGACAGGATAATAATACCAACGGCAATGATAATCATAATGATGATTGTAACATCAGGCAACAAACCAACCAATGGAAGCACAAAGTTTCTAGGGAAAATCGACCCATCCAGAGGAACTGACCTAATATATATTTTGGAACTGACCACATATATAAATATGTGCTTTATTGTGATCACTAAAGCACAATATCTATGCTTTGTTATGACCAATAATGATTTGGATGATACTCTTTTATCTAGTTTGGAGATAAAAACCTTTTTCAGTTTTTGAAGGTCTGTGAATTTTTCTTTTCTCTATCTGAACATGGATATAAACAAAATACTTATACATACTGTGTATAATGAAAATAAAGTGTTTCACATAATGTTGGATCATTGACCTTTCTGTGTAGCTAGCTTGGTTTTGCAGAACAGCATCAGCAGTGTCAAAACGATTATTTCTGTGTGTTGGGTTTTAATTATTTTTATTGTAATAATTCCTCCACAAAATGTTTACATGCACTGGGTGATATGAATTCTTTTCTACAATTCATAGACAACAATTGGGTCTGTTTCAAAGAACCAACATTGCAAGAATGCCTTTGAAATGGCAGCGATGCCTTAAAAAGGAGAATTATGCAATCCAGCAGGAACTTGATTTTAACTTCAAGTCCAAACTGAAGGAGCAAAATGCAGAAGAACCTGCAAGGCACCAGAATCTGGTTTGCAGTTAACGATTTGTGTAAATGACTTGCTGCCACATCTTCATGAGGGCTTGTTTATATATAGCAAATGGCATTTTTATTTGGCATTGTACAAACAAATGTGAGTTACGGGAGGAATAAAAATGACATAATGATAGATAAGAGGGCTTCAACCTACAAGCATGTTTAACAGGTTGAAGCTGTCGTAGAAATGTCGCTTCTACAAGAACTAGTCTATCATGTGTAATAGACCAGTGCTTGATTCAAGTCTATTGAGAATTTGGAATAGATACAGAATTAGTTTATCTCATGTCCTGATTAATTTGCCCTGATCCCTACATTATCTCATCCTCGATTTGATCCAATAGAAATGATGCAGATTTCTCATTTGGGGGAACTGGACTTTTACAGGTTGCATGATTTAGTATTTAGACCAGGGGTGTTAAACATACAGCCCATGGCTGGATACAGTCCATGAGAGCTTTTTATCTGGCCCCCATGAAAATTGAGCTCTCCCAGCACCACCATCAGCTTCTCAGCTGCAAAGTTACACACAGGTGGAAGTGGCACTGCTGAAAGGGTAGTGCTGGGAGATCCCAATTAGCCTGCAGAAGTGCTGCTTCTGCCAAGGCAGCACTTTGCAGGGCACCTCTCAGCTGTGAAGTGACACCTTGGGAGAAGTGGCGCTGCTGAGTGACCCAATATGATCCAGATTTGCATATTTTCTCTTCTGACATTTGCAGCTAATGAATTCCTAAGTGAAAACAAAATGTTTTATTTTTGGGCATCACCTGCTTAATGATGTCACTTCTTGCTTAATGATGTCATTTCTGGCCCTCAGCAGGAGCCTCTAACATTTGTTAGAGGTGTATGCTTTCTTTTTTTTCATTGAGCATTTGATAGCATATGTCAAAATTCAACCTTCAGTGGCAGACCTGCCATTCATTTGATGGGCAAATGCCCTGGGCATGGAGCCTCATGCACCTTTAGGACCCCACGGACACCTCTCTGAGGCTCTCGACGGGGTCGGAAACTGTGCTTCCAATTTGCTGGAATCACAAAGCGTTGGGGAACCTTCAGGAGGCTTTCCCGATGCGTCCTGGAGTCCTGTGAGGCACTGTGCGCTCCAGGCAAGTGAGGGGGGCGGATTTCTGCACAGGGGCAGCAGCATCCCACAAGGGGACACCATTGCAGACCTTTGCCCTGGGGTGCGGGACTGGTGAGGTCCACTACTGTCAACCTTGGTGGGAAAAAGTGGTAGATAAAACCCAGCTGATTATTGGATGTAAGATTTTCTCACTATTAGCTGTAATTGTTCTAGCTTTTTTGGTGTGTATCTTTCAACCCAATCTGAACAGTACCCTACTTTAGTGTGGGAGCTTCTTTCAGCAGTCAGGATAACTACTGTGATAAAAAAAAAAGAGAACAGAAATATTCTAGGTCAACCTGACAGTCTGGGACGTTTTGTTTATGAATACATTGACATATTGCACTCATATACAAGAAGAAAGAATAGCAGCACAGTCATCGTTGGAGGTTTGACAACCCTTTTGTCTTTCCTGGAACAATTTGAGACAAGGCTTTAAAACCATGTTTTATTTTTGTAAATTTGTTATAACATGGGTAAAGTATCTTTTCTTTCTTATGCAATTCCCATTGTAAGAAATGTTATTTAAGAAGTCATCTCTTTGTCATCAGCAAGTTTCCAGTGCCCTCTACAGGGCCTTCTACAGGGCAGTGCTAAAAGTAAATGCACATCAGAACAAGTTATAAATGCAGGATCTCCTTAAGCCAGAGTATACTTGTCAATACCCACAGCCAGATATTTATTTTTCACATTTTTAAACCCCCCTTCCTCCAAAGAGCTCAGGGCAGTGTACATAACTGCTCCCCTCCTTTTGTCCTCACAACAACCCTGATATATAATGTCTGTGTTAGGTGATTTTTGCAGTCTTCATTTATGTCATAGAATACAGTCTGAAGGCACAAGAAATAGCCTCCTTGCTGAAGCTAAGCTGATGGATATTTAAAAAATTTTTTAAAAAAATAGCACTTTGGGGGGTGTTTAGAATTGGGATCAAAACCATGGTCAGTGAAAACTACTGAAGCCTCTCCTCCCTCTTGCCCTGTTCCGCACCCCCCCATGCTCCCATGTTTCTTATTTTCTGCTCCCATGTGTCTGATTTATTTTTAAACTTAACTCTGCACCAGTTGGAGATGCACAATTATTCACATACCTGATTAGATAGTCAGAGGCTTATATATTTGTGAATTGTAGCAAACATATAATAATGATCATTTTGTAGCTCAGCTTGTCAAAAGCAGTAGAATTGCACATTTTGTCTGCTGCAGAAGTACAATAAAAATGTATTGATCCTAATTGCTGTCAGGATTTGTGGAAATGAGGGTGTCTGTGTACCTGTGTAAATGCTTTTTCTTCAGTCAATATTTGTTTGAGTAGGTAGTGTTGTGAGTAAAACGAGTGGCTAATACATTTATGGGCACAATCCTAACTAGGTCTACTCAGAAGTAAGTCCTATTGTGTTCAATGGAACTTACTCCCAGGAAAGTGAGGTTAGGACTGCTGCCCAAAAGCCCAATCCTAGGCATGTAAGAACATAAGAACATAAGAACATAAGAACAGCCCCACTGGATCAGGCCATAGGCCCATCTAGTCCAGCTTCCTGTATCTCACAGCGGCCCACCAAATGCCCCAGGGAGCACACCAGATAACAAGAGACCTCATCCTGGTGCTCTCCCCTACATCTGGCATTCTGACTTAACCCATTCCTAAAATCAGGAGGTTGCGCATACACATCATGGCTTGTACCCCATAATGGATTTTTCCTCCAGAAACTCGTCCAATCCCCTTTTAAAGGCGTCTAGGCTAGACGCCAGCACCACATCCTGTGGCAAGGAGTTCCACAGACCGACCACGCGCTGAGTAAAGAAATATTTTCTTTTGTCTGTCCTAACCCGCCCAACACTCAATTTTAGTGGATGTCCCCTGGTTCTGGTATTATGTGAGAGTGTAAAGAGCATCTCCCTATCCACTCTGTCCATCCCCTGCATAATTTTGTATGTCTCAATCATGTCCCCCCTCAAGCGTCTCTTTTCTAGGCTGAAGAGGCCCAAACGCCGTAGCCTTTCCTCATAAGGAAGGTGCCCCAGCCCCGTAATCATCTTAGTCGCTCTCTTTTGCACCTTTTCCATTTCCACTATGTCTTTTTTGAGATGCGGCGACCAGAACTGGACACAATACTCCAGGTGTGGCCTTACCATAGATTTGTACAACGGCATTATAATACTAACCGTTTTGTTCTCAATACCCTTCCTAATGATCCCAAGCATAGAATTGGCCTTCTTCACTGCTGCCGCACATTGGGTCGACACTTTCATCGACCTGTCCACCACCACCCCAAGATCTCTCTCCTGATCTGTCACAGACAGCTCAGAACCCATCAGCCTATATCTAAAGTTTTGATTTTTTGCCCCAATGTGCATGACTTTACACTTACTGACATTGAAGCGCATCTGCCATTTTGCTGCCCATTCTGCCAGTCTGGAGAGATCCTTCTGGAGCTCCTCACAATCACTTCTGGTCTTTACCACTCAGAAAAGTTTGGTGTCATCTGCAAACTTAGCCACTTCACTGCTCAACCCTGTCTCCAGGTCATTTATGAAGAGGTTGAAAAGCACCGGTCCCAGGACAGATCCTTGGGGCACACCGCTTTTCACCTCTCTCCATTGTGAAAATTGCCCATTGACACCCACTCTCTGCTTCCTGGCCTCCAACCAGTTCTCAATCCAGGAGAGGACCTGTCCTCTAATTCCCTGACTGTGGAGTTTTTTCAGTAGCCTTTGGTGAGGGACTGTGTCAAACGCCTTCTGAAAGTCCAGATATATAATGTCCACGGGTTCTCCCGCATCCACATGCCTGTTGACCTTTTCAAAGAATTCTATAAGGTTCGTGAGGCAAGACTTACCCTTACAGAAGCCATGCTGACTCTCCCTCAGCAAGGCCTGTTCGTCTATGTGTTTTGAGATCCTATCTTTGATGAGGCATTCCACCATCTTACCCGGTATGGATGTTAGGCTGACCGGCCTATAGTTTCCCGGGTCCCCCCTCTTTCCCTTTTTAAAAATAGGCGTGACATTTGCTATCCTCCAATCTTCTGGCACCGTGGCCGTTTTGAGGGACAAGTTGCATACCTTAGTCAAGAGATCTGCAACTTCATTCTTCAATTCCTTAATAACCCTTGGGTGTATGCCATCAGGGCCCGGTGACTTATTGATCTTTAATTTATCAATGAGGTCTGAAACATCTTCTCTTTTAACCTCTATCTGACTTAACTCCTCGGTCAGGAGGGGCCGTTCGGGCAGCGGTATCTGCCCGAGGTCTTCTGCCGTGAAGACAGATGCAAATAACTCATTTAATTTCTCTGCCATCTCTAAGTCTCCTTTTATCTCCCCTTTCCCTCCCTCACCATCCAGAGGGCCAACCGCTTCTCTGGCGGGTTTCCTGCTTCTAACATATTTGAAGAAGCTTTTATTATTCCCCTTAATGTTGCTGGCCATGCGTTCCTCATAGTCTCGCTTGGCCTCCCCTATCACCTTCTTACATTTCTTTTGCCACAGTTTATGTTCCTTTTTATTCTCTTCATCAGGGCAAGACTTCCATTTACGGAAGGAAGCTTCCTTGCCCTTCATAGCCTCTCTAACTTGGCTGGTTAGCCATGCGGGCACTCTCCTGGATTTAGTGGAACCCTTCTTTCTTTGCGGTATACACCTCTGCTGGGCCTCTATTACTGTTGTTTTAAGCAGCCTCCATGCACTCTGGAGAGACTGGACTCTTTTTACCCTCCCTTTCAACCTCCTTCTAACCAGCCTCCTCATTTGAGGGAAGTCCGCCCGTCGGAAGTCAAGGGTTTTTGTTAGAGATTTGCCTGGTATTCTTCCCCCAACGTGCACGTCAAAACGGATCGCAGCATGATCACTGTTCCCCAATGGCTCAGTAACGTTTACATCTCTAACCAGGTCCTGCGTACCGCACAAAATTAAATCCAGAGTCACCTGTCCTCTGGTGGGCTCCGTGACTAGCTGATCTAAGCCACAGTCATTTAGCACGTCAAGAAATCCGGTTTCCTTATCGTGACCAGAACACAAATTGACCCAGTCAATATGAGGATAATTGAAGTCCCCCATGATTACAACCCTGTCCCTCCTTGTCACCTCCCTGATCTGTTTCCTCATTTCAAGGTCCCCATCAGATTTCTGGTCTGGAGGACGATAGCACACCCCCAGTATTACATCGCTGCTCAAGCCTGGTAATTTAACCCACAGAGATTCTACGGTGGAGTCGGACCCACCTTCAATCTCTACTTTGCTGGATTCTATCCCTTCCTTAACATAAAGGGCCACCCCACCTCCAACACGCCCCTGCCTGTCCCTCCTGTAGAGTTTATAGCCCGGGATTGCGGTATCCCACTGATTCTCCGCATTCCACCAGGTTTCCGTTATGCCCACTATGTCAATATTTTCCCTTGTCACCAGACATTCCAGTTCTCCCACCTTTGCTCGTAGACTTCGGGCATTCGCATAAAGGCATTTATACACGGAATGCCCCAGGATGGGCTGCTTATTCGCTCCTTTGTCCCCGCATCCTCTCATTGTGCCAAACTGTCTATCACATCCCATCTCCCTACCTTTCCCAATTTCTTCTCCTACCCTGCCTTTGTCTTGTTGTTCTCTAACCTCCCCATCCTCATCCCATAGGGATGAGGAGTCCCGAACCGGATGCCCCTCGGCTCCTGTCGGCCTTCCCCCAATTTCTTCTCCTACCCTGCCTTTGTCTTGTTGTTCTCTAACCTCCCCATCCTCATCCCATAGGGATGAGGAGTCCCGAACCGGATGCCCCTCGGCTCCTGTCGGCCTTCCTGTCTGCTTAGAAGTAAGTCCCATTAGAGTCAATGGGACTTACTCCCAAGAAAGTGTGGATAGGATTGGGCTGAGTTAACTATTTTTGTGTTTGGTTCACAATAATATTGATTGCAGTGTTAATGCTGCTATATTAATATTGATTAATGTGAGACAATTAACAATGAGGACTTGCTTACATGGTTCAGGAATTCTGTGGTTCTTAATGAGGCTGTTAATGTAGAATTGTGGTTCTAACACAGCTTCATTTTACATGGTCTGTTAAACTCAAGAGTGTATTGAAGTGCAGTTCAGAAAGATGATTCAGGCATGTCTTAATGAAGTGGAATTCCTCCCTGAAGTCACAAAAAGAGAATAAAGCCAGTAAGAGTTTCTGTTACATCTTTATTAGGTACATGTTAAAGTTTTAGGTTGCAATCCATAATTTTGTCTTGCCTTGCTGTGCTGCACTGATGTCCTTCACCCCCCACCCCAATCCCCTGCATCAGGGGGATTAGCTGAGCTGGAGGAAACCACAAGCATACCGACCAGCTTGGACATTTTTTGTCAATATTATTTGCAATTGGTATATCATTTTAGTGGTCTATGAGAGTACTGGTGTAGCCTTTCATAAGGGAAATTATATTAAAAGAAGCTTGTGTTGAACGGCATGGCTGCATGTCTTTTGTACATTTTAATACACAAGATATGAACCTGATAATGCTTTGAATGCCATGAGGGAGGTAAAGCAGGATATAAATTTGAAAATAAATAAATAAAAATAATGTCCTTTGTGTAAAACTTAGTGCAAAAACTACTAGCTGGTTGAGTGTGAAATGAATCTGATTACTTTGATCTGAGAGGCTGTCTCAAGAGTGACTGGAGGCTATAAAAAAAAGGAGAGAGAACCTTAATTACCAGGGATGTTTCCTTGATAACTGATAATCTCTTTCCAGCCTTTGGAATGTAATGTCCATAACAATTTTGGAAAATGATTCTATTCAAAGCTATGCATTGGAGAAAACAAAATAAAACAAGTAGCATACCTCCAATACTGTTCATGGGAAAGGGCAGTGAAGTGTGCTTTAGAGCTGTGTTATTGTTCACAAGGTATTCCATGAGTAATGGAATAAAGAATAAAACCTCAGAGTAGTGAGTGAGCAGTGAGTGGTAAATGCCCTAGAGCAGTGGTTCTCAAACTTTTACCACCAGGACCCACTTTTTAGAATGAGAATCTGTCAGGACCCACCAGAAGTGATATCATGACCGGAACTGACGTCATCAGGCAGAAAGAGTTTTAACACTCCTAGGCTGATATCCTACCCACACTTAACCATGAGTAAGCCCCATTGACTAACATTGCTAAAAGTATATACGTAGTAGCCTGTTAAAAGTAAAGATCTGTAACATTTCCCCAAATGCAGTCACATACCGTAGTACCACCAAGTCTAATATATTAAAAATAAAATATTGAAATGAATGGGGACCCACAAGGCATTGAATTTGGCTCGTGATCCACCTAGTGGTTCCCAACCCACAGTTTGAGAAACACTGCTGTATAGGATTGGGTTGTTAGCTGGGTAACATTAGGATGCAAGCAATGCGGGCAATTCAAGATTAGAGATATTCTGCCTTGTGTGTCCACTGCAGAAATTTTCTATATTTTTTTTATAGCAGTGCCTCTTTTCTGAAATCAGTGGAACTCTAGAACCGACCTGAAATATTGGATTAGGAGCACTGATCTTTTATTCTTGAACAATAACAATAATTAATATAAAAATTAAGATGTATCCCCTAAAGCAGCCATTTTCAACCACTGTGCCGCGGCACACTGGTGTGCTGTGGATGGGCTGCAGATGTGCCGCAGAAGCTTGGGGGAGGATCATTTGTTAGTAGGGACACTGGTGGATGCAAGCCCTTGCTGTCAGTGCAATGTGCCTTGTCAGTTGTCAAAAAACTGATGGTGTGCCTTGACAATTTTAGTACCTTCTCAGTGTGCCGTGAGATGAAAAGGCTTGAAAGTCACTGCTCTAAGGAGCTCTAGCAGAGCAAAACTTTCAGTTAGGCTAACTTACCACAAGATGTCACCAGCACCAAATAAAAGAAAACCGGGAAGCTGGTATTGCATTTATTTTCTTTTTAAAGAACAAATTTTTCAACACAGGTTGCTGTACTGACAAACAGTGCCAATGTCTTCCTCACCACAGGAAGTGAAATCTCAAATGAAATCAACATGATTAAGGTCCACTTAGGTAAGGCTCTCTGCCACCAAGTTCTCAACATGTACATACATACCAGGGCATATGTTAATGCTGTGATATTCTACTACATTGTTTGCACTGTGTATTGATTGTTTTGTTCTCAGGGTTCTTATGCTTTTACAAATATGAAAGATTTAAATATGCAACTGGGCAAATTATCAAAAGCATCCCATAAATCTCTGCCTGTTATTAAAAAGAGCTTATCCTTAGAGATTGCTCTCACATTTCTCATGCTTGTATATATGAAGTTTCTTTAGCATATGGATTTATGGTTGTCCTATTTGCTAAAATTCACCCCTTGTAAGTGCTTCCTATTATTCTTCGCTAGACAAAAAAATAGAGACCAGGGTTCAAAGGCGCCTGTGTATGCACACAAAGTAAACATGCAGGGCAAGCAAACCAGCTGCAGCCCCCTACAATAATCAAAGAATGTTGTTCCATGTGACCCCATAACCAGCAACAGCAGCTTTCTAGGGGGCTGAAGGGACAGAAAAAGGGGCACAGTTTAGTTTTTGAAAAGCACTGCAGATGGTAGTGATGGAAGTTCATCAGATGTGCTGCTTGGAGGGGACTCTGGCAGCAATGCCATTGCTGTGATCTACTTGAAGGTCCCACTGAAGGCCAACGATCTAAGAAACCATTTCAACTGCTTCGACTTCCCTCCTTATTGTGTTGTAGAGACAAGAGGGTTGGACCACGACAGCGCAGGTAGTTGCATAAAGGGTTCCAGTGCAAGTCAAAACACATTCAGAGTCAGAATCTAAGCAATAAGTAGTGGCCAATAAGTCAGTGTGAAGGTGGAAAATGCTGATATGTAGAAAGGAAAACTGAGGGGCAAGAGGATGCCGACTATGCAGCATCAGAGTATAAGGAACAATAGATACAGAGACGCATAAGCAATGGGAAAGGCTGATGGAAGGGAAATGGGTTTGCTTAGCTCACAAGTGTTCTCAGCAAAGCAAAAAGTACTACTAGGTTATGGTGACTGACCACCTACTGATATTGATCTTTACCTGGAATGAAAAGTTTTGATGTTATTATGCAATCATGATCTCTCCAATTCACAGATCCTACAACTGTACAGATCCTCCTGACGATGTCTTTTCTGGCCACAGCTTGTCTGGGGTTCCTCTTTTCTTTTCCTGACCAATGACCCAACCCTATCTGGATGCTGCACCCATGACACACCCTGCTCCTGCTGTCTTCACTGGTGGAGTTGCACCTGCATCCAGGTTGTTCCTGAATTAAGATGGCACAGCAATTTCTGTCCACTGCAAAAGTGTTCAGTTTACATCTGCATTTGTATGTCAGTGGGACTGTCATCGAACCAATGGACAAGACATTCCACCATTGTTTCTCACAGTTAGGATTGAACTTTAATTCTTTTACAAAGAAGATGAGTTAGTGGCATTGATTGTTGATATAATTCTCTACATTTCTGAAGTTATTCCTTGCAAACACTTGTGTGAGATCTGCCTAGTAACCAGCTCAGGTCAGGGCCAGCAAATCCAGGAGGCCAACTGAAGCTGTTACATCAGGTAGCAGACTTGGGGGGGGGGCACTTTATCCACTTTCTTGCCTCCACAGCTCCTCCTTCTCCTTCCACTCCCTTGATTGGAAGAGGAGGAAATGTGGAGCTAGAACATTGCAGAGTGGAAGGAATAGAAGCTGGCACATGCTACCTCATGTGTCAAGATGTCTTGGGCCAGTCCTACTTCAGGTGATACAATTTTTCTTTTTAAAACATGTCTGGGTTCTAATCCAGGAGAGTATACTCATTTACATGAGCATAACTCTGACATGCGATCCAAGAGCTCATAGATCTTAGCTTTGACAATGTCCATAATATCAAAGACATATTTTCCATAGTGTAAGATTATTTCTTAAGAAATGTGGTGTTTAATTCCCAGTAAATACCATAAGAATGTTTTCCATTACTAGGAAAACTTATATTTAGTACAGTAGGAGCGATCAAATAATATTTCACATCCTTTCTGTACTCATGACGGTAAAGTGTAGAGGCTAATTACACATACTAATTATGCTAGGCATAAAGCTTACTCATTTACTCTAGACAATATTCTTAGCTATATAAAAATGGTTTGCCAGATTTAGTAGGTAAATGCTTTAAGTCTTCATTTCCTTTTAATTGTTGGTGTACTGGTGTAGCTGGGGGGGTCAAAGGGGGCAAATATCGTTGGGTGCCATGCCTAAAGGGGTGGTGGCGCCTTCCTCTCCCCCCCACTGCCTCCTTCAGAGGGCTGGAGGAGGTCATGCATGGCCTCTTTGGCCCTCCAAAGGCCTTCTGAGACTTCTGGAGGGCCTTTAAAGCTTCTGTCCAGTTTTCAGGTGAAAACTGGAAGTGATATTTTAAGGCCCTTAGAAGGTCTTTTGAGGACACAGCCTTCTCTGGCCCTCAGAAGGTCCCTGGTGGAGGGGGGCATTCTGTAGTCCTGGCTCCAAGCAGCCACTGTTCAGCTGATATGAAGTCAGTATTGACATGCCCTATGTCCCATTTGTAGAGGTGTTTGTTTCTGGTGAGTAAGATAGGAATACAGCCCAAGTCTTACTGAACACAATGGGCTTACTTCTGAGTAAAAGAAACAACATTGTTTTCAAACACTTCTATCCATTTGTGAAGATTCTGGTTAAAATCAGCACAGAATTAGGCAAACACCAGCCAGATCTTCCTCCACCCTGCCTTGCTATAGCATGCAGGCACTCCAAAACGGCGTATGCTGCGTGCAATAGTGGGGTGTGACCTGAAAGCAAACTGGAAGTAAAAAACTTTTTACTTACATCTATGTAAGCCTGCAGGCCCCCTATGGGTTTCCTCCATTTGCCTTACTGCAGCTGAGATTTACCCTCTCCTTCCCCTGTAAAGCTTCCCCCTCCCCGCTCCTTGCCCATGACACATCGCCACCATTCCTGTACCTACTTTGGCACCAGCTGGAGTCTGCAGCTGCTTTGTGGCAGAAGTTTGAAATGGCCTGGCAGCGGCACAACCTTTGCTCCATCACTGAGCTTTTTACAATAGTGGGATGATAGTCCTGTCGTAAAAGGCCCATAGAATTGAACCATTAATCCAACTGAAATCAAGGGACTTAAGTGTGCTTAACTTTCTATTTAGATTTGGGCTGTTAGTTATTGCACAAAAATATCATTTCCAAAGTGTTACCTCAGGTCAACTGTGAAAAACATTGAGAGACAAATTACAGATTTGTCAATTATAGTATTTTCCCCCCATTGTGCACTGTACCCTTCCATGCGTTTCTTCATTCTTTTCCCAAATATTAGCCATGGGGCACTCTCTAAATTACATAACTGAAAAGATGGGTATGACATAGCTACTACACCACGTTAATGGTAAAGCATCTTCTGGACAATTATAAATGAACGCTGTTAATATGTTGCTGTGACAGCATGAAAAGTATCCAACTGTGAAAACTGTTTCGACACAGGTTATAAAAGTCACACATTTTAGGAAACAGTGAAAAATCCAGTTGTCAAGCATTCATGTCCAACATATTTAAACACAAATCTCCAAAGTTTCTAATTAACAAACATGTCATACTTTTTACAAAGGAAACACTTTCCAACGTATCTGTTCCAGCATTTTAAAATCACTCCCATTCCCTCCAAACCAATCTTGCTTTCCCTCTGCCTCCATTTGTACTTCATAATAACTGCGTCAATTTAAACAACAGTCAATTGCTGGTCAAGCCACACATTACTTGTAGGATGTGCTTTGCAAGCATGTGCTTTTGAAGCTTGCTTAATAGCTCCTAGATTTCCTCTCGCCTTGTATATTAGGACCATGGCAAGACACCACCTCTTCATCACAATCCAAACTGAGACTCCCTCCATACCTCCTATTTGCAAATAGAAAATAAAGCTCTCATTGGTGCCATAAGCAGCCAACAACAGCTGTGAAAGGGATCCAGACATAGACCACAGTGGAGGTCATGGTTGTAGTCCCACTTTTTACCATGAGTCCAGTCGATGGGCCCCAATCCAGTTGCTATTTAAAATTTTTAAAATGCAGTACATGCTTAAAGTAGCATTGAAAGTTATTGGGAATAGCCCACTTCAAGGTGCTGTGTTAGGCTGAAAAAGCAAGCCCAGTTATGCTTGCCATAATTCTCTCTCTAGCACCTATGGCAGAAGTAGATTTCCAGTGGAGTAGGCCAGAAAAAACACCTTATAGTGTAGGCAGAAGGGATTTGTTACATTTAAAATGATCTGCTTAACATGAAACTAAGCTCAGTCCTTCTTTCTTAAAGTAACATAAATCGACACTTCAATAGACTTCAGACAAAAAAACCTTCATAGAAAAAGAATTTTTTAGTGTAGCAAGATGCTGTGCAAGAGAAAAACATATTGCAATTAAGGCAACACAGAGCTAAATGAGAAAAATTCATACTTTATCCTTGAGCTCTATTTCCATCCTACTCTAATTTATTGTGGAAGCTGAACAGGAAATCAGCATTCAGCTCATCAGATCAGAAGAACTTGCATCATTTCATATCCCTAGTAAATATCTATTACATAAATATCATTGCCTTTTCAAATCTGTCTGGGTTTAAACACTGCTCCATTCTGCTATATGATTTCATGCTGGTCACAGCTGGGAATGAGCCACCTCACTGATGAATGTGCTCCAACAAGCAAGGTCAATTTTCTAAACATATCCTTCTCTTTTATTCATGACACGATGAAATAGTCTGTTTATAATCACTAAACATCCTCTTCCGAATTAAGTTGTTTTCATATTTGTGATCATTTACTGACAGTTGCATCACAGAGCAATATGGTCTGGCCAGTGACTCTTGCTTTCTCTGAAGTACTCTAATAAGCCTGAACTAAAAATGAACCTTTCCTCTCTAGCTATGCAGAATGAGTGCTATTTGGTGCTGCTCCCTATTATCACTTTGCAAACAGCATTCTGAGCAAGAGTTTTGTGCTGTGACAAACTTACCCCTAATTCTACTCCTCTTCTGCTGAAAAGAATTTGGCTTACTAGAAGCCCTGAGCAAACCTCAACCATTGGTTTCACTACTCCATGAAGAGATCAAAATCTTAGTGGGTTCCCCCCCCCCATGTATTAACTTTCTTGTCTTCTGTGTCTGCACAATGGTGATTTCACTGGAGTCCTAATCTTGGTCTTGACTCCTAAAAGCTACAGGAAGTGGTGCACCTCAGCACCTGATGGCTGGCTTATCTCTTTGCCTCTTATGTGGAATGCATGGGTCATTAAGAAAGTGTAAGGAGTCTACTGTCTCCTCTCTCCTTAAGTTCCAGTTTGCACTCAATTGCTGCTGATGAATAGATTCAGAGCTTTCTTGTCACCATATATCACTGGTAGCCCAAAGAGCCACTGGTTGCACAGCCTCAGGATGTAACAGTCAGAGGCCACAACACCAAAGAATTTTTCAAAAAGTAGTTTAATTAGAAAAAGTGGTTTAATTAGAAAAAGCTTCTGTGACAAGCAAGTTTTGATTAAACTGTGGCAGGTATTGTGACAGACTTCAGGAGATGTCAGATGCTAAACTTGTCATTCTGAGGACAGGCCCATGTAATTAAAACGAATATACCGTACTTCCTAAGCAAACTATATAATTCATAGAGTTCCGATAGATGTACACCCATCAGTTTTCTAAAACTTGGATCAAATATCTAGAAAAATTTTGTGGGCACCTTCAGGGATATCATACATAGTAAACACTAGTTCTGTCAGCCAGTGAAGATGAAAAGGGGCAGAGAGCATGATTTAGAAACAAACAGATTAATACATATTTCCAGAGAGGGCTCCATGCCACTGGTCTAATGCACACAATCTTGATTTGTCTTTCATGTGATCTAGTGTCCCAGTGGAGATTGCAGAGGGAGGGAGGGAAACTTTGGGTTCACATGCCTGTGTATAGTGTACCCTGAGTACTGCACTACACCTGTATTTCTCTGCTATGCCTGCACCCTTGCCAGGCATAGGCTGTGACCACAAACACCATCCTGGCTTTCAGAAATGAACATTTACAATATTCTCATCTTTCTGTTTTTATTTTTACAGATCAGTTCATCTGTAATATTATTGGATGCTTAAAGTCACATTGCTATTGCCCCATCCGAAATCTTCTGAGCTCTGTTCCAAATTGTATGTTGGTTACCATATGCTGTACAAGCATTCAGATACAAGCATCTCCTCCATTCAGATATAAGCATCTATGTTCCCTGCTACTCTGCCCCTGAAATCTACCAGATACTTCTCATGATGAAAGGGATAAGGAAATCATTACCATACTTTTATCTGAGGATCTGGCGAGGGCATACTCAAATGCTCAGAGGGCACAGAAGAACACACAATCACAATACAGATATGGCAACACAAATAGCTCATAGGAACAAGACTCTGTACAATTTCATCTTACCTGGTGACTCCTAAACAACAACTGAGTCAGAGTACCATTTCTTATTAATTTGACAAATAGCTGTATGCTACAGCATGCTGACTATTAAGGTCATTCTGGCTCAGTTCAGAAGGGAGAAGTCTCCCTCAGCAGGATCAGTTGAGTAAAGTGCCATGTCTCACCTATTTTTCTTTACTGCATTTTTGTAGCACATGTAAACAGGAATTGTTTACAAGATGCGGCTGTGTTCTTCCAGTTTTGCCTTATTTGCCAGAGAAAAGGAGTGGTGGGTCCTGTCAATCAGCCTTTCAAAGGTCAATCTGATATGACCCCAGGGGTCGAAAGTCCACTTATCCTTTGAAATTAGCCCCAATCACAGCAGGATCACCCAGTGCCTCCTGTTAGTTCTGTACCCTGCTGCGCTCTAATGAAAGGCCACTTATCAACAGCAGGGAACAGTGACTACTAGGCTGTGTCTTACCAGGTGAGTGGGCTTGCCAGCAGCCTTCAGAATTATCATTAACAAAACATCTTATGCTGTTTGTTGGTTTCTAATGCAGGAGCCGGGGAGAGGAGGAGAAAGCTATGATAATTAGAAGTCTACTTGCCTGTTCCCATTTTGTGCAGAATGTTGCTGTTAAAGAAAAAAAGAAAACAAAGAAGGAACATAATCAGCTAGTGAAATTTGAAGGATGCTTCATCATTTTTCAATGCAAGGCAGCACATTCACAACCAAAGCAGTGTTGAGTATATGCTAACAGCTTGAATTTTTCTAAATGCGCCCCCCCCATCAATGCAGCCACTGCACCATTAAGTGTGTGCTTAATCC
Source organism: Tiliqua scincoides (assembly GCF_035046505.1). NCBI lineage: Eukaryota > Metazoa > Chordata > Lepidosauria > Squamata > Scincidae > Tiliqua > Tiliqua scincoides. Next base: position 73,396,960 of record NC_089822.1, read on the forward strand.
TGCAGGGGGTAATTCTGTTGTCTTCCCTTTGTTCCCTTGCCCAAGGATAAGCCTTCTCTGCTCAAATGGGTCTACTCAAACCTGCATCAGTGATTTTGCTGGCAGAAGTCCAAAGAAGGGGAGAGAGAAGGCAGATTGGGGCCAGGAAGGGAGATATCATGGGTGCTGCCGCCGCCAATACTGCAACCTTCCCAGCCTTGACACACCCCTGTTCCTAACCCATTCCACCCAGTGTCCACCCTTTGACAGCAACATTGGAGCGTGGGGGTGAATTTGTTCCACACATTGGATGGCTTCTTGTTAGTACTGTGAGAGAGGGAGAAAACCTTTTCTACATATCCATTTTCTCCACCCCATGTATAATTGTATAAGCCTCAGTCATACCCCCAATTTAGTCACCTTTTTCTATATTAAAACCCCCAAACATCGTAGTCTTCCCTTCTGTGGAAGGTGATCCAGGCTCCTGATCATCTTGGTTGCCCCTTCTGCAACCTTGCTAGACCTACAACATACTTTTTGAGATGTAGTATCCAGAACTATAAAATATGGCTCTACCCTCTTATGGTTCTGATTCTTATTGCCCCTCTCCACCCTAGTATTTTATTTCAGTGGGGGAGGAAGGAATGATAAATTAGCTTTCAATGGAATTGTTCCCCCCCCCCCATTAAAAATAGCATGGGGGAAACAATTAGGACTAGAATCACTGCAGGGGCTTCCCAACTCCAGTTTCAAGACTATTTAGCACAATATTTGCCCCCCCAAAAACCAAATGGGCCAGCTTAAATATTTGTCAGAAGGTATTCTTTGGTCCTAAGTGTGCATCTTAGATTATGCCCTGAAATCCTCTGCAGAGTTCTGAGACTTCATGAAGGACTCACAAGTGTTTCTTGGTAGCTAAAGGTGTATGAAATGAATTCCCTGAAAATAGAAAGTCTGAAAAACATTTTCACTTGCAAGACAAAAATGCACAATTGTTTTGGGACATTCAGATTCCCCCCCCCCCTTATTGGACAAGTCATGATCTCTCTGACTAAACAATGTTACGGGACTATCATGTGGGGATAAAAGAGACCCCACATACTAGTACCAATGCTGTCTCCTAGGAGCAGGATACAAGTGTACCAAATGCATAAAGCTGTCATGAAACTTTGCATTTTCCCAACCCCCAAGCCACAGCATGTTGATACTGAGAAAATAAGCTACACAACGCCTTCCTCCCAACCTACTGTCCTTCCCATTTAACATACATTTTAAAAGTTTTATGCCACACACTGACATTCTGTGCATGTTTACTTGGCTCAGAAAAAGTCCCCTGTGTTCAGTGCAGCTCCAGGAAAGTGAGTTTAGGATTGCAACCTGAGAGTGGCAGAGAAATCCCATGCTGTTCCATTCAAGAAAGTGAGCCCTTTAAACAAAGCAAAAAACAATGGGCATTTTCAAACCTAGCACACCCCTTTTCAACCATGTCCCTGCCATTTCACAGGCCTCAGTGATCTTCGCAACAATTGATTTTTCAGGTCTATGCTTCAGCAGTGCAGTGCTTTCTAAAAATTCTTGCCAATTTCACTTCACAGTTTCTGATACTGTAGAGGGGGAAGTGAAATTGACAAAGCTCTTGACTGAACTATGGGAATGTGATTTAATGCTACAAGGAAATTATAGGAATGTTGCAGCCTTCTTTTCTCATACTGCAGGATACCAATGAAGAAATGTGGACTTTATGAGACAAATTTCTCTTCATCTGTTTCTGTATAAGACCAGTCCGATACACATTTTACCCCACTACATGTCAACTATATGCTGGCTCAGAGCTACCCTATCCATGTCCTATAATGCTTCTAAACATATGTTTTGTTTTAACGACAGCCCTCTGCCCTACATTGGGTCTCAGGATTCCAGAAAAACAATGGCTTGATTTATTAAATCAAACTCTTACATTCTTTTTCCCTAATACCAATGTTTAGACACTTCCCCTTCTCCTGTATGCGTTGATTCTTCCCATTACTGCTAATGCAAAATTCATGCCAAAGGGCCCTTTCTGTATATTCTCATTAAAATTGTAATAAAGGACTGTGTCTAGCTTCCATGATTTACATCAACATGCAGTAGGAGTTGCAATGGAAGGTTTTCATTAGACAGCTTAATCACAATGCTGAACAACAAAATGACACCATCTGCAATGAATATTCACTCCACAGCTAATGCCTGTGTTAAAAATTCTGGCACATCGCATTCCTAGACTTTTACACTAATGCTGCATGTTCTTTCCTGTCTATTAGGGGAAAAGTACAGCAATTTATTATGTGAAATTAAAATTTCTATTGTCTTTAATATGATTGTTTTAATTCACAGTAAGCACATAATAAAAATGAGACAAGATGTGCATAAATTACAGCAGTGGCCTAAATTTCATAGGAATGAAAATACAAATCTGGAAATAAAATGCTCACTCATCCCTGACTGAACAATAAGTGTGGTTATTGTTCAGATAACCAGAATCTGAACAATAGATTCTAACGGAATCATCCACCCTTTGATGCTATCATATATTTTGTTTTCCTTTATCAAGAATATGGATGAAAGATGTCATAAGCCTGTAGGTCTCTCTGTATTTCCTTTAATTCTCCAGTTGTGCACCCAAAAAACCTAACTGGGAAATTTGCAATAATTATAAATCCCATGCTCCAAATGAACAAATGTTTCTGCTCTACCATCTTTGATCCACATCTTAGAGGCTCCTATTCAATTTATCTTTTAGTAACATATCAAGACATTCATTAATATGCTTGGCATTTGTATGGACATTGGCATCCTTTGTCTCTTATTGCTGGTGCAGAATGACCATTCCATTCCGAGCGGAACAGTGGAGCTCTGAATCTTGGCAGATCGCTCTAGGTGCATGGGGGGGGGGGGGGGGAGAGATCAACAATAAATACTGTAATGTCAATTCCATTGAGTCTACCAGAGTAGCCTTTACCTAGCTGAGAAAAAGCACAGCTATTTGTTTTTTTATTTTATTACAGTATTTATATATTACCTTTCTCATAGACTCAAGATGGTTTATGTAGGCATTGAAAAAACCCATTTTCAATGAGGTTTTTACAAGTATTGTTCCATGAGAAAATCTCATAGAACCCTCCATTCCTTCAGATGCTTTCCATCACACTGCAATCATCATCTTGGATGCTGACCCTTGAGTCCTCCAAAGCTCTCACAGAGAGCTACAAACCAAGCTTCAGACTGGTTCTCAAGATATAGTCTGCTTTTTGCCAGCTGACTCCTCCCACGAAAAATACACTTTTAAAGGGAAAATGTATCATGTTATATTTTAGGTGGAAAGGTTTGAATATAACAATATGTGTCACTATTCATGATATTCCAGACCCCCTATAGGTCAAGTCCTGGCAATATGAGAACTTCCTCAAGCTACCTAATAAAGGGATCAATTCGAATTCTTTACACGTACATGATGATGCCACTTACCTTTTCAACAGTCACTTCTCCTTATAGATTCTAGGATCTAGAATATTCTGTGTAGATGTAATATTGAGGCAGCAGCTAAACTTGAGTCAGATGGAAACTCTTTGCTGAATAGACAACAGAAAAAGCCCATTTTCCAGCAGCTTATAGAAATTCATTTGTATTTTCTATTTTTTAAAAATGGGGAAAATATAATTGTGTATTTATGAGGGCTGCAGCATTTAACTTTTGCAGCCATTATGTAGGTGGATCTATATTTTTATGAATGAGCTAAATCAGTGGTTCCCAAAGTTCTCCTTAGGATGAGGGAGCCACCTAAGTGCTTGCAGGAGTGGGGGCATTGCAGCAACACAATTCCCAGGATTGCACTGCTGCTGGGGAAAGGTGGGTTTCCTGGCTTACATGATGTCAGTGACGGGTCGGGAGGCGAGCACAAGGAGCCCCGTGGACACCTCTGCAGGGCTCCCCAAGCCATGAAAACTTAAAAAAAAATGCAATCAGAATTCACCTTGGTTCCACAATTGGAAACAGGAAGTGGTTTCCAATTGCAGTTTTGTGTTTTTTTTTTAATTTTCAAGGCTTGGAGAGCCCTGTGGAGGTGTCAGCAGGCTCCCTGCATCCCCCAGACCCCTTTGCTGGCTTCAGACAACGTTATACACTAAAATGACTGGTTGACATTTCCAAATGGTGGCCAAATGGTTGGCAACCTTCAGTCTTGAAAGACTATGGTATAGGCCTACAGCACCCAAGACACTTATGAACTGGCATCACCATTGCTTCACCATGGACCATGATTACTAATGGAGTTTCCTGTACCTCCCCTTCACTCAGTTTAGAAGAACTTGTAGCAAAGCAACCATGAACTGAGTTCAAGCTGGAGTTTGCAATGACCTATTCATAACAGTCACTTTCTCGATGGTCATTTGAAGTAAATCATAAATATTCACTTAAAAGTCAAGTTGATGACATATTCCAGGGCCTCCACTGCTAGTAAACAAAACGTTTCTCTAAATGGGCTTTGGATGAAGAAGGTATTTTATGCTGTTTATCTTGATTTGCTGTTAGACCAGGAACAAGTCTTTCATTGCCATACTTTCAAATGATAATTGATAAGAACACAGGTTCCACACAAGGCAATTTGTCTGTTCCTCCTATCTGCGACTTGATCACAGCCTTTGATGCTCCTCTTTTCATAAACAGAGGATACTGATGACCAACTTCATTAAAACATGCATACTGCCCAGTTACTATGGTTGCTGGTTTAGACAACACAGCTTCTAATCTAAATCCACTGTGAAGCTGCTACACTCAAGATTTTCAATCAGATCTACAGTATTGAGCCCCCTACAGAGCTCTGCGTAGGGCTCCTCATCTGGTCAGCCTGCATTAGTTACAGTTGTCTCTCCATCTACAGTTGTCTCTGCTTTTTGCTGAGCAGGGGCATCTGTGAAACTGGAGAGCTAGAAATATGGCCATGTAATGCTATCAACAGCTGCATGGCCTATGCTGTATCTGATGCGGGTCAGAAGCAGGCAGGAGGTCACCTTGGGGTAAGGCAGAGGTTTTCGAACTGGGGCATCCCAATGACCCAGCCTGAGAAGCCCTGCCCCTTTCCCCGGAAGGGGAAGGGGAAGGGGAAGGCAGTAACACAATCCCTAGGATTGTGCTACTGCCAGGGATAGGATTTTTTATGAACTTACCCACAATACCAGTACCAGAATCCTGGGGGCCCAGGGGGTCCGGGAGCCCTCCACAGGGCTTCCCATGCCTCCACACATCTAAAAATAACAAAAAATGAGCATTTTCTGTTTTGTTTTTTTTTACAAAAACTGGAAATGCCCATTTTTTGTTCAAAAGTCAAAGATTGTTTATTGTATTAGCTAATAGCCATCACAATAAGATAAAACATGTAAATCCAAAAATGCATCAAAGATACAAACAATGATAAAATGAGGTCAAAATCAAGCACAAAAGGCACCTACACCCATCATATTAAGGAATCTCCTTTACAATCTACTGCTATTTCCCCCAGGTAGTTGGCACGAATAGTTCTGGCAGCTTTGGCAAACAGCGCCACGCTATAGGTGACCGATGGGTCATAATCGGAAAGTAACCAATGCAATTTCGTAAGTGTGTTCTCCCCTTGAAGGGTAGCCAAAATAGGCTCCAAAAATCTTAACCTAGGATTTTGATAAAGCTGACAATGAAGCAGGTAATGTACAATATCTTCAATCTGTCCTGCTCCGCAAATACAAAGCCTCAAATGCCTGGGAATGGACATATATCTGCCATCTAGAACTGCAGTTGGCATGGTTTGAAAACGCAGTTCAGTGAATGCCTTTCTCAAGGAGGCAAAGGTAAGTGAATATAAATATTGCACTCTTGAGTGACTTGGTTTCAAGAAACAGTACAACTGGGAGAAATTTGAAGATCTTACTATATCTAAATCCTGATCATTATCCAGTTTAAACATCCATTCCCTTAGCATTTGTTTTATTTCAGAAAAGACAAAAATGTCAGTAGAAAGGGCTTTAGATTTTAGGAGCATTTGCACCTGAGTGGCCCAGCCTCCTCTTCTCCACTGCTCAGCCAAACAGAGTTTAGAAAGACGATTTTCCGACATGTCCAGGACTCTCTTGTAATAAGAAATTATAGCCACAGCAGCCCTGGCCTTAATAGATACCATACCTGTCTCCATTCTAAGAAAAGCTGCCGGAGTAGATGGTGGAACAGCTAAAATGTGCCTCAAAAATTTATTTTGAGCAACTTCGGGAATATATATGTTGTTCTGTTTAGTACCCCAGATCTCTATACCATATAACATTTGGGAAATTACTCTCCCCGAGAAAACCTTTAAAGCTGGAATTACCAAATTGCCTCCTCTAGAATGGAAAAATTTTAATAAGGCATAACTTGATTTTTGTGCTAATGTTTTAACATTCTGAAGTTGGAATTTCCAGCTGTTTCTTTCGTCGAAGAATACACCCAAATATTTAAAAGCAGGAACTTGTTCAATCTTGCGATCACCCAAAGTCCAACTAAATTTTGGAGAATGCTTGCCAAAAACCACTATTTTGGATTTGGCGTAATTCACCTTCAATTGCTCCGAATCACTGAAATCTTGCAGCTTATTTAGGATTCTCTTAAGCCCTTTCCTATTCAAAGATAATAAAACAATGTCGTCTGCATAAATGAGGGTTGCAATCTTATGATTTCCAATTGAGGGGGGGAAATGATCTGCATGAGTTAGAACATTTACAGTGTTGTTGATATAAAGATTGAAAAGAAGTGGGGCCAACAAACACCCTTGTCTAACACCTTTGGTAGAACAAACTTCCTCCGTCAGTCTACCATCTGCATTTATCCTTACCCTCAAGGTGGTATTGGTATATAATTCTTGCATTAAAAGCAGCAACCTCCTATCAATATTAGTCCCAGCAAGCTTATCCCATAGACGATCCCTAGGGACTGTATCAAATACAGAAGAAAAATCTATAAATGCTGCAAAGAGCCATTTAAATGGCCTACTTGTATATTTACAGATTAAATGATGAAGGACAAAGATTTGGTCCACTGTACTACGGCCTTTCCTGAACCCAGCTTGTTCTTGATGCAAAATATCATTTTCCTCAACCCACTTAACCAACTTCAGAAAGGAGATAACGACAGTAAATCTTAGAACTAATATCCAGTAGACTGATTGGGCGATAATTCTGGGGGTTGGAATTATCCCCTTTTTTATAAACTGGAAAAATAATACTCTGTCTCCAGCCTTCCGGGAAAATCCTGTGGCATTAATGTAAGTAAACAATTTGGCAAGGAAAGGGGCCCACCATTCAATGTTGGTCTTATACACCTCAGGAGGAATCATCTCCTCACCAGGTGCTTTTCCTGTTGCTAAAGCATCTATAAGTTCATCAACTTCCTGTTCCGTGACTGGGGGCCATTCCGGTGTTAATGCCAAAAGTGACTGACTATTGCTAACATTATTTTGCCTGGCATTGGCAGCACTGTCAAATATATTACTAAAATAGGAACACCATGTACCGGCAGCAATACAGTCATTCATTTTACAGCTAAGACCCGGGTTGGGAGGTGAAATTAAAGACCAAAACTTTTTTTCATTCTTTTCCATGGCAGCCTTCCCCAATTCCTTCCACTGAGCTGACATGTATGCACTCTTTTTTTGCTTCAGAAGTTCCTTATATGTTGAACGAAATTGGGTCAAAGCATCTAAGTCTGAGGCTAGCCGAGTTTGTCTTAACTTCCTAATCAATTGAGTCAGATGTTTTTTGGCCAATCTACATTCCTTATCAAACCAGCTACTCTGGTAACGGGCAGAACCAGGTTCCCGTGACTTCTGAACTAATAAAGGCCTTAACTTTGAGATAATATAGTTAAGGCCTTCAATAGGATCCATTATCTCCTTTAACTACGTCCCTATGCAAAGCCACAAAATTAGTTTTTTTAATAATTCCCTGATTGATAAATCAATAGTGGGGGACCATTTCAATCGTTTCCCCACAACAATAGTCCTCTCAGCCCAATCAGTAGAAATAGAAGGCAGCTGAGGGATTCCCATTTTTTGTTACTTTTAGATGTTTGGCGGGATGGCGAGCCCTGTGAAGGGCTACCTGGAAACCCCCCACCCCCCGATTGCCCTGGACTCTGGAGCTGGCTGCAGGCAAGTTTTAAAAAAAACAACCCTCCTGTCCCTTAGCCCCCTGCACACACTTACCTCAGGTCTCAAACTCCCAAGGAGTTTGAGAACCAAGGGGGTAACAGGATACTTTTCCTGTAATTCGTATAACATCCCAGTCTGCCATATGGGGCTACTTGGATCTGTCTGGTCTAGAGGGTAGAGCCTCCGTCTGCCTGAAGATAACATCCACAAGGTCGCCAGTTCAAGGCCACCGGCACCGTGCGACCTGGAAGCAGCTGACAAGCTGAAGCCGAGCAATTCCATCTGCTCTGAGCGTGGGAGGATGGAGGCCAGAATGTGAAGCCAGATTGGAATGAAACACCTGAATGTAGTGGTTCTTGAAAGAAAGAACCTTCTTTCAAATTGTAAAAATCCCTATTTAATAAGGGATTTAATAAAAAGCCTGCCTATGTAAACCACCTTGAATAAAGTCTTGAATAAAGACCAAGAAAGGCGGTATATAAATACCTGTTGTTGTGGTTGTGGTTGTGGTTGTTGTTATTATTTAGATGGTGCAAATCCAAGAAGCCTATGTAGGGCTCTGAGGCCTGAAAACACGGGTTAGGATACAGCATGCACTGTCAGCACCAATCCTGCCCCCCCTTCTGGGTCTGATCATCTCCCTGTTCTACCCTCCCCTGTCCAGAAACATCCCCTCTGCACCCCCAGAACACCCTCCTGCCACCTTCTGCCACCCCCAGTGCCGCCCAGCGCAATCTTACCTGGTCTGGCCACTGCAGGGATTGGATATGGAACTTAGCAGGCTGATGTATGTCGTCGTGCCAGCACAGCCCGCTCTTGAGTCAGTGCTCTGACTCTGGGGCTGGTACAGGGGGACTGTGCTGGTGCAATGCAATTTTAGAATTGGGCTGTTAGTCAATGCTTCTGTATTATCTCTTTGTAGTAGAACCATTGAATATAAATATAATCCAAAGCAACAAATACTTAACTGTTCACAAGTTCAGATTGTGTGTACAGAAGAGTGCTATAATAATTGCAGTAATACTGTATATAGTATGACAGTGTAATAATTCTCAAATCTTGCTAACAAATATACCTTTTCCTTGCATAGCAAAATACTTTGCAGCCTGAGTGTAGCACCCGTGGATGATCCCCACATATAGCATAAGTAACCTGCATGGTGCAAGACTATTCAAGCAGCCGCTACATGATGGTAAAAGTATGTGTGGTGTGGCACCACTTACATTGGAGTGTAGTTGGTACCTTTAACAGATGGTAGAAATCTGCATATTTGATCCTGCAGAAATTTATTTTGTACAATCTCGATTTAACCCAAACTAATCTCCACAGCAGCCTTGGCAGGAAAATGAAATTTATGCTAGAAACAAATCTGTCCAGAGGCCATATCCTTGCCATGTGTAAGAACCACCCTTCCCCAGTGGCGTCACTAGGTTTGTGTCACCTGGAGTAGGAGGCCAGCATGTCATCCTTATGATGGACCTCCTCCCATGCAGTGGGCAAGGCAATGCCCCTGACAGCGGGCATGGTGATGTACAATCTCCCTACCGCTGCTAATTTTTTGGCTATAACTTTTGATAGAATAGAAACATTTCAATGTGGTTTATTTCATTGCATTCTGCATGAAATTACATATTGATTGATATATAACATGATGGTATTATTAAAAAAATACCAAGATTTTAATCATTTTGGTAAGTAGTGGTGTCACACACACACCCCCATGCATGTCACCCAGTGTGGCTTGCACCCTTGCACCCTCTAGCAACATCACTGCTCTTCCCTTTCTTTCCATCATAAAAATAATTTTTTAAGTGTTGTTTTGGCTCTGCCACCCTTTTGATTTTTCTGACATTCATATGACATGTGAAATGTAGTGTAAGTACCATATTACCTATTATAAATGAAAAAGCAAATTTGTACATCAGCACATTTCTTTAAGTTTTGACCCACAGTTAGTCAATGTACAGGAACTATATGTCCTGTAGACAACTGACCACTTTTTAGCATTAAATGCTTGGGAGAGGGATAAAATCTCAGCTTTACTTTATATACACTCTCCATGCTTCATCAAACCACTGTCTTTCAATTATTTTTTATCCCCAAGAATTATCTGATCAGAGCCTGGAGTCGTGAGGGAGTAATCTTGTTATACTAAATCTCGTTTGCAAGAAATCCCATCTGTATGGCGAGCTCTTTTAATGGTCTCTTTTAAGAGGATTTGGAGATTCATCTGTTCCTGACTGGTTCCTAATTAAGTGCAAAACATTGTACAAAAAAATTCCAAAATCCAAAGTTAGCATAATACCTTTTTTAGGACCAATTAAAATGTCACAAAGTAGTAACCTTTAAAGTTCTCATCTACTTCAGGCTGAACATTAAAACAAAGAGAAAAAGGAGACAATGCTGGGCATGATGAAAAAACTTGAAAGCCTGCAGTTTCTAAAGGTCAAACTAGATGAGACATGGGCAGCCCAATCCTACCTAACTCCATACACAGTGATGCAGTTGTGCTAATGTGGCATCCACTATATCCAATGGGGGAGTTTTGGCTTCTTCAGGGGAAGGGAACATTTGGGTGCTTAACCCTTTGTTCCCATTACGATTTTTCACTAAAGATTCCCCCAAAGCTGCTATGGAACCACTAAGTGGCCATTGCTATGGGGGCCCCCAAAGTAGCTTTTGGGATTTTCAGTGAGCAATCAGCCAAGAGATAAGCATTCCCTATTCCATTCCACAGTCTTGACCTGGATTGGGTCTCTATGCAACTGTTGTTTAAAATACAAGTAAGACTACACCCAACTGATGACTTTATTTATTTATTTATTTTTGCTCAAACAGTCTGGAGACAAAGTGTAGGAGGTTTTATGCAGACTTAATTGATTTTATAGAGTTGCACTTTCTCAGGATGTGATTCTCTGATGCTTTGTTAAAAAATGTTTTATACTACTGCATACCTTCCCTTGACAGGAAAGGTATGCAGAACACAGGAAAGGTATGCAGACCAGAAAGGAGACAGACCAGGGACAGACTGCACTTGCTCCCGGTGTGGAAGGGATTGTCACTACCGAATTGGCCTTTTCAGCCACACTAGACGCTGTTCCAGAACCACCATTCAGAGCGCGATACCATAGTCTTTCGAGACTGAAGGTTGCCTACAACAATACCTTTCCTTGACACCAAACTGATGCCACCATTAATGCTTTACATTCTTGTGGTAAAAGGCAATTAAATGGTTTCATAGTAATGAGATAGAAACAGAACATAATCCTCTACTAACAAATGCTCATATGACAAGAGGAAATGATAAGGTTACCAGATACAAAGTGGGATGGAGTGCCAATATCTTTAACCATTGTATAGAAGAAGTAATTTTGGCAGATGCAGCTTTATAAATCCTTCCATGTTGAGCTGCAACTGCCAAAATTCCTTCTTCTACACAATGGTTAAAGATATAGGCACTCTGTGTCCCTCTTTGTATCTGGTAACCCTAGGAAATGATCCGTAACTATTTCTTTGTGATATCAACTGGATGTCACGACCTACCAGTTCATGTAACGCATCCCCCATCCCCAAGATCACATTGCTAAGGGGGTGAGGGGGTGCTTTCCACTTACATTGAATGATGTAGGGCTGCAGCAGGCTGCAGGAGGTGCGGGGAGCCCTGCACAGCGCTCCCCACGGCTAGGAACATTCATTAAAAGCGGGTGCAAAGCATTTCTGTTTTGCAGGAGGTGCTTTGAGCCCACTTTTAGTGAACATTCCGAGCCTTGAGGAGTGCTGCAGAGGGCTGCGCAGAGCTACGCAGGGCTCCCCGCACCTCCTGCAGCCTGCTGCAGCCCTACATCATTCAATGTAAATACAAAGCACCCCCTCTTTGCCCCCCTTGCTCTAGCCCCTCCCCTGCAAGAATGTACTGAGGGAGAAAAGCTCCCTCAAAGTTTGATAAATGCTGTGACGAATCCCCTTCCTTCACAATAAGTATACATACCAGAAGATTGCTCCAATTACATGGCCAGGCCAGGCACACCCAGGTCAATCTGCCAAGAAGCAAGCTCTGGCCTGGAGTCCCAGGTGAAGGCAAAACCTAATCAATCCCAAACACAGTCCAGAATGATAATCCTGCTTTAAAGCCAACTCTTAGTTCCCCGATAAACTATTGTTATGTGCGCACAGCCTTCAAGGGGGCTGCCTCAAGTTCATTGTCCAATTTCTAGGTCAACCAGATCAATGCTAGCACGTTCTGAAATAACCTTATTAGCTCTAGAAACAAGAAGTTACTGTTAAAATAATTTGCAGAGAAGCCCCCACTTGTTTCATCAGCAGCTATAGCAGTAGCTATAGAGTATGATGTTGTCTATGCCTCATTTTGCTTTCCTCAGCCAGTAAGTGAGGTTTTTTCCTTCTATTGACAAAGCCCTGATTGTGATAATAAACGTCTGACTAACTTAGGTCAGTGGTTCCCAAACTGTGGTCGGGACCTACTGGTGGGTCAGGACCTGATTTTTGATGGGTTACCAAAGAATGATGGAAAGATCAGATAACTAATTGCCTCAAGCCCTGAGGCTAGCTGATTGATTGATTGATTGATTGATTGATTGATTGATTGATAGAGAGAGAGAGAGAGAGAGAGAGTGGGAGAACAGATACAGCCAAATAATTAGGTTTTTCTTCTTACTGTAGTCAGGCTTTGGCCCATACATTGTGCACCATCATCAGTTCCTTGGAAGATGTAGTCAATCTCTTCTCCTCCTCTTCCTCCTTTTCTATCTAGAACCAATCTCTAGTTCTTGTTTAGAGCCTGAAATTTTTGAAATGTCTGTCAAGAGAGGCAACATACCCACAGCTGAGCCTATATCAGATGCTCTGTATGAAAGAGGTGAAAATTTATAAACCTGATAGCACTTGCAGTGTGAAATCCCCATTTCTAAGGTAATTGCTTTTGGAGTTAGGACAACTGCTGTAAATCAAAACATGGCCTTTGTCACAAATACCATTTTTTGTTATGCATGTACAAAAGTTACAAAATGCTATAGCCATCCCGGCAGCACTGTAACCATGCTATAACTTTATAAAGTTTATAAATGTAGCAAATGTTGTATAATATAAGTCTACAAAGGTAATTTGATAAAGTAATTACTTCTGATCTTGTACATTTTATTCTGCATATTTACAATTTAATGTTTAACAATTTAACATTTATTAGGGACTACTTTAGAAAAAGGACAAAAGGGGGTTCCATTCATCTGACCAGATAACCTTGAAGGCCATTTCACGTTTCAAATGCAGACAAGTGCCGTCAGCATTCTGCAAAGTCAGAAGTGATGCAACTCAAAGAATAAATCATAGCAGTGAATCATCTTAGTAATAACAATGCTTGGATTAAGACTCTACACCTTGTGAATAAACATGAGCTGAACTTTATGTTGGAAGACAAAAGTATAGTTTATCTAAGTTGCATTCTGAGTTTTCATTTACAGCCCATTTCTGAATAGATTGCTTTGAAGCTCCCTAGATTTCAATCCATGCTGTTGTTTTACTACATTTTACAGCAGTAGAACTTTATGGTAGAATGTTTCATGCCCATACTACTGTCTTGCCACTGTTTTGCTGCGCATTGATTCAGTAAATGCAGACTGCAGTGCTTTCAAGTAAGTTACTGTACTTGCTACATTAATATCACAAGAACTCAGAAAGGAGCTAGGACCAAAAGATAATGTTTTGTGTACACCAGTCTAAGATTCTGCTCAAAATTTTGCAGGCCATTTAGAACTAATCAGATGTAGTGGTTATCTACACAGGTGCTAGCCTTAGCCTTGTATGTTGGCAATGAAGCAAAGCACACTTTGCACATACGCAAGAGCAAACTCAGCGCGGCCTTGGTGACATGCTAGGTCTGAAGCTTTGTAGCCTGTCAACAAGGCGATGTTATAAAGAATCATATCTAGGAATGTGATTGTGGTTTAGCTAGAAAGCCGACTGGTTACAGCCAGTGTGAGTCTCATCATCTTCTTGGAAATTTCCCTATTACGCAGACTATTGACTCATGCTTTAGTATTGTAAACAAGATCAGAGAATGGAAAACCCCAGCCTGTTGTGAATTGTATGAGAAGGAATAAAAGGCAGAGAAGGCTGAATCCCAAAGCTTCTTCTTCTGCATCTGGCCTTCCTTCTGCATCTCGCTACTATACTTGTCTGTTGTATTCATTGCTATAACTCTTTGCTGCCTCGAGATCTAACTTTCAAACCCTCAGAGTGCTTCTGCTTTTAGCACTCTCCCATCAGGCCACAAGATATAGTCTTGTGTGTCTCCCACCAAGCACCAAGGCCCTCAAAAGCCTTGGGTGCTCCCCAGAGCAGCATTTTGCGCTGCTACAATCAATAATTCATAGTTAAGCACTGGAGTAATTGTTGCCTATGACCTCACTTTCCAAAACATGCAGTCTCTTCTGACTCTGTCTTGGTTCCTTAGTGGACATTTCTGAGGGTCAGTCAGGACTTTGCCCTGAAGGGCATGTGGCACATCTCCATCTAACCCTGATCATGCTAATAAAGGGCCATTGATTGGAATGGGGCACTGTAGCACTGTGGGGCATCTGTGTTTCACCTTCCTCATAAGTTTTGCAAGTTCTGTCTCCCCAGCTTAGTACAGCATAAGCAAGTCTTCCTGAATAATACATTCAGCCTAAGCTCCCAGTGGCCAGGTCACCTGGACAGTCTTTTCAGCCTCTTTCTCCAGAAACCTCTCCCACCAATAGCCTAGCATGACCTAAGCATCTTGCCATTCTTTTGTGCCTCAGGGACTCTCCAACTGGGGCACAATTAAACCTTTGTGCCCTCCTGGAAAGACACCTTAACTCAAGCCAAGCCAAGGAAATTCCTGGCTGCACATCCAGGAGATGTTCCAGATACCATCATTCACCCTGGAATGTCCTTGCATTCTTTGCTCAAAATTCTATAACTACCTCTGTTTTTTTAGCAAAATGTTGGCTTTTTCTTCCACACTGATGGCAACTACGCTGTCCATTTTGATAGTCTCTCCCTCCAACAGAGACTCTGTCCGTTCTGCTCTGTCCGTTCTTGGTGAGATTTTCCCACTTAGAGAGCCTCTTGCCTCAGTAGCCACCCTCACCACTGGAGGAGCCAGGTATGTTCCTGTCCCCCACTGGGCACCTTTCTAGATGCATTTTTCCTTTTTCCTTAGGATTTGAAGCCCTGCAGCCATCCTCCCTTCACAGAAGGTTATATACCCCAGTCTACTCAGCAGACTTAAGTAATTTTTCTCTTCCCAACTTCCTCTAACACACATAACAACTTTCTTAAACCCTCAATTTCCCAGTGCCTGTTTTATTAACCCTTCACCTCATTTTCTCTTTCTCTTCCATTAAGTTTTGTTTGATGGGCAAAATTCAACAGAGCTGGCAGTCTCTCTTTCCCTCCTTCACTTATCCCATGTCTGTCCAAATGGAGTTATTTACAAATATCATTTCATCCACAACCACTTAAATCTTTGTGTAACTGGTCTTATGTGCAACCCACATCTTTGTCTGCTATCCTATATCTCTTGGCAATCTGAGGTTGTTTGCTTCTCTATCCAGTCTTGTTCCAAAACAGACATACACTGCATTTCAGCCCCTCTAGATACAAATTCCCCTTTATTTAAATTCTAGGCCTGAGAGCATGTCACATGTGCTAGAAGGGGTGTGTGTGTGTGTGTGTGAGAGAGAGAGAGAGAGAGAGAGAGAGAGAGAGAGAGAGAGAGAGAGAGAGAGCATTGCCAACAGTGTCTTAGATTGTTTCTGTGCTTCCCATAATACTATACATAATTGCATGTAAGATCTTAGGGTGAATGTTCAGGGGCTATTCAATAAATTTCATTCTTGTAACATTATTGCTAGATGAACTAGATATGATTTGGGAGATGTGTGATCAAATCCCTCAGTAGTGTTTGCTTAATAACAGCTGCAGAAAGGGTGCCCCCAACTGGACTGGGGGTGGGGCCATCATATTGGGAGCAAAAGCAGTTAACCCTTTCCCCATGCCATTTCCCCAATTTCAGTATCTCCCTGCCCAAGCTGGCATAAGACATAAAGGCACAATAAAAGTCCTATCAGTTTTACCTCCTACAACATTGTTTCAATATAGCATCTCTTTGTCCTGGGTGTGATCTTTACAGTACTACAAAAAAGAAAAATGTTAAAACCTGTCAAACCATTCAAAAGTTCAGGGCAAAATAGTACACCCATCTGCACTGAGCTTTCATCCATCAAAAGGTGCAAAAGTTCCGGTGCTCCAATGAAAGCGGTGCATTCTTACTAGCACAGGGCCAATTGCTTGCTGCCACAAAATGCTTTGGGAGATGAAATAGTGGGCAAGGGAGTATACCCTAGATCAGTTGTTCTCAAACTTTTAGCACCGGGACCCACTTTTTAGAATGAGAATTTGTTGGGATCCACCAGAAGTGATGTCATGACTGGAAGTGACATCATCAAGCAGGAAAATTTTTAACAATCCTAGGCTGCAATCCTACCCACACTTACCCAGGAGTAAGCCCCATGTACTATCATTGTTGAAAGCATATACAGAGTAGCCTGCTAAAAGTAGAGATATACATATATAACATTTCCCCAAATGCAGTCACATACCATGATAGCATCAAGTCTAATATATTAAAAATAAAATATTGAAATGAATGGGGACCCACCTGAAATTGACTCATGACCCACCTAATGGGTCCTGATCCACAGTTTGAGAAACACTGCCCTAGATGTCTTGTTCAACAAGAAGCCTATAATTCCCAAGAATGAGTCACATCCTAGCTCATCTTTCACCTTTGTCATGTAGGAGGAGTGATGGTAGTGGTGGTTAATTACACAACAGGCTCCAAGCTAAAGTCTTGGAGAGTACAGTACTATGCATACATTAGACCTGTACTATAGTTACCTTCTCACACAGTACTCTGTCATCCAGGAACATAACCACAATGTTTAGGCTGTATTACTGTATAATATTATTGTATATTGGGGGGCAGATTTTTAATAAAGAGCACGGTGGAAAGCTAAATCAGAGGACCCCATGACTGGTTGATAGCATTTTAAAAAGTTAACTGCCCAATCCTGTGCAACACTACCACCACCAGAACTAGCGTTCTGGAGACAGTTCATGTTTTATAGCATCATAAATGCCACTGTGGACTGCCACTGAAGATGGCAAGGAGGACCCCACAGAAGATGGTGGTGAAGAGGAGAAGGGGAGCACTGCCTATGTTGCTAAGTTGATGGGGTGGGAGGAGTGGGGGAGCTGGAGGGTCAGGGTGCAACAGGGGGCCAGAAGTGGGTCAATGGTGGTACCTGATGTAAGTAAGTTGCACTGGATGTTATCCCTTCCAAAGTCAACCACCCTGGGAAGCTCTGTCCCTGGCCCTTTAAAGGGGGGAAGGGTCAAGGCAGCAACACAACCCCCAGGATTGCACCGTCTGTTGCCAGGGACAAAGAGGCTTTTTTTTCAACTTACCCCTTCCTGTGTCAGCCTGGGGGGGGGGATGCAGAGAGTCCTGCAGAGCTCTATGCAGGGCTCCTCATGTCTTGAAACAATGAAAAATGTGATCACAACCCACTTCCAAGTTGCAATTGCTAAACTGAAGTGGGTCAGGATTGCACGTTTTCATTGCTTTGAGGTTCAGGGAGTCCTGCAGAGGGCTCTGCAGGGCTCCCCACACCCCCACCAGAGGCCAGCACAGGAAGGAGTAAGTTGAAAAAAAGCCCCTTGGTCCCTGGCAGTGGCGCAATCCTGAAGATCACATTGCCACCATTCCCCTGTCCCTCAAAGACTTACTAAGGTTCTCAAACTCCAAGGAATTTTGAGAACTGCTGCTATACATATTTACCTCTGAATAGTTATGCATAGAATTGCAGTGTTGTGTATCCATTTTCTTCTTTTGCTACTGCATAAAATGTTAATACAGCCTAACAGTTTAACAGATGCCTCATTTCTGTAAGGGTGGAGGTTGTCAGTGCATTTTTCCCAATCCGGCCTGACTTGCTCTGTAAAACCAACTTCATTGTAGAGATAATCCTCATCAACGCAGACTTACATTGCGCAATCTCCATGCATAGCTAGTGTTATATGATTCACAGATGCTGCTACCAAGTGGTAGATTGACATTCTCCACATATTAATCATAATCTTCACAGGCTCTTTCCATCTCCACTCTCAAAAGTCCCTTTCAGCAGATAGTATTGTCTGAAACTAATTGTATGGCCTGACCATTCATTCCTAAATCACTTTCAGCTTCTGGCCGCTGAGGCATTTCAAAAATGTGTCCTTCTAGACATTCCCCAGGAAAAATCTGTACAATGAATTAAAAGGTGTTTATATAACAGGTCAATAATGTGGACAAGTTCCAAATCAACAAACCATCAGTTCATCCTTCTTCTCCCACCCACTCCTCTTATTGTGGCTTCTTTTGGTCTTTCTTTTATTTTGCCTACTTCATCAATAAATTCCAGCCATCTATGCTGTGCATTTTCACTTAATACAGCAGCCAGTTCCTTCTGCCACAGACTGTGCTAGTTTGCTCTTGACACATGCACACCCCAGGCACTTTCTTGTGCAGCTAAAAATGCCTCTTAGTCTGGAATGTGACACTTATGAGCACTGTTAATGTGCAATAGAAAGTAGAAGAGTAATTTTTAAATACATATTTTGGGTTCCTTTTATCAGCTGCAGAAAACTGATATAAGAATCACAGTATGAAAATACGGTAACTTCTGACTTCACTTGGGCAAAAGTGAATTTTTAATGCTCATCTTACTACAAGACTGAGCTATTAATACCCCAGACAATGGCAAATCTCTGCCACTTGCCGAATACTGTAGATTTCATTGGCATCCTACAGGCATGTCAAGTATCATGAAGAGTCAACTCCAAGCCAGAGCTACAGAGAGGCAGATGGCATGTCAGAAATTAGGCTAGATCTTAACAATAATTCTTTTCAATGTGGAAATTCCAGAATGAGGCTCAGGTTCCATTGTGATTGGCAAATCACTCCAAGAAAACATGGGAGTGAAGAAGCAAACTCAACAGGATACATAACAGGATGGACCAGGACCACACCTAGCTATCAGTGTCAGGGAAACCACAGGCAGTTGCAGAGGCCACTATGAGCAGGGATGATGGGCAGGGTATATCTGAGAAAACATTTCAGGTGAACTAATGCAAGAAGAAAAATATCCTCAACACTTTAGTAAAATATCCTGTAATTTTAACCCTAAAACAAAGATCATTTCTTCCCTTTATCACAAAATAAAACACTCCCTTTTTCACACAACTGAAAATTCTTGAGATTCATCTTGATAGCTAGCTTGTACACTGATTTCACAGACAGGCAGCCCAATCCAGCACAAATTCCCACTCAGTAGTGCAGTGAGGCCAGCACAGGATGTGCTGCATCCTGTGGGGTAATTCTGCAGGCTGGAGGTCTCTTCATGGTAAGAGGACAGGCTTTGTTACTCTTCCAGGCCCATTGTCCTTCTATCATTTGACTGGCTCTGCTGTTCTTTAGCTCTGCCTGGTATAGCCCAGGTTCTTTGGTTTCCTCACGTTTAGACCAGCTGCAGATTCTGATCACATCCTCTGCTAGACACAGTGAAAACCCGTGTGTCTGGCCGTAATCATCAGTGAAACTAATTTCACTCCGGTGAAAACCAGACGTGAAGCGGGCTGTCATTGTTTCCAAACCAAACTCCTTACTGGACTCCTGCAGCTCATTTGGCCCTGTGACCAGAATATTTTGGGGCTACTTCATAATCCAATATTGTTGAAGACTCTATTTTAACTTCCAATCACTTGAATGCATGGGGAAATATGTATTCTACAATTTGCTCAGTGCCAAATCCCCAAATGTTCACCAAGTCATTATTAGTTTCTTTGTGGTTCCGAGAAATGAGATCTTTTTAAAATCCCTTTGTTGTTTCTCATGATTATCTTTTACAGGAAAAGCACAATGCTTCGTTAAACAATCTTCATTAAAATCCCTCAGATAGCATTTGGGTGATCACAGTTCTCCAGCTTATACCAGGTGCTGTAGGCTTATACCATAGTCTTTCGAGACTGAAGGTTGCCAACCAGCTTGTAAAGTGCAACTAAGAGCTCATTGTCTGCAGGAATAATTAACTGTACAATTATTCAAGTGGCCTCATGTATGACTTCACTATTATTTTGTAATGGGTCACTCTCTAAAAGGGCAGGAAGGCAATGGATAGTAAATGTACTTCACCCATAATTTATCATCACCATATGTCAATGCACTAAAAGGAAAGAGAAATCCATGCCAACTTGTCATGACAGCATAAGCTTGTATAACTTTCTGAATGCAACTATACTGCCTTCTAGTTAAACAATGCTGGTTAATCAAGTTTTATTTTTGGCTTAAGGGAAGGAATCAGTGGAATCACAACCAATACTCTAGCTCGCACCTAAACTTCATACAGCACTGCTGTGTGTTGCAATACTGCTGTGATTTTTAAGAGCTTTTCCAGGGAGTTACAAGCATATGAGAACCCACAATTATCGGTGTCAGATCTATAGTAGCATGAAATATCACTGTGATGGGCTGAGAAGCCCATAAAACAATTTTTAAAAATTGCATCTTGTTCAAATATGGTGTGAAAGTGCAAATGTCTTTAGGAAGCGTTCATTGTTTTGCTTTACTTTTTTGGGGGGGAGGAACAAGTTCATTAACTTCTACAGATGTACACAGGGAGAGTCATACTTTGAATTGTGGAGACATGGTCCATCAGATGCAAACTCTTCTTTCTTAACATTCTTTGGTCTTTATTAAAAATTAAGATTTTTCCTCACAGCCACACTGTTGACAGAACCACAAGACTGTGGCACATTTCGAATCTTGGCTACTCATGTGGTGTCCTCCTCCCCTTGCTTGAAACATTACACAACAGTTACCAGTTCCATCCTTTCTTCCTTCCTCCTAAGCTCCCTTGTGATGTTAAAGCAGATGGGTGTGAGATTAAATAACTGGCTAGGAGTTTATCACTAGGACTGGTAATGAAGCCGTGGTGGTTGCACATTTATTAATTTTATTTTTCTCATTTTTATGTCACCATTCCTCCAAGGAACTCTGGGTGGTGTACATAGTTCCTTCCCTCCCTTTGTTCTCACAACCACCCTGTGACATAGGTGAAGCTGAGGGATAGTGACTGGCCCAAGGTCACCCAGGAAGCTTCATGGCTGAATGGGTTTTTTAATTGGGATTGTCCAGGTTTGACTCATTTCTGCCCAACGTACCAGTATACACATCTGATCCTTGTTGTGTATATGCAACCTTGGGCAGAAATGGCTTATGTGCTATTTCCCACACTGTACAGCCATAGGCAATTGTTGAAGATGGCCTAGAAGTAAGGCTACTAGTGTCACCTGATTGGTTACATTCATTGAGCCCCATTCAGTGAGATACAAAATGGAGTGTTGGCACATAGGCCAAATGGTTTGGATGAACTCATATCTGCTGTTCTGCAGTCCAGCATCAGAAGTCAGCTTGCTCATGGTAACATCAATCTGGCTTCAAGTCTCCCTGGGTTCTGGGGTTCTTATCTTTGACCTCTACGCCTGACTGAGTACACATCAGTATGCAATGCATGCACAGAGAACAGAAAGTAAATTGCACAATTCAAATTCTCCAGCTTGTGTATAAGATCCAGAAACTTGCCACCAATCTCTTATTTCTTCTGTTATCTACTTCGTAGTCAATCAGAGCCTTATTCCTGGCAGTTACCAGTTAGCACATAGTGTTTTCTCCCCGTTCAAAGCATTTTCATGAAACTTCCTAAACATGAACACAAAAACAAAAACCATAAGAAGCACTCTCTTCACAATTTTTTTTTTTGGGTGGGGGGGGCTTTCTCACTATTCAAAAATAGAGAATACATTGTTCCCTATTTACAGATAGTTTAGGTTCTAGAGGTCCATTCATAACTTGAAACCAACGTTGGTCAGAACAACCAGTTCTTGCTGGCCCAATGCTATCAAATCTGTGAAGAAGCACCAGCAAAGGACATACTGCACAAGTGCAAAACCACTGACACAGCCATCTGCCCCAGTCGCATGCGTATTACCATTTCCACTACTCAAGGTATAGTTTATGAGACATTTTCCTTCCTGCTTTTCCCTTAAAGAGATACAATACATCCAGAAAGTATTTTCCTGCTTTTCCCGTAGACATACAATACATCCAGGAAGTACAATACATCCTCCAAGTATTATAAAAAGATTTTATGCTTTCACAAATTGTTATACACTATCTTCATGGATGAACCAACTTTTACAACCTCATTCAATTTGAGTCAGCTGGGAGATTACCAGTTTGGTAAACTCTAAAGGAGAGATTGTAGCTGAGTGGAAGAATACCTGCTTTGCAAGCAGGTGGTCCCTGGTTCAGTTCCCTGCATCTCCAGATAGGCAAGAAAGAGTTCTAGCATAAATGACATTTTGGGTCAAGCAGCAAGTGTGTGCATGTTCCCACACACACACACTGTGTCATCTCTATGCTTAACCTATATAACCTATGTTCTCATTTGTTTTAATGCCAACTGAAAACACTTCCAGTATATGTCAATGCCCTAGTTTGTTTATTACTTTACTGCCTGATAAAGATAAGGTATATTCGACTAGAAATTGCCCTGTAATCTAGAATTTGGACATTATTACACCTTGTATTTATGATGAATCATTTTTGTGCCCTTCTGCTTGGATGACCTTGTTGCATAGACCCAACAAATGTCATGTGTGATAAGATACCACATGTATATTTGGTGATTTGAAGTTTATTGGTACACTTTAATAACACCTATATTGTGAGTGAAAATATTTTATTCAGCACAGCTCAAAGACATTTCTTATGCTAGTGGCCTAAAAGCCAACGTTTTGGCTGATAAGTCTTTTTAAATATGTTGACTTTGAGACCTCTGCTCCCCCCTTCCTGACTTCTGCCCACCTCTAGCTTCTCTAGTCCAGTTACCAAGATTTTTGGAATTATTTTCAGCTGGCCATTGGGTTTGATATTCTTTTGTTGTAATATCTAATTATTTGTGTTCTTTTAAATTTGAAGCTTGGGAGTTTCTCATGAATCAGGGAGCACCTGGGAGTTCTTACTGTATTTTTTCTTATCTCTTTTGTCTCTATTAGCAATCTTGGATCACTGAAGAAAGATAAAATATAAATTTAAATAAATACATTTCCCTTGTGCGTATACCCTGATACACTGATGTGAGCACCATAGGACACCCCCACTTCTCCTGCTACTTGGCTATGCAGGATATTTTTTCAGCCCTACTTTCTCAGTGGCCATCAACTTGTCTATGGCCCTCTCTTGTTCAGGCCTCATGCATTGCTCCCCTTAGGTTCTTGCTTCTTGGGAAGCAGCCCATTCTCCCACAATTCTTTAGCCTTCATAAGTCTTCTAGCTGCATGGCACTTGAAGATAATAATATGAGCAGCACAGACTACACTATCTGCACAAGTCATGATAGGGCAGGGTGCACAGAAAACACATTGTAAGCGCACTTAAAGCTTTGAATCAAAGTCACTGTGCTCTGCAAACCACTTTACATGATCCACTGAAATGATATCCATGAGGCCAACTGAAGTGGTTGTCTTAGGCAGCAGACAGCAACTGTTACCCTGCACATGCCTGATCTTGTCTGATCTTGGAAGCTAAGCAGGGTCAGGCCTGGTTAGTACTTGGATGGGAGACCGCCTGGGAATACCGGGTGCTGTAGGCTTATACCATAGTCTTTCGAGACTGAAGGTTGCCAACCAGGCAGCAGACAAGTGGAAGGCACCTAACTCTATCCACCTTTACTGCTCCTCTTTCTCCTTTAATTCTTTGGATTGGAAAAGGAAGATGGAGACAGAAAGAAAGAGGAAACAATAAGGGGGGGGAGTGCTAAGCTAAAACACTGGAGATTGGAGGAGCAGAGGCTGGCACATCATTGGGTAAGATGGGCTGCATTTAGCATGCCACCCCAGGGCCTCAGAGACCTTCGGCTAGCCCTGACAGTCAGGATACAGTGGTGACAGTTTTAGAGTCTTATAGTGCACAAAAACAATATGTGGACTCAACAGCCAATAGCAGAAAACTGAAAGGGAGCACAGCACTACCTGGGGAAAGGGATAAGAGCCAAGTTGAATTCCAGGAAATCCTTACAAGGAATCATGAGTAACAGTATCTAGCAGTGCAGTTGATGATCAGACAATGTTATCCAACCAGCTGCAGCCTTTACACTTGTGCCAGCCAATCTGGACCAGGAATTTGTGGCCCAGGCTGTCAGTCAAAAGGCAAACAAGCCTTCAGCTCATATACAACCTAAGCCCTGGAATAGTTCCCTGAATAGTTCACTATACATCAGTACCCTTGGTTTACACGTCAACAACACCTGTTATTACAGGCTAAACCCCACATCCCTGCAGGTGGTTATCAAGTGACAAGCTTATCACTTTGAAAACCATTCAGTAAGGAGTACTGATCTCCTTACTGTCCCAAATATTTCCTGAAAATTTGACATGGCCATGAGTGACTTATTCCAGTTTAATGTTTTCCACATGTATTCCTTTTGGGAATCATTCCCCAAGGGCTCCCAAGGGTTCCAAAGGCTATGTTGGAAGCAGACTGAAGTGTAATAAAAGGCTTTTTAAAATCAAGGTCTTTTTAAAAATCAAATAAAACATGACTTTTTATTTGCTGACTAAGTATGTTCATTGGGAACACAGTTTAGATAGTTGCTAACCCAGAATAGAAGCTCTCAGCATCATTTTCCATTATTGTGTTCATTTTTAAATGAACCTTC
This sequence comes from Tiliqua scincoides, assembly GCF_035046505.1. NCBI lineage: Eukaryota > Metazoa > Chordata > Lepidosauria > Squamata > Scincidae > Tiliqua > Tiliqua scincoides. The sequence continues at coordinate 73,421,983 of NC_089822.1, forward strand.
AGCAACTTCAGCGAGTGATCCATCAGTTTTGTGGTAACTTTAATTCTTTTTCATTCTATTGGAACACTTTTATTACAGATTTGCGTTTGGTTACCCATATAGAAACTGCCAAGCTGAATCTTCAACCAGGATTGGAGCCAATAGCTGTCAATCCACAATATTAACCCAACTTTAAAAAATGCCTATTCATCTAAAAGCTTAAACACCTCTGTTATTTTTTTCTCCTTTTCTCCTTTTTGTTTTTTTTTTTACATTCATGACTGTAAGTGTGCTTCTGGAGTTTATACAATCTGGTAACGCCCAGATTAAATCATGGGAGGGAAAGAAAAGCCACTGGCTGCTGGTTATAAAGCGGACCTCTTCCTTGCCTTCAGAACCAGTCGCAGTTGCAAAAAAAAAAAAAGCCAGGCACCTGAAGAAACTTAGCATTCCCCCCCCTTTCCAGGAACACCAGTGAGAAAGGCAGCAAAAATGTTATACTGTAAATCCTTTACTGTGCAATCCTATGCAGGTCTACTCAAAAATAAGTTCAATTGTGTTCAATGGGGCTTATTCCCTAGTGTCATAGGATCTCAGCAGAACTGCCCAATTCTATTCAGGGCTTGTGTTGACAGAAAATGTGTTCCACTGGCGTGTGCAATCACAAAAGAGCAGTAAAGTGCTTTGTGACAGCATTAGTAGCTTATGATAGCTGCTATTGGGACACCTGCTGGAGCAGGAAAGTCTAGTGCTCTATCCTGAGGAGATCTCCAGCAGCCAAAAATCCCCTGTAGGTAATCACATGCATCCAATGGGCCATTTGTGTAAATGTGTGTAAAATTTGTGGGCCATTTGTGCAAAGTCAACATGACATCCTTCCCATCTTGTTTTTAATGACCCAAGGAGATGGATATTGGTATGGGGACCAAGGTGGTTTGGCACTGCTTCTGACATTTGATATCTGAAGCAACTTCTTCAAATTGCTTTGTGGCAATCCTGGCCCTGGCTACAAGTTATGTGAGCAGGAAAATGCAGGAAACCAGAGTGCAGATCAGTCTCAAATGGTGCTAACCTACACCCAAGTTTTTCACCATTTCCTACCTGGAAGCTCTTTCTATTTAGGAAATGTATTACATACAAAGCAAGTTTCCTATGAAACATGAATTTAGATTTATGGCTGCTATCTTATGCACACTTACCTGAAAGTAAGACTGAAGCTAGCAAGATTTGAGTAAACATGCTTGGGGTGCCGTGTAATAATTGAAACATGAAACCAGGAAGTAAAGCTGGGAGACAAGTTTTCTCCAACACCTTTCTCTAACCATCTCTCTTACATTTGGAGCACAAAAGAAAATACTGCCTTTCTCATTAGAGAACATGCACATACAGCGGCCTTGAGATACAAAAAGCCACTCGCTCAATTCTCCACTGTAGTCAGATTATCAGTTTGGATTTCCCAGGATACACAAGCAATACCTTATATTATGCACCTACCTGGCCCTGCTGTGTGTGTGTTTTCTTCCTTAAATTGCACCTGCCCCCCAATCTGGACTGCAGTATGAAAGTGGGGGGGTTGGTTGGTTTAACTCTTCACCCCACCACAGTCTCAATCCAAAATCCCTTTTGCAGTAGCTATATGCCCAAGTGGGAACCTCCCATTGGTGAAAGATGGAAGAATCACAATTCTGTTTGGCTCCAAATTTTTGAACAGAGTGGGGAAGACTCCAGACTTCTCCTCCTCCTCCTCCTCCACTCCCTTCTTCTCTCATAGTATAAGCCAGGAAGATGCCTATGATGCCCCTCAGGGATTCCCCCTTCTTCCCAAATGCAGGCAACCCTTCATATCAGCAGCCCCTCACATCAAACTGATGACAAGGGGCAGAGGATTTCCTGCTCTCTGCATTTCCCCTCCCCTCCCAAAAAGCCCTCAGCCTTTTCTGTTCCACTTTCCCAGCAGGCTGCCAGGGGAGGGAAAGAGCCTACCATCTACAGAGGAAAGGAAGCTCCATGGCTATACAGGTGTGTGTTGCTTAACAACCTTCCACTTAATGACAGATGGTGGTCAAAGCACAACAAAGAGGCTCTTAATGAGGCAGTCAGGTCTCCCATAGCCTGGGGCAGAGTGTTAGTTCACACAGCAAAGAGGCTCTTAATGTAAAGAAGAGGCCATCGGTCACCAGTAGCCTGTGAAGTCAGCCAGTATCTGGCAGTGTCTGGAGTGTCTGGAGACACTTCGGGAGTGTCTGTTTACACAACAAAGGCAAGTTTGTACTAAATGTTCACAATAACCTAATCACATAACAACAGGGATCAGAGAACGTATCCCTGTCGTTAAGTGGCACACACCTGTATAGGCACTATAGGGGACATACCAGTTGGAGCTACTCTTTTCATCACGGGTGGGGGCCCTGCATGAATAACCTTTTGTGAGAACCTTCTTGGAGGCCCTGCTTCAAAGGGAAGGCAGATCAGACTGGGGCTCCAATCCTCTCCACACTTTCCTGGGAGTAAGCCCCACTGACTATAACGGGACTTACTTCTGAGTAGGCCAGCAGAGGCTTGGGCTCTGAAACGGGAGGGGAGTTGGGGGATTCACAAAGAAGTCTTTCGCTCCATGACCACTATGCCTGGGGCAGCAGCGGCCCAAAGCGATAAGCCCGGGGGGTGCCCCCCAGGGCTCTTGCTGGCCAGGTGGGAAACTGCCACCCCTCTGCCCACGAAGCGCGCGCAGCCCGGCACTCGAGGCCCTTGTTGGCAACATTCCGGCCACCCGGGGAGGGGAACGCGCCAAGCCCCGCTGCGCTCTGCGCCAGCCCAACAGCACCCGAGAAGCGGCGCCCCGAGGTCCCCCCCGCCCGCTCCTCCTCCGCCATCCCTCCTCCCTCCCAGTGCGTTGTTGGGAGCCCGGCGCGCGCCAGCGCAGAAGGACGAAGCGCCAAGCAGGTGTAGTGCAGGGAGTGTGCGTGACACGCAGCGCGCAAAAACGCACTCGCAGCCCGGCGGAGGCAGCAGCTCCCCCCTCCCACCTCTTCTCCACCTTTGCATCTGGGAGCCGCAGAGCCAGGCAGACGCCAGCGGCAGCAGGAGGAGGCGGCGAGACCCGCAGAGCTGTGAGCGCGCCCTCCCGAGAGCAGCAGCAGCACCGCACGCTCCAGGGAAAGCAGCAGGAGCCGCAGGCTTTGGCACCGCAGCCAGGCTCCCCCGGGTCGTCGCGCCGCGCCTCTTTCCTGGGAGCCTCTCCGCCGCAGACGAGCCAGCCACCATGGTGAAGCAGCCGGGCGGCAGGAAGGGCGGCTGCGACTGCAGGCGCTTCCTCAGGAACAACTGGATCCTTCTCAGCACCATCCTCGCCGTGGTTCTGGGTGAGTCCTGCTGGGGCGCAGGGGCAGGCAGGCGGCAGGCAGGCGCGCGGGGCGGAAGGTCCTCTCCAAACCGCGCGCGCTCTCTCTCTCACGCACACTCTCCCCCCCTGTCTCACACACTCTGTCCTTGTATCACACACACTCTCTCCGTCTCACACACGCTTTCTTTCTTACACACACACATTCTCCCCGTCTCTCTCTCTCTCTCTCACTCACACACACACACACACACACAGAGATTTCCTCGCCTTTCCCCATTGCCGCTAGGCAGCCAGGCAGTACCAAGATGGGGCTGGTGACCAGGGCGGGGAGCTGTTTAAAGGGGCTCGCCTGCCTGGCCAGTGTCCCCATTTCTGGGTATTCTTTTTGGGGAGAGTGGATGTCTCCTTGGAAACAGACGTAGATGAACGAAGAGAATCGCTCTGGACCGGCCCAGGGGTAGGCATGATGCGGGGTGAGAGGATGCCGTCACCCCAGGCGGGGGTGAGAGAGGCTCGTCAGCTCCATTGCAAACACTGGAAGTGGGTGAGCGATACCTCCGTGGGATTCCTACGGTGATGAAATGCGTACCGCTGACGCTGAAGAGCTCTAGTGATGGTGTTGAAATTCAGGAAACGGAGAGCCTGATTCGAAGGGCTGAGTTCAGGAGGTGTTACTTCGGGGAAAGTACGCTTGAGATCACCGTCTTAAGGAGAGCTCTGTGTCAGGTTGTACAGGTCTAGTCTCCTTGCAGGTGGCTAGTCTATAGTCCTGTTGACCATTTCCCTGTACCACTAAAGTTCCTGGCCTCCTGAAGCATCAGAATTTATAAGAGACTGACAGCCCAATCCTATGCATGTCTACTCAGAAGTAAGTCCCATTGGAGTCAATGGGACTTACTCCCAGGAAAGTGTGGATAGGATTGGGCTATGACAGCCCAATCCGATATTCACTTTCTTTGGAGTAAGTCTCATTGAGCACAATGGCACTTACTTCTGAGTAGACAAGCATATGCTCTGAGGCATTAGTCCTAGCCACACTTTCCTGGGAGTAAGCTCTATTGGCTATAATGGGGCTTACTTCTGAGTATACAGGCATAGGCTTGTGCTCTAAGTTCCATGAATTTTAGTAGAGTTTAGTTCCAAAAATGTTCAGGATCACAGCCTAAGAAACAAACCAAAAAGCCACACTTTTTTTTCCCTGTGAATGGCTGCTGGCAGCTGCATTGGAGCTATGCAATGCGAATCATATTTACCTGAAGTTCCACTTAGTTCATTGAAACGCATTTCTTTTTAGATAAGCGTAGGAGGCGGTGAAATCCAGAGCATGTTTGCTCATAAGTCCCACACAGTAGGCCTTACTCCCATGTAAGTGTGCAAAGGATTGCCACTTTCCTCCCATCCATGAGGAATGACCAGTATTCTTCTGTAATTACCCAACCCAGTCTCTAGCATGTGAAGTTCTCTCAGGTAAATATTTACCAGAGACAGACACCTCTTTTGCATGCAGGCAGTCCTCTCACTCCAGCATGAATTGCCTCACTGTAGAGGGCACTGCATATAAAGCACCATTGGTGGTTGTTTCCTGCTGGGATTTATTAAATAATTCATTTTAGTCATCTCTTTTACTTGACTGCACTCAGCTATTGGTATTCCTATGACTGTTAGAAGTGTAAATCATCTTTATCCAACCAATATTATTCTCATGAAATATTAATATACTTTTAAATGTCAGAAACTCAAAGTATTTCATGATGGTTGCTGGCAAATGAGCATTAGAAGCAAAAATTTATCTCCCTTCCCTGCCTTCCAAAATATTGCAAAATATTTTCATAAGGTAAAACATCTCTTTTTGATCTCAAACTACAGTAAAGTATTATAAGAAGATAAATAACACTAGATTGTATCTGAAGTAAAATCTATAATCAAAAGTAGGAGAATGCCTTTATTCGGACCAACCAAAAAGTTGCAGTGTTAAACAGCAAGCTTTCAAATTCTGTAAGATTCTTCATCAAGGTAGATGGTAAGCCAAAAAAAGGGAGGGCAAGTGTGGATTCCCAACAATCTGCAGTTTGTAGAACCAAAAGATGAACTCATGCAGACTGGAGTCATCTTCTGAAGGTTGTGAGATGGTTCCCTAAATCAAAGGAAGCAAGCATGTTCCCTGTATTCTGGAGTTGGTCAGTAAATTAAATTAACTTAGTCCAGTCTCCAGCACCAATTTGAAATGCACAGTTTCCTTCCCAGGAAAAGACAGAGCAACACTGTGGACTTTATATTCTCAAAACAGGAGATAAATCATTTGTTCGCTTCCCCGGGGGCAAACTTTTGCTGCCCCAATGGGTCTACTCTTACCTGCACCAGCTACTTTGCTAGCCCAAGTCCGAGTGGACCTGGATAGATGGATCAAGGCCAGGAAGGGGGATAGGATATTGGCAGTGCTGTTGACAGCAATACCACTCCCCCTTCCCAGCCTCAGTCCACTCCGTCACCTCAGTCTCCTCCCTCCCTGCCCTGTTACTTCCACCCCCACCTCTTGCCCACTCCCTGTGTTGACTTGCTAGGGCTTCATTGTTGGGCTGCTGGCTCACAGCCCCAGCTGCTCACTACCTGTGGTGGCGTCCAGGCCTTACTGTATGGTGTGTCACCTTTTGAAACAGCCAAAAAGCACAATGCACCACGGAAAATACATTTCGTTGGTGAAGCTGGTCATTAGGTCTGGACCCTTACTTTACTAACTCAACAATGAGACTCATGTGCCTCATTGATTTCAATGATATTTATTCATGAATAACTTCCTTTGGATGCAAACCACTGCTGTTTTGCCTGAAGGAATTTGGCATACATTAAAAATGAATCAAATTCTTCAAAAAACTTTTTCCAAAACACACTTGTACATATATATGTTTCATTGGGTTTTAGAGGCATGTAATTGTTTAGAACTGGAGCCTAAATTGATAATCAAAAGTAGCAAAATAAAGGTAGAATCCATTACAAACTTATTTGGGAGTAACCCCATTGCACTTGGTGGGATTCATTTAGAGTACATATGCATAGGATGGGGCCTCATGTAAACATCTAATCTAAAAATACATAAGGATTGCAAGACTGGATCCTGGATCCTTTACTCAGCAGTGGGTCCCATTGTGTTCAATGCTATATATACCCAAGTAAGTGAACACAGAGTGCTGTCATCACATTTAAATATTGTTAACAGTTTTCCTGACTGATCAGTGAGTGATAGCTGAAGTTATGTGATTTTCCACATTAATTGGGGGGAAAATGGAAGCAAACTAGCCAAAGTTAAGTACTTTCATGTTCCATTGATTTATTTGGGAGATTTTTAAGCACATGTTTAACTCTCCCATTGAAATCAACATGACATAAAAGCACTTTTTTGGTTTGATTGTGCCCAAACTTGCAAGTATGTAAAAACATATCTTACACAGCATATGTTTCTTAGAACATTTTAAAAATTATCGTTGATATTTCAACTTTGTAAGATGTAATTACTTGTTTGTCCTTGTAATGGGTAAGGCAGAGAGACTATTGACCAAACTGACAACTGGAATGACCTTCCCTTTTCAAAAAACAAAACTTAATCTATGGTGTTCTATTCATAATTTATGCTTGTAGAATGAAACTGTCATCAGAGATGTACCGTATATTGTGGTGACACCTTCTTTAAAACACAACATAAAACTGAACATCTTTCTATGCAAAGCCACGGTGAATCTTTTAAAGTTCATATCTGAATATAGTAACTGTGAATTATTTCCGAGCTGGTTATTACATTTCTTAATTGTTGGTGCTTGGATTCTGGTCAGGAGACACACAATTTAAATAAGCATTTTTAGGTTATATTTATTTCAATGTGTTCTAGTCTGACCAACATGCCTAAGCCTCCCATTAACATCCATGGGATTCAAAAATTGTTTACTATTAACTTGGGGGATTTTTTACTATGCAAAAATCAATTTTTAAAACTGTATAATCCAACAAACATAAACAAGTTTAAGACCCATTAATTTCAATAGGAAGGTAAAATGATGGACAGTGCAATCCTAACTTGCACTGGAACAGGGAGGCCAGCAGGCCTGCCCCATATCTAGCACGGGTTTGGGGCTGAAAGTGGCTCAGCCCAGGGCAAGGAGAATTGTTTCTGGGGAGAGCCATGCAGTTTCAGTGAGTCTACTCGGATCTGTGCCACCTAAACAAGGTGTTGCAGATCTGAGCAGCCCAGAGCTACTCTGAGCTACCTGGGAATGAGGTCAGGATTCTGCATAACTGCCAGGTCCAGGCCCCACCCCCTTGCTCCTGCTGACCACCCTTGGGCCCATCCACCCACTACCTGCCCTCCCCCGTCTCAGAATACTTCCTCCCCATGCCCCCCAGGCCTCTGCACTGGCTGAGCTTGGCCAGTGTGGACCTACCTCCACCTGTCATCGCAGAGGCTGGATGTAGCCTCTGCAAGCCAGTGCACGTCCTTGAGGCAGCCCAGCTGACACTCAAGGAGGTGAAATGTGCTTTGTGGCACGTTTGCGATCCTCCCAGGCCGGCGCAAGGGACTTGCACCAGCCCAGTGCAATCCTAGGATTGCACTCTAAGAGCTCATTGCTAACTGGCACTTAGGCTGGCTCAGTGGACTTGCGCCAGCTTCTGCGTGTCGCAGACATGCCATATAGCACAGTCACGCCACCTTGGGAGTTGCGTAGGCCAGTGCGACGGTGTGCACCAGCTTCCAAGTGCCAGATCCAGACCAGAAGAGGGCAAGTTTGTGTCAGCCAAGGGGGGCTAGTGTAGGGGGTTGGAGAGGGTGACAGGAGGGTGGAATTCAAATTCAAAAAACCTTTATGGGCATTAGCAATAAAACCAGGATGTACAACAGAAATTTATCCGTGTACAATAGACTCAACTTCTTGAGACAATTCTTGAGTGTACAATAAAAGTACTTCACCATGATAGTCATTAAAATCTCATTTCTACCAGTTAGTAAATATCTAACCACGTCAATTTCAGATCTGTTAAAAGATTTTTTAAAAGGTTATACACAGTGGCTCTGACCTGTGTAGGTCAGAATAGTAATCACCGTTTAATAAAACATGGGGAGTGTCTCAGTAGAACCTGAACCACAACGACATACTTTGGAATGTTGAGCATTGAACCCTCATTAGAGGGGAAAGCATTGAATCTGGCTAGGGAAAACACTCTGCGTTCCAGTGGTTTTGTTAGGAAATTTAAATCATTGCTACCAGAATCAACTGCCCAGGATAATCCAAAGTGAAGTGGGGAGCAGGCTAGAAGCTCTTGTTTTTCAATGTCCCTTAACCGGGTACGTAGGGTATTAAACGCGATGGCCCATGGCATTGTGCCCAACAAATCCAGGGAAAACCCTAAAGATTGAACTTTTTTACTGTGTAAGGCAAGACCTGGGGAGCAGAAAGAATCTTCTAAAATACTTCTTGATAGGGGGTCCTTGGCTGCAGCAGAGCCAAGGTGCAGCAGAGCCAAGGAGGGTGTAACAGGGGCATTTTTGGGTGGGGCAGGTGGGTTGGTGGGTGGACCAGTCCTGGGAGGGGGGTGAGACTGACCTTGGCAACTTAGGCTGGATCCTGACCTTCTTCTCAGCCAACCCAGCATTATACCGGGCTGCTTGGATTTGTGTCAGTAATTTTGTTGGTGCAGATCCAAGTAGCCCATAGGGCCCGCGACACAGGGTAAGGGGATAAATATTCCCTTACTCCAAGTTGTACCACAGCCATCTCCAACCCTACACTAGATATGGCACAGGCCAGTCAGTCTGCCTGTTCCAGCGCAGGTTAGGATTTGACTGTAATCGTCTCCCATTGAAATCAATGTAGTTAAGGCCTTGAGGCCAACTGAAGTGGTCACCTCAGGCAGCAGTTTGGCAAGAAGTGCCAACCAGTGTTCCCTGCAATAACTCCCAGCATTGTGCAGAGCCCTTTTGTGACTGTGTGGTGGTGGGGCCTATGGACATTTGGTGATGACATCACATGTCATTTCCAGCTTCAGGGTCACCAGGCTCCAAACTCCACATAGCTTGGCTTTGAGCTGCGTGGCAGTGCAGCCACCCACAATATCTGTCTGCCCATTTGCCTCCACTGCTGCTCCTCCTCTATAATGGAGGAGGAGGAAGAGAACGAAGCAGAAGAGGAAATGTGGAAGTGTGGAAGTGTGGTGGGCTAGAATGTCAGAGACTGTTTTCCTCTCCTCCACACTTCCTCTTCTCATCCATTCCCTTCTTCCTTTTCCAGTTCAGGAACAGAGAGAAACAGAGAATGATAAAGGGGACAGCATTTGGTGCACCAGTTCAGCTGCTGGGAAGTCTTGGGCTAGTCTTGCCTATTATATGTGGCCAAAAGTCCAGCATCTTGTTTCTCATGTTGGCCAACATGAGCAGGATATGAATATAGTAACCATTTCTGGATGTTGCATCACAACAACAGTAATCCCAAAGCATGCAACATATAGTCATAATCATGCCTAGCACTTTTTGAGGGTGCAAAGCTCTTGAGTGTATAACAAAGGGCATCCATCACTTATGCAGCTGCAGTGCAGCCCCAAGATAAGGGAACAAATGTTTCTTTACCTTGAGGAGACCTCCATGACTGCTTTTCCATCACAGGATGCAGAGCATACCGTATTGGCACGGCTACATCGGTGCTGGAAAGTTGGATAGGATTGGACCCAAAAGCATTTTTTGAGTGTATTATATTGTTGTGGTCCTTAGAACAACGTTGCAAGGTGTTTTTAGTCCCATATTGCAGCTGGGAATTGAGTCTGAGAGGAAGTGGCTTGACTAAAACCATCTAGTGAGCTTCTGTCAGAAAAACATAAGAAGTTGCCTTATGTTATGCCTTCTTATGCCTTAAGAAGTCAGACCATGAGTTCATATAGCTCAGCACTGATGATACTGATAAGCAGTGGCTTTTCAGGATTTCAGACATGAAGTTTTCTCTCTCCTGTCTGGAGACTCTGGGATTGGACCTGGGAACATGCATAAAGGATGCTTTTCTTCATGGAAGGCAGATGCTCTTGTGCTGAGCTAAAGCCCCTACCCAAGGCAACATTCAACAGGGAAGTTGTGGTTAACAGCTCAGTTTCGTAGTCACTATGCTACACAAATCCTCCTGATTGCAAGCGAGAACTGATATGATGAAACGTTTCTCAATGGGGAAAAAAGATTTCCAGTCATTGAAAACCATAATGACATGGAAAAGGCTAGGCTGAAACCTTCTAGTTTCACTATGTCATAGGGTTGTGTTTTTTTTTCTGCCTCAACATCCTTGCAAAGTCAGAATCCAACCTAGAAGGCAGAACAATGTAGATAACTGTCAGCAGCTCATACTGATTTGAATTTTGTTTTCTAAATTATCCATTTGGTGTCTGGGTTATTTGTTTCTTCCCACAAAGAAATTTGGTGATTTCAGATAGAAAGTTTTAAAAATATTATTTTTTTCTCCATAGAACAAAATAGGGCTAATTATGTATTTTTTTTAAAAAAATAAGTGAAATAATAAAAATTGGGATAATAATTATAAACTGTAATCTGTAAGACAAAAATCACAACTGTAAGAAAAATTGTTATTTTGGAATACTGTTTTCCAGTATATTTTCAAAATAAAGGGCAGCGTAATCCTAACTTGCACTGGAACAGGCAGGCGACAGGCCTGCGCTGTATACAGCGCATGTTTGGGGCTGGCTGTGGCTCAGTCCGAGGCAAGAGGAAATAATTCCCCTTACCCCAGGGAGAGCTGCAGCAACCCTGATGGGTCTACTCGGATCTGCACCTCTAAAGAGGTGACACAAATCCGAGCCTCCTGGAGCTGCTTTGCGTTGCCTAGGAAGGAGGCTAGGATCCGGCATAAGTGCCGGATCCCAGCCCCACCTCCTGTTTCCTGCCTACTGCCTGCTCTCCCCCACCCCAAAACACCTCTTCCTCACCTCCCCCATGCCTCCCCAGACCCACGCTCCAGCTGAGCTCAGTCAATGCTGATTTACCAGGCTTCAGTACAGCAAAGGCTGGATGCAGCCATTTTAGGCCAGCGCATGTCCTTGTGCTGGCCCAGCTGACTCTGGAGTGGGTGCAAAAGTGTTTTACAGCATGTTTGTGACCGTCCCAGGCTGGTGCAAGGGATTTGCACCAGCTCAACGAGTCCTTAGGATTGTGCTCTAAGTCCCGATAGGCCCAATCCTATTAAGGCCTTTTTCTGCCAGAACAAGCATTCTGACGGCATAAGACCCTTTATGGCTGTCACAAAATGTGACATGCTATTAAGAGTGGCCTGGCTGTCACTACAAGTATCAAGCAGCTGGTCCTCATTCTAGTGACCAGAGGACCCCCACCAGCACTGGTAAGTCAGCATAGGGGATGGGAGGGTGATGGGGATGGAGCGCAGTGGGGCAGGGTGGAGGAGAAACAGGGTGAAGATGGCAGCAGGGAGGAGATGGTTCAAGGCCAGGAAGGGAGTGGTTTCAGTGGCAGTGGTGCATGCCAATATCCTATTCCCTCTTCTCATCCCTGATCCCCTGTCCTGTGTCCATACAGACTTGCGCCAGCAATATAGCTGTGCAGGTCTGAGTAGAGTTAGCAGGCTGTTGCAGGCTTTCCCTTGGCAAGGAAACAAATGTTCCCTTACCCAGGGAGGCCTCCAGGGCCCAAAACTCCCCTGTGAGATACAGCATATGGCCCATTAGCACAGCTGCATCACTGCGTGGGTAGCTGCATCGGAGTGAGCTGTTAATATTTTTATATAACAAACTTATTTTTCATTGATGAAGAGAAATAGAAATCAGTACATTTCAGGCTGTGCATGTCACTAGAGCACTTGGATACAATTAGAAACTAAGGAAACTATTCAGTCTGGAAAATATATTCTCTTTCATCAGCATTGCACTTTATACATTTTATGTTAAGAGCTTATGGGGAATTTGGTAATATGTTCATATGTAATCATTGCTTCAGGTATGTTTGGGTTAGATCCAAATGCTGCCTTTCATGAGGGCTGTCTCCTCTTGTGTGAGATGGCAGGGAACAATTTTCATACACTTTTCAATGAGTCACCCTTCCCTCTACAGCCCTCTTGATCTTCCAAAAATATGCAGCTTGTATTTGTATTGAGGTTGGGAGATCTAAGAAACAAGATGGTGTGTGGTGTAGGAAGTTGAAGAGGAAAGTAGGAATAGTTGAAAATCTTGCCCTTCCCCATCTCCCACTCTGGTGCAAACAGGATTTAGATCCAGTGCTTTAAAAGTCAGACTCTTTTCTTGCTTTCTAATTTAAACAGCAATTTTCTTCATGCTTCGTTCAAGACCTATATTTAGAACTGAAATAAATTAACACCCATTTAGCAATGAATTTTGGCCATAGTGTAGAATTAATGAATAATAGTCTGGAACCAAATGTTATATATAGTGTGGTATACTTCAGTTACTTGGATCCCTGCTGTGCTCAGTGTATTTTTAGTATTTGGAAGGATGAAGTGAGCCATATTTCAAAGCAACGATGTGCAGCAATGCTGAATTGTCTTTCATGTCATAGTTAAAGGTCATATACATTCTATGCAATTTAGTTTTTATAATATATGACAACAACTTTGGTATTGCCTTGCACCCATATTCCTATAATTTTTTTTCCATAGTTAATATGAAAGTTAACTCGGCAACCTTCAGTCTTGAAAGACTATGGTATCGCGCTCTGAAAGGTGGTTGTGGAACAGCGTCTAGTGTGGCTGAAAAGGCCGATTCGGGAGTGACAATCCCTTCCACACTGGGAGCAAGTGCAGTCTGTCCCTGGTCTGTCTCCCTGGCTAGGGGCCTTTCTTCTTTGCCTCTTTGCCTCAGTCTGTTGGCCAAATGTCTCTTCAGACTGGGAAAGGCCATGCTGCACAGCCTGCCTCCAAGCGGGCCACTCAGAGGCCAAGGTTTCCCACCTGTTGATGTCCACTCCTAAGGCCTTCAGATCCCTCTTGCAGATGTCATTGTATGGCAGCTGTGGTCTACCTGTAGGGCGCTTTCCTTGCACGAGTTCTCCATAGAGGAAATTATGGTTCCTTCCTTCCTTCCTTGTTTAATTAACAGTGGCTCAAAGAAGAGGACAATGCAGAGATTTTTGTTTTGAAACTACAGATTAAACATAAGAAGATTGTTTGAGATCATACATTATGCAGAAAAAGTTTTATCTTTAAAACAGCTGCCCACTTTCCACACAGTGCTAAACCATGATTTATCCATGAGCAAGCATTAATGCAAATTCCATTTTCTCCTCCTCTTTCTCCTTCCCCACTCTCAAGAAGGAGAGGGAACAAACCACAATAGTTTATTTCTTATGAACTGAGGAACTGTGATTTGTTAACTAACAGCCCAATCCTAAGCTTCCCAGTACCTTCTGGAGCAGTAGCTCCAAAATGGCTACTGCTGTATCCACCAGGTACCGGGAAGCAGCTGGAGCTCTCCTTAGGGGCTTCTCAAATCTGTGCTGGCTATTTTGCTGGTGCAGAGTTGAGAAGCCCTGTGTTGGGCTGGAAGGCCTGATGCAGGGTTCTGGATCTGACAGAGCAGAGCTCCATCAGTCCCACCCCACTTCCTCCTCCGCCCCACCCTCCCCTCACCCCACAACACCTCCCCCACGTCCTGACACGCCTCTCTGCCACTTGGAGCTTGTCCCTTGCTTTAGGCAGCTTGCGGCTGGTGCTGGGCTCAGCATGGACCTGCGCAGGACCGGCGCCAGCACTGACCCAGTGCTGAGTGTTGTGGGCACGCCTTATGGTATGTTTGCAATAGTCAGTGCAGGCCAGCTCAATGAGCTCAGGATTCTGCTCTAAGTAGAGTTCAGGTTAAGAGAATATTGAGGATCAGGCCATACTTTGATATTCTGGTTTGTTCTGAATCTCATTAACAAACTACGTACAGATCCCTGTACTTGTATGTAATTATGTGTATAGCACGATACCATAGTCTTTCGAGACTGAAGGTTGCCAACAGTGGTCCCTTGCCATCCATGGTCTCAACACCTGCGGATTTAACCATCCACAGATTGTGGGGGACAGTCTCTGGTGCTCCCGGCAGCTACAATCTCATGCACCCTTACTTAGAAGTAAGCTCTGCTGAACTAAGTGGGGCTCATTTCTGAGTAAACAACATGCCTAGGATTCCCCTGTTTGTGGGTTGGAGCTGACACTTTTATTTATATTAACAAAATTTGGGGAATTACATTTGTTTTGAGTAAGGGGTGGTGCAGTGTGTGACCTGCCCATCATAACCATGATTCAGCTTTATCTTTGTCCTGGCTGAATGTTTCTCCATTAATGTCAGTGACACTTTGCTTTGTCCATACTGCACCAACTTAGCTGTTCTGGTCAGAGAAACTGAAGGAAGGGATCTGGCAGCTACAACCATCAATCCCTATGTTGGGTCCAGAGCTAAAAATAGCATGTACTGAATAATAATATTATTTTCTTTGCATTTTTGCAGCCTGCATTACTTTATGGCAAATATCACCATTTGTTTTATGATATCAAAAATATCCACATGGTTTAATCAAATCAGCATGCAGGTTTTGTCATGCATCATTAAGAATTTTTCTATTGTTTATACATTCATTGATAATTTATTCTCTCATAGTTCCACTTAAGTGTAAATAAAATACTAGTTAAGCCTCTGTGGCATGGTTGGGGGGGCTTACCTGGACCTGCACTAATGAAATAATAACTCTGAAATAGCTGACACAGGTCTGTGTGGACCCGCACTGAGGGTCTGGGAAGGGGAATAGGTTATCGGCAGCATCAGCACCATTGATCCCACCACCTCCCATCCCCTGCCTCCTTTCGCCCTCCCCTGCCCCAACCTGTCTCCCTCACTGATTTGCCTGCTCAGCAAGCAGCAGGGGAAGCATTGATATGTGCAGGCATGCAGGCCATCCCCTAGGAGTTCCCAGCAGCACACCAAGTGACTGGCTCTGACTCCAGTGCAGGAGTCACACCGCCAGTGGGTGAAACGCATAAGATTGGGCCATACATTTATTACAAAAGACATGTTTTCTTACTACATACTGTGAAGTAACAAAATGTGTTCTTTTAGTTTTAATATGCAAAAGGTTTACACCAGTAAAATCATCCAATTTTGCAATTTTGGACTGTTGTTGATTATGGCATGTATTGCTCATGCATCTTTAAAGTCAGATGGCAGTTTATTCACAGAGTTGCCAGTAGACTTGCCATTATCCTCTCTGTTCACAGCTTTTTGTATTGTAGTGTTTTATGTGAACTAAATTTGAAAAAAAAAAATTTATCAGCATATGGCATCTTATAGTCATTTCCAGACAGTGAATAAGCACATAAGACCTTTCCAGACAGATAGTCTGCTCCTGCAAGGCTAATTGCAGCTGTCCCTAGCATTGTAATAGCTCCAGCCACCCATGTCGTGCACTGTAACTGTCCACATTTCAGGAATGGGGGAAAGGTTAGTAGCTTTGCTGCATGGGGAGAGAGCCTGTAGAAAAGCTGAAGTGGTATCTAGCTCTGGGCAAGCTCAACACTCAACTGGGATGGGGCAAGGGGAGTATGACAAAAGCATTTGGACTGTGATTAAGGGTAAGGAACTTTGATGTGATTCAGAGGGAAATAAGGGACCAATCCCATCCTCCCTTTCCCGTTGCTGGAACTATGCCAAAATGGGACATGCTGTATGGGGGGGGGGCAGATTGGAAGTCTTCAGAGGGGAAAGGAGATTTAAATCCCCTTGCACCTGTGTAAGCTTCCCACTCTGCATTGGGTCTTCTCAGACCTACACCAGCTCTTTAGCATAAGACTAACTGGAACAAGTCCTAGAGGAGAGAGGAGGGTGTAAAATGAAGGGATAGGATCCAGTGCGCACCATCACCGCCAGATCCACCCCTCCTGCAGCCTCCCTCATCCCTTTTCTCTCCTAGGACATCCACCAGCTAAAGAGTTGGCACAGGTCCAAAGAGACTCACTGCAAGAGTCTCATTGCAAAGGGAATTTAAATTTTCTTTCCCCTCCAAAATCTCCCACTCTGCACTCCTTTTGTAGCCATTTTGTGACAGCAGAACTGTGTTCTGCAGCGGCAAAGCACTTCAGTTGGCAACCCAGTTTTGATATAGGATTGGGCTGTGTGCATTTTAGGAGATTGGGTCCTTCAATTGCTCTGTCTCTCTTAACTCTCTCTTTCCTGTAATGTTTAATACAAGGGACACAAGACCATTGTACTGTGCATCTCCTTGCCCTCTCTAGCCACTGATATGAAGCCGGGGTAGGGATAAAAAAAAGTAGTTAATAAGCTTTATGAGTAACCATGTACCTTCTTTTAAAATCTGATATGCATTTTAAAAAATCAGATTAGTTATGTGGAATACTTGGAACCTGTGGTTCCTTCCTTCCTTCATTGATTCGATTTATTTCCCACCTTTCTCCCTGAAGGGCACCCAGGGCAGCTTACATTAAAATACATATATAAATTATATATGTTGCTGATATTTCCTTCTCTCTCTCTCAATACAAGACCTGTAGGTAAAACTCCGCATGCAAGACATTTCTTAGGTGAGCAGGTAATAAATTAATCAACTCATACTTTCATATATATGTATCCTTTCACATACAACTTGGTGAAATGCATATTGCACTTATCTCTTAAGCTAACATTACTGATAAGTTTCTTTGAGCTTGAGATTTAGGACCAGGGTAGATTATCGTACTTAAAAATGGTATGACAGACCCACAGCACCAAAGAAAATCATTTACTCATGAGCTTACATACCTTGTAAGTGTGGCCAGGTAATCTTTTTTTATCTCTTACGATCAACCTCACAATGAGGAAAATCTAACACCATGTTTACAATTTTGATGTGGATCTAGAATCTACTTGTGGCTCTGAAATGCCTTTTCAATGCTTACATGCACCCTTGTTTAAACACTGGGGAAGAGTAAATGTCTAAAGAACAAACAGCTTTCCGATCCTAACCAACTTTCCAGCACTGATGCAGTGGCAATGCAGCCCTGAGGTAAGGGAAGAAATGTTTCCTTACTTTGAGGGGTCCTCTGTGATTGTCTCCCACTGCAGGATGTAGTTCATGCCCCATTGGCATAGGTGTATCAGCACTGGAAAGTTGGTTATGATTGGGCTGTAAATGTGGCTAGAGTTAATTGCTTTATAAATAAAAAATTAAGGGCACAATCCTAACCCCTTATGTCAGTGCTTTCTAGCGCTGGCATAGCGGTACCAATGGGATATGTGCTGCATCCTGGAGTTGGGTGTCACTCATGAAGGCCTTCTCAAAGTAAGGGAATGTTTGTTCCCTTTCCTCAGAGCTGCACTGCCTTTATGTCAGTGCTGGAAAGCACTGACATAAGGGGTTAGGATTGCGTCCTAAGTTTCCCCAATGTTTTTTCCTAGTGAATAAAAATGATCACGCAGAAGTACATGCTCTGTTTAATATTACACATTTTCTGACCATCTGCAGTAAGTCAGTGGTGATAAGTTCAATGTGTGTCCCTATCACATATCTTTTGGGAACAGTGCTCCAAGTCCTAATTAAAAAACAATAATGTTATATCTAGTTCATAATGGTAGCCTTGCTACAGGGAAAGGGAAATAGTTTCTCTTTCTCCCTGCCCCCTCATCTTTTTTTAAAAGCTAAATTACTTATGTTCCTTTTCATGAGTAGTGAGTGCTTTTTCTGCAACTGGAGCTGAAACTACTTACAGGAATCCCCTGATATCCACAGGGGATATGTTCCTGCTGCTCCTTCCCCCTGCAAATACCAGAAACTGTGGATAAGAGAAACCCTTCCTCTGCACCATCTTCACACCCCCACACCCATTAACTTCATTTATCTTCTTTACAGTCACTCTAAGCAAGAATGTCTTGTCCTTTTGCCAAATGCTATAAGTATGCAAGCTTATAGGAAGACAAGAAGGCAGGCAACCTGGATGCTAGAGAGGACTAAGCAAATGTTAACAGAAAGCAGGAAGCTTCCTTCTTTGGTCAGTGTTATTGTGGCCAGTAACCAATCGGTGCCTATGATATTCACATTCTGCATAGCATTCTAAATAGAAGTGGCTCTGCTGTGAGAAGAATTACCGTATTTTTCGCTCCATAAGACACACCTGACCATAAGACGCACCTAGTTTTTAGAGGAGAAAAACAAGGAAAAAATATTCTGAACCAAATAGTGTAATAAAATATTTAATAAACTATAACAGAATAACATTTGAACCATGTAAAGTGAACAGCAGTCAACAGTGGCATTAAGAACCATTATCACGGTCATTAACAAATGGAGAGACTTAAAGGTTTGAGCACTCTAGTTTTCTGCAAACACCAAGAACTCATCATCACTAGAGTCAGAATTTATGAAGCTCACAAAAGCAGGTGCACACAAATAGGGGATCACATTATCTTTCTGCTACAATGATGTTCTGCCAAATTCCAATCCACTGGGCCTCGTGCCCACTTAAGGCTGATCAGTCCCCCTTGTGCAACTCACCAGTGCAGCAAGCAAAAGTGAGTCCAGTTCCAGTCCACAGATGCCAAGTAAATCAGTCCCATCATTCAGAGTTACCAAATCAGAGTCCAGATTACAGTCCAAGGTCAGGTTCCAGGTAGGTCAGTTAAATCCATCAGGGTATCCAAGTCCAGTCACAATCCACAGTCAGATTCCAAATTCAATAAACCCAGTCAGTCTCCTCCCCTACCTCCAACCTGCACTCCTTCAAAACCCACAAACCCTTTCTGCCTCTGGTACTCCTTATATCCCTGGGGGCCCTATTGCCTTCAAGTGGCTGCAGCTGTGCAGCACACTCTGCTGGATGCCCAGGCCTGACCCTTAAAGGGGCCACTGCTGACACCACATCTATCTCCTCACCAGATCTTCCTGGATTCCAATACAAGGGGGGGGGGAGCAGATCTCTACACAGACCAGTGCAAAAACAGGGGAAAGGTGTGGGGGAGGTAAGATCTTTGTATAGGCATCACAGCAAGACCAGTGCAAAACCCCTTGCACACAGAACCAACAGATGGAAGTGGGGGGGGGGGTGCAGATCTCCATACATAGCAGTGCAAAAGCAGGGGAAAAGTGTGGGGCAGGTAAGATCTCTGTATAGGCATCACAGCAAGACCAGTGCAAAACCCCTTGCACACAGAACCAACAGATGGAAGTGGGGGGGGGGTGCAGATCTCCATACATACCAGTGCAAAAGCAGGGGAAAGGTAAGTCAGCCCCAGTAGAGCCAATGGGGCTCACTCCCAGGGATGAGTGGACGGGAGAAAAGCCTGCCAGCGCCTCCTCTCCCAGGGAGGAGCCCGTCTCAGTCCCTGGGCTCCCTGGACTCACTCCCTAGGCTCGCTCCCTGGGCTCACAAGCCTGCCAGGGGCTCACTCCTAGGGATGCGTGGACAGGAGAGAAGCCCGCGATTGACTCATTTCGCCTGGAGATGGACTGGTAGCTCGAGGATCGACATAATGAGCACCCCTGCTCTAGGGGCTTGCTCAGCAAGACTGCCATCCCACCCCCGCTTTCCTGGGAGTGAGCCCCAGAGACTCTGAGACTTACTTCTGAGTAGACACGTGGGCTTTCTCAGCGAGCCTGCCATCCCCCCCCTTTCCTGGGAGTGAGTCCCAGTGACTCTGAGACTTACTTCTGAGTAGACACATGGACTTGCCAAGCGAGCCTGCCATCCCACCCCCGCTTTCCTGGGAGTGAGCCCCAGTGAGTCTGAGACTTACTTCTAAGTAGACACCTGGGCTTGCCAAGCGAGCCTGCCACCCCACCCCCGCTTTCCTGGGAGTGAGCCCCAGTGAGTCTGAGACTTACTTCTGAGTAGACACGTGGGCTTTCTCAGCGAGCCTGCCATCCCCCCCCCTTTCCTGGGAGTGAGTCCCAGTGAGTCTGAGACTTACTTCTAAGTAGACACCTGGGCTTGCGAAGCGAGCCTGCCATCCCACCCCCTCTTTCCTGGGAAGCCGAGCAGAGCGGGCAGGGGACGGGGCCAGGGGCGGAGTTTTTTTTTTTTCCCCAGTATTCGCTCCATAAGACGCACATACTTTTCCCCCCACTTTTTTGGGGGGGAAAAAGTGCGTCTTATAGAGCGAAAAATACGGTACATCTTCCAGGCAATAATATAATGTTGTTTGAGTGGTGGGAGAATGCAACATCCCTGAAAAAGAAGTGTTTTTTGTAGGAAGATCTCTGACAGCTATGGATTTGTTTTACTATGAACCAATAATTTGGAAAAGCCCCAAGAAATGACTGGAATGGCATTTAGAAATAGATTGAAAGAAGGAGGGAGCAGGAACTGTCCATGGTAACTGAGTAGGCATTTCTAAACTTTCCGACTTTTCTAAATTAAAATGAGAAAGCAGTGGGGTGAAGACATGTTGTGATGAGTTAAGCATTGTGATGATAAAGTGAGGAGAGTGGCCAATAGGCAGTAGAAATGATACATTCTTTGTTCGACACTATGTTTACTACAAATCAAATTTTCCTCTCAGAGGAAATCTAGAAGAAACAAGGAATTTCAACTCGTATGACATTGTGGAACTTCTGTTCATTTCATTAGGACTTGGTCTCATGCATTGCTCTGAAACTTGGGATATAAACTGAGAAATTTACAATCAGCTAGCCACAAAGGTATCTGTGTATGCTGTGAGAGAGAACAAAGCATCCTAGGGTGCAGTCCTAACCTGCGCTGGAATAGGCAGACCAGCTGACCTGTGCTGGTGGTTTGGTGAAGGCTGTGGTGCAGGTTGGAGGAAGGGGAATCATTTTGCCTTATCCTGAGCATTCCCCAAGCAGCCCTATGGGGCTACTCAGATCTGTGCCCCCTAAATCAGTGGGGCAGATTCAAGCAGCCTGTGTAACTCCGGGCTGCTTGGGAGTGCCGGATCCTGTTCCCACCCCCGCCCAGACTTGGTCCACCTACGGATCTACCCACTGCCTCCCCTCCCCCTGCCCCCAAATGTCCCCTGTGCCAGGTGGTACACTGCCAGTGGGAACTTAACACATCCTGGCGCAGCTTCAATGCATCTGTGCACCGTCCTCACCTCCCCCCAGGTTGCTGCAGCGTGTTTTATGGGACTTGTCCTGGCTTGAGCAGGAGTAGGATTGCACTGTCCATTTGTGCAGAGGAAACAAAAGTATGCTCTTTCTGGGTTCTTTTTATACCTGTTTGTTTGCTCTCTTGACTTCATGAATTGTATATAAGAAAGTACAAGATCCACCATAGAAAGGTGGTTGAACTTAACATAAATTCAAAGCCAGTTCCCATCTAGAGTTTTGAGGAGATTTAATTATGAAAGCAATCTGAATTACAATTTAATAAGTGGGTCTGTTGGTATTATACATTCAAGGGCCATGTTTATCAAGGGCCATAATTATCAGAACAGGAAGCTTTATTTAAGCTAGAATTCCCAAATAGGCTTCTTGCATGTATTCACAAATTTGATAATGGCTTCATGAACCATTCTGACCGACAGGAACACAGCACGAGGCAAGCGTCCAACTACAGAAACACAGGCACAGAGAATCTCTGTGCTGGAAAATGCAGAGGACTGTGGTGTAATTCACTGAGTGATGTGCTGTCTTTCTCTGGTCTTTCAGCATACCCACAATCAAATACACAGGAACAAAAGTAAAAGGATTTTAAAATTAAATTACGTGAATACTAATTTTTTTAATGCTGTTCAGTGCTCCATCTAAATGGCTGATAATAATAATAAAAGTAATAATAATGAAATTGGAGGAAACCACTGTAGTGTGTTGGGGTGGGGGGAGGCAGACAGAAGACAGAGGGATAGAAACGATCCCTCTGCCTACACCTTTTACTCACCAACCTTCCCCTTCCACTTCCTTTCCCTTCCTCCACATCCAAAGTCCCATTCACAGTCAAGGGGGGGGGAGAGAATCCTTCCCAATATTTGCCCCACGCATGGGAATATTTCTCTGTGCATTCCTCTGCTCCCTCCCTTACTATAAATTTGTCAGGTGCCAATGTAATTTCTTAAACACTGTTGTGCCTTCACTGTGTCCTAGAATCCATAAAACCCCTGGGTATGTGCATGTCCATAACTAGAATTCCACATATTTTTTCCTGCTTCAAAAGGAAGCAGTGGAGAATATGTACTGATAGAGGCTGAGGATGTGGCATGGTGAAAGGGGATTAACCCTTTGTCCCCATGAATGTTCCTCAACTTAAATTCACTCTTGCCAACCCAGGGAAAAAACTGATATACTGTATGTCTAGAGGACCATATAGTATGAAGTTTGGTCCTAAGATCTGAACCCAAGTGAACTCACCATTCTCTTCATTTTTAGAGGCTGTACCTTTACAATTCTGTTCTGTTGATTGTTGTTCTGTTGATGAGCTATGATTAGTATTTTCCCTCCCTCCCTCTCTCTCTTAGCTATGTTTGCTGACTGTATTTACAATACAGATTTAAGCTAATTTAATGCCCAGTCTTATGGTGGTTTTATGCTGACGGATCTCTCTGTCAGCATAAGGCCTTGGCCACTGTCATGTGAGCCGCTCTGACAGTGGACAGTTCGCTAATGATGGTGCAGGAGCAAGGAAGCCACAAACTGGCAGCGGCGGGCCACCAAACCCAAACCAGAGCAGGGATATTGGCAACAGAGGTAGTTTGGGGGAGAATTGTGGGTGATTTGAGGGTGGGGACCAGGACTGGGATGGAATGGAAGGGGTTGGATCTCAGTGGCAGTGGTGCATACTGAGATACTATCCCCCTTTTCTGGCTTGAAATGCCCCCTGACTCTCCATGGACTTACACAGTGAAATAGCTGGCACAGAACTGCTCATTGAAGGCCAAGTAGTCTGTGGGGAGCTAAGTAAAAAAGACTTTTGCCTCTTCAGGCCCATATGGTCATCCCTCCACTGTAGCATGCAGTGTGTGCTGTCAGTTGCACTGCTTGTTATGGCCTGGCAGGGGGATAGGATTGGACTGTTAATAACCATTCTCTCTCCAGCTACAGAATAGTGGTGGGAGTGTTCTAGGCCATAATCTCGATCGTAAGTCTCATTCAACAGGCCAGCCTGGTATCCTGCATGAACTGAGTTTTGTCCAGTAACATGTCACTGAGACCTGTGCAAATGCACTGTGATTCTCTGTCTATGCATGAGTTCCCCTGGTTGACAGGGTCTTCTGAAAGTAGAGAATTTTAAAACCACCATTGAATGCCATATCTGAGATGACATACAATGGTGCATATGAGCTGCATTTCACTGTGCTAATAGAGCAGGGAGCTGCATCCCTAGGAGGCGCACAAAGGAGGGTCGAGGATATCATCGTGACGTGCTCCCAGAATCAAGAAAAAATGCTTGCCTTGATACACATTTGTTTTGACTACATTTTGAAAAACTTCTGAATTTGACCTTGATTACTCATGAGCCTACAAAAGACAGTAATATATTTTCTCATTGGCCGCAATACTGTTTTCAAACTTTTCATTTATTTTTCTTGTGGGTTTTTTTTATATCTTCAAGTTCTATGAACATATTTTTTCTGTGATTGAAATTTGATGTTGCTTTTTGAAGTCCCGCTTTTTTTCACATACGTTCAATGCAATTTTAGGAAGAGAACAAATATTAATAATAATTGAAATAAAATTTTAAAAAATGTATAACTTTGAAGAGGCATGTGTGTGAGAAGTTCAAAATTCTCCTGGGGATGCACAAAAGGTTAAGAAGCTCTGTACTAGAGCCAAATTATATCTAAAACAGGTGTGCATTTTACATAATAGCAAGTGTTGACATGATCAGGGTTAGGACTGTAGCATGTGAGGAAGGAATATTTTTCCTTCATGCTGTGGTCCCAATGAAAATCATAGTCCCAAAGCTGCTTATTAGCCCTGGGATAGCAATATCCATTGGAAATTTGCAGCTTATAATAGCTTTGGGGGTACGATTTTCATGAAGATGGTGGCACAACGGAAAGGATTAAATATTTCCTTCCCACCTGCTGCAGACCTGATCTTGCTAAAGAAACCATCTAAGTCCCAACTACACATTTAACATGATTTGTAGCTTGGTCCTGTTGACAATAACCTGGAAAAAATTTTTTTTAAACCCTGTTAGCATAAGAGAAGCTGTCTATGTGAAATTTCTTTTCACTCACAGTACAGTTATTCTGTGTGCTCTTCAGTGACTTAATTAATTTTCCTGGATTAATAATTAGAAGTGTGAAGCACCTCTGTAGAAACAGAATTGGGATTCCTATTTACATATGACCAAATATACATATAATCAACTTGGGACCGAATCCTGTCCAGTTTTCCAGTGCTAGTGCAGTTGTGCCAGTGGGGTGTGCACTGCAGCCTGTGGTGGAGGGGCAGTCACTGGGGTCTTCTTAAGGTATGAGAACACATGTTCCCTTTCCACAGGGCTGCATTGTGGCTACACCGGAGCTGGAAAGTTGGATAGGATTGGGCCCTTTGAAAATTACTATCTAATAGGTTTGCAACAAAATTGGTTTTTCAAATGAATTTGTTTTCTTCTGTGATATTCACAAATGCATATTTATTAATTTGGAATGCATAATAATTTCAGGCCAGACCTTCTTAATAAAGGATGGCAGTTTGGAATTGTAATGGTTTTTGTTTTAGGCTGTGAAACTGAAGCCCGAATCCTAACCAACTTTCCAGCACTTGCATAGCTGTGCTGCGTCCTACAGTTGGGTGGCACTCACAGGGGCCTCCTCAAAGTAAGGGAATGTTTGTTTCCTTACCTCAGAGCTGCATTGCCCTTATGCAGTGCTGGAAAGTGGGTTAGGATTGCACCTTGAGCAAGATAAATTGTAGGGAATGCTACCACCCATTACAGTGGAGCCTCAAACAAGTGAAATGCTTATTGTTGCTTTCTTTTCATCATTTAATATAATGTGCTTCATTCAAGCAAAATAAATTTAGTATGTCAAGAAAAAGCACATACGAATTGTGAAAGAAACTCAGATTGCATCTTTCTTCATCCAGCGCAGATGACAGATGGCTTTATTTGAAAGCTTCACACTTTGGGCTGAAGCACTACAAGCATCCTGAGATAGGAGATCTATCTACAGAACAAAAGGAAAGATAATTGAGGCTCCACTCATTTCCCTTGTTTATCTGTGTGCAAGCAGACATTCTTCTTCATTCAAAATTTTGCTCAATGCCCACCAGAAATAAAAATATTACACTGCTTCCTTTGTTGATTAGTTTTGTGTTTCTGACACTGGAATCTCAGATGAGCATCCTGTTGAAAGTGTATACGCAGAAGGCACAACAGTGTGTATTTAAAAAAAAAAACTTCAGGAAGCACAGTTAATAGTTATTGCACAAATAAACAAATGGTCCAACACTAAGCTTGGCCCTGAATGATCAGTTTTTGCACAATAAACACCCCACTCTTATTCTCCCCTCCCCACCATTGCAGCGATGCCAAACTGGCGGATGCTGCATTCCATGGTGGGAGGGGCAGGAGGCCCTGCCTAAGCCTCCCAACATGCAATGGGTCTCCTCATACCTACACCAGCTAGTTTGCCACCACAAGTCCAAGGAGAGAAAGGGCAGAGAGGCTACTGCCGGAGGGGATGCAGTGTGGGCCATCTGCAACAGATCCTCCCCCTCCCCCAGCTTCTCCACCCCTGTTATGCCCCCTTCCCACCCAGTTTCCGTCCCTGCCTCCGTTCCTCCTTCCCATCACTCCCTTTTGCCTCTCCTGTCATCTTGCCTGATCCAGCGATCAGGGACATTGGCGATGGCGGGGACAGGAAGGCGCAGGCTTTCTTGCCAGCGCTCCTGGCTGCACACTAACTTATGTGCTATCAGAGCGCCTTTTGCAACAGGCGCTGACTGCTTTACAGCAGTTAATGCTGTTGCAGGAGCCTTACTGCCATCAGGTGGCAAGGTGAGGATTGGGCTCCAAAGCACATTCATTTTTTGTTTGTAATACAATCCATACCTCTTCCTACAGAGCCATGCTTTAGTTTGAGGCATCACATTTTCCTTGCAGTCAAAACACCTATTTTATTACTAGGAATATGTAACATGTCTCTCAAATAACGTATTGATATTTGCAGTCTTTGAGAATACGTTGTAAACTGTGATTACGTGAGTGTCAGAAACAGAGGCTGAATATAGTTTGGTATACCTTCTGTTAGAGATCATTGCAACTCCTCCACAGGAGTTGCTCTAGTTACAGGGAGCCAGAGGGGAGTTTGTGGTAAGGCTTGTGGATTTTGTCAAGGCCCCCTTGCATACACCCCCACAATCTATACATGTGAGCTACAGTATTTTACTGTTTGTTTTTTGGATTTTTTTTTTTTAGTACTATCCTGGCACTGTTTTTGTGGTTAGTCTGGTTGGTGCTTTCTCTTCATCCATCACATGGGCAACTTGCCTACTGTGCTTATACCTATTACAAATGAACAGGATACCATTCAACAGACATTAATCTGGTTCAAGTTAAAATTATTTGAATTGGTCACAGTCTACCAAAAAACGCTTTTACCTAACATTTCACCTGCTTCTGTGGCAGGCATTTTCAAAGGAAAGTACACACCAAATAGTCGGTTGAACCCTTCAGTGCAACTGCTAATACCTCCAGCTCTCAGAAGCTGCAGGGGTGGAGAAGGAAGTAAAAGAATGTTCTGCTTATCATCTTTTGCTCCCATATGATCGCCAGTATGTCAACTTGAACCTGTACCAGCTATTTAGCTAGTGCATGTTTGAGTAGAGTGAAGGGGGTATGTCAGGGAAAAAATGGGGGTTAGGATTTCATGAAGTTCTACCTGCCAAGACCCACCTCCATCCCGGACATGCCCCTGGGGATGGCATAGGGATATAGCTGGTGTAGGTCCAAGGAGAGGTGGTCCAAGGTCCAAGGTGCTGGCGTCTAGTCTAGACGCCTTTAAAAGGGGATTGGACAAGTTTCTGGAGGAAAAATCCATTACGGGGTACAAGCCATGATGTGTATGCGCAACCTCCTGATTTTAGAAATGGGTTATGTCAGAATGCCAGATGCAAGGGAGGGCACCAGGATGAGGTCTCGTTGTCTGGTGTGCTCCCTGGGGCATTTGGTGGGCCACTGTGAGATACAGGAAGCTGGACTAGATGGGCCTATGGCCTGATCCAGTGGGGCTGTTCTTATGTTCTTATGTTCTTATGAGACCCACTGGAGACTAGATAGCCTACTGAGAGGTACATGAAAAAGTTTTTTTTACTTACTTCTCCTGGGGTGTCTAGTCTCCTGCTGACCCATAGAATGCAACATTCACTCCACCAGTGTCACTGCATGATCTGTGCTGGCCAAGAATAGGATTGGGCTGTTTGACTATTTCAGTCCCTTCTACTTACAAGCATCTTCATCCCCTTTTGTGTTTTCCTTCTCTTTAAACCTTATTTATAAATATCTCAAAGACCAGAGAGAGAGAGAACATAACACAACTTTCAAGCACACACATTTCTCGTTTCTCTCATTTCATTGTAAGTCATTTCACTGCCTTTTTTGCTCTTTATTGGTCCCCTGCTTTGAATTTTCAAACTTATCCCATAGAAGTGTGATGTATCTGCATTGCTAACATACTTCCTGCTTTTCAAAGTCTAATGTATCTGTGCAAGATAGAGTTTCCTCTGACTTATGCAAGAACTTGTTGAGTAAATATAGCCGTATGCCTCTGATTCATCCTGCTATTCTTTGAGCAATTTATCTTCAAGAAATATCCTATTAATATCATTTCATTTTCATGAACATAATGAGATTTTTATTGCAAGTCACACAAAGATTATTCACTCCAATCCTAACCTTTTCACAACATATTGCAAACCAAATTGTTTATGCCTCTTAAGCTTGCATAATCTATTTGTTAAAAATATTTATATCCTACCCTTCAGAACCAAATCCTCCTTTCTTAAAATAAAATAAAAAAAGTTAAAACAATGACACTAAACTATTAATTTTTTGGACCATTGATTTAATATGATTTCTCAATATTTCCATATTATAATTTATTTTCAATGCTTTTTATTTTTAAATGCTTTTTTTTTTTCCAATTCCCCTTGCCCTGGGTTGAGCTACTTTTGGCCCCAACCTTGCATTGGATATGGGGCAAACCAGCTGCCCTCCCCGTTCCAACATAAGTTAGGATTGGGCTATAAGACTCTCATACACTTTCCACATACTGAGCTAAAGGGAAGACTGTTTAAGAGAGCGGAAAAGTAAAGAGGTGAGAAGACTACCATAGTAGGAAGGACTGAGCTCTATATGTCTGGAAAAATCCCACCTTCCCCCCCCCCAAAAAAAAATCCTGCAAATGAGGAGAGACAGCTTGATTAATCATAAGCTATGCATGTTCCTTTGTCAAGCAGAATCACTGAAGGAAGCATGTTGGTCTCACTCATGGAGAAATGCTACAAGTACATGTGCAACAAAATTATTTTGGTTTTATACATGTTTACCTGTCATGGCTTGCCAAAAGAATCCTGGGAATTGTGTGTAAAAATTGTGCGTAGCTATGCTGACAAGGGAAAAAAGTCCAAAAGCCATATTCTGGTAATACAGTACTTTTATTAGACCTAACCAAAAACTCATTACATCTTAGGCAAATGTTTGAGGGCCCAATCCTAACCAACTTTCCAGCACTGATGCAGCCCCAAGGTGAAGGAACAAAGTTCCCATACATTGAGGATGTCTCTCTGATTGCCTCCCGTTACACAATGCAGTGCTGTAAATCATATCAAATCAATGCTGACCAACCAGGAAGTTTCCGTTCTTAAGTCAGCAGGGAGAGAGTTCCATAACATGAACCTGTGAATATATAATATGGAATAACTTCACCCCATGAATAAAAATGATACAGGTTTTAATCACACATTCTTCTTAGCATTTTGCTTTTGATTATTTCATTGTTGTCTCAATGTAGCGTGCTGTGTGATCTTTGTGTACTGTACCATGTATGGAGCACATGTGTGCTTCCTCTTTCTGTACAGGATTTTGTGTGTGTGTGTGCTGTATGTACAGTACAATCTTTATGTCGGATTGTGCAGATGCCAGCTGAGTAATGCGAACCTTGTAATAATAATAATACAGGTATTTATATACCGCCTTTCTTGGTCTTTATTCAAGACTTTATTCAAGGCGGTTTACATAGGCAGGCTATTTAAATCCCTGTAGGGATTTTTACAATTGAAAGAAGGTTCTATCCTTCAAGAACCACAACATGCAGATGTTTCTTTCTGATCTGGTTTCACATTCTGGCCTCCATCCTCCCACGCTCAGAGCAGATGGAATAACTGGGCTCAGCTTGTCAGCTGCTTCAAGGTCGCAAGGTGCCGGTAGCCTCGAACTGGCGACCTTGTGGATGTTATCTTCAGGCAAATGGAGGCTCTACCCTCTAGACCAGACCTCCTGCTTCCTTCCTTATAGGAAGCTCTCTTGTTAGTATTCTGTGTACACCCTTTATGGAAGCACTTAGGTGTGATCCAAGGCAAGCTTTGAGTCAGTGAAAGCAGCAGCAGGAAGGAGCCTTTCTAGCAAAGTCTAGAGTCAAATGACTTTACTTGTCCGTACTGTACTATGAAGAGTGTTCTGACATTATTCTACTTTGAAAAGAATAAGGCTGCAATCCTAACCACACTTGCCTGAGAGTAAGCCCCATTGAACAAAATAGGACTTACTTCTGAGTAGACCTGGTTAGGATTGTGCCCTAAATTAGTTAAGCATTGTGATAATTTGTCCTGATACTAGCTGAATTGCATTCAGAACGTTTGCTGCTTACTCCTTCTAGGTATTAAATCTAGTTTTATATTTCTCCCATTTAGGTATTGGACTAGGAGTTGCTGTTCGAGAATATGGGAAACTCTCCAATCTGGACAAATTTTACTTTTCATTTCCAGGAGAAGTTCTGATGAGAATGCTCAAGCTCATCATATTACCATTAATTATATCAAGCATGATAACAGGTAAGATGAAAGTGGTGGTGGTGGTTACATTTTGACTTTTTTTTCCTCTTTCTTTAAATAAAAATTATGTGGTAGAATAATATTTTTTTCTCAAATAATTCTTAATTTTTTTCTCAAATCATACTAATTCTGTTTAAGTAAATACTTACATTTGAGTCAACAACTATGTCAGGGATTATTTGTGATCGTTTCATAAAATATTAGATGAGTAAAATTTCCTAAAGGGTAATTGGTTTCACAAGCAACCCTAAATCAGTCTTATATTATGTATAGCTTCAGACTTTCCCCTCTTCACTGTTACTTAAAAATAATTTAAGGATCTTTTGCTTACAAAATCAGCATTTCCATTTATATTTGAAACCAGTCTACTTGTACACATTGGTTGTGAAATGTGTATTTCACATTATTATTTGTGAAACATGCAGGCATCACAGATCATTAATATATCAGCTATAAAAATCAATAGGCATTGGATCAAGCTGGACTTTGCTTGTTAAACAGTTAATGGGATTATGTGCCAGAGGCAGAAAATAAATTAGGAACCAATCTTGCAATATCCTCTTTCTTATTTAATCCAAAATATCAGCTAATTACATAACGAAACTGCTGGTTTTATGTGAATGAGGGACTTGGCAAACTGTAATTATTCTCCTGTGTTCTTCAGTGTACCATTCAGTACTATTCATGGATTTCAGTGATACAGGGAGAGCCATAGGCATTTAAAAATGGCCTATATATTATAATAGAATCCTGGTCTCTTGTCCTTTGTAATGAAACTTTCAAGAATTTCTTTAAAAAGTTAACAGTATAACAGGTGCTCAATGACAGAAATTGCTAATTTCTAGCTACATTAGTAAATTTAGTATGCTTCACCTCAGAGAGTAAAACTTCAATCCTATACACACTTACTGGGGAGTAAGCCTCATTCATCAGAAAACTGGCAGTGCTTCTAACTTGGTTTCCCTGATCTTGAATGTGTTGAGAAGGGATATGTGCTGGGCTGGCATCAGGAGCCAGCATTGTCAGACAGCTGTCAAGGTCCCAGGGATCTCCAAAAGATCCAGTTCCAATAATTGCTTTAGTGTGGTGCATTAGACTGACTCACTTGGCTGAGTTGCTTCATCACATACTCTCTCTCATCCTATCTATCAAGGTAGGCCCCTCCACAAACCTTGTGGGGGGGGGTGTTTCCCAGTAGGACTCATTCGTGTAAGACTGTTTGCCAGGTTTCCTCTGAAATTTGAAACTGGTCTGGACATGTGCACAAATCTGCACATCAGAAGAAGCATATCAAAAGCTGTGATAGCTTGAATCCAGTTTGCATGATGGCTGTTGCTCAGCATTGGAATCCCCTGTAAAAATTACGGGGACTGGGGACTGCACAGAGTTCTACCTTCGCTGCTTGGAGACAGCTCCGGAATGCTTGGTGATGTCATCACAGTGGAGCACTGTGAAGGAAGCTATGTGAGGCTTGAATTCTAGCTGTGTGGCTGCTCAGCTTAGAGGGAGCATTGCTCAGCATGCCCACTGATGATTGTGTGACTACTCTGGCAAGCTCCTATTAAGTTCTCAGGGTTTATCTAATGAGCAATATTTTGATTTTGGTCAGGCAAAATCTCATTTCATTTTCATGGGCTTTCATATCATAACCATCACCACTCTTACAGGATTAGATCATGACTTCAATGTAAAGCAGTCATAGCAGGGTTAACCCATGCAGCACATTATCCATGTCACTCTGCTGACATGTCCACATTATAAAAATTGACCTCCTTTCCCAAACTGTGTGCTTAAGTGGTGTACTGAATCGGTCCACATGCAGTTCCAGGATAGCTCACTTTAATGTTTGATAATGTTGGGTTAAGTAATAACCACTCTCTTTAAAGATGTGGTAAAGGAAGTGAAATTGATGCTTGAAGTTAGGTCTTTCGTCTGCAGCCTGTGTCTCATGCAAGCACAACAAACAACCTGTTGTCTGCCCTGGAACCTGGCCAAGTATGCAGTATAAAATCAATCTCTGTAGGGAAAGGATTTATGGTTTGATCATCAGTGTAGCAGTGTTGGCAGAGACAGTTAAACAGACCAGGCTTTTGCTGATTCTGTTTAATGACCAATTTATTGTGAGGGCTAAATTGAACGGAAGCAAAAATAGATTCTGTCAGTCTCCCTCTAACAGCAAGCTGACTTGTTCTGGCCTGTTCAGGAGCTCTGAGGAAGGGATAAGAGATATTGCTCATTCACATTAAGTGTGACTTTCAGATTTGATCAGTAGTTAATTTCTGAAAAGGGAGGTGCTGCTATTCAAGCTGCCTGAAAGATATGACCTTTGACCTGGAAGATTTGCCCTCTAATCTCAAGAGTTGATGGATTCACAAAGTGAAGGGAATGTACTCTGCACAAGCTCATTGTATCTGGAACAGTCATGCTGAATTCAGAACTGATTCTGGGACTCAGTGATTGTCCCACAGAAACTGGCACAAATGTTCCCTGGCTATAGCTGAAGGAGGGAGAGGTGGGAGGCACTGTTCCCCCAAAGATGTGTGGCCTTGCACCTCACAGCCAAGCTCCATGCAGCTCAGAGCTCAGCTACCCAGAAGTTTGGCAATAATGTGCGACATCTGGAGGCCCTGCCACCATGCAAACACAGAAGGGCGCTATGCAGTGGTGGGGATTCTACAGAGCATGCTAGTGGGAGGTTGCAGCCTGTGGATCAAAGCCAGCTAGCATACTATGTAAAATAAAGACAGGAGAGGCCCATCATGGTGCACAGGCTACTTGCACTATGCGCTTGTGCACAGGCTACTACTGAGGGTCTGGGAGGGAAAGACCACTACAGCCATCCAAAAAAGCAGGTACTATGCCTAAACCTTCCAAGGGACTGCTGCTGTCACTGGCCTGACATAGTGGCAAGATCCTCTTACAATGGCACTAGGTTCTGCATGCTCAATGGATCCTCTATGCTTTGAAGTTGGGCTCTAGACAATAGGACCAGGTCTTAGGGCATATACTTAACTGAAAACAACTGAAATATTGCAGTATTAAAAGTTGTAATTATGGGCTTATTCAATTGGCATGCCATGTGAAATCCTATGTGAAACTACATAACTTTGTACCTCTTGTGGGTTTTTTCCCTGCGTAAACACCCTTGTGAGTTGGTCTAGTAAAGATAGCTTTGTCTATTATGTTGTGGTTTGCAATAAAATTATTAGCATTTTACAAAGCCAGCTGACATACCATTTGTAGAGATTATCAAATGTTGTCACAGAAAATGTACCTGAAATAATGCTTTATTAATTAATTGGGAGAAGGAGGGAGGAGGGTTAACTTAAAGTTTCCAACGTGTTTCCAAATCAAGAAGCCTATCTTGTAACACAAGTTCTCTGTTACACTGATCTTTCTGATGTGGTGTTGATAGAAGCTTATATGACAATGCTTTTTAAATAGATTTAAAATAGAGCCTTTTAAATAGATTTTTTTCCTTTTCAATTATCCTAGATATATTACCTTTTTGTGTATTTCATATATTTGTACATATCTGAAAAATAAATATGCGCTATAAAAAGAAAACTCTGATGTGGTCCCTTGTACCCTTGCAGAGAACCTTCTTCTCTGTAGAGCAGTGGTTCCCAATCCACTTGCATACCCCTTGACAGCCTATTTCCATAAATTGTACCATCATCTTAGTAAAACGTTGGTTTGTAATTAATATAGTTGTCATTAGTTCAAATTTATATGTTTTCAACTACTGATCCATATCTGATAACACACAAATTTATTACCAAAAACTAGCAGTTGGTGGGGCTTTCTCAGCCATCTAGCTGTCTTCCTACCTTGCCAGCCCTGCAAGGCATTCTAATACAGAATGCCTTTTTCCACCATTATTCAATTCTTTTTCGAGTACACCTAAAGGACCTGGCAAGTACCCCTGAGGGTACACATGCCCCTGGTTGGGAACTACTGCTGTAGAGAGACCTGATGATTTCAGTCCTTTAGTGTGTTTTAACTAACTGTTTAAAAAGCTCTAAACTATTATACAGTATTAATATTATTTATGATTGTATTTAGGTAGGTGTACATTAGAAACTGTTCCCTATAGGTTTTCTCTGATCATAAAATCATTATTTTTTTCTACACATGCCTGATTTCTTTATACTCACAAAAAGTTAAAAAGTAGTGGTTGGCAGTAAATTGACTCAAGGGTCACATCCCGCACCCAGATTAGAGCTGCAGAACTAATATGTTCTCGCCTTCATTGTCTCCCCACTGCACCACTTGTCATGGATATTGGTGAAAAAAATGAGTGTGATTCAGCTTTGTACCCTGTTACCTTTTTACCTTCTGACCTGGTTCTATTGATCACACAACAAAGTTAAAGCATTCACCTGTCCCTTAGTGGGATTTAACAGGAGGTACAATGCCTTAGATAAGACAGGGTCAGTTTAGTTAGTGATGACTTTGCTGGAAGAAATAATGTTGTTTGAGGAGAGATGAAAGTGGTAAATTATAAATCTCATTTAAGAACATTTTAAGTAAAAGTATAATTTGCAAACATTACCTTTGATCATGCGTAGTTAATGAAACTTAGGGCCCAATCTCATCCAACTTTCTTGTGCCAGTGCAGTTGCAATGCAGACCTGAGGCAAGGAAATGAACATTTCCTTACCTTGAGGAGACTTCCATGACTCTCCCCCCACCCGCAGGATGCAGCACATGCCCTACTGGCATAGCTGCTTTGGCACTGGAAAGTTGGATAGAATTGGGTCCTTAGCTTAGAATGATCTATAGTTTAAAATGTTGTAGAGCAATGTTTCTCAAACTGTGGGTTGGGACCCACTAGGTGGGTCACGAGCAAATTTCAGGTGGGTCCCCATTCATTTCAATATTTTATTTTTAATATATCAGACTTGATGCTTCCATGGTATGTGACTGCATTTGGGGAAATGTGACAGATCTGTACTTTTAACAGGCTACTATGTATGTGCTTTTAATAATGACAGTCAATGGAGCTTACTCCTGGGTAAGTGTGGATAGGATTGCAGCTTAGGATTGTTAAAAATTTTCCTGCTTGATGATGTCACTTCCGATCATGACATAACTTCTGGTGGGTCCTGACAGATTCTCATTCTAAAAAGTGGGTCCCAGTGCTAAACATTTGAGAACCACTGTTAGAGGTATCTTTATATTTCTTTTTAGTCATTAAAATTTATATGTAAGATTGTGAGTTCAAAATAAGACAAGGCAATAGATAAGAGAACCTCATCTGACCTTGTTACCAGTGTTGTTTTGTTTATTTTATTTTTTATTATTTCCTCATATCCATGTAAATTATAAGCTGCTACTGTATGGACAGACAACATCTCAAATGTCTATAAACTTATACCAGGCAGTATAGCCCCAGTCAGCTCTGCCTTCCTACATCATTGTCACCAGCAATGTACACCTGAACTACATTCCTAAAGTTTCTATATACATCAGTGGACCACAATATGAACTACAGATACTGCTTCTCCAGGACTCAGGCCAAGATTCCATTTTTTACCTCTGTTTGCTACTAAGGTGCCAGGTCACGTACTCTGGAGAAAACAGATGAGATTGCAAATTCCTATCTTGTATTCTGAATGCTGTTGTTTTCCAGTCGTAAGTTCATTGTAATTCAGGAAAACTCCTATCAGTGCTTGTTTGGATTCTATTTGCACACCAAGTCACACATTAATGCACCAAGAGAAGACCACCAGAATCTAGTTAAGCCTCTAGTACAGCCATTTTCAACCACTGTTCCATGGCACACTGGTGTGCCACGAGTGATCCACAGGTGTGCCACAGGAATTTGGGGGAAGGTCATTTATTAATAGGGCCAGTGGGAGATCTGAGCCCCCACTGGCAGCATGGTGTGCCTTGTCAATTATCAGAAACCTGGTGGTGTGCCTTGACCATTTTAGTGCCTTGTCAGTGTGCCATGAGATGAAAAAGGTTGAAAATCACTGCTGTAGTAGGAAGACTAACAACCTAATCGTAACCAACTGTCCAGCACCAATGCAGCCCTGAGGTAAAGGAACAAATGTTTCTTGAGGAGGCCTTCGTGACTTCTCCCCCCCTTTGCAGAGTGTGCCCCTTTGGCTACACCAGTCATTTTCAACCTTTTTCAGCTCAAGGCACACTGACAAGGCACTAAAGTTGTCAAGGCACACTCCCAGTTTTTTTTACTTACATTAAATTACTATATTACAATTAATTTTTAATTAATATAATTAATACAATTAAATTGTTACATGACAAAGGGCACAATCCTAACAGGGTCTACTCAGAAGTAAGCCCTATTTTGTTCAATGGGGCTTACTCTCAGGAAAGTGTGGTTAGGATTGCAGCCAAAGACTAGGGGGGACATTGGAGGGGAATGTGCCTGTGGGTCTTACTTCTGAGTAGGCCTGGTTAGGAGTGGGCTTTTGGTTGCACTCTTTTTTTCTCAAATACATGAGCAGGCAACTGGCACTCCTCTCTCCTCCTCTCCCCCACCCCACCCCCTCCCACAGGCACATTCCTCCCTCCTCTCATAACTGCAGTTAGCACCTCTCCTACTGTCCCTCCCCTCACTCATCCCCACCTTCCCAAGGTCCAGAATCACTTGCCTCACATTCTCCCTCCCCACTGCCAATTGCCTGCCCCCTATTTCAGAAAAATGTGTTGCCAAAAGCCCAATCCCAAGCGTGCCTACTCAGAAGTAAGTCCCCTTATAGTCAGTGGGGCTTACTCCCAGGAAAGTGGGGCTAGAAGAGGAGCCTGAGAGCCCAGCCCAGGCATTACTCAGAAGTAAGCCCCATTATGGTAAGTGGGGCTTACTCCCAGGAAAGTGTGGATAGGATTGTGGCCCAGCGCCCTTGCTCTGAAAGGCAAAGGAAAGACAGGGAGGGTCGTTTTGGGGAGCTGCAGGCAACTGTGGCAAGGAGAAGGGGATTTCATGGACCCTGAGCCGAGCCAAGCCAGCCCATTCTTAGGCTGGCGGCCTCAGCAGACTCCCTGGCTTCCTACCTGCTTGCCTGCCCCTGGCTCCCTCCTTCTCACTCACTCTGCCCAGACCTCCTCCTCCAGGCTCCTTTGGCTGCCCAATCAGCACGTGGGGCAGGCAACAAGGGACTTCATACCCAATCCTAGGTTTGTGTACTCAGAAGTAAGCCCCATAATAGTCAACGGGACTTACTTCCAGGTAAATGAGGATCAGGTTGCAGCCTTCCTCTTACTCACAACAGGAGATGCAAAGCAGCTGCCTTTTTAGCTGCTGCTGCCTGAGGGTCAAAGCAGCCACTTGTGCCACACTTGGCTGCTGCCTACTGCCTGCCTCCTCTGGCCCTGCGGCACAGTGGTTGAAAACCACTGGGCTACACTGAAAAGTTGGTTAAGATTGGGCTGTAAAACATCACAGAGATCCTACCCCCAGAGTTGCATGTAAGCAGCAGCACAAATTCCAATAAATATTAGGGCATCTCAACTACAGTAGTTTGGTGTAATTAAAACATGGTGGATAGACCCCTTTGTCCTTGCATCAGTTTTGGAACTCCAAATTGCTGCATGGAATCCTAAGCACATCAGTGGTGACATGTTGTCTTCAGCAAGGTAGCTATAATTATATTTTAAACTCTCATTTCTCCCAACCATTCTTTCCCTGTATCTCTCCCTCCCTCCTCCCCCTTAAGAACAGAGGGCTAATTGATATTTCTTACTGCATTTTTTTATTGAAACATTGGTGAAAGGGTATCTTTGATGTACATTATTTTTTATCTGACAATACATCTGTAATCTTTTTGTTTATAGTATCTCTCTCTCTCTCTCTCTCTCTTCTTTAAAAGGGAGTGTTCCACAGTATCTCCACAGTACTTATCTGCAACCAGTTTAAAGATTCCTTATCAATAGGAGCTGTTTTCTCCTTTCTACTTGGAAGGGGCAGTACTGGCCATCCTATGTCCTTCTCTAGAGAAATCTTCATTAAATAATTACACACTCAGGTCCCTTGATAACAATCTGACTCGGAAGCTTTTAACAGTTGTAATAAAATACTCAGAATAAGACCACACTCCAAAGAATAACCTTGTGTTATGTTTCTTGTACTATGTATTATTCATATTGTTTTATGTCTTGGGAGTTGTAAAAGTAGTTAAATAATTTTGTCTTCTAAAATCTTTGAAATAAATTAATTGTTATACTTAGAAGTATAGTACACCATGGAATTAGGTATATTTTTCACCTAGGGACATACACACCTAGTTTCCTGAGCAAATTAATATAAATACTGACAGCGTGAAAACCTATGTAGAGGAAGCACTGTGACTCATTGTGGACTTATAACCAGCAAAGACTAAATTTTCCAAGTCAGTAAAGCTGTGTTTGCAGCAGGTACAACCACGCTTCATATATATTTCTTTCTGGCTCCTAGAATGAGACCATTCCAGACCAAGATCTTATATACTGCCTGTATTGTAGATATTCTTCTATAATATCAATGCCAGAAATATTTTTTTTGGGTAAGGAAATGTAAACCATATCTGTAGTATACCAAGAGCCCAATCCTGAGCTCCCAGGGTGTGCTGAAAACTGAAAACGGCTGCTGCCACATCCTGCGTGCCCATGGCAGCCATGGGCAGCACCTTGGGAGAAGGGGACTTTTGTGCCCTTCCCCTGGGTACAGTGAGTAGTCCCGCAATAGGGCTACTCAAAACGTCGGTGGTGAGGTAAGAGCCTTCGTGTCAGGCACCAAGCCTGACATAAAGGCTCAGGATCCGGTGGAGCGTCACTCCACCGGTCCCACCTCCTCCCCCCTGCTCCCTCCCCCTGGCACACCCCTGCCCTCTCCCCGCCTCCCCGTCACGCCTCCTCCTGTCCCCACCCTCCTCCCACCTTCCCCCTCCCTGGAACGCCTCCTCCCTGCCTTCCCCTCACCCCCACTTTCTTCTCCGCTGCTTGGTGGTCCAAGTGACCCCTAAGCAGCAGAGGCCGGGTGCCTGCCTGGCACTAGCCCAGCGCTGGCCAGCATTAGAGCTTGCAAATGTGCCTTATGGCATGTTTGCAACAGTGCATGCTGGCAGTAAACCGGCCCATTGAGCTCAGGTTTGGGCTCCAACTCAACTCTACCAGCAACATATGTTGCTGCTCATTGGAAGATATAGTGATTCTACTAGAAATAAACCACCTGTCAGTTCGGGGATAATTTAACATAACTTTCCCCCACTCTTTCTCTCCTTGTTTGTAAAGAAAGCTGTTCCTGAATGAATCAATGCAATGCTTGCTTGCTGCCTGTGTATTTTTTCAATTAAACTCCAACCTCTGAACATCAAGACCTGCCACTCTTCATTTCAGTAAGGTGCTGCCAGCAAAACTGAAAAAATGATTATTTTTAAAACTGGTGATTTTATTTAATTGGATAAAGAGACAGCCTGATATCTATCTCACAGAATAAACTTTCCACGTAATTGAGTCCCTTTGAAAAGCACTTATTCTTTTCTGAGTAAGTCAAAAGTTGATATGCACATTGCACAGAACAGTGGTTTTCAAACATTTTAGCACTGGGACCCACTTTTTAGAATGGCAGTCTGTTGGGACCCACCAGAAGTCATGCCATTAACCTGGAAGTGATGTCATGACCAGAAGTGACATCATCAAGCAGGAAAATTTTAAACACCTCCATATGACCAAATCAGATCAAATTGATTAAGTGAAGTTTACAATAATTTTAAGTTTTAAAAAATATTTTAAATAGAAGAACCCTCCTAACCCTCCCCAAATATCCCAAAATCTGCAATCCTATCCACACTAATCCGGAGTAAACCCCATTGACTATTATTGTTAAAAGCATATACATAGTAGCCTGTTTACAGTACAGATCTGTCACATTTCCCCAAATGCTGTCACATACCATGGTAGTATCAAGTCTAATATATTAAAAATAAAATACACATTGAAATGTGTATAAAATTGACTTGTGACCCACCTAGTTGGTCCCGACCCGCAGTTTGAGAAACACTGGCATGGAACATTGCAACTATTTAACATTCTAGACTAGCAGCTTGGAATGAGTTTTGGGATGAAATGCTGACTATTAGCCTGATAACTAAATGGAACCTACATGATCAAGGCAATCAGAACATCTGGTTATCTGATGCTGGGGATAGATAATGTCATTGCTTCATTCCTGCTTTTGAACTTCCACTTGATAGCAACTATTAAAAACAAGTTGAGAATTTGCTTTCATCCAGCAAAGCAGTAAAGTGCAGAAGGTGTAGCTAAAGGTGTAGAGGTGTGATCATGTATCACAGCTCTAGAAATGCATTCATTTATAAATGTTTATGCACTAAAACCATTTGTTTTCCAATTCTCCCTAGGTGTTGCTGCTTTAGACTCCAGTGTTTCTGGAAAGATTGGTTTGCGGGCAGTTGTATACTACTTCTGCACTACAGTCATAGCAGTAATACTAGGTAAGGTGCAGTCTTGTCCTGGAGGATCTATAAGCCCTAAAATTTCTTTTGGTCCAATCCTAAAGAGCCTTTGCACCACCAGAATGTGCACTCTGGCAGCATAAACCCCTTTACAGCTGCTGCAAACAGAACAGCGCCAGTGCGTGCAGCCTGGCCGCTACCACAAGCACTGAGCGGTCAGATTCATGCAAAGACAGACTGGACACCCATGAGTGCAGATATGGGAGCAGGATTAAGCAAACTATTTCTGCCACTGATATTTCTATGCACAAATTATTTGTTTTATTTATTTTTAATAAATTTGTATCCCACTTTCCTCCCACATGTGGGAACATGTGTTCTTAAGACATGCTTTTCTAAAGTACCATGGGGAAATAACAATATTATGGATGAGAAACTGTGGTTTTAGAGGTGTCTGGGAATGGCAGGAATAGAGCCCAGACCATTAGCTATCTGCTATAGCCTGCTGCAACATTTAACAAGGTGACTTGTGGTCATACTCTGTTCATTTGCAGCTGTGATTCAGTGTCAGGCTTTGCCATCTCCCAAATATGACATAATGTGATGACTTCATGTCACATAGTAATAACCAAACCATAAGGAACCACACCCTGATTCTGGGGAAGACAGAATCATGTTCCTGACATGCTGTTCCCCACACAGTAAACATAACCTTTTAAAATTTGCTCTGCACAAGATTTCCACCTGTTCAGATTTTTTTCAGGGGACTTTTTTTTGTATTGTAGGGATTGTATTGGTTGTAACCATCAAACCAGGAGTTTCCCAGAAAGCTGATGAAATTGACAGAATGGGCAGCACACCTGAAGTTTCTACAGTGGATGCCATGTTGGACTTGATTAGGTCGGCCTTTGATTTTGTTCTGTTGCTTAAAAGAATGTACAGTAAATATCAGTTCTTTATCTGTTGATATCAGTTATCAATCTTTATTAATTCTTTGCTGTTTATCATTGCATATTTGAAAGATGAAATAACATACTGCAGAATGTTAAGAATCATTTACAGTACAGTACTGGTATTCCACTTACTAAAAAACCACAGAGGCCATATGTGTAACTCACGTTAGGTTTTTCTTTGACTAGTGGTGTTACTCTTTTCCAAAACTGGCAGCCTGTTGGCAATTTGCCTGTCTATGCGAAATGATGTAGTCAGTAACTTAATAGATTGTGTTATAGCCCTGGACTTTCAGCATGCTGCTGCTTGGGCTTGGCATTTTTACCCTACTGTGTTAACAAAATGGAATACCATCATGTTCTTTCTCACCCAAATGAGGGAGAAAATATAGTATAGAGAAAAGATGATCTAAGCCCATCTGCTAAAATGTCAGCTCTTGAAAACTGTATACCAGATGTGTGTACACCTTGAACAATTCTATCATCAAATGTGCTCTTTCCAGGACTTCAAAACTTGGCAGGGTATATTCAGGGATATGTTCAGGAATCTCCAGCAAGAGATCATTTTCATAATGCCCTGTTGTTACTTGAATACACTTTGCATTATTACATTGTGATAACCTTTTTACAGGAATATGTTTCCAGAAAATCTTGTTCAGGCCTGTTTTCAGCAGGTAGGTTTGATTTTTGTATTCACGAATACCTATTATGGATTTATTTCTGCATCTCCATAAATCAATAGTATGTGATTCCTAAACTGTAGGGTATTCTGTGTTATTTTGGAACTAGGGTCTTATGGAAATAACTGCTTGCATTTTTGTATAAAAATGTAACGTA
This sequence comes from Tiliqua scincoides, assembly GCF_035046505.1. Classification (NCBI taxonomy): domain Eukaryota; kingdom Metazoa; phylum Chordata; class Lepidosauria; order Squamata; family Scincidae; genus Tiliqua; species Tiliqua scincoides. The sequence goes on from NC_089822.1 coordinate 73,464,490, forward strand.
ATACAAAATCAAGGAAGGAAAAGAATGAGACAAAATATAGGCATACCTTTACTTTCATCCACTTGGCTCTCATTGCTTTGTTCCTTGCTTTGCTCTTTTTTCAGTTATAATCACATTTCAAATTTTGTTCACATGCTTTCTTCTTTTGTCTGATTTCATCCAACCTTCCACGATGTTCTTGTGTTTATTTTTATTTAATTTCTGTTTATTTTGTTTTCACACACATTCGCATGTGTTATATAGCTAATAATATAGTTATAATAGATTTGCAAGCTAAATAAGACTATGCTTTGACATTCAGCCACTTTTTGACTTTCATCCATGCTCTGGTCCCTAACCAGATGAAAAGGGCCATGTCTCAATAAGAGGTGCAGACAGGATGAGACAGATCAAGAAAGCAAGAAAGAGATGGCTAGTTGGTTAAGGCTGTGTATGTGATCCTGGGATAAATGGGATGGATGAGGTACATAACCAGAATTTAATATTCAGAATGGGTGGAGTGTGACTTCACTATTTTATCCAAAGTGCTTAATGCTTGGCGTCATAGAGTTATATCATTCCGAACTCCCTGACGGTGATTTTCCCATAGACACTAAGCCCAACTTACTGTCAGTCTGCAGGTTCTCAAAGCTGTTTCCAGAAAGTCTGTCTCATCCACATAGAAAACTACATCAGTTCTGTTCTGCGACTAGGAAAACAAAGAACATTCAGTGCACAATTCTAACCCCTTATGGCAGTGCTTTCTAGCAATGCAGCTCTGAGGTAAGGGAACAAACATTCCCTTATTTTGAGGAGGCCTCCGTGAGTGACACCCAACTGCAGGATGCAGCACACGTCCCATTGGCACCGCTATGTCAGTGCTGGAAACCACTGACATAAGGGGTTAAGATCGCACCCTCACTGTCGTATTTACATCACTCATTACGGTGACTTACCTGTACCTAATGTATAATAGATGAACTAGTTGCTGATCAACTGCTGTTAGCATGTTACAACTACTATATTAATAGTATCATATATCTTGGCCTCTGTTGAAGCATCTTGCATCTTAAGCTTTACAGTGCAGTCCTATGTAGGTTAAATCAGATGGAGGTTCCATTGTATTTGATGGGATTTAGTATCAGGGAAGCGTGTATAGGATTGTGGCCTTGTAAATGTGGTTTTGCTTTACAGTCCATTTGCTTAGAAATCAAAATATATTTTCCTTCTTTCAGTATAAAACTAAACGTGAAGCCGTAATAATGACAAATGAGGGGGACAAAAATGGCACTATTCCTACAGAAGAGCCTATCACGATTGTAATGCCAACAGAAACCTTGGAGGTATGGTTACTCCTGTGCATCATACGTCATTATAAATATTGCTAGGTTTAGGTTGGTGAAATTCTTTTGTAAATATATTAATTAATGAGGAGAAGTAAAGTTTATTTACTGTATGACTAAGCTGCTGAGAGCAGAGACGTTGTAAAATCCTTTGTTGTTGTGTAAAACACATTTTCTATTCAACTTGCTCTGTGCGAAGCCATTCTGAATGCTACATAAATCAGAGCATATGTAACTATAGCCTATGAAATCAATTAGGAAAAAAAAAGAAACAAGCAGACTCCAAACTGGTTTAAGTTACTGCCATTTCTCAGTTGAAAATAAAAGTTATTGATCATATCATCAAAATGCATTAATTCTTATTGGTGATTTCCCCCTCCCTTCTGATCTCAATCTACAGAACAAAACTAAGGAATACAAAATAGTGGGCATGTACTCTGATGGCATTAATGTGCTTGGCTTGATAGTCTTCTGTCTTGTTTTTGGACTTGTTATTGGAAAAATGGGAGAAAAGGGACAAGTGCTGGTGGACTTTTTCAATGCACTGAATGATGCCACAATGAAAATAGTTCAGATAATAATGTGGTAAGTAGGCTGATATCTTTTCATCAGCTTCTTAAAAGTTTTGTCATTAACCTCAGCAAAACAGAATACATTTTTATAAACCTGAGAAAATAGCATAAATCCCTTTTTAAAATCCACGTACTTAATAAGCTTTTTCCTATGATTGTTTAATGCAAGGAATTTTATTTGAAGGCTTCCCTCTGACTCTGAAAGGCCATTTATTCACTGTAGTAATGGTATGGCTGGGGAAGAGTGGTATTCACATATTTGAATACAATACTAAAATGATATTTCAGCTGCAGTGTTATTCTGAATCTATTTGTAAGTAAATGGTTTGCAACCTCATGACTCCGACTCAGCCTCAAAAGCTGCCCCCTCTGATCCACTCCCTCCTTCTCCTGACATGCTGTGCTATGGTTTTACTGCCCAACATAGCCTCCAGTTTTTCTCCAGAGGGGCAACACAGAGTAAAGCCTTCACATCTTATGATGATAAGAGGGAAGACTCATAAGGAAATATGCTGTCATCAGTATGCTGCATGTAAGCAATCTAGGACTGAACATCCTTTTTAAAAGACATGATAAAAGTGATGCAAGTATATTTAAAAATTATAGTGAGATTTGTGAAATACCACTATCATTATCTTGAAATACTTTTTAATGGTGTTTAATCCATTCTAGGTATATGCCACTTGGTATTTTATTTTTGATTGCTGGAAAGATAATAGAAGTTGAAGACTGGGAGATTTTTCGCAAACTGGGTCTTTATATGGCTACTGTGCTAAGTGGGTATGTTATTCCTTGAACAACAATTTATAACAAAATATGAATTCTTAATTTATATGCACTCAATATATTTCTTCTATAAATGTATGTAGGTTATTAACTTTACAGAATCTCTAATTGTTGTGCACTTTGGAATCATTGAAACCATTCTGTAAAAGAAGTGTACCCATTTCATTTCAATAACCAACTCCCAGACAATGGAAAAGAAAAATGTGTAGAAATTCAAGATATGCATTACTCTCCCCTTTCAGCTAATTACACAAGGTTACACAAAATAGACAACACATTGTAGAGATTGTGGAGAGTCATATTTTTCAAAGACTTCTACCTAAATTCCTCACCAGAAAGTCTCTCTCCAAAGAGATGCAACTTCTGGGATGTTATTGTCATTTGCAAAAAGGTTTTTTGCACAGTTTGACAACCCTATAATGGCAGCTGTGTTGCATCTCAGTTTGAATGAACTTCAAAGTAATCACAATTTCTACTTGCGCACATCTACTTAATTAGATGTTGATGATAACATCTTGATATGACAGAAGACCTGATCATTCTCTATAGTTTGAATGTATAAATATAAATTAAATAAAATATGGTGTTATTCATAATTACAAAGCAAGAACCCACCATTTCTATAGTGATCGAAGTGTTCAAAGCACTTAATATACATTTTCAGCAGTCCTTGCAACTCCTCTGTGGGATAGGCTATTATCCCCATAGTAGCAATTTGGGAAGAGAGGCTGGGGGTGACTTGCCATAGGTTGAAATTTTATTCCCCATTACATGAAAGTAAGCTCATCGAACATAGTGGACTTACAACTTCATTAACAGGTATAGGATTGCTTTGCATGGAACTATCTGCACATCACACTCAACTAAGTGTAACCAAATCTCAATAGACACCCCCCCCCCAATAAGAAAAGCCAGTTCAGATCCGAACAGAGAAACACTGGGGGGATGCTTAACCCTTTCATTGCTTGCCTTTCCTCCATTTCAAATTGCACCCCCATTCTGAAGCTGCTTTTCCTGCAGGGATTGGCCATCAGGGTTCAGTAGCATGTATTTGAGCATGATGTAATTCAGCCTCCTGCAATGCAATCCTGTGCATGTCTACCCAGAAGTAAGTTTCATTGAGGGTAATGGAACTTACTCCCAGGTTTGTAAGTTTGTATAGGATTACAGCTCAAAATTTCATATCGAGGTTATAATGAGCACAATATGAAATTTGAACTGGGAACTTCCTAGGATACATTTTTAGCTATTATACTACGTCAGTCTCCTAATAGCATCTCAGCATCTTTTCATCAATTATTACAAGGACAAATATTACAGATTCTGCAAGTCAAACTGGGAGAGCCCTAGAATCATTTTTCACAAGTCATTCACGCACTGACTATAGATTTTCAAATCCACTAATACCCATTCACTAAGGTTTGATATTATCTGATATTTGTTTCGTTTTTACAGACTTGCAATTCACTCTGTTGTGATTCTGCCACTAATATACTTAATAATAGTCCGGAAAAATCCATTTCGATTTGCCATAGGGATGGCTCAAGCACTTTTGACAGCACTCATGATCTCATCCAGGTAAAGACAAGTAAAATTCATTTCTTGGATGTAGCTTATTAATCAAAAGAAATACAGGATTTAAAAATTTTTAATCTTTTTTTTTCTGTGATTTTAGAGACATGTGCCACATCTTGATTTCAGTGTGTGACTAACAGCACAATCATATGCATGTCTACTTAAAAGTAAAAAAAAAAAAATGACATGTATAGGACTGCATCCTAAGAATCTGCTGGGTATAGCTCCAGCATGGCAACTTTTTTTTCCCCGATTGCTACAATCATTACCTATCCACTGACATCGTATTAGTATGCTTCTTAAGTATTTTCCTTTCTTTTTTCAATGTGTGTGATCCAGTTCAGCAACTTTGCCTGTCACCTTTCGCTGTGCAGAAGAAAAAAACCATGTTGACAAGAGAATTACCCGATTTGTTTTGCCAGTTGGAGCTACAATCAACATGGATGGCACCGCACTGTACGAAGCAGTGGCTGCTGTTTTTATTGCGCAGCTTAATGACTTAGAACTAGATATTGGCCAGATAGTGACAATTAGGTAAGAACTGTACTGTAACATGCTTCACTTCATATTTTTTTTCAGCAGTGAACTGTGGATTTTGTCACTCTTAATTCTCAGTGCATGTCATCTTGCTAGGTAGAATCTCTCACTCACACACACACACACACACACACACACACACACACACACACAGAGGGCGTATATGCTGTCTGCATGAAGAGGTTAAGCAGCTGCAAGTAAGTGAATTTTACACAGACAAGAATATTGGCATTGTCTTAATAGTCAGTAATTTCAATATTCATTACCATTGTCTTCCATATCTTTCTACACCATTTTTCACTGGGTTGTTGTTGTTTGTCACATTTCCTGTTTTTCACAAGCAGTGGTGGACCTCCCCAGCCCTGCACCCCAGGACAAAGGTTCGCAATGGCACCCCCTGCTGGTTGTCACTGCCCCCCTGCACAAATCTGCCCCTCCCCGCTCACCTGCTGCCCACGGAGCCTCACGTGACCCAAGGCTGCATCAGGGAGACTTCCTGAGGCTTCCCCAAAGCTATAAACTGTGCTTCTGACAGCACAGTTTCTGATCCTGACAGGAGCTTCAGGGAGGCTTCTGCAGGGTCCTACAGGCTCGTGCCGAGGGCATTTGCCCCATCAGTGATAATGGGACATCCACCACTGTTCACAACAAGCATTCTTACTCCAGCAAATAAATTTCTAACCAGTGTAACACTCTTCTTCTTATGATGTTTGTCATACCATTTAACAGTACTACATACTGTGTGTATTTCCAATAACTTTTTAAATAGCATCTCATGTTAATTCCTTTAAAAAACTTTTGAATATATTTCTAATTATTTGAGTGCAATATTACACCACTACCAAATATATTAAATCCAGCATTTTAATGTAACATTTTCACCAATGTACCTGCTGCACAATATATAGAAACGGCACTGCGCTACACTATTTTAATCTTGGATATACCAAATGACAGCCCTTGATCCCTGCTATGAATCTTGAGTCATCGTCCCCAACCATGGACACTTAAAATGACACCAGAGTTGTCATTAAGGGTACAATTCTAACCAGGTCTACTCAGAAGTAAGTCCTGTTTTGTTCAGTGAGGCTTACTCTCAGGAAAGTATGGTTAGGATTGCAGCCTTAGTAATAGTTTGACAGGTTATTAGTCATGTTTGCCCTAAAATGGCTCCAGGTTGCAATTTTTAAAACTAAACTTCCATCTGCTAAATCTATCAAAAACCTGCTGAGTTCTTGAATTTACAAAGCACCATAAAGTGTAACTTCCAGTGGAATATAGGAACAACAGGGGAGATTTTAAGGCTGCAGTCCTAACCTCACTTTCCTGGGAGTAAGTCCCATTGGACACAATAGGACTTACTTTGAGTAGACCTGGTAAGGATTGTGCCCTAAGTAACTTTCTTGCTGTATATACTTCAGAAGGTATTTCTATGACTGCACAACACTGCGGCCACAATCCTGCCCACACTTACCTCGGAGTAAGCCCCTTTGACTAGAATGGAACTTAAGTCTGAGTAAGCACACATAAGATTGGGCTCTTACCAAGCAGAAATTTATCTAACATATCATTTTGTTGGTTTTGTTTGCTTACTAGTGTAACAGCAACAGCAGCCAGTATAGGAGCTGCAGGAGTGCCCCAGGCTGGATTAGTTACCATGGTGATTGTATTGAGTGCGGTTGGCCTCCCTGCTGAAGATGTTACCCTCATTATAGCAGTGGACTGGCTTCTGTAAGTTTCTAATCTTGCACATTTTACTACTGATGGTGATTATTGTTGTGTGTGTGTATATGTGTCCACCCAGAACATTCAGAAAAGATTTGTATCAGATTACAGTACAGTGCATCAGTATTAATCACAATAATCAGGTTACAGATCTTTGGTGCGCTGCTTGGACTTCAAATGAAATTGTGTCAGCACTTCAAGTCTGCTCAGATTGGAAAATTGAAATGTCAGGTTTCAGAAGCTTTGACTGAAGTTCTCATTTTTAAATCGGATCATAACCCTCAACACAAATTCCCCCAAAGTGTGATCTGTCCAAAAAGAAACTCTTAATAATAATAATAATACAGGTATTTCTATACCGCCTTTCTTGGTCCTCAGATTTCTCCTCAGACTTTATTCAAGGTGGTTTACATAGGCAGGCAAATTAAATCCCCGCAGGGATTTTTACAGTTACAAAGAAGGTTCTGTGTTTCAAGAAACCACAACATTCAGATGTTTCTTTCTGATCTGGCCGCACATTCTGGCCTCCATCCTTCCATGCTCAGAGCAAATGGAATAACTTGGCTCAGCTTGTCAGCTGCTTCAAGGTCGCACGATGCCCGTGGCCTCGAACTGGCGACCTGCGGATGTTATCTTCAGGCAAATGGAGGCTCTACCCCCTAGACCAGACCTCCTGCCCTCTTAGAATTTTCAGGGGCATTTCTGAAGTGCACTTTTTAATGGTCAAAATATAAAATTTGAAATTTAGATCTTAAAACTGATTTCAATTTCTCCAATTCTTATTTCACTGATTTCTTCTCCAATTCTTATTTCACATCCATTACTGTACCTTTACCTACAGCACAATCAGTGGGGCTTATTTCTGAGTAAGAACATACGAAGAGCCTTGCTGGATGTGGCCAAGAGCCCATCTATTCCAGCTTTCTGTATCTCACAATGGCCTACAAGATGCCTCTGGGACACTCAAGACAACAATGTGTCCTGTTACCACTCCTTGCATCTGGCATTCAGAGATAGGCAACCTCTAAAACCCACAGGATGCATACAGTCAAATGACTTGTAAGCTGTGATGGCCTTTTTCTCCTCAAATCTGTCCAATTGCCTTTTAAAGTCATCAAGGTTCGGTGCCATCACCATATCCTGTGGCAAGGAGTTCCATAGATTGATTATGTGTGCACAAAGAAATATTTCTTTTTGTCTGTTTTGACTCTTTGACCAGTGCATGATCCCTGGTTCTGGTATTGTGCGAGAGGAAAAAGCTTTCCTTTATAGCCATCCCATGCATAATTTTATATATTTCAGTCATGCCCCCCCCCGGCACCTTTTTCTAGACCAGTGATCTCCAAACTGGCCTGTGGTACAGTTTCAAAACAATTTAAGGAACAGTGTGGTGGTGGCAAAGCCGTATCATTCTGCGCTGCAGCCTCTGTTCTTCACACCCGATCTTTGCAGAGTTGCGCTGGGTAGCCTCTTCCACAGCACAACATCCAGAGGCTATGTGCCTGTATTTCCAGGGACAAGGCTGCCCAGTATGGCTCTTTGCAATGATTGGGCATGAAGAGTGGAGGCTGCAATGTGGAACAATAAGGCTTGCCACTGCCACACTGTGCCCGAGTTTGTTTTGCAGGCACAGTGGATCCAGCCCATGGGCTACAGTTTGGTGGCCCCTGTTTCAGACTGAAGAACCTCAAATGTTGTAGCTTTTCCTGGTAAGGAAGGTGCTGCAACCCACTAATCAGTTTGGTTGCTCTCTTCTGCACCTTTATCAATTCCACTACATCCTTTTGAAGATGTGGAGGCCAGAATTGGATGCATGTCGACATGCGTAGGATTATGCTGTTAGAAAGTTAGGGTGCAATCCTAACTCCTTATGCCATTGCTTTCCAGCACTGGCATAGCGGTGCCAAAGGGACGTGGGCTGCATCCTGCAGTTGGGTGTCACTCACGGAGGCCTGTTCGTTCCCTTACCTCGGAGCTGCATTGCTAGAAAGCACTGACATAAGGGGTTAGGATTGCGCCCTTAGTCCTGCAAACTGACACACTTAATGGAAATTAATGAATTTGGAATAGAATGCTAAATCTTTGTTTTTATAGAATAGATTGAATCCAGTCAACTGGCTCCATCTGACCCAAAGTATTTATTTTCTAGGGATCGATTCAGAACAATGGTGAATGTTCTTGGTGATGCCTTTGGAACTGGAATTGTGGAAAAGCTCTCCAAAAAGGAATTGGAGCAGATGGACGTCACTTCTGAAGTCAATATAGTGAATCCTTTTGCCTTGGAAACCACAGTGCTTGACAGTGAGGAAACAGAGACCAAGAAATCTTATGTGAATGGAGCTTTTGCCATAGATAAATCTGACACAATATCATTCACCCAAACATCACAGTTCTGAAGCAGATTGACTGACAGGAAACCATGCTGGATGAAAGGACATGGGATGCCCTGTGCTGAACCGTATTCTGGGCCCCTCACTCTTTGACCCCACATGCTGTACTTTCTCCTCTGCCTGCATTCATACAGGCACACAAAGGGAAACGTACATGCCTTCTGACTCACTAATCCCCCCACTCCTTCAATCTGCCACAATCCAGAGAGCACAGCCATTCTGTTTCTCATACTGTGCAGGCTATCAGTATTTTACATTTCTCCTCAACTGGGAATATGGCCACTGTTTCCTCCCTCATTCTCATTTGATAAGGGAACAGCCACCGTGTTCTAAGCTGTGGAGATTTCTACAGAAGCCCCAGTGCAGAAAGATAAGTGAAATACGCAGCGAAATACACAGCAACAGGGGAACCATCATGATTGTAGCAGACTAATGTTACCCAGCCTTATCTGCACAAGAGCTCTGAAGGAATTCATCATATGTGAAACCATTTAGCAAAATAAGTGTTCTTTTGAGACAGAGACTCCAGACTTCCTCCAACTGTTTTTATTTCCCCCCCCAGCAATTGATCTTTGTGGGCAGGTTAATGGAAAAGGCAGGTTGTTAAAATATGTATTTTTGTAAAGTTGTGCTCTGTTGCTGCAAATTCTAGATACCTGCTTGCAATAAGCATGCTTATGACTTGGGACAATGAAGGATATGTTCACTCATCTGAAACATAGTATAGTGTTTTCCATTCAGCTATTCTGTGCATGGAATTCTTTTTAAAAATATATACTTCACTTTTTCTTTTAAGGACGTCTTGGACATTGCAAATTCACCAAGCCAAAATGTTCCTTCCTGTAGCTAATTATTAAAAAGAGGAAAGGAGATTAGAATCATCCTGCAATAATCTTTTTAGTGTGTATGTTTGTGTGATTTTTTAAATTATGGAAATTGAAAGTTACTACTTAAGAACTTTCATTATTGTATTTTCTTTTTTCCATCTTAATTAGACTCAAAAGACATAGCTGGACTTCAAATACTAAAGCCGCTATACGTTTTGGGAGTAAGTTTCACTGAATTCAGTAAGTCTTACTTCTGAGTAGATGGCCATAGGATTGAGTTGTCAGCCAATCATAGCTGCTAACTGAGAGCCCAATCTGGTGCTTGGCAGCATGGCTCTGTACCACCAAGTACAGTCACAAACATGCCGTAAGGCATGTTTGCGGGACTCACTGCCGGGCTCCCGTCCATGCTAGCCCAGCGCAGGCCAGTGCTGGGCTAACGTGGGGCAGTCGCCCAGGTTCTGCGGCTCGGCGGTGTCTTGGAACGCCGAGCTGTGGAACAGCAGGTGGGGACAGGGGCAGGGAGGGGGGAGGTCAGCAGGGGGTGGAAAGAGGGCGGGCAGAAGGCGTGCTGGGGGAGGGAGGGAGGAGGATCCACGCACCCTATACGAGCGCCTTTTCAAAAGATCGGCAGTAAAGTGAGTAGCCCCATTGCAGGGCTGCTTACCTTACTCAAGGGGAGGGGACAAACATCCCCTTCTACCAAGGCGCCTCCCGCGGTAGCAAGGGAGGCACTGGATTCGGCGGCAGCCCTCCTTGGTGCGTCCAAGCCTGGGTGCCCTGGGCAGCTCAAGATTGGGCTGCCCGACTCTAATAATGTAGATTTCCTTTTATTAGTTCTCTTGTCAAAGTGGCAAGACTTTAGAACTGCAAATCTTTTTAGTCTGATTCGGAGTCTGATTGAGCAAACTGAGGTCAAGAACATAAAAATAGATGGCATACTATTCATAGCAGGCCTTGCAGACATTTTCTGCTTTAAAAATTGTTATGCACAGTGTGCTAATGGCTAGCTGAATGTCGGTTTGGTTGCTTCTTGGTTTAATTTTCCAATTGAACTTGAAAGCTTGCAGTGGCTAAAATGCTAGCCTCATGACAAAGTATTGAGCTTCAGGGTTAATGAGATCCCTTATCAGTGTTGTATGAGCGGATACCCCTTGAATGATGGATGAATAATAATATTTTGCAAATGTTCATAGCATAATGAACATTATCTCATATCAAGCCATATGAATGTGGCTATTTCATAAAAACATTCCATAATGCTAAACATTTTATATAATACCTATATCAAGTATTTTCACAGTGCATTTTTCTGCAACAAAAAAATTGCAAAGTATAAACTTATTTTGCCTTGCACACCTTGTGTTAGCCATCTGACTTGTAAGACAAACTGAAATTTAGAGACTATTTTTTTGTAAATAAGATCATGTTAAACTAAAAAATGCACTTAATTGCTATAAAGAAACATTTTAAAAAATCCTGTAGCATTAAACAAGCTCAGTCTTACACTTTTGTATTCAATAAATAAACCAGGATATGTGCCAAAGACAACTGAAAAGAAATCACAGATAGCATAGATTTTGATAAATTCAACTTTAATTGAATGGGAGACATAATAATGTATTTAATGTATAAATCCAGTCTGGATACAAGTGCAAGTGTTGATATGTTTATACAAAATAAAGGAGTGTACAGTGTAAATTGGTTCTTTATCATGTGCACAGTTATTTTTTAAAAACATTTGTACAGCTTTGTTATTGCTAGAGAAGAAAAATGTCCATAATCAAATATGCTTAGTCTTATGTTTGCAGCTTTCTTTTTGAAGCTAGTCCCTTTGTACATGTTTCCTTTCTTTCATTCCAATAAATGTCTTGTTCATCCAGTCCTCAACCAATGCCTGTTCCACATCTGTATGTAGGTTTGTGCCCAAGAACAGTTATACCATGTGGGCATTTAGTGCATCCCTTTAAGCTCTGAAGATAGAACAGCCTAGTGAACGGCTGAAATCCATGATCCAGTTTTGCCAGACTTGTCCTACTAATGTTGTTGGACTACTCCAGAGTAATTAGCTTATGGTTGCAACTTGAATTGCCTTTTATCATGATTTATTATTAAGTCCATTAAACACAGCAGACTCACCTATATTACGGCAAATGCTTATCTCCAAAGGTTCCATGATTGACCAGTTCTGAGGCTTGTGACAAAAACCTGAAGAGAGACCTGTTTTGAACAGGAGGGGGGTTGCTCAGGCAAATTATTGTACTATCCAAAATTTGCTTTGATTGTAGCAAACGCAAGCAATCGGCCTATAGCTAGCGCTGCTAAGTATACAAGGGACAGCAGCATTAGCCATGTAATATGTGTATTGCAATCTAAGTGGATTGATTTTTTTTAAATTGTACTTAGTTTATGTGAAATGCTTTGAGGATCAAAAGGCAAGATAGAAATTAATAATGCTGCTATATCTGTTATTCTTCTAGATTTCTCATTGTTTTGTCCATGTGAAATAAATCATATACAGATTCATCAAGTGTGACCGGCATGTGTATTTTCATTATTCCTGCTAATTGCAGCACACATAATGGGTGGCACATATAGTCATTGGTCCTGTGATAAAGAAGCATGCAGCAAAATCGACATGACCAGTAGAACTTTTAGGGTCCGCTTTTATCCTAGGTTGTATGCCAGCGTATTGTGAGGTCTGCTGCTGCAGTGGCCACTCTGCCTATCTGTACAGTGTTCCCACTAGTGCAAGGACCAGGAGCCCGCTGGCAGAATTCTACAGGCGGGGTGGTGCAGATCTTGAAGGCACTAATGCCTGCCGTTTTTCCAAACCTTCATCCTGGGCCTGGCACACCCCCCTCAAGCTCAGATCTACACCAGCAAAAGAGCTAGCAAAGATCTGAAAAGTCCTTTAGGGGAGCAGGCAGCAGCCGGGTAGATAAGCAAGGTAAGTTTTCCTTTTCTTATCTCAAAGTCCATCATATTGAATTTTCCTTCTGCATTTGGATGCAACAATAACTAATAAAGTAAAGTTAATTTTGCTGTTCAAGGACTATCATACAGAAATTAGTGTCAACAATGGAACCCTTCCAGAGGAAGTTCTCCAGTGATATCTCCATGTTCTGGTTAGTCCTCCAGAGGGGTAGCTCCTTACTCTCAGGTAGGCAGGTCAGAGTTTAAACTTCCTGACAGGGAGGGGCTGCCTGGACTTCCCCCAGTCTGGCCTAGCCTTTCAGCCAAGCAGGACAGAGTTGGGTCAGCTCCACTGACTCCCCACTGGAGAATGCAGAGGGGGCAAATTTTCTGCTTTGCCTTCCTTCCTCCCCCCCCCCTTCGCCTCCAGCCAGCACCCAGGCTGCTCACTGCCTGGTCTTCTAGCAGGCTCCTGCCTGCCTGGAACAATCTTGCTTCCTGGCTGCCTGCTCATCAGGGCAAGGCAGCCACCATTAGAATTAGGCGCTCTTCCACGCCTGAGCCCACGATTCCTCTGACCAGCAGAGGACTGGGCCCCAGGGCTGCCTTCCCCGACCTTAGGGGAACTCCAGGTAGCCCTTCTCCGCAGCGGGGCAGCTGCGCCTCCAGCCTCACACCTGCGCGCCTCAGCTGCTTACCCCCCTCCCCTGGCAGGGGGATACACAGTAAATACAAATCTCCCCATTTTAATGACTGGATCTTGAGAAGTGACTTATATGCCAAGATTAACTCTCAAAACCTCCAAGGCAAACATCCTCCTAACATTCCATTGCCCGGTCATTCTAATGCCTCCCCTGCTACGCACTTTCTGTTTCATATTTCAAGAACCATTTCCTATGGACTTCTAAGTGGATGGTATATACTGTAAAAGCCTGCACATGATGGCCCCCTCAGAGTGTGGTGCACCATTCATGTGCAACCATCAGCATGTGCAAAAGGAACTGTTGGCATGCCACTGAGCAAGCATTGTTTTTAAAGCACTCCCCATGCTAAATCTTATGTCTGACAACAGATGTTCCTGACTTGTTATGGCATTTCAAGTACTTTTCCCATGATGACCACAAATTCACAGGTTGTAAGAACAAACGCTTGAAAGCTCATCCTCTCCTTATTCTGCAGTGTGGCCTGCCAAGCCCGTATCAGTATGTGGAGTATTCCAGCACAATCCATGGAGCATCTGGAGCTACAACTGCACTCATAAATGGATCAGCTTGGATCTTGTAGAGAAGATCACAGAAAAAGCTATAGCACTGCACGTACCTTTGCACGTACTTTAAGAAAAAAATAAAATTCAGAGTATTTATGCCTCTATACCCCCTACATTTGATAGCATTCAAACCTGCAAATTTCAGAAAAGTCCATATTTTTAAAGCATTATGAGCAGTTAGTAGTCATGTTCCTTTCTTTTTTGCTTTCTTTTACATCTATGACGTTTTCCCCCAACATGGTGATAAGAAATATTGGTACATTATGCTTGAAGGAGCACATAAGTGTTAATTGGTCATAAGTACATATTTCAAGTTTGGCATAAATAGAATGGAAAAGTCTATAGCAGAGATGTCAAACTTGTGTCATACAAAGCCAAAATTTGCATTTATGGCACCTGCTGAGGGCCGGAAGTGACATTAAGCAGAAAGTTACATTGTTCAGCAGATGGTCAGAAAAAAGCGCTTTGTTCTCGTATAGATCACATTAGCTGCAAACGATAAGAGAAAATGTGCAAATCTTGTTCATACTTTCAAGACATGAGAGAGTCCAATGACCAAGCTGGGAGAGCCCAGTTATAATGGGGGCCAGATAAATTGCTTCCAGGGGCCACATTCGACCTGCGGGCCTCATGTTTGACACCCCTGGTCTATAGGGTTTTTGTTGCAGTACTCCCCCCCCCCTCCTTTTTTAATATGGAAGAAAAACGCATGGCACATTTACGCCAACAAACTAAGCTCCCTTGAAATATAAATAAATGCATCTTCTTGGAGAACTAGAGTAACATTCACATGTTACAGAATATACCAGGAGCATTGTTACAAGTTAACCTCAGTAATAAAAGCAGACTTCTGATTGATGGATTCTATTTATTTCCTGGCATTACTGTTTGCAATCAATAAACCATGAAATCACAGCGTCACATCCCACAGTTTTCAGAGACAAGCTAAAGAACAAAGACAGTAGCCTGATTCAATCACAGGTTTCCTTCCATACAGTTTTGCTCACAATTAATAACTCCCTAAACAAGAACACAAGCTTCTGTGATATCTGTATGTTTCCAGATGACTTGTTTTAAAAGGATAAATAATGATGTCCTATGCTGTTTTTTTTAAAGATTTTTAAAACATATTTTCTGCAAAGCTTTCATTTCTTTGCAGCTATTTTAAATCTCTGCAAATCAATGATAAAACTTATAGGACTATATTAATATATTTCAAAAACTCTTGTTACAACACAGTAACTATGAAGAAACATTGAAGTTGCAATCCTACACACACTTGCCCAGGAGTAAGCCACACTGAATACAGTGGAACTTCTGAGTAAATTTGCATAGGATTGTGCTGTAGGTTTGTTATGGCATAACTTACCATTCATTGTTGGAACATCATCACACAAAAGGGTTTTTTTTGCTTGTGGGTTCAGATGGGGGGGCTCGGCTGAAATGCTTGGGTGAATCTCTTGGAAATCTGCTTAGGTTATATCCAATAATACAGGCATGGAAGAGAGATAATATCTAATTGAATTATTACAGAGTGAATTGAACTGAAGATAAATGTGAATGGCTTTAACATATGACTGACTAGAAGTGTCTGGAATACAAAGATGAAGCAGACTAATTTAGGCTGTATTCCCATCCTCACTTTCCTGGGAGTAAGCCACTTTGACTATTATGGGGATTACTTCTGAGTAGACACGCACAGCATTGGGCACAAAATTACATATAGGAAATGAAGAGATCAATGGGTTTATTTTGGTAAAAGTGAATCATCATCAATATTTATGTACCACTTTTCAAGAAAAAGTTCACAAAGAGAAACCTATTATTTGTGAAACCATAGATGTAACCAAAAGAATTGTTTTTTAACTGCAGTTCGAACAGTTATATTCTTCATGCATATGTGATATTGAAATATGCTCAACAAACTTGAGGGGGGGATATGGAAAGGTGACTATAAAGGAAGATGCAGTAGAGTGGGTGACTTTACCTTCCCTTGCTGTATCTTCTCTGGCCCCTGCTTCATCCTGGGGACCTTCATCCCATTTCCCTGCTTTCATAGTTCTCCACTGCCATTCAAGGTCAAATTAGACGCGCACACAAATGCACGCTAAAGAGGTGTGCTGAGCTGAAAGTGCTTCTTCTTCCACAATATATAGCCATGGAGGTCCTGGTCTTGTTTGGGACCATGACACACAAGGAGGATAAACTCTTTCCCCCTGTGTTGTTTTCTTGCTGTAATGTTCTTCCAAGTGACTTTTTGCACCAAAAGTGGCCATTTCCTAAAGACAGTGACTCCTATGGCAAACAGCTGTTTGGGGGGAAGCGTGGAAGTGATCGGATCTTTCTGACTACTGTATAAGTGTGGTGGCAGCTACCATAAATCTGCACCAGCACATAAGTATTTGATAGAGGCTCCAGCAGCTAGAACAGACTGGCTTGGTTTGCTAGTCATTGGATCCTGCGTTAACTGCAGCAGTGCACATTGATCAGGTCAAGGCTATAGTAGCAAAATGGATGGAGTCACATAATGCCACCTAAGGAATGCTATAGAGACAAATCATCTATGGGGGGGGGAGTAGTATGAAATCACACAAATTTATGAACTGTTTTACAAGAGGACTGAAAACTCTCTACAACCAATGACTCCAAAGTAACGCCAAATATCTGTTAGCAATAATTCACTGATGGCATGGTTTTTATGCCCCTAGAATTGTCTTTTGTTGCTTTTCTAAACCAAGAGGTTGCTTCCGTTTTGCACATTCCGAGACACAAGAGGCAAGATAATTAGAAACTTTGATTTACTTGTTGCTGTTCGCTAACATTAAACAATCAGTAGCACCAGGGTAGAGAAAACAGATTTGTTTTTCAAATTTCATAGTGCTTATCCTGCTGTAATCCACCTTTGATGCAGAGAACCTTAAACAAAATGGAATACTCATGCAGTCCTACCTTACACATGTTTACTCAGAAGTAAGTCCACTGTAGGAATTGGGTTCTCTCCCAGATAAATCACACAAGACTACAACTTTAGTCATTTCAGTTGGCCTTGGAGAATATTTACTTGAAGGCAATTCCAACTAAGTTCAGTAAGGCTCACTTACTTATACGTAAAAATAAGATTGCGGCTTTAAATATGTTAAACTCCCTCTGAACCACAGAGTTACAGACTCTTTGCACTTGATGCCTGCAGACAGAAATGAGGTGTGTGTACATGAGTAGGATGACTGAACTAGAGCTATAACAAATCCAAAACCCACATCTTTTTGTGCTCTCCTTCCATCTTCAAAGTGTAGCAAGTAGGGGGCACACTTTGGTGGCCTGCTAAAGCAAAAAAAAAAACAAAAAAAACTTGCTTCCTCCCACTGCAAAGCTGGCAAAACAGGCAATTGGGTCAGGGTTAGATCTCTATCCAGATGGCTCAAGATGGGTCTTTTTCAGACACTGAATGAGAGATAACAACTAGCTAACAAAGAAGCTGCATCTTGTTGAAATGCCACCTTGAATATTTTCCTTTTTATTCTGTTGCAGTGCCCAAAGCAGACAAATGTGTCTTCAATTCATGGCCCCAGTGATAAAATTTGTCCTACCCTATTTAAAATTGTACCCTGCAGATGGGATAGTTAAAGCTGCTGCTCAGCTAGATGAAGCCTTGCCAGAGGAATGCCAATTCTTTACATTTGTGCTACCCTCAACCTGTGCACAGTTTTCTCAGTGGTTTACTGCTCCTGTTGCTGACATCTATTTCCAGGACAAAAATCTTACACTGGCAGGTAAGCAGGTAGGAAAAGATTTCAGATTTTTCTCTGAGCGGACTCTAGAAACCTAGGAGTGGCTCAAGAGCACCGCTGTGCTGTGTGGAATTTTACTTCTTCCAAGGTTAAATCACTTGACTGATTGAAATGAATGGGAAACTACAGCCCAATGTCTGTGCACTGTGGAGTATCCAAGCGGAAATAAAGAGCTCTGCCATTCGTTGCATTAAGGCTTCCATTTCTATAAATCACTTCCTACAAGGTGCTAAGGGTGGACAATCATTTAAAGTAGCAATTTTAAGAGAAAATTGCTTTGATCCTCTTCCAACTGTTGAGACATTACTTTGACTTAGCACATTGCAGTAAAGAATGCATAGAAGCAGCCCAAGGTCATCTTTTTTTTTTTCCCCTGAGCAAAAGCACCCAAAAGGTGCAAAATCAAGGTTAATTGTATCTTCTCATTAAAATATCACACTTCCTTTCCAGGAAGAATGTATGTTTATTTACTAAAACAGGATATACCAAACATTAACCCTTCCTGGAAGTTACACTTTCTGAATCTAGAAGCACTGTCATAGAATCCTGTCACAGAATCCCATAATGTGGGGCAGGTTGAAGTTAAAGGCAAGAAGGGAAATGCACTCTGAGCTTGCTCAGAGACACCATTGTTTACATGCTCAGAGACACTGTTCCTCTAAACAGTGTCCAGGTCTGAGTTTGGATCAGTTTCAACTCGGAGTCTAACCCTGCAACAGTTATGAAATTATCAGTTCTTGCCTCTGTCCTAGCAGACAATGAAGGTTGTTACTAGCCGGTTGCTGAAATTGAGGCCCCACGTAAGACAGAAGTGCAAGTTGGCTTGGAACGTGCATAATAAAAACTCTACAGGACACAGAGCATCTACAAATCTGAGATGGCAAGAAAACTAAGAAAACTAATTGTGGCAAGAAACCATTTCGTGACCTATCAAGCTTGTAACTTATGGGAAGGGATCATAGTTCAGTTGTTTACATGCTTTGCATGCATATGGTCTTAATTCTTAGCATCTCAGGCTTAAAAGATCTCAAGTAGCAAGGCTTGGCAAGACCACAGTCCAAGCCCTTGGAGAGGGCCCAGCAAAAATAACACTGGCCTAAGTAGACTAATGGTCTGAGTATATGGCAACTCCAGACAGTTATATGTGTTCACACTGAATGCAGATCACCAGCCACAGATGCAAGCCAGCCCATAGGAAATGGCACCAGAAGCCTGTGCCACCTCTGCATGGGGGAGCATGCACACACATGTGTACACCACCTTCCCCATTTCCATTTAGAAACAGAAGAGAAAAATGGCAGCAATTGTGTCGGCGGCAGCCCCCTGAGCTGAGCTACGTGCCTCCTCAAGGAGGAGGAGAGAAGACCAAGAAGTCAGCAGCGGGGAAAGCAGAACTGACATGGTGCTGTTCTCAGCTTCCTTGTTCTGCCTTCTGCCACTCCTGCTCTTGGAGTAGGTGCTGAAGGAAATTTGCTAGTACCTGTAGTGATGTGATGTCATCTTTAGTGTTCTCCGCTAGATGGCCACCAGCCTGCTGGTTAGAGGACTGCCACAGGAGAGATGCTACCCTGCGACTCTTGTGACTCAAGCCAGAGGGAGCCAAACAAGCAGCAGCTACTTTTTTAAAAACTTCATTTTCGTTTCCAAATAAATCAGATTCTTTTTTAGTAACTGAGGGGTTTTCAGAGATTTCTTGCAGGTGCAACAAACACATTCCCTTTTTTTCTGGATAGAGTTTCCATGACTTTAATCGTTGAAAGGCAAATCTTCAGCAGGTTAAGGTCTTCCTTGCACTGCATTTTCATGCTGCCCCTATTCAATTTCTAGCCTGTTGTGTAGCAGGGAAAGATAGTATAACCACGACAGAAAAAAGGTTTCACCTGGGATGAAAATAATTTTCCTAACTCAAAAGGAAATTTTCAGAGAGCACTTATTACAGTAGATTGGAAAGCAGCCAGCGTAAAGCCAACTTTTAAAAAGTGAATTAGGATAGAGTTAAGAAATTACAGTCTAATGCCTGTCCTGGATGAAGTGGTGGGAAGCATGATTAAGGTTAGAATTATTAAACATAAAAAGAACAAACCTTGTTGTTCTTGTTCTTCAAATAATTATGACTTCAGTAAAGGGAAGTTCTTAATTCACCAACCTTTAGGAGTTCTCAGAGAGTGTCAACAAGCAGGTAGAAAGGCATGACTCATCATGAATTATGTACTTGAACGTCTTTTGACAAAGCTTTTGACTTGAAGCTTTTGACAAAGTACCTTATGAAAGGCTCCTAAGAAAACTTAGCAGTCATGGGATTAGAAGACAGGTTCTCTTATGGATCTAAAACTGGTTAAGGAACAGGAAATAGATAAAAGGAATAGCTCTTGCAACAGAGGGAAATAAATCCTGGGGTGCCCCAAAAGGTTCCGCATTGGGAACAGTGCTATTTAACATTCATAAATAATCTAGAATCAAGAGTGAGTGGAGCATAGTCAAATTTATGGGCATCAGCAAATATTTCGTATGGAACCTAAACAGAACTCCAAAAGGACCCCTCCTAAATGGGTGAGTTGGCAGTCATACTGCAATTAGGTTCAAACTACGTGTAAAGCAATGTGCACAGGGGCAGATATTATTACTTTCCATGTTCACTGATCTGTGGGTAGTGGTGTATAGTTCGATGAAAGCTGGTGGATAATTCAGTGAGAGATAGCTGTGAAAAATGCAAATTCCATACCAGGAATTAGTAGGAATGGGGCTGAAAACAAAATAGCCAGTATCACAATGCTTTTATATAAATTACAACCACACTTGGATTTCTGTGTACAATTCCATGGAGTTGAAGCAAATTCCCAGTGAGCAAAGCTGAAAGTGTTTGGGGGTATTTTAGCATTTTAGCTTTTTAGCTTAGAGAAAAAAAAAACTAAGGGGGTACTTTATAGCACTTTATAGCAGTTTAAAAAACTGTGCATAGTGTAGAAGAGGATCATGTTTTTCTCTCTCATTACACCAGAACTTGGGGCTGCTAATGAAACTGATTAGCAGGAGATTTAGGAGTCACAAGGAAAACCTCCACTCACACAACAAGAGTAATTAACTTACGGAATTTAGGGCACAATCCTAACCAGGTCTACTCAGAAGTAAGTCCTATTTTTTCAATGTGGTTTACTCTCAGGAAAGTGTGGTTAGGATTGCAGCCTTACTTCTCACAGTGTGGTGATGATATCTGGTGGCTAAGGCAGCTTTAAGAAGGCATTAGACAAATTCATGGCAAAGTAGTCTATCAATAACTACTGACCACGAAATGAAAGTAAATGAAAATGAAACCTCCAGGTTTAGAGAAAGTATACCTCTGAACATTAGTTGCTGGACAGTGGGCAATAGCAGAAGAAAGCTCTTGCCTTCATGCCCAGCTTGAAGAGGCTTCTGATTGGCCACTGGAGGAACCTTTCATCTGGTCAACCAGAGCTGATCTTACATTCTTGGAGAGAAAATGAAGCAGGCAAAAAAAAAATCACATATGTCAACTCAACCATTTCAGCTTTGCCAATATACCTGATTTGAGAATGAGAGAGAGAGAGAGAGATCAATAAATGAAACTGGACTCACTGTCAGGGCAACACTCACATGGTTGAAACCTTGGACTGCCTGTGGGTTCCACTCTTTCCATGTGACCAATTCATAGTAATGACTTATCTTTAAATCCCCCCCCCCCCCACTGCATGAATTGGCCCCAGTTCTAGTGCATTTGCACAGCAGCATCTGCTACCCCCGGGAATATGTG
The DNA here is from genome assembly GCF_035046505.1 of Tiliqua scincoides. Lineage (NCBI taxonomy): Eukaryota > Metazoa > Chordata > Lepidosauria > Squamata > Scincidae > Tiliqua > Tiliqua scincoides. Next base: position 73,485,964 of record NC_089822.1, read on the forward strand.
GCTCTGGTGTGTGAACACTGCATGTATGCACTGGCACATACAATGAAGGCATTTAAACTCCCCAACCAGGTGCTTTGCTGGTACGTGTCAGTGCTTTTGAGCAAGAACCACAGGGAGTAAGGTACACTTAAACTGGCCTTTTCTGCACGGTTAAAACAAACATTCCTATTTCAAATTGTTCAGTATGTCTGAGGAAAGAGCTGGATGTCAATTACTACTAGCAGATGTCAAGTGGTAATGAGCTCATGGCAACAGAAAAAAAGATTGCTCTGACTTTTGAGTAACTCTTGAGTAACTTACGAATTGCTTTTCAAATTACTGAGTTTTTTTATGACTTCTGTGTTTTCTTTTGTTTTTGAAAGAAAAGGCCCTATAAAACAAAGGGAGATCAGAAATGTCTCTTTTAGAGAACTAGCATACCTACAAGTGACCTAGAGATGAAGGCACACAATTTTAAATCCTCCAGTGGCAGAATGCCTTTACCTTGCCAGTCTGAAATTACGGCTGGCACCATTTCAACAAGACAGGGACTGTGTTTTTATCAGCTGCAAGTTGGACACAAATTCAGCAGGTGCAGCTTTCCTTGGAAAAGAGAAGCTGTTTAATAAACACTTCTGTTTATTAAATAGGAATCCAGGTTTAAAAAGCCTTCACACTGCTTATATCATAACACATGAGATCCCACAAACACTTATCTGAACAAGATTAACTATCATATTAGTACTCTTCCACAAAGCATGAGGGTTGTCATATATTTAGTTTTACTACACTGAGCAGATATTTAGGGGGGCTGGGGCAGGGAGAAGGTTGATTTCATGGGTTATTTCAAAGTCATGTGTTATTGACTTCATGCATTATTTTAAAAGAGCACCTATGTATATGCCCAGCCCTCTAGTTCTACATATTGGTTATTGTTGCCATAACTAAGTAAACGGGTGTGTGTGCCAGTTATGCATACCAAAAAGTACCCCCAAAATAAATGGGTTAACTGTCTTGTATTGATAGCTGCATTACAGTTATAAGTAACCACAACAACTGCTTTAAAATGCACTTATTTTTGCAGTTTAATCTTGAATATAAAGAGTGGGCTTGTGAAACTTGTCGTCTCCCCCACATACGGCTGAAATTTTCCAGCTTCACTAAAATTCAAAATGGCGCCCTTGATTGTGAGCCACTCCATTCACTGCAAAGTTGCTTAAACTAAGCACCGTCATAAGACTTTGCAAAGCAAAAACCTTAAGAAAAAGAGAATTTCAAGTTGATTTTTTTAGCAAAAAGCATTTTCAGCCATCAAAGTCCAGGATATACAGCACCACCAGCATTATTATTGCTTCAGTCCTTATTGAACTGACATGCTTGCACTCCTATGAAAATATATAAATCAGCCATTTAATCAAGATCTCTTTCTCAGCACAAACATAAAATACCAAGATTTGTTTTCAAACCAGTTTAGAGATAACATCACACAGAAAATGAACTATCCATGAGTCTACTCTAGAATGGAGATGTCGCCAGTAATGGTTCTCTGAGCCTATTTCCCAAGGCATTACCTCTGCAATTGTATCAGCTGTCAGAAGAGAAAGGAAAAAAACGGACTAACTACTTTTTATATTTGTTGAAATCCTGCATTCAAACAAATCTACAGATCTTTGTAAGAGTAAAGACTGCATGGCAAAACCCATTATCATTCTAGCTGCCTAATATACTATTTCAGCCTAACATCTTTGGGTAGAAGAAGCTGGATCTGGCATATTTTCTCTTAATCCTCACATTTTCTAGGAATGGAAGCACCATCAGGATCTAGAGAAGAAAACAACCTTAATGATCCACCCCGGTTGACATTTTAATTTTATGTTGGTCTTGAAGAGCTGATAATAGCAGAATGATAAATAAGAATCCCATGGTTGAAGTCCCTGACAGAAGAGAAAACACACAAGTCTTGACCATATTTTCAAGATATGGGAGAGCCCAATTACCATGCAGACTGCCCTTTCAGCAGCACTGCTTCTGCTGAGGCAGCTCAGCAGCTGAGATGTGCTCTGCAAAGTTATGCTTTGGCAGAAGCAGTTCTGCTGAACGGGTGGCCCATGTGATAATTGGCTATCCTAGCACCTCAGCAGCATCTCCTTTCTCCCTCTCTTGTCCCTCTTGGTCTGCCTCCTCCCCCTGTTCCATTCCCAACTTCTGAGACCTCCTTCTGAGTGGGCTCTCCCAGCACTACCCTTCCAGCAGAGCTGCGTCTGCTGTGGTGTAATTTTGAAGCCCAGCATATGAAAGCAGCTGAGGGTGGTGCTGGAAGAGCCCAATTATCACAGGGGGTGGAAAAAGAGATTCTGCAGGCCGCATCCACCCCATGGGTCTTATGTTTGACACCCCTGTTCTAGGTGATTGAAAAACTTCTTGGGTCTTTTTTATTTTATTTTAACCTTGTGAGCTATACTGTTCCAGTAAGTTGAAAGACAGAGAGAGAGAGAGAGAGAGAAGGAGTCAAGCAGCATACCTTGCCAATGACAGCTATGAACAGTATCTTTCTTCCAGTGAGTCACACAGTGGGGAACTCCTCAAAGAGATGGACCTTCTTTCAAGGACATCATCAATTTCAAAATCAGTGGGTCCCTACAAAATACTTGTCCTATTAACCTGGACTATTTATTATCATCAGCAATACCAAATGTACTCAAGTAAAAACAAATATATCAGCTGCTCTAGGAGAATTAAAACAGCTTATTACTACACATCCAGGAACAACTTGATGTATGATCCTGTCCCCTGTTCTTTCCACCTTTGTCTGTCACAGTCCCTTTCTATTAAAGTTCATTAGAAGAACGTATCATTTTCGAGAGACAACAGCAAGTCACGTTTGAGTTAACTTGCATGGATCTGTGTCTCCATCACAGGTTTTTTTAAATTAGTAAGCAAAAGCAGTTTCTGGTTTAAACAAAAACAAAAGTCAGAAAAAATGTATGAGCAGAAAACAGCCTTTCAAAGAGCCTAAGTTAAGAGTTAAAGGGATAATGCACTCAAATGGGGAAAAGTATATCTCTCATCCTACATAAGGCTTTCCAGGCTTATGGTTTATCTTGACTCTGTTGTTACTTGGGGAAGGAAGCCCCACTGAATGACTAGTTGCAGTGGGACTACTTCTGAGTAGACCTGCAAGGATCAGGTCAGTGGCGTAGCTAATGATTGCGTAGCCCAGTGCAAAGCTCAAAATGATGCCCCAGAAGTGATGTCACAACCAGAAGTGATGTCACACTCAGGCTTTTTAAAAAGTGAAAATCAGAAAAAAACCCTGACTCCTCCTCCCAGAAGCTCCCCGCCTACTTGCTCTGCTGCTTCCCCCCAGCCAGTGGCATAGCTAAGGCATCTATCTGCTACCTGAGGTCAAAGAAGATTTTGTAGCCCCCCACAACAAAATCAAAGTTAATTAAGTAAATAAAAGTGTGCCCATTATTGGTTAGAGACACTGTGCTGTGCTGAAGAGGGACAGTTATTCTCCCCCTGCTAAATATAAGAGGAGCACCACTTGAAAAAGTACCTCTTTACTCATTTAGCGGGGTAACTGTATTATGATACATAGAAATGATAGGTGACTCATATTAACACCCTATTGGTTCCATGTTGTATTATAACATCTCATTGGTTCTCAGAAAAATCAGTTTCATAGGTCAGCTTTAACTTAAGAAAATCCACTTTTTGTTCTATAAGGCAGTTGTGTTTTCATTCTCTGGTTAATTGGCCATAACATTTGATAGAATACAGATATTCCATGAGGTTTGTTTCATTGAATTCTGCATTAAATTACCTTTCCAATGATATATAACATGATGGTATTATTCCTACATACCAATTTTTTCACAATTTTAGTCACTAGTGTTAAGCTCGGCTTGTTGCCCCCCTAAAGCTTGTTGCCCGGTGCAACTGCTACCCCCTGCACCCCCTTAGCTATGCCACTGGATCGGGTTGTCCTGGTAAGCCTCCCAGCTGCTGGGGTCCTTGTATATTTCCCCCCATGTGGGAAAAAAGCAGCATGGAGCACTTTAATTAGAAATATGGCCTGCAGAATAAAGTTAAACAGCAACACAACAGCAACAAAATTTGTACGCACACACATACATCCTGGGACTGCATTTCCAGCTGAAAGATAAATGTATCAAGAGACCACTCACACATCTCCCACACCCAGCCTAGGTGGGTTCTAACAACTAGGTTTTAGTTCTGTAAAAGTGTTCCATGCCTTTTCTTTACCACACAGATTGCTTGCTAAGGAACACTGAAAACCCTTCTGGAATATAAGAACATAAGAACAGCCCCACTGGATCAGGTCATAGGCCCATCTAGTCCAGCTTCCTGTATCTCACAGCGGCCCACCAAATGCCCCAGGGAGCATACCAGATAACAAGAGACCTCATCCTGGTGCCCTCCCTTGCATCTGGCATTCTGACATAACCCATTTCTAAAATCAGGAGGTTGCGCATACACATCATGGCTTGTACCCCGTAATGGATTTTTCCTCCAGAAACTTGTCCAATCCCCTTTTAAAGGCATCCAGGCCAGATGCCGTCACATCCTGTGGTAAGGAGTTCCACAGACCGACCACACGCTGAGTAAAGAATTGGCCTTCTTTACTGCCGCCACACATTGGGTTGACATTTCCATCGACCTGTCCACCACCACCCCAAGATCTCTCTCCTGATCTGTCACAGACAGCTCAGAACCCATTAGTCTATATGTGAAGTTTTGATTTTTTGCCCCAATGTGCATGACTTTACACTTACTGACATTGAACATTTGTGGACAGTTAGAAATAAGTGCGAGAAGAAAGGTCAGTTCATTGAAAGCGTTCAACAAAACTTCTGTCAACAACAACTCTTGAAATGGATCATACTCACATTGGAAAGTCTTTGCCTGGCCTCATCTGAGGTTAGCAGATTTCTTACTCTCTCATTTATCTCTTCCCAGCTGGAACTGGGGCTGGAGTAAAACCTAAAAAATGTCAGCAGACTCAAGTCACTTTATACTCATTCTTTTAATTTCCACACAGACAGCCCCATCAGGTAACAAAGAAAAAATGTCAGTTACTTGAAGCATTTTCTACATATCACCACTCTAAGCCAATGAGTGACCTAAGACTCTGGCTTGCAGGTATCACCAAGTGACATTAATAAGATGTACTCCTGTAAAAGTGCACAACTTATTCAGCTGAATTAATTACCAATATCCCAAAGTTCCAGATGCATACTACACTACTGTATCAGATTCCATTGTAGCTTGTTCTTGGTACTAACTTAAGAACATAAGGGCTGCTTTGCTTGGTCAGACCAAAGATTCATACAACTGGGAGTTCTGTTCTAGCCACTTAGACAGCTCTAGACACATACAAGCATGGCATGAAGATTACCAATTATTATTTAAAAAATTTGTACACTGCTTTCCAACACAAATAGTTCACAAAGTGGCTTGCATAATAGAAAGCATACCATTTTTAACATATAATTGTGAAAAGGTTTGGTCTGGTGGTTAAGCAAGTGCCTGCCTGAAGAAAGCTAAGCAGGTGTGAAAGCTTGAAAGTGCAGAGCACAACCAAGTTGATGGCTACACTTGGACAGAAACAGTTAGGGAACTGAGGGTTCAGTGAGTTCCTGTCACAGAACAATACTGTAAAAACCCCAATGGAAAAAAAAAAAAGGATTTAGGACTAGCCTGCCTGTGTAAACCGCTTTGAATGCTGTGTAAAAAGAGAGAAAGGTATATATAAAAGGTGTATATAAAATAAAAAAAATGATTCCCTGGCTCAATGTCTCTCATTCTGAAAAAGATACAAACCAGCAAACAGCCACTGGAAAATACGCTATGCTGAGGTGAACAGGGACAGTTTCTCTCCCCATACTAAGAGAAACACTACTTAAAAGTGCCTCTTAGTCTAGTTAGTAGGAGCAAAATCATGGCTTATTGTTCGTTGCTAGAATCTGGGGGATAAACTACATGTTATGTTAAGGACAGCATTGACCTTTGGTGCAAATTGAGAGGTTTTTCCCCCCTAAATATCAGTATTTAAGGCATGCAGGAGTGGGATCAAGATCAGGGTTGTGGCAGGGGTTTTTTTCCTCACTACGGTCCTGATCCATATCAGACTCCCCTATTCTCCCTGGTAATGGTTGCTATTTGCAGAGATGAAGCTGCCATTGGCAACAATGGCAGCTTCTGTCCTGGGATTATTGATAGTCATGGAGAGGGCAACACCAACCAGGAACACAGTGAGGACAAAGGGTTAAATCCCCACATCCTTCCCACTTCCCTCCCAATCTGGGTGCCCCCACCATGCTAGTATTAGGGTTAAAAGCACCTAAACAAGTGTCAGTAACATGCTGTTAAATGTGATTGCCAAACAACTGTTTCAACCACCGACCTCTGTTCTCTGCAATGTAGGAACAGGAGACACCAGCAAAACTGCTCTTCCTGAAATGAGGAACAACAAATTCTGCTGCAGGGATCAATTTCTGCCAAAATGCTGATGATGAACCCAAAGTTCCTCTTTTCTAAAGCAATGACAAAGGAATTCAAATGTGGAATTCTCTCAGATCTTCTGAGCTATTTATACCACAAGGTCAGGATTGTTTATGGGATCGGCCCAGAACTTTGTTCCCTATTTTTCATTAACTCTGCAGCTCAGCATCAGTCTATTGCATCCAGTCAGCAGGACAGAGAAGGAAGCCCAGAACTGTCACTTTAACTTGTCACTAGGAGAGAACTCTGGATATTTGCAATCCTCTACAAAGTTTCAAGACATCAAAGAAAAGAACATGAAAGACAGATTTGCAGCTTCTGCATTTACAGCACAATCCTACACATGTTTAGTCAGAAGCCTATGTTCAAAGGAAGTTCCTAGTAACCTAGGAAGTAAACTAGGAACCTTACCTACTAGTAAGTAGTTCCTAGTAAGTGCGCTTAGGATGGCAGTCTTACAGCCCAATCCTGAGCTGCCTGGTGCATTGGCAGTGGCGTCACTAGGATTCATGTCACCTGGTGCAGGATGCCAGCATGTCACCCCCCCCATGCCATGGGTGGGCAATACCCCAGGTGGTGGGCGTGGTGATGTACCATCACTCCTCCCCCACGGGTTTTTTGGCTGTATCTTTTGATAGAACAAAGATAGAATACATTCTGCATGAAATTACGCATTGATTGATATATAACATGATGATATTATTCCTGCAAACTGTGATTTTAGTGATTTTGGTCACTAGTGGTGTCACACACACCCCCAGGGTGTCAACTTACTAACACCTTATTGCAGCAGTTCTCAAACTTTTAGTCCTGGGACCCACTTCTTAGAATTACAATCTGTTCAAAACCCACCAGAAGTGTTGTCATGGTGGAAGTGACATCATCAGGCAAATTGAAATAAATAAGTATAAATAATTAAAGTAAAACAAATAATTAAATAAGCAGAAGCTAGCCCTAGTCCACCAAGTGAATTTCCTCTGTAGCCTGCCTGCAATAACACCCCCCCCCCTCCAAAATCAGTAAGGTTTTCAGCACTACCCACTGCCCAGTTCAATTTAAGAACTTCTATTTAAACCAGATCACTGTCAGGCTTTGCAAGTCTCAAAAAAGTTCACCTTATCAGCTGAAGCTTCTGTTTTGATCCTTTTTAGTGGGGGGGGGGCTGCCTTCTGGAGCATTTGTTGAGCTCCAGTTCCATCAGATCAGGACCAGTCTGGTGGTTTCACATTCCCCTTTGCCTGGCCTGACCACCAGCCAAGGCACATTTGCTTACTCGCAAGTAAACGCAACCATGGGGCTTGGTTTCGCTTTTCATAGGGCTCAATACATATATCTGCTTGGAGGGAGGTACTTCCTTCTCAGGTATTTTTGGGAACTGCATTCATTGGATCAGGACCATTCTGGTGTCATTGGATTCCTCTCAGCCTGCCCTTTCCAACATACTAAGGCAAGTTTGCCTACTCACAAGTAAACGCACGATACAGCTCAGTTTCACTTTCTATAGGACTCCACGCATTTTTTGTTCCCTGGTTTTTCTGGCCATAACTTTTAATAGAAATGAGATATTTCACTCTGGTTTATTGCATTTCATTCTGCTGGAAATTCCACATCCAACGGTATATAACATGATGGGGTTACTCCTAACCACTGCGATTTTAGCGTGTCACCCCCCCCGTGCGCGTCACCCGGTGCAGCCCACACCACCCGCACCCACCTAGCGACGCCACTGTGCGTGGGGCTGCAGCAGTGCTGAAAATTGCTGCCGCTGCATCCAGCATTCCCCAGGCAGCCACAGCTGCTGCCTCCTTGGGAGAAGGGGACTTTTGTCCCCCTCCCCCTGGGTAAGGCGAGTACTTGGGGCTACTCAATTCTACAGCAACCCAAGGATCAATACAGAATCAAGACCCTTCATGTCAGACAGGCAGCCCAATACAGAGGCTCAGGATCCAGTAGAGCTTTGCTTCACCAGTCCCACCTCCCACCTGCCCCGCTCCCACTCCCCAGCACACCTCCTCCCTGCCCTCTCCCTGCCCTCCCTCTGCCTCCTCCTGCCCTGGAATGCCTCCTCCCATCCTCCCCCCACACCGCCACCTACCTCTCTGCTACCCAGCAGTCTGCGTGACCACTGAGCAGCAGAGCTCTGGTGCTCCACTGGCACTCCAGACTGCAAACGTGCCTTACAGCACATTTGCGACAGTGTGCACTAGCAGTGAGCCGGCATGCACTGCGTAGGATTGGGCCCTCAGTCATTAGAACATTTATTTATTTATTTATTTATTTATTTATATATTAAAGTCATCTTTCTACGTAGCAAATCTGTTCATTTTTTAAATTTATGATAAAAATAATAGAGTCATGATACAAATGCGTAAAACCAGCAAAGGATGACACGAAGGATAACTGATCAATTACCAGAGGCCTTGGTAAATAAGAATTTTTCATGTCTAACTGTTAATACTGTGGGCACATCATTCTTATAAGGGCTGTTCACTCCTATGTAGCAATGGAGGAGGAAGCACTGGCCCAGTGGCACAGGTGATTGGTGGGTCCTCTTGTTACCATCACACAGTACAGCAGCCATCACTGGCCTCATGGCCAAAGTGACAGGGACAGCCTCCATTGCCTTGCTTGGTGTGGGATCATGCATCCATTGCCCTTCTAACACGCCAATTGATTATTGATAAATTGGCAACGTTGAAGAACATCTGCGCACAACCAAGCTGGCAGTTACTGCCCCATGACTGTGCAGTGACCCTCTCCTCTCAATCTTTTCCTTGTCTGCTTAATCTTCCCTGCTTCCCCATGGAGATGACTGCTGATCCTGGCGGTGACAAGGAGGAGCAACAACAGCAACCTGTCCAAGAGCAATGAAGTAATGGGGGAAGGTAGCACTGATTCAGTTGCACTGGTCCAGAGCTGATTCCTGTGGGCAGTAGATCAGGCAGCACAAAACCTGCTGACTAGTAATGCTGAGCCTAACACTTAAGTGTCTCAAAAAAAATAACCTGTATGCGGGAGATGCCCATCTTCCTCTCGGACTTGGTGACCGGTAACGCTGTGGGGAGGCAAACGAAGTTTGGTGGCAACGAGTGGGAGAGATGGATGAGTAATTGATAGGTTTCCTGGTTTCAAGAGGTGATGAATCTTGATTACATGTGCAGTGTTCATCTGGCTCTCTGATAACCTGTGAAACAAGTAAAAATGTTCCAAAGGTTAGAACTCTGGAGGAAGAAATGATGACCTCTGCACATAATGCCTATGAATGGGCACAGCGAAAGATTCCCAGGGCCACTTCTTCAGGCACAACTATCAGGACAAAGATAGGTTCCTACCTGTCAAATAGATACTTGACGTTTTCCAGAAAACACACACTTGCCTTAGGGCAATTGTATCCAATTTTCTAGTGCTGATGCAGCTTCAATGCAGCCCCCAGGCAAGGGAACAAATGTTCCATTATCTTGATGAGGGCTTTGTAACTCTCCCCCCACCACAGGATGCAGCACACATCCCATTGGAACAGCTGCATCAGCCCCAGAAAGTTGGATAGGATTGGGCCCTTAGAGCCCAATCCTGAGCTCAGCATGCTGGCTCACCGCCAGCATGCACTGTTGCAAATGTGCCATGTTTGCAGGCCCTAGCACTGGTGCTAGCCCAACGTTGGGCTAGCATGTTTGTGGACCCTAGCACTGGTGCTAGCCCAACATTGGCCGGTGCTGGGCTAGCACTGGAGCTCCACTGATTGGCAATCGCATGGATCATCGAGCCCCGGAAAGGTAGGTGGAGGGTGGGAGGAGGCAGCGGGGCAGGAGGGAGGCGGGACCAGTGGAGCTTTGCTTGGTGCCTGACACGGAGGCTCTTGATTCTGTGCTGACCTTTGGGTTGCCATAGAATTGAGTAGCCCCATTGCGGGGCTACTTGCTTTACCCAGGGGAAGGGGACGAAAGTTCCCTTCTTTCGAGGAGCCACTGGCAGCTGCCTGGAAAGTGCTGGATGCAGAAGCAGCCATTTTCCGCGCCACTGCAGCCCTGCATGCTGGGCAGCTCAGGACTGGGCTGCCTGTCAGTCCAGATAGAAAATACAGACATATACTAACAATGTGCATTCCCCACTATCAGGATCAACCAATCTCAGCATACCACAGTAGGGATCATAAAGAAGAAGGTATTATCTAAGCAGGTAACCTAGGTCAAGGCCATTGAGAGCTGTAAATCCAGCACTTTGAACTGTGCTCCAAGACAAACTGGAAACCACTGCAGCATGGGTGCTATTTATTTAATTAAAATATTTCTACCCTGCCTTTCCCCTTACAATGAAGGTGTCCAAGCAGCTTACAGTACAATATCAAAAACAGTACAAACAGTCAAAAAATTAAAAGCATTAAAACATGTAATAATTCAATAAAATAACAGCAGCATGAAACCATACCAATAACAAGAACAAAAGGAGTTAAGCAACAACAAAAGAGAAAAGGCAAGGCAAAAGAAAAGAGACTTCCATCCCCATCAAAAAGAGAACAGGGAGGGTGTACTTCTTAGCTCAAGTGAGAGGGAATTCCAAAGCTGTGGAACTGCCACAGAGAAAGCCCTCCCATTTGTTGCCATCTTTTTAGCCTCAAGCAGGGGCAGCATGCTTATGAGTGACTTCAGGGGATGGGCTGTCTCATATGGGAGCTGCTATCCCCAAAGTTACAATAAATCTGGCTCCCAAGCTTTGCCACACATGGTTCTACAAGATGCCAACATATTCATCACTGATTTAGAGAAAACATGCCTGTTGCTCCTGAACCCAAAGGCCTCTCCTCTACCTGAAATACATGGAGAATATCTTTACAGTCCAGACTCTTGGGCAGGAGGCCCTTGAGAAGTTCCACCACGTGTTCAACAACTTTCGCTCCACCTGAATCTCAGTCTGAACTACACCACTGAGCTGTTTCACTTTCTGGATATTAATGTACAGCCACATGATGGACTTATAAGCACCATCCTATACTGGAAACTCACTCCTACATATACCTACATATTTCCAGTTCTTACTCAAAACATACCACACAATTCATTTACAGCAAGCCCTAGGTATTTGTTGTTTCCTACCCACATACACTACCACAGGGAGCATTCACTCACTGCTTTAGAACCAGTGGTAGGTTGTCAAATTAGGACCTGGTTCAATTTGCCACTCAGTCATGAAGCTCACTGGATGCTCTTGGGCCAATCACTAAACTCTCAGTCTCACTTACTCGCAGAGTTGTTGTGAGGATAAAGGTGGGGAGAATAATGTGCACCACTCTAAACTTCCTGGAGGAAGGGCACAACATAAATAAAACAAATATACAAAATAATGAGAAATCATTCATATTTTATTTCATATCAAGTAGCCTCCTGTCTTACATACCCTACTTCTTACATTACCTTAGCTGTGGGACATGATGCTTTCCAGCTATCAACCGATAATGCTGCCAAAAAAATTAATTAAATAATGATTATACTACATATTTCTCACATGGAAAGAGGACTAAGAAAAGATCATATGATGGTTTAATGTTCCCTTTACATGAGAATGTAGGTACTTTGCCAGGTTACCTGAACCTACTATTAGCTTCACAAGTGTTAGGTGCCAAACAATATTCCAGTTGTACCATTGTGCAACCCCTTCGCTGAGTGCATAGGAGTTCCTCATCATTTGCAGTGATGATGTCAAGCATCCTCACTGGACTTCAGGGAATGCCGAGCTCCAAGCTGCACAGAGCTCGGCTTTGAGCTGTGTGGCCATGCAGCTTAAAGGGAACCATGGTGCCAAGTGCTGAAATCCAGCATATTCTGATTAGAGACTAGGGATGGAGCCTGTTAAATATGGAGGCAATGTCAGAGGTGATAGCCTATTCACCGTTTGGGAAGGGTGAGTAGGTGGGTCAGCAGCTTCAGAAAAATCTGAAAATGGGACTTAAGAGCTGTCAGTTTACAAACTGCACAGCTTCAAAGAATCAGCTAGCGCTGTGGTTCCCAAACGTTTTAGCATCGGGACCCACTTTTTAAAATGACACTCTCTTGGGACCCACCTAGCATTAGCAGACTTGCAAAAAGAAGTTTCACCTTATCAGTTGGTCAAGCCTCTGTTTTTATCCTTTTTACCATGAGGATGTGGATGGGGCGCTTTCTGGAGCATCTGTTGAGCTTAGTTGTCATTGGATCAGGACCAATCTGGGGGCCTTGTGTTCCCCTTTGCCTGGCATTCAACAGGAGCCAAGGCACTGTTGCCTACTTGTGAGTAAATGTGCACATGCTGCTCTGTTTCAGTCTACACAGGGCTCAATTCATTTTTCTTATCAGCTTGGAGGGTGGGGACCTCCTTCTGCAGTGTTGTTTGGGCATCCATTCATCAAATCGGGGCCATCCTGGTAGCGTTGCAGGCCTCTCAGTCTGCCTTTCAAAGCTGACTGAGGCAGGGTTGCTGTACATGAGTAAATACACAAGTGCAGCTCCATCTCCTTTGGGTTCAATACAGTTTCCTTGTCAACTTGGGGGGGGGGGAGACTTCCTTCTCAAGTGTTTTTTGGGACCTGCATTCATTGGATCAAGATGATTCCAGTGGCAGTCCTCTCGGCCTGCCCTTCAAACTGGACTGAGGCACAGTCATCTACTCTCAAGTAAATGTGCACGTGCAGCTCAATTTCATTTTCCAAAGGGCTCAATACATTTTCCTGGTTAGCTATCAGCTATCAGCTATCAGCTATCAGCTATCAGCTTGTCAATTTCATGACCCAAACACCGACCTAGCATGTTGCTTTTCTGGCAATTGGCCCAAAAGCAAAACTGAAGAGGTTCTAGCCTGCCTTATAAGCAGAGGCTGTGTTGAGGTCAATACAGAGAAGAACAATATACTAAGTCCCCTGCTTACCTAGAGGTTAGGTTCAGGAGGTCTGTTCATAACTTGAAATCAACATAGGTCAGAACGGGCTCTTGTCAGTTCAGAGCTATCATGCCTGAGCAGAAGTACCAACAAAGGGCAAATTGCACCTGTGTGAAAGGGCCAAGGGAGCTGCCCATAGCTTGGACATCTGTAAGTCAAGCAGCATCAGCATATGACATGTTGTGGTCAGAATTTGCTCTTATACATGTTGTGCTTTGGGCAAAAGATTTTATGGCCTTCAGGATTTGAGAAGATGGATAAGTGTCAAGCTGGTTTTTCTCTGTTTCATGAAGCAGCACTTAAAATTAAAAAAAAAAAGACTCTGCAAGTAAAAACAGATCCCCTCTGCAATTCCAACTTAATGTGTGCCTTCCAAAGGGTCTCATGCTGTACTGTGAACGTGCACAAGTAAAGAATGTATGTGATATAATGACATTTATTTTAATAACCAGTTAAGCACCATGGTTGACCAGAATTCAGAACGCAATCCAAACAGCGTTCTCAGCAGGTGCAGACCCCTGTACCTGCTCCCAAGTGCTGCAAATGTGCCATAAGACATGTTTGCACTGACATGGGACTTGATTGGGCCAGTGTAGAGGCTTCTGCTGACCCAAGAGGACCAGATCCAGACCCTGTGCTGGCCCAATAGGGTACGTTTGTGCCTGGTGGCACAGGAGGTGGGAGAGGGTGGCAGAAGAGCCTGGGATGGTGGCAGGATCAGTCACAGCAGAAGTGCAGGCTGCATCTTATCCCTTAGCCTGAGCAGCCTTACATGAGCTGCTTGAATTTGCGCCAGCTAAATAGCTGCCATGGATTCAATAGCCCCATAGGGCAGGCTAGAGCTTGACATGGGGTAAGGAGAAAAACATCGCCCAAGGTGACCTCCAGACTGCACCAGGCCACTGTAGCCTGCATATTCCATGCAGGTTAGGATTGTGCTGCCTATAGCTCAGGAAGTACATAAATTATCTATGACTGTCAACACGGAATACCTACACTTCAAGTGTACATTGGCTTCATACTAATTTGACTGTCATAGCTTTCCCAAGGAATTTTGGGAGATGTACTTTGGCAAGTCCACGTATAAGACACTTATGTGACTCTTGCTGGCCAGATATACCTGACCCCTCCAAGCAATTTCAGAATTAGGTTTCAGGATTCCTTGGGGAGAAGAAATGACTATTATACCAGTTTAATTTGGAGGTATAAATCCACCCTAAGGATGGAAGGACCCAAATTCATTCTTCAAAGGGCTGAATTATTTGAGTTCACTTTGTACAGCAGCTTTAGGCCTCTCCAGACAATGAAAAAAAACTCTTAAATGTATTTTTGGTGCTTTCAACAGTAAAAATAATGTGATTGTTTCATGAAGGAAGGCTACACACTGAGAAGAGAAAGCTTAAATATACCTTTCCACCTTTTCATACATTATAAGAGAGGTGAAGTGACAGTCAGAAGTGGACAATGTTGAAAGAACTAAAACGAGGGAGGAAAACAGGCCCACAGAAAACGGGAACCAGCTTTGGGCCCAATCCTATCCAACTTTCCAGCTTCGGTGTAACCACAATGCAGCCCAGTGGAAGGAGAACACATCTTCCCATACTTTAAGAAGGTCCAATTGATTCAACACGGGATGCAGCGCACACCCCACTGGCACAACTGCACCAGCAACGGAAAATTGGACCCTCAGGTCGCAATCCTAACCAACTTTCTAGCACTGACATAAAGGCAATGCAACTCCAAGGTAAAGGAACAAATATTGCCCTACCTTGAGGAAGCTTCCATGACTGCCTCCCAACTGCAGGATGCAGCACATGCTCCACTGGCACAACTATGCCAGTACTGGAAAATTGGTTAGGATTGCGACCTCAGTCTAGTAAAGTTCTAAAACTTCTCTCTGTAGTAAATAAGTCTTTAGCATCAAGTTGAAGAATTTCTTTACTTCAATGGCAGATGCATGGCAAGGTGTGAGACTTGCAGCTGACCACCCAGATTTGAAACACATCACTTGGAGGTTAAGTCCTACTAATCTCAGTGGGACTGACTTATGTCATGGTTCAGGATCTAAGTGCAAGGCATACTGGACATTGCTTTGAATTGGGGGACAATCCTACTTTCCACTGAAATCAATGGAGCGAAGTGTACAACACATTAATCTAAAGGAGCAAGCAGAGAGAACAAGATTCATGGAGTACAGTACAATGATATCACAAGTTCCTCTGCTATGGTCTTCACATTCTTAGTTGTATACAACCAAGTACCTCGTTTCAACTGAAATGGACGAGAATTCCTCAATGGACTATTTTGCCTTGCATTTCGAGAGGTTACCTCTAATGGAGTTTGTTCAAACATTTTAGAAGTATCTACCTAAAAAAATGAAGAAATGGTATAAATATTCTTAACATAACAGCTATATTCCTCCCCAACATTGTGAGGGGAAAATGGTAACTGGATGTGGGTGTTGCACATATAGTAATAAATCCTGTGGCCCTTTTAAGCATTACAGGCACAGAATCAGGAAGTAGCGTTCTTGGGCAGCTGCTAGGGAACAGCATCCTGGCAGGGCCCACTACTGACAGAAGGGACAGGATTTGGCACACGCCATCACCACTAGATTGACCCCCTCCCGCAGCCTCCCTGCCCCATTCCTCCCTCCTCTCCGTTCAGTTAAGCCCCTGTCCCTGCCCCCATAGCTGCTTTACCTGCTCCGGCAGCCAACAGTGGGATCTGGCAACAAATGGGGAGTGCTGCTGCCTCTTGCAGCACCACTCACAAAATGGCCACCAATGGAGCACTCTGTAGCAAAGCACTCCAGCCAGCAGCCCAAACTTACACAAGATTGGGCTGAAACAGTATTGAAAAATTAAAATGCTACAGAACATAAAAAGCAGAATTTTCTCAGGACATTGAGGCTCTTCTCAGGTAAAATACTGATGTTTCACCAGTGCCTTCCCTTAGGGCACACATACTACTATTCCGTGACATGGGGGGGGGGGTGGACACCCCATAAAAAAATGGCAGACATCAGAGCAAGTGACCACTTTTCTCACAATGCCCCATAATAGCATTCTGTGGAGGTATTGTAGGGAGTGGGTGGGGGTGGCAGCTTCTAGCCAGCAGTTGCTAAGAGAAGTTTCATTTCTGCTGCCAGTAGCAATAGCAAAAAGGGGAAGAAATTAAAAAAAAATGAACTACCACCAAAGCAAGCCCCCTCACCTTCACAGGGGAGCTCATACATATAGAAGGGGGCCACCAAAGAGCACAAACCACCCCCTTCAAACCTGGAGTTCACCCTTAACCATTACCATAAAATGTATGGAAGGAATAGTCACTTATTATGGTGTCTCTCCCTATGCCTATACCCACCATGGGTCAAAAGGTACCAAAGTGATTATGCAGCTTGTTAGAGCTGCTTCACATATTGTGACTACATTTCTCTTAAAATCATAACGTCTGAACTACCTTAATGCATTTTTCTTATCTCATACACACTGTAGAAACATGTAGAGCTGGGACCACCTGAAGCTCTCCATTTCCACATTATATACATTATAAGAAAAAGATGGACACATGCTTCAAATAGTACAGTTTTACCAGGTATGAAACAGACACGAACCCAGTTAGTTAGAACGTGTGAAGGTGCCTCAAGTGCACTTCCCATGATGCCCAGAGACCTATGCATGAGCAGTGAAATCCAAGGCCTTAAAGGCAGCCATGCACAAAGGGATGTGCCTCTTCTTGCCAACACCCTGCTCCCCTGAGGATTCTACCAGGACAGTCAGGAGGATCTGATCTCCACCATGAAGATCAAGGTCTGCTTAGAGGTTTTTAGGTCCTGCCATATCCCAGTGATATTACCAGCGCACATTAGAACTATTTGTAATCAGTTTGGACTTGGCACTGATATCCAAATTACTTGCAAACTGGAGCCCATCATTAACTCCAAAACTGAACTGTTATGGATCAAAACTGGCAGGTTCTATCCAACTCTACCAAAGAGCAATTATATGCTCCATAAATAGAAGAGTATACACACAACACTGTTTTTGCACAGCGTTCACACTATGGAACTTTAATTTTCCTAACACTTCTGTTCATTTTGTAGTAGAAGAAAGGACACAATGCCCACTTTAATCGACAGAACAATTTCTAAAAGTTACCTTCATTATTAGTGTTATCAGTGAGGACTTACATGTCTAACTACAAAAGGTGGCCTGGTGGTTGTTTCTGCTTTCTGCTTAGTAGATCTCAAGCTCAGAGGAGATGTCTGTTGCTGGTCATCTTTAGATAAGTCAAGGAGGTGCTTTGTCTGGTCTGGAGATGGGGATCGCAAGGATCTTGAAAATCTTCTGTAGCTCTTATTCTTTCTTGTCCGTGCTGGCGAGATGCTCCTTCGCCGGGGTGATGCAGAAGAAGTTCTTCTTACCCGGATTTTATTCCTCTCCTGAAAAATACATTCATATTGGCACCCCCTATTTAGAAACCTAGGTATAGGAGCAATAGGTGTAGCAATACAGTAGTAGGCAGCCATATCAATGGCTGGTTTACCTTTCCCCAGAACAGCCCCATGCCAACAGTATGGGGATTTCACAGGTCACAATCCTCCCTGTTGTTTATCGGAATAGACTGGGGATGTTACCGAACTCCCCTGCATATAGCATGCATGAAGCACATCTTCTGACCCAGGGTCAATGCCAGGAGAGCACACAGCCCCAGCATGGTTTAAAAGTCATTTTCATCCAACCTTTGTTCCGTCCCACCTCATGAAAACTTAGATGGAGGCTGGAATTTTCCATAGGTAACTGCAGCTTATCCCTATCTGAACCCAAAAGACATAGCACATCCTGTTATCAAAACTAAATTCAGTCTGTTTGGACAAACAACAGAATAGAGCATCCTGACCCCAGGATGTCCCTGCCAACAGAGACCCATATCATCCCATCCTCATCTTAGTTTCAGAAGTTGCAGTAATAACCCCCTTATCAGGCTCTAGACATCTGCTGTCTCCTCTATCTAAATCCCACTGTCCCTTCTCAACCAAGGGATTTGGTTTGACCTGTTGTGATGTGGGAAAATGGGAAGGTTCCTGGAAGGATCTATACTTCAAAGTGGTGGGCAACCACACAAACAAGATTCACCTACCCTCTGTGCAAAGGAATGCAGTTGTTATAAAGTCCCTAATTCCAATTCTCAGTTCACTCTGATGTGAAAGATTTCCAGTGTGTGCGATTATCACTGTGTAGTGTTAGCACAGTGTTCTTGGTGACCATGCCAGTCAGTCAGTGCATGGAAAAATATCTGCATATTTCTACTAACTTTGCCTTCTTAGACTGTCTGTACATATATCTCTTCTTTTAACATCTCCTCCCTCTCTCAAAGCATAAGCGTTTGTATTTTTCTTATATTGTACAATTCTGCAGAAAGTTAGTTTCAGTTGCCTCTCCATAGTTTGGCTGGCATCTTAATCCCCCTTAATTTGACAGCAAATTGAAGCTCCCCTCCAAGCTCTCAATCTTTTTCCACCAACACTCCCCCACCACCACATGCCTCCTGGATAAGCAGGCTAGTGTCCATAGCACTATTTCTCTTTTTTGTCCTCATTCCCCTGCCTCTATAAAAAGGCTAAAGTCAGATTCAGAAGAACAGTGGTCTTTCTCTTGCCCTCCCTTATTTCTTCCTCTCAGATCTAGTAAGTTTCAATATAGCTTCTGCCTATTCAATTGAAAACACAGTATTTCTAGAGCCTTGGCTTGATTTTATTGCTCTAATATTGGAATTAATTCTTCAATAAACTGGCATTGGGTCATTTCAATAACTCTTAACTCTTGCCTCCTCTTTTATTTCCTTAAATGCCAATGCATAATGTGGGTATGAATGAGCCTGTGGTCTTAGTTCCCTCAGATGCATGCCTGAGGAAGCATGTACTTATTAATACAGGACTCCTAGATTGGCAGCTCTCGCACTCTCTTTCTGCAAATCAAAGGCATAAAGAAAGATAGTGTAAACCATGGGGCCATATGCAAGAGATAATATCTCTAACAATTATACATAAAAGCTTAAACGTATATAATAGATCTCTAAGTTTCAGAAATGAGGTTGTTCAGAATTGCTAAAAATATGTAACAATATGAGAGATCTGCCTGCATGCAAAATTCGTGTGTTTATTGTGTCATATTAACAGCACAATCCTATTCATGCCTACTCAGAAGTAAGTCTCATTGTGTTGAATGGAGTTAACTCCCATAAAAATGTATACAGGTCTGCAGCCTAAGTGCATCTGTGTAATGAAGAATAGAAAATTTGTCTGAAAAATTTATAGCCCTCTTTTTATAGGTTGTTCAGAATATCCTAAAACTTATAAAACAACATAATTGAAAAACGAAAAAGTTCAACAACTAATCAAATGATAAAATACATTTCCCTTCATATTTGACTCAAGCAGCTAACATACGTACACGATACCATCTTCTGGACTGAAGTGGAAGTTGTGTAATAGTTGTTCTTGTGGAAAACTCTAATTTTGGTGCAATGCCCTTAGAGATTTTAAGAGAAGGGGGGAAAACAGTGTAAAGAAACATGGTGAGTAGTCACACATAAAAACAGCATAGAAAATGATACAACTGCACATTTTCATTGTCATCACATCTCATCTTGGTTTGAAAGGCCACCAGCAGCCCTAAGACTTCACTGTTAAAGGAGTTCAAACTGCCAGTTGACAGAGCACTTAATACATGCAAGTGTACTTAATGCTTCCAACGGAAAGTACATAAAGGTGTTAAACGATCATTGAAGTTATCTCAAGCACATATTTTGAAGCTACAAGCACTACCGAAAATCTCATTAGCAGGTTGCTTCGCTAGTTCTGTTTTGCTATCCTGATTGTAAAGTCCTGTGGAATTAATTTGTATTTTCTGAATCAGATTCTATTTTGAGGAGTAAGAAACAGGTGCCATTTCAGCCTACTCATGTGTTTGCACAGGTTGCTGGCAGCACTGACCTGTGTCAGCATACAAAGTGTGTATATAGTCAGATCCAGTCATTGCCACAAGGACTGCCAAGCTTTACACCAGATACACTGCCACCAAAAAGAAGAAGAAAAGAAAAAGTGGTCACTCACCTTGTTCCTTCCCATGTGTCCTTTTAGTCAAAACAGGAAGTGCGAGTCATGCTGGGAACTCTCAGCGTGCACTGCACTTTCCGCTATCCTTAAAGAGACTTCAAGGAAGGAGCTGGGTAAGTGGCTGCTCCCCCAGTCCCCCTTTACCTTCCTTTTTCCTTGTGTGGCTCCTTTAAGTTTGGAGGGAGGAAAGAGCAAGGTGAGTCAAGCAGATGACCACTGTCTGCATTGTTTTTTCAGGTGCAGGTAGCAACAATCCATTTCCTTCCTTGCATGAGAAGCAAAATGAGTGGATAGGGAAGCAGAAGCAGATTGATGTGACTCAGTCTGCAGCAAGCTGGAGAGAGGTGGTGGCAGACTCGGGGTGAATGGGAATCTGCTGGTCCCCCCACAATCTGCTGCTTCATGACTAAGCTGGCTCTGCATTGCCGCCGCCACCACCTCTATGAAATGGGGACCAAACAATCCACAGCCCAATCCTATGCATATCTATTCAAAAGTTCCACTGAGTTCATTGGGGCTTCCTCCTGGGAAAGGATACAAAGGATTGTATCCCTAATCCTCATAGCAAATTATTATGCATGAAAAAATTGCCACATAGAGGTAGCACATGGGGAACAATTTAAACCAGTATCCAAATGGTGATAGACTCAAAGTCTATATAGGAACAAGATCAAAAATTACAGGTCATGCCTCGTTAGCCACTGGATATCTGTTCCAGAACCATCAGTAGATACCAGATCTGTGGAAAAACAGCTTTAAAGACCTACTTCCATGTTTCCCACTCCTCTGTTGTCGCCCCAGAATGCATCAGTATAGATACTATACCACTTTCAGCCACTGGATGTGGAGAACAATGGAATTTAATGTAATAATTTGATTCTATTATTCACCCCATCTAGTGGCTGAATGAGGTATAGCATTTATACAATGCATTCTGGGGCAACAATGGAGGCACAAAAAAACCCAGAAATGAATCTTTAAAGCTATATTTAACCCCAAGAAGCTTGTAACCACTGCGGTTTAACAGTGTAAAGGTGGGAAATTGGATTTTGGGACTTTATTTTCCTTGTTACAAGGCATTTAAAGGAAGGCCCAGGTATCAGTGGTGAGTCATATCAGTGAACACCAAATCCATAGATACTGAGGTCCCACTTGTATATTCAATAAGCGTGTACTCAATGAGATATAAATAAACCATAGTAACTCTGTAGCACTGGTTTTAAAAAAAAAATAACTTGGATGCCTGTTCAGGACTGAATTAAAATAAGAATGGGAAACAATTTGGTTATCATTACTTAAACATTCAGGCTGTAATCCTAAACTCACCTACATGGGAATAAACTTACCTACATTCAGCAAGATTTTGTTTTGAGTAAACATACACATAATAGGAACAAACTGAGAGTCTGCTAGGCATAAACTGACAATAGTAAACAGAAAATTTTCCTTAGTAAATATGCACTAGCATTTACCAACACAAATTTTAATTTTTTAAAAAGAACAGTTTCACTACTTCATGGACATTAGGATAAATGTACATTTTCACTATGGAACACAAAGAAGTGCCCACCATTTTTGTCAAGCTATAGTAAAGTTGGATTATCAAATACTTTGAGAGTGCCAGTGTATTTATTCATGTCAAATACTCAAGTCAACAGTCATGATTATTCTTGTCAAAAATGGTATCTACCACTGAACTTGGGAGATCAAAACCAGCTGCCACTGGCTAGTAGATCTGTAGTACAGTCCCACAAATGCAGACAAATTATCTGACACATGGTTCTCACCTGAAAAGTGATCCACACTCACGTTAAAAATTAAACACTTTGTAGAACACTGAAATTAACAATTAACTTCCTTGCACCACTAACATACTGAAGTCCACATCTTAGGAGGTCCTGCTTAGGAAAAAGTATGATTGTTCCATTAGAAAATACCACTGTGGCACTGTGCAACAGCAGCTATTATAAGGAGTGGCTGAAAAGGCAGCAGGACATGAGTTTTGACCAACTCATAGTTAGCTACATAGTGTGTCACAACTGTCCTAGAACATTTTATAATGAGATTGCATAGCTGGACTTGAAGCTATACACAGGTGCATGGACTGCCAAATCAATGCACTACAGCCTCACAGACATACCTACAAAACATTTTTGGCAAGTGGAGTAAGTCAGCTGGTTGCAACCATAACTGCAAGTCCTGAGATATATCAGAAATTTACAACAAAACACTATACACTTATTCAGAAATTGCCCCATGTACAGTGGAGTCTTACTCACAGGTAAGTAAATATAGGCCTGCAGCCTTATTTACTGCATTTATATATAGTACTACTCTTCTCCCCAAACACTTCAGTAGGATATGCTCATGGATTCATAGCACATGCTCCCATTTAGGTACAGCTATATTGGTTTTATTTATTTTTCTAAGGCCTTTATTTCCTATCTTTCCATTATCAAAATAATGCCCAAGGTGGCTTACAACAATTAAGATTATTATTATTAAACAGTAAGACCACAGCAGAAAAATAGAAGTTACAGAACCTTCTCACTTTGGTATATTCACAAACAATCACATCATAACAACTTACAGGAAAAGAAGGATTTGTTTTCATTAGTAACTCTCTGTCCACTCCGGCATATGTAGGAGTCAGTTTGGGTTCTGGGAACAGAAAATCACGAGTATTCTCCTCATAAAATGCAATATCTTCTTCCTCTGAAATATTAAAAGATAAAGATTGAGTGGGAGGAAGATTGGGTGGAAGGAAGATGCAGTCATTACAACCAGCCTCCCAAATGGAACACACTATCTCTTCATACCTCAAAAGAAACCCTTCTTGGAATTAGTGCACTCTCCTCCAAGAACATTCTGTCACCTTGTGTATAACCTTGTTGAATCATGTGGGAGACTAACGGTTGCAATTAGAAAACTAAGAAAAGCACCTGCTTGAGAAAAACAAAATCTGGAATGACTAAACATTAAAGACCAAATGAGATGTAACTTTAATCATGCCATAGGCTTCTGGAAATAGCACTGATTGGAGAGTAATCAGGAGGACCATGGCAAAGGTTGGTATAAAGCCGCCCCCCAAAATCCCACTGTGGTCCTAATCCAGACTGCCTTCTCCCAGCCCATACTATTTACAGAGAAAAAGCAAGCATGCCAGGGCTGATTAAAGTCACATCTTGTTTGGTCATTCCAGAATTTGTCAGGGAAGTCTCCAAAAAGGTCACTCTTGCCTAATCTCAAAAGCCATGAACATGCCTCAAAACCAAGTTACTGCCTAAGTTCATTTTCCACTGCTCAGGCTGCTTACAGCTAAGAAAAGCAAAATGAAGGAGAAAAGTTCATTGAGGCTTTCTTCTGAAATGAAAGCCTGGGCTTAGGTTAGCCAAAGTAGAGCATGATGCCATCTTTAGTCCTCAGTCAGACAAGTGCCCAATTCTGTTCTGAGACAGGAATTCTATAAACAAACTGTACAGCTGATTTAGGCAATGTCCGAATTTAGGCAATGTCCGAAATTATGTGGCGTCAGGGATACATAGCATTAAAACCACATTCCTACTTCTCCTTTTATTATCTGTTTTTAGTTAACTGTTTGTGGGGAGATGATATGTGGCTAATGCTATAAACATCAAAGACAAATAGGTAGGATGATGCTTGGGGTTTTCTACCATAATTATGGGGGGGGGCTGTTTCTTTGCATTTAAGTCTTCAGCATTTTGAGGAACTAGTCTAGATTTATGTGCAATATATGGCCTTTACTGCTGTAGCTCCAACTGAATATCTTCCTCCTCTGAACTCTTAAAGAGACATCTAATATTTAGATTTTGCTGGGCAAAAATTTAGATATTATATTCTCTTCTTTTTCGTTCTCACACTCACCAAGCTCTTAAAGGGTCAACACTGTAATTACAGGATGATCAATTCTGGCATTGTTGTTGTAATTAGTTGGAATAGTAGGTAGAGGAAATCCCAACCTCTTGCCTGCTTCACTTGCCTCCCTGCTTCAGCATTCATTTCTGCTGCCACTTCCTATAATGGCTGCCTAGGGGAATGCTGGGCTCCCAGCATTTTCTCCACCACTGGCCTTTAGAGGAGGAAAAGGAAAGAAACTGCAGCAGCACTGGACATGATGAGGAAAGGAAAGGAGGATACTCTCTCCCTGCTCTCACCACCACCACCTCCTCCTCCTCTAATGGCCAAAGGAAGGAATGTTTGGAATGCAGCATTCCTTCTGCAGCCTTCAGCAGAAGTGGTGGTGAAAGCACTGGACATCAAAGGAGAGGGGTGAGCCCCCATTGACCTCTCTCCTGTGGTGCCATCTAACCACTTCCTTCAATGGTCATTGTGGGAATTCTGCGTTCACAGGTTGAGAACCACTGGACAAAACAACTGTGCTTCTACTTCTTTCAGCTTGCTTTAAAAAAAAAAAAGTTAAAACTGTCAATATGTTCTCTCTTCTTACTATTTAGCTATATTTGCTGGCCCATTTCACTTTTCTTCTCATGCTTTGCCTGATGGATCTTTATGTACATAATGTCCAAAACAGATCTCAGAAGGACTCTGAAGTCAAATCTTACAGAAGTTTTATCCTGCCACCCTGTGTTCATTTCTCAGAATGCCACAACACACATTTTTCCCATTATGAATTACATTTGATTCCACAAACTTGAAATTATGTACTGTATGTACAATAGTTTCTATAGCAGGTGGTTTTCTCCAGAATCTCCTCCTCATTGGTGATAATCAATAATGGAAGCAAACACACTTGCAGCCTTCTGGTCCTGTCCCCACACAACACTATTGTGGACAATAGTGGGGAATAGGACCTGGCTGTCATTGATCTTGTAGGTCACTTCCAACTCGAGATCCTAAGATGTGGGGGAGCGGGGTTAGGGTTAGGCACATTATGCATAATAAATTATCAGGAGACCAGATAGTCATTCTTTCTCTCTTGCATTGACAGTAACAGCAAAGAATATTTGTTTCCCCCCTTACCTGAAGATATTAGTTCAGATAACTGAAACTTGGTTACATTCTCTAAAGAAAAAAAAAAGATGAACAATGTCATTCATGACATCTGAAGTCCATTCATTTAAGCTATATTTTCAATTAGGGCCAAATTTCTAGAGCTTATGAATAGAGGTGTTTGTTTCTGGTGAGTAAGATGGGTTTACTGAACAAAATGGGCTTACTTCTGAGTAAAATAAATAACACCATTTTCAAACACCTCTAGTTATGAGACATAACACAAGCATCTTCATTTGACTGAGAGTCACAAGACACGAGATCAAAACTGATATAACATTACAACATACGTATTTTTGCCTTCTATTTTTGCTTTCGTTTTTCAAAAAATTGCAGTTGTGGGACCATTAACCTGGATCAGGATCACAATCTGCAGAGAAGAAAGAATTTAGTCCAGGAGTGGCCAACCTTTCAATTTCAGGGCTCCTGGATCTTTAGCAATTGTGTAGAGGAGGGAATTTCAGCAGGTGCTGTTTATCAGATGACAAGTTACATGTGCTGAAATTCCCTCCTCTACATAATTGTTAAAGATCCAGGAGTCCTAAAGCTGAAAGATTGGCCACCCCTGGTTTAACCCTTTCCCACATGTCATATACCTAATGAAAATTAAGTTTCTGTTTTTCTTTGGAAGAGAAAATGCTATGAGTATAAACAGCAACTTCCCTCTTAGGGCAAGTAGCATGTGGCCTAGTCCCCATCTAGATCAGAAGATCTGTAACTCCTATTTTGAAAAAAACAAACATGGAAAAGCATAGACATAGTGAACAAAATGTCCAGTTTGAGCCAGGAACTTTCCTTTTTGACAGTGATCTATTTTCTTTATTCCTGTTCTATAGACACAACAATCTCAGTCCAGTTTGTTGGCTAACCTGAATTAAAAGAGTGGCGATACCAATGCTATCCAAATAAGAAGGACTCTGCCTTTTTCCTGTCTATCACATCTTCTCAGTCTGTTACTTTAGGAAGAAAGACGAGATCTCTATTGAATGGCTCTGAAGCCCACAAGCTTCTGTTTAGGCACTGCAAATGAGGCTGCTTAAGAGAGACACACTGCCTGGCACAATCAAATACAGATCTGGAATAATGGCAGAATTACCACTTCAGGAAACAGGTTTTGGAAAACTTACTCTCTAGCAGTTCTACCACAGCAACAGGGTCTGTAGCCTTTTCAAATACCTACAGAATAGAAGCAATGGCAAGAACTTAAATAAAATGACCCATTAGAATCAACCTAGTAAAAACATCTTTCTTTGTAAATTATCTCTTTTAATCAATGATGTTGATTAATCAACTGATGACACATAAACAGTCACATGGTCAAAGCTTCAACATAGGTGCCTTTTGTGATATCAAGGGAAGTTTAATATCTTATAAAATAAAATGACTGTTCGACAGGAACACCCTCTTTACTATTATATTTATTATATTAACACAACAGAACTAAGACAATCTCAGAATTAAACAAGTCTGCTTTTAGTCTGCAGTTGTTTGAAACCTTTAGCTAAAGGATGATTACTACTAAGCAAATCAAGTAACAGCCCAATCTTAACCTGCCCTGAAGCAGGTCAGGCTGGCTGGCTTGCGCTGCATCCAGAGCAGGGCTGGGCCAAGTTGCAGCACAACTCGGAGTAAGGGGAATTCATTCATTCATGTTGTGTGGTAGCTACCCCATGGGGCTACTTGGATCTGTGCCACCTAAAGAGGCTAGGCTGCCTGGGTGGGGAGCTTTGATTCAATCTGCTCTCTCTAGATCCTGCTCTCCTCCTAGGCTCGGTCTTCCCACTGGCCCACCCCCACCCATCTGCCCCCCACCCCAGAACGTCTCCAATCCATCCTTCCCCTGCCCTTCCCAGACAGAGCAGGCTTTAAGGCAATTGGGGAGATTTCACCCAATTGGGCCCTGTGCAATTATATCAGTGTCATAAAACAAACCTTCTTAATTCCACAAAAACCATGTCCTTGGTACCTAGTAACCTGACAAAAACAAACCCTTTCAAAACAGGGGAGCTGATACATTTTCCACAAATTAAAGTGGATGGGCTGCAATCAGATAAATCCAAAGCAAATCATAGGCTGCAATCCTATGCGCACTTACTTGGAAGTAAGCTCCATTGACTACAGTAGGATTTACTTCTGAGTAAACATACGTAGGATTGTGCCGTTAATGACCTTTTCATACGCTGAAGCACTGTCTATTTTGATTGGCCAGAATAATTCTTGAGTTGCCATATTTCAGCAACAATTTCAGTAACATTGCTGATTGCCACAATCAGCAAATCTCAGCGCTCCCAATGCTGCACCTTTAGAAGGATGCCTGCAGAATGGATTAAAAGTTTAAAAAAAATTCCTTCCTTTGATATTCATCATGTGTAGATGTGCATGAGTACACAAGACTGTTGTATTGGTGTTCTGCTTGTTTGTTTTATTGGACATTATATCGTGGACATTATATATCTGGACTTTCAGAAGGCGTTTGACACGGTCCCTCACCAAAGGCTACTGAAAAAACTCCACAGTCAGGGAATTAGAGGACAGGTCCTCTCGTGGATTGAGAACTGGTTGGAGGCCAGGAAGCAGAGAGTGGGTGTCAATGGGCAATTTTCACAATGGAGAGAGGTGAAAAGTGGTGTGCCCCAAGGATCTGTCCTGGGACCGGTGCTTTTCAACCTCTTCATAAATGACCTGGTGCTGGCGTCTAGCCTAGACACCTTTAAAAAGGGATTGGACAAGTTTCTGGAGGAAAAATCCATTATGGGGTACAAGCCATGATGTGTATGCGGAACCTCCTGATTTTAGAAATGGGTTATGTCAGAATGCCAGATGCAGGGGAGGGCACCAGGATGAGGTCTCTTGTTATCTGGTGTGCTCCCTGGGGCATTTGGTGGGCCGCTGTGAGATACAGGAAGCTGGACTAGATGGGCCTGTGGCCTGATCCAGTGGGGCTGTTCTTATGTTCTTATGTTTTCTAGAGGCATATGGCAGTCATTTTTGGAAAATGAGTGCAGGGCCTGAAAACAGACAAGACCAACTTTAATAAAATCTTACATTACCTTTTCAAACCACAATTTCTCACGAAATAGGAGAGGGAATATGGGAGGACGACAATCAGTCTCTTTGCACTGACCCAGGATGCTCACATGGAGATAAACATCATTCTTCTCCATCAAGTACACACCAGGACAAGTGACCTTTAAGGAGAGAGAGGGAGCAAAAGAAAAGCTCATCATCACTTGAAAGTAATAAGCAGTAGAGTTTGCAACATAAGGTCATACAACTATAAGTAGTATTTCCTACAATTTCTGC
Organism: Tiliqua scincoides; assembly: GCF_035046505.1. Classification (NCBI taxonomy): domain Eukaryota; kingdom Metazoa; phylum Chordata; class Lepidosauria; order Squamata; family Scincidae; genus Tiliqua; species Tiliqua scincoides. The sequence continues at coordinate 73,514,831 of NC_089822.1, forward strand.
TACATGAGTCCTGTTCTCAGGCTATACAAAAAGTTGGTATACTTTTAAAAAGATTACATTTCATTTATTGTCACTTCTCTCCTTCATCACTGAGTTTTGGAAGAGTAAGGAAAATAATTCCTTGGCTTTGCAAAGTTGTTGATACATCATCCTGTTGGCCCATTTTGAAACTATCACCAATGGTCCGGTTCTGCTCACAAAATAACAACATTAACAGCTAAAATAAGAGAGTGTGCAGAAGGCCAGCACCATCCCCCACCAGTCAGGGCAAGACTTCAAAGGCAGATCTCAGAAATTTGCTTTCAGGTTGGAGCCCTGAGTATCTCCTCTGGGAAATTAGCTCTAGTTTTGCTGAGAACCAGGGCTTGGGGGTGGGGGGTATAGGATGCAGCTGGGGATGGAGGGGGGGCATAGGTTGCATCTATTGTTGCCTGCCCCCTTCCAATGTGGACAGTGAGAGCTGTAGTCCTAAACACACTTACAGCCCAATCCTATGCATGTCTACTCAGAAGTAAGCCCCATTGATTCTAATGGGACTTACTCCCAGGAAAGTGTGGATAGGATTGGGCTGCCAGGCTCCAATCCTGTGCACGCTGACCTGGGAGTAAAGTTCATTTAACACAGTGAGACTTACTTCTGAGTAAACATGGTTAGGATTGCACAGTTGTGCAGAGAAAGTCCCACTAAGCACACTTGGGTTTACTCCAGAGCAATCGTGGACAGGTTTGCATGCTGGAACTGCAAGAAGCAAGAGCATCACCACCTGCCCGTGAGAAGTACACACGTGTGAATGAAGGCATGACACGTGCCAACAGCTACTGTGGTGGGGGAGCCTTGCATAACCCCCTGCCCTGCCCTGCCCTGCCCTGCCCTGCCCTGCCTCTCTCTCACCGCATGGATCTGCAGCTCCACCACGACCTTCAGCGGCATCCCTGCCTTCTGCCAGCCCCGGGGTGGGGGGCCCTCCAAGCGCTAGAGATGGGGCTCTGCCACTCTGCACGCCCGCCGGGGCCACCACACCTGTTCCCAGGGAAGCGTCCGGTTGCCATGGAGACGCCAATGTGCCAACATTCCAAGCTTGGGCAGGGAGGGAGGGGCGTCGTCTGAGGCGGCCGCCTCTGTTGAAGCAGGAGTGAGGCTCAGTGGGCGCCTATATACCCACAGAGGGTAGCCTGGGAAGCAAACCTGGGAGCGTCCTCACCTCCAGGGTGGTCCCTCTGCCTTTGACAGGCAGCAGTCCAACAGCTGGGGCTGTGGGGTCCCATCAGCCCCGCCTCTGCCTGCCTGGACAAGACCTCTTTCTGTCAGGCAGCTGCATTCAAGGCATGCCCTGCTAGCTGGGGAGAGAGGCACTTCTGCAAGTGATGCTCCTCTGATATTGAGCAGGGGGAGAGCAGCTGTCCCTCTGCACCCCAGCACAAGGTCTGGCCTAGGGGCTGTTTGCTGGTCTTCTTCTGCATCTTCTTAGATTGGGGACAGGGAACCATTGAGGGCCCAATCCTATGCAACTTTCCAGCACCAGTGTAGCTGCAATGCAGCCCCCCAGGTAAGGGAACAAATGTTCCTATACCTTACAGAGGCCTCTGTGACTGCCTTCCCACCACAGGATCCAGCGCATGCCCCACTGGCACAGCTGCACCAGCACTGGAAAATTGGATAGTATTTGACCCTAAGGCTGCAATCCTAAACACACTTTCCTTTGAGTAAACCTTCCCATTGACTATAATGGGACTTACTTTTGAGTAGGCATGCATAGGATTGGGCTCTAGTGGCCAAATCCTATCCACTTTTCCAGTACCAATGGGGCATGCATTGCATCCTGTGGTGGGGAGGCAGTCACAGAGGCCTCCTCAAGGTATGGGAACATGTGTTGCCTTACCTCAGGCCTGCATGTGGCTGCACCAGTGCTGGAAAGTTGGAGAGGATTGGGCCCTAAGACTGCAAGCTTATAGGCATTTTCCTGGAAGTAGGCACCATTAAACCATTAAAGTAGGTTTAAAGGCACCATTAAAGTGCCATTAAAGGCACCATTAAAGTAGGAGACATTACTTCTGAGGAGACATGCATAGGATTTGGCTGCTATTTGTTTTTGTTTTTCTGTAAACTGCTTTGTGAATTTTTTTGTTGCAAAGTGGTGTAAAAATATTTATTTTATTTATTTAAAAGATTTTTATACCACTTTTCTGAAAATCCAAAGTGGTTTACAACAAAGCATGAACACATCAGAGTAAAGTATTAAAATAAAAAATAATAATAGTGTTTATTAGTAGTAATAGTAGTAGTAGTAGTAATAGTATTGTTGTTATTATTGATACTAATAATATTTTATGCAGTGCCAAGCACAGGGTTGCTCACTTAATCCTCACTCCAATATCCAGGTATTTGAATTCTCCTTAAGGAGTCTGATTTCTTCCATCCAAAGCCATCAAGGGCCCAATCCTATCCAGTGCTGGTACAGTTGCACCAGTGGGGTGTGTGCTGCATCCTATGGTGGAGGGGCAGTCACTGGGTGGTGGTGCATCCTGTGGTGGAGGGGCAGTCACTGGGGCCTTCTTAAGGTATGGGAACATTTGTTCCCTTACCAGGGGGCTGCTTTGTGAATATGATTGTTGGATAGGATTGTTGCATTGTTGGATATGATTGGGCCCCAAGTCTGGTTTAAAGGTTAACCCGTTAGGACTCCTGTATAACACTTACCTGAAAGTAAGTCCAACTGAATTGAATGGGATTTCTGAATAGACATGCATAGGGTTGTGCTGTGACTGTGGCATTGGCTAGGCATGTCAAAATAAGGTTGCAATCCTATGCACAATTTCCTAGGAGTAAGTTCCATTGAATATTATGGGGCTTACTTCTAAGTAGACATGGCTACAGCCTCTGAGGGCCCAATCCTATCCAACTTTCCAGCACTGGTGCAGCTACAGGGTAAAGTTCCCATAACTTGAGGAGGCCTCTGTGACTGCCCCCCCACCACAAGATGCAGCACATGCCTCATTGGAAAACTGGAAAACTGGATAGGATTGGGCCCTGAGGCTGTAATCACCAAGCATGACGATGTGGAAGTGCCAGATGGCCCATTGGGCTCTTACGCTGGATGAACAAGCACTATGTCTGCTCAGTGGTCAGTCCCACTAAACTCAATGGAACTGACCACGGAAGACCACGCATGCGCGCGGCTTCCTCCCTCCCTCCACGGAGCCCTTCCCGTCTCCTAGCAACCGCCGGAGCGGCTTTCTTCTTGTCACGTGACCACGCCCGTGGCGACGACGCGATGAACTCATAAGCAGAGGACGTGCTGTTGTTGCCGGAAGTGAGTCACTGTTCCATTTCCGGTGGGACCCATAACGGCCTCGGGTAGGAGCGCAAGGCAGAGCCAGAGGAGCCGATCTTGTTTGCTCGAAGGAGGGGTGATGGCGCTGTGGCCGCCGCGCTCCTGTGACCTGCGGCCGAGTCGGGAAGAAGGGCCGTCCGAGCCCAGCGCGCAGGTACCGTAACTCTCCGTGTGGGAACGCCGCTTCTTTCCCCGAAGTAGTGTTTATCTGCCCCTGCTCCTCAACTACCGTCTTCTCTGTAATAGAGGCACACATACAAATGGAGGGGTCCCAGTGGTAGTCGTGGGAGCCCCAGTCCCTGGCTGTGCTGGGGAGGCACCCAGTGGAGGGAGGGCAGGGCACAGCTTCGTCTTGAGGTCAGTGTGTTGGGTGGCTGTTGCCCTTGTCTTACCTCCCCTCTGCCTTGCTGTTGAAGAGGCCATTCAGCAGAGAGAAGAAGAGGCTGAGGGTCTGGCTGCCTCAGAGCTGCTGTTTAGAGGGCTTCCTGAACTCTGTGGGGGAGCTTGGCAGACAGTGGCGTCTTACCTTGTGGTGTGAACCAGGGACGTGTGGTGAGTGGGGAGGCAGGTGAGGCAGAACCTCTCCGGCAGAGTCCTTCGAAAGGCGTTGTTGTTGTGGGAGGCACCCAAGCACCCAAAACCCTCGTGCAGAGTCTCCCATGACGTGCAGAGTCTCCCATGACGGCGGTGCCTTTCAAAGGACTCTGCCAGAGAGGCTCTGCCTCCCCACCCACCTCACGTCCCTGGTTCACACCAGTGCTCTTCAACCTTTTATGTGCAAGGACCCCAATATATGACTAAAGTATTAGACTGGAATTCCTACTATTGATTCTGCACCCCCTCCTCGGACCTTATCAGCCCTGTTGATGCCCACCCACTCCCTGTCCTCATAATGCCTTCCAGCCCTGTTCACTGTAACCAAATACAGGCATGCCCCGCTTAACAATGGTCCACTTAATGACAGGCTGTGTATGCAATGGTGGTCAAAGCACAACAAAGAGGCTCTTAATGAGGCACTTCAGACTCTCATAGCCTGCAGCAGTGTCTGTTTACACAATAAAGAGGCTCTTATTGCAAAGAAGAGGCTATCTGTATCTGCTGTGCAGCCAGTGGGTGTCTGTTTGCACAACAAAGGCAATAGATTGGGCTGAATGTTTGCTTACCAACCTAATCTCTTAACCATGGGGATTGGAGAATGTATCCTCATTGTTAAGTGGTGCTCATCTGTATTCTTATTGAAGAGAGCAGAAAAAGTTACTGTAAACCCTGGCCCTAGTGAAAGCTATTTTAGCATAGTTGCTAAGAACCTGAGCAGGACTAGAACACCATCTCCTGAAGGGGTACTCCAGATGCCTCACCCTTTACCTGGTAATGTTGTAGTCCAGGGGTCTCCAAACTATGACCTGGGGGCCAAATCCAGCCCACCTCAAGGTTTTATCTGGCCCGCAGAAACTTTTTTTTCTCAGGGCATGTTTCTCATATATTTCTCAGTTTAAGCAGGGCATTGTTTCTTTGTAATTGTCACACATCTCTTTTGTTCTGAATCATATCATGCTGATTACATAAAAGATCTAAGTAAAACTTATTTGTTCATTTAAATTTCATTCATTTATAAAACTGATTTTTTTTGGCCTGTGAAAATGTGTGAAATATATGGTGTGTTCCACATACTGAAAAGTTTGAAGTTCACTGTTCTATTCCAGTGGTCTTCAACCTTTTTCATTCCTGTAAGTTACCATGACGCCACAACTGAGGCATCACAATCCCATTGGGGTCCCGACCCCACAGTTAAAGAACACTTGGTTACACAAAAGGGGAGGGGGGATGAGGGATGGAAATATCACTTTTTAGGTGTTTCAGGCACGGAATTCTTCACCTTTTTTCTTTTCATACGCTTGTATTGCTTCTATTGCTGCAGAAGAGTGAAGGACATTTACCGTGATGTTACCTAAGGCTACAAATTGTAGCTAGTGCACCTCAAAATTATCACTTTATTGTTTTGTGTGGGTATAGAATCAAAAAAGTAAATACTGCATCCGGTAATCCCACTGCCTGATTATATGTATTTTCTATCTTCTCAATTTCTGTTATGCCTAAAATGAGATCAAATGTTCCTTAGGAATACCTGTGCCAAAATAAACCAGTTACAACCTAACCCTGTACATGTTTGCTTATACATGTCCCACTTAAGAACTACTTCCATGAAACTGTGTAGGCTTGAAGCCATCCAGTTCATTCCTGTGTATGTTTGCTTGGAAGTAAACCTGACTGTGTTCATGGTGTTTACTACTAGCTAAGTGTGCATAACAACAACCTGAATCTTATGGCACTAATTGCATAATTGTATACACATCTACTCATAAGTAAATCCCATTGTGTTCGATGGGTTTACTCCCAGAAAATTGTGGATAGGATTGCTGCCTTAAACTTGGTTGATTGAATTTGTAGTTACCCTGTGTACCACCCTATTTTTATTCGTACATGTACTTACATAAAATTGAGATTCTAATTCTATTAATGGTTGGGACAGTTTGGATGATATTTTACACTGACCCCATGCAGAAAAAGATGTGCACTCTAAAGGTGGATGCGTGTGCAGGCCTGTGCCGGTGGACTGCATATATGAGGACAGTGGTCAAAGCACAATATATGAGGACAGTGGTCAAAGCACGATAAAGATACTCTTAATGAGGCAATCAAGTCTCCTATAGCCTGCAGCCAAGTGTCTGTTTACACAACAGACTCTTAATGCAGAGAAGAGGCAATCTATCTCCAGCAGCCTGTGCAGTTAGTGTCTGGCAGGGATTGTCTGTTTATACAACAAAGGCAATAGATTGGGCTGAATGTTCACTTAATGCCCTAATTACATAATGGGGATAGGAGAACATATCCTATTGTTAAGTGGTGCGCACCTATATTTTTCCCCTCCCTTTGTATCCAGGGAAATTCAGGCTAGGTCTCTTAACCCGAATTCCCCTGGACACAGAGAAAGAAGCCAGAACTCACATAACTGTGCTCATTCTTTATCATGCAGGAATGATCTGGAGGGTAAACTATCTAAATTGGCCTATTGTGTGTATGATGCTAGGGAATTTCTTTAGTTTAACTTGAGGTGTAAGAATGTGGATATAGTGTAGATGCTATTTTTCCTATATATTGCTGGAATAAGTATTTTTGGAGGGAAAGTTGCAGTGTATTTCAGAAGCATAGCAATTATAATTTGTAGTCACCCAAGAGACAGTGACATCCAACATACATGCACAAATTCACTTTCTTGCACCTTAGCTTAAGAAAAGAAAATCATGGTAGAGAATCTTAATTTTTCAAAAGGCTGTATCCTAGAGGTTCCCTCCCACTTCGGTTTTGTGTTGCAAAGTTTTGTGTTGATATTGGACTAAGATCAGATAATTGTCAGGTCACTTATAGTACTATATTCTATTTTAAATTATCTCTTTCCTCTGAATGAGGTTAGCCTTGTTCCCATCAAAGAAAGTTTCTTATTTTTATTTATATTTGTGTTCTCCATAAACCAAATCAGAGAACTCTTGCACAATTAAAAGATAAGTCAAAACATAAAATAAAAAAACACAATACAAAACTCCGCAAACATGAGTGGTGAATATGTGCATGTATCTACCTAGAGAACAAGGTGTACCTAGAGTACACCTTGAGTGATGAGTGATGAATATGTGCATGTATCTACCTAGAGAACAAGGTGTACCTAGAGTACACCTTGAGTGATGAGTGATGAATATGAGTGATGAATATGTGCATGTATCTACCTAGAGTACAAGGTGGGTACTGTAAGCCAAGTTACATTTGTCAGTGTAAGTTTTTGAACCTCAGTTTGTGATATTAGTAAGTAGATAGTAAGTATTATGTAACTGTTTGGTGTATAATCTCTTGAGTAAACAATGAGATAATTATTTGGCAGTGTTATGTGAATTCTGCTTGTTTTATTCCCAAGTAATTAAAAAGTGTCTTCTCAATGTGTAGATTTATAATGATGGCATTGAATTGGCTTGCCAGCAGCAGAAGGAGTTTGTAAAGAGTTCTGTGGAATGCAAGTGGAATTTAGCAGAAGCCCAGCAGAAACTTGGCAGTTTGGCATTGCACAACTCTGAATCCCTGGACCAGGAACATGCCAAAGCACAGACTGAAGTTGCAGAGTTGAGGTGGAGGGAAGAAGAATGGCGCCGGAAAGAGGAGGCATTAAGAGAAAGGGAAAGACAAGATCTGTGGAATGCAGAGTCTGTTAGTAAAGAGGTATTTAATAAGGTATGGAATAATCCAGATTTCATAAAACCATGAGCACAGCACATGAGTCACAGAGGTGACCATTTTTTTAGACCAAGTATATGCAACCTGCTACTGCTATATTTGAAGTGCTGTCCTATGCCCACACTTCTGACACTATTATTTTGGTGGCCATAAGCACATCTAATTTTGCATAAGGTGGGTTGCTTAAAGTCTGGTCTTCCTGGCTTTAACAGAGAATGCTGAAGTGGGAATAGTATTTCAAACCTTAAGTTCAGATCTGTGACTATGATCCAAAGACAGCTTCGATTTAACCTGATTCATGTCATTTACTTCAGCAAAGTGAAAATGATTAAATCAAAGGCTGCTTCCACACCAAGACCCTTTAGTGCACACCAGGACCCTTTAGTGCTGATGAGCTAAAAACTAAATTAAAACGGTTTCATGTGGCTTTTAGTATAGTGGTCCTCCATAAAATCTGGTAATGCTAATTTAGCTATTGTGCTCATTAAAAAGTTAATGAACTGTCTACTTGACTTCAATTACTAGTTCATTTTTTACAGCTGTCATTCCTCCCTCCCAAGATACAGAAACTAATTAAAGTAATTCAAGAATGCTGCATCCTCTGGGATTAAACAAGCAACTGAGCAGAGTATAAGGGTCAAGAGAGAGCTACTAATTAAAGAGAGGACAGTTTTGCATATTCTCTGTAATAGCCATTCTTGATGGGAACCGTATTGCCCACGGGGAGAGCCCTGGCACATTTGAAAGGGGCCAGAAAACTGAGGAGAGCCCAACTAAAAGAGAAATTCATTTGTGGGTTCTCAAGCCACTTTCAAGAAGTCTGAAAAATTTCTCAACATTGGAGAGCCCAACATTGGAGTAGGTACAGCTTATTCGTTCTGACGGGGAGATGGGGACTCTGGAACCTGAGGAGAACTGCAAAGGAGCCATAGGCAAAAAGAATTGAGGAATGGCTGCTCTCTAGCACGTCATCTATTCAGAGTGGACTGGCAGGTGCTGCTGTCACATTTTTAACACACACAAATCACAAGTTAAGTCTGAAAATGAATAAAACAACACTGAGAATATTTTATATACCGCTTCTCAATAAAAAAGTTCACAAAGTGGTTTACAAACAAATGTCTAAATGTAGAAAACAATGGAATGTAACAGGTTAACCACAACTGTGCCTGGATTCACCATAACTGAGAATTTCCATTCGATGGCAAATGTAGAAACAGCCCTAGCTTCTTAATTAACGCATTGGACTGTTAGACACTTAAAAAAGAATCTCATTTGTATAATATAACACAATGTACAGACATCTCTTTATATAGGGGTTGTTTTCTTGGTGATTTGGGTATATATTACAAAAGCATAAATGAAAAATACTTTCCCCATAGGACCCAATTTAATGGTGTGGGTTAGGGGAAAAGTTATTGAACACTTACACTGGCCCAAGGTGGTATAAGCGGAGGATTGAAGAGGCAGCTAATGGGAGTGGCTACTGATTCTGAATCTGATGTTGATGGCTGAGAAAGCAATGAAAATCACCTTCTGCCTCTTGTACTTCTTTCTTGGGATTAGGTACTTTAGAACTTGCTCATTGGCTTCTAAAGTGAAGTTAAATGACTTTGGAATGACAGCTTTCAGTGTAAGATTGTCTGTCTTAAACATTGTTGTGATATGTAACGTTTCTGACATTTTGTTCACCAGAGTTTTATTAATCAGAAGAAAAGAAAAGAAGCAGAAGATGATGCATCTAAATCATTCATGCAGAGGCATGAGCAGAAGATTAGGCATTTTGGTAAGTTCAGAATCTGATTCCCCCCCCCCCCAAACTTTTCATGTACTGTGGTGCATTAAAAACAATGGAAATAGTTCAGATGGGTTAATAATCCATGGTTGGTTGGGTCATAAATACAGCTTCTAATCCTCGCAAGCCCACTAACTTCCTCTTCTGCTTATGCACTGGAGGGATTGTGATTTGTGAAACCATGGCTCCGTGGCAATTTTGCTGCTGTTCTGTGGTTTGCAAGCCATGAGTAAATCAGGATGTGCAACCAAGATTCAGTTATGGTTTCACATCCTGGTTTAATAATAACTTGCAAACCATAGTTAAGCAGCATCTCCAGGTTTAAACAAGCGGTAGGGCCATGGTTTTAACAAATCACAACGCCCGTGTCAGAGCCCTGTACTGAGACTCCATAGGTAAGGTGAGGAGAATGTGTGGGCTCAGAATAGTTAGAACAACCATTTTGTTGATCATGTGAATCGGTCCATTGTATTGGTTCTCAGTTGACATTTGACCCAAACCCTATAGATAGGCCTCTGATATTTATCTTATATGTCCATCATAATGATCCTGAACTAAAAATTGGAGACATCAGACTTTGGTTAAATTAATGTCCTGGGCTTTTGCAGAGAAGTTGCAATAGTTAAAGTTTTTCACCCATTGTGTGATGCTTCTTGAGCCACTTTGGGTCTTTGGCCACAAGACAGAATTTCCTTTTTCTGCTTCACTTTTTGGTTGCATCTCATTGGTTTTCCAGGCATGCTGAGCAGATGGTTTGACAGTCAGAGATTCCTCTCTGACCACCCGTACCTTGTCTGTGAAGAGACAGCTAGATTTCTTCTCTTATGGTGTTTCCATTTAGAAGCAGAACAGGTATTTAAATTTTCTCCTGCTTTGAACTGGAGGAAGTTTGTCCTTCCACATTACGCTGTTTATGCTACAGTATTATCAGTCTTATAATTTGATTTTATTCCATCTTACTCTAGACATCTTCCTAGTGTAGAGCAAAAACATAAGAGAATCCATACAATACTGAAACCTGGATGCTCTAAGGCAGGGGGTCTCCAAACTTTTTGGCCAGAGGGCCACATCAAATATCTGGCGCAGTGCTGAGGGTCAGAAAAAAATTTAAATATAAAATTTAAATAAAATTAAAGATGGAACTTAGATGAATGAATAAATGAATGAGTGGGCTCATTCACTCAGCCTCTCCGGCCCTCAGAACACCCTCCAGATGCAATCAGAGCACAGCTCTGGTCATGTTCAGTCGAGTGGGCCAGAGGCTTTCAGGGGACAAGAGGCTGGCCGCGGGCTGGATAGAGGCTTGCTGCGGGTTGCATCTGGCCCCAGGGCCAGGGTTTGGAGATCCCTGCTCTAAGATCAGAGCAGCCTATTGCCATGTGATTTAGCCTGAACTATTGTGAAAAATCGGCAGTGGGTGACATGAAGGCTAGATTTTGAAAGATATGCTTTAGTGCTTGGTATAGCCACAAACTATTAATTTGCTTACTTTAAACTGAGGATAGGTGTGCCATTAGATTATAAGTCTATATCTCAAAATCAGTTATAAATGTTTATAAGAATCAAGGGCACTGAGGGAGGTGAGTAGGCCTATGTTTATGGAGCACGGCTACTCATTTTGTTTGCCTCCCCTGCTGTGTCTCCATACTTAGTTTTACAAAACAAGGCATATTATAATTTTAATCTATGTAACACACCAGTCTTGGCTTTTTGTGGTGTATAATTTATTTAATTACCCTATGCCTTGCTGTTCTTCCAAATGGCTTGGAGTGGCTTACATTGGTTCTCAGCTGGTCTGCTTGTCTAACAACTTGCAGGCTCAAACCAGCCTCGCTGCATCAGTAAATACAGCCTTGTGTGGCCTTGAATCATTCTCATCAAACAGTTTATTTAAAATACAGGTTGAGACTCATTATATGCAAGGACTTGTTATTTGTATAGTTGGCAAAAAACACAGTATAGCAAATCATTTTAAAAAACAAAGTCTCTTTCCTCCAGTGATTTAAAAACAGCCTTGCTGACCTTTTGAAATGCACACAGAGTCAATCAGTCTCTCTCCAGGAGCTTAGACTTCACTAGGAGGCAGCAATCCCTCCCTTCACCAGGAGCCCCAGCAAGGGGGAGAGAATGCAGAAGGTGATAACGGCTGCCATTTAGCCTTCTTTCATGTGCTCAGGGGGAAGGGAGGAGTGAAGCCTGCAGAGAGAATGATTGATGGATTGTCAGCAGGTTGCCCTCTCTGACTTTAATAAAGGACAGTTTTCCTTTAATTTAAAGGGCCCTTCTCATCATCTTTGAGATAGAAAATCTGTGGATACTTATGTTATACCTGTAATCACTTGCATGACTCTCTCTGCAACAGTAAAAAGCAGTTTTTTAACTGTGATTTTAAAGGGGTGCATTTTTCCCCTTCTCCAGGGATCAGCACATTCCTTCTCATTTGCAGGGGGCCATTAGTGTTGAGTCAAATCCGTGTATAAAAAATCAGTGTATAACAAGGCTAGACCTGCATGTCTATCCTGGAACTATAGATTAAGACAGCCATTTTCAACCTTTTTCATGCTATGTCTGTCCCTAATCCTCTGGTTCTCACCGATATAAACTGTATAGGAGGATTTGCATCATTTCCACAGGTAGATCCTGTATAGGATGTATCATTTATTGTGATTGGTTAGTAGAAGCTTCTGCCATTCTTAGGCACACTGAAGGCACACTGACAAGGCACTAAAATTGTCAAAGCACACTACAGTTTTTTACTTACATTAAATTACTACATTACAATTAATCTTAAATTAATAAAATTAATACAATTAAATCATTACATGAAGAAATTCACAAGAAGCTTGGAGAAGGAAGTAGATGTGGTTTCTGAAAAGGAGGAAAAAATGTTTTGAAGTCATTGAAAACATTGAAAATGTTGAGAAGAGGAGAGAGAAGGGCCAATTGCCTGCTTGTGTATTGGAGAAAAAAGAGTGCAACCAAAAGCCCAATCCTATGCATGCATAGAAGTAAGCCCCATTATAGTCAATGACACTTACTCCCAGGAAAGTGTGGATGGGATAGCAGCCCCAGAGCCTGATCCTATGCATGCCTTCTCAGACGTAAGCCCCATTATAGTCAATGGGGCTTACTCCCAGGTAAGTGTGGATAGGATTGTGGCCCAGTGCCCTTCCTCTAAAAGCCCCAAGGTGCAGGGAAGGTTGCTTTGGGGAGTTTCAGGCAAACTGACAAGGAAAAGGTACTTTCAGGGACCCTTTTCAGCCAGCCAGTCCTTAGGTTGGGGGCCTCAGCAGACCTGCTCGCTATCTATATGCTTGCCCGCTTCTGTCTCCCTCTTCTCACTCACTGCGCAGCTCCTACCTCCTGGCTCCTCCAGTCTTCTCTGGTTGCCCAGTCAGCATGCACTCAAGGAGGCAGGCAACAACTGCCTTTGTGCCCAACCCTATGCATGTCTACTCAGAAGTAAGCCCTATAATAGCCAATGGGGCTTACTCCCAGGAAATTGAGGGTAAGGTTGCAGCCTGAGTCTTGCAGGAGCACGCTCCAAGTGGACTCCTCAGCTGCTGTGTAGGATGCAAAGCAGCCAGGAGCAGCCCCTTAGCTGGCTGCTCCGTTGCTTGTGCTGCCTGCCGTGTGAGACTCAGAGCAGCTGCTTCTCCCGCAGGCGGGTGCACTGCTGCTGCCTGCCTCTTATCCCGTGGCACACCTGAGGCAGCCTCACGGCACACCACTGTACTGTGGCACAGCGGTTGAAAACCGCTGGATCAAGACTTGATAAGCCCTGGAGCTACATACTGACTTCATATATCTTTGCTTGCCTTGTGTGTCTGTGTGACTTTTGCAGATCTCTATACTACATTGAGTTGATGCTGACAGCCATGAATACTGATTTATGTACTGTATGTAGAAGTAGGAATTATCAAGAGTTGAGAATATTTGGGTAGGAAGCTTGTGTTTCTTATCCTTGGAAATGACCTCCTTACTGGTTATATGGAGAGGTCCTTCCTCTCCAAGGTGGGTTTGTATGTCATGCATGAGGTTTAACTTAGCTATGCTAATCTCTTACTTGGGCCAACTTTTCATCTATATCTGTTCACCTACTGCCACTAGGGAGCTACTGGTTGCTTACAGATTGTCATTATTTTCAGAAAGGAGCTCTGATGGAACAAGTAGCTCACCAAGCTGTGGTAATGCAGTTTATTATAGAAATGGCCAAAAGTTGTAACGTAGATCCACGAGGATGTTTTCGTCTATTTTTCCAAAGAGCTAAAGTAAGTTATATTTTCAATCACAAAATACTTTGAAAGATTTGTGTATGATTCCCTACATAAGAACTTTGATATTTATGAAATATTATGCTAAATGTTACATTTAATGTATGAAATTAAATGCGAAAATTAAAAGCTGCTCTTATAGCAAACTACTATTATTATCCTTGAAGAATCGACTTTGCAGGAAATGGAATCCTGCCCTTCGGTGTCTAGTTCTGTAAAACCATTGTCCTGAACCTGTTTACTTGGAAACAAGTTCCATTTATTTGATTAGACATTAACCTAGTTTAAAACAAAACAAGGACTGGCTATTGCACAGGTCACAAAATTCAACTCTTCTTGGTTGCCTGGGGTTGCCTGGGGGCACATTTTTAATTGTGATTTTTTTTTTAACCACAGGGTACACAAAAACATAAGCATAAAACTGGAGAACTATTTAATTACTTATGACTTCCTGTTTTGTTTGACAGGCAGGGGAAGAAGGATATTTGGAAGCTTTTAAAAACGAACTTGAAGCATTCAAATCCAGAGTCAGAATTTGTTCACAATCGCAGAACTTCCATGCTATGTCTGTCCCTAATCCTCTGGTTCTCACCGATATGAACTGTATAGGAGGATTTGCATCATTTCCACAGGTAGATCCTGTATAGGATGTATCATTTATTGTGATTGGGTAGCTAGTTGGTAGTAGCTTCTGCCATTCTTATACTTAAAAACATCTTCCTGGGAAAATATTTACTTTGATTGCATTTTCATCCTGCCCTTCCTAAGCAGCTCAGGATGGCATGCTCCCTCTTAGTCCTATCACCATAACTGTTTAAGGTAGCCTACAAGATAGTAACTGGCCCAAGGCTACCCAGGGGACCATGACTGAGTGGGAATTTGAACTCAGTCCTCTGGGTCCTATGTTGTGTGTTGCTTTGTTTTTTCCTCTTCTTGCCTTCCTTAGGAATGGGTGAGATAGTTTACCCCTGAGGGCTAAGTATGGCTCAGTCAAGTGCATTTAACTATATGAACAGCAAGTAATTGCCAGAGGTGTTTGTTTCCAGTGAGTAAGATAGGTTTACACTGCAAATCTTACTGAACACAATGGGCTTACTTCTGAGTAAGTAACACCATTTTCAAACACCTCTAGTAATTGCATACCAAGACTGCTTCTTCTCTCGTGCTGTAATAAAACCAGGCACATATCCAGCAAAAGAGTTAAGGCATAGGACAGTGTGCCTATGCCTTTAATCATTGTGTAGAAGGGGAATTTTGGCAGGTGCAGCTTTTTAAATGCTTTCATGTTGAGTTGTACCTGCAAAAATACCCTCCTATGCAATAGTTAAATGTATAGGCACTCTGTCCTCCATTGTATCTGGTCACCCTGTATGTAACCTATGAGCAGAGCATGGGGATCATACTGGCTATATGGGAAGGGCATTCCACAATGTTGTCTTCACCAAAAAGGCCTTGCTCCTACTAGTTGCTTGCCATACTTCAGACAGTAAGAGCAAATGGGCTGAAGCAGAGCCTCAAGTTAAAATTAAATAGGCACATATGGGTGAAAGCAATCTTTAAGATGCTCAAACTGCCTTGGTCTTCAAAAATAATCACTGGCATCTTGAATTAAATTTGGATGTTTGTTTGCAACCCAGTCTTGAGAAGGGATATTTGCTTGAAACAACTTGTTTGTTTTCTTCTTGTTGCAGAATGCAGAGTCGCTTCAAGGCTGCAGTTTAAACGCCAAGGTCCACAGAGATGAGGAAGAATCCAAAATGATGGATACAGTATAGTACTTCCAAGATAGAGCCCATGTCCTCTTATTACAGAGAAGAAACTTGGCAACTTTCTTGAGACTTATTTTTATGGGTGCTGCACTTTATTTTGGGTGTATGTTTTTTGGAGAGAGGGTAATCCAGAAACACACTTGTTTTTGTTTGGAAAATGTGCTGCTACAATTTTTTTTAGGAATGAATTCTTGTATGTTGCTGAATGTGAAACTGGATGTTTTTTCTGCTACTTCTAAACTTTGCCTTTTTAAATTTTAGGAATCAAAGTATGAAAACAAAATCTGAAGAATTGCAATGTTTACAAGTGGTTAATTCTAGGAGGAATCTGCTTTAAACTTATCAGTCTTGCCTGTGTCTCACTCCGGATACTAAAGAATGCATTATTAAGCATTCTTTCCTTGTGTAGTAAGCACTTGAATATGATTTTATCATGAATAGCAATAAATTAGTGGTTGCTATCAATATTTCTGATAAGGGGGGCTCAGATAAAAGCACTGGCCTTTTGACTCTACAGGGATAAAAAAAATCTGCTTTTGGACAAAGGCATTTATATATTCTTTTGACACCTTCATGTATATGTGTGTGCATAAGTGGCCACAGTTGCCTAGAATGGAATCATAAACAGTATTTTCTAGAGGAGTGCTCGCAGAGAAACTAGCTTTCTCAACTTTCAGCAGAGGGAACTGTATGGCAGCCACCAATGAACAATTGGGCATGAAGAGAAATTGGTACTATTTGTTACCATAGAATCATATTCTTTAAAATGAGCATTTACAGAAACTCAAGTGCCAAACATTCACTGAATTTCTGTTTTTTTAGTTAAATCTTGTGGTATGAGGATTAAGATCTCTGGTTTAGGTAAGTGGTTGAATACCGTGGGATACATAATCGGTTTGCAATTTAAAACCAAAACACTTCAAATAGCCAAGAAATGACATTCTCCAGCTCTTGATCTCATTATGTTTTCAGTGCAGGCCAAACTGATGGTTTTTCTCCTAGATATTGGTCATGAGATAACAAACATATAGGAACTGCCATCTTCCATGCAGTTGTCATGCCATAGTCTGCGCTGCCTCCACTTAGTCACCCTTGATGTAGGAGCATGTTGAAAAATGTGTGTGCTGTTTTCTGCGATTGCATGGCCATGTCCATTAAGTGCATTTTAACCCCTTTAGCATCATGGGTTGAATATGTCCCAGAATCAAGAAGATACTGTAGATCTTGGTTTGTTTTTTTAAAGGATCTCCTGCTTGCCCCTCTTTCTGTGTACCTAGTTGGCAGGATAGAAAATTAAGTCTATAGCCAAGTTCCAAAGAAGTAATACATATACATGGGGATAGAATTTCATGTGCACAATCAAGGCTTTTTCTGTGGTCCTTGCCCTGCCTGAGAGTGGGGTATGTTGAGTTTTAAAGAGGTTGTTGATTTGCAGTTGGGACTGCTGTAGGAAAAAGCATCCACACTAGAGCCTCTGTACACAGTTCTCTTGGGACTTGCATCTTTTCTTTGGATCCTGGCTTGTATTTGGAATGTTATAACTTGATCTTGAAGGATTTCTGGCTTAAAAATCCAAACTGTTATTCTTTTGGAGGTTCATCTGCTAGAATGGCCTAGAATTTGCAGCTAAAGGTGCGAAAGGAACAGTTACTTCCTTACGTATTAACAGCTGTTTAATCCATGTACCATTATGAAAGTTTGTGAGGGTAATTCAGATTGCTGATGAGTGAGAATCATGAATACAATTATTTAACATTTTGTGTAGGAAATGGCAGACTCCTCAATGCCTGCACCATTGAGACTCCTCAATGCCTGCACCAGAAAAGATGCTCAAGAAGCATGGATGAGTCTTTGGGGTCTCCATATTTAATAACATTGAGTGACTGCTTGCATGTAGAAGCCTTCTTCCATGTAAAGAATATTTTGAATGGTAGCTCCCTTGAATAATCTTATGTATGTTGTATAAAACTTCTTAAATCCTATATTGCAAAATTTTAGACTTCAGAGTCCATGGAGTGTTCTGTGCAGGAGCGGAAAACCCGCAACATGGGATTAACCGTACTGGAATGCCACTCCTGCCAGTGGATCATATGCTGGTGCAAAAGACAAGATCCAGTGGGCCTTGACAATACCCAGTTCTGTTGTTTAGCTGCAGCTTGTTATGATGGCTCAATTCCTGCATATTAAAAATTCCAGTTTGTACACCTAGCCTAAATAATAGAAAAAGGAATAAATTATGTCTTAGATGAGTTTATACAACTTATTTTTTGAAATCTGTTCTAATATTTTAGCCATTGACTGAGGATGGGAAGTTGATGCTTATGGAATAATGGAGGGCAGTAAGTGTGTTGAGGTACAGGACAGAATGGAGGCCCCTTCTTGACTTTCTCTATAATCATGAGTTTAACAAAACATGCTTTCATATTAAAGTGCGGGTTGGCCACTACCAAGTTCTCTTAGGTGTCATTTTTTTTACAGTTTTCAAATCTTTAGCTGCTGCATTTATTTCTAGCTTTTGTGCATGGTCATAATTTTCCAGATTTCAAAAGATTTAAGAGGTCTATGAGGTTACCAAAACATCCAGGTGAGCTGCTGCTGCCTAGTTAGAAGGGACCTTGGAGATAATCTACTTGCTATTCAGTTCTGACTACAGCATCCTCTATTGTGGTGACCATCCAGGATGCTCTAAGCAGCCATCTATGGCATGAAGCAGACAGTTACTATATTGGACAGCTCTTAGGAAATTCTTTCTCATGCCTAGTTTACATCTATTTCCCTATAGTTTAGACATATTGGTTCTAGTCCTGCCCTCAGGACCCATCAAAAGAAAACTGTGCAACAGCCCTTCAGTTACTTAAAGATGGCTATTGTATCTTTTCTTGGTCTTCTCTTTTTTTTCCTGTGCAACTTAATCCACACAGTTTAGACCACACAGTATTGTAAGCAAAGAACTGTTATGAACAGGTGCCTCCAGATGAGGAAGCCCTGATGACCCAAGTACATGACAAAAATTCCTTGTGTCATTAGCCAAACTGTCTCGTGTTCCCAAAGGGAGAGTCATAGGATGGCTATAAAGCTTAAAGAAACAGGCAGCAAAATGATTATGTCATGGATTATTGCTCTGTATTTTTTGTTCACTTGAATAGGGATCCCTGTGCAAACCTCATTGAAATAAATCTGATTCTGATTATCACAGCAGGTAAATGTTTGAGGGGTTGCATTTGTAAGGCCTATGATCCTAGACATAATAAAAATCAGGCATACTTAGTACCAAGTCTAACTGAAATCATTTTCAGATAAACATAGCTAGATTTGGCTATAGGTTTTAAAAGCAAGTGGCAAATGTCAGGGTTTTTCTGATGATTCACTTGCAATTGGTGTGAAATAAAGGAATTTCATTTTTCATAAACTGATGTATGGATGTCAAGATGATGGTTTGGAAAATGGCAGAAGAAATGCAAGATATCCTTTTTTGAGTAATAATCTGATTGTCAAGGCATCTTGACAGCTTTAGCTGTTTGAAGAATGAAGCAATCCATCATTGATGTGTACTCTGTATGGTTTAATGCTTCTCTGGTTATATTTTCAGATGAGACACTGAGTTGGACTGATACTGATGTTGCCACTACAACATTTTTATACTTTGCATTGTTCCCCTATGGATGGATTAATACCACTTGTGCTAAGCTTGTAAATTTCAAACTTGCCATAGGGCCCTCTATTGCGTGCAAACAGGGAAAATAAAAGCTGAAAAACTCCTACCAACTGGTAGCATGAAACTGCGCTATGTTCTCATCAATGAGGGGAAAGAAAGGCTGACTTTAAATTAATGATGGAAATCAAAATTTTTCATGTATTTAGATACTTTCTTAATAAAAGTACACACTAATTGTCTGCTATATTCATAAAAACATTACTTTATTCTGATATCCAGGCTTTGCCTCTTTGTTGCAATGTTGACATCTGTCAGACTTGCCACATTTAATCACTAAAGAGATTTCACCATATTTTCAAATACTATATAACCCTGGTCACCTGTCACTATGACAGGTTTTTTTTGTGTACACAGGTGCTGGTTGGAATTGATACTAGATAATGCTGTTTCTTTCTAGTTTTTTGCTTCTCTCTGATAACTGCCCATGCTAACACTGCACTTCCACCCATCCTCATACCTGTAAAAGTAATTGCAAGGTAGATCTGTCTTTTTCATGTGATGAAAGGTGTTTATCATTGTTTTTTGATTGGTAGGTAGAGCCATAAAATTATTTATTGGCATACTAATTCTGGCCCAGTTGAGGCAATTGGATGCTTAGTAGACATAATAAAAGTTCACCCAGATGAATCAGTGGATGATGCTGTGTAAACTTGGCAGTAGTCCCTGGCACCCAGTATTGATCCATAATATAAGTACTTGAACTATTATGGTATAAAATGACTCGTGAAGCTGCTTCTCCCATAAGTTTCTTGTGGAAAGCACCCCTGAGGACATTCAATTTGTATGTTTAAGTTCAGACTTCATTTCAAACCAGTTTGTTTTTAAAAAGAGAAACTAATAGTTTAAACTTTAAGTTGGAGTTGAAATTTTTTAAAAATGAAAATCTTATTTTCTAAAATTTATTGATTTTCTGAAGCTGCATATTGTTTACAAATGATCGTAATTGGTCTGATGTTTCAAATATGTTCATCAGTCAGCAGGATTTGCCATTCCTAGCTTCTTGGAGAAATTGTAGGTAGGCTGGGCCACAAGTCAGTTGTTGTTGTTGCTGGTTATTTCATACATTACACATACCTGGATTGTCATTCGGGGCCAAAATGATGTCTTGATGTGTACAAGTATGTTGTAGGGCAGGGGTAGGCAGTCTACAGGCCAGATCCGCCCCCCCCCCACCCAAAATCATCTGACCCAAAGTCCAGAAAAGAGATCCATCCTGCCCATGGTGATTCTAAAAAAAATTCAAGTTTGTAATTCTATCTCTGTTAAGGTTTACATTGTAAGCAGACCAAGGGCAGATGCTTCCTTTGAGCATCATTCTCCAGGCATGCTTCACTCCATGCTGTGCTCATCTTTTTTTTTTTTCCCCTTGGCTCTCTGTCTCAATAGGTTAGCTGCTAGCACATGCATTCTTACTATTGATGGACTCAATGCCTGGCACCTATGCAGAAGGTTGCTGACCCTTGCTATATAGCCTTGCAAGCATGTCTGTAACATTCACACTTTGTCTTTAGGTACGTACCATGAAATGGGCTTCAGTCACTTGTCAGTGTTGCAGCATTCTTCCTAAGTCACAAAATCAGTAGGCAAGATGGAGCCATACTAGACATGAGAAGACAGTCATCCATATCTTATTCATATGTCTGCCCTTTTCATGCATAAACAGGGCAGTGGGTTGAGTTTACATAAGATGGAGCACACAAGTGAGGGGAACAACCCTCTTTCCTCCTCCTCCTCCTACTTTGCTTCACTGCACTCACATGCTTCAATCAATATTCTCCCCATCCCAGCTTTGGGCTGGGAAGAAAATTGCTTTGAAGCAGCAGGCTTGTATTGGATGTTTTTCTCAGGCATATGATCCATTTTTATACAAAAACCAATGCACCACTCCCCAACTATATGACTCAAATACACCAAGGTCTCCCATGTCCCATCTATCTTTGGTCCAATTTTCTTGATACTATTGTGTCGGGGATTGTAGACATGATCATGTCTGGGAGGGGGGGACAACAGGAACAAATAGTAAAATTCCTCCAGCTGTTATAAACAGTTTTCCTGTTGTCAAAAAGGGAAAACAATGAAGTGATTAATCTTGCAAAGATATAGTTGATCGAAGAATGAAACTGCTAAGAAGCATCTGGTTTGTCTAATCTGGCAACATGTTTTGCATGAAACAGCAGCCTAGGACTACAGCATTTACCTTAAAATGCTGGGATATGCTATGTATTCTCATCACTTCTTGCTGTATTCAGTCATAGAACCTATTCTACCCATCTCCAAACTTTATCTTAAGAGATTGTTCGAGGTATGACTGCATTTTACTGTACTGGCCATGTTCTCCTTTCTTGGAGATGGTTTATTGGAAAAGTGCTTTTTTAAAATATAGCTGTGAACTCTAGAGTTCATAGCCAAGGCAGGCTGTTTTGTAACTTCATTAAAACAAGTGGAGTCTCTAAAAACTTAAGAAAATAATGTGCCAAGCTTAGCTGTACTGAGCTGCACAGTAAGGTTTAGCTATCTCATCTTGAGTTTTGGAAACAGTATTGCTAGCTGTTGTTAAAATGTACTATACTGTATTCTTAATCATAGGAGAGTGTTTCAGTTCAGAAATATTAGTGGGTGCAGAATTTGGACCATTTACCCCATTTAGGAGGTGGTGTGGCATGGAAGCATATTTCTTCAGCCTCTCATATTAGTTGCTGCTAGTAATCCACTTTGCTTTTTTGATGTCTGAAAACCTAGAGGTAAACATCTCTAAGAAACACAAACCCATCACAATTAAGTCTGATCTGCTTTGAGTATATCACTTTCCCCCAGGTTAAGTCTGCATTGTCCATATAGGGACACTCCTTATGTCCTTCAAACCCCATCCCACTCCACCCTCTTTTGCCTTGTGTGATGTTCTCTTGCACTACCACCTCTTGCTGAGCCAACTGGCAAGAAGGCCAAGAAAAAAAAAACAGGCCCTAGAAGCACAATGACATTTTTAAATTCTGAACTAACTTCTGTCTTAAAAGAGTACAGAAGTTCCCCCAACATGTAAACTGATCACTATAAAGGGTTACTTTTCTTTCCTGGAAGCCACAGAACACATACCATGGTACAGAATAGGCCACTTTAAAACATTACTTCTGGACCTCTTGGATCCTATTTGACTAGTCCCAAATGCATGTGTTGTGTAAAACTTTGTCCTTGATGTATTAACAGAGGTGATGATCAGGGAGCTTTCATATCAATTCCTCCATCTAACATACAGGCTTGGTAGATCAATACCCATCCTAGACAAAATTCACAGATACTTTCTGCACTTGGTTAAACAAATCAGTTTAATATTTAATTTTTACAAAATTCAGATACTTATACAAAAATTGCACTTTAGAATCCATCTACCAGGGAACAACAAAATACTAGATTACTGCACAGTGTTAAAACGTGACCATTTTTAGAAATCTGTTGATTGATGGTTCATTAGTATGGTACATGATTTTGTAACAACCCTCACCCTCCAAAACTCTCCATTGTTTTGGTACTTGTTAGAAAAAATTTACTAGCAGCTTTGCCAAAAGCTTTGCCAAAAGCCTCTGCTTTCAGTACAGTATTGGATCCTGCTTCAGGTGTGGGTAGCAGCTTCCTTCTGGTTCACCTCGGGTAGCTTGGTTTGAAGGAAGCTATGAACACGGGGCCAGATTTTGTTGGTTTCAGTTCCAGAGAAAGATTCCAACACACCTTTCCGCCTACAGAGAAAACAAGAGAGATTACAGTAATGCTTGTCTGCTGTTGTTTCAGATACCTTGACAGATAAGCAGAATAACTCCCTCTACCTGGGAGCTCAACTTCCACAAATAAACCAAGAAAAATTGGATTATTGGAAATCATACACAAGTCCATAATTTTGCTTATTTTTGTACAGTTCTATGGATGGAGAGCATGTAGGTCACGCAACCCTTTCCACCTGAAATCCTGCTCACCTTTGCAGTTGGCTTTTGCCATTTCACTAACTGTCATGTTCTCAGTTCCTGGAATGGGTCAGCATGACAAAGAGTGAGACCTTGACCCTAAGGTAACTTGCCTTACCATATTCCTGTTCTAAACTGGACAGTGTTTCAGTCTCAAGAACACTTCTGATGTAATGCATCTAGAGGTGTTTGTTTCCAGTAAGATAAGATCACAGCCTAAGTCTTACTGAACATAACAGGTTTACTTCTGAGCAAAATAGCTTCCTCTTTCACTGTTTCTATACAACAACTGAAACAGTCCTATGCTGCTGTGAGGCTTTTAAAGAGAAAAGAGTTATCTTTAAAAGTAGTGTACCCTGAAATTAATTAAGAACCTTACCGGTAGTATTCCAGAACAGGCTTGGTTTCTGCTTCATAAGATTTCAGCCTCTTCATAACAGTTTCTGGTTTATCATCATCCCGCTGAACAAGGGGTTCTCCAGTAATATCATCAGTGCCCTGATTATGGTAAAAGACAGGCATACACATGATAAAAATTGCAGGCTAATCTGAGTATTACTGTATTTTACCCACCTGATGAAATTTGTTTGAAGGGCTCTGAAGAACTACCTGATTTTGAAAGACATGTTATGCTTTTACTGTCCTTGTTACATTCCTTCTTCGGCACTTCTTAGCCTTGAAAGTTAGTAACTAAAAAAAGAAATACAAACTTTCCTATGGAGGTCCCTTTATACAGTATTTAAAAATAATTTCCCTCTTCTTTCTCAGTCCATCACAAAGGAAGAGTTAAAAGGTGGGGTAATCTCACTATTCTTTGATTTTCTTTTTTAGAAAAAAATTAAGACACTAAGTTTCAATTTAAAACATTCACAACATTCCTTATTCCATATCTAGGCAGGCTTTTGTACCAATCAGCTTTGGTGATGGTGGTTTGTTTGTAGAGGCAGCATAGATTCAGTGCCCCAACCGCCTCAGGCTGCAACTCTATGCACAGTATACTGAGTATACTGAACTCAGTGGGGTTTAGTTCTAGGATTGCATTGGTAGGCACTAGGTATCTTACAATATTTTAAAATAAGCACAATGCAATAATGAGAACATTACCAATATACAAATAAAAACACGTCCCAACTAATGCAACTGAATTTGGTACAAAGAGCAGGGGGAAAAACACACACTACAAATGGGTGCAAAACAAAACTCGTCTATAAGAAAAGTTTCTACCAGGCAACAAAAAATCACTAGAAGGGGAACCATAACCCCAACTGCCCTGCCATAAGTCCCTCCTCCCAACCAAACCTCAGACAATGGGTGTGACATGATAAGGGTCCCTGATGTTTAGCAAAGTAGAAAGGTGCCTTCATATGGCAAGAGACAGCCCTTTTAAGTATCCTGGTAGCAGGCTTGAAAGGTGAGAATGCATAATATGTTTTTTTCCTCCTAAAGCAGAACAGTATTACAATCAGCACCCAACTCTCAGGTGAGCTACACATCTATGTTATTTTTATTAACAACAACAGGAAAAGTACTCTTTGCAAATCATCCATTTTAGAGTAGGCTGATAAAAGACACCTATTAAGGAAAGGTACAATGAGCGATTTTCAGGTACAATTTAAATACTACTTTTATGTCCTCAGATTCTACAGATCACAGATCTGCTTAGCTCCAGTCTCTTGTTTCTGGCTGGAATGACTGTTCTGCCCTCAACTGTGCACAGACAGTAGAATGACTTAAAACTAAGGCATCTCAACCCCAGCATTATCATAATCACAGTAAATAGCGGAAGCTACTTGTCCATTTGCAAGACAACGTGTGATGAGTCAACTGTTTCATATCACCACACAGAAAGATGTGCATCACTCACAGGGACTTTGGGAGGATTGAAATCAAGATTGTAAACTCTGCCACTGGCAGGATGGATCCAACGTGCAGTCAGGCGTTCTCTGATGGTCTCAAAAGGCACATCTAAGTCAATAACAGTGTCTATTGGACACACTTTATCCAGAGCTTCTGCCTGTGGAACAGTCCTAGGGAAGCCTGTGAAAAGGCAATGATCAGAGTCTAAAAACATAGAAAGGAACTTTCAAGGCGATGGAGCCCTGTTCTAGTGCCAGTAATACTGTTGCTCTCCCCCTGTAACTTAGTTTGCTTAACTTGGTACCTATTTTCTGGGAGCGGGACCCTGGGGTTTGGTTGTGTGTGTTTATTAATGGTAGGAGAGCGGTCTTGCCTTGTAGTTGGGACAGTACTACATGGCACTGTAGTCATTTTCAGTTTTATTATTTGGTCATCAGTTCAGAGCTTATAGTTGAGTTACAAATCAGAGGCAAGCAGATCAGAAAACCAAGCGCTCATCACTTATGATGCTATGAGTGTTCTGGATTATCTCCCCATGCCCAGCATGTTTTATTCGGCCTCCCTTGAGAACAGTAAAATCGAAGTACTGTACAGCAGTCATAGGACTCTGACTGCAAATAACTGGAATAATTCAATTATAAGTGACTATAACTGTAATTACGTAGGAATTGGAAACTTTTTAAAAAGGTTTTAACAGCTACTTCATTGGACTTTCCTTTACCAAATACTGGTCAGCCCAATCCTAACTTGCGGTGGAACAGGCAGGCTGAGTGGCCTGCACAGTATCCACTGCAAGATAGGGGCTAGCTGGAGTGCAACTCTGGGTAGTATTTTTCCCCTTACTCCATGTCACATGCCAGCCACCCCTATGGGGCTACTCTGATCTGCACCAGCAAATTTGCTGGCACAAATCTGAGCAGCCTGAGTAAGGGCACTCAGGCTGGAAGTGGGGGGTTAGGATTTGGCCTGTGCTGCTATAGTATATCCCAGCCCCTTCCCTGGTCTGATCAGTCTCCCAGTCCACCCACCATCACTGCAAAATACCCCTTTGCTGCTTTCATTATGCCCTTCCACCTCCCGTGCTAGCCTACCTCAACAGGCACAAACTTACCCCATCCAAGTCCACATCTGACATGGGGAGGCCAGCACATGTCCTTGTGCTGGCCCAGCCTTGTATGGAGGCTTTACAGCACTTTCGCAATACTATTTTGCCAGTGCAGGGGACTTGCACCAGCCAAAGTCTAGGTAAGGACTATGCTCTTAGTTTGATAGCTCATTAGTTTACTTTTCCTCAATGCCCAACCACTCTTTCCTAATACATATTCATGTATATAACAATAACAATAACAACAACAGGTATTTATATACCGCCTTTCGTGGTCTTTATGCAAGACTTTATTCAAGGCGGTTTACATAGGCAGGCTTTATTTAAATCCCTAGGGATTTTTACAATTTGAAAGAAGGTTCTTTCTTTCAAGAACCACTACATTCAGGTGTTTCATTCTGATCTGGCTTCACATTCTGGCCTCCATCTTCCCATGCTCAGAGCAGATGGAATTGCTCAGCTTCAGCTTGTCAGCTGCTCCAAGGTCGCACGGTACCGGTGGCCTCGAACTGGCAACCTTGTGGATGTTATCTTCAGGCAGACGGAGGCTCTACCCTCTAGACCAGACCTCCTGCTTATACTTAAGCTGCCCTTGCATACATAAAACTGCTGGTTTTCAATCTGTATTTAGGAGTACCTGGGATTCCCTGGAAACTTATCAGGGTTTTCTCCATAAGTCAGTGGCAGTAATAGTGGGCATTACACTACAAGTGGACTCTTGGCTGGCCAGTTGCTATGGAACCTAGAAAGGTGCCAAAGGTTGGCCAACTCAGACACTGGTGGCACCCAATGGGTTATTCGGGGTGAGCGAGGGCATCATGGGGCCCCAATAACCTGGAACCCAATACTGGATAAAACTTACCATCCAGCAGCACATGGTACTGGTCTGCATTTTTCAGCTCACTTAGCATCAGCTGTGTCATAACACCATCAGGAATCAGTCGCCCTTGATCAATATACGACTTAACAAGGATACCAACTTCTGTGGAAGCAAAACCAAACAGAGCACCTCTTTAGAGTCTATGTGAAAATACACAACGAGCCCCTCCCGATTGTTTCTGAACTTTCTGCTTTTCATTAAATATTTCTGCCTCTGCATGAGAAAGATTCAGGAAGTGAACAGTCACTTCTTTAAGGAAGTGACGTCTTCTGTAATAAGGCTAGGCTTAGTAGCCCACTGCGTGTGGCCTTGGCACATCATGTTCGACAGGGGTGCAGTTGCTGAGCAATGAAGGACAATGACAAAAACCAAAACTACATACTGTGTTCAACATACTGTTAGTATTCCACAAACTATTATTAATGCTTCTGTGCATCAGTTCAGTCATCAAAGATTTTTTAAAATTAAACATTTTAGAATGAAGGTTGGATATTTTTCACTTTATTCTTAATGACCTCTTCTTATGGAGGGAATAAGACAACAGGTAGTCCTTCCCTATTTTCCGGACAGTTGGTCAACTCCAGTGACATAGATAGAGGGGGTACAAAGTACTACGTTTTGCAGGGTATCTCACCATGATGTGCAAGCGGTCCCTTCCCCTGCGGTTGCTCTTTCAGCACTGCCTTTGACAGCTCCTCATTTCTGTAGCCATTTTGTAATACTTTGCATCTTTATTCTAAATATGCTAAATTGGAATCAAGTCTGACTATGTTCAGTTAGGTATCCTTGGAGCATCCACACCTATGACTAGGAGAGCCTTAAGGATTTATCTGGATTCTGTTTTTTCACATTCTGCATCACTTGGCCAGGGAACAATTCTTGGCCTTTTCTTCAGAAGCTTCCTTTACTGATGGTCTCCATCTCTTGCGATCCCTTTGCCCCAGTTTCTTCTTTGATAGCATGGCTGACAGAGAAACATACCCCTTAGTGCAAATATAAGGCCCGTGGGCCGAATGCAGCCCCCGGAAGCAATTTATCCAGCCCCTGTTATAATTGAACTCTCCCAGCATGATAATTGGGCTCCCTCATATCTTGGAAAAATGAACAAGATTTTTACATTTTCTCTTCTGTCATTTGCAGCTAATGAATTTCTATACAAGAATAAAGTGCTTATTTCTAGCCATCATCCACTTCATGATGTCACTTTCTGCTTCATGATGTCAGTTCAGACCTTCAGCAAGCACCATGAATGCTAAATTCAGCCCTCTGTTCCTGCATCCTTTTCTATTTTATTATTTTAAAAAGTCACATTTGGACTGGGTCATTGCAGGCACAATTTTTGTGGTTCCCAAGCCACTTTCCATTCAGGAAACTGCTCTTTCTTTCACAGCACACTTCCACCCTAGATGGTCAGCACACTATTCAAGTTGCAATACTATATTTCTTAGCCTATATTCCCACTGAGGTGTCATCACAACTGCTGAATGGTAGCATAGTGACCTTTTCCATCATTCAGCTATAACATCATAAATCTTTGCCAACTTCCGGTTCAGCCAAGCTCCAAGCTGGGTGGAGTTTGGCCTTGAGATGTGGGGCTCTACAGCTTACCAGGAACACTGATCATAGCCTCCTCTCCACCTACAATGTGTTTTTGACCTCATTTTTTTCAGTTGTGACCTCCTAGGGTAGATGATTTAATGTTGGTCTTTAAACAATAATGTACACTAGCACCACTGTCAGACATTTCAGCCTTGCAAGTGTCAACTCAAGTGAATGTTTAACTGAAATGAACTTATGGCTACTGCAGGGTGTGTTTAAACTGGCTAGATGCCTGATTCCATATCACAGGAGATACGTGCAATGTAGAGCAGTAAAACAATGTAACAGAGAACCACTGACTGTGCCTAACCTATCCTTATTCAAGGATCTTGTAGCAAGTACAGTTTTTCTGAATCAAGTAAATGAAATTTAAATGTATATAGATTGATGTTTTCCTACAGGGCCCTCAAACTAATTTCCAAAAAATCAATTAAAACACACATCACTCAATTAAAAAACACATCACTCAAAACACATGCAATAACTAGTGCAGAAGCAACATGTTACAGAAAGAAACATTTCCCAGACTCAGAAGGCCTTGGCAGAGCAACAGTGTTTCACGACATGCCAAATGCTTCTTTGTCAAGCACAACACCAATCCAATCCAAAATTGTCCTCCACAGTACCACTTCACATGATCCACTTACTGAAAGTACCACTAGAAGTAACAGGCAATGACATCAATGCCCATGACTTCTGGGCTGGGGGGCCAGATGCAATGTGACAAACACCAGCAAGAAAATCAGGGTGGTCTGGGGGTCTTTTTGATTGTGGAAAAGTATGCTTTGGAGCTCTGCCCACCAAACTGAGCCTCCTACCACTGTTGGTTGGATCACGTTCCTGGCCTTGCTACTGGGTGGCAGTTGCCCAGGGGTTCAGCAAGTACCAGCAGACACTACCTCAAGTACCACTGGTGCTACCTGTACCACTGGTTGGAGAAACACTGCTCTAGGGAGCATATTCCGATTTCTTCCACCCAATCAGGTCTGCTTTTATCTTTAATCTGTCAAGCCAGGAAGCTGCACAGGGCTGTTTCTGCACCAAAAGCAGAACAGACCCCTACACTCCAGGCCAGGATATGCCATGAATTGCCTGCGGCAGGGCTGCTGCAGACCGGCTGCCCATGTGCACAGCTTGTCATTTTGATACTCCAATGACACAAGAGGCCTTAAGAAAGGAGGCAAATACAACAGACGGCCAGGTAAGGCGGGCTGCAATTCAGAATCTCCAAACATACTCCATGGTCAGAGTTTCACTTCTTGTCCAGCAGAACCAGCAGCAGAAATTTCACAAGGATGCTTCCCCCCCCCCCCATTGCAGCATGAGGTCAGAAGAAAAAGTGCCTGTTTTCATGTGCTGCACCACCTTGTGCACCTGTTTAAGGCACTGGAGTCCTGTTAGGGGAAAAGTGGGGGGAACCTGCCTCTGACTCCCTGGATCCTCCATCCAAAGGTCTGCAGCCTCTGGAAAGGGGGTGACTCCCAAAAGTGGTCCATGCCCAGCCCCCCCCCTTCCCACCTGTCCTTTTGTTCATGTTGTCCCTGAGCAGATCCCCGCTGGAGAGATGCTTCAGGGCGAAGTGCTTGACGATGCGGGCGGAGACGGTGCCTTTCCCGGAGCCCGGGGGCCCCATGATCACGGCCCGCAGCAGCAGCGCCCGCGGCCCCACCATCTCGCTGCGGGAGGAAGGAACCGTTCCGCGGGGCGGAGAGGCGAGGCGTCCGCTCTGCTTGCAAGCTCAAGAGGGGACGTGGCGCCCCCGGAGCATTCTCCTCCTCCGAAGCCGAGCGCGGAGCGCACCCCACAAGGAGCTCGCTGGGGAACAGCCAGGTGCTGCGGCTCGGCTCGGCTCGCAGGGCAGGAAATGGATGCCCAGCTCCAGACGCTCCTCCTCCTGCCTTAGCCCAGCCCAGCCCAGCCCAGCCCAGCTGGGCCGCGCCTCCTGGCACAGACCCCAGGCAGGCCTGCTGCCGGCCTGGAGCTGCTGGAAGAACAGAAGAGCCCCGCTGGATCAGGCCAAAGACCCATCTAGTCCAGCTTCCTGCATCTCACAGTGGCCACCAGATGCATCAGAGAGCACACGAGACCTGCCCCCTAGTGCCCTCCCTCGCATTCTGAGACTCCCTACTTCTAAAACCAGGGCATTGCACAAACCCATCACGGCTTGTAACCTGTAATGGACTTTTCCTCCGGAAATTGGTCCCATCCCTTTTTAAAGGCATCCAGGCCAGATGCCATCACCTCATCCCCTGACAAGGAGTTCCACAGACTAATCACACACTGGGTAAATAAATATTTTCCAATATTTTGCTTTGCCACAGGATTTCTCACTCAGACGTTACTTCTTGACCTGAGTGTTCCTTTCAAAGGTGCAAATGCAGTCACACCTCTTTGTTCACTTTCATTCATCCAGAAGAACAATCACCCACCTCCTCCCCCCCCCCCCGCTGTCCACACAAGATTGCACATTGGTGCGATGTTTGACTACATCTGGTTTAACCGAAGCCAGAGCAGGGGTTTCTTTCTCCCCAAGACTTCTCTTTCCAGAGTGCCTCCCTGGAAGTTCACAAACAGAGCGTGAAAAAAGCATGCCAGGCTTCTCTCGTTCTGGTGCTCAGTGATATTCTGGCTCTGGAGGTTTCCATTAAGCTGTGATCATGGCTAATCTCGGATGATAGATTTGCTCCCCATGAATTTGTCTTTAAAAAAAATCTAAACTAGTGGCCACTTCCAATCCTGGCCTTTAACCACTCTGATTGTGCTAAAGTACAAAAGGATAGTTAAATGCTGTGTGTGCAGTGCATGGTTCTTCTGTCAGTGGAGTTTACTCCCAGTTGAGCATGCACAGAATTATCACAGCTCTATAACCAGGAGTAAGCAGCATCCTTGCATCTCCCTTCTTTTCTACTAGGCATTCACAAGATTGCCTTTCCAGCAGTTCTTCAGCAGCATAGCTGTGCAAGGCCCTAGTCGAACCATTGGAAGGGTGAGCCAGTTGTCCTCACAGATCTGTAGGTCATCAAGAACTCAATGTGCCATTGGGGAAAAGAGCTTTGTGGAAACTAGAGAACGTAACGTTTGTAGGAGGAAATTAAATATACATTTACATGCAACAGTTTGACCTACAGGTTCCCCTCACAGCTAATGACATAGAAACATACACCACTCTTTAGAACACTGGGGCAGCATATCAAATTTCAGTGCCAAGATGTTATTAGCCATCATTGCTGCAGTGAAGGAAAAATTTCCTTCTTTGTGCTGTAATCCACGCATCATTTAATCTAAAGTAGTCCAATTATAGTCAAAGAGATTATTTACTACAAGTAAATGGTTTGCAGGATGCAGTCACTGCCCTTTTGCCTTCCAGATTATCTTGATGCAGTGGAACAGTGTGTAACTGGTAGTGTCGAGTTAGCTGCAGATTAGGTCAGGAAACGTGGCAGCATCAATTTCAGGTTTCTATTTTTGGCAATGCCTCTGCCCAGTCCTGTAATAAATTGGACAAGTTATGCAACTTCTCAGTGTCTCTTTAATCCATCACAATCACTCAGTCATCATTTTACCTTTCATCAAATAAGTTATTTTAAACCTCTCTCCATACTTTCAGCCACATCAAATCCAGACAGTGTTTTTTTCCCTGCTCTTGGGTTGTTTTATTTTCCTTTCAGTCTTGTTACTTTAGTTAAGAATCAAAGGCTGAGTAAAAAAGAAATGCCATCTGATAAAATGCCTAAAACATTTTAGGCAGATATTATTTGCCTAAAATAATAAGACAGATATTAAAGATAGATATTATCTGCACACAGTGTTTGATATTTGAGAGCCAGAGTGGTGTAGGGGTTTGGGAGGTGGACTTAGACCTGGATGATGCAGGTTCAAATCCCCACTCAGCCACAAAGCTTCCTGGGTGACCTTGGGCCAGTCACTTTCTCTCTACCTCACAGGGTTGTTGTGAGGACAAGAAAGAGGGGAGGAGCCGCTGTGTAAACCACCCTGAGCTCTTTGGAGGAAGGGCGGTATAAAAATGTGAAAAATAAATAAATATTTTAAATATCAGGAGTTCCTTGTTCCGAACATCCATCCACTGTGTTGGCATTTCTACCCTATCACTGCATACTCCAAATAGTGGCTCTTTGCCACTGGACAATGGATCTTGTTACTCTCCGGGCAAGGTCAATTCCTCTTGTGTCATGTAGCAGAAAACACCTTTTATCATTCAATGTACATACATAATGCACACGTTTGAAAACAGTACAGGTGGTATGTGTGTTGCAGTTTCACACAGGGCCAGCCCAGGATCTCCTGATGTCCTAAGGCAGCATGCCAAATGCTGCCCCTCCTTACCTGATGCTGCGCCAGACCAACCTTGGCCTCTCCCACTCCCTGGATTGGAAAAGGAAGAGGGAAACAGAGCAGAAGAAAGACATTTTATAGCAGCATGCCAATGAGCCTTGAGATTTGGCTTGCCCTAAACCGAGGCCTTGAGAATTGACTGTCATTGTCTGAGCACCCCATGTAACCATTAACTAAAATCTAACACGTGTCACATGGCACCCTCGCCATCACCGGACCTCGTCCTGCCGGTTTCCTTCAACTGTGTAACATTTGTGGCATTGGCCTTGCAGTTTGGCAGACACCTCAGCTGTATAAAGATGCAACCTGGCATTTTTGGACTGCCCTGGTTAACGTTTTACCAGCCACTCTCTATTCTAATCAATGGATAAAAGCTGTGCATATTATTATATATAAAATGAATGAAAGTAATTCCACATTCACCCTCTGCAAGAGATGCAGCCACATCTCTTGATTTGGCACTACTGTATGGAAAATGAGCCATCAAGATGATATGGCTTCTCAAATGATGTACTGAGGTAGTGATATAATTCTCTTTTAACAGTGCAATCCTATGCATGTTTACTAAGAAGTAAGCCTTGTTGTTGGAATGTGCTGGAATCCCTAGCATGTATGCACTGCTGAAACAGAGAGCGTTGGCTCGGTCATGTCGTGAGAATGGATGATGGCCGGATCCCAAAGGATCTCCTCTATGGAGAACTTGTGCAAGGAAAGCGCCCTACAGGTAGACCACAGCTGCGATACAAGGACATCTGCAAGAGGGATCTGAAGGCCTTAGGAGTGGACCTCAACAGGTGGGAAACCCTGGCCTCTGAGCGGCCCGCTCGGAGGCAGGCTGTACAGCATGGCCTTTCCCAGTTTGAAGAGACACTTGGCCAGCAGTATGAGGCAAAGAGGCAAAGAAGGAAGGCCCATAGCCAGGGAGACAGACCAGGGACAGACTGCACTTGCTCCCAGTGTGGAAGGGATTGTCACTTCCGAATCGGCCTTTTCAGCCACACTAGATGCTGTTCCAGAACCACCATTCAGAGCGTGATACCATAGTCTTTCGAGATTGAAGGTTGCCTACAAAAAACAAAGCCTTGTTGCCAGTAGTGTAGCTAAAGCTGGGTCAGGGGTACAGAGCCCCAGGTAACACACCTGAGGGTGTGTCAAGCCACCCCCCCCCTTTTGCAGGCACTTGGAGTGGTTGTGTGCTGCTCTGAATGGCTGACTGCTTTTTCACCTTTCCTCCCTCCTTTCCAGAAAAATGGGTGAAAAAAGCAGTTGCCCACTCAAAATGGCATGTAACCTCTCCAGAATGCCGTAACCCAGAAGCAATTGAGGGTGACATTATCATGTCTCTGCAATTACTTCTGAATCATGTTTGGAGTCATGACCCCCAGGTGCCAAAGGGGCCAGCTATGCCAACTGATGGGGTTGCTTTTCACTGCAATACTTGCCCAGTCCAGAATTTCTGCTTTGCTGCAGAATTTAAGTGGCATGTAATACAACATAAGTGCACTGGAAGCACATGGGTGAAATAAAAAGAAACAACCCTACATATTTTTGCAGAGGTAAGAATTTATTTCAGAGTTGACTTGGGCATTGCATGATATCATAAAACTGTACTCCAGTTTCAACTACAACTTCTTTTCAGAGAGACTGTTATCTTTTTTAGGCAACTTTATTCAGTATAAAATTTCCTATGCTTGGACTAAATTAAGGTGAGAATTTAAACAAACATTTATGCTATCATTCTAAGCAGAGTTAGATATACGTAGTTAGGCAAAGTTAAATCTTAGGCAGAGTCAGGCACCTAAACGATCCTCACTGTAAGGGAGTGTCTTACTATATGGCATCATGACCACATCATGACACTATCTCCAGACCCTCAGCAATGATGTCATGCGTCATCACTGAACTTCCAGCTTATGGAGCTCCGTGCAATTGAGCTGGCTTTGAGCTGCATAGCTACACAGCTCAGTAGGAACCTGCACCGAAGCCCATTAAAATCAATGTATGTACCTGAAGGATTGTGTCCTCTTGTATATCCCAGCTGTCCTGGAAGAACTATCTCTGCACCAAATAAGGAAATCAAGGGTACATAATAAGCCATCTCTTCTCCTATCAGGACTCAACTACTCGTATAAACCAACTTCTTCGGTTCAGGCTTGCAAGTGGTGGATGGAAATGAGCAAGTCCATTCTTTGTTATTACTTCACATATTCCATGACTTGGCACTGATACTGGAAGCAGATATGCACTGCTTTATGGGATATGCACTGGCACAAAATCAACTCCAAAGGAGAAAGACACGAAATGCCTCCTGCACTGAGCTCATAAAAAAGACTGTATTTTGAGGTTTTGTTTTTTCCTATTGCTATACTGTCTCTAGCCAATAGATGTCACTAATTCTCTGTGCCAGAAACATAATTTTCTGTTTTCATACAGAAGGCTTTTCTTATCTTTTTAAATTGCAGACTGTAGACCTGAAGGTATGGACTCAAAATGTACACTTCCAAATGTAAAGTGAAAAGGTGGTGGTGCAGTGACAGAGCAGATGCTTTGATACATACGGTTCCAGTATCTCTACAGAAAGATAGGAATACATTGTACAAGACGTATGCCAGCTCATTATTGCTTGCACCATGGACTGGGTAAATGCCATCAACAAACAACATAAAGAATTTATGAACTGTGAAGGATGCTAAGAGCACAATGTCCTTGTGCAGACAGTGCTTGACACCATTTGCCACTGCAGATGACAGTGTGCAGTAACTTGGCTGGACCTCTCCAACACCTTTGGTTCCATTGCACACAGCTGTATCTTCACTGCTTGCTGAAGAAGACTTTTTCAATCTGGTCCACAAGCCATACAATGGCTGCTCCAGAGGCAGTGGAAGGTGAAACCACAGAGGCGAGAATGTGCTCAGGAGTCAAACAGCGGCCCCCACTGAGCACAATCATCTTTCAACCTAACCATGGAGACTGGAA
Source organism: Tiliqua scincoides (assembly GCF_035046505.1). Classification (NCBI taxonomy): domain Eukaryota; kingdom Metazoa; phylum Chordata; class Lepidosauria; order Squamata; family Scincidae; genus Tiliqua; species Tiliqua scincoides. Next base: position 73,550,719 of record NC_089822.1, read on the forward strand.
GGAAGCAGAGGCATGCACTGAGTGCTCAGGCTGATACATTGTGCACAGTGATTGGTTTGGTCAGTGGGTTGCAGCTGTGAAACCCCAACTTCACAATTCTTGGGAAACATCCTTGCAAGAAATGAGGGTTGGGAAACACATCCTATCAAGAAGTGTTTTCTGTTAAGGGAACCCCACTTGAAAATCAGAGGTGCAGAACATGGGAAAGAACTCTCCTGTGAAAGTTGGAGTGGGGAATCATATGATATGGGCACACCAGTTGGTTTCCTGCCCTCAGAGGGGCAAAGCCTCTGAGGAAAGCTCTCATAAAGGGCTTCTGGGATTCCTACAGAGTCAGGAAGTCTGCCAGAGTTTGACTGGCAGTGCAGGAAAAGGGGCTAATGTGGCTTCCACTATGATGAAAGACCTGGACTGTAGAGAGTGTGCTTCTCTTGTTTGCTTCCTTGCCCCTTGTCAGGAGCTCCCTAACTAAAAATGTGCTGTGCCTGCCACAACTGAGGAAAGATGTGCACAGGTGTGACCAAGGTCAGTGCTATCATTAGGACAAGTAGGCAGCTGCCTAGGGCGCAGACCTCAGCAGGCACAGGACTGACCTTTGAGGGGCACAGTTTTATACAGATTAGCTTTTTTAACCCATGCAAAAAGTTCACCTGCAATAAATGCAACTGCAAAAATGCAATAAAAATAATTTTTTTAAAATTTTAAGATCAATACCACAATATATATAAAACATGTCATGTATGTGAATTTACTAGAGAAGCCAGTGATGTTAGGAACTTTTAGTGGAATAAGAAGTGGCTGGCAAAGAACGTACTGGCTTGATACCATCAAAACAGATACGAAGATGGTCCAACAATTGAAAGAAGCATTCCTTAACAGGGTTACATGGAGAGCTCTCGCCTATAAAATCACCCAGAGTCAGACATGACTGAATGGATAAAACACACACAAAAATAACGTACAGGTGGGTCTCTGTATCTGCAGATCAGGTATCCGCAGAGTCAATTATCCGTGGATCGGGGGGGGGGGCCTGAGCCGATTCCATTTCCTTAGTGTTTGTGTACTAGTGCTGGAAGCGCTAATGTTTCTTCCTTAAACAAAGCAAAATCATTGCTGAAATGAAGAGCAACTGAACCAGTCCGTATGCTAGATGGAACCTAACTGAACATTAACAGGAAGTGCTTCCTGTTAACGTTGAGTTACAGCCCAGTCCCGAGCTTCTCAGTGCCCATGGAGCAGCGGTGCCAAAACAGCTACTGACTGACTAAGCGAGAGGTGCTCACCAGTCCATGTCTCTTTCTTCATTGAGTGCCTGGTTGTGGGGCTATGAGCCTGTTACACAAATGGGGAAAGAATAAAACATTGAGGATGTGTGAGGAAGCAGGATATCTGGTCTTCATTTCTTCTGAATTCATATATTGTTGTTTTCCAGTTACAGATTGCCACACACATTCTGCTGCTGCTTGATTCTTAAGGGATTCCCCAGATTTGGGGGCTACTTTCCATTTGGGGGAGGTTTTCTCAAGGAAGATTCCTTCCATGTAGGGACTCTAACTTTGGGTGGTGGCAGTGTCTCTCACCCCTTCTTTTGACTTCAGTAACCTGCACATCCACCTGAAAGGCATATAATGGGCATGCCAGAATATCTGGCCCTAACCTAAGAGAAACAGTGGGACAGGCAGAAACCACTGGAACCCTGCTGGATTTTGGTCACATCTGTGTATTGGACAAGTTCATCCACTTGACTATGGCCATGCTTATAGGGCTGACCCAGGGTTTCCCACATTTGAATCAGGCAATCAGAAGGGTAAAATTTTGAGCCCTCCAAATTCCATAAAAGAAACTGACTAGTTTGAACTACTGCATGTGCTATCCCAGCACTCTTGTACATTGCCTACTGCCAACTGCCCCTAAAGTGCAGAGAAGGAACTACAGTGAAGTAAGTGCATTCTAGGCAGGCTTGTCTAGCTAGTTGCATTAGGATTTATTATTTTCATTTGCCTTTAAGTTCAAGTATCTGTTTTTGCCTATTTTACATTTTCCAATTCTCCTTTTTGTTTTTGTCTCATTAAATAAACTCTTGTTATTGTTACAGATATTATTTCTTATCTTTATTTTGTTCTGTTCAGAGCTGAGAGCCACTGCCCCTTACTTCTGGACAGGTTGCTTAGGGTTAATGGTACACAGGGCAAGAATGTGTGCAGAGAGTGGCACCAGCCAAATTAGCTGACTTCCTGGATTGCTCATTTAGCAGCCAGCTTCTGTGCTAGGGGTACAGCAGTAATCAGGCTGCCTTCCTTAGACAGAAGGTGGGATGAGGAAGGACACCCCCTTTGCGGGGGCATTTCCCTTTCTGGTGGTAGCACACACCCTTTTTCAGATGACTCCTAACCGCCAGGGATATACTTGAGGGTATGTGGGAAGGTAAGGTCAGGTGTACAGGCTGTGGGTATGCATTTCCCCCCACCTCTGCAAATTGGGTTACAGCAGCCTCATATAGATCACTATAGCTGCAAAGGCAGGAAACCTATAAATGTATCCAATTGTTTCAAACTAAGTCCAAATGATCTTAGTGGGGCTTACTGTCAAGTAAGTGTATACAGGTGGGACCTTGGTATTCACTGATTTGACCTACCACTGATACTGGGGTCCACTTTGAAATGCCTTGTAACAAGGAAAGAAGCACCAAAATTCCATTTCCTACCTTCGCGCTGTTAAATATTTATAATTTCATTGCATTAGATTCCATTATTCACCCCATCTAATTTCTGAATGCGGTATACCACGGAGTCTATACCACTGCATTCTGAGATGACAATGGATGAGCAAGAAACCTACATAAGAACATAAGAAGAGCCCCACAGGATCAGGCCAAAGGCCCATCTTGTCCAACTTCCCGTATCTCATAGAGGCCCACCAAATGCTTCAGGGAACACATAAGACAACAAGACACAACCTGTGTCCTGGTGCCCTCCCCTGCATCTGGCACTCTGAGGTAGCCTACCTCTAAAACAGCGATTTTCAAACTTTTTCATTTCACTGCACACTGACAAGTCACTAAAATTGTCAAGGCACGCCATCAGGTTTTTGACAATTGACAAGGCACACCATGCTGCCATTGGGGGGCTCACCCCTTCCCAATGGCTCTACTAATAAATGACCTTTCCCCAAATTCCTGTGGCACACCTGTGGACCACTCACGGCACACCAGTGTGCCACAGCACAGTGGTTGAAAAGAGCTGTTCTAAAATCAGGAGCTTGCACATACCTATCATGACTTGAAACCCATGATGAACTTTTCCTCCAGAAATTTGTCCAATTCCCTTTTAAAGGCATCTAGGCAAGATGCCATCACCATATCCTGTGGCAAGGAGTTCCACAGACCAATTACACACTGGGTAAAGAAATATTTTCCTTTGTCCTAACTCTCCCAACGTTCAATTTTAGCAGATGTCCCCTGGTTCTGGTGTTATGTGAGAGGGAAAAGAGCATCTCTCTATCCACCCCCTGGATAAACGAACCTGGAAGTGGGTCTTAAAGGCTATTTTTCCACTGATTTTTGTTTTAAATCCACAAGGGGTTTCAGAACAGAAACCCCGCACAACCTGTATATGGCTGCAGCCCTAACAAGGATCAGGTGTATTGGAGCACTAGCCTGCAACCCAACCCACATCATCAGATGCATGCAAGCATCCATGTGCGGCTGGAACTCCTGGGGTCGACGCTGTGATTTCCTACTATGAGCAGTCATTTCCACAGTTCTCCACAGAGACTACGCCTTGCAAGTCTCCCAGCCCAATCCTATGCATGTCTACTCAGACGTAAGCCCCATTACAGTCAGTGGGGCTTACTCCCAGGAAAGTGTGGATAGGATTGGGCTGTCCCTTTGCTCCCACCCTCTCCCACAAGCCCTCCTGGTGCTCCAGAACCCCTTGGCCAAATCAGCTGCTGGAGGAGGGGCGCCCTTCCGCAAGCCCCGCCCTCGTTCCCTTTCACCCTGCTGATGTCTCAGCGTTCCATCTTCCTGTTGCAAACCACGTGGATGCGCGCTGGGCGCTGCGGGCACCAGAACGTGCGGTGGCTGAGCTGCCTCCCCAGCCAGCCAGCCAGGTAGCAAGCAAGGCTGCTTGATCGGCGTGTGGAGCGCAGCAGCAGCAGCAGCAACATGGCGAGCCAGTCTCAGTCCCTCAGCTACGTTGGGTGCAACTTTTTACGGCAGAGGCTGGTGCTCTCCACGCTGAGCGGCCGGCCGGTGAAAATCCGCAGGATCCGGGCCAAGGATGACAACCCCGGCCTGAGAGGTGCGTGTGAATTGGGACGCAGGTGGCTGAGAGGAGGGTGGGCAAGGAGGGAGGTGGTGCTGAGGTTGGCAAGCTGCTGGAGGTGGCAGGGCGGGAGGAGGGGCGGGTGGGTTGAATTCCTAGGGAGGCAACAGCTGCAGTGAACCTGGGAATCCGTGCTGAGAGGGTAGATCAGTGGCTTTCAACCTTTTTCATCTCATGGCACACTGATAAGGTGCAGGAATGGTCAAGGCACACATCAGTTTTCTGACCATTGACAAGGCACACCACATGCTGGCAGGGGGCTCACATCCCCCAATGGCCCTACTAATAAATGACCCTTCCCCAAACTCCCACGGCACACCTGTGGACCATTCACAGCACACCAGTGTGCCACGGCAAACTGGTTGAAAATCGCTGGGGTAGATGGTTGGGACCTACACAGTAGTGCTGCTTCATTTTGTTGGTATGAAGCTGGGTGAGGAAAGAGTATGGCTGTGTTGTAAGGAGAATGAGGCTTCAATCCTATCCACACTTTCCTGGGAGTAAACCCCATTAACTGTAATGGGATGTACTTCTGAGTAGTCATGCATAGGATTGGGCTCTAACTCATCCGCAAAGGGTTTGTGTGTTGCTCTCAGAGTTTGTAGCTGACCTCTTTGCAACAAGCTCCGGATCAGAATTTCACCACCCCTCTGTAACTTCATGAGCTGATCCCTCCTGCCTCTCTCTTTCTGTCTCTCATAGTGTATCCAGTGCAGGGTGACCAAATCCAATGGAGGACAGAGTGCCTATACCTTTAACCGCTGTAGAGATGAGGTAATTTTGGCAGGCACAGCTCAGCATGGAAGGGTTTAAAAAGCAGCACCTGCCAAAATCCTCTCTTCTATGCTATGGTTAAAGGTATAGGCACTCTGTCCTCCATTGTATCTGGTCACCCTGATCCAATGTGGTGTATATTTCTTTTTATAATAATAATAATAATGGTGTTGTCAGTCATTCACTGGACAGTCACTGTGTCAGCAGGCCGTAGCAAGATGTGATCTCTGAACTTGTATATTTAGCCAACCTTTTCTGGGAACAAATTAAAGTCATTTCTGCCCAACGTTGCAGATACACAACAGGGATCAAATGTGTGCACCTGTGGGCTGAGCAGAAATGGGGTTAAAAACACTGTGATTTCACAAAACCGAATTGAAGGAAGCAATCAAGAGTCATACAGATGAGATGACTACTTTTAAAATCGATTATAACATTTTTCCTTGGGAAGCAGAAGATAATTTATATTCACCTTAGGGTGCTGTCACCCATGTTCTCTAAAATAATTTTAAAATTTAAGTGTGCTCGTGGATTATTCAGGGCATATGCAGCACTGACCAATGCATGAATGCTCAGAAAGAAGGCTCACTTTGTCCAGTGGGGCTTCTCCCTTAACAAATGTGTTTCAGATGCAGCCACAGTGATTCTTGAACATGTCTTTCGAATACAGTGCCAACTCTGGAGGTGTTGAAATCTTGTTATAAACATCTTCTGTGTGGAGTTGACCTCCCCCACTAGTACTGTACTATAACGTTTCTGGCACTTCCTTCTGTTGTGCTACTTGTTTTTGTCTTTCAGACAGTCTAGCTTTTTTCTTCTTCTTTGGTCCAGACTGAGCAGACTTCCACAGCCAACTTTGTTGGCTGAGCTGCAGTTCCACTCCCCAGTGCAAACTGCTTTGTCATGACCTGGAGAATACAGTTCACAGTAGTGGGCCTTAGAGGGCATCTCTGTCACAGCAGAAAGCTGTTTGAGCACATGGGTCTTCTCCAGGTACTGCAGCCCCATGCAGTGTGGTTGGTGGTAGGTCTGCTTTTAAACATCGCATCTTCTCATTTGCTGTCCTGCCACTAGAATTTTGTCCACCTCTGAGCAAACTGTTGGTTCGAAACCTTGATTTCAAAGTAGATCTCTCCTTCTGCTGCATTGTCCATAGGGCTCTGCTGGTACCTTGGCAACCCAGTTGCAAAGTTTCCACAACCTGCCAGCATCCTCTGATCCACCATTTCAGGTTTTAAGTAGAAGCAAATCTACTCTGTATTGCATCCTACAACTGCTGCTGTCCCTGTCCTTTTACAATATGATCTTTAATTTTGTTCCACCCCGCTATGGGGGAGACCATCATTTGAAGAGTGGAGACAACAGGGTGATCTGGTGCAAAAAGAAGACAGGTTTTGTGAGCGTATCACTAACAGAGTAACGTAGAACAGGTTGTTTCACCAGAAGAAGCTTGCCATACAAGGATGAGAAAATGATACCTATTGAAATTCTCTCTCCTGGAGCTGCATGGCCTTTTATGGTGGTGGCCCAGGATTGTAGAATGACTGGCTGCCTCAAGAAAGTCTGTCAAAGCATATCGTTGATGCACTTTAGCCTTTCAGATCAGAAAATCTTTGGGGAGCTGAGGATAGCTGGATAGGCCTGGATACTAAATTTTCTCCTGTCTTAGGATGTCTTCCTTGTTTGCAACTTTGTTTTTAGTAATGGGAATGCTGTGACATCAGATATGGCTGTAAACCTCCTTGAGCATAGGATGAAGCAGCATAGAAATACTTCAAAGAAATACAGGATGCTTGTCCTCTTTTTCCCTCTGGTTACTTTAAACCATTTCTGCCCAGCATTGCGTATACACAACAGGGACCAAATGTGTGCACCTGTGGTCTGGGTAAAAATGAGTTAAGAACTTGGAATTATACAAATCCTTTTCATTATAACTCAGAGCAGTTTACAAGTAAAACATAAAAACAATTTACAATAAGCACAGTTGTAATATAAATATTGCAGAAGCAGCAGCGAAACAAAAGCCAGTAGCTAAAAACATAGACCCCTAGAAATGTAATTTAGGGAGATAAACTTTGAGAAATAAAAACATTTTTAAAGTTCTTTTTACAAGCAGCAAGCAGGGGGCCATTGGATCTCCCTAGGGTGGTGGTATTATTTCTGAAGGCCTGCCAAACATTAGTGACTCTCTTGATAATAAAGTGGAAACAAATCTTACTTGCAAAGCAGTTGTGGTGCTGACTGCTCAAGGCTTAAATGAGAACAAGATTTTAAGTCTATGGCACTGCATGTTGTTGGGTTTCATGAAGGCTGCCATGGTTCTTGACATAACTTCTAAATGCTGTGAATATACAGTAATGTGCTTTTTGTTTTCTGACAGATTTTGAAGCAAACTTTATAAGGCTGATTGACAAAATAACTAACGGCTCTAGGATTGAAATAAACCAAACAGGTAATTGTGTCTGTCTTATTGTTTTATGGACTTGAAACTTATTTGTTGTTTTATTTACACCTTGTGTTTCACCAGCAAAGTGCTAAAGATCAATTTGCTGAAAATAATCCAGTCTGATCAGTGCTGGGGGGAATCAAATGTTCTCTTCTGCTTCAGATACATCATATAGTAATTCTTCCCAGTCTTATTGTGTGTTGCTGGGGAAGAAAACAAACACAAACAGTGAGAAGTTAGTTACTGTACACAAAACACTTGTACAGCTGAGCAAATAATCAAATACAATGTGTGTGTTTTTGAATTGCACAAAATTCTACCTTGCTTGTCAGGTGCACGCTTTTCATTGGCTTTGCTTGCTTCTGTGCCAGCTGCCTGACACATAGAAAACTGGGAGGTGAAACTTTAGCCTTGGTATGAAGAGAAGTGGTAAAGTAAGCTGCATTTCTGTGTCAAGCCAAAGTAGCTCCAGTAAAAACATCAGACCTAAATGCCCAGCCCCAAAACAACCTTTTTCCGGTTGGATTGCCATTCTGTTGCGCAATATCCAGTTTGTTGTTGAAATGTAGCAGTAGTTGTGGAAACGCTGATTTTAATATTAAATATGATGTTGCACACAGTAATAATAATAATAATAATAACTATTTATATACCACTTTTTAACAAAAAGTTCCCAAAGCGGTTTACAGAAGAAAAAAAATCAAATAACTAATGGCTCCCTGTCCCAAAAGGGCTCACAATCTAAAAATATGCAAAAGAACACCAGCAGACAGCCACTAGAAAAGACACTGCTGGGGGGAGGTGGGCCAGTTACTCTCCCCCTGCTGAATAAAAGAGGAGCACCCACTTGAAAAAGTGCCTCTTACTAGTTAGCAGGGGTGACTAGTAATGTGCATGTGTGCACATTTAGTTGTGAGTAGGAAAACATTCCTCGGTCCACTGTGAAAGGGAATGCAAGCCCACTGGAATGGTCCCAATTCGTGGAATATGGAGCTCAACAAACACTCCAGAAGGTTGTTTCCGATAAAGTGTCATTTATCGGTTTATAGGTGGGTCCCAATAAAGTGTCGTTTTAAAAAGTGGGTCCCAGTGCTAAAAAGTTTGGGAACCACTGCTGTATGCAGCAGGTATATATCTGAGTACACGTTACCATGTGAATGACTGTTCCTGGGTTCAGATGTACTGATCAGTCATCTTTGTACACAGATAGTACCACATTGAAAGGAATGTGTGAATAACTGTAGCCAGGCAGAGACTAACGAAGTTTCTGCCTGGATACACAGATTTACCTGGGTATGAATTAAGTGTAAACAACCTTATAAACTGCTAACAAGGCCAATGTCGGCATTAGTTTTGTTTGTAACAAGATTTTTTTCCTGGTTTTTCAAAAAAGGTACAACTTTATACTATCAGCCTGGCCTGCTCTATGGGGGCTCATTGGAACATGACTGTAGTCCCAGCCGCAGTATTGGGTATTACTTGGAGAGCCTTCTCTGCTTGGCACCATTCATGAAACACTCATTAAGAATTGTTCTCCGGGGCATAACAAATGATCAGGTAGATCCATCGGTAAGTAGCAAAGTATCCTTCTTCCCCAGCCTTTTTCCTCCTGTGGAAATGCCCCCATATAGTCAAAAGGATATAGTGGGGGGTGGAGCATGCTTTTAAGAAGTATGTAACATACCCTACAGGGAAATCTATTACTAGTTTTTTTCTGAGTCCCTCATAGAAGCATTACCAGGAGAAGCCTGCCTGGCTTTCTTTTAGAACCATGGAGGAAAGGAGTCTAGCACTTTCCCTTGGTAGCTTATAATAGATAAAATCAAGATACAGAGCACAGGAATATACTTTTCCCCTTGTCCAGGCTTGTTTAGTGGACCAGAAGTGTTGCTGTGTTAAGAGTGCTAGCCTTGGGTGTGTTGGAAAGAGATGAGTTAAGCTGCTTTTCTCAGTCCCAAAAAAGCTTGCTAACATTTCAAGCAAATGAAGTAGCAAGCATTGAATCGGTACCCTGATCTGCTGCAGCTGTCATCCAGCCAAATCCTGTTCCTGTTACCTCTCAAGTAAATCCCACTTAATTGGACAGGTCTTACTCTTGGGTAAATGTGCGTAGGATTGCAGCCATAGAGTTTTGAAAACAGATGATGGTTTTGGGACAATAATATGCTAAATTGGAGGTTCTGGGGGTGTTAATGGCTGAAAGTTCTGTCAGCTGCATGCCAGCATGAAAACAAGCTCTCAGTTGGGAAGCAATTAAAAATAAGCCCTCTGCTTTACTTCTACAGTTGGTTTTCATAAGGCCTACATAGAGACATAAAAATTGAATCATTTTCCTGCTGGCTCTTCTCTTGTCTACTTTTGTTTGCTAAAAGCTGTATTTCCTCAAGAGCCAGCTTTACTTTTGGTCAGTAGGTTAACTTTACCTGCGTCAAATGGAGATGAGCCATGTCTGAGGAGATATTGCTGGTCAGTGGTTGGGGACTAAAGTAGAAGGAATACATTTTGTAGCAACAAAGCTACATGGCTTGCCTTTGACTGTAAAGGAGAAAAGGCATTTATCTCAGAGCCCCCCTCATAACCATGAGCAGAATAGTAGGCAAGACGGTATATATGCAGCAGCTTTATAAGAAAACTGGGAGGGGCCACAGAATGTTGGGGGGGGGGACAGAATTCAGCTTATTGAAAATATCTCTTTTTTCTCTTCAAAGAAAGCTAAATTTTTAGTCTTTCTGGCTGTGAGGATGTCTCAGAAGCCAGAGAGAGAGAGAGAGAGTTGAATAAGATTTCTTGTGGTTGGTTTTTGATGTCCTTCTCTCACCCACGATAGGCAAAAACCAGAATAAGTTAAGCCACATAAGAAAACCTCCATTTCTGGCATTTTGCGCAGGTTGCAGAATTCAACTTGCTTTGAAGTGCAGAATTTAGATTGGGTGCAGGATTTTGTTTATTCGTTGTGCCGTGCCCTGGCTATAAACAGTTGATGTTGGTAGTCATTTTTTTCACAGTTGTCTATAAAAGGAAATTACACTTGGAAAGGCCTCAGATCAAGGTAGAGACTTGGGTCACTGAATCCTGTTTTCATGGAAGTAGTTCTCTGTGGTCCATCCAGGGATGTATCTGGACCAGAACAACTGTAAAGTTGAATATACTATCTAGTTAACTGGTGTACATGTGCTTACGTACCCTGCACATGCAGGGATACAAGCGCCAGCTTCTACATTTCTTTACAGCACAATTCTATTCATTCCCCCCCCCCCCAATGCAGCAGCACTGAAATGGGTACCACTGCATCCTGGGGTGGCGGGGCAGAGCTGGAGGTCTCCTCTGGAAGCAAATGTTCCCTTACCTAGGTGTAAGCCTCTGCCACACCAGTGCGGGGAGGGTCCTACTTGAACCTGCACTAACTAAATAGCTGGTGACGACCAGTACAATGAGATTGGGCACGGAAATTGGGTTAGGATTCAGTGGCCGCTAACGAACATGCTCCCTTCCCAGACCCTATCTGCCCATCCCCGGCCCCCTCCCTACCCTGTGTCACCTCATCACTGCCGCATTCTGTTCTTCCCCCACAATCTCCCGCCTTTCCCGCTGACTTACCTGCTCTGGTGGGTGGCAGGAGAGCTGACGATGCAGGTGGAAAGGCTCTACATTGTGGCAGTCAGTACCAGCAGAAGAGGTGCGACAACAACGGCCTGTGCTTATAGGATTGGGCCATTAGTGTGATTCTAAGCAAGCTCATCTACTCTAACTGCTTAGTTACTTACAACCTTTGTCTTATGTTTCTCCCGTTCCATCCCTGCCTTTCTCTTCTCCTTCTGCAATCAGTAGATAATAGGTGTAGTTAGCATCAGTTGATGCACCTTGTGTGGTTGCTAGTCTGGGCTGTTTCCTTTACCCACAAAATCTATTATAATTGAAAACTCCTCCTCAAAATGAACTCTTCCTGTTGAATATCTTTTAGGTGGATGTTCTTAAGGCCACTGCTTTACCTTTATTGAAAAGGTTTGGAATTGATGGTGAAGAGTTGGAATTGAAGGTAAAAACTTTTTTTAAAAAATATTTTATTTATTTATTACAGATACAAGTAAGGAAAATGGGTTATACTTAGGGCTGGTACGACACAGGTTACACATGAGGGTATTGGCCCTAGATTACAACATGCATCGTTCAGTTTTAAAAAAACCAACACAATAATCATCAGTACAAAGGCTATCATATTTAACAGTATAAAAATTTGAATTTACCGAAACACTCAATATTGTTTAACTAAGATTATCTATCCAAGGAATTGAAGGTAAAAACTTAATTGTTGTTGCTGCGTATTCTCATTCTGCTGTAAGGTCCTTTCGTCAGCACTGTAAAACAGAAGGAATGCTCACTGAAATTGAAATGAGGCAGAGTTTAAACTAGACTCATAGCTAGAAGTGAGTAAGATAGTATTGCAGCCTTACTGAACATGAATGGCTTAATTCTGAGTAAAATAAGTAATGCCATTTTCAAACACCTCTACTCGTAGCATAATCCTGTTGGTGTATACTCAGAAGTAAGTGCAGTGCGGCTTACAGTGTGCCGTGTGGCTTGTTCCCAGCTTAAGTGTACATAAGAAGCTTCCTTATGTGGAGTTCAATCAATTGGGCCATCCAGCTCAGTACTATACACAGACTGGCCATACTCCAGAATCTCATACAGGAGTCTTTCTCAGTCTTACCGGGAGATGCCTGGGTTTGAACTTGGACTTCCTACTAGCAAGGCATGTAGCAAGCTCTGCCACCAAGCTATAGCCCAGGATTGCCTGGGATTGTAGCCTCAGTTAACCTGTTCTGTTCAGTCTGTGGTGCTTGAACAAGGAAAAAAGAAAGCTTTGGGATATTTATCTACTGCTGTATTTCTCTGCATGACCGTCTGCAGGGCTCCCTGAAGCTTAGAAAGCAAAAGTGGAGTAATCGCGCCCCGCCTCCGCAAAACCAGAAGTGGAGTGTGATCGTTCCACTTTCATTTCTTAAATGAAAGCTTCTGGGAGCCCTGCAGACAGTTGCACAGGGCTCCCCGCACCCCCCGGGAGGCTGCAGGAGGCTTTGGTAAGTCTAGCCAAGCCCCTGCAGCCCCCTGAGCAATGTGATCCTGGGGATCGCGTTGCTGCCTCCCCCCTGCCTCCGCAAGGACTTAGAGAGGTTCAGACTCTCCAAGAGAGTTTGAAAATCGCTGTCTTAGCCAAATGAATAGCCAGGAATAATGAGACCACAGAGTGATTGAACTGAAAAGTGGATTAGAGTCTTGGCTCTAAAAAATGCCTAGTTATCTAGGTTCTGTTGGTTGGGAAAAGTCTGTTCTAGATCTTGAGTGTTAAGAGGAACTTGGGAATGTCTATTTTTTCTTCTCCCTACCCCATTCATTATTAACTGTGTTTGCCCCATAACAGAATTCCTGAGTGTCCTTAATCCATTTTTGCCTCACCCACAGGTGTACACATTTTGTCCCTGTTGCGTATATGCAACATTGGGCTGGATTGGTTATCCCAAGCATTGATTTGGGTATGGTTCAAGGCATCTATAAATATTGCCTGCTTATTTTATCAGGCAGTTTAATACTGAGACAGGTTTTTGTTTGCCATCTTCTTCTCCAGGGGGCCATGGTAACTTCCTTAACTGGTGTTGAATGGATTCTAATCTATATGGATCTCCGTCTTAAACATTTTTTGTATATGCTGGTCCATAGTCATGAATGATGCAGTTTTGTAGGCCAGTTCTGTAGGCTTGCCGCTGTTTTCCACCTATGGTGTGCTTTCCACCTTTTATAGGGGCATCTTCATGCATGCCAACCCACACTCAGTTGGCATTTGTACATTTTTACTGGGACATGTGCATTTAGTGACACAGGGGTAACCTTTACATTGGGAGTCCAGTAGAAAGACCAATGCCCTTGGAGTGTGAAGCATAGTATAATCTTTGGGAATTTTGGTTTGGATTTCCTTCCGTCTCTATTTTTGTGGTTGTTACATTACTGAATACTGTTAATAATATGCGAGTCCTCTGGATGTTTAGAAAATTTGAGGCTGTTCCATAAACGTAAATTTGGATTTGATTATTTTCAGATCAACAGGAGAGGCATGCCTCCCAAAGGAGGAGGAGAAGTGATGTTTGTATGTCCTATTAAGAAAGCTTTAAAACCTATCCAGTTTGTTGACCCTGGCAAAATTAAGCGTATCAGAGGTGTGGCGTATCCTTCTTTAAAATTAACACCTTTGCTTATGTCTTTAGTCACTGAAACCTGTGCTGTACTTTTCTTGTAATTGGAGCCATTCCATCATGTAAGCCATGCAGTGGTTTGTGCAGCTCTGTGGTCCGATTCAAATGATTTGAACAGCAATACATGATTTGCTACTTTCCACAGGAGCCATAGCAAGCTTCAGACTTGCACCTGCCCCTCCCCTTCCCTCCTTCCTTCTAATCACACATGAAGAAGCTTGGCTTGTTATGTCTGAACTAAGACTGTGCAGGAGAGTACTTCTGGCTTAAGGGGCTTGCTTTCCTAACAACCATTTAAACCTATACTGCTCAAAGGAATTAACTATTAAGTAGTTTTCACCAGCCTTGGAAAAAAAGGCTACTAAGGTTACTAACCTGCTAACAGTTTTACTAGTCTACCTCTGCCATTTTTAGCCATTCCTGGCTTTAAAAAGGGGAAAAAAAGAATTGTGAAGCTTCCCTCATTTGGAGCCAATTCTTAAATTGTCAGAGGAAACACAGGTGTTCATTTGAAAGCCCGGTTCTCACTGTATAAATGCTTTCCTGTTGAGTTGCAGCATGAATTGCATACTCTGAGCTTCTCTCCAACTTCCATTTTTATGATTCTACAAACCTACTTTATAAGCTAGACTCCTAGCCTTCTCTCACATTCTCACCCCCCCAGCTTTTTAAAAAAGTGAAATCTAAAATACTATGTCATATAGGCATTCCTAAATCTTTCCTTATTCTGCATAATTTATGCATGGATTAAAATATCTGCTTTGCTAATGAAACAGTCATGTTCAGCTGATACAGAATAAAATAGCCAGCCCCTGGAAACAAACACTGCAGGAAAAAATGCCCCTTCCCCACCCTTCTCTGTCCCGTTATACCCCCTCCCTGCCTTGCCCTTACCCTCCATGGCCTGGCATACAGTCTACCTTCACGTGTCAAGGCCCATCACTGGCACCAGTGGGATAGCTCAGGCCTTCCCACCAGCACTACTGTCTTCTGCTGTGTTGCAACATCACAGCATGTTTGCAATGGCGCATGTATGCTCCACTGACATAAGGTGAGTATAGGATTGCGCTGAGTTGCTCCAGTGTCACTACTTTTTCTAAGTTTCATAGTTCAGCTGTTGACTGGTTTATGCAGAGCTTCTGAAGGGAAGTGCACAGGCCTTAGTGAAATGGCACTGTAACTTTCTATAGGCATGCATATGCTCTGAATCTGCATTCAGGTTTGACCTCCCAAACGAGGGAGTGCAAGTGTGCCTTGCAAACAAAAGCATTTCTGGGTTGTCATACAGAGTGTATGCTGCTCCTCTTTCTTTTTTCTTTTACAATTTCTTAACAAGAAATTTCTTAACTTCATAAATTAGCTATTCTGTCAGAGTATCACCCCAGATAGCAAACCGAATTGTGGATTCTACAAGAAGCATCTTAAATAAATTCCTGCCTGATATTTACATTTACACAGATCACATGAAGGGAACCAGCTCCGGGAAGTAAGTTTTCAAACAATTCTCTACATAGTATGCACTTGTGGTTTGCTAAAAGCAATGATGGGGGGGGGGGGAGCAGCAGAGAATTTGAAATGACCAAGCTATTGTCTAGTAATAGTAATACTTAGAATCCATAGAGCATATTTGGACTTGTAAATGTACCTGACACTGCATTATCTCAGTAATAAGGTGAATCAGAGTCATTATCCCCATGTTGCAGGTGGGGATTGGTGAAACTATTAGGAGAGTGTCTTGTCAAAGTCTAGGCTCGTGGATTTGGGGCTGAAGTGAAATTCCAGATGTGGACTTCCTAATTGACACTCTTATCCATAGCACTATATTCTAGCTGAGCTAGAGTACCTTCTGATCAAGGCATGCCTGTGTGAGGAAAAAGGCCATACTGCACAATGGATGGATCTCAAAAGAGGGATTTAGACACATTTGTCTGCCCCCTTATGCTACAGATGGCACTCTTCTCATTCTTGCCACCTCATGGGCTTGGAAGGTTCTTAAGTCACAGCACACCCAGAATACTAGCAGTCTTTTTTTCCCCCCAGTTCAGCTGATCTACCCATTTTATGGGTCTGTAATTAAGTGCACTTCTGACTTAGTACTGTCCTCTCATTAGCCTAGTCAGAAATGTCTGTTTCTCAACATTTCCACTGTAGTTCTTCCCCCCCCCCCCCCGAACAGGAATTGAGAGTTGCAACCTGGTCTCATCCTTTGGCTTCCCAGGACTTTACAATAGTTCTGGGTTGTTGACCTGCTTTTTGTCCCTGCCAGTCTCTCGATTTTCCATGGCTAGCTCACAATTTGTTTAGGACGTAATGACTGAACAGGTTGACCAATATGGGGAGCCAGAATGGTATAGTGTTTCTGAAGTTGGACTGAGACCTGGAAGAACTAAGTTCAAGTCCCTGCTCAGTCATGAAGCTTCTTCTCTCTCAGCCTCACCTATTTTACAGGATTCTTGTTGTGAGGACAAAAGGAGGGAAGGAACCATGTACACCGCCCTGAGATCCTTGGTGGAAGGGTGACATAAAAATGTGGAAAATAAATAATACTATGTTGCATTTCTAAACTTAACCCTAAACTCATCTGTATGCTTGTGTTTCATTACACCAGTGTTTCTCAAACTGTGGGTCGGGATCCACTAAGTGGGTTTCCATTCAATATTTTATTTTTAATATATTAGGCTTGATGCGACCATGGTATGTGACTGCATTTGTCACAGATCTGTAGTTTTAACATGCTACTATGTATATTCTTTTTACAATGTTAGTAAATGGGACTCACTCCTGGGTATGTGTGGGTAGAATTGTTAAAACTCTTCCTGCTTGATGATATCACTTCCGATCATGACCACTTCTGGTGGGTCCTGACAGATTCTCGTTCCAAAAAGTGGGTCCCGGTGCTAAATGTGTGAGAACCACTGCATTTCACTATAATTAGAGGTGTTTGTTTCTGGTAAGATAGAATTACAGCCTGCCTTACTAAAAACAATGGGCTTACTTCTGAGTAAAATAAAGAATGCTGTTTTCAAACACTTCTTGCCATACTCTTTTAATATGGAGACTTCTATGAGGGGTTCTTTGTAGAGATACATATGGGTGCACCTTTGCATGAGTCAGTTGGAGGGGGGTATAAATATTTCCTTGCTAGGCCATACCATGCTGCAAGTCTAGCCTTCAGGATGAATGTAAACATTTAGGTGGAAAGAAAACTTGCCTGGTCCAGTACAATGGAATGGGGTTGGGGCACATATTTGGGACTGGCTTTTTATGTCCTTGTGTTAATTATAGTGCTGTGAGGGAAGAAGCCTTCTCCCTGAGAGTTAGCAATGGGCATCCTTATCAGACAGCTAAACACGCATACATATTTCAGTCTCTCCCTGTCTTCTTTCAGGTCTCCAGGTTTTGGTCTGTCTCTTGTGGCAGAGACTACTAATGGTACGTTTCTTAGTGCTGAGCTGGCCTCTAACCCCCAAGGAGAAGGTGCTGCTGTACTCCCAGAAGACCTTGGCACCAACTGCGCAAAGTTACTACTTGAAGAGATTTACAGAGTAAGTGGCTGCTTGCATCTGAAGCGTTTATATGTTGCTCTTCAGGTGACAGGGATCCCAGTCCAACTTTACACAAGATTGGTAAAAATAGCAAAAAAAACTAAAGAGCCTAGGGGTGGAGTGGACAGCGGTCACCTCACTGGCTGCTTCTCCTTCTCCTCAAAGGGCAGTTAGTGGCTCTTCTGGCCTCTGTGAAGGGAGGAAGGACCTACGTATTTCCATCTGGAGAAGCAGCAGCAAAGGGTGATAGTGACACTTTGCTTTGCTGCAGACCATGCATGAAGGTATTCCATTCCCAAGTCTGTCTTCAGATCTCCTTATATTTTTATATGATGATATGATATATGTGATAATATTACATATATGAAGCATCATTTTCTATGATTACATTCATGATTTGAATTTTATTCTGTTGCCTGTATTGTACTGCCACACGTCCTTCTCCTTCTGCAGCTGTTGAAAGTGAGAGCTGCACAACTAACACTTTGCCATAATGAGGTAAATAATTTTTTGTCAGAAACAGGACTTTGCTTTAACGTGCAGTCGAAACCATCCATACTCTAAAAGCCTCGCTTGTTCGATTAGGAGATCAATGTGGAAAGTTGTGGGCATCACTTTGTGCCTGCTGCAGATTCAGTCACCAGGAAATGGGTTCCCGCTCCACTAGTGGTCCAGTCAAGTCATGTTTCCTGATGAAAGTCAGAGAAACAGATGGGCCTTAACCATGCTGGGTTAATAGTCTGTAAGGCTCTGGATGGAGTTGGATAATCAGTGCTGGTTTCCGTGTTTGCCCAGCCTTGATTGTATTGGAGGTAAAAAAAACCCCAACACATATCACAGGGTCAGGATGTCGCTAAAAGGCAGTTCCCCTCTTGGCATGTCATAAAATTTGTTTGCTTGAATCATCTACCTTGCTAAGTTATTGCTTGCCCTTTAGATACCATTTGGGGTGGCTTGCTTGCAAAAACAAATGAATGGAAGATAGCCTCATGAGGCTTAGGAACCTATTTAGATTCACTGCCTTTTGATACAGAATAACAGTTTTTAACTTGCAATTGACAGTGTGCATTAACAAAAAATGTTTAGGAAGCCTGAGTAGCAATTTCCAACTTTCTGCCCTCTCCAGTTCAGAATGTAGATAGCATCCAAATTGATGTTTTCAGCATTTTGATCTAACAAGCATTTGTGAAAGGAGAAGGTGCTTCCACCTATACAAGGGAGGGGCCCCTTTTTAGCAATTCTTTCTCGTCATCTGCCCATGTTATATCCCCCTGCTGTTCCGGAGGTTCCTCAACTTTTGGGAATAGATTTTGTTTGGGGGGGGGGGAGTTGAAGGAGGAGGTGGAAAGCCCTGTTTTGAAAGCAGAACTCTGTTGGAAGAAGTTAGAATCCAAGCCATGTCAAATTTTTGGAGACTGCAGTCTGGCTTTAACTAATCATGCTCACTGAATATTTCTGTGTAAATAGGAAAAGCTAATAATTCTGGTCTGGCTGTTCCTCTGACCTTCTGTGCCCCACAAAGAAAGCAATGCCACTTTTATCTATATTTCTCTTCTTTGCTATATCTCCTTCCTTTTTCCTCTGCTTTCCAAGGCCAGAGCCCCAGATGTGTTCGGAAATAACCTAAAATATCACCTCCTACCTCTAATGCCATGTATGACTTGTTTGTATTCTAAATGGTACAGTAATTAAATGCATGTGCCTTACCCTGTGTTTTATACACTTCATCCACCCAGCCATTTATTCTGAAGGGGCTATAGCAGTGGTATTCAAACTGGGGCGTTGGCGACGCCCCAGCCTGTGGGTCCTGGCCTCTGCCCCCTTAAGGGGCAGGGGCAGCCAGGAGACAGGGGAAAGGTAGCAGCGCAATCCGCAGGATTGCGCCGCTCAGGGGGGCTGCAGGTTTTTGGGTGCACTTGCCCAAGCCTCATGCAGCCTCCTGGGGGTGCGGGGAGCCCTGCGCAACCTTCGGCAGGGCTCCCCAGGTCAGGAAAAGTGAAAGCAGAGCGATTGCGCCCTGCTCCACAAAACTGGAAGTGGAGCACGATCTCTCCGCTTTCCCTTCTGACAGGGCTGCAGGGACTGGGGTGCACCCTCCAGTCCCTGCAGCAGCGGTCCTTGTATGTGGGGAGCCCTGCGCAAGCGCCTGCAGGGCTCCCCAGGTCAGGAAAAGTGAAAGCAGAGCGATTGCGCCCCGCTCTGCAAAACTGGAAGTTGAGCACGATTGCTCCGCTTTCCCTTCTGACGGGGCTGCAGGGACTGGGATGCACCCTCCAGTTCCCGCAGCAGCTGTCCCTGTGTGTGCGCCTGCAGGGCTCCCCAGGTCAGGGAAAGGGAAAGTGGGGCGATCGCGCTCCGCTTCCGATTTTGCGGAGGCAGAGCAGATCGCTCCACTATCCCTTTCCCTGACCTGGGGAGCCCTGCAGGCGCTTGCGCAGGGCTTCCTGCACACAGGGGCGGCTGCTGCAGGGACTGGTGAGTGCATCCCAGTCCCTGCAGCCCCCTGAGCAACGGGATCCTGGGGATCGTGTCGCTGCCTCCCCCCCACCCCCGCAAAGACTTACTGCGGGTTTCAAACTCCTGGAGAGTTTGAAAACCGCAGGGCTATAGTAATGCTTTCTACTGGAAATTGGTTTTCCCCCAAATTCCTCTCTGTTTTAAGTGACTGAACAGGAAGAAGAGAGTCACAAGTTTTGAAAGATGTGTGTTGCGTAGTTATTCCATCAGATAGCTCCATGTAATGAAATCAGTTATGGGGACGTGTCTTTTTCAAGAGTTCGTTTGCATCAACAAGTCAATATAGAACAAGACACACATAAACTGAGGTCTGTAAATGAAGGATGAGGCTATGGTCTGGTGAAAAGGAGACATTTGGTGGTGGTTGTCAAACACCTGGCACTAATGCAACCTTCATTGAATTGATGAGGCTGCTCTCAAGTTGGAGACTTAAGCGTATCTTGGTTCACCTTCTGATATATCAATTTACTCAGTCCTTAAAAAGCCTACTGTGTCTTGAGCCCCTTGTATGCCATGTTAATTCCTAGTTGATAAATTGAAATGTTGCTATAGTTTGGCATGGGGGGGCACAGTTCTGTTTAATCCCTCAGAAAAATCTCCCAGGTTGCAGCAGGAGTAAACTTTGTGTTGTAGACAGATTGGTGTGAACTCATTTCAATTGCTAAACTCTGGGCCCAGTCCTAACCAACTTTCCGGCACAGATGCAGCCCCAAGGTAAGAGAATGAATGTTCCCTTACCTTGAGGAGGCCCCCACCTCAGAAATGCAGTGCGTGCCCCATTGGCACGGCTGCATCATTGTTGGAAAGTTGGATGGGATTGGGTCCTTGGAGTCTCTTTCTCTACTTGGAAATGTATGAAAGCTGTCAGAAAAGCTCTCCCACTGTCGCACAGAGGGAAAACATGTGCAGTGGGCAAGGCCCTTGTTGTCTTTTTGACATCCTCTCTGCACCAGGTTTTACATAGTTCCATTTGTGTGTATGAAACAGCATACCATGCAGTTGCCTCCCTCATTGCAACCCTCCTTTGCTGGGGTTTGAGATGACGGATGGACCTTGCGGCAGCTAGAACCTAATGGACATGAATGGCTTGCCATGTAGAATTGCATCCATGCTGTTTGGTTTCAGGCAGCAATCGTAAATAAACGGAGACTCATATCAAACATCTTCTGCACAGTTGGGTTTGTTAAATGTTACAAAATCTCTGTGTTATCTTCTGACCCTTGAAACGCAAAAGCTTCTGTCCTGTGCCTTACCAAATGTCCCCCTCTCCCTCCCACTGCTCCTTTCTGCCCCATATATGCTGGTTAGTACAAAGCTTAATTATTAAAATGTTTGTGTTTGCAGGGGGGCTGTGTGGATTCAACAAACCAGAGCCTTGTTCTGCTCCTCATGACCCTTGGACAGCAGGATGTTTCCAAAGTCCTACTGGGACCATTGTCGCCATATACGTAAGTTCTTTTTTTCCTTCCAGAAAGCAAATTACTCAGTCCTGATAACTGCACTGAATAACAGATGATTGCTGCTCTGAATATTGCATGCTCTGAATATTTTTAAATGGAAAAGGAATTACTAGTACTTTTTGTTAAAGAAAGCACTATATGTTACCTGGTATCTCTTTTTATGCACCTTGCCAAATGACTTTCTTACTCAACAATGCTTTCCAGTTTCAGAGCAATTAAACTTGCTGTGACAGGTAATTTGTATTTAGGTATTTGTCCCCTGGAGTAATCTCTTGGCCCATGTTTTGAGCAGCTACGGTATAGAATAGCAAGTCCTTTGACAGTTAATATTAAAGTTCCTGGATGAACTTGTTCTGTGAACATTCAGAAGAAATGATCAGGGATCCACTTGTGTATTTGCAGAGCGAGTGAGTGAGGGGTGGAAGGAGAAATGTCTGTGATGTTGTTTTTAAACAATTCGGCTGAAGCAGTCTGACATGATTGAGATGTGACTATCAGGATACATGCCTTATTTGTAAGTGGCTTTTTAATCCAGGCCCAGGAAAAACAGCTTGGCTTCATTTTTAGATGTTCTTCAGATTGCATGTTTGTTTCAGTACGATACTAAACAACTAGACCGTGAACTGTCCTTTTTCGGTTATCATGGTACGGGTGCTGTATACGTGAAAGGTACAGTACTGTGATAACTGAAGAATGATGGGGCCATCACGATGAGATGTACTGGAAAAGTACAGGTGAACTTTGCCACCTGACCTTAAAAACCCATGGAGAGATCTTGGGGTGTGGTGTGGCTGTGTGGTGTACTGACGGGTAGTAATACAGGGACTTGAAACATGGCAATCAAAGGCACACACAAACAACCTTGTATGTAATCTTCAAGGAACCAACCTCAGGGTTCCTGAAAATATCATGCTCCTACTTGGATTGTTGAAATGATGGCAATAGAAGTGTAAATCCTGGAGTTCAGTTGCCACAGGCTGAAGATCAAGTAGCATGGGAGAAGACATAAATAGGAGCTGGATGTGTATGAAATTAGCACTGTGTTTGGTGCTGGGCTGGGGGAGATGTAGGAATGAAAAGGGAGTATAGGAATTACTCAGTGAAGTCTCTACCATAAAGGGCTGTAGAAGAGCTAGGAAACTTGAAAAGGGGATACTGAAGTTTTTTACCACAGACCTGAGGATTTGAAACTTCCTTTAAAACAAAAAATAACTTGCAAATGCAAGATCATAAACTTAATACCAGTTATTTGCATTAATTGATCTGTGGCTATAAAGAACGAGAGAGGCATTGGTTACATGCTTATCATTTTAAAAATATAGATCTAAGGAGTTCTGTCATTTACAGTCTTGTAGTGTCAGTGCAAATACACAATAAATGGTTTCTGCTTGTCATTTAAAAATTCTACTTCTATATATTCTTTGTTGTTTTAATAGGTTACTTTCATTTAACTAACTAGCCTTTGACTTAACACTGAGCCTGCTATTTAAACATTCTATTAATGTGGAGTTAAAGTCCTATACCTGCATTTCTGCAAGCCAGTTTACCGATAATAGGATTTGGGGGGGGAGTGGGGGGGGGTCTGTAACTGCTGCAGCAAAGCAGAATGTGGACTTTTCCTTTGTCTAGGCAACCCTAAATAAAAATGGAGCTGAATGGCTTCTGGATCCTGATCAACGAAGGACCACATCAGATATATTTTACCTATTTGCTTATTATACTATGAAAGGGAGGTGAATGAAAAGCTACACAAGGCTTTAATCCAGTCCCCTCATGAATGTCCTGTGGTAGCCCATTGTTTCTATCAACTAATAATTCTCCTAATTCCTTAATAATATAGTTTGTATATGTGGGAAGAGGAGAAAGCAAGAGTAACGTACCTGTTTAGGGAAGGTGTTCGCTGTTGTTGCCAACAGTGCCAGCAGTTGTCACTGGGCCTCACTTGGTTTCAAAATTGAAGCTGCCCAATAGAGCT
The DNA here is from genome assembly GCF_035046505.1 of Tiliqua scincoides. Classification (NCBI taxonomy): domain Eukaryota; kingdom Metazoa; phylum Chordata; class Lepidosauria; order Squamata; family Scincidae; genus Tiliqua; species Tiliqua scincoides. The sequence continues at coordinate 73,574,006 of NC_089822.1, forward strand.
CCTATGATCTCATGGACCAGTGTTTCTCAAACTGTGGGTCGGAACCCATTAGGTGTGTCGCAAGCCAATTTCTGGTGTGTCCCCATTCATTTCAATATTTTATTTTCAATATATTAGACTTGGTGCTACTATGGTGTGTAACTGCATTTGGGGAAACTACAGATCTGTACTTTTAACAGGCTACTATGTATATGTTTTTAACAATTATAGTCAAAGGGGCTTACTACTGAATAAGTGTGAATAGGCTAGCAGCCTAGAATTGTTAAAAATTTTCCTGCTTCCTGATGTCACTTCTGTCCATGTCATCACTTCCACTGGGTCATTATCATTCTAAAAAGTGGGTCCCTATGCTAAAACATTTGAGAACCACTGCCATGGACAAATCCTTTGGAAATTTCTTTTCTAGTTTATAAAGCTGCAGCAATTAGGAGTCATGTGGAAGGGCACTGATCTATGCTAAGTGAAAACCCATCTCATTTAGTTAAAAAACAAAAAAATCATAGCTGTCTATGTTCTTTTCCTACAGCCATAAAGGCCAAGAGCCTTTTCAGTCACACGTTTAGGTGTATATCTAAGATTTTTTTGCTAACAATTCACCTAATGTGTAGATGAGCCTAGAACACGCAGGAAACACGTGTCAAAAAAAGGTACACTCATTGGAAAGCCTGGTTTGGCTGCAGCTCCCCATCTAGCATAGGTTTGCTGCCACAGCACTGCACATTTAGACTTCCCCAGTTCAAATCTTACCTGTGCCATTATCTCACTAGGTAGTGGGTTTGACAAACTGCATCCTCTCCGCCTCAGCTCTCTAGCTGCAATATGGGAATTCTAATACTTACTTACTTGCACTCTGACAGCACCATGAAAAATGTTATTCTTATTATGTGAAAAGATGACAAGGAACTTGTGTTTCTTAACAGATACGGTTCCCGAGTTTTCACATTATATGAACACAGTGAACAAGTAAATATAAGCTATCTTGTATGTGGAACATATTGAACTGGGTTTCCTCTTTTTTTTTATTGAGGGGGGACTAGGAAAGGCACGCGCACATGATAATTATTCTTCACTGCCCTCTACTGTCTGGAATAGAGGTTTCTATCAGACTCTTTTAAAGTACTGCTTGTTGATCTTGTCATTTTTCTTGCATTCAGATGTCTGAACACTGGTGCAATTAAGGTCTTATTTTCCAAGATGGGTTTTTCAGGCAAAACTGACAGCACTAATGGGTCAATGAAGCCCCTCAGGATTCTTTTCATCCATTATTTCCCATCAGTCTTGTTGCTTCATAGCTGTTAAGCATATGGCAAGATTTTAGTTTCAATAGGTTTTTCCCCACCTCTGCTCTTGGAAGTGACAGAGGGTGCTTGCTCCGTTTCAAGGCATTGAGCATCTCCCGGCTGTTCTCAGTGCCATGTATAGTGCAGTCTCTGTCCAAGTCCTGTGATTATGGCTGTTGATCCTATGCATTCTGGGACCCGCTGAAAAATATGCATAGTCGGGGCTAAACAAGATCAGATGGTAAAGGTGTTGTTGTCTGGTTTGAGGTTTATGTAAGTAAAAATAGCCATGCAGGGACCTGATCTGCAAGATGGAAATGTTCAACCTTTTTCTCCATGCCATTTTCCTACCAAAAATCCCCTCTCCCACTGAAGCTGCAGTGGATCCCCAAAGCAGCCATCTTGACCAAACCGCTTGCAGCTGCTATTTTTATTTTAAAGTAAAATCCAGAGTAGACAATTGTAAAAACTACAATAGTACAGAAAGGAAGTGTGCAGTCCTAATTCTGCTCTCTGTCACATTGTTGTGCCTGCATGCTTCTGAACTACTGTTTTGAGGTACTCATTTCTTTTCTTTACATCAGTGTGCATTTATTGTTTAAACAAATGACAATTAACTGTTGCAGAAGGCGATGTAAAGAAAGTGTATTGTAATTCTTCATCATTCATTTGTACAGTTTTACTATCTCGAATTGTAGTATAAACATTGAAAATGAAGAAAATGGTCTTCTCTAAACATGTAACTGTTAGAACTATGCTGACATTGCTTGGTCCTAAATATTCAACCTTCTGGAACTTTTCACATCCAACATATACTCTGTCTTTGAATTTGTAGTATGAAGCAGCATTTCAATTTTTATAGTAATCTTCCAGGTATTTGGGCTCAATCCTATCTAACATTCCAATGCCAATGCAGCCCCAAGGTTAGGGAACAAATATTTCCTTACCCTGAGGAGGCTTCCGTGACTGTCTTCCACTGCAGAATGCTGTTTACGCCCTGTTGGCATGGGTGAATTGGGGCTGGAAAGCTGGATGGGATTGGGCCTTTTGCCAATAAAGCTTTTTCAGTTCTACCAACCTGTCACTCTAAGTCAGGGCTTTTCAAACTGGGATGGTGCGACGCCCCAGCCTGAGGGCCCTGGCCTCTGCCCCCTTAAGGGGCAGGACAGAGGGGAGGATACTGGGGATCACGTTGCTAAGGGGGTTGCAGGGATTGGGATATACTCACCAGTCCGTGAGGCAGCCTTCCCAGGGTGCAGAGAGCCCTGCGTGACCCTCCACAGGGCTCCCCAGCCTTCTAAAAGTGAAAGCGCAGCGATCGTGCTCCACTTCCAGTTTTGTGGAGGTGGCGCACAATAGCTGTGCTTTCAGGTCGCGCAGGGCTCCTTGCACCTCCAGGAGGCTACTGCAGGGACTGGTGAGCACATCCCAGTCACTGCAGCCCCCTTAAGCCCCATCCCCCTAGCCCCAGCAAGAAATTACAGGCTCTCAAACTCTCCCTGAGAGTTGAGAACCACTGCTCTAAGTAAATGTTTGCTTGTGATTTTTATTTCCTATGCCTTACTTTGGGGTAGACTTGAAAAGCAATTGATACATTTTATAAATCATCAGGCAAGCGTTTTTGTTGAAAAATCTTGGATTGGATCCAAACAAATGCAAGTGAAATTCTTCTTGAACAACCGGGCTTTTCTTACCCCTCTTCTCTACCTATGTCCTTAAAGAGCCACTTTTGGGGGCATGCTTCAATAACAGCATGGGATGGGGCACCATAACAGGAAGGGTGAGGGCTGTGTTCCTGCAAGGCATATCTGAATTCAGCTTATTGCTGCATATTGGAATACAGTATACAGTAGTTGTTGTCTAAGGGCCACACTAGACATGCACAATAATGTGGTCATTTTTGTCCCAGGTGGTTGTTGTTTTAACCCTTAAAGAATACTGCTCAGTGTGTGTGCATGTGTTTGGGAAACGGTTGTGGGGAATAGGAGGCATTTAGCACCTTACTTCCATAGCCATTCCAAATCTCATCGCAAACACATACATCCTGGTGTGACTTTATAAACTTCAGTTGAAAGCCAATTGAAACGTTTATTCTATTTAACATGGCATGAGGAGGATGTTCAGTTGGAATTGGAACCACTGCAGGAGCAAAATCTTAGTCCCCCTATTCCTGTCACACTTTTGCCCTGTTTCATTTTTGCATATCTTGTTTGGCCCTAAATTTTGTACAGCTTGAGCTTTTTGGACTTCTACCCTCATCTTTGCTGTCTCTTCTTTTTTCAGAATTGAATTTCTGCGGCACTTGAGAAGCTATTTCCAAGTTATGTTTAAAATTGAAACCCAGTCATCTGAAGAGCGGAAAGGTGGTGAAAAAGTCTTAATGACATGTGTTGGTATTGGATTTTCCAATCTTAGCAAGACAGTAAAATGATAAAATTTCTGTAGATTTTAATTATGTGAATTGACATCTGTGTACAGAAAAAAGTGAATTAACTTTAATGTAGATGATATTCTGTTGATAAACTTTTTTGTACAAGTTCAGTTTGTGCTCATTAAAAATGTGAATTTTGTTTGTCTAGTTTTGTTTTTGTCAAACTAATCACTCTGAAGGTTTTATAAAAATGTTTGGCAACCTTCAGTCTCGAAAGACTATGGTATAAGTCTACAGCACCCAGTATTCCCAGGTGGTCTCCCATCCAAGTACTAACCAGGCCTGACCCTGCTTAGCTTCCAAGATCAGACGAGATTGGGCATGTGCAGGGTAACAGTTGCTGCTAGGTTTTATAAAACATTTTTAAAAATTAGCACATAAGTATATTTGCATTATGCATCAGAGCTGCTTGAGGTACCCTTGAAAAAACTATACAAAAGGGCACAAGCAAATCTTTATAAATGCCATAATAGAATAAGCCTCAAGCCTTCTCTGGGTAGCCTGCAAGACTGAGTAAAGCAACAGAGACAGGATGTCAGTTGCTCTGTGAGTTAAAAGCACTACACAGGCTTGTTTTAATCAAATCAAAGGGAAATATTTATTGGGGATTAAGATGGAACGAAGGGAAAAAAACAACAACAAATGAGACAACCACATTTTGTAGCTGAGGCTTTCTTCCCCCAAGGCATCCACTTAACAATTCAGCATCCTCATTGCATGGAAGTTAACTATTTCCTAGCTGGACAGCATTATGGCTTGCATTTTGCAAAGTACGCTGTACATCTTGTTCTCTTGACCCAAGTGAGCAGCTCTCTTTTATCCCAATTTAAGGAGCCTAACCCCCAAGATCTAATAGGCTAGTCTGAAATTAATCATTGTTCAAATTTCCCACTCCCAGTAAGCCGTAACTTGGATCAAAGTTTCAGCCAGCACTTTTGGTCTTTGGTGATACCCTGCAGTCATGGATCCCCAGTTTACATTTGAAAGAGAGGCAATGTCCAATTCCTGACTTAGAGTTCTGGTCAGCTTGAAGAATGCGACTGGCTGCTCCCTAGGTCAGCCTTGGTATACACAGAGCTGTGTTTTAAGGAAAAAGGGATTTCTCAGAAGAAAGGTGCTTGCTCATGGCAGTATCTTAGCAGAAACAGGTACAGTAGTTCCATTCCTACTTTAAAATGTTGGAAAAATCTGAATATATTAAAGCAGAATAATCTATTCTAACAGTTGATCAAAGTTTACAAACGTCTTTAACAGGGACCCTACAGTTACATCCTCCTATAAACTCATTTTTGGATATTTCAGTGTTGGGGCTTGTTGCAGCTGCTCCCCACTATAGCATCAGTTCTATACGGAATGACATTTGGGTACCAGGGTTGCACCTCTGTTAAATCTGATGGAAATTCCTGTCTCTGTAGGATGTTCTATACATGGTATTCAAGCATGGGATATCATTCAACTTGATTCAATAATATAAGAGATCTCACCATTCTGAGCCAATCCTAGTTTTACTCCTCATTAACCAGGTAAATAGTCCTTTCCCCGCTTCCCACTTCAGACAGAGTTAATTCTTTGGTGAAAAGACATTTTGTTCATACTGAGCAGGATTGATGGTTTTGCCATTTGGCTTATATCTGGCTCCCCCACATGTTGAGCCATTGCTTGTTGCTGCCTTTCCAAGTCCCATGTTGTTTGTATTTTTTCAGACTATTGCTCTGTCATGTCTTGGACCAGAGGAAAAGCCTGGGCTTTGAGAGCTCTAATGTTTATGTCACTGTATCATTTGTCAGCAACTTCCTTCCCTGGCTGAGCATCAGATGCTTCTGTTAGATTTTTTCTGCCTGTACTGCTGCTAGATTCAGGACTGTGTTTAACAACTGTAGAGCTAGCAAGTGCTTTGGAATCTTGCTGTGCTTCTCTTTTTAACTTTTTGCACAGTTTGAGTAGGAAACCCCACACTTCTTCCTGTAGTCATTGTGGGTTTTTAAGGCCCCTTCAGCAAATTGGAAGCTGGCTTTCCCATAGTCACAGCCTTGACGGTTAGCTAGAAATGCTACTTCTTTAAATGCTGTTTTTGCTTTACTGAGAGCTGCCTGCAATTTCCTGGTAGTGCTCAGTGCCCATTGTTTGTTTTCTGAGAATTGTCCTTCTCAAAGAAAAAGTCTCTCTTCTCATCCTAGCAGAATTCCCTAGTAATCTATGAATATAGGACAGCCCACACAGCATTCCGTTTCCACAGTGGCTATTCAGATAGGGTTGGGAAGTTTCATCCATTAGCAGACAACAAGGACAATCTGCCCCAAATGCCTAGTACTCTATCTCAGGCTGCCTCTGAAACAATCATTGTTTACTCAAAAAGCTGTGATGGAAAATCATTGGCCAAATGAGTAATAGCTTTAGTAGAAAGTACTTCAAATGATTACGCTTAGCTTAGCACTGCAGCCTATGCATTGCAGGTACAGTATGTAACCCATAATCCACATACTTTACTTGCACAGCCAGCATGTGATGAACCTTGTTCTAAAAACACTACACTTTTAAATGCACTTGAAAGAAATGTTATGATTGCACTGGAAAGCAAAACAACTAGATGGGATTTTTTTCCGCAGGCTCTTATGCATATGGTAATTGAACATAAGAAGAGCACCGCTGGATCAGGCCAAAGGCTCATGTAGTCCAGCTTCCTGTATCTCATAGTGGCCCACCAAATGCTTCAAGGAACACAGAAGGCAACAACCTGCATCCTGGTGTCCTCCCCTGCATCTGCCACTCTGAGGTAGCCTACCTCTAAAACCAGGAGCTTGTGATGCACCAGCCAGCTCTGAAAGCCCAACACCAAGAGCCCACCATCACAGTGAAGGGACAAAAGCTGCAAGCAGTGGACCAGTTTACATACCTTGGCAGCACCCTCTCTTGTGCAGTGACAATTGACATTGAGGTCAGCTGCAGAATTGCCAAGGCAAGCACTGCATTCAGCGGACTGCTGACCAATGTGAGGGATTGCCGTGGAATAAGTCTTGCTACAAAGCTTAAAGTCTACGAGCAGTAGTGCTAACTACCCTGATGTATGCCAGTAAGACTTGGACTGTATACAGGAGGCACGCTAGGCAACTGAACCACTTTCACACGACTTACCTCCGCAGACTTCTGAGGATTCGGTGGCAGGACAAGGTGCCAGATACGGAAGTCCTCTCCAGAGCAGGACTGCTGTCAGTTTACACCCTGCTGATGAAAGCCCAGACACGCTGGGCAGGTCATGTTGCAAGGATGCTAGACCATCGCATCCCCAAACAGCTCTTATATGGTGAGCTGTCTCAAGGAAAGCGATCGCACGGCGGACAAAAGAAAAGATACAAAAACACGCTGAAAGCCTCTCTCAAGTCCCTGGATATTGACACCACCACCTGGGAAATCCTGGCACAAGACCGATTGACATGGTGCACGCTGATCCACCAAGGCTGCCAGACATCTGAAGCCAGAAGGACAACCATAGCCCAAGAGAAGCGTGCACTCCATAAAGACAGAGCTGCAAATGCTGCAACAGTGGTGCCTACACATGTCTGCCCGACATGTAGCAGAACATTCCATGCCCGTATCGGCCTTATCAGTCACCTGCGGACACACCGTGGACAGTCCTCAACTTGTTAGATGTCAAGGTCTTCTGCGAAAACAATGGACGAACATCTTCATCATCATCATCAAGACTTGTAACCTGTTTTCCTCCAGAAATCTGACTTTCCTCAGAAATGGACTTTTCCTCCAGAAATCTGTCCAATCCCCTCTTAAAGGCATCTAGGCAAGATGCCATCACTACTTCCTGTGGCAAGGAGTTCCACAAACTAATTACACGCTGGGTAAAGAAATATTTTCTTTTGTGTGTCCCAACTCTCCCAACACTCAATTTTAGTGGCTTTCCCCTGATTCTGGTGTTGTGTGAGAGGGAAAAGAGTGTCTCTCTATCACAGCCATTTTCAACCACTGTGCCATGGCACACAGGTGTACCGCAAACGGTCTGCAGGTGTGCCGCAAGAGTTGGGGGGAGGGGCGTTTGTTAATAGGGTCAATGGGGTTGTGCGCTCCCCACCAGCAGTCTGGTGTGCCTTGACAATTTTAGTACCTTGTCAGTGTACCGTGAGATGAAAAAGGTTGAAAATCATTGCTCTTTCAGCTCTATCTAAACTGAAGAGCCCCAAGCTCTGTAATCTTTCCTGGTAAGGGACTTGCCCCAGCCCAGTAATCATTTTGGTTGCTTTCTTCTGCACATTTTCCATTTCCACTATATCCTTTTTGAGATGTGGCGAGCAGAATAGGACCCAATACTCCAGGTGTAGCCTTACCATCAATTTGTACAATGGCAAATTCTTATTCTCAATACCTTTTCTAAGGATCCCAAGCAAGGAATTAGCCTTCTTCACTGCCACTGCACATTGGGTTGGCACTTTCATTGTGCTGTCCACCACCACCCCAAGATCTCTCTCGTGATCTGTCACAGACAGCTCAGAACCCATTAGCCCAGTGGTTCTCAAACTGGTGGGTCGTGATCCACCAGCTTGTGTTAGGATGTCCCTTTCCCTTTAAGGGGTGGGGGCAGGGGGAAAGCAGCAAAGTGATCCTCAGGATCATGCCCCTGTGGGGGGAGGGGGTCTATTTTTTAACTACCCATACATGCTCCCACGGTCCAGGGGTGTGGGGAGCCCTGTGGAGCACTTGCAGGGCTACCCGCAGCTTCTATACAGTGAAAGTTGCAAGCACGATTAAACCAGAAGTGGAATTTAATCCTGGGGATCGCTTTGCTGCCCCCGCCCCCGCAAAGACCTACCCCAAGAGTAAATCTCCCAGGAAGTTTGAGAACCACTGCATTAGCCTACATGTAAAGTTTTGATTCTTTGCCCCAATGTGTATGACTTTACACTTACTTATATTGAAACGCATCTGCCATTTTGCTGCCCAGTCTCCCAGTTTGGAGAGATAATAATAATAATATAGGTATTTATATACCACCTTTCTTGGTCATCAGATTTCTCCTCAGACTTTAATTCAAGGTGGTTTACATAGGCAGGCTGTTTAAATCCCCATAGGGATTTTTACAATTAAAGAAAGGTTCTATCTTTCAAGAACCACACAACATTTCAGATGGAACTTTTGCGGTCTGTTATCACTTTCTGGCCTCCTCCCACACAGGCTGACAAGCAGCTCCCTCCGAAGAGCAGGTGGAATAACTCGGCTCAGCTATTCACAATCGCTTCTGGTCTTCACCACTTGGAAAAGTTTGGTGTCATTGGCAAACCTGGCCACTTCAGGTCATTTATGAATAGGTTGAAAATTGCCATCATCTCGTATGCACTTGTTATCTGATACTTGTTTCATCCAGTGAAGACACAAATCTGTAAGAATGGTGTGTGGCATTGGTTGCATGACAAAACAGAGCTCACTAGGGCAGTGTTTCTCAACCATTGGTACATGTACCACTAGCAGTAGTTGAGGTGGTGTCTGGTGGTAGTTGCAGGACCCCTGCTGCTCCACAATGAGACCAGGAACATGACACAACAAACAGCGGTAGGAGGCTCCAAAGCATGCTTTTCTAGACTCAAAAAAGTGCTCCCATCCACCCTGAGCCACTTACTGGTGTTTGTTGCATTGCATCTGGCCTCCCAACCCAGAAGTAACTGACAATGATGTCATCACCAGTTGCTTCTGGTGGTACTTTGAATAGGTGGACCATGTGAAGTGGTACAGCGGAGGACAAACACTGAGAAACACTGGGCTAGGGTAAATGAAGAGTTGCTATCCAGCTCCATCTCAGCCTCCACTCTTCCTAAGAAGCAGGAATCCTGACATGTTGTTAGATGGGATACTATGGTACAAAAGCCCGCAAGCCAAGTGGTGTGGAACTCGTCGCTCTGGCACTGCAACAGGCCTAGCAGTCCTTGGCCTCCAAAGCAGTAGTTGTTGCAAGGAAGATCTCGTTGGCCATGATAGTCCAGATGGCTTTTCCCTTACAAGCACTTGATAATGAAGTGATGATGTTGTAGAGACTGAATGCTCTACAAAAATACATGCAAACTTAATCCATACCACCATATTTAACAAAACTTCTCTGTTATTTCCATATTCAACATACCATACAGCCCCTCACATTTTGTGTATAGCCACCTTGTGGCAAGGAGGTAGAGGCCACAATGTGTGAGCACCTTTTTTTTTTTCCTGTTGAGGCATCACTAAAGATATGAGGGTTTGCAACAGGTGAAAAATGTGCAAACAATAGGGGATAATGGGACATTGTCACCACAGGATTATCATGTACCTGGCTAACACTATAAACAAGGTGACTGAAAGAGGGAACAGTGAATTGCTGCTTCCTGTGTATGGCACAAGTTCTAACATTAATACATCTGCCTGCAGAATTGAGAAAGTATCAACCCTCTGGATTGCAGCCATATTATCTGTTAAGCATGCGTTGGGTTCAATTACTCTATAAACTGGGCAATTTGAAACCCTTGAAACAGTACAGAACTTGGTTGCTAGGCTGTTGGTAAAGTAGCTCCCGAGAGATTAAACTACTACTATTCTTCCCACATCACATACTCTTTTTGAACACAATTGAAATGTTGGTGGCTATATTTCTTGTTTTGTTCTTTAGTTATATGGTTGTTTTATTATCTTAATTTTATGATACTTACGGCCCAATTCTATGGCTGCTGTAGGTCTCAGGGGTAAGGGAACACTGGTTTCCTGAAGCCCGGATGGGTCTACTCAGATCTGCACCTGTTCAATTGCTGAGAGCAGCATTTTGCAATCTGTAAAGCAGCATACAAATTCACACATCTGATAAAGTGGACATTCATGAAAGCTTATGCTGAAATAAATGTCATAGGCTTGAAGGTGGTATAAGACTCTTTGTTCTTTTTGCTGCAACCAGCAACCCTTCTATAAGTTCTTAAATAAGCAAACACAGCAGAAATAACGCCAATCTCTCAAACACTATTGCCTTATCTTGAGCTTTAATATAAGAGGTCCCCAAACTATGACCCATGGGCCATGTCAGGCCCACCAATACATTTTCATTGACCCACTGAACCTAGCAGCATAATAATTACATGCATCCCTCCAACACCTTCCTCTGTGCCCCACTCACCACCAAATACCTTCCTTCTGCTGGGTTTAGTGACTGCTTGGCTAGGTCACTGCTCGGCGCTTGGCTAGGTCATTCTCACTGAAAGCCCAGTTGAGAGAGAGAGATAGCAAGTACCCAAGCAGCTGCCTTCCCCCCCCCTTGTGAAAATTCTTAGTTATCTACAAAATGTCTACTGTAGAGATGTATCTTACCAGAGTTAGGTTCTAAAGTCAGCACATAAGGTGAAAATAACATATAGTCAAAATCACCCTTGAAAGCCCTTTCAATTGCTTGCATTTAGGGGCCATGTTGCACAAAAAATGTACTTTATCTTTAAAACTAGAATCACACTATGAGAGACACAAGGGAACTGAGACTAAGAAAACAGGAGATTCTCGTCTCCCATCTCATTCTAACTCCCGGGTTGAATTGAATGGCAGGTGGAATCATTGGTACTGTGTGCCAAGCTGAACTTGCCTAAGGGCACAAGCCTATGCAATTCTACTCAGAAGTAAATCCCATTATAATCAATGGGGCTTACTCCCAGGAAAGTGTGGATAGGATTGCAGCCTAAGTTGAATGCATGTACGAGTTGAATCATATACGAGTTGATCGAGTTGATGCATTATACGTAAATCGTAATCGATTAATCATAATCGAGTTGATGCATTATACGAGTTGAATTGTATAATGCAATGCTACTATATATTATTTTCTGGAATTGTCTCAGTCTGGTTCTCCTTATGAACATATGATGTAGCCCTGGCAGCTGAAAGTTTGGGGACCCCATTTAACAAGTCAGAACATGGAAAATAACTTGCAGCAACTTTTTGCACAGATGTCATTCCACTGACTTCATTTGAAAAGGCAAGGCAGACACAAAATGGCCTATGAATTGAGAAAAAGTGTGCTCTTTTTTGATGTACAGGCTTATTGATGTACTAAGCCTGCTTAGTACAAAATAAAGAGGGTGGGCTGTTCTTTCTCTTCACTGATATTTAAACTCACAAGTTTAAATTTATGGCCCTATCCACTGCAAGCTCTGTGTCAGCACAGCATGTGGTGCACTGGTGCTAGTCATTGTGAAAGTGCCATAAAGCATCCCAATGGCACAGCATTGCCAGCACTGATGTAAAGACCCATGCCAGCCTGCGCACACTGGCAGAAGACCAAGTGCATGCCGGAAGCACTGCATTTTTCAGCAAGCAGGGTGGGGGCGGAGGAAGGGCAGGTGGTGGGGAGGAGGTTAACAAAGTGGGGGAGGGCAGCAACAGAGATGGGCAGATTAGGCCCAGGAGATGGCGGGATAAGCAGCAGTGGCATGCGCCAACACAGATGCCATATGGCTTGTGCAGGTCCAAGTAGATCCATTGCTCAGGCTTGGGCTTTCCCCAGGGCAAGGGGATGAGTGTACCCTTACCTTGCAGAGACCTCCATCCTACAAAATTCCCATGTAGGATACAGCATAGCTTATGCTGGCTCAGTACAGCATTGTGTGGGAATTTACATTGGATTGGGCTGCCCACCATGCATTTTATTTCATTCCTGAGGCACATGCTCTAGGACTTGGCATTATGTCATTGCTGTAGAAAATTTATGATACTGGAATGCTACATGCATGTTGTTTAGTCACATGCATGCCAGCTAACCAGCATGTGTTCCTATGAAGACAGATTTATTTTTTATTCTTGTGTGTTTGTAGTAGTTTGTTCCCCATAATTGTTTGTGGAGTATCTTCTGAGAAGGGCTTCCACTATAGTCAAGTACTTTTTCAGATGGGCTGTTTGTTGTTCTGATTCCAAGAAGTGTCATGAAATAAGAACAAGACACTTAAAGTGCACATGAAAAGTATATCATATGGTCTTTCCGGGAAACTGATTCAGGAAATAATATAAAGAGCTGTTATCCTTTTGCTGTAGTGGATCTAGATATCTTTCCTGAAAGTTGTGCTTCAGTTGTGAGCCTAACTACAATCTGAACTGAAATGATAACTGTTACTGGAAAAAAAAGTGATTCCTGTTACCCTCTCTCTTACTTCCAAGGTCATAAGCTCCTTAGGACAGAAACTGAGCCTTCCCATGTACTAATGCCACATCAAATGCTTATATAGGACTACCGTTAACTCAATTTGAAAGTTTAGCATCATATGTTTCCCTATTAATCAAACACATATAATTATCTTTGTATTTACACTTTGGTAGATATTGAATTTTCAGTTATGGAGTTCCAGAGCAAGGGTTTTTTTCTGAATCAAATGATGGTGTATAGAAGGAGTAGTAGATTATGCTGAATGACCAAGTCAAATTCCTTATTCATCTAAATTCAGTTTACTATTTTACATCATGTGTACATATTAAGGGCTCCATGCACTTCTGAAAAAGTTGAGCAAGACCCTTTGGGGGTTTTTTGTCTGTTGCACTGCAGTCATTAGAAGAGAATTGTGTAATATTAAAATTTATTTGCCTAGCAAAATATTTGTTGCAGAGGACAAGTACATAGTTCATGCAAATTTTGGACTAATATCAGATGGAGTTTTGCAAATAACTGTTTCACTAGAGAAGAGGAATTGTGGGTTGTTCAGCTGCAGTAGAACTCAAATTGAACAGCCTGGAAGATGCCCCAAATATGAATCAGCTGTGAAAGGGCAACTTTCCACTTAGTACTTACTGGTAGTACTTTCCTACTTAGTAGAAAGGCTACTTATACTTGACTAATCCACACAGAAAGCTGGGCAACTAAGTGCTAGGCACACTTCAGAATAAAACTAAATTAGTGACAACCTCTTAGTAGATATAGGCAGGATCAGGTTTAGGGTGGCCAGCCCTTCAGGATTGGCTTGGTGCCTCCAGAGATCACCATCAAGGACACGGCTGACAGTGATGAAGATGCATCCAAGATGGAGGCTGAAGATCTTGCCTGGGATTGTGAAGAGGAGCCCAAGCAGCCTCAGACATGGTCTAGGGAGAAGATTAAACCACCCAGCTTCCTCCTCCCAGGTATCAAAGGCAGCCACCCTCATAGAGCAGATGCCTGTCTTTTACTGAGATCCTCTTGGCTGCTGGGGAATCCTTATATACAAGCATGTTGGTCTCCACCCTGCCCCTTCCTGCCCTTGCCCTGGTGTAAGTATTCACAGGCCCTGATCCTGAAGGGAGCTGTCGCTCCTTGCCTGGTTGTCCTGCCACCTGGCAGGCCACTGAGACTGAGGCTGCACGATCATCCTGTTAACTAAAAGAAGTGGGGCTGTCTGTGACCCAGGTACCTTGCAGCAAGCCTGGGGGTGGCTGCTGTGTCAGGCACCAATTGTGTTAACTGGCTGGGCTTGTCCCAGCAGACCCAACAGCAACTGTGTTGCTGTTCCAGGGGGGACACTGTGCCTGGGCCCTCCACCAACTATCAGGGACTCCGCATTGTGCTTCTGAGGGCAGGAGGTGAGGACCATCCTGGACACCCAACATTATGCTATGCTGCAGGGGAAAAATGCCTCCAGGAATAACTTCAGTCAGTCCAAACAATGATAAATGTATGCCAACCTATCTATTAAATTAACCTGGACACATTTTCTTTTTAAATTACCTAATCTTTCTGCTCAGAAGTCTAAGGGCTTCACAGCAATTAAAACAATGAAAACAATAAGAAGCAATGAAAGTGAAAACTAAGGCCCAAATCCTAACTAACTTTCCAGCACTGATACAGCTGTGACAATGGGGCATGTGCCGCATCCTGCAGTTGTGTGGCAGTCATGGAAACCTCCTCAAGGTAAGGGATTTATTTGTACCCTTTCCTTAGAGCCTGCAGTGCCCTTACCTTACTGTTGGAAAGTTGGTTAGGATTGTGCTCTAAACGTAGTAAAACAGACCATTCATCACAAATACTAGGAACATAAAAACACCTTGTCTCTTTTAAAGGAAGTTGTCTTGGTGCCATTCAACTCTGTCTGGGAGGGAATTCAAAAAACAGTGTCACCCCAAAACAGCCATTTTCAACCACTGTGCTGTGGCACGCTGGTGTGTCACGAATGGTCTGCAGGTGTGCAGTAGGAGTTTGGGGGAGGGTCATTTATTAGTAGGGCCATTAGGGATGTGAGCTCCCTACCAATAGCATGGTGTACCTTGTCAATTGTCAAAAAACTGGTGGTGTGCCATTATAATTTTAGTACTTTGTCAGTGTGCCATGAAATGAAAAAGGTTGAAAACCACTGCCCCAGAAGATGGCCTTAGTGGCAGTTATTACCTGCCTAAATTTTTAGGGCAGGGGCACTTGGAGCAGATCCTCCTAAGATCTTGAGGACAGGGCGATTTCATATATACAAAACTAGATATTCCTTCAAGTCTGAGATTCCTGATATAGTTTGTAGCAGCCTGACCTAGAGCCCATAGAAATCATTTTCACAGGATGATCCCTGCAGCAACCATTTCTAGGTCTTGAATTATGTCTGAATAAAGCAGTTTGAAAGCTTTTTGTCAATTAATTGCCTGACTTTTAATTTAAGACACAAACTCATTAATATCATGTCACCAGCCTTTCCAAGCAAGTTTGGGACCTTCTACTTAATTCAAATGAAGGTACTGTTAGCAGGCAGAATTGCTAATATGGGAGTAATCACTCAGCCTGTTCTGGATGGGGTTGTCCTCCTGGAAAGGCAAGTGCATAGCTTAGGAGTGCTCCTGGGTGGACATTTGTGGCCAGGAATGCAGATGTCCATCTTAGGCTGGTCAACCAACTTCCCAGGGCACTCTGGGGAAGGCAGCCATCTTTGCAACCAGCACCATCTTTAAGTTGGATCACTGCAAAGTCTAAACAGATGCTTATTTGCCCATCTGAATATCTTTGATTACTATGTCTATCTGCAGAATTACAAATGCCTTTTTTCAAAAGATTTTTTGAAAACGTTGGACACAAAGTCCATGCATTGTGTTGCCTCTTCAAAATCCTGTGCCTATTCCATTAACTTTGTTCCACATAGCAGAAGAGTTCAGTCCTAGCCAGAATAGATAACTGAACAGGAGATACCTTTTGCCCAGTTAAATTGTCAGCTGCCGATTTAATATAAAAGGCTAACATTGTTTAAATGGTCACTAAAAATATGAGGAAATGGTTGGACAATCCTTCAGCTCTTTGTAACTTCATTAGTATATGTTGCCAAGGGGGTGTTGTAGCAATCAACTAGTTTGAGAACACACACACACCCAGTTAAAGCACACCCCATCATGTCAGCCTTCATTCCAAGTTTGTTACTGTAGCGAAGTTGTTCCCAAACTTTTCTGACTGGTGGCTCCCTTGACCTACTGGCCATTGGCTGCAGCTGCCCATTAGGGCTAGAATCCTATACACTGTATATGTTGGTAGCTTTTTTGTGAGGATACCATGGCTCCCCTGGTTGGATTCTGCAGCTCCCTGGGGAGCCATGACTCCCAGTTTGTGAACCACTGTTGTAGCAAAACAAAAGCATCACTTTGCTGAAGGAAAGGAAAGGCCATGAAACTATAAAATGTGTACATTAATATGCTTGTTTTGGTCATTCTACATACAGACAAATTTGTCCAAATGTAACTCAAAATCTTTACTGCAGAGCTCTGGAAAGGTAAATGGGTCAGGTAGATGAACCAGACCAAAGTACTGATTGCATTATTCTTTGCTGGGAAAGATGTCAAGGGAGGAAACCAAACAAACACAGTTTCTGGTAAAGCTGAGACACCTGTCTGCAGGCAGGGCTGAGGAGAAGGGAGTAAAGGGGGTAATTTGTACCCAGGCCCAGGGTAAGAAAGGGGGCCCAGGAGCCAAAGGAGGGGGCACAGAAATTTCCTGGGATCTTACATTTTCCAATCTCACCCAGACTCACTGCCCATGCGGGATGAGGGGCATTACCATGGGCACATGGCAGTAACTACTGCCACAAGCCATACACACCAGGCCCAGGAATGCATACATTGCCCAATGTTGCATATATGCAACAGGGACCAAATGAGTGCACTTGTGGGTTGTTAACAGTGTCACATCTGGAAGGAAACAGACCTGCTACAGGTCTTTGGCTTGTGAATCTGCTTACCATGAAGGAATGTATAGGAGCTCAGGGCACAGCTGCAGGACTATAACTGCTGAAGAAGTCCGTTTTGGTGTACATAGGACACTTTCCATTCTAGTTTGAGCCTAAATCAGCCAGCCAGTTGGCAACCTTCAGTCTTGAAAGACTATGGTATCGTGCTCTGAAAGGAACAGCATCTAGTGTGGCTGAAAAGGCCAATTCGGGAGTGACAATCCCTTCCACACTGGGAGCAAGTGCAGTCTGTCCCTGGTCTGTCTCCCTGGCTATGGGCCTTCCTTCTTTGCCTCTTAGCCTCAGACTGTTGGCCAAGTGTCTCTTCAAACTGGGAAAGGCCCTGCTGCATAGCCTGCCTCCAAGCGGGCTGCTCAGAGGCCAGGGTTTCCCACTTGTTGAGGTCCACTCCTAAGGCCTTCAGATCCCTCTTGCAGATGTCCTTGTATCGCAGCTGTGGTCTACCTGTAGGGCGCTTTCCTTGCATGAGTTCTCCATAGAGGAGATCCTTTGGGATCCAGCCATCATCCATTCTCACGACATGACCAAGCCAACGCAGGCGTCTCTGTTTCAGCAGTGCGTACATGCTAGGGATTCCAGCACGTTCCAGTGATACTAATCTCCTGCAATGATTTTCTATTTTGAAATATTTTAGAGAGACTTGGGGCGTAATTCTCCCCTGCACTGGAACAGGCAAGCCAAGAGGCTTGCACTGTATCCAGCGCAGGATAGGGGCCCAAGGTGGCTCAGCCAGAGACAAGGGGAAACTTTTACCCCTGGGTAAGATGCCCTTGCCCCAATGGGTCTCCTCTGATTTGCACCATCTCCTGAGGTGGTGCAAGTCTGAGGAGAGCAAAGCGGCTTCAAAGCGCTCCAATCTCCCTGGGAACAGGGGTTTGGATCTGGCATAACTGGATCCAGCATCCCCACCTGCCTGCCCCGCCCAGGAATGCCTCCCTCCCACCCACTCCAGAGCCTTGCATCAGCCCAGCCAGGCCAACGCAAGGCTCACAGAATAACCACCATGGAGGCTGGATTCAGCCTCTATGTGTCAGTGACCTCTGTGTGCCAATGTGGCTTACTTCCGAGGAGGTGCAAACATGCTTTATGGCACATTTGGAACCTTCCTGGGCCGGCACAAGGGACTTGCGCTGGCCCAACTCATTCTCAGGATTGTGTCCTTAGGACTGTGTTTGGTTTTCCATTTACTGTATCTAGCTGCCAACGCCGGGCAGGCAAGTAGATCTGAGCTCTGCATTGGGAAGACTGATAGACCTGGGATCCAAAGACTATTCTGCCTGTTGCCTCTTTTCCTCTGCTTGTTTTGGCATTCTGGACACCCCCTTTTCCAATTCCCCCCACTCTGTTTCACCCCCTCCCTCTTTGGAAAGGGGCCCAAAATAAACTTTGTACCCCCTGATAAAATTCCTCTCAGAGGCCCTGTCTGCAGGTTGTGCCATACTCTGTCATTGAACTTCCTGAGAGCTTCCTTTAGGCTACAATCACTTTCCTGTGAGTAAACTCCATAGACTATAATGGGGTGTACTTTTCAGTAGACATGCATAGGATTGGGCTCTTAGGGCCCAATCCTATCAAATTTTCCAGCACTGGTGCATTCACAATTCAGCCCCAAGGTAAAGGAACAAATGTTCCCATACTCCCAGGAGGCCTCTGTGATTGCTGCCCCACCACAAGATGCAGTGCATGCCCTATTGGCACAGCAGCACCAGCACTAGAAAATTGGATAGGATTGGGCCCTTAATTATGTAAAACATCTGGTCTAGACTCTGAAGGGTTCAGGATGAGCAGAAGAGGGAGAAATAGGCTGTCTAATTCTTTCATTCACAGTCATTTGCCTACTCAAAAATGGCACCTCTAAGTCTCTCTTCTACCCCAAAGAACCTGTATCTTTGGGCGCATTTGATAAATGGCCAGAAAGTAAAGGGATAATATTAACCATTCCCTCTCCTCAGCTTAACCTGAAGACCTCCCCTTAGCTACTTTAAAGTATAAAAGAAAGGACGACCAATCAGATTTTATGCAGGGTTCCTCCCTCATAAGAAACACACACATCTGTCTTTAAGCCAGAAAAGTGTGTCTAATGCTAGGAAGCTCTGACATGCATCTTGCCAATCTTTCCAATGCTATAACAGTCTTCCAAAGTCCACAACTATGTGTAATTCTATTTATTGATGTCTCTTGCGATTGTCTGATCTGACAAGGCATTCCCTGTGTTCCCATGAAAGAGTTTTGCTAGCCAACAGAGAATTTCCCCATCACTGCTATTGACACTATCTGACTTAAATCTTGTCAATCACCCTCTGTACCATTAGGCATTGTTAACAGAAGGGTTGACTTTGATCAACAACAAAAATAATGTTAATTCCCCCACTGCTAAACAAGGGTAAATGTGCCTGCTGCTGGTACCACAAATTTTAGGTACTCTGAAAGAGACTGTTCGGATGAAATCTGGCAACCTCTGACAACCTTCAGTATAGGACAAGTCATAAATTTTTCTTGCCAAATTGAAGTGTCCAGGCAAAAAAGAGCCTTGGATTGTGATCCTATGCACATTTACCAGGGAGAAACCACCATTGAATATAGTGGGACTTACTTCAGCGTAAACATGCACAAGATTGTCCAGTTGAATGTATGGACATTCTCTCTAATGTCTAGCATAGGGCCATTCAAGCAAATATTGTTATTATTAATTTAACATTTACAAGGTTGCCATTAAAGAAACAAGGAAGTCCTTGTAACGTCTTTGAGGGCTGTACTGATAGAATGCATCATTTTGGTACCAACCAGAGAGAGAGAGAGAGAGAGAGAGAGAGAGAGAGAGAGAGAGAGAGAGAGAGAGATTCTTATCTGCTGGAAATGAAGGCTGGATAAACAAATTTGGCCTTGTCAGAGCCAGGCTGGTTGTATAAGAAACCTAAATGAACACCCAAGACAGGTTTCTGTGAAATATGGGTAGAGGGCCACTTGGGTGGACATCCACAAAAGCAGACAGATTGCTGAGGACCCTAAAAGCCTTGAGACTGAACTTTTGAAATGGGGAGGGAAGGAATTAAAGGCTGAGTGAGGCACAAGTCAGGCAGAAAGGATGTAGAGGAGTCACAGCACCCAAGTGCCTGGGTAGGGCTGCTTCCTGATCACACCCAGCCTCTTTTAGCTGTCTCTGAAACACTGCAACAAGTTCCATCAAACTTCAGAAGTATTGTTCATCATCATCATCATCATCATGAGAAAAGGTGTGTTTCAATCTGTATGCCCTGTCTGTGGGCTTAAAGGTTGTCTGGAATACCAAGGAACAGGTATGTCAGATTCATGCTTTACCTATGAGGAGTTCTTGATTTTACGTGCCCCAAGCACGGGAAAGGACAGCCATGAAGTCACACACACTTGACACTTGTCGAAGAGCCCAGATTAAAGGGCAAAACAAAGCAGCATGGTATATATACAGGGGTTGTTTACTGCCAAAGCTGTAACTGGTTACATAAAATGTAGCAATAATGCAGATGGGAACCACAGTAAGCAAGTGATGGCTTAAAAAATAGTTGCATAGAACTCAAGCATGGCTGAGCTGCTCTACTGATAAGGCTGGCCACTTGGCAGGGAATGATGCAAACTTGGAATGCTTTGGTATTTTGTTCCTGCTGTAGTTCTGATTCCCAGCGTGCACTGAAACCTGGGCTGAGGGAGGGTGGGTCAGAGGGTAGATTGGGCCTAGGAGAGGGGTAGGGATGGTGAATCCTATACCCCCTCCTGAGCCACAAAGCCCAACATTGGGGCCACTCAGGGTAAGGGAACGGGAAGAAACCTTTTAAGCACTTCCATACTGTGGGGCAGTGGGTCAGCATAGGATTGGGCCCTTAATGGTTGCAACATCAAGCAATGACTCACATATGTGAAAAACTAGTTTTGAAGGTTTTATAACATCTCAAACACAATACTTTTAAATACATGGTTGTGGCCCCAGTCCTATCCAACTTTCCAGCACCAATGCAGCTGCAATGCAACCCTGAGCTGGGTAAGGGAATAAATGTTCCCTTACCTTGAGGAGGCCTCTGTTACTGCCCCCCATTGCAGGATACAGCTATTTAATGCAGCATTTGCTGGGACAGCTGTCTCAGTACTGGAAAGTTGGATCGGATTGGACCTTGTAAGTTTATTTTTAACGTTTGTCTACTTCTTTGGTTTTTGTAGCAAGCAAGCAAGCAAGAAATCCTTTAACAAGTCGCTTCACGCCTGAGCTGGAAGGGAAATCCAGAGCCCAGGCCTACATATGTCCACTTAGAAGTAAGTCCCATTATAGTCAGTGGGGCTTACTCCCAGGAAAGCGTGCATAGGAGGATTGAAGCCTCAGAACCCAATCCTATGCATGTCTACTCAGGAGTAAGTCCCGTTATAGTCAGTGGGGCTTACTCCCAGGAAAGCGTGCATAGGATTGCAGCCTCACGGCACGCGCCAGGTGAGGGAGGGAGGCGGGCTTCTTGGGGGGGACTCGCTGCAGCTGTAGCAGCAGCTGCGCGGACGGGCCGAGCCCGCTTCCCCTCCGCGCTGCGGGCAAGAGCGGTGCTGAGAAGGAGCAGGCAGCCCGGCTGGCGCTTCCTCCTCCCACCAGGCGGAGCGGCCGCCCTCGGCAGCCTCTGCGTGCTGACGCAGCTGGTGACTCTCGCCGGAGCCCCGCAGCGCAGGCCCCCAGCCCGGAACGCCCGCGAGCGGAGGAGCTGCAGCCCGGTGGCGCTGGCCCAGGCCCTCCCTGCGCGGGGAATTCCTGCTGCGCGGGGCGGGGGTCTCCCTTCCTTCGCCCCGGGGAAGCTGCTTCTGCTGGCAGCGGGGCAGGCGCGCCCCAGGGACCACCGGCAGCAGCGGCAGCCACGGCGCGGGTGAGTGAGTGAGTGAATGGCCGGTGCCCCTTTGGGCGGCCGCCTCCCTCTGCCCTGCTGGCGCCCCCCCCCCAGGGCAGCCAGTCTGGGGGAGTGGTTGGGGAGCAGAGGAGGCGGGGGGGCTGCTTCTGCTCTCCCCTCTCTGGCTGTGCCTTTGCTCTCCACTGTGGCAGGCGCGGGGCTGCCCACCCCAGAAAATCCCCTTCCAGACTCGGGCTGCCCAGGGTGGGTGTGGCGGTGGAAGCGAAACTGAATGGGAACCTCAAGTGTGGGGCAGAACAGGGCTGAGTCTGAGGGAGGCCAGCAAGAAAAAGGGCGGGGGGTTCTCTCCAAGATCTCAACCTCCATTTAAATGCTTGCTTGTGTGTTTGTTTAGGCTGAGAGAGATGTGAACACTTTCCCCATGGACAGAAGAGGCCCCTTCCTCCACCTTCTGCAGGGTGTGTATTTCTTGGCTTTTTTTTGGGGGGTCCCAGGCACAACTTCCTTTCAAAATATGACGTGATAATGGTGTCATCTGAAAGTGTCTGCTAGGCTCCTTTCTTCATTTGCTTCTTCCTTCAGCTACGGTGTAACCATTATACCATTCTGCATATTGTTTTGTTATAGTTACTCCCCCCCATCTCATCCTTCTCTTTTACAATACAGAACAATGTTTCTCAACATTTGTCCTCCACCTTACCACTTCACATGGTCCACCCAGGGCCTAGGAGAAGGGGGTAAAGGGGGTAATTTGTACCCAGGGTCAAAAAGGGGGCCCAGGAAAGGGCCCAGAAATTTCCTGCGATCTTAAGTTTTCCTATCTACTCAGACTGTTTGCCCGCACAGGATGGACACTACCACAACTGGGGATGCTGGGGACACTACTGATGCTACATGGGTTAGTAGACCTGGGCTCTAAAGACTTTTCCAGCTATCTCTACCCTCCCCCCACCCTGTTTCACCCCTCCCTGCCCCTATTCTGCTCGCCACCTCCCCAGCTCTGTTTCAGTCATCCCCCTTTGCAAAGGGGCCCAAAAGAAACTTTGGACCCCCTGATAAAATTCCTCTCCGAGGCCCTGGGTCCACCTATTGGCAATGACATCATTGCCAGTTACTTCTGGCGGTACTTTGAATAGGTGGACCATGTGAAGTGGGTACGGTGGAGGACAAATGTTGAGAAGCTTTGTTCTGTATTATACCCCAGCAGTCTTTTCTAGTGGCTGTCTGCTGGTGTTTTGCATCTTTTAGATTGTGAGCCCTTTTGGAACAGGGAGACATTAGTTATTTGATTTTCCTTTGTGAACTTTTGTTGAAAATCGGTATATAATAAAATAATAAAATAAAAATCGGTTAATAAAAATAATAAAAATAATAAAAATTAAAAAGAGGAGGATGAGATAGAGGGGGAAAGTAACTGTAACAAAACAATACACAGAAGAGTATAATGGCTACACTGTAGCTGAAGGGAGAAGCAAATGACATAATTGCCAGTTACTTCTGGGTTGGGAGGCCAGATGTGACCCGAGAAACACCAGTAAGAAGCTCAGGGTGGACAGGAGGGCTTTTTCAAGTGTGGAATAGCATGCTGTGGAGCCTCCTGCCTCTGTTGTCCTGTGTTCCTGGTCTCATTTCCGGGCAGCAGGTATCCAGGGTTCCCACAAATATTACCGACCAAATATGTACCACTGGGTGAGAAACACTGATGTAGAACATACTCTATTGCTGGTCCATTTCTTTTTTTTCTTCCTAGAAGAAAAAGGGTGTGCGAATTGATGGGGGGGAGAGGAGGTGGTGATTGTTTTGTTGGGGCAGCAGAGGAGAAATTCATTTGCATTTCTTGCATTGCACTTGCATTAGAAACCCAAGTTCTGGAGTTAGTACGATGGAGCCCTTCATCCACTTGCTTGATCCGGCCAGTGTCTTGCTTTCCCTGTCTATTTAGGAAAGCATTTCCCTTGAAAGGACTGGATTGTAATTAAGTCAATATTGCATGCAAACGGAAATGGAAAAGTACCATTCGGAAATATATTGTATGATCTTTGTATATTATTTTTAGCTTTATATCTGTGTGATTTTAATTACAAATTTAGTCTGTAGATGAGCTGCCAGTTCTAAAATGGCAAGATCAGGGCAAAGTGACATGTGATGGGGAATTTCTGTGATTTGGTCTCACAGCATCTACTTCTTTGGATGAAAACAGTTGAGAAGAAGGGGCCCAATTTAGAATACACAGAGTTGCTATTAGTTGTGGATGGGAAAAAGAGAGGTGCCTGCGATTTAAGGCAGGGGGAGGGCTAAAGACCAAAACACAATTCCTCCTCTAGTATGAGCCCCCAATCAAAATAATATCTAGCTTAGCCCTTAGTAAAACAGAATACCATCCTCATATACTTTTGACCAGTTGTCAGTAAAACACATGAATTGTATATGTGTACTGTATATACAAATAGAAAAAAAAAATTAGGAAAGTAAGGTTTTGGTTTCCTTGTGTACTGAAACTTCCTGACATCTGTAAAGTAATGGTTGCTTTGTTGCCTGATAAATTGCCAGTCCCTTTGTGTCACTTCCTTGTGAGTTGGTGTTATAGGCATTATATAGGTGTTATATGAGAACATCACAATTGCTATGCTGGAATGAGTCAAATAATTAATCTGGCTTTCTGCAAATGATAGATCTTAATGGTACTGGAACAGACAAATGAGTGGGGAAAATTCTTTATTATAAGTTGGGCATATAAGGCTCACCTGAAGGTTGAAATGGAGTGAAGGGAAAAAAACAAAACTATAGTTGACCTGAATGCTGGCTTTTTTCTGTTCAACAGAAAATTGAGTGGATTTATAGTTTACATTGTTATTTTTTGTGCTGTAGGCACACCATTGTTAAGGTCTTGGTCTGTTTTCCCCACGGCAAAATTGCAAGTATGAATGACAGACAAAACTTTAAATATGTGTTTTACACTCAACTGGAAGCCATTGCATGCAGCTGGAAGCTGTGACCCAGTCATGTAATCATTCAAGGATGTGTCCCTGTTTGCATTTTACATGTTTGCAGTGGGGAAGAAACACCAGCATAACAGTGGCAGGCATTATCATGTAAATGGTGAAGCCTTTCAGAAAGAGGAAGCACTGTTTGCTGAAGCAATGGGAAGGGAGACTTTTAAAGAGAATTATGAAGCTATAGTCATAGTGGGTGAGTTTGTAATCTTATCAGGTATGTTGTTCCACTGGAAAATGAAAGCAGTACCAACATTTAGTATTGAGACATTTCAAATATTAGTAATGTGGAACTTAAAGTACAACGCAGAAGTAACTCTTCTTAAATCACATGGGAAACGAATGTGCACAGCTGCGGAAAGTGACTAAAATATAGTGAATGCTTCTTGTGTACCTGAATGCAATGTTATATACAGTATGTTCATTCTTCAAGACCAGTTAATTACATAATTGTTTATATTCTAATTTTAGAATGGTTATCTTGGTACTGGTGTATTGTTACAGTTGATATATGTTTATTTTTAAAGTGGCATTACAGGAAGAATGTGGGATTCAGCTGTGGGAAAGGTTACATAACGTGAGTGTTATGATTCAAGCATGCCCACAAAACTCAGCATAGCCAGTTTTTGAAAGGCAGTACTTGATTCAAAAATTCAGTGCTTAGTGTGCTTTAAAAGCATAATTGAATTATTCTGTTATGAGTTGCTTGTCTGTGAACTGTCCAAAATCAACATAAATATTTCTTGGTACTTTCAAAGGCAGATCAGGGATATACAAGTTCCTCAGTTAAGTCAATTTTTTAAGCATCTTAATAAAAATTCTGAGAACATAAATAAGATTCAGAAGTTAATACTTCACTTTTAAAATATATGTCTTTGGCCCACTTTATTGAATGTGTGACATAGTAGATTTTTCTCCAGAATGGTATGCTGTTCAGTGAAATACTGAGTCTTTCATTACTTGTGACCCTGTGAAATGTGTTATCTTCTGTCTCTCCAAGAGTTCAGTGCCTAACTGATGCCAGACTGGAATATTCCACTCCCTCAGTACACCTAAGATTTTCCAAAATACCATGCAGTGTATATAGTAAGAAGAATGAGACCTCCACTCATTGGTACAATTGGTGCAGTTACTATAGTTTTGTGTTCCTACTGCAAGTTCTTCTAGTAACTTTTTATTGGTAACTGGATGCTTCAAACTTCAAACATGTCACAGCCCAATCCTAAACTGCAACTGGTGTTATAGAGCTGCATGGCCTTTGCTGCATTCATCACAGCTCAGGATATAAGTTTACAGCTGGGTATAAGGGGATATTTTACCTCTTACTCTAGCATCCAGCTTGCCTTGTCTGGCTATTCAGATCTTTGCCAGCTGTTTTGCTGGCAGAAGTCTGAGTGGCCCAGTATAATGTCAGGAGGCTAGAGGCGGGGGTTGGGATACAGCAGAGGAGGCCACCATTGATTCCATCCTCTCCCAGGCCTGTTCTGCCCTCCTCCTGCCCTGAGATGCAGCCTTCCCACCTTTGAACCACCTTTCTGCTGCCCCTCTGCCACTCAGATAGGATTGCGCTCTGAATTATACACAAAAGTAGAGTCAAGTGCTCTAGTCGAACTTATTTGCAAAACATTTTTAATTTCAAAAATATTTTGGGATAGCATTATTTTGAGGGTATTAACTGTTGAAAAGATACACTTGAAAAAACCTGGATATTGGGTCTATATCTTCATTTTGGGGGTGGGGGAGAATTTCAGATATTTATTTTTACACCAAAATGTGACTGTATCCTAGATTTCGTTGACGTTTCTTAGGAGCTCTGTTATAATCAGGTTAATAAGCTCCTATATAGAATTAATATTTTGAATTTTCATTTTAGAATGAATATTATGAAATATTTGAAATATTTAGAATGAATATTTTGAAAGCTTCATTCTAGATCTTAATGGTGTTTGATGCCACTTCTGTTTCATCCTTGAATATCAATTTATGTACTGATTTGTCATGATCTCCTTGGGACCATGGGTTTATTCAGTCTTAAATATTAAACATCAGTTGCTGAGTGGAACATCTTCTGGATTTTATACTTTTGCCATATGAATACACTCTTGTGCTACATATACTTCTTGTAAACAAAGGCATAATTCCAGGAGTCTGATACTGTCAGTAGATACTGTACGTTTGCATTTTAATAATGGGTTTGTGGTGGCTCTTCACACAACTATGCAGTTGCATGATGGAGCAGTCCTTTTATTAGATCAGGGTTAAAGCATTTTCCTTGCTTCCATTATAACGACATGATTAAAAATAGAATATTGGTTTGGTTTTGTTCTGGATTTTCAGATTCCTTCATACTGAATAGTGGTATGAATTTCTGGACAGACAGATTAATGTTAATAGCCCATCTCAAACAAACAGTATTATGTTGCTATATTGATGTGAAAAGTTCCCGTTAATGTAGAATGCATGCAGGTTTAATAAATTTGGATTTGCGTGCATACGACATTTTGTTAGACTGCCATGTTTCCATAGTAAATAATTCACAAATGACACTTTTTCTGGTTTATTCAGAAAGGACAAACTTCAAGCCAATCCACAACAGCCGATCCATATTCATGCCTCAATACAAAAGGTACACAATCAGAGAAAGCTAGATATGACTGAGGGCCCACTCCTATCCAACTTTCCGTGCCAATGTAGCTGCAATGCAGCCCTGACATAAGGGAACAAATGTTACCTTAAGGAGGTCTCTGTGACTGCCACTCCCACCATAGGATGCAGTGTGCACATCATTGGCACGGCTGCGTTGGCTCTGCTAGTGCTCCTTACTCACAGGGTGTCACGGAACGCTTTACAGCTCTTTCAATACCCTAGGCCACAGCAATGGTTGCTGCTCTGGTGCAATGCTGGGATAGCATTGTGCTGTTAGACTGCAATCCTATACACATGGAAAATAAGGCTCATTGAATTTAATGAGACTTCCTTCTGCATGGACATGCATAGGATGACACTGTTAGCCTTTCTGTAGTTTTCCAAGTTTATAGATTGTCACTGAAGTTGAAAGTTAGAATTTGCTGCACTTATGAATGTGGAGAATTGATTTTCCAGTCTAAAGAGAAGAGATAAAACTAAGAACAAAATCATTTTAAAAAAAAGGGGTAGTTTTGTTGGGGATAGGATATCCATTATGGGATACAAGTACTATTATGTTAATGGGATTTTTTTTTAAAACGGAAGGCATTTTAGAGGACATGATGTAAACAAACAGATTGAAGCTATTTTGCTTGCTTTTAAGCTGAAGCTGGAATTTTGAAGTGTTGAGTCTTTTGTAATCACCTTTTTCTTTCTTCCTACATCTTTTTTATTTATTATTTTTCCTTTGTTAAAGGTATTCAATGTGATTGAAGTTCTTACTTGAATTGTTCTTACTTGAATACTTCTTACTATTTCATCAACTTATAAAATGCATTCTTATATAGAACTTGGAACATACCTTATTGGTATGACAGTGCAAAACTAAACCAGTCTTCACATCGTTTAAGAAAACTGAATATTGTATTTTCTTAACTGTGTGTCTCTAACAGTGCAATCCTAACTTGCGCTGGAACAGGCAAGCCACTTGGCCTGCGCTGTATCCAGCACAAGTCTTGGGCTGGCTGAGGCTTGACCTGAGGCAAGGGGAGAAATCCAAACAGCCTGGGGAATGGGGCTAGGATCTGGCTTAAGTGCTGGATTCTGGCCCTGCCTCCCGCTGCCCGCATCCCACCCTCCCTCCGCCCTAAACACCTCTTCCCCACGCCAGCCTGAAAAGACCAGTGCAAACTCACTTGGCCTGGGGCCCACATTGGCATGGGGAGACTGGCATGCATCCTTGCACTGGCCTCCCCTCCTCAAAAGGAGGTGCAAGCATGTTTTACGGCACGTTTGTGACCCTCCTGGGTCAGCGCAAGGGACTTGCACCAGCCCAGCACTAAGTCGGGATTGTGCCCTAAGTGCCTTGTGTTCATGCAGATAAAGGTAGATAACTCTAAGGAATTAATCCTGGATATGCAGTCTCCCATGGCTATGGTGCTCAACTCGTGACCAAACTGAACTTGTTCCTAGACTTATTCTGTAAGTTGCACACTAAATTCTCTAGTGTTTCATTTGCTACTTGCTTAAATATTGGGAAAATAAATAGTGAAGTAGCCTCAATATTCTGTTAACCATTGCCAGCAATGCCTGGTTTGAGAATCTCCTAACATGGTTACAGCTGCACTGAGTATTAAATGATGTGTACAAAGCAGTGCAGAGGTGGCAGGTTAGCAGAGGATTGTGCAGGTTGAGTTTATGGGGTTATCTGGTCATTAGGCTAATTTTACCTTTTTTGTAGGAAGCTACATTTATGTAAGCCAATAAATAAATCTAGTTGTGTTATTCTCTACCTGCTAGAACACAACAGTGTTGTTATACAACATTTGTATGGAAAATAAATATCTAAGTCTAAATAACCAACTGACATATGTATTGCATTTGTTAAACTTTATACATGTTTATGTATAATTATTGTAGTCATTTATTTCTAAAATTTACAGTGCAGTCCAATGAATATCTACTAAGAAATAAACCCCATTGTGTTCAGTGGAACTTACTCCCAGGTAACTGTGCATAGGGTTGCAGTCTTAGACTGTTACTTTGACAAGGACTGAAATTAATGTTTCGGCTTCATAGGAATCAGCATTTGCAACCTTACTAGCAGTATGCAAGGCTGAAAAATATTTGTTCAGTGCAGCAATCTTAAATTTGAAGGCTCTAAGCCTGATCTTGGTGGATTTCTGTCTCTCTTCTGCCTCCTTCTTACTCTTTATTCAGGCAGAGAGAAGTAAGATTATGTATTCCTGGATTGATAGGGGGTTATTAATTGCTTTACAAAATGTTTTCAAAGTTGAACTTCATTGTATTGTTTTTGGTAGACTACAATGCTAAAACTTGGACACTGTTTATGACACCCAGGTTTATGACTTTGGAATTACGGCATATACTTTCGGACTTACAAACTCAGTAAGCAACTCAAGCTTGCATGTCTTGTATTTGTCCTTTGTTCTGCTTTCCTTCTGTCTCCCTCTCCCATTGGTGATCCAGCCCTTTGAAAAAACTAAGAACTGTTGAACTAAATTGTCGTTTCTCTGTTGCTACTTTTAGCCCAGAGTTTCTTTCCCTATTCAAAAGCTGTGGGTTCCTCTGTCTAGTAAAACAGCGAACTAGAAGACACAAGTTCAAACTGCAATTACTAAGTGACCTTGATCAAGTCACCATCTGTTTGCTTTAGTTTTGCTTCTGTAAAATGGGAATAATAAAGTAGGTCTCTACAAGGTTGGAGTAAGGCTACAAAGCACCATTTCACTAAAAGCACTCATATGCTTGACTGACAATTAAGATTACAAGAAAAATTGCCATAATGATGAGAAGGGAGAAGGAATGTAGCATGTATACTGCTAGCAATGATGTCTGTGACAGGGTGAAATTTTTGTTTTTGTTTTGGATTGTTAGCTAGATCTAGTACTATCCAACCCCACCTGTGCTCACCATCCACTATGTTTGGCACAATATATCATTCCTTTTGAATTGGAACTGTCCCATAGAAGCTTAAATATTGTTGAAGCATCCATTGAGTGGTTATATGGATTAACTTTTAGCAATAAAATGACTTTATATGAATGAGCAGGGCAAGGTTTCTCTGGCAGATAAGTTCAATGGGAGGAGATTTTTAATGGAATGGGGACAAATAAGCATGGCCGGACAAAGAATAAATGCATGGAATAACTTCAGAGAGGAACTGCTGGTCAGATCTAGAATGAGTTTTTTGTTCTAAACATTTTTCTCCTTACTGGTTTCCTAAATTGGCACAAATGGTCTTAAACCCAATATCTAAAATAGGGGTGTCCAAACTTTTTGGCAGGAGGGCCACATCATCTCTCTGACACTGTGTTGGAAGCCGGAAAAACAAGAATAAATTCACATTTCAAATTTGAATAAATTTACATAAATAAATACATTAGAGATGGAACTTGTATGAATGATTGAAGGTCTTGCAGTAGCTCAAGGCCTTGCACAAAGCAAGGCCAGCCTTTCCTTTGCTGCTGCAGCTGCATCACAGATGTGAAACAGCAAGCAGTGGAGGGAGCCCTCATTCCACAGGTCGAACAGTTGGCCGTCACGCTGAGAGCAGTTGCATCTGGCCAGTGCGGGCTACAGCAAGTCTCCAGAGGGTCATTGGAGACTGAGGGCTCCCTGTGGGCTGGATTGGGAGTCCTTGAGGACTGTGTGGCCCCAGGGCCAGGGTTTGGGCACCCCGATCTAAAATACAGTAACAGATTCAATTTATTTTTTTGAACAACTGTGAGGTGTTCAGTTTGATAGTTCATTTTATTTACTGGCAAGTGCCTGGATCAGCCCAGCTGTGTTGATTTCAGCTGCTTCTCATACTGTGGCTTGGCTTGCTAATTCTTTATAAGAAATGACTTTTCTCAAACCTTGTGAAACTGACAAAATCTAATTTTGAGTTGGCCTGTATACCTTTTAACATCTAGAGGAAAATGGGAATTGTTTCCCACTCATTAATTTGTATGTGTTAATTTACATGCTACTCATCATCTAGTAGAACCAACTAGTAAGATGTAAGTACTAACACAATTCTTTTAAACAATGCCACTGCCTTACAGTACAGTCTTGTGCGTGTCAACTCAAAAGTCCTAATGAGTTCAATGCGACTTTCTTTCAGGTCAGCATGCATTGGATTGTCACCTTAGTGACTGATTTCTGAGGTAAAATGACTTGAGTAGATGAATTGAGACTCCCATCTTACTTCTAATGAAGCATTTTGCATGTTATATAAAATTCGATAAATATTACTTGGATCAAGTATTCAGTTTTGTTGGTATGCCAATCGTGTGAGTTATTGCTTAGAAACATGACTTTCCAATTTCATCCAAAATCATAGTTCCCTCTGAGTCTAATATTTTGAACCATTCCTTATTACACTATAGAATTAGAAGGGACCTACAAGAGCGAGTCCAGTTCCCTGCCAACGCAGGCTGTCCACAATTGTAACAACCCTAATAAGATGACCATCCTCTGCTTAAAGAACTCCAACGATGGAGAATCTACCACCTTCTGAGGCAGACTGTTCTGCTGCTGAGCAATTCATGCTGACAGGAAGTTCTTTCTAACATCTAATTTTTGGGTGCCCTTTGGGGAGAAAAGCAAGAATGTAAATTAGGTAAAATCTCCCTTGTTGTAATTCTTCATTCTCAACAGGAAAATCCAGACAGCGAGGACTTGCATGAACTTTGCATCTATCAATGGGATGTTGAAAACAATATCCCTCCTTGCCCTAATGTCTCTGGAGCACTTGCCAGAATGACATGGCATGGTCAAATTTTGTATGGAGCAGCTTGACATAGGGGTGGTATTTTGTGTGACACACTTTACAACACATGTAATATGCAGCTCTATTCTTGTTGGGTAATGACTAACGGAGACAATTCTGGAAATCTGCCAGACTAGTTGTGGTTTTTAACTTGGCTCCATTCCCTTCAATAAGGAAGCAGTTGAAGCTCCTTTCTTTTCTCGTTCAATAGGGAAGCAGTGGGGCCCAACATGATGGTATTAGCCTGGGGCAGAGCACCATCATTTTAATTTATTGAGAATTGAAAAATGTAAAGCAATTCCCAATTTATCTCATGGTTCACTGACTAGGTGCTAAAATTGTCAAGGCACACCATCAGTTTTTTTGTTTTTTTTACAATTGACAAGGCACACTACACTGCTGGTGGCGGCACACATCCCCCAATGGTCTACTAATAAATGACCCTCCCCAAACTCCCATGGTATACCTGTGGCTGTTTTGTGGCACACCAATGTGCCATGGCAAATAGGTTAAAAATCACTGCCCTGTTTCTTTCTGTTTGCTTTCACAGACTAAGGTGCTACCCCCTTATGAATATGAGAAAAGTTGCTTCTCGATGCAAGTCAGTATTGTAGAAAACACTGACATTTCTGGAATAAGGTTTCTATAACATTTTTATTGGGGGGGGGGCTATTAATACCAGGCCTGCTTCTGAGGCCAACAGTCACTAGATCACCCGGAGCTGGGAAGTGGACTACTGCCATTGAGTCTCTTGCTGCAGCTTCGAGTTGTGATGAAGAAGTGTGAAATCTATGTGATGAAGGAAGCGATGGTGGCGGACAAGGGCTGCTCTTGTACCTGTAACCCAGTAGAGGAGACAACATGATTTTCTTTTTCTTTTTTTAGAATTATATGTAAACTGCTTTGGGAGGCCCTGACTTGAAAGCTGTTGTATAAGTAAATGGATAAAGATTTTAATTTAAAATATCAACCTAACATTTGATACTACACTTGCGACCTAATGAGAGAGAGGGTGCTCTGATTAGAGAGGTACTATATAGTGGGTTGGTCCCTTCCATGTGCAGAACAAGAAAAGGGGTGTATTGAAAAGTTGCTTGTAGTGTCTGGAACAATACAGAATGTGGCAGCAAATAGTAGGAGGAATGGGGGAGTTGGTGAAAATTTCCCATTTCTCCTACTGGTTCCCTTCTACATATTCCCCTCCTTGCACAACCTCAGTGCCTTCTGCTTGCTCAAGGGCATCTTTTGGATCTAAGCCGTACTTAGTAAATCACAATCTTTCTAAAGAGCTCAAATTGCGTAAGTGAGATTCAGATTCAGGACAAATTCTAATAAAAGCTGAATAGAGGGAATCCTTGATTTAATTGACCTCATTTTAACAGACTATGGAAACAGATGTTTCCCGCCCCATAACTGGTGACCTTAATGAAAAAATACACCAAGATCAATAAGCAAGAACTGTATACGGCATTTTTAGATCTAAAAGGAGCATTTGACTCCGTAGACTGTGCCTTGCTATGGGAGAAATTAACCAGTCTTAAGCCAGATCCCAGGCTCCTAGCCCTTATTAAAAAACTCCACATGGGGATGACTTGTCAGGTCAATTGTACATCATCCAGGAAGCTCACCCCCAGAATCTCGGTCAAAAAGGGTGTGAAGCAGGGGTGCATTCTGACACCTTTCCTCTTTACTTTTTTTCTAAGTGATATCCCCTCCTGCTTTCTTCAAGCTGACGGGCACCGTCCCAAGCTAGGTTCAACCTATATTTCTATTTTATTATATGTGGATGATACTGTGTTGATTTCTCAAACACAAATTGGCCTCAAAAGACTATTAAAAAGAAGTTCTGCCTATCTTTACAAAAATAGTTAAATACCCAGAAGACTGAGTGCCCAATCCTATCCTACTTTCCAGCACTGGTGCAGCAACAATGCAACCCAGAAGTAAGAGAACAAATGTTCCCATACCTTGAGGAGGCCTCTGTGCCTCCTCCACAGAATGGAGCACACACCCCATTGGCATGGCTGCACTGGCACTGGAAAGTTGGATAGGATTGGGACCTAAGATATTAGTCTTCTAATAATAAATACTCAGAAGACTAAGATATTAGTGTTCTCTGAATCCTGGAACCCGCTTACCTGGAATATTAATGGTGATAACATTGAACAGGTCAAGAGCTTTAAATACGTAGGGATACACTTCCAACATAATTTATCTTGGTGCACGCATCGTAAATTGGCAGTTAACCTCCCAAGCTATCCTTAGGTTTTTCCACAGGAAGGGTAATTGTTTCATTCCTGCAGCAGTTAAGATCCTTAATGCTAAGTCAGTTGCATAATTACTATATGGCATTCCAATTTGGATTAGGGCAGCAAACCCTGAGCTGGAGCAAGTCCAGGCAAAATTTCTTAGGGGTTACCTAGGTGTGCCCCCTGTACTGCCACATGTTTGGAAACAGGGCAAAAACTCTTGTTAACCAGAGCCTGACTTTTGTCCATCCCATATTGGTTGCCAATTCATTACAGTTTGCCTCCAAGCAGTCTGCTATATTTGATGCTCGGTGAGCTCGATCTTTCTTCATGGTCAAACTATATAAGGAAGAAAATTGAGACAATAGGGATCATCTGAACATGTGTTCATACTCTAAGGCCTATTGGAGCATCACAATCAGACTGCTGGATATTGAATTTCCAAATCTTAGTGAACAGGCAACGAAGGTTTGTTCACCCTTATATCATTCCATCCCATACCAGTTTGGGAAAATGGCAATCTATCTCTCTTCATTGACAGACCCTAGAGATTGTTGCTCCATAAACCTGGCAAGGTTCAACGTTATTCCCTGAAGGGTGATTCGCCTCTGCCCTTGTAACATGGAGTCAGTTGAATCTCTTTTACATATATTTTTCTACTGTCCTCGGCATAATAGTACCTGCTCCACCTATCTAATGCCCATTCTGGTTAATAGGGTGGGTCTTCCAGATATGGTAAAAATTAAGCTGTTATTAAATGATTGCTTATCTTCGGAGTTGAAAAAGTTTTCAAAATTGTTGATGGCGTTGATAAGCCATAACTACTGAATGATGTTTTCAGTGCTATAACCAGGAGGGTGGCAGTCTGTCTGTAGCAGATGGTGGCAAGTAGACCCAAGAGAGGCTATCCAGTATATTTTATATGTTAGGCCAGTATGTTCTATGTGGGATAAATGTATTTGATTTATTTGGTTGTTATGTATCCTTATATATCATTTATCATAGGCTTATACTAACTACTGTTCTGTTTGTTGTGTTGTTGTGTTTGTGTGTGTTATGTATGCCAATAAAGGTCCTATCTCTCTCTCTCTCTCTCCTAATCTAATCATAATTTATACTTTTTCCTTGTGGGGAGGGAGAACAAAATCTGTGAACAAATAAAAATATTTAAGAACAGCTGCACTTATAATATATGTAAGGCATGAACAAATCTAGAGAGATTCTGCAACTGGCATAAATACAGTCGGTTTTTGTTATCTGCTGGGGATAGGTCTTAGAAACCCCAGTGGATACCGAATCTGCAGATAGGAATTGATATGAGTTCAGTGGAGTTGGGGGAGAGGTAACTAACATGCCAATAGCAGAGACTCTCAGAATGGTGCCCACGAATAGCATGGATAGCTTTAAAATGGTGTGGAGACCTTCAAAATAGCATGATACCTTCTGAAGGTGGCATTCTGAAGCTATCTGTGCCATTTTGAAGCTTCCCACAGCCATTTTGTAGCCATGCTACACGTGGGTACCATTCTGAAGGTTTCCACTGGCATTCCAAATGCAGTGGAGACTTTCAAAATGGTACAGATAGCTTTAAAATAGTGCCTGTGAACAGTGCAGTGATCTTGTAAATGGTCCCCTGCAAATAGTTTCTTGGATACCTCAGATAGTTTTAGGATGCCCACAGATGGCACAGAGACCTTAAAAATGTTGCGGATAGCCAAGAACAGACTGCAAATAGAGTGAGGAAAGTCGCACTTTCATTCCCTATGGATAAGCAAATCTGCTGGAACACACAAGTAACAGGTAGTGACTGTATAATAGATGCCTCTCTGTGCAAATTTGCGTGTTGCACATGCACCACCCACATTTGTAAATTGTGGAAAAATCTTACTTGTTTAAACACACACACACACACACACACACACACACACACACACACACACACACACACACACACACACACACACACCATTATTTTTGAACCTGACAAGTCAGGTATCTCAAACTGAAACAATTCAATTTTTAATGCTCAACTATTTAATGACTTCAACCTTTACAAAAAATAACCCTTTTTGCCTTAAGATTTAAAACTGGTAATTTTCATGCCATGCGAAATTTTAAAGAGTGACTGAAATAGAGGGTCTCTCTTGGTGGTTGTCATGGGAAAGTGTTTCCGCTCCATACGTGCATGTGTGGGAACATCTGCCTTATGAAAATGCATGAAGTTTCTTGGAACTTTCTGTAGCTCCTGTTGAGATCTTGATTTGTTTTTCCTCTCTTATGTGAGCATAACTTGATGGGTGATATTCCTGCTGTGATTCATGCAGCATTGTTCCACAGGGAGCTGCGGTTGCTTTTCTCCATGTGCTTTAGCTGCGTCTGAGTTGTACAAATCTAGGGATCAGATGCTTGCAGTTGCAGTGTGGTGTAGCTCAGTTGTGCTTCAGATCAACTGTTCAATGTGGTTTGCTCTGTTAATGGGGACAGTTGCTGAAACTGTGTACACGGTGCTGGGTGTGGCACTGGTGCCAAAGTGTCATTTTAAAATGCTTATAAGTTACCAGTCAGTTATGCAATTCTGTGGTGGTTTTTTTTTTTTTTAAGGCAGAGATAACATCTGTGTCAACACGGAGGAGGAGGGATCTAAAGATTAATGTGTTTGACATTCTGGCTTAAATGCATAGGCTTTTTCCTTCAGCCTCATAGCAAGAAAAAAAAAATCACAGATAATTATGTTGGTTCATTGGGGGAAAAATCAAGAAGCCATAATCTCCTAATACCTGTATTTGATCCAATCCCTCAGACACAAAATCTTCTGCAATATTTTGAATTTTCAGTTAAGCAGGATGTTAAGCAAAGCAAAAAGGGTGTGGCAGCGAAGGGCATGTTGTGAACACCCCTGGGGCTCCTGTTTTGTAACAGCCCTAAGATGGAGTGCAGCAAGAATTAAGCACATTTGCAGTGATCAACCTTGCTAGGACCTAGACAGGATCCCAGTTTGCACATAGGGCTTCTGGGTAAAGAGAAG
Organism: Tiliqua scincoides; assembly: GCF_035046505.1. Lineage (NCBI taxonomy): Eukaryota > Metazoa > Chordata > Lepidosauria > Squamata > Scincidae > Tiliqua > Tiliqua scincoides. Next base: position 73,611,408 of record NC_089822.1, read on the forward strand.
AGGAGACATAATACCTACTCCCTCACTTTAAGAATACAAAGTTCAGCAGTTTTCCTCTTCCTTCCCCCACTTTGTATTTGATGATACTGCTTTGTTTAAATTTAGCAACATCTTAAATTGAACTAAAGTATGAATAAAGAGCAGGGAGAGATAAGAATAGCCTCAGACAACCAATAGTAAAGCTAGAGAAGCATTAAGGGTAGAGATCTTGTCTAGAAATCTTGTTTGCTGGAGATGGTTACCAGTAAATCTGTTTGAAAAGAAGTTGTCTTTATCCATTTCTAGTAATATGAGTAGGTTGTTGGAGGGTAGGGTAGGGTTGTATCAATGATACAATTAAGAAATGTAGTCCTGTACATGTCCTGAGAATAAGTCCCATTGCACATGCATAGGATATACCATTAGGGTATTTTATTATTTCATTAAAGAAAGGAAAAGAGAGCATGCAAAATCCAGGCAACATGAAGTTTTCAAACAAACGCAAATTAGACAGTAGTTTCTAGCTCTAACTAGGATTTCTGAAAGACTGTTTGGGCCACTAGTTACAACTACTTGTAACAGAATTTTGGGTTTTCACTGTGTGCATAAAGGGTGTCTCCAAAAATGAGCACACATTTTAATGAGCTTAATTCGAACATACAGCATTGTAGAAAACCTGCAACACTCAAGCATCTAAGGAAAGTATTTGAAGAACCATCCCAGCGCGCACATTGGTGAAGTCTGCAGGTTCCTTAGTCAGTTCTGTCAGCAGTGTACAGATACCAGTGGGGAACATTTCAAGTGCTTGGTTTAATTCATTAACTAATTAACTGGGTCAAGCAGTCCGTTCTGTGTACACCATATGTGTATACAGGTTGAGCCTCATTATTCTAATGGGTTCTGTTCTAAGCACTCAGGTGGATGGCAAAAAGCGCAGTATAGCAAATCAATTTAAAAAACAAAGTTTCTTTGCTCCGGTGATTTAAAAACAGCCTTGCTGACTTTTGTAATGTAAGGTAAGAGTCATTGAGAAGATAATCCATCTATCAGTCCTCCTCTAAGCATTTACAAAGGCGCTTCACTCAGCCCCTCCCTTCACCAATGCAAAGTGATCACCTTTCTTTCACGTGCTCAGGGGGAAGGGAGGGGTCGCCTGGAGAGAGAAGGATTGATGGATTGTCAGCCAGCTGCCCCCTCTCTCTGTTTCATTAAGGAGGCTATTGTTAAAGGACTGTTCAGTTTTTAAAACTGATTTTAAAGGGATGCATTTTTCCCCTTCTCCACGGATCAGCACATTATTTCTCATTTGCAGGGGTCATTCATGTTGAGTCAAATCCGTGTGCGTGTCCATTAAGAAGAATACACAGATTCTTCTTAATGACTCTTAACTTAGAGTCAAAAGGTCAGCAAGGCTGTTTTTCAATCACTGGAGCAAAGAAACTTTGTTTTTTAAATTGATTTGCTATAGTGCGTTTTTTTAAATCCACGTGAGTGCTTGGACCGGAACCCACGCAAATAATTAGTCTCAACCTGTATAAAAAATCCATATATAACAAGACTGGACCTGTATGCTTGAATTATAGCATAATGATCTTGACACTATAAAGTGTGAGTACATTTCTTGAGACATCCTATGTGTATGTACGTCTACACACGCACAGAAAATCTAACCAAAATGTGAGATTTAGGTTAAGCAAAATCTTAAATTTAATCAAAGTATGATATTTAAGTACTGTAATCTATAATTCAGTATTAAACTCAATAGGTGTAACCAGTGTTTGAGCTTGTCATCATTTTAAGAAAGGGGGAAAAAAAATCTGATCCTTATAAATACTATCAAGAAATGAGATATAAAAATTCTTATAGATACAGTCAAAATACAGGCAGTTCTCAGTTTACATAGTGGTTATTTTCCTGGCATATCACACACACATATTAAATAATGTAAACAGGCTTTCCCATAATGCAATTGGGTTAGGGAAATTTGCTTGCTGCTTCTCCTGCTATCAAGCTTACCCCCATGCAGAATTCTCACACTCTACACATCTGCACTCCTCCACTTTGCCTGAGTTCAGGCACAGAATAATTCTGTTTTCAGCTCACTGGAAACCCCCTCTGTGCAAATTGTGCTTAAGGTAGAAATTAGAGAATTGTCGGCCAAGTAAACAAATGACAGTACAGTAGCACCCTAGTATCCCAAAGGAATAAGTTCGAAGACCTACCACAGGTGCCCCAAACCCCGTACATAAACAGTAGTACAGTATTTGCAAAAGGAATAAGCCCCATAGGCATCCTACCTGACTGATGGGCTGGTTGGCTGTTTCCATATTTATTGCTTCTGTGGGCTGGAGGAAGCCATTGGGTGAGGTGTTGAGATCTACTTTTGAGGAGGAAGGAAGAAGAACTTTCTGTAACTTTAAAAAAATATTTTTGATCCACGGATAATTGAAACGGTGAATACAGGGCCCACGGATATGGGGGGGTCTTCTATAGTAAGATTGTCTGCAACTGTTTAGGACTACTTGTAGTAAGAACAATTTGAATATGGAAGAAATTGATATCAAGTTAGTGACTCTGAATTTCAGTGTTTAAAATTTTGAATTTGTATTCTTCCTTTACTCGTCCTCAGCTCAGCAGCCATTGAGAGAAGATACGATCATTTGCAGTTCAAAAATATGCATTGGAATGGCCCCTCTTTTGCTTTCAGAATCAATGAGAAGCTAGCTTCTCTGCTGATAGGGATGTCTACTTGGGAGAAGGAAGTAGTCAGGAGTGAATGTGAAGGACTGCATTCAAGCCGAATAAGAAATGCTTTGGAGATGAGCATGGGGCATGCTGTATCAGGACCAGGTTAGTCTTTCTAGAGACAGGACCCTTAGCAGGAGGACAAAAGGTAAGACAACAGTAGGTCCGAAGAGTGGAGACAGATGGCAAAACGAAACTTTAATATATAAATTCCAAAGAATTTCTGAGAAATGGGAAGAGAGGTGGTGGAGTGTATGTAATTAGCTTGCAGAGTCCTTAAGAGGTGCTGAACTTAGTATGTGTGATTTCAAAATTGGCCCTAGGCAAATTGCACTTCCAGTATTAATTTGTAAATTGCACTATGGGCAGATTAAAAACGGGCAAATTAAGCGCATAAATTGAGAGCTACTAGTACTGCAAATTAAAGATAATCGAGCTATAAACTCATATCCCTATTCACAGTAAAGAAAAAATTGTTTTCCTGAGATGAGTTTATATTCCTGTACTTTCAGGTCCAAATAATAATGATTGTCTTTTTTGAATACTAGGTTATTTTATGCATTATAGCCATTTCATTAACCTTCCATTGGAAGGCAAGTATAGTTGCCTTCCAATACTTACCTAAATTAATCGTCGCTGTTGTAATCATATGAAATAATAAAGGTTTTTTTGAATTGGGGACTTTATCACAAATTTGTGAAACGGCCACATCCAGACTGAATTTAATACTCAGTTTCCAAAATTAATATTGCTATCTGCTTCACAAACTGCTGTGTTGTGTTTCAGGACCTCTAATAATGGGGAAAAAATCTGCCATTTGAACACGTTTCCATCAGGCATTACTACATTTTGAATAAATTTTTGAATGTCTTAAGTGTGATAGGTACAGAAACTTATAACCTTCTAACAATTTTCTTTTAAAGCCGAAGAGATTGTATGCTTGGTTATGCCAGACCAAATAATATTACAATCTTGCAAAGTAAGATTAAAATATCTGGCCATTTAATCACAAAATGAACCTCAGGTATGATATGATGGTGCAGTAAGATCTGGTAAATGGCAGATAAAGCATGTCTAGTCTTGCATTTAAGCAGTTTTTCAAATAGTGCTAATGGCTTTGTAAAACATGCAGTCCGACTAATTCATGGAGATAATAGTGTATCTGCTGATGTTGTTAGAAAGATGGGGAAAACTCCTCAGTATCTTCTAGCAAACGATTATTGGTAACAATTTGATTATTAACAATCTGTTCTTAATAGAATTCTTAAATTTTAACCCAACTAGAAAATAAACCCCCACCCCAGTGAAAAAGTTCTTTGAGATAATATGAAAACTGTATGTTTAGTGTGATGTTTTGCAGTAACCTTTTCACCTATGCAAATGCAATGATGTTGCGATTTTGAGGAGCAAACTTACCAGCTCTCCCTTCCTTTCATGTAAATGTGTGTTAGGACTGAAAGGTACAGAATGTCAAAAGTTCACTTTTGTTAATAGCACCTAGGTTTGTACATGGCATCTTTGCAAATGTTGGAGTGTGTGTTTGTGTGGGTGGTATTTCTCCTCCTAGTTTGGCTGGAAATTTTCCCTTATTTTAGTTCTTGTCAAATAGCTGATGACACTATTTTTGACACTTGTCAAATAGCTGATCACACTCTTTTAGAACAGTGTTCCACAATATACGTTTTCAACCTCAAGTTCTAAAACCATTTCACCAGAGCAGGGAATGGGTTGATTTGCAGGACTAAGGAAGCAAGTTTTTGCAGGGTAGTTCCGCAACATTGGCACTTTCACCAGGTATTTGTTAGGGGTCCATCCTCTCTTTTGGGTAGGATGGAGAAACATGGGAAAGCATTCTGTACTTGAGGGATAAGCAAGTGTGCGTTAAGGCTGTTCTTTACATTTTATATGAGAATCATTCAAGTAAGAAATCCAATGAATGAATAGCCCCTGTATATTTATTTCAGCAATTCTGGCTATGAGAACACATTTGGATAGGAATTCTTTTAAATGGAAAAAGGCACACTTTGTAATACTGTGCCTGTAGCTTGCATGGGAATTTTAAAGAGTTTTGAAACTATACCATGCTCACTGTTATGATTTTTGATAGAACAAAAGAAAACATTTTGCACTCACCACTAAATTCAAACAAGGACTTTAATTGAAAGAACTGAGGTCAGCAGTTACCAGCTGGATGCCCTCCAAATGTCTACTGTGTAATTGGAAGAGTACAGAATGGTTTTGCTGTAATCCTGATATCCAGATAGCAGATTAGACTGTGGCTGGCTCCTTGGTCGCACCTCCTACTTCCACCAAATCTTGAGGCTATAGCCCACACCTTGAGGCTGTGGTAGCCACCTGCCAATAACAGTGTACTTGAAACTGATCTGGAGCATTCCTCTTGGCAAGATGGTGGTGAAAGTAGACATGCCTAAAGAGAACAGCATGGTGCTGTGCATGGTCTTGGCAAGGTACGCTTGGTTAAAAGCACCAGAAAAGTAAATGGCAGAAGAAAAACAGATGTGCCAGAGGAATGCAGCGACTCTGAAAATGCAAAGGCTGAAGGGAATGATGATTTTTAATTTAGAAAAAAAGTCTAAATGGAGAACTGGAATTTTGCCTTGCTATAGATTTTATAAGATTTAGTAAGCAGCAAAAGAGAGGAAAAAGCACTGAAGGGAATTTCTTCAGTTGCATACATATCTTCAAGAGCATTAACATTGTGCCAAGAAAAGTGTAGAAGTTTGTGATAGTTTCAGAAAAATGATGGAACGTAAAGGAAGTCATCTCACTTATTTTTATGACAACCTCTAGTGTAATATGTATGTTCTAGTTTAGCATGTTTTTTTCCTGTTTTCTCTGCTTCTGAACGCTTAAAAGGTAACACTTGCTGCAGGCTAGGATATAATCTGTTTTGAATTTTGTGGACTGCAGTGCAGCTCATTCCCCTTGTCTGTGTAAAAATTAGAAGTAAAGCATGTAGCCTGGCCTTATGTGGATGGAAACATCCCCTTTGTTCTGTGGTGTATCTTCCCAGGTAGTTGTACATCGCAAAGACAGTATCACTCTGGTAAAGATGGATGGCCAAAATGAGTTCAGTGCCCTTTCATTTCAAACTAGAGCAGCAGACTGCTGGTGTTGACTGTATGCATGTTTACTTTTGTCTGAGTTCTAAGCCAAGTCTGCCTAGCTCTGAAAGCACATTGACATGGTAGCTACTATAACCTTGTGAACTAGTTGCTGTTTCCTTCACTTTTCTCTCTCATTGCCAAATCAGGTAGCTTCTGGAGCCATGTACAGGAGTTAATAAAGCTGTTCTTATGAAAACCCTCTTTTTTTTGTATGCCTTCAAATTTAGAAGGTGGATTATTGAATGTAGTGAGAGCTGGTATGGGAAGGTGCCAGGTAGAACACGGCAGTGGTTTATGAGAACCTTTCCTTTTGGCAGTGGAGGTCTGCTGTTCCTGAATGACAGATGGCAGAGAGAAAGGTGCCAGTACAATGCTGTGATAGTTGACAGCTCTAGCTTTAAATAGCAAAGGTCAGTATCAACCATAGCACTCTTGCAGGAGGTGCAAGCACTTGGGAAATTGGGAGTGAGAGCAGGTTTTTGCTGCCCATTTGGCCCAATCCAGGCATGTTTGGTGCAAGCCACATAATCTACTATGTATGTTTTGTTCACACAGGTTTTTTGGTATGAAAATAGATCCCTTCAGCCTGGGGGCTTAAATCTCAGTTCCCTCCCCAGAGAATCCTTTAAACCCAGAGGTAGAATGTGCTCCCCCAGTTTCAGAGTCTAGAGTTAAGGGGTCTTGATGAGTATATGCTGTCAAACTAACTTTTCTGTTCCCTTCCCTTAGGTAACCCACCATATCCCTCTCCTTAGGCATCTCATGGATAAGCTGAGGGTCTGCACCTGCTGTCTCCTTAGTTGGCCCCGTGGCCTAGCTAAGGAGAGTTAACTGTGGAAGCAGGTGTTTGTGTACATATAATTTGCTTGATTAGGAACTTGTGGCTTACATTTGGAAGGGTCACTGAGTGCAGGTGCTGGTTCTCTCAACTGCATTGCTTTTAATGGAATGTGTCTTCAGATGCATATTGCAACCTTGATATTGGTTATCTCCTGAGGTACAGTAATGCTAGAGTACCTTCATAAGAAATGTGAGTATTTAATAGTTCTCTACTATTGTCTATTTACTGGAACTTTTCTCCCATATTATGAGTGCTTGCTGTTCAGTAATACTTCGTTTCCCTGGCAAAATATCCAAAATTTTTGGTCCATTAAGAATGAATCTGAATAGCCAAACTTGTACAAACTTGTACAAGATGTTGTTTGAGTGTGAAACTGACATGGTATCCTAGTGAGTGTCTGATCTGAAAGTCAACACTGCTTTATTGAAGTACTGTAATCAGGTTGGGGGAAAGGGTTGGCTGGTATTTGGGAGCGAGTGGAAAGAAAATGGTAACGTACAAACTGAGGCTTCTGTGGCCCAAATTGTCATCAAGAGAGAAATGCATTTTTGAATTCCCATGCCACAATCCAAAAAAATCTGAATAATTCCCACCATCTTGCCCCGACTATGTGTGGCTTTCTCAAGGGAAGATCTGACTACCCTTTCCAAAATTCAAAACATAGAATCACCCTACTGCCTCATAAGTCAAAATCTAAAGCAAGTATCCTAACCAAAAACTCAAAGGAAAAATTGCTCTAAGTGTAGGAAAGTGCTCCTGCCTCCAGCAAAGCTTAGTCTTATCTAAATGTAATGGAACAACTGAGAATTTTTATAATCGGGCATCTTCAATCGACCAATTGCTGGTCACTTCCAGCTCCAATTACCTCAATACCACATTAATCAACTGGCTGTTCCTTTCCAACTTCTTAAAAGGCCCGTTCCTTCAGTCTGTTTCTTATTGAGTTTTAAAATCTTCGTTTTATTGAACACAGAAGTCCAGGCATGGCTAAGGCTAAGCATTTCCTCTTCTCTGTTGGTGCTTATATATTTTGATGGCCTCTCTGTATATCCGTGCCCAGTACTGATTCTCCCTCACCAAGACTTGTGCCTGGTCAAAGCTGATCCAATGCTCCGTATTCCAAGTATGTTCAGTTACTGCTGACTTATCAGTCTACAATATCTTTGATGTTCCTTTATTCTAGTATTGACTGACCTCTTGGTGGTGCCAATGTAAACTTTACTGCACTCCCATGGAATTCTATAGACACCTGGTGTACCTCATGATTGTCTGGGATCTTTCACAGAACGTAAACACGGCTGAACCTTTCTAGTTGATTTAAAGCCTGATTTAATGTCTGCTTGTCCCAGAGTTTTGCTGATGTGGTCAGTTACCCTTGAATATAGGGTAAAATGACCCTCATCCTGTCACCCCTTGTTCTTTTACTTGCGGAACACTGCCCTTTCTGGGAACCAGAGCGCTATTAATCAATCCCTGGGGGTATCCATTTTGTTCCAATACCTTCTTGACATGGTCCAGTTCTTGTTGAAGATATTGTGGCTTGGAAATTCTTTCCACCCTTTTTGCTAACGTATTAACCAGCTCCCTTTTTTGTTTAGGATGATGGTTGGAAGTAAAGTGTAAATATCAATCTGTGTGCATGGGTTTTCTGAAAACCCTATGACCTAGGGTACCATTAATCCTTACTCCTTATTATTAGTACATCAAGGAAGTGTAGTTCACCCTCCTTTTCCATGCCTACCATAAATTGTATTAAGCGATGTATACTCTGTATGCTAAAATGGGTTGTGACGGAAAAGTTAACATTGGGGTGATCAGGTAAAATCAGAGCAGGCAAAGCCTCTGCTTGTCACCATGTTGCTAGGCCTGAGCTACAAGGCCCAGCTGCAACCAAGAGTGCTCATTAGCACATACCAGGTCTGGGAGAACTGTGGAGGCGGCCACTTCACAGGGCTCTCAGATAAGGTACCAGGCTGCTAAATTGTCTCCAAGGCTGCTTGTTTAGCAACAAGGTGCAGCTGTGAACTTTTTCAGGTTGGGGGGGAGTCCACCATGAGAGAGAAGGCTTGTGGCACGTCCATGGCTGGATCCGAGTTCTAATTGGTGGATGGGTCAGGAGACCTATAAAGGTGGAAGGAAGTAGCTTTCCTTTGTATTAGTTCATCTCTGGCCAAGGGGGGGGGGGCCTGAGCTTTTGACCATTCTGCCAAGATGGACCCGCCTTGACTGCAGCAAGGATGGGTTGGACTGGAACTCTGAAAGTGTAGTGAGTGATAGTTTGAGTTAGGAGTTAGCTGAGTGTTGCTCTGATGCAGTGCCTGTCTATATAACTATTTCTTTAACTTTCTCTTCAATAAAATCCTATCTATTACAGCTGACTGGATTATTGGACTGATGGAACAAAGGGACTTGATTGTGAGAGCTAATCCAGAGATGATTGGTATGTAAACTGGAAACCCCAGTAACAGAGACCTGCTCCTGGGTTCAAGCGGAGTCAGGGAGGCTCAGACTGGAGCATGGCTCAGAGGGGTTTGCTAAACTGACCGGGCTATCAGGTTTGGAAGCTCTTATGGTTAAAGAGCAATTGGCAACTGAAACAGGAGAAGCGTGAGCGGTGTTAAGTGGCTGGATGGGTTTACGGCCAGTTAATTACCTTTAGGGGCAATAAGCGGACTTCACAACACTCTGGGGAGGGTCGTGGAGGACGTCGCATGGGTAATGGCTGTTGAAAGGAATGGATTGTGGATTTTGGCTAGCGTTGAACAATGTCCCTTTTATTCATATGTGAACTATGGGGGCACAGCTGTGTTGAGTTTTTACCGCACCAAGTTCAGCTAATTGTAGTAGTTCACAGCTAATAATACTGGACTTTACAAACAAAAAACAGTTTGTAGCATAGAGACAGAAAGGGGAAGTAAGGAGCAGGTGAGAGCAGTAAACAGTAGTTGGTGCAGGTGGCTAAGTGATGAACTACAGAGCTAATGAGGTGACTTGGGGTTCGGAGGACCCACGACTTGCATGGTAAGGAGCAAGGGGGGCTGACTTTATAACTGCAAGATCGATGAAAAATGCAAGACCTCTTACTGGATGTGTTTTGGAAAACACCTTCCTTGGAGGTTAAATTCATATTGCTAAAAGAAAAATTGTAGCTGCTTTTGCAAAGCACAGAAAGGCCTCAGAATGTGATCTGTTCTCTTGGAAGTGAATTCACATTCACATAGCTTTCATTTTAGCATTCACTTGTTTTTTGCATATCTGGCAAGGTGCCGCTTCAGCTCCTTGAAGGATCTTGTGTTGAGACTTGAGACCCACTTCAGCCAGCAATCCTGGCTGACCCGTGAGAATGAGCTTATAAAAGAACAGCTTCAGAAATAGTTGACGATGGAGGTGACTGATATGGAACAGAGAGGCACGGACTGCCAAAGCACTGCTTCAGATCCTACACTGTGGTTTTCAAGACCACACTTGGAGTAACTGGTGACGTTTATGTACTGCTGGTAAACCATCAAGGAAAGGTGGAAATTCTTGAAGATTGTCATATACTAGCTTTCCATTTCATTTGCTGATTTTTCAGCAGTACAGGGTTTTGTTTTTTAAAAAGAGACTTGATTGAAGCTATAATATGTTCTTTGGTGATTTAAAGAGCTAAAAGAGACAGAAAAGTTACTGTTTGGAAACTTGTAGAAACTGGACTTTGTGGTTTATGTTCTGCTGTTGCAATTTTGTGGCAAGACTGAAAGCCTTCAACTTGCAAAACAAAGCCATTGGGGGTGGGAGCAGGAATAAAATACCAGTTCTGGATCAGCATATGGTTTCCCAGGAAAGAGTTTCAGTATCTGATTTTGAAGTTTCTTTAGGTTTCTCTTCTTCATTGCACTTTCACTTTATCCAAAAAATTACTTTTTCAGCATTGCCAATTAGTTCTGCCTTTGTGGTAACAGTCATGGATTCTTTCAAAGTAAGGACTGCAAAGGACAAACTCCTTGTTACGTGCAAATTTGTCTAAGAAAGCCTCAGTGACAGTTTCTTTAAAACTAACTAGCGATTTTGGGAGGGTATGATCCTTGATAGTAGTGGAAGACCTAACCCAGTGGTTCTCAAACTCTCTGGGAGGGTTTGAGAGCCACTAAGTTCTTGTATGGGCGGGAGGGGGGAGGCAGCAGGGGCGGGGGAAGGCAGCGGCACGATCCCCAGGATTGCGCTGCTCAAGGGGGCTGCAGGGGTTTGGGTACACGCACCCAAGCCCCTGCAGCCTACCGGGAGTGTGGGGAGCCCGGTGCGGCCTTTGGCAGGGCTCCCGGCAGCAGTGAAAGTAAATGCAGAGCAATTGTGAGCTGCTTTCACTGCTGCGGAGAGCGCTGCCAAAGGTCGCACTGGGCTTCCTGCACCCCCGGGAGGCAGCAGGATCTTGGGCATGTGTACCCAAGCCCCTGCAGCCCTCCTGAGCGGCGCAATCCTGGGGATCATGCCGCTGCCCCCTCCCTGCCTCCAGACTGCCCCTGCCCCTTAAGGGCCTGCAGGCTGGTGTGTCGTGACACCCCAGTTTGACAAGCCCTGACCTAACCCTTTCCAGATTGTCCATTTTCTACTCTCTCCCCCCTGTAGTTTCCCATTCATGAATTCCAGATGCATGGTTATCCTTGCATATATTACATCTATGTAACATGTGGTGTACCTTTAAGTTGGCTGCTTGGTACATTTTAATGGTTTCCTTCCTGTAAGGTGGTCAAAGTGGAATATTTGTGAGGAAGGGTAGATCAGGAAATAGTGACTTGCTCAAGAGCCCCATAATGGTGGTAAATCTGAACTCAAACTTTCTATATTCAAGTCTGATACATTAGGTACTGCACTGCAGGTATAAAAAACCCAATCTCTGCCTAATTTATGTTTGGTTGATTGCCTCTACAACCTTTTTCTCTGCATGATCTTAAGAATGTTGCTACTAAATGCAGAGCAATGGATTTAAATGCAGAGCTTGAGATACCTTGGCAGAAGTGGAATAATTTGTATGTTTTCTATTGTTTATGCTAAAATGTTCAGAGTTGTTGCATTTCTACACCTTTAAACTGTGAGAGTAAATAATCAACTATTCATAGTGAAATGTATATTAGAAAGAGAGAAGAATTAAAAACACTAAGCATAAGGAGAGCTATTAGAACGGCATTTATTAATGCAGCTGTTCTGCAGTTTGCATACAATTTCTTTCTCTTCCATTATGGCATATGGCTCTATGGAGAATGGGACCCCTTCACCCTCGTAGGAAAGCCCTATGTGTATGTACAATGGTGGTGACTTTTCTTTGACTACTATAGCCTTCTGTTATGATCTCTGTAATCTTCATATTCATGAGAGAGGCTTAACAGCAGATGTATATTGAAAACACCAGTGTGCTGGTGCTCAGCTCTGTTGGAAGAAAGGGCAGCCCCCCCCCCCCAAAAACCTGCATCTTGCAGGGTCTGCTTGTATCTGTCCATCTGGCTAATGTGAAGTGCACACGGTCCCTCACCAAAGGCTACTGAAAAAACTCCACAGTCAGGGAATTAGAGGACAGGTCCTCTCGTGGATTGAGAACTGGTTGGAGGCCAGGAAGCAGAGAGTGGGTGTCAATGGGCAATTTTCACAATGGAGAGAGGTGAAAAGCGGTGTGCCCCAAGGATCTGTCCTGGGACCGGTGCTTTTCAACCTCTTCATAAATGACCTGGAGACGGGGTTGAGCAGTGAAGTGGCTAAGTTTGCAGACGACACCAAACTTTTCCGAGTGGTGAAGACCAGAAGTGATTGTGAGGAGCTCCAGAAGGATCTCTCCACACTGGCAGAATGGGCAGCAAAATGGCAGATGCGCTTCAATGTCAGTAAGTGTAAAGTCATGCACATTGGGGCAAAAAAATCAAAACTTCACATATAGGCTGATGGGTTCTGAGCTGTCTGTGACAGATCAGGAGAGAGATCTTGGGGTGGTGGTGGACAGGTCGATGAAAGTGTCGACCCAATGTGCGGCGGCAGTGAAGAAGGCCAATTCTATGCTTGGGATCATTAGGAAGGGTATTGAGAACAAAACAGCTAGTATTATAATGCCATTGTACAAATCTATGGTAAGGCCACACCTGGAGTATTGTGTCCAGTTCTGGTCGCCGCATCTCAAAAAAGACATAGTGGAAATGGAAAAGGTGCAAAAGAGAGCAACTAAGATGATTTCGGGGCTGGGGCACCTTCCTTATGAGGAAAGGCTACGGCGTTTGGGCCTCTTCAGCCTAGAAAAGAGATGCCTGAGGGGGGACATGATTGAGACATACAAAATTATGCAGGGGATGGACAGAGTGGATAGGGAGATGCTCTTTACACTCTCACATAATACCAGAACCAGGGCACATCCACTAAAATTGAGTGTTGGGCGGGTTAGGACAGACAAAAGAAAATATTTCTTTACTCAGCGTGTGGTTGGTCTGTGGAACTCCTTGCCACAGGATGTGGTGCTGGCGTCTGGCCTAGACGCCTTTAAAAGGGGATTGGACAAGTTTCTGGAGGAAAAATCCATTATGGGGTACAAGCCATGATGTGTATGCGCAACCTCCTGATTTTAGAAATGGGTTATGTCAGAATGCCAGATGCAAGGGAGGGCACCAGGATGAGGTCTCTTGTTATCTGGTGTGCTCCCTGGGGCATTTGGTGGGCCGCTCTGAGATACAGGAAGCTGGACTAGATGGGCCTATGGCCTGATCCAGTGGGGCTGTTCTTATGTTCTTATAGGCCAGGGTTGGTGTCTTACATTGTTGGGAGTGGCCTAAAGGGAAGAGAGGATCTTGATGCCCTTCCCCATGCTCTGTAAAGGAAGAGAGCTAGATTGAGATGGCAATTTATACCAGTGCTTGTGGAATGCTGCTTTGCCTCCACAGACCCTGGAAGTGAACAGAGGATCTGCACCTAAGCACCTGTGTCTAGCTATGGAAAAGTCTCTAGGTAGCCGGCTTTGTTACTTCATTGCCTCTAATACAAGACTTGATTTTTGTCTAAGTACCGTACAGGTTGAGTCTCATTATTCGCTTGGGTTCTGTTCCAAGCACTCACTTGGATGGCAAAAAAACTGCACTATAGCAAATCAATTTAAAAAACAGCTCCAGTGATTTAAAAACTGCCTTACTGACCTTTGTGTTTTAAGAAAGAGTCGTTAAGCAGACAATCCTTCAGTCTCTTGCAGTGTTCTTAGAAAGGCTTCACTGGGACCCCTCACTTCACCAATGCAAAGTATCTTTCTTTCACCTGCTCAGGGGGAAGGGAGGGGTCTTGGGCTGAAGCTGCCTGAAGAGAGAAGGATTGATGGATTGTCAGCCTGCTGAGCGCTCTCTCTCTTTCTCTCTCTCTTTCTCTCCTTGTTAAACTACTGTTTTTCTTTAATTTAAAGTGCGCTTCTCATTGCTTTGAGAGAGAAAAATCTATGGATGATTAGGTTATACCTGTAATGGCTTGACTGACTCTCTGCAACACTCTCTCTGCAACAGTAAGAAAAGTGATTTGTTTAAAACTGTGATTTTTAAAGGGATGCATTTTTCCCCTTCTCCAGGGATCAGCACATTCTTCTCATTTGCAGTGGCCATTCCTGTTGAGTCAAATCCGTGTATAAAAAAATCTGTATAACAAGGCTGGTCCTGTACCTATTTTTTGCTTGGTTGAATGTTATTTACTTTCACTTTAAAAAATATTTTCAATAAGCTGTTTTATATTTGAAAATGTCTCTGCCCTGTTTCAGTCAGACCAGAGCAGAGAGTTTTTCCTCTTGCTCTTGGTTGCTTGTGACAGCACTGCAAGGTTGTGTGTGTGTTTGTGTCATTGGCATCCTTCAGTCTCAGAAGACTATGGTATCGCACTCTGAAAAGTGTTTCTGGGACAGCAACTGGTGTGGCTGAAAAGGTCAATTCGGGAGTGACAATCCCTTCCACACTGGGAGCAAATGTAGTCTGTGCCTGGTATGTCTCCCTGGCTATGGGCCTTCCTTCTTTGCCTCAGTCTGTTGGGCAAGTGTCTCTTCAAACTCAGAGAGGCCATGCTGCACAGCCTGCCTCCAAGCGGGCTGCTCAGAGGCCAAGGTTTCCCACCTGTTGAGGTCCATTCCTAAGGCCTTCAGATCCCTCTTGCAGATATCCTTGTATCGCAGCTGTGGTCTACCTGTGTTTGTGTATAGAGGCGCAAAGGAGCTAGGATGAGCTAGGTTAGTTGACTCCCAGCTGCTTTTTCAGCAACTGGCTTCTGTGATGAGGGAACTCTGGAATTTGGGCATGCTTAGATGGAAGGAAGGTAGTGGAAGGCCACCCCCTCTTGAGTGGGGGATGATTTTTCTTACTGGCTGCAACAACTAGTTTTTCTGGGACTGCCTGTGTCAAGTTGCCTCAACTATCACAACCACCCCAGAAGATACCCAGAGGTATGCAGGCATGAGGACTAGGATCAGGTATGAGTGCTGCATGCCTTGTTTTTTCCCCGTCTCTGCACAGTGGGCTTTCAGTTCTTAAGTGTGTTTCTCTCTCTTAATTCAGCATGTTTCCATTTCATCAGTCAAAAAAAAAAATCTGGCTGTGTTAGAGGGTTTTTGTTAAGAACTTGGGTTTTTAGAACGGGTTTTTAGAACAACTTTTGACATTCTTGTAAGATTTTGGTTCCCATCTACAACTGTGAAAGGCCCATACAGTCTCTTTGTAAGTGCTGTATCCTTTTAATATGCAGACCTTTAGTGTTATGCAGAGAACTTGATCTAACTAATTACCATAACTGTGTGCAGGTATCTGTCCACAGACTTTAAAAAAAGAGTATCAGTGATCCAGTGATGTAGTTTTGGGCAAATTTTCTAGTTAAATGGATACAATTTGGCCATATGCTTAGCTGTCGATGTACTTTAAACCAGTTTTGAAATTAGACCCCAAATCCTTATGTTTTTCTATTCAGTGTGGTCATGGTATGTTTGTATACTAGAAGACTGAGAACAAATGCTAACTGCATTCTAACATTGTGTTTGCTTTAACAAAATTGGCTGCAGTGAAATATTCAGATGATAAATGAGCAAATACATGGATGTTTGATTTGGATGTGAAGATGACTTGCATCACTGGCCAGTGTGTTATAATTTCCTAGAAAGGGTGTGTCATGGCTGCTGTGGCAGTTGCACTTGGGACAGTAATGCTGCTGTTTGAAAACCTGGAGACTTATCACCAAGGTCTTCCCCAATCATTTGAAAATGTTGATGGTCCCTAACCAAATGTTTGGGATGATGGTCTCATAAGGGAATAAGCTGCCTAGCGAACTCAGATAATCTTGTGCTCATACAGTGTTTCAGGAAGAAATTGGGCAAGCATGTGTGGATGACTGCTTTAGGCATAGGAAACCTTGATCTTGGGGAGGTTATGTATAGAATGACTTGCAGTACACTTTTCAACTCTTGCAGCAATTCACTGCTGTGTACCCCATGTGGCTGCAGTAATTGCAAAAACAGGAGTGGCCCATTTTGGTCAGTGATGGATTTTACTGGTTTCACAGTTATGACACCCCATTACCCTCATATGTCTGACGTGAGGTGAGAACATGTGCTAGATTGAAGCAAATGATTCTGCCGTTCAGGGTCATTGGCTCTGCGTTTATAGAACATCCAACTGCCTTGACAAATACAGTTGCCCATTTTTATGGTCATTGTGCTGTATACATCCTGCACTGAGGTAGACTGAAACCTTTGAAAGCATTTTCTGTTGGGAAGCTTCACAATATGGGAATATTACTGGAATGGACAAGTTACTTCAAAATGAAGTTTTAAGTAATAGTGATGTGTGTAAAGATTTAATGACGTGTGAACTGTTGTATTATTGTTACATTAGATCATGCATAGTAACTGGAGTAACTAGTCCTCCTCACCCCAGCAGTATCTCTTCTAGTAGATGTCTGCTGGTGTTCTTTTGCATTTTTTTTTAGATTGGAAGCTCTTTTGGGACAGGGAACCATTCGTTATTTGATTTTCTCTGTAAACTGCTTTGTGAACCTTTTGTTGAAAAGTGGTTTATAAATACTGCTGTTAGTAATAATAGTATAGCTAGTGTTTGTCAGCAGCATACTTTAAGCGGGGGGGGGGGAGAGGAGGAGTGTTTACTTTTCAGATCCCTGGCTTGTTTTTGTGGTTTTCAATTTTTTTCAAGCTGTGTTTATAGAGATACTTTTATCTCAGCTTGCAAGTTGTCCTGTATCTGTGTTACAGGCTGGCTGCCTCTTCAGATATCCAGCAAGTGGAATGTATTGTAGCTCAATGGCCCCATGGGGGGGGGAGGTAGAATAAACTACCACGAAACTTCTATGTCTTGTACTTTTTTGTCAAGTGTAGATGCAACAGTTGATGGCTTTTTCCCTGCCATGCTTTGTCAGAAAGAGTTGAACGGCAGCAGCCAACAGTTTGGCCATCTTTTCAGGGAAGGTGTAAAAAAGGCAAGATGTTTCGTATTCAGAATGTGTCTATAAAAGTAGCCTTATTAAACAGATCTGTCTGTGTGATCTATTTGAAAGTCTTATAGGAAGGAAACATTTCTCAAGTGATTTCAGGGAGGCTCAGTCTTGAGCTTTTGGGAAGCTTCTGCCCTCTTGTGCATGGAAGGTTAGATAATCCAAATTCTTCAAGGGACAGGGATACTCCAAGGTTCCTCAGACTTGCCTCTCCTATGGGTGGTGCACAGAGACTTCGCTTGGCTCTGCTGGGTGACCCATCTCAGCAGCAGACAAACATCCACTTAACATAGACACGCTTCTGTCTGCTGCTGCCCCAGCAGCTTGACAGAAGAAGAATGCTGTTCATTGCCTGCCATGGGCCAAATTCAGCACTGTAAGAGTGCTCAAAGTGAGAGTGGAGAGATTGTCCTCCACTTCCAGTTTTGCGGAGGCAGAGCGCAGTCACTCCACTCTCTTTCCCTGACCTGGGGAGCCCTGCAGGCGCTCACGCAGGGCTCCCCGCACCCAGGGGCAGCTGTTGCAGGGACTGGAGGGTGCACCCCAGTCCCTGCAGCCCCCTGATCGATGCAATCCTGGGGATTGTGTTGCTGCCTTCCCCTGCTACCTCCCCCCCTGTCCCCGCAAAGACTTACTGAGGGTTTCATACTCCCTGAGAGTTTGAAAACTGCAGCTTTAAGGTGATATCTTCTGTTGGATGTAGATTATGCAGACTTATGAGTTTTCAGAACCTTTTTACAACTTGACTTGATTGTGAGCCAATTTTGCTGCTATTCAACATAAGGTGCTGTTTATAACAATAGCTAATCTTTGAAACCATGGTAATAGTTTTAAGGAGAAAAGTTTCCCCAGGCTCCAGCTGCAAGTGAAATAAAGAGAAATTTATTCCTTATCAGGGCTAATTGCATTTAAATGTGTTGTGGCTGCTTACTGGGGCCTTTTGTGGTTAGCTATCCTTGAGAATACGCAGAGTATGTTCTGGGCATGAGCAACAGCAGTTGAGAAGAACTGTACCTGTTTGTGAGGGAGTAGGAGACTTTCAGGCACCTGAAGCTGGTGGAACCAGAGGAGCAAAGGTCATGGTCAAGAGTGTACAGATGTAAACACATCTGGCTTATCTCTTTGGATGACAACCAGTGAGGACAAGGTCCTTGTAATAGTATTATGAGACTGTGATTTCAGGTAAAGCATTGCATTAAGCCTTGGAACTGTTTGTACCATTTTGGAGTGCAGAATTTTAAACTATGTTTAAAACCAGTTTCATAGATGCCCAAACAAACTTCATCCTCATTTTCCTTCCCTGCTTTTGATTTATTGTGAAGTGTCTGTGCAGACTGCTTCTGTCTGCCAAGTTGATTTGAACTGGCTAGTCGGTCATCCATTACTGCTTTGGAAAGCTGTGAGTGGAGTAGGAAGGGCATGCCTGGAACAGTACCATTTTGAGCTTGATTGAACATTGTTGCTTGATTTCCCTTCTGGAGAGTGAACATCCATAGTGAAATTCCTATGTTGAAAAATATCTTAACATGTAATAAAGGTGAAACCCTCCATGTAGATTGTAATGTGCAGTGATCCTGTGAATGGGAGTATATTTATGCACAATACAGCTATACGCTTGCTGTGGGGCTCATCCATTTTGCCCCTCACCTGTCTGTTCCAAGAAGATGGGATAATACACTGTTAAGAACATAAGAACAGCCCCACTGGATCAGACCATAGGCCCATCTAGTCCAGCTTCCTGTATCTCAGAGCGGCCCACCAAATGCCCCAGGGAGCACACCAGATAACAAGAGACCTCATCCTGGTGCCCTCCCTTGCATCTGGCATTCTGACATAACCCATTTCTAAAATCAGGAGGTTGCGCATACACATCATGGCTTGTACCCCATAATGGATTTTTCCTCCAGAAACTTGTCCAATCCCCTTTTAAAGGCGTCTAGGCCAGACGCCAGCACCACATCCTGTGGCAAGGAGTTCCACAGACCGACCACACGCTGAGTAAAGAAATATTTTCTTTTGTCTGTCCTAACCCGCCCACCACTCAATTTTAGTAGATGTCCCCTGGTTCTGGTATTATGTGAGAGTGTAAAGAGCATCTCCCTATCCACTCTGTCCATCCCCTGCATAATTTTGTATGTATCAATCATGTCCCCCCTCAGGCGTCTCTTTTCTAGGCTGAAGAGGCCCAAATGCTGTAGCCTTTCCTCATAAGGAAGGTGCCCCAGCCCCGTAATCATCTTAGTCGCTCTCTTTTGCACCTTTTCCATTTCCACTATGTCTTTTTTGAGATGCGGCGACCAGAACTGGACACAATACTCCAGGTGTGGCCTTACCATAGATTTGTACAACGGCATTATAATACTAGCTGTTTTGTTCTCAATACCCTTCCTAATGATCCCAAGCATAGAATTGGCCTTCTTCACTGCCGCCGCACATTGGGTCGACACTTTCATCAACCTGTCCACCACCACCCCAAGATCTCTCTCCTGATCTGTCACAGACAGCTCAGAACCCATCAGCCTATATGTGAAGTTTTGGTTTTTTGCCCCAATGTGCATGACTTTACACTTACTGACATTGAAGTGCATCTGCCATTTTGCTGCCCATTCTGCCAGTGTGGAGAGATCCTTCTGGAGCTCCTCACAATCACTTCCGGTCTTCACCACTCGGAAAAGTTTGGTGTCGTCTACAAACTTAGCCATTTCACTGCTCAACCCTGTCTCCAGGTCATTTATGAAGAGATTGAAAAGCACTGGTCCCAGGACAGATCCTTGGGGCACACTGCTTTTCACCTCTCTCCATTGTGAAAATTGCCCATTGACACCCACTCTCTGCTTCCTGGCCTCCAACCAGTTCTCAATCCATGAAAGGACCTGTCCTCTAATTCCCTGACTGTGGAGTTTTTTCAGTAGCCTTTGGTGAGGGACCGTGTCAAACGCCTTCTGAAAGTCCAGATATATAATGTCCACGGGTTCTCCCACATCCACATGCCTGTTGACCTTTTCAAAGAATTCTATAAGGTTCGTGAGGCAAGACTTACCCTTACAGAAGCCTTGCTGACTCTCCCTCAGCAAGGCCTGTTCGTCTATGTCAGGGGTGCTCACACTTTTTTGGCTCGAGAGCTACTTTGAAACCCAGCAAGGCCCGGAGATCTACCAGAGTTTTTTTTACAATGTTCGCGCCATTATAACATATAACATTTATGTGTATAATGTATGCTGGTGTACCTTGAGCCCCACTGAGTATAACAGGACTTACTCCTGAGTAGACATGCTTAGGTTTAGGCTGTGAGGCTGCAATCCTAGCCACACTTACCACCCCTGGTCTATGTGTTTTGAGATCCTATCTTTGATGAGGCATTCCACCATCTTACCCGGTATGGATGTTAGGCTGACCGGCCTATAGTTTCCCGGGTCCCCCCTCTTTCCCTTTTTAAAAATAGGCGTGACATTTGCTATCCTCCAATCTTCTGGCACCGTGGCCATTTTGAGGGACAAGTTGCATACCTTAGTCAAGAGATCTGCAACTTCATTCTTCAATTCCTTAATAACTCTTGGGTGGATGCCATCAGTGCCCGGTGACTTATTGATCTTTAATTTATCAATGAGGTCTGAAACATCTTCTCTTTTCACCTCTATCTGACTTAACTCCTCGGTCAGGAGGGGCCGTTCGGGCAGCGGTATCTGCCCGAGGTCTTCTGCCGTGAAGACAGATGCAAAGAACTCATTTAATTTCTCTGCCATCTCTAAGTCTCCTTTTATCTCCCCTTTCCCTCCCTCATCATCCAGAGGGCCAAACGCTTCTCTGGCGGGTTTCCTGCTTCTAACATACTTGAAGAAGCTTTTATTATTCCCCTTAATGTTGCTGGCCATGCGTTCCTCATAGTCTCGCTTGGCCTCCCATATCACCTTCTTACATTTCTTTTGCCACAGTTTATGTTCCTTTTTATTCTCCTCCTTGTTATCTTTGACTGGGTCATTGAATAATCATCTTGGATTATTGCAAAAAATGCAGAAATGTTGGGGGGGGGGGAATTCTTTGAACACCAGTGTTAAGGAAGCTGGAGGCTGACCAAGGGAAGTAATAATTACTGTTACCCACTGTTAGTGCTTGGCGCACCCTGTGCTCCCTGCTTCACTAATCTACTCTGTCAGTGGCTGAATGGAGGGGAAAGATCTACTGCCCACCTTCTCAAGCCAAAGAAATCAGGCAGAGGGAAGCTGTTTGGAGGAAAAACCTCTTCTTTGGGAGAGCACTGAACCTAGGGGTTCTTGTTTAAACTAAAATTACAGTAGCACCCAATGAGTGTTCAGATGGGACAACCCACTGAACTGCAAGTAAATATGGACTGAGCAGGCAAACATAACCAGTTTGTTGAAAACGCGAAGTAAAGAGAATTAACCAAGATGGGGAAGGGGTGGAAAGGAGTACAAGTAGCTGATAAATGGAGATGTTTGTTTCCAGTGAGTAAGTCTTACTGAACACAATGAGCTTACTTTTGAGTAAAATAAAGAATGCTGTTTTCAAACTCCTCTACTGATGAAAAATGCCTAGACTTGGCTGGATGGCCACAAATGGAGAACTTGATAAAATTGGATGCAGTAACTAGAACTGATAGGCAGAGGGAGCAGCGCATGTGTAAAGCACTTGAAGCCTCAGTGCATTGCTACACTGGGGAAGTTTGCAGGCTGGCTGATAGTAGAAAGAGCTAGGGAAAACTTGTCTAACTAGAAATACAACCCTTCTTGCAAGCTACCTGCACTGTCCCCAAGATCCTGGTCTTTTACACTTACTGGGAAAGTAAGTGGGTGTACCTTCTGTGATCCAGCTTTAGATTCCTGTGGCAGACCTTTCAAAGTACATCCAAGTGTCCTTAATCTTAAGAAAGCTAGGTTTAGTTATGCCATTGGGTTACTTGGTTAGATGAAGGGAAACCACCTGACTTTACCTAGGCAAAGTGGGCTTCACTGCCCAGCTGTTAGTCACATGCCAACCTCAGCAGGAGGATTAGCTAGGAACTGTCATCTTTGGGCAAAGTCTAGAACAGGGGTGTCAAAAAGGCCTGAGGGCCAAATGTAACCCCTAGAAGCAATTTATCTGCACCCCATTTATAATTGGGTTCCAGTATAATAATTGGGCTCTGTCATATCTTGAAAATATGATTTGCACATTTTCTTTTCTGTCATTTGCAGCTAATGAGTTTCTGTGTGAGAACAAAGTTTTATTTATGGTCTTCATCTGCTTAATGATGTTACTTCCAGCCCTCAGCAGGCACCATGAATGCTAACTTCAGTCCTGTGTATGAAATGAGTTTGACATCCCTGGTCTGGAGCATGAGCCTGGATCTTGTGGGTCAAATCCATTGCAACCAGCAAGCATGGCGGCACCAAAGCCATCCTGTTTTAGTGGCAGGAAGTGATCCATTTTCATGCAATGAATTTGCAGAACCTTGTGCTAGGGAGACAATTCCTCTGGGAAATCAGCCTCCTGGGGCGATTGGCAGCAGAATCATCTCCTTGGTGCAAGGCTCTGCAAATTCATGGTGCAAAAACAGGTCACTTCACGCCACAGTGGTAAGACTTCATCACTGCCATGCCAAACGCGGACACCATTGTCAGGCACATCATGGTCTGTAGTTTGGAGACTGCTGGTCCAAAGATAAAGAAAAGAGCAATGCACATTCTGCTGTGTATTGCTGTTTGGGAAAGGTCTTTCAAACAGAGAACCTTAGAAGAATATCTCAGCTAAATGGCTAGGATGCCAACCAGTATCTTGAGGATTCTAAAGCATCTCAAAGGGATTCTGAGAGCTAGAAATGTTCAAAAATAGGCAAAATGGGAGATCCCAACCTGTATGCATCATAAGAAAAGGTAAGACTGAATGGTACTGATATAAAATTGCAATGTCTGTTGTTGGCTTTATAGAACTTTTCTAGGATTAATGGTAGTGAGGTTGTGAATATTGTCAGGTCAAGATTTTTTTACTTGTTTCTAAGCATATAGGAACAGACAAATGCTGGTAACATTGTTGTAATAATAATAATAATAATAATAATAATAATAATAATAATAATAATAATAAATTTTATTTATATATATGACAATATATATTATTATTATTATATCCTGCCCTTCTCCCCGAAGGGACCCAGGGCGGCTTACAATATATTAAAAACAGATTAAAAACATAATTTAACCGCAAATAAAAACATATTAAAACACATTAACAGATACCCATAAAAACAGTAATCAGATAAAAAGTCAGATAAAAAGAGCAAAACGCAGCAAATCATAGAGGAATCAGGCCTGTAAACATACTAAAAGATATAGAAAAGATGTTTAAAAAGGCCATGAACTCAGAAGGCTTGTTTAAACAAAAAGGTCTTCAGGCCCTGTCGAAAAGTCTCAAGAGAGGGAGCCATTATCAAATCAAGGGGAAGGGAGTTCCATAATGTTGGTGCCACTACTGAGAAGGCCCTATTTCTTGCTGCCGCCCCACGTACCTCCTTAGGTGGCGGCACTTGTAAAAAGGCCTTCTCTGATGACCTAAGAGGACGAGCCGGATTGTACAGAAGTAGGCAATCTCTGAGATACCCTGGCCCAGAGCAGTATAGGGCTTTAAAGGTCAAAACCAGCACCTTGAATTGGGCCCGGAAACAAATGGGCAGCCCATGCAGCCCCCGGAGAAGCGGGCTGACAGAGTCAAACCGCCTAGCTCCAGTGACCACACGGGCCACCGCATTCTGCACTAATAGCAGTTTCCAAACCATCTTCAGGGGCAGCCCCACATAAAGCGCGTTACAATAATCTAACCTCTATGTCACTGTGACATGGATCACCGTGGCCAGGTCTGAACGATCCAAGTACGGCCTCAGCTGGCACACCAGCGGAAGCTGAGCGAAGGCCCCCCCTAGTCACAACTGCCACCTGGGAATCCAGGAGCAGCTGCAAATCCAGGTGGACCCCCAAGCTGCAGACCTGCTCCTTCAGAGAGAGTGCAACCCCATTCAGAGCAAGCCGATAGTCCAATACCTGCATCGAGGATTTCCGAACCAGGAGAGCCTCTGTCTTATTCGGATTTAATTTCAGCTTATTAGCCCCCATCCAGATCCTCACTGCTTCCAGACAGCGCTCCAGGCCCTCAACTGCCACCCTGGAGTCTAGAGGAAAGGAGAGATAGAGCTGGGTGTCATCAGCTGTCATTTCAGTATGCATCACAATATATACAGTTGGTTAGCTCTTATCCCATTTTGAGGAGACTACCTTCCCCACTCTGATACACTTGCTTGAAACTGACAGATGTTCAAGCTTTCTGCTTCTGATTCAAACTGGACCAATAACTAGCTAAAACCCAGTGGAAATCCAAGGAAATTTTGTTCCAAGTCACTCACCGATAAATGTGGCATCAAATGGGCATAAAATCCAATAAACAAAACGGTGTGTCTTGGTAATGATGTTGCTGTTTTTAGAAGAAATAGATTTTATTTTTGCAAAATCAGTGTGTAAGCTAGGCTAGGTAGGTTTATCTGAGATAACTGGTATATCTTTGAGACATGGTAATTGTGTGTTGGTGACCTTGATTTTCTCTTAGAGTAGTATTGACTGCTTCGGAAGAGAGACTTTTCCCGTCAGGAAGCACATAGCTGCTGCCTCGAACAGTAGCCTCTCATCTTTCCCCTTTGCTGGTAATGTCTGGAAATACATGAGATGTGCATGGTCACTGCATTGAGAATTGCTGTGCTCCACTTCATTGGCTGCCGCTTGTGGGAGATTGAAAATCTCTTGACATGCTAATGTAATGTTGCACATTCTATAACATTGGACATTGTAGGTGGAAACTCAAGGCTGTTCTTGAGGTACATGTGTGGCTCCTGTCACCTGTAATTCCAGCACCAGTTTCTCTACAAATGTGTTCATTGTTTTCCCCTCTTGCTTTCTTCATTTAAATTACAACAGTACAGTTCACATGATGCCCCATGGTTGGTGGTCAGAAATATGAGTCAGGCCTGTATGATCCCTCTTCCACCTCCCCTTATGGCTACTGAAACATTTACAAAGCAGTAGAATGAGAATGACTGTACAAGCGATGAGTACAGCATTAGTACTTCTCAGGTATGTTCAGTATGGGTGTTGACAAAGTCCAGACCTCTTTTTAAAGAACTGCATCTTATATTGTTTGTGATGAGCACATCTGTTTTGGCGCCATGTTTGACTTTAGTATATAGAAGCAGTAATTTTATAGGAAATTGCATTTGAAGCACCTCTGCAAACTCCTATGGATCATTCTTGCTATGGAACTTCTGGCTGGTCTTGAAGACTGGATTTATTGATCTTATTTATCTGGGCATTTTCCTTTCCACCTCCTAAGAGATCCAGAAGGTAACACATATTTAGTTAAAAATACATTTCACATAGTTCAACTTTAAAAGCATGGCATATGGAGAAGGCAATTGTCCGTTGTACTGGTAGCTTACCTCCTCAACATTGTTTTGCCATCAGTAATTTAAAAAATTGATAAAAATGAACTTTTTATAGATGTAATACTATAGCATAACGCCCCTCCCTTTAGGTTTCTGGAGCATTATTTTTCTGCTCTGTGATGCCTGGGGAGACTCTGAGAGGACTACGGGAGAGTCAGGTGGGTTGGTGCAGGACTGAAGACTGAAACTTGGGGTCTGATGAAATTGAAAGATTGAGCCATCCTGGAGCAGCAGCCAGTCTTTGCCCTTATCCTGCCTAACAAGGAGGAGCAAGAGATGTTTAAGTCATCAGCTATATCTCAGCCTGGCACTTACAGACCTGCAGTGAGGACAAGAGGATCCACTTTTTTCTTCAGCTGGGGAGCACCACCCTAGTCTTTTTTTAATCTTAAAATACTTTAAAATTGTTCCCCTTTCTTCCTCCTTCTTGGTTTTCCTCCCTGTTAAATAAATGTTGGTTATCATTTCCCATTTCGTTAAATTGCCCACAGGTTTTCCCCCTACATCCTTCCTGAAAACAAGTAGACACAGGTGGCACCATACGTTAATTTTGGCCTTTGATGTTGTTAAGCAGTTTGCTGCTGCTTAAAAATTTAAAAATGAAACGCCCAGGTCCCTGGTTCTTGCCCCCACAACCATGTTCTTTTAGAATTGATAGGGAAGAAATTGAGGAGATCACCTGCTGAGACCACTTGCCAGTTAGGTCCTCCCTTCCCAGAACTTCAGTGACCTTTCCATCCAGTCATTCCATAACTTCATTATGCATAACTATCTAAATTCATTATGTAGTAGTATGACGGAATTCCCTGTATGCATACGTACAAACCATTGACGGTTTGGGCAGTGTATAAATGTTATTTTAAAAAATACATATAACAATGTCTGTACAATTTTGTATTTGAAGAAAAAAGTCCAATTTTTTTTTTTAAAAAAACCCTCACTCATACTGTTCATTCCTTTTACATGTTATTCCCTATATATTCTAAAGGATTATTTAGAAGTATAGTTTCCTATATATTTGTGGGTTGATGAACCAAGCAGAGACTCATTCCAGAAATTCCATCAACAGCCGCCATTTCTCCATTCTTACCTCCATTGTCGTGGCAGACATTTCCACACAGCTATCTGTTTTTTGTTTGAGTTTGGGATAGTGCCTTCAGATTTATAATTTTGAGTGTTACACCTGGAATTAACACCCGGAGTTATTAACATTGGTGGATATCAGTGTTGGGAACTTGAGTCAGGTGACTTAGAGTTGCGAAAATGTGTGGTTTTGGGTGTCTGCAACTTGTGAGTCGTACGCATGGAAGACTCTGAAAAGGCTCAAGACAGGGCCCCCCTGACTTGGCACTCATCCCCACCTGTGCAGACTTGAGTCTGCATGTGTCTGGGGGTGCTTGCTTACTGTTTCCATGGTGTGGAAAACCTTGTGGGACCATTATTCTGACCGGCGAGCAGCAGGGGGTTCCAGCTGGGAGGCAGGAAAGGGTTAATGTGAGCAGGAATGGGGCAGCTACCTTTTCCCATCTCTGATAGGAAGGAAGGAAGGGATGATCTTTGGACAAAGGATTGGCATTCTCATATTTCCATTTGCTGAGGGAGGGAGGAGGGGAGGGGCAACCCTCATTGAATGACCTGCAGTCATCCTGGGGATCATGTCACTGCCTCCTCCCTGCCTCCTGGCTGCCCCCGCCTCTTAAGGGGAAAGAGGCCAGGGCCCTCAGGCTGGGGCGCTGTGATGCCCCAGTCCGAAAACCCCTGGGCTAGGGTCTAGAAAGTGTGAGGAAGAAAAGAGAAAGAAAGATGGATGCACCAGATGGAAAGGCAGCAGTTCCGGTCAGTTGGATCCCTCCAGCACTGCCCATCACTGCACAATGGCTTCCTGCCCCCCTCACTCTCCCCCTGCAAGTGCTCTCTTCAGCCCTGCGGAGGATGGGGCTCTTTTTCTGCCAGAGAGAGGAAGAGGAGTGGTAGGCAAGAGTTGATGGTGCCGCTTCTCTCTCAGCACCAACCTGCTGCAGACACCTGCACACTGTGGCGCCTGCCTGCAGCTTGGCAGTGGAGGCAGAAGGAGGGGCTGTTGTAAACTCTCCATGGCTGTACCATTAATTCTTGTCTGCCTCTCCTCATCCTGTTTCCCTCCAGCAGAAAAAGAGCTCCAGCTTCCATGGGGGGGGGGGAGGAACTTGGGCAGGTTAGACGACCCACCAGAAATCAGCTGCCAACCCACAGATTGGGAACCACTGGTCTACATAGAATAGCTCTTGCTATTAATTTAACATGGTCTTTTAAAACTCAAAGGTTTGGAAACCGTTGGCTAACTTCCCAGCTTATGTGGTATCATGGCTTTTGTAGCTTGTACAGTTTTCATTTATTACTGGATTTATGGCAGTGGAGAATTTGACCCCTCTGCTTGCTGAAGATTTCTAAAAGGGGCAAGTAGAAAATAGTGAGCTAGCTAAGGCTAGTGTGACAGTGTCTGACCCAAGTTTGGAAGGAAGCAGTTCAGGTTCTCTGGGCTCTGATGTACGTCAGCTTGAGGAGCAAGGGGTTAGCAACAGGGAGCAAAGCAGGAATGCTGGAGACTCCCAAGATGGGCAGTTTGCTTTTCAAAGAAGTACAGGCACATACTTGGTTGCTCTGAGGGAATAATTTTGTAGGTTTTAAAAGTGAAATCAAAGGGAAATCAAGCAATCACACAAACGTGCTGATCTCTAGAACAGTATAGGTCAGTGTTTCTCAATGTTTGTCTTCTATTGTATACCACTTCACATGGTTCACCTTTTAAAAGCACCACTGGAAGTAACCGGGCTTCATATCATCACCAGTTCGTTCTAGATTGGGAAGCCAGGTGCAATGTGACAAACACCAGTAAGAGGCTCAGGGTGAATGGGATGGCTTTTTCAAACATGGAAAAGCATGCTTTGGAGTTCTACTCACCAAGTGTCCAGTCGTGTTTGCGTTCCTGGTCTTTCTGCCAAGTGGCAAGAGTCGCACAAGTGCCATCATATACCATCTTAAGTACCCCTGTGGTATCAAATCACTGATTGAGAAACACTGGTATAGGCAAATTTGTAATCAGGACAAACTCTATTATGATTTTGGTTTAACCCACTCCTCAAATTGTAGTGTTTGAACAGAATGTGCCTGTGCAGTTGTATGTGAAAATGCTGCTATACTGTTTCTTGTGCTCCATAGCATACAACCTGGTGTGGTACTGTTGCCAACTTTCTGCAAGGTAACATAACCAACAGGTCATGGATGAGATGCCTGTTAAAACAAGTTGGCAATTTCTTGGAGAAATCTATTTAGTTATTTGTGCCATCTTATTAAATACTGTGCATTCAAGGAAAGATGTTGGAGAATGAACCATCCAGGGTTTTTTCAGCCCTGCCAAAAATCAAAGTAAGAATATAGTAATGAAGGCTATTGGAACATTTTTCAACAGTTTGATAATAGTTTTACAGCAATGTTTAATTTTGAAGAAGTAACCAAAAGAGGATCTAAACCTCTATGCTATTTTGCCCTGTGTACTTTTTTTTTTTTTTTTTTTTTTTTGCAGAACTGAAACTTCAGAATCTGGAAACTTTTTTTTAATGTGCTCATTTAGGAATTCCCTGATCAAGAATTGAAGTTTGGACTTCTGTTTTTAGGGATTTTTTTGTTTCGTTTTTAAAAATACCCCTCCTGTCCTAATCTTTCAGTGAAGAACAATAATCTTTCTTAGAATTCATGCTGTTATTTACCCCCTTCAGCAGTTGTTTTCTAGCAGAAAGCATGCAAGATGTCAAGTTCCAAATGAGTGTTTCTCTTCAGTAGTTAAAGTGACTTCATTTGTATTGGGATAATCTCTTTGAATTCATGGTGCTTCCTCTTCCTGCATCGAGAATTCAGCACACTGAAGTTGACATTTCTGTATGCACTTCTTTAAATCTTTAATTCTTTAATAAACTTCTTTAAATCTTCAGTAACTATCAAATTGTCAGTTCACAGAATTCATTTTAGTGTGGGGCTGTGACCATAGAGGTTTCCTACTCCTCACCCCAGAGGTGTGGCTTGGCCTCAAAGAGGTTAAGATGAGAAATGGCTTTAGATCAGAAGGGAATAAGTGGATTGAACCTGAGTAGTGATATTTCAAGACTGGTTACAAATATTTGTAGGCAAATTATAAACATGCAGTGGGGTTTGATTCCCATCAACCAAAAGCATGGTGGTTTTCCAACCCTGATGGGCTTCTTTACCCATGGCTCCTTCATCTCTGGCTCCTTGATTACTCTTGATGCTGCTACCTGAGTGGATGCTCACATCTCTTCGGGAGGGTTCAGTTTGTGAACGGAAGGATCCAGCCAAGCTCCAGCTTGCAGGAGTAGGGTGGGGGCTTGCCTGGCACAGGGTGGGCAGGGTTTTTCCAAATGGGCCTGACTGGTATCCTGTATGACCCTGAAGTAGCTGGTTGTTTCCTGTGTTGACTCCTCTGATGAACTGTAGTTGGGGAGGGTCCCTTGCAAGTCTGCCTCTTCCTGCAGCCCATGGGGGAAATGTGCTTGGTCTGCGCATGGGGTTCTCCTGCAGTCTTACCTTCTTCTCTCCTCTCCTTCCTTTGGTGCTACATCTGTTCCCCGTATTCTACCCAGCCTTCATCTCTTTCCTTGCCTCCTGTCCTGACTGTGCCTACTCTTGGTTCTACTTTGCCCTTCCTATTTCTCATCATCTTCTTCTCCCCCCTCCCCAGGGAGGTGCCAGCTGCACAGCCCCTCATTAGCTGGCTGGTGCTTCGCTGGCTCCTCTCACCCCACCCCCTCCCATGGCATGCCAGTGTGCAGCAGTGCCATAGCTGCTTCACACCACAGCAATTGGCTCAGGGCAGCATGGGGCTGCTCCAGCACGAAAGCTGGTACAGGAGTTGTGGCCCACAGAGGCTCAGTGAGTGGCATATACCCCAAGCTCCTATGAGGCCCTCAGATTAGTTTAAATCTTATATAAGCCATTCAACCATGCAATACAAATTCAGTAATATTGAATTACAGCCTCTTGGTTTTTACATATTAACACTACCAGTGCGAACCCTTCCTAATCTCTTTATATAATTTTGTTTAACTTAAGACATTGAATTCTTCTTGTAATTTTTATAGGCAAATGAATTGAACAGAATGTGAAGACACCATGGCCTGCCTTACATTGACAGAGATGGAAGGGACGGCATCCTCCACTATTCACCAGAATGGTGGCATCCTTGGGAGCTCATCTGTTTCCAGACAGATGGAGTCACTTCTTCGCGTTTACCTTTATCATTCCCCAGGGAAGACAGAAGGCGATTATCTACAATTTCCAGCTGGAGAATATGTTGCAGAAGAGATCTGTATTGCTGCTTGTAAGGCTTGTGGTAAGTTCCAAGTCAGTCTTCTAAGTGGTGCACCCAGTTTGACGTTCTTTTCGGGGTTTTGATGAAGAACAGAGCTGCGTTTTGTGGCTCAGTCTGCATTTCTCTCAAACACATTCATGAGAGCTGTTCTCCATCTCTCTGGAAGAAGCTGCGTTTCATACACGTTCAGTGCTGGCTTGTCATCTCTTTGCCTGTGTCCTTAGCTGTGGGGGAGGAGCTGCCACTGTTGCTGACACCAGCCGGTACTGCTCAGAAGTTGCTCAGAGCTCCTCTGCAGCTGTCTTTGAAAGCATTTACTGTGGCAGTAGCTGATCTTCTCTGATGAGGTAAAAGAGGCTGATGATGGAGCAAAAGAGGAGCAAATGCTTGCATGACTCACAGGCCTGAGCTCGCAGGTGAGGAGGCAGCACGCCATGCCTGCTCAGGATTTCAGATAGCCGGAAGGACTTTTACCTATGAGAACGGAAGAGTGTGGAGGTTGCACATTTTTATTTTTATTCAAATAGCAATCACTGTTCTGTGGCAGGAAAACTGTTCAATGAGAGAAACACTTTAATGTGGCAAAAAGAAATGAGGCCATAAGAAAACATTTGCTAAAGTATTAGATCTAGATTTTGAAATATCATTCATCAAGGACCACTTGGAATCTAAGTTTGTCCAATGCTAAGTACAGAGATCCTATTATTAGCATAATATTCTCTGCTCGTATTGCATTGCTGTTACATGCTTTCTGGTGGCAATTCCTGTGTAGCTATTTCTTATTTAACTTTGCCAAGGGTATTACTGTTGGAGCAAATATCAAAGTTATGACTTGGTCAGGAGTCCTCTGTTCCTTGAACATTACAGGAAAGGTTGCTGATTGGCTTGTGCCTAGTTGTGAGCTTTGTGTTGATCTTGCCCCTCTTGTTGATCTTGAACCACACACACATCTGAAGCAAGCACAGTAGGAATCTTAAATCATCCACTTGCATAGAGCCTTTATCACACTTGCAAGTGCAGTTCCACCTTGAAATCAAATGTGGCTATGTCAGAAAGGAGCAGATACTGTGGCCCATTTTCTTGACTTTTTTTTTTTAATGAACTCCAGGCCTGGAAGTCTGGTAAGATGGAGTCCTGTTGTCTGTACTAGTGAAGCTGCCGGTTGGCCAGTGTGTGTTAGGGCATAGCATTGAACTTGGGTCAGGGAGACTTGTATGGAGATCTTTCTCAGTCAAGTAAAACACTTTATAGTGACCCAGTTCTGACAAAATTGATGAGGATTTGGCTTGATGTCTGAATATTCAAACCATACATTGTGATTGGTTGGTCAACTACATTGAGAATCATTGTGCTGACTATGGTCATATTCAGTGTCGGAATCATAGTCTTTGCTCTGCCACTAGAGGCTGCTGCACCCTGGAGATGGAAGTGAATTTATGAGCCTGACTGTTTAGTAAACCAGGGTTCCAAGAAGACATTGGAAAACCTGTGAAATATTGCTATCTGTATTTGTAACTTTAGTCTCATAAGCAACACTAAACCTGGGAAAAGAAAAGTTTGCAGACTCACTGTTTTGGCAGCAGGTGGTAATAACCCAGATAGCAAGATGTGACGTGGAAACACAGGCTAAATTTGCCAGCTCTGGCAATTGTCATGGAAAATAGATGGTAAGTGAAACTAGTTGGCTGTGAGAAAAGATGCACAAATGCTAGAGGTCACAGACATCTCTTAATCTTCTGTCTGACTTGCTTGTCACAGATAATCTTAGCACCAGAATATGTTTCTACTCCTGTGGATTGATGCTAAGTTCTCAAACCTTCAGCAATGCATATTTTAGGCATTTTAGGCAAGTTTCATGTGTGTGCAGATTTTAGGTTGGTGACGCTTACCTAAAGTTACAATCAGTTGGCAGTGTTCTGAGAAAATTCTAGGGCTGAAGAAAACTGTATGCCATTAGTATTGCCACTTTGCAGCAGGGCATCTGTAGTTATAAGTGTATTGTGAGACTGGCAAAAATAAGTAGGTAAAGCTTCCCAAATATGAAAAAATATTGGCTTGGATCTAGAGTAGCATAAGCAGAAATCCAGCTAGGTACCAGGGCTTTCCTGCTCATTCATCAACACAAGTGGTTTTCAAACTTTTTCATGCCAGGACCTACTTTTTAGAAGGACATTCTGTCAGGGACCCACTGAAAGTGACATCATGACCAGAAGTGATGACATCAAGCAAATTAAAATAAATATAAATAATTAAATAAGGGGAGAAGAGATAGGGAAGCCAGCCCTGTTCCACCAAGTGAATTCTCTCTGTAGTCTGCCTGCAATAACTTCAATCCCCCCTCCCCAAAAAATCAGTAAGATTTCTAGCCCTACCCAATGCCCAGTTCAATTTAAGTTCTTATATTTAAACCAGTTCAGTGTGATTGGGGATGAAGTCAGTTTTAAATCCAACTTGGGGGGGGGGAGGGAGATCTGGTTTGGATTGAGATTCTAAGCACCCCTCTAAACAGCATTAAAATCCCAGAATGATGAGGAGAGGAAATGAGGCTCCTTGGGGAGGGAGGGGAAGAGGAACAACAACCTGGAAACAGCAACAAACCTTTCCAATAAAGCAATGGTTCCCAAACCTATTAGCACCTGAACCCACGGTTAAAATGAGGAACTACCAGGATTCACCTAGCTTTGCAAGTCTAAAAAAGAAATAAACATTTACCTTACCAGTTCAAGCCTGTTTTTATCCCTTTTAGTGGGCAGAAGGAGTTGCTTTCTGGAGCATTTGTTAAGCCCCACTTTCATCAGATTGGGACCATTCCGATAGCCTTGCATTTCCTTTTACCTGACCTTCAACATGAGCAAACGCTTTCTTACTTGTCAGTAAACATGAATGTGTAGCTTAGTTTTGTTTTCCATAGGGCTCAATACATTCTTCAGCTTGGAATAGGGGACTTCCTTCTTGAGTGTTTCAGGGCTGTATTCATCTGATTGGGACCCTTCTGCTGACATTGGATTCCTTCCAGCCTGCTCTTTGCAATGGACCAAGGCATGTTCACCTCCTCAGAAGTAAACATGCAGTGTGGCTTAGTTTCACTTTCCATAGGGCTCCATGCATTTTTCTTTTCAGCTGTCTGCTTGTCAGTATCAACTTCACAACCCACCAAGAATCAGGTTGTGACCCACAGTTTGAGAAACCCTGCTCTTCGCTGTGCTGCCTGAAAAGCAGGGGGATGTGACAAGGGTTAAATGAGGAGAAACTGGTAAAGCATTTTCCATGACTTCCAATTTCCTCTCGCCATTGCAGCATGCTCTCCACATCCCATGTTTCAGATGGTCCATGATGTTTAATGACTTTTGGTAGGGGTATAGTGGGGTTGAGGCAGGCAAGGAAAGACCATTTACATGCTGCAGGTTGTCAGTCATGCTACTCTGGATCCAAGGCATTAATTCTGCAGTTCAGTTCCTTAATCTTTCCTTGAATAGAGTTGTCAGTTCACTGGCTTGGCTATTACTTATGTCAGTAACTTACCAAATTTTAAAGATTTTTGTAAAGGTTCTGTCTTCTAATTTTTGATTTTTAAGAAGTTAACAGTATACTCTGCATGCAACCAAAATATGAGAGAGGGTGGCTTCAGTATACTAATAAAGATTATCAAGCTTTTCTGATAGATTTATTTACTGGTTGTCCGCGTTTTGTGTTTTTTCCCTTGATAGGAGTGGTGTGAAATCCCTCCATTCAGTACAGCTGTGGAGGAGTTTGCTTAGGTATTTCAGTTTTTCACATGTATAAGGAGGCTCTTTGACATGCCTTCCAGCAGTGTTATAGAAATGTTTTTAAACTAGTTTGAGTTC
Source organism: Tiliqua scincoides (assembly GCF_035046505.1). Taxonomy (NCBI): domain Eukaryota; kingdom Metazoa; phylum Chordata; class Lepidosauria; order Squamata; family Scincidae; genus Tiliqua; species Tiliqua scincoides. The sequence goes on from NC_089822.1 coordinate 73,646,254, forward strand.
TTGGTCTGTTACTTCAGGGATGTTGCATGTTACTCCTTGCATGTCATCTTCTGCAGCTGAAACACTAGAGCTGAACCTAGAGGTGGGTGCAAGATTGTAGAACCTGTACTTAATATACAGAGGTTGACAAAAGTTTCAAGCCAACATGTCTCTCTGGTGAGCATTTCAGATCCTTCCTTGTGTCTGAAATTTCAAGAGCAGCGAAGACACTAAACTGAGATTGCTGTTCTGACCTTTTTGCAAAGTGATGGGTTTATCTAAGGATAAAATCATCTGAGGAGCAAAATAATATATACTTTAGAGTTTGTCTCCTAAGTAACCATTTAAAGGACTTGAACATTATTTGGGCCTCAGTTCAGCTGGCTATATGTTGGCTCTTTGACTAAGCTAGAGTGTTTGTCCCTGGAGAACAGTTTCAGTAGCATTCATTTTATACAAGATGCTGGCATATGAAACACACGCCACTGGGCTAGTTCCTTGGCTTGCAACACCTGCACTTTAGCACAGCTTTCCTCTGTAGATTGCTACTGCATGAATACATTCATTCATGCATGCTACTGCATGAATACTGCACAAAGTGCCTGGTTAAGACGCTGGATCTATCTCAGGAGGCAAGTACTCTTTTGCATACCTTGTGTCTCTCTAAAATGCTCTTTATTATGAGCATTTCTGTTCTGTAGCAGAAGTGAAACGAATCTTTTAGTACAGTGCTGCACACAGTTCCAAAAACTGTTTTAAAAAGATATGCATGCAAATGCGTATCTTACTTCCACCTTTTATGCATTTGCTATGGAAAACACTAGGGTAGCTGTGTTTCCTGCAGCTAGGGTAATTTTAATGCTTTAAATATTTTTGTTGGTTTTAGGCAACACAGCATCTAATCAAAATCACTGTGAAGCTGCTACCATCATGGTTTTGGATTCAATCTACAGCACTGAGTCCCTCTGCCTAGGGCTCCTCTTTTGATCAGCCTCTGTTAGTTATAGTCCTGTCTCTATTTAATCTCCTTCTGCTGCACATTGGTGAAACTGGAGAGCTGGAAACATGGCTATCCAATGCTCTTTTGGTGGGGATCATTATTTTTACAGTGTATTACAAGCGCTCTAGTCTCCTCTACGCAAGGAAAACTACATTGAACATCACTGGAAACATTCATTCTGAAGTATAGTTTTTTCATTAGGTTTGTAAAGAGTGTCGTTTGCTTATTGCACCATCAAATTTGTGCACAGTCCCTTAGAATCTTTTGATATATCAAGTGCTAATTTAATGCTGGATTGCTCCATGTTGGTTGTTATGGAATGTTCTTATGTCAAGTTATGATGTTCCATGTACTGAAAATCATCAGTTTGTTTGACATTTTAATGTTGAGGTCTGGTCCAAACGAGTCTCAGTTCATTCTTCTGTTCTCTTGGCACTGATTTAGTAAGAGAGATGAGATTTATGGCTCACTGCTGGATATGGTTAGGTGCTGTTCTGCCAGTTTCATTTCCAAAGTGATTCACAAATTAGTCACCTTTTGCTCAGCAAGTGATTGCTGCAACTTGTGGAGAATGATTTTCCATAAAATAAATGCAGCCTTTACTTTTTACACCATGTCTGACCCCCTGAAACCTGAGAAGAGACATTCCTGTTCTGACAGAAGAATGCAGAGTTGCTATACTAGAATTTTACAAAATTCTAATTGCCTTTTGTAATTGTGTTTTGGTCTTTTGTATATATTAATCTGTAGCTTTCAGAATACAAAACGGTTGTTATTCGTTGCTGCAATAGAACATAAGAACAGCCCCACTGGATCAGGTCATAGGCCCATCTAGTCCAGCTTCCTGTATCTCACAGCGGCCCACCAAAGCCCCAGGGAGCACACCAGATAACAAGAGACCTCATCCTGGTGCCCTCCCTTGCATCTGGCATTCTGACATAACCCATTTCTAAAATCAGGAGGTTGCGCATACACATCATGGCTTGTACCCCATAATGGATTTTTCCTCCAGAAACTTGTCCAATCCCCTTTTAAAGGCGTCTAGGCTAGCCGCCAGCACCACATCCTGTGGCAAGGAGTTCCACAGACCGACCACACGCTGAGTAAAGAAATATTTTCTTTTGTCTGTCCTAACCTGCCCACCACTCAATTTTAGTGGATGTCTGGTATTCTGGTATTATGTGAGAGTGTAAAGAGCATCTCCCTATCCACTCTGTCCATTCCCTGCATAATTTTGTATGTCTCAATCATGTCCCCCCTCAAGCGTCTCTTTTCTAGGCTGAAAAGGCCCAAACGCCGTAGCCTTTCCTCATAAGGAAAGAAGCAGCGGCTCCTCCCAGATCAGGTTTTGCTTGTGCCTTGATTGTGCAGACACTGACATCGCCCCTTAAAACCAACCTGACCGTCAATAGAAATCATCATTTGAATAGGCTGCTGGTGCTTTTGTAGTTGGGTTTTTCTTACCTGTGAATAGTCATGGTCTCCCCTTGCCACACACACACTTTCATAGAGCTATAGCTAGAGGTGTTTGTTTCCAGTGAGTAAGTCAGGATTACAGTCTTAAGTCCACACAGTGGGCTTACTTCTGAGTAAAATAAGGTGTTTTCAAACACATGTAGCTATAGCTGCTGTTGTATTTGTATTGGCTGGAAAAAGTGCACTTTTAACAGTTGAAATGATGCTGTGTAAAACCCAGTTAACATATTTTCCCATGGCACTATGTAGCATCCTAGTGATTTGTGTGTTGGCAAACCTGATATGCATGAAATGGTCCTTAGACCCCTGGGGAAATATTCCTGATCAAAGAAGTTGTTTATAATTTGCCTGATTTATACTTGCAGAATTTGGCAAAAGAGTTCATATGTTCGTTTTCCATTTACTATTAGCGTGTGTCCCTTGTTAAGATTTCCCAAATAGTCATACAAAAACATGTAAGTACCATACAGGAGTGCAAACTTCAAATCTGCTGTGCTGCACTCATGAAACAGATGTACAGAAGCTGTCCTATTCCTAAACTGAAGCTATCTGTTTCACTGTGGAGCTATTCAGATGCTCCAAAGTGACTTCTGTACTCAGCAGCATTGCCTGCAAACTGGAAGGTGGGCTAAAAGTGGTAAGTTCAACATTCATAAGTTAAACATTTGCAAGTAGGAGAGCTTCTGTACTTCTCTGTTGCTTGATGGCAGGAAGTCATGGTTCTGGCTTTGATTATGCCTCCCCTCTGTGTCACCATTAGCCACTATGGAAAAAAAAATATAGGCAAAATGTGGGTACCTGTATGTGTGCACCCTATGGATGAGATTTGCTTTGAAAAATTGACTGGGGGAGGGGGGGAGGTTGAATTACTACTACTCCTATACTGCAGCCTTGATCTTGATGTCCTCCCCCTATAGCTGCTTCTACCCTCCTGCAAAGTATTCAGAAGTGCATTCATGTAACCCTGACATTATGTCTAGTTTGTCCCTGAGTCTGGCCTTCATTCTGATATTGCTGTTCTATGTTTCTTCTCCTCCCCACTCCCAACTCTTCGTGTCACATTGAGGTTGAGTAACTTGAGTGTTGTAGTAATGTCATTTTTAAAATAAGAAAAACATTCTATATGTTAAAGAATTTGTAAGCAAAGCATCTTGTTCTGTTGCTTTCCCAGGTATTTTGCCAGTCTACTCTAACATGTTTGCACTAATGAATCAGACAGACCGATGCTGGTATCCTCCAAACCACAGCTTCCAAGTAGAGGGATCAACCAGTCTCACCATACTATACCGAATAAGGTAATGTTAATTCCTCATTTCTTCAGTGGTTCTGGTGTGGTTTAGTCTCTGTCTGTGGGAAGCTCCTCCTCTTAGTAGCTAGGCAGGATCATATGACTGAAGACCACCACAGGGAGGGGCTCCCTCTGATCCCCAGATCTACCTGCTTGTCTAGCAGAGGTCATGGTCATGGCAGCAGCAGAAATATTTTTTTCTGTGTGTTTTTTTGTTTCTTCTTTGCCCCTTCCCCATCTTAGTTAAGGCTGAGAGGGATGGAGTTCCTTGTGGTTATGCTTAGGGGTTTTCTTCAGAGAGTGGCCTCGCCTTTCCCAGGCCAATTCCTGAGAATGAAGAAGACTGGGTCCTGCTTTTCTTCAGCCCTCTCCCTTTGATAGTGGGGAGAGCTGTGCAAACAGCAGAATGTCCAGGATGGAGCACAGCCCGGCCTCCCATCCTAGTTATTGGTAGGAAAGCTTGTAGGAGCTGAGTCCAGGCCCAACAAGCTGCAGCAGGAAACAAATTATGCTTGTACATTCGTCCCAAAGCTTTGGTGCCATCTTCTTTCACTGCACCAACTCTGGCCCCCCCTCACCTACAGAATGGTGTAGCAACCCCCTTTGCAGAGGCTCTGAATATTCCCCTCAATAAATAATATTTGTGTTCCTTTTCCTTGTGTACCCACTTAACAAGACTGGCAGTGGGCATAGCCTTCTTGACCTTTCTCTCAGAAAAAGGAAGGAGGGGGAGTGATAAAGCTTTTCCCAGGGACCTGCCTTATCGGCCAGTGACTTGGAACTTGAACAGGATGCAGCATATCTCCCTTCTCCCCAAGGAGCTTAGTTTACTCCAGCACCTCAAATGCAGGCTGGCTCCTTGTTGCAGAACATGGCTGGGACTCAAGTCTTTAAACTATTTGTACCCAATACTGTATATACGCAACAGGGATCAAATGTGTACACCTGTGGGCTGGGCAGAAATGTGTTCATGACCAGGCTAAAATTTCTTCCTGGGCTGGTTTCAGCTGTTGGTGACTAAGAAGATTCAGGGCTGCATGCAAAGCATTTTTGCATTCTGTCTAAAAAGAAAGGGGGAAAGAGGAGGCATATATTGTGGTAACTGATTTCTTACAGTATTTAACTAGATTTGGGTGCTATTCATAAAGAAGGATAGTAATGTTCTTGTATAGCATTCATTCTTACTTTATGGCCAGCCTTATCCCATGGAGAGTTATGCAGTATATATAGCAAATATACACAGAATAGTGCATGTCCATGAGCAGCTCTATATTTGAGGGAAGTTCTCCATGATGAGTCTTAATCCCACCATAGGGTGAAACATGTTTGTGAAATTGTGAAGTTCACTAAAGTCCTAATAACTTTAATGCTAAAGGCATACGACATATTGCATATTAGTGAATTTCCTACTATTGTCTAAATCACTTGGAATACTTGGATTTAGTGGGGAATCCCATTGATTCCAGTGGATTGTGTTTTCAAAGAAGCAGTCTTCTAAGACTTAGGTTGTAATCCTAGCCACACTTACTTGGAGTAAGCCCCATTGACTATAATTAGTTAAATTATACTTCTGAGTATACATGCATAAAATTGACTTCTTTGAGTGGCTCAGGAGTGCAGTTACAGTGCCAACCCTAAGCACATTTGCTCAAAAATAAATCAAACTGTGTCCATAAGGTAAGTCTGCAGCATTGCGGAAGCCTAGGAGTTATGAGACAGAAGATATTTGCAGTTTTGTCTAAACACTGTGTTAGGTGTGACTCATCTTGTTCTTTCACATGGTCAATTTCATCCATGTGTAGGTTCTGAAAGCTTATACAACAGGTGCAAACAGGATTTTAACAGGTGCAGGAAAGAGCCTTTCCCTTGGTCTGCCAATATCACCATTAATGGGCTGTTTGTATCTAGCCTCCAACATTTCTATAATCTGAATTAGTGCCCACAGACATTCACACACAAAGAGCGAGTCCATTCTCTATCTAACCCATTGCTCTTCTCTCTGACTGCCAGAGACCTCTCAAAGTCTCATGGTGGGACCATGCTCTGCTACTAAAATTAGCTGGAGATGTTGAGGATTGTGTTCAGGATCTTGTATATTCAGAGTATAAATTCTGTCACTTCATGCTTTAGAAGCTGCATTGTAGTATGGATTATATAAACTGTAAATATTCATATATGCAAATATATATTTGCAAATAAATTGCAGATTAGCAAGCTGTCTGTTGCATCACATTTTCAGCCTGAGAGGAATCCTGTGGAGGTTAGGGTTCGAACATTCAGTCAATTCACTGCGTTTGATGTAAAGGAATAGCTCCTTATGTATATCGTTGATTGTCTTCTAACTCTGTGTAAAGTGCCATGTCCATGAATGAGCTATAAAAATAAAATGAGAGAGAAGCATAAAAAAGCAAAAAGAGAGCATGAAATAATGGTCAATAACATGGAACTAAGCAAAGTATGAAGGTGAATATAACTTATAGTGTGTGTACTCTCTCTCTCTCTCTCTCTCGCTCTCTCGCTCTCTCGGTTATATTCCTATGAAGGTTGTAATACCTTCATATTTTGCTTTATTCCATGTTTTCGACCCAACTTTTAGGGAGGAGTCAAAGGTTTCAGTATGTGGATTCCAGATTGAAAGATAAATATGGGGTTTTTTTTTGTTTTATATATTTTGTTGTTGAATCATTATTCCCAAATTAGACAGTTCATCACCAATTAGTTGACTGAAGGTGAGAATTGGGATTTCCATCCTTGCAAAGCCAGTCGCTTGGCAACCAAGGTATCTGTCTTAATCTACTCAGCATAGCTGTCTTGGATATATCCCAACTAGCTGGGGTTTGCAGAAGGTAGAACAGTGACAGATAACTGTGCTATTATTAGGCTAAAGAGGAGATACCATTGGACCATCCCAAATAATTTTGGCCAACATGTCATGATCCAAGGCTGAAGTGGTTTCTTTTCATTTTTTGTCAGAAAGCGTTTATGGATGCCAAATTACCTTCTTTCATGATGATATGCTTTCAGCAGATAGCAGTGACAGGAGTGAGTGTGGCTTGTTCCCCTGTCTGCAGGAGTTAAAATGGAGATATAGCTCATTTAGGAGCAGACGCATCATACCTAGTAACTTTTTCTATCCTCCCCATTAAGAGAGCTTCTTCTCCCCTCTCTGTTAAGCCATGCTGTTTAGCTTCTTTTGCAGAAGTGTTATAACTGCAAGGGTCTCTAAATAAGGATGGAGGGTTTAGGAGGAAGTGTGAGGCACATACACATCACATGGTATAGGCCAAAGTGCCCAGGACTTGGAGCTTTCACAGAGAAGACCTTGCATTTACTGTGGAAAGGAGGGACTTCCACATGCTCAGGCACAGTATCCTTATCACAATTCTCTGGATTTTGTCATTCTGATACAATCCATGTATTTTGGCAATAGTAAGGCAGTCACTTGACCAGGAGGTCAGTTTAGTGGATTTTTACCAACTAAAAGTCCACTTAAAGTCACCTCATTTCTGGTTGAAGACTAATCCAGTTGTGTAAGTTCAACAGTTTGCTTGGCTTTAGCATACTCTGAGCTTGGACTGGGCTCATACTTCAGCTTTGTGAATTGAGCTCAAAAGTGACTTTTACTTTCATAGCCATTGGCCTCGTTTATGGAATATACACTCTAAAAACTCATTAAATAAAACTTAATGAGAAGTTAGAGTTGTGTGAAAATAATCCAGGGCCTTATGGTATGGAGCGAGTCTTAATTTTGCTAACTGTTTTTTCCAGGGAGTTTGAACTTGGCTGTAAAAACACTAATGCATGACAAAATATGTTTCCCAACAGGTTTTATTTCCCTCTCTGGTATTGTAACAGCAGTATGAGAGCATATCGGTATGGTGTTTCTCGGGGTGCAGAGAGTCCTGTTCTTGATGATATTGTTATGTCTTATTTGTTTGCTCAGGTAAAATTTTTATACTTATTATTTGAGTCTGTACTTCTTTGTGTCTATCGCCACATTTTTGTGGTTCAGTTATGGATAATTTCATTGGAACAACTAATACTATCCCATGAAATAAAGCACAGCGAATTAAGGGATATACAACAATCTCTTACATCTAAGGAATGGAAGTTGGGGTGGACAGATGGATAGAAATCATTGGATTGTGAAGAATGAATGGGGGAAAGTGGTACCTTCGTATCTTTTTGCTCTAATCGAGGTTCCTCAAATTAGCAATGAGGTGTGGATTTTCTACCTTCTTTCTCTTTCCAAAGCAGATCTAGCCAGATTTCCTCAGTGCGCAGCTCTGAGGTTGTGGGACTTGGGTGGGAACTGGCTGGAAATGAGAGTGTCAGTGGCCATTACCTTAAACTATCATAAAACCTTCATGATGAATGGAATGTGTTGATGACTGTCATGTTGTAAAGATTAGTGAGTTCTGTTAATATCAGCGTGCTGGTACATCTGGTGTCAGAAATACAAATAAGTTTTGTCCTCAATATGACAGTGGCCAAGTGCAGTCCAGTACTTTATTTCCACGTGTTAGAATAACAAGTGCTTATTTAGTGTAGAACAGGGGTGTCCAAACATTTGGGGAGGAGGGCCTCATCATCTCTCTGACACTGTGTCAGGGGCCAGGGGGGGGGGGAAAAGAATGAATTTACATTTAAAATTTGAATAAATTTACATAAATGAATATATTAGAGATGGAACATATGTGAATGAATGAAGGTTTTGCAGTAGCTCAAGGCCTATTAAAGGCCTTGCACAAAGCAAAGCCAGCCTTTACTTTGCTGACGCTGCTGCATCACAGACATGAAATAGCAAGTAGTGGAGGAAGCCCTCGTCCCACAGCTCAGGTGAGAGTTCGAACAGTTGTCCTCACATTGAGAGCAGTTGCATCAAGCTAGCATGGGCTCCAGCAAGTCTCCGGCGAGCCAAAAGCTCATTGGAGACTAGGGGCTCCCCGCAGGCCGGATTGGGAGCCCCCAAGGGCTGCAAGTGGCCCCTGGGCCAGGGTTTGTGCACCCCTGGTGTAGAAGATAGTAATGGGCTCTATTAGAAGGGACATAAACCCTTTCCTTTCTGCTTGTGACGCTAGTCATTTGAGAGTCCTGTCTGGGTTCTGTTTCTTGGTCATGCTAGAATGGGTAAAATGTTGCCATGATTTTTATACGTGTGGATCAGTGGTTCCCAAACTGTGGATGGGGACCTGATTTTTGGTGGGTCACCAAAGGGTGAAGGACAGATCAGATAACTGATAGCCTCAAGTCATGAGGTTCAGCTCCTGAAGTTTACAAGATAACTGAGCTTCTGCAGTTTGCAAGCATGTGTAAAAACAGGGAGATAAAGGTTTGAGGGTCTTTCTTCTGGTTATTACTTATAAATAAATATTTCTTTTTAGATCTCCTTTTTTAAAAGTCTGGTAAACCTAGGTGGGTCCCAGTAGAACAGTGATTTTCAACGTTTTTCATCTCACGGCACACTGACAAGGCGTTAAAATTGTCAAGGCACACCATCAGTTTTTTGACAATTAACAAGGCACACTACACTGACAGCAGGAGCTCACACCCCCAATGGCCCTATTAACAAACGATCCTCCCCCAAACTCCCTTGGCACACCTGCAGACCATCCGCAGCACACCAGTGTGCCATGGCACAGTGGTTGAAAATGGCTGCAGTAGAGTGTTGTTTTAAAAAGTGGGTACTGGTGCTAAAAATTTTGGGAACCACTGGTGGAGTTGTTAACAGTGTGTTAGTCAAACGTCTGATAATGTGTTCTATTTTCTATGAGATGCTCAGAGCAGAATGTTCTGCTCTGTTCTAGTACTAGACGATGGTGTTAAGTACAGTGAAAATAAATACCTGTTTTTAATAGAATGGAAGGTTTAGATACTCTTCAATTCTGGGAATGTGGGAAAGTACAGCCTATGGAAACAAACACTGAAAAATGAAGTAATTTTTTTTTAGCCTCCATCCCATCCATTGAGGAACAGTGGTAATGCATCAGATCCCTGCCTAGTTTTTGAGAACGCCTGTAAATGTTCTTCTTTCCCAGCCCTTTTTTGTCTGGCTTCCTTTAATCAGTAGGCATTTGCTAGCAGTGTCAAAAAGTTGATGCTTTGAAATACCAGGCCTACTTCTTGTAGTCCCAGAAGTCCCTTGTGGAGCGCAAACTGTGACTTGATTTCAGTAGAAGAATATTCAAGTTTGACAATTTCAATGAAAAAGATGGCGTGCAGTCAGACTTTCTACCTTGTTTTGCAGTGGCGAGAAGACTTTGTCTGTGGCTGGGTAAAGATGCCTGTTACTCATGAAACACAAGAAGAATGTCTTGGCATGGCTGTTCTTGATATGATGAGAATGGCCAAAGAGAAGGACCAAACTCCATTAGCTGTCTACAATTCTGTCAGGTAATTTTGTAACAGCACACCAAAGTCATCTAGAGTTCAAAAGTATGTTTTCTTTCTTATCTATGTTACTGTAACAGTTGCATAGATTTTGGTATCAGACAAAAGGATGCTGGTGCTATCCAAAGTCAGTGAAATATCTAATAGGGCCAGGGATGCCAGCAAATGCCAGCTCTTTCTCACAAGATAACTCCAGATTGGCAGATAATATAGATGTCTTTGTCCATGCTTTTCCGCAAACTTGAGATTATCAAGCCCAGTCCTAACTGGCACTGGCACAGCAGGGCTGCACAGCCTTCACCATATCCAGGAGCAGGCTGGAGGTCTCTTTGGGTTAAGGGGATATGTTTCCCATTACCTTGAATAATGCCCCAGTCTGTCCAATGGGCTGCTTGGTTCAGAACCAGCTATTTAATCCAGGAGAGAGGATGAAGAACCTCTCCATGCCCAGGAGAGAGGATAGGATATGGCTGAGGCCTCCTTCTCTGTCCCCTCCCAGGCCTGACTTAGCCCCTGTTCTGTCCTCCCCCACCCTAAAACGCCCCTTCCCCACCTCGGGGACGCCCTCCTGCCACTCTTTCCCAGCCCCTGTGTCACTTGGTGCTTTACTTACCTCTGCTGGCAGCCCAAGGGTTCCGATACAGGGATGGCGTAGGCCTTGCCACTGGCGCTGCTTATTCCAGAGTTGTTGCAAACCTGCTTTACAGCATGTTTTGCAACACTCTAGACCAGCACAGCTTGCTGTGCAGGTGGAATGCTTTCTTAGGATTGAGCTGCCCATTTGATCATGTTTATCCTGCCCTTGCTCTCTATTTTTATTCGCACATGTGATTACGGTGAGAGAGAATGACTAGCCCAAAGTCATCCAGCAAGCTACATGACTGACTGGTGATTTGAACTCTGGTCTCCATTGTTGATGTCCAACATATACTATCCACTACAATACACTGACTCACAAAAGACATTGGCAAATTTGAGGGAATTGCACTGTGCTCTTTATCAGCAGTGTGATCCATATATGAGACTCCTGAGGTGATTGTATGTAACTGACACTGTGAAAATCTCAGGCCCACTTTTTCTGTCAATGTAATTCTTCCGCTCTTATGGTTACAGAAAGAAAATCTGATGCAAAGGCTAATTATGCAAATGATTACTTGTAATTTGATTTCTAGTCCAACTCTTGTAAATTAAATGATACTAGGATTTAGGAATGTTTGGCTGTGTGTTAGATTGTGTTCAAATTGTTTTATAGTCACTCACTTCATGTGCTTTGTATTCACAGTTACAAGATGTTTTTGCCCAAATGTATCAGAGAAAAAATTCAAGACTATCACATTCTGACACGAAAGAGAATAAGATACAGGTTCCGCAAATTTATTCAGCAGTTTGGTCAGTGCAAAGCAACTGCCAGAAACTTGAAACTGAAGTATCTCATAAATTTGGAAACTCTCCAGTCTGCCTTCTACTCAGAAGTGTTTGAAGTAAAGGAACCTGGCAGAGGGCCTTCAGGGGAAGAGAGTTTTGCAACCATTGTAATAGCCGGAAATAGTGGCATTCAGTGCTCCAGAGGGAAGCATAAAGACACTGAAACACTGGCAGAACAGGTAATCTTTAGTCACAGTATTTCATATTTATTTGTAGTAAAGGTTTCAAAAACACCATTAAATGCAGAAGTAATTTGTTCGTGTCATAGGAATGTGTGCTGGCTAATTAGAAATTCATGTTGCACAGGAATTGGAAGCTACATGGCAACAAAATATTCTTGGAGAAGTTCAGCAATGAAGGAGGGGTGTGAAGGGGTTTGTTCAAAGCATTAGAGGTCTTGAAGTGCACCCAGTTCTCTTGTGGCAAAGTAGATTCCCAGTTGTTTGTGTCATTCTCCATATGTCAGTTGGACCTTAATAGACATGCAGTCCTCTGCATATTTTGTGTAACTCCCATTGATTTCAGCAGGGTTTATTTGTGATTGGCAAGTCAGTGGAATTGCAACTAATGCTTTTAAGATCACCAGATTATTATTTCACTAATACTCCACATAGCAACGGATATGATTGAGAAGAAAAGAATCCATTTTCTGTTTCACATTCTCTTTGTAAGAGGTTAGTGCCTTGACAGACAGACAATAGTGATGTGCAAAAAGTCTACGAGCAAAGGTGGGAGAACTGGAATGTCTGGTGACAAGGGAAAACATTGACATGGTGGGCATAACGGAAACCTGGTGGAATGCGAAGAATCAGTGGGATACCGCCACCCCGGGCTATAAACTCTACAGGAGGGACAGGCAGGGGCGTGTTGGAGGTGGGGTGGCCATTTATGTTAAGGAAGGGATAGAATCCAGCAAAGTAGAGATTGAAGGTGGGTCCGACTCCACCGTAGAATCTCTGTGGGTTAAATTACCAGGCTTGTGCAGTGATGTAATACTGGGGGCGTGCTATCGTCCTCCAGACCAGAAATCGGATGGGGACCTTGAAATGAGGAAACAGATCAGGGAGGTGACAAGGAGGGACAGGGTTGTAATCATGGGGGACTTCAATTATCCTCATATTGACTGGGTCAATTTGTGTTCTGGTCACGATAAGGAAACCGGATTTCTTGATGTGCTAAATGACTGTGGCCTAGAGCAGCTAGTCACGGAGCCCACCAGAGGACAGGTGATTCTGGATTTAATATTGTGCGGTATGCAGGACCTGGTTAGAGATGTAAACGTTACTGAGCCATTGGGGAACAGTGATCATGCTGCGATCCGTTTTGACATGCACGTTGGGGGAAGAATACCAGGCAAATCTCTAACAAAAACCCTTGACTTCCGACGGGCAGACTTCCCCCAAATGAGGAGGCTGGTTAGAAGGAGGTTGAAAGGGAGGGTAAAAAGAGTCCAATCTCTCCAGAGTGCATGGAGGCTGCTTAAAACAACAGTAATAGAGGCCCAGCAGAGGTGTATACCGCAAAGAAAGAAGGGTTCCACTAAATCCAGGAGGGTGCCCGCATGGTTAACCAGCCAAGTTAGAGAGGCTGTGAAGGGCAAGGAAGCTTCCTTCCGTAAATGGAAGTCTTGCCCTAATGAGGAGAATAAAAAGGAACATAAACTGTGGCAAAAGAAATGTAAGAAGGTGATACGGGAGGCCAAGCGAGACTATGAGGAACGCATGGCCAGCAACATTAAGGGGAATAATAAAAGCTTCTTCAAGTATGTTAGAAGCAGGAAACCCGCCAGAGAAGCGGTTGGCCCTCTGGATGATGAGGGAGGGAAAGGGGAGATAAAAGGAGACTTAGAGATGGCAGAGAAATTAAATGAGTTCTTTGCGTCTGTCTTCACGGCAGAAGACCTCGGGCAGATACCGCTGCCCCAACGGCCCCTCCTGACCGAGGAGTTAAGTCAGATAGAGGTGAAAAGAGAAGATGTTTCAGACCTCATTGATAAATTAAAGATCAATAAGTCACCGGGCCCTGATGGCATCCACCCAAGAGTTATTAAGGAATTGAAGAATGAAGTTGCAGATCTCTTGACTAAGGTATGCAACTTGTCCCTCAAAACGGCCACGGTGCCAGAAGATTGGAGGATAGCAAATGTCACGCCTATTTTTAAAAAGGGAAAGAGGGGGGACCCAGGAAACTATAGGCCGGTCAGCCTAACATCCATACCGGGTAAGATGGTGGAATGCCTCATCAAAGATAGGATCTCAAAACACATAGATGAACAGGCCTTGCTGAGGGAGAGTCAGCATGGCTTCTGTAAGGGGTAAGTCTTGCCTCACGAACCTTATAGAATTCTTTGAAAAGGTCAACAGCCATGTGGATGTGGGAGAACCCGTGGACATTATATATCTGGACTTTCAGAAGGCGTTTGACACGGTCCCTCACCAAAGGCTACTGAAAAAACTCCACAGTCAGGGAATTAGAGGACAGGTCCTCTCATGGATTGAGAACTGGTTGGAGGCCAGGAAGCAGAGAGTGGGTGTCAATGGGCAATTTTCACAATGGAGAGAGGTGAAAAGCGGTGTGCCCCAAGGATCTGTCCTGGGACCGGTGCTTTTCAACCTCTTCATAAATGACCTGGAGACAGGGTTGAGCAGTGAAGTGGCTAAGTTTGCAGACAACACCAAACTTTTCCGAGTGGTGAAGACCGGAAGTGATTGTGAAGAGCTCCAGAAGGATCTCTCCAGACTGGCAGAATGGGCAGCAAAATGGCAGATGCGCTTCAATGTAAAGTCATGCACATTGGGGCAAAAAATCAAAACTTTAGATATAAGCTGATGGGTTCTGAGCTGTCTGTGACAGATCAGGAGAGAGATCTTGGGGTGGTGGTGGACAGGTTGATGAAAGTGTCGACCCAATTTGCGGCGGCAGTGAAGAAGGCCAATTCTATGCTTGGGATCATTAGGAAGGGTATTGAGAACAAAACGGTTAGTATTATAATGCCGTTGTACAAATCTATGATAAGGCCACACCTGTTGTGTCCAGTTCTGGTCGCCGCATCTCCAAAAAGACATAGTGGAAATGGAAAAGGTGCAAAAGAGAGCAACTAAGATGATTACGGGGCTGGGGCACCTTCCTTATGAGGAAAGGCTATGGCATTTGGGCCTCTTCAGCCTAGAAAAGAGACGCCTGAGGGGGGGACATGATTGAGACATACAAAATTATGCAAGGGATGGACAGAGTGGATAGGGAGATGCTCTTTACACTCTCACATAATACCAGAACCAGGGGACATCCACTAAAATTGAGTGTTGGGCGGGTTAGGACAGACAAAAGAAAATATTTCTTTACTCAGCATGTGGTTGGTCTGTGGAACTCCTTGCCACAGGATGTGGTGCTGGCAGCTAGCCTAGACGCCTTTAAAAGGGGATTGGACGAGTTTCTGGCGGAAAAATCCATTATGGGGTACAAGCCATGATGTGTATGCGCAACCTCCTGATTTTAGAAATGGGTTATGTCAGAATGCCAGATGCAAGGGAGGGCACCAGGATGAGGTCTCTGTTATCTGGTGTGCTCCCTGGGGCATTTGGTGGGCCGCTGTGAGATACAGGAAGCTGGACTAGATGGGCCTATGGCCTGATCCAGTGGGGCTGTTCTTATGTTCTTATGTTAATTAATGGATAAAAAATTTTCTCATTAGATAATTTGCAGGCATGAAAAGACAGTTTCTTTTTTTAAAATGGCTGTTTGCTGGTGGTGTTCTTCATTTTTTTAGATTGTGAGCCCTTTGGGGGAAAGGGAGTCATTTAGTTATTTGATTTTCTATGTAAACTGCTTTGTGAACTTTATTGAATAACAATATGTAAATATTCTTAGTAATAATAATAAACGGCAAAAACTCCCACAAATTTTTTTCTTAGAATTGCATCCTCTTAGTTGGTGACTCCTAAAATCTTGACACATTTGCATTGCTCATTCATAAACAGCTTCTGAATTCATCAACATCTTTTTCAGGACATACAGACCTACTGTGATTTCCCTGAAATCATTGATGTTAGCATTAAACAAGCGAGCCAAGAAGGTTCCAGCGAAAGTAGAATTGTAACCATTCACAAGCAGGACAGCAAGAATCTGGTACAGTGACCTACTGTTTTATGAATATTGGTTGACTAACCTAAGTGAGTTTGCATTGCTATGACAAGTAACACATTTTGTGGTATTAAGCAATATATGAACATTTTTGCTTAATGATTTTTCTCAGTGTTCAGGAAAACTGTTATATATGAGATTAGTTTTGCTCAGCCCAACAAGTGTATGCATTTGGTCCCTGTTGTGCATATGCAGTGTTGGGTAGAAATGAAATATTTGAGGTGGCCTTGTTTTTCCTATGAGACTCACTTGGTGAATAATTAAACTTGAAGAAAGTAAGCAAGCTTGCTTTAACTGTTAGGTTGCAAAACATGATTAGTTCTTTGGTAGTTAATGACTATAAATATATGCCATTGTTGCAAAAACTGCCCACCTTAGAAGGATAGTGAGTCTTGGGCTCGTGTATACTATCGCATCCCCCTCTTCTCCCTGCATATAAAAGATATAACAGTTCCTGGAGATACATACAAATGCATGTTGAATCTGACAATGCAGTTATGTTCTTTCCATGGTGAAGGGTGGTGAAGGAGCATGTAGTTCAGAAATATGCATCTGATTTCTCTGTACACAGTGGTTTGGAGTAGTTGTGCCTGAACAGGCCTCAGTGAAATCCTGAAATTGGTGCTTGTGCCTCTTTCGCCACACGAGGGCACACTTAGTCAATTTTCAAATGTGATAAAATGACAGAAATTTCTTTAATGATTTTCACATTTGCTTGTAGAATAGATACAGAGAGGAGTGAAGCATACTAGTTGCTATAATGCTGAAGTCGGGAGTATCTTCAAAAGTTCTAAACAGCCTGTTGTGTGTACTGTCCCCATATGTTTTAACTTCATCCACTTCCAGTCATCTTTGATGCTGTGCTTGGGATATGTTTGCCATCCAAGACCAGGCTGGTTGTTGCAAGGACGACAACTTTCTCTGCGATCTACTTGTTCACTGCCAGCCCTGAAAAGACCCTGTCCCTCATACCTATACTTCTATCAACATAGAATGGGGGGTGCTGGAGTGTGGGTGGGGCAACAAAAGTAGAATGATAACAGTTCTAGGGTAGGTGCAAGAATTGCTGAGTGTCATGGGCCAGGGTATCTTCCCCCCTTTGCTTATTTTTTTTTCTCCCAAGACCTCAGTAACAGACAGGGAGAGAGTTAACCCATTTCTGCCCAGTTCATAGGTGTACACATTTGATCCATGTTGCATATATAGAACGTTTTAGAATGACACTCTTCCCATCACCCACCAGAAGTGATGTCATGCCAGGAGTGACATCATCAAATTAAATAATTAAAAATAATTAATTAAGGTGAGATGAGATGGGGAAACCAGCCCTGTTCCACCAAGTGAATTCTCTCTGTAGCCTGCCAGCAATAACTGTAACCCCCCTTCCAAAACAAACAAAAACAAACCCCAAAGGATTTTCAACCCTACCCGGTTAAATTTAAAATCTTATATTAAAACTGTTCAGTGTGATTTGGGATGAAATCAGTTTTAAATCCAACATGTTTTTTATTTAGGCTAGATTGAGATTCAAAGCTTCCCTTTAAACAGCATTAAAACCCCTGAGTAATGAGGAGAGGAAATGAGGTTCACCGGCGGGGGGGGGGGGGGGGATCTGGAAAAGACAGCAACCCTAAAAAAAGTCTAAAAAAGAAAAAAAATTCACCTTACCAGCTGAAGCCTCTGTTTTTATCCTTTTTGTGTGTAGGGGAGAGGAGCTGCCTTCTGGAGCTTTTGTTGAGCTCCACATTCATCAGATCAGGAGCATTCTGGTGGCCCTGCATTCCCTTTTACCCAACCTTCAACAACAGCCAAAGCATGGTTGCTTACTCATGAGTAAATGTGAATGCGTAACTTAGTTTTGCTTTCCATAGGGCTCAATACATCCATCAGCTTGGAGGGAGGGATTTTTGGGGTGTTTTTTGGGAACTGTGTTTGTCGGATTGGGACCATTTTGGTGGTGTTGGATTCCTCTCAGCTTGCCCTTTGCAATGGACCAAGGCACCGTCACCTACTCATGAGTAAATGTAGTCACTTTCCATAGGGCTCCATGCATTTTCTTTCTCGTCTATCTGCTTGTTAGTTTCAGCTTCACGACCCACAGTTTGAGAAACCCTGGCCTAGGATATTGACAGCTGCCTACAGTCTCAGTGAAGACTACTGGGCTAGATGATCCAGTGGTCTGACTTGGTATAAGGTAGCTGTTTCCTGAAGATGTCTGTGCATTCACACCAGAGCATTTTTGTGCCTCCACAGAGCCTTGTTTGGAACCATCTAGAGCAGGAGTCTCCAAACTCTAGCCCACAGTGCCTCATGTTAATGATCTCAGACATGGCAGTGGCAAAGTCGTATCGTTCCATGCTGCAGCTTCCTCTTTTCCTGCCTGATCTCTGCAGCAACTTGCGCCGGTCAGTCACTTCACCTGGAAATTGGGGCATAGAGCCTTCTGGGGCGATATGGAGCAGAAGCAGCTGCCCTGCATGAGTTTATGCAGAGGTCAGGTGTGAAAAAAGGAGGCTGCAGCATGCGGCAGTAAGTCTACGCCATCACTGCGCCATACTCAAGATTATTAGCCCAGTTCATTGGATCCAGCCCACAGGCCAGAGTCCCATTGGTGCAACTACACAGATGGCCACATAAACAACAACACTTATAGGTAAAAATCTGTTCATATGTGCATGAGAAATACCATTCTCTAGGTGAAATTATTTTTGATCAAGATGGTGTGTGTATGTGTGATTCCCGTTGTCAGTCTTCAAAGCTTACCCTTCTCAGGTTCAATAAGGTATGGTGGTGTGTATTTACTTTTTGCGTGCAAGGGTGAGGTGGGGCAAACTCCCAGTTAGTCCATTCTTCCCCTGTTTTGCTGTCTGTGTATACAAAACCTAGTCACTAATCACAGAAATGTCTTGCAAGTAAGAGTCCCAATTAAGATTAGAGCATGAAAATGTGTCTCATGTGGCAAAGAAATGTAATGGAGCTTAATTCATTCAAAGAATTTTTCAGTTTACTGCCATGTAAATTTATTGGTTGCTCATTGCAAAGCTCAGGTCATGTGAAGACAAGTGGTCAGTAATTGGATGCATATCCAACTAGAGCAATTTCTTAAACATTTCAATAAAAATATAGTATCTTTCTCACTATCTTGTTTCCCTTTTGTCTTTGTAGGAAGCTGAATTTCATTCATTAAGAGACGCTCTTTCGTTTGTATCACTGATTGATGGATATTATAGATTAACTGCAGATGCCCATCATTACCTCTGTAAAGAAGTAGCGCCTCCTTCAGTGCTTGAAAATATCCAGAGCAATTGCCACGGGCCAGTTTCGTAAGTGGCACTTTGTCCTGACGTTAGCAAACTTTGAGACAGTTTTCCTTCTTGAAGTACTGAAAAATTATCTCCTCTCTTTTGAGAGCCATTTGCCCTCACCTCACAAGGAAAAGCAATGTAGAAGAAGCAGTCTCCCAAGTGCACGGTGCAGAAGTGGACCTGCATACATGCTGTATTTCATGTTGCTCGTTTTGAGTTGATTGGCTGGTTGTACATACCCCATTGAGTATTACTGGTTTGTACATGCAACTGCTAGTCTGTGATGAAAAATGGATCAGGATTGATGGATTTTGATATACAGAACTTGTCTTCCCACGTGCCGTGGTGGGCCCTGGAACCCAGGCAGCACCGGGGGGGGGGGCATTCCTGGTAATCATTGTGACCATGTGGCTAGAAGTTGAGCTCTGCAGAACTCTGCTGAGCCAGAAGTCGGCTATAAAATATAATGTCATTGCCAGATGCTGGAAGGGTCCATTTGGGGTGTGGACAGCATGCTTACTTGCTGTTGCCACCTGCCTCTTCATTGTGTGGCAGCAGTGTAACATACCTCCGTTACTGTCCCATGTATACTTACACCACAGCCACTATTTCTGCCATTTGAAAAAGGTGCCAGGGAAAGATGGGGAAAACCTTCTCCCTGCCCATCTTTTGAAAGAGCAGGAGCAACCATTTGAGGCAGAGTGCTGTGATAAGCACAGGGGTAGCAGTGGAACACTGCTGCCATAATGGAAATGATAGGGGATGAGTGAGCATGGTGCACTTCAGGGGAGGGGAGAATGGAGGTGAGAATGGAGGTGTCAGAGCAGGTTGAACCCAATAGCCATGACGTCTTGGGAAGAACATGTTAATATAGGATACCTTAGTCTCTCTTTAGAACTTCTGTGAAGTTTTAATGTTAAGGTGTCTTGATTGCCTCTTCGTAATGGGTTTATGTTTTGAAACCTATACAAATCTGACTGCGAAACTTAACGCACAGTTAAGTTTTGAATTTGTCATGTGATTATGGGATAACACTGCCCAACTGAAATTTTTTTTTTTGTTCTGGTGCTTCAGAAATTAGACATATTCTTGGTTATATCTGGGTTGTTGATTCCAAAAATGGCATCGGTTTTTCCCTGTACGCTCTCGTTTTGGAGATACATTATGCCCGCCTTAGATGCTGATTTGCAGACAACCAGATGAATCGGCATATAAAGTGGCCGTGCTGTATCTCCAAAACTAGAGCGGATAGGGCAAAATTGATGCCATTTTTTGAAACAGCAACCCAAGTATATCCAAGAATATGTTTAACTTTTAAGGCACCAAAATATATGCTGGGCTGTGTAATCCATTTGTGAACTCCTAACCACAGTGTTGGTGTATGATGTCATAAGCTTTGGACTTAATGTGCTCACTGCAGGATCTAACAGAAGCAGAATTTAGGTTGTGCAAAAAGAGAAGGCAATTCAGATAACAGTGGGATAACACTGAAAATTGCCAGGAAAGGAAATTGCTTTTGTTACAAATGTTCCTGTCTTGTTCATTCCCCCCTCCCCCACGCACACACACCAAATGTTTACTGAAAAGTGATTTCAGGCTGTGTAGATTTTTTTTTTAAGTACTTATTGTCTGTCCTGAAGAACTAAGTGTTGTGTACTCTGGGTTTAAAGAAGACAAGAGCTGAAACTTTTCCTGTACATTATAGGAATTTCTCCTTAAGGAAACTTGAGTTCAGTCTCCATATTCTGAAGTCTGGGCTGATGCTTGATCTATCAGGGAAGGCTCTCCCACCTCTGTTCCTTAGCAGGACCTATTTTTTTGCATGGATTGCAACATTACTTTGGCGTTGCTCTGAACTCTCCTTCATTATTGTTTTCTTCCACTACTTTGCCACCCTAGAAAATGACTGGCTATGGGGCAATAAGATGAGGAAGAAGGGAATTGATAGATGTCTGCAACCTTTCTCGCCCTTCCCCTCTTCTTGCACATGTGCACACACCAGTCCTGGCATGGGATGCAGCCAAGGATTGTCAGTAGGCACTCTGCTCTGAACTGATCATTCTCCTTTTCCATGGAGGAAAGAGCAAACAGGCAATGGCTTTCCTTGAAGGGAAAGTTGCCTATTGATGAACAAGTATTTATGCATAAACGGCTGTCTTTTTCAGTCGGGGGAGGGGGGAATAAAATTCTAGACCAGTGGCATCACTAGGGTTCGTGTCATCCGGTCCGGGATACCAGAGCTTTACCTCCCATGCAGTGGGCAGGGCAATACCCTAGGTAGTGGGTGTGGTGATGTACCTTTTGATAGAACAAAGATAGAACACATTCTGCATGAAATTATGCATTGATTGATATATAACATGATGGTATTATTCTTCCAAATTATGATTTTAGTGATTTTGGTCACTAGTGGTGTCACATACCCCCCCCCATGGGTGTCACAGCTCTGAAACTTTTAGCACTGGGACCTACTTTTTAGAATGACAGTCTGTCCAAGACCCACCAGAAGTGATATCATAGTGGAAGTGACATCAGGCAAATTAAAGTAAGTATAAATAGTTAAAGTAAAACAAATAATTAAATAAGCAAAAGCCAGCCCTGTTCCACCAAGTGAATTTCCTCTGTAGCCTGCCTGCAATAACATTCCCCCTCCAAAATCAGTAAGGTTTTCAGCCCTACCCAGTGCCCAGTTCAATTTAAGAACTTCTGTTTAAACCAGATCACTGTCAGGCTTTATAAGTCTCAAAAAGATTCACCTTATCAACTGAAGCCTGTTTTGATCCTTTTTTGGGGGGGGGGGGGCTGCCTTCTGGAGCACTTGTTGAGCTCCAGTTCCATCAGATCAGGACCATTCTGGTAGCCTTGCACTCTCCTTCACCTGATCTTCCACACCAGCCAAGGCATGTTCGCTTACTCATGAGTAAATGCGACCGTGAGGCTTAGTTTCGCTTTGCATAGAGCTCAATACATTCAACAGCTTGGAGGCAGGAACTTCCTTCTCAGGTGTTTTGGGGGGCTGCATTCATTGGCTCAGGACCATTCTGGTGTGATTGGATTCCTCTCAGCCTGCCCTTTCCCGTGGACAAAGGCAAGTTCACCCACTCGCGAGTAAACGTGCAATACGGCGCACTTTCACTTTCTATAGGGATCCATGCATTTTTGTTCTCCAGTTTTTTTGGCCATAACTTTTGATAGAAAGGAGATATTTCACTCTGGGTTTTTTCATTGCATTCAGCTCAAAATTCCGCATCCAATGGTATATAATATGATGGGGTTACTCCTAACCTCCGCAATTTTAGTGTCACCCCCCAGTGTGCGTCCCCCCGTACGCGTCACCCGGTGCAGCCCGCACCCCCTAGCGGCGCCACTGTTCCAGGCTGTGACTGGATCATTCCCCACAAACCTCTGTGAGGTGAGAAGATCCAGCATTCCTGATTCTCATCAAAATCATCTTGAAAGAAGCAGCGATAGCAGATCTAGGTGGTAGTAAGACTGTTGCTCTTCAAGCGCCGAGCCTGTCTAGTGAACTGGCCAAAGATGGAAGAGTTCCACCAGGTCACTTGGAGGCAGCTCTAGATGAAAACATGCGCTTATGTGGCCCTTACTAGTAGAATCTTCACAAGGATGTGTTTGAGAAGGTGACCTCCCCTTCTGAGGTATCCCAGAGTTTGCTGCTCTGTCTTCAGGCTTTTAAAAGGAACAGTTGTGAATGAAGATGGGATACTGGAACCTGTAGCAGCATGTTGAAACTTTGGAATCACAAGCATAGCAGTCCAGAAACCAAGACCTCCTTAAGCAAGATGTTCCTCTAGTATGACCTCTGATTGGCATGAGCTAATCATCTGCAGAAACCTGTAAATGAGAGGGAACACACACACAATGAGGAGGCTTCCAGACATCCAGACCTTGCTATTATAAGGTTAACCTCTTCTCTGGAGAAGTTGTGTTTGAGATAAGGATAGTCCAGAATGTGCAAACACTGAGAGTAAAGCCAGCAGCCTAATCTGAGATTATACTAATCATCTGGACGCCCTCAGTGTTCGCAGGTTCCGCAGATTTGAATACTCATGGGTTCCTGCAGGATGGGCCACCTGTTGCCCTCCAAATGTGACCGTAGCTATGTGCAGCTTCCTCAGCCCTCTAAAGAACTTCTAAACCTTCAGAGGATTAGAAGTTGAAAAGCACAACTTCTGGTTTTCAGCACAGCCCTGGTTACATTCAGAGGGCAACAGGGTGCCTGATCCATGGATTTGAATATCTGTAGCTTTCATTATCCAGGAACATATTCCCCACGGATACTGAAGGCCACCCTGTATATGTATGTATGTATGTATCCCAAAGGTGTAACCTGTTCTCTGGCCTTCTTGGATAGGAGGAAAAATGTTTAATTTGCGCTTTTTCATTAGAGGCTATAGGGCCATCTACCCATGCAATTAAGCATTTTTGCCTTTGGACATGGTCATGGGCACAGGGTGGAAAAGATGCATACCGCAAAGAATGTTGTCAGTGTGTTCATGGTTGAGCAGTTGCCAATATTGATCTCAGTTATTTGTTAGGCATGTCAGGGGTTGAAGACGTTCTGCTCTGTCAGATTTAGTTTGGAAGCACAGTGAGGTTTTCCCAAATGTTTTCCCAGAAGTAGAGAGTGGCCTCTTTTCAAGAACAAGAATATGTGGCAAGCCAACATTTTCCTATTTTCTGCTTTCTCAGTATAAGGTTTGTGGTGTTTTGTGAATTTCAGTTGGTGCAGTTGGCCTCAGAGTGGGTCACAGAAGATACTGTAATAAATAACAGCACAATCCTAACTGTGCCTAACTGGCGCAGTCCCTAGCGCCAGCCTAAGAGGGTCACAAACGTGCTGTAAAGCACGTTTGCGCCTCCTCTAGAGCCTTTTTGCAGCAGGTTGCGGGGCAAGCCTTGCCTTGGCCGAGCTTGGCTCCGGTTGGGCAGATGGAAGGCAGGGCTGGGATCCAGCTGTTATATCATGTCGGATCCCAACCCCTGTTCCCTAACAGTGCAAAGCAACTTCAAGCCACTTCACTCTTCTCATACTTGTGCCACCTCAGGCAGTGGTGCAAGTCCAAAGAGACCCATAGGGACTCCAGTGGCTTACCTGGGAGTAGGGGGAAGAGTTTCCTCTTACTTTCAGGTGAGCCACTGTGGAGCCCTATTTCGTGCTGGATACAGCGCAAGCCTCCTGGCTTACCTGTTCTAGTGCAAGGTAGGATTGTGCCCTAAGGTAGATAACTGTGTATAAAGTGCTACATAGTCATAGGTAGATACTACAATGTGAGTTAAGCTTGAAGAACTCTTTATTGGGGATTAAAATATAGTAATCTCTGTGCAGTCTTTGACTCAGAGCTTGGTAGCTCTTTAAAAGTCATCTTTTTAATGCCTTTTTTGTTTTTTTATGAAAACAGCATGGACTTTGCAATCAATAAACTGAAGAAAACCGGCAATCATACTGGCTATTACGTTCTTCGTTGCAGTCCAAAGGAGTTTAAGAAATACTTTCTTACTTTTGCTGTGCAGGTTAGTATTGAAGATCTTACTACACAATTCCTTTGACTATGATCAAGAAAGAGGAGACTTCGAGTATCTTTGATTGTGGTAGAGTCTGTTAAACCACTATTTTAATTTTTTTCAAGTTCAAAAATATGATAAAACGTGTCATCATCTCCAGTTCTCCTCCACAATATCTGTACCTTCTGTGAACTGCATATGTATTTGTGACAGTCTTCATTGTAATTCTCTAGTTCAGGGTTTCTCAAACTGAGGCATCATGATGCCTGAGCCAGGAAAGCCCTGCCTCTGCCCCCTTAAGGGGCAGGGAGGAGGAAGGCTGTGACGCCATCCCCAGGGTCATGCTGCTGCCAGGGACAGGGTTTTTGTTTTTTTCAACTTATTGAATGCAGCGCCGGCCTCTGGGGGTGCAGGGAGAACCCACAGATCCTCTGCAGGGCTCCCTGTGCCTCTACAAGTCTAAAAATAATGATTGCAACCTACTTCTGGTTTTGCAACCACTTAATCCTTCCCCCTCCCGCAAACACTTACCTCTTTTCCCAAGCTCCCTGCGAGTTTGGGAACTGCTGCTCTAGATCATTGGGATCAATAATGTTAATTTTCCCCTTTATTTTGTTGATTCAGGTGCCAAATAATGGTAACTTTTTTATCAGAATTGTTGCTCATGTTTTCAGTGTGTACTTAAAAAAAAGAAACCTCATGTATATGTGTGTCTGCATAAGCTTCTGGTAATAGGTTGTCCTTATGCCAGAAGTAACATATGTGGTAGATGCCTAACATCCCTTTTGCTTTGACTTTGTTCTGTGTGTTTTTCACTGACATTGCTAAACATTATTGTTGGAAATGGTCTGTGCAAGAGTTGAGTTTGCTCTGTCCAAATGAAACATTCTGCAAAATGGCTCATTTTCTTTACAAACTAAAAAGCATTTTGTAATACAGTTGAGCTCCTACTGAAGCATGTTAATGCTTTGATTTTGCTGTCTTATTTTATTTTTATTTTTGGTCTCTTATAGATTTTAGTTGCAGAGTAAAACTGAACTTCATTCTTCACAAACTCATGTAAAAAAAAAAAACTTACAGTATTTCCAGTTATTACTTTTATAGCTAATCATAGTTGCAGTGAAGAGATTTTCAGAGGTTGCTGTTTTTCTATTGCACAACTTGTTTACCTTGTCAGATATTTCTAGAAGTGAAATTGGAACTGTGATATTGTTTTGTTTGTTTTATTAAAAAGATTTTTTATACAGCTTTTCCAGGAGCTCAAAGTGGCTTAGAATTTAACAGCAAAAATAGTTAAAATGTAAAAATACAGTCAGATAAGAACAATTGAACAATATAGGAGCAGATAAAAACCATCTGAAAACAGCAATAAAAACTGTACTCTTTTTCTGAGTGTTGATGTCAGGAAGCAAAAAAGAATTCACTGCTGAAACCAACGCTTTGCTTTGGTCTGAGTAATTAACATCAGTTAGGTATAGTCTACCATCCTTTTAATTTAGTGGTGCCAACCTCTGATGACTTGTAAGGCCAACCTTCCATCCAGCAGATATGTAGGGATCATACCTGTAATTTTTTTCATCAAAACTGTCGCTTCCATTTGAATTAAATACCAAACCACCCATTTAATCCCAAATGGATGTTACATTTAGAGAAAAAAATAAAAATTATTCCGGTATTTCTGGTGAAGTATCTGCTGTTAAGCATTTAGCACAAAAGTACACTTAACAGAAATGAATTTGGGTAAAGGTGTTACAATGCCATAAATTGCTGTAGGGATCCTAAAGAGAGCCTGTTAAGACAAATGGATCTTATGCTTGACCTCCTATTCATGAAAGCATTCAGTTATACGTAATGACAATTTGAACCTTCATTAGTGATAGTGAGAGTATGAGATTATGGTAGCTATTCCTGATTTAAATTAACAGATTACAAACTGATTTGTTAATTTTTAAATTAACACGTTTTCCTCCCTCATACTGTAGCGGGACAATGTTGCTGATTACAAGCACTGCTTAATAACAAAAAATGAAAATGGAGAGTATAATCTCACTGGAACACGAAGAAGTTTTACAAGCCTTGTGGATTTGCTGAATTGTTATCGGACAGAAACTGTTCGATCAGACAGTATAATTTTCCAGTTTACCAGATGCTGTCCTCCAAAGCCAAAAGGTACAGTATTTAGACATCCTTAAAGGTTAAGCTGGATTCTTCCATTTCTTTTCAGATGACCTTCCTTAGAAAAGAGAATGTTATCCGTCTAATTTTAATAAATGACCTGATTCCTGAGCTGTAAGTATAAGTACAGCAACCCAGCAGTAGGGCCCTTGGAACTAGAGTACGTACACAGAGGTGTGCTGTGGCTGGGGGGTTATACTCCCCTACAAATGCAGAAACATCTGCCAGTGCAGAAGCAGTAATCAGCATTCATGTTTGTTTATCTTTGCTTCTTTCAAAAGGGGGGCAGAACATCCTGGCGCCAGCACTCTATGGACCTTTCCTAGCACAGATTAATTATGTAGCTGACAAGGAGGCAGGAAAGCTAAAAGAGTTGCAGAACTCTGTCCTCTTTTGCCAAGTATGCCTGGCAAAACAGAGTAGGACTCTGTCCTACTTTTAGCCTTCTTTTCCTACTACTTGTTCTATGATGTCTAAAGCAGGTAAAATTTGGTTGTTACAGTAAAAGAAAATACAGTATTCCATTTTACGGCTGGAAATGAAACTGCAGTGTTGCTTGCACTAAAAGTAAAGTGCAAGTCTCTCCTGAAACATCCAAAGAACAGTCAACTAGTTCACATACCCTTGGAGAATTTCAGTTTGTGCTTGTTGAGCAGAAATGCTCTTTTTCTTGTATCTTCCCACCTATCTCAGACCCCTCTAAGTGTTGCATGGAGAACCACTTTTGAAACTGAGTGTGTGATATAGGACAAACATAGGTTGCATGTGTGTATAGGGTTTCTATCCTCATTTTCCTGAGAGAAGCTCTCTTCACTTTATTCATGTTCTGTTAGATAACATGCTTATATGTTGTGTGTTTATCCTGCCTTTCCTCCAGTGAGTTCAGGGCAGCAAATGTGACTTTTTTCCCCCCACACTCCCATTTTATCCACACACCAATCCTGAGAGGTAGGTTAGGCTGAGAGATGAACACTGGCCCAAAGTCACCTAGGGTGCTCCATGGCCAAAGGGAAACCCCTAGGGTAGAAGTTGGCAAGTGATGGGTGTACCCTTCTAAACCAGTACTGTATTGGCTTCTTCTCACAGATAAATCCAACCTCTTAATCTTCAGGAGTAATGGAGTTTCTGATGTAATGACATCACCCACTTTGAAGAGGCATAATAATGTTAACCAGATGGTCTTTCACAAAATCCGGAATGAAGATCTGATATTTGTAAGTTTGCTAGGTTTATGTCCTTGTCAGTATGACATTCTGATCAATGCAGTGCTTTGGAATTTAAGTTCTGTTCATTTAAATGCAGCGGGATGGTTTGCCAGTGGCCTATCACTGAAAATAGCAGCGAATCATACAAAAAGATGGATCTGGTAAATGCACATGTAACATACAGAGCAAGTGTATTTTTTAATAAAAATGAAGAAACAAAATTCAATTACCATATAATTGAATTCATTTCATGTTTTATATAATGTACTTTAAGACAAACATTAAGTCGAAATTTGTTGTCATAATAACTTGTGTTCATTTCAGTAGCCTTTCAGACTTCCCACCCTTAATTTATAACCTACCTCAAGCAAATAAAATGACTGGGCAACATCCTGATCTTTGACACAGTGGTAAGCTATCAGCAGCAATTCCTTCTGTGAATAGGGGAAGCTTTCAGTGGTGTGCTGCTGTGCCACAGGTCTGGGTGCTCTAATTGTTTGCTCTTGATCTTATATTGTAATGGTCTCTTGGAGGCCAAGCCTCTCCATTAACAGCATGTGCATTATCAAAGGAATGCACAGAGACAGCTGGCATGACATGTGCAAGAGAGGCTTGATGACAGTTTGATCCAAACCCTATTGAGTTTAATGGTACTTATTCCCATGTAACTGTTCAGAGTCATGCCCCATGCTCTGTTTAGGAAGGAAAATGAGGAGAAGCTTGTACCAAGTCTGTGCCCCCTCCTGCTCTCCATTTATTTGTGTTGGCATCCTTCAGTCTCAGAAGACTATGGTGTCACGCTCTGAGTGGTGGTTCTGGAACAGAGTGTCCTCTCCAGTGCGCGAAGCCTGGGTAAAGTAGGTATGGAGGATAGGCTGTTACCCATGCAGCAAATCCCCCCTCTCCACGTCGCTGAAATGGTCCAATGGAAAGGCAGAGGCCAATACGGTTGGTTCCAGCGGCGTTGCAGGAGTTGCCAGAACGTGACTGTGTTCAGCCATGAACTGCCTCAGGGACTCCGGCTCCGGATTTTGCCTCAAGGTTGACTCCTGAAGCCTTTTCCATAACTGGATGTAGCCACAAGGCAGTTTTATATCCCATTTTATCTTGCTAGTGAGCATTCAAAGTGGATTTCATCTCTTTTTGTCCTCAGAAATTGCAGCTGTTTCCATTAAAAAGTTTTGTTTTCAAGGTGGTGGCTTCTGTGAGAGCAAACAAGGATTGTTCCAGTGACTGGGGCTTGATGTGGGGATAGTTTGTAGATTTGCTTCCCAAAGAGAGTGCAAGGGAGAGAAAGTGAGCAAGTGAGGCACTGATTTATGCACAGTTGTGTGGAAGGGAAGTCACGCTGAACTCTCTTAGACTTATGTCTGAACAAACATGAATAGGATAGAGCTGTAAGGTTTCCATGTGGCAAGTTCGAACCTGCAGGGCTCTGCTGTTTAGGCAGTTATTAGACCAAAATTTCGTATTCCAGTCGTTCTTCAGTGCATGCAGTTCTTGTACTAAATTCAAAGGTTTTGGTGTTCAATTTAAATTTTACAGTTTTACAGTAAATTATTTAAAGGTTTTACAGTTAATGGCTCTCTCTCCCTACCCCCATTTTCTTTTTTCTTTTAGAATGAAAGTCTTGGGCAGGGCACTTTCACTAAGATTTTCAAAGGTGTGAGAAAAGAAGTGGGGGACTATGGTAAGGTACATGAGACTGAAGTCCTGCTGAAGGTTCTGGATAAAGTGCACAGAAACTACTCTGAGGTTTGTGTATGGATTGGGATGCACATTGGATAGTATGCTTAATTGTATGCTAGACTGTATGACAGGCACATATGTGCAGCATTTATTTTGGGACTCTTAGCGCTGACAAGTCTGAAGATAAGCTTGAATGTGTCTAGATGAGAGCCTGGGGGTGGAAAGTGGCAGCACTGCACCAACAAGGGAAAAACAGGAAAAGTAAAATGTTCAGTGTAATGATGACAGTTAAATTGCAGTAATACCCTTTGTAATTACTTATTCACAAATCCCAGAAGTTCCCAATACGTGTAAGTGCTCTGCCCTTCATTGGAGTAAAGTACAAGGAGGCATAAACTCAACTGCTATAGAGTAAATATTGAATCAGTTGCTTTCAAATGCATTAGTTTCTAGGCTTTGCGAATGCGCGGTTCATTTCGGGGCCAGTCCTGTCCAACTTTCCAGCACCAATGTAGCCATGCCAATGGGGCATGCGCTACTGTGGTGGTGGGCAGTCACAGAGGCCTCCTCAAGGACCTGCATTGCGACTTCATCGCGCTAGAAAGTTGGATAGGATTGGGCCTTTAGACTAGTTCTAAATCTAGCTTTTTGTTCCTATGTTAGATTTTTGTCTTGTGGTTCTGCTGTTTCATCCCCTATTGAATGCATCTCTGCAAAGCTTGGGTATCTCAGGGATGGGAGAGTAAGATTTTTCAGGAGCTAGTAAATCTGATTTTCAGATGACCAGAAGGCTGAGTTTCATCCAGAAGGTGTCTTCTGTTTCTCCCACACTGCCAAATTATTAGTGGAAGCAGAATAATTTTATACAAAATAAGCTGATCTACAAAATTGACTTAATTTCCCTAATTACCCCAGAAACAGAATTCATCTTTTCTTAAGCCTGAATGAGGACGACCACAGTGAATACTCCCCTCTTCTTTTTGAACAATGCTAGTATGTAGTCCTAGATGCATTTTACTTTGTGCCAGGAATATTCCTCAGACCTTGCAAAGTGTAATCTGCTTTTACACCCATGATGACAGGATAAACTTTTCAGGTCAGCAGATATACCTTCTAGGCAAGTATGTGTCAAACCAGGTCTTCCTCCTTGCTGTTGTTATTGGCCATTTCACACTTTGGGTGTGTTTCTGAGATTCAGAAGCTGCTTATCAAGTTCATCCCCAGAATTTATGTAATCAGCAAGTTTTATACTGATTTCTGATTACTATTTTACACAGCCAAATGATTGTGAGAAAAGGATGGGAGTTGTTTTGTATCGAACCTGGCTGCCTGATCAAGGCCCTTGGTCTCTTGAATACATAAATTAAACTCTGAACCTCAGAATTCAAGAGCAGTTACTAGTCATTCATTTTGCTCGTCATTCCCATCTTTGTGCAGCTGTTGATACGTTTTTGTATGTGTTGAGAACTACTACCTCCCACTGTGAACAAGTGTGAAGAGTCCCTTGTCATCAGGGATTTTCCTACTGCTAGTAGGTGGTTGTTGTAGTGATTATGGACTGGAACAGACCTGCAGAGAACAATGCCACAGAATTAATTACACATTATTGTTGACCAGGATTGGAGATGAAATACGACAATGTAGGTGATTTTGAATGAGATTTAATTCCAAACAGTTCCCATTGGAGTTCTCACTAATTTTTGTTCTCTTTTTCTTGTAGTCTTTCTTTGAAGCTGCGAGCATGATGAGCCAGCTTTCTTACAAGCACTTGGTTTTAAATTATGGAGTCTGTGTCTATGGAGAGGAGAGTGAGTAAAGCTAGTTAATGTTTTAAGTGCACTTAATAGAGTTCTGTTGTTAATTTTCTAAATGCCTATTCTGAAATGAATATATCCTGGTTGGGAGTGTGTTGTCTGGTAAGGGCAAGCCAGTGTTGACAGGCAACAGAGAAAGTTGCACACACTCTGGATTAGCATGTGCTTCTACAGGCTGCTGTTTTTGTTTAGAAGCATTCTGAACAGCCTCTTTCACTTTATTTCACACACCTGCCAGTATTTCTTTCTCTCTCTCTTTAAGTTGCCAGCTATATAAGCATGGTGGTTAGTCTCAGGTAATTTTGCATCACTAGCACGCACCCTCCCACTTCCACTGTATATCAGAAGAATTGTGATCTTAAACCTAAGAATGCTTCAGTTAAGCTCTAGTCACCTTTTTGAGAGTCTGCAGCAAAATTTTAGACTCCCCTCCACTTCATTCCTATTAAAAGATCTCAGAGCATCTTTGTTTTCCAGAGTCTTCAAATGATGAAAACCAAACTTCTAGTCTTTAAAGCAGTGATAAGCAACGGGAAGCTTGTGAGTTGAGTCTATGAAGTTGATTAACAGTTGGCCCACTGCTCACCTGTACCTTCCTACAGTAGCTAAGAAGATCCTTTTTGCAGTAGTCAACCTTTTCTGCTCAAGCTTCCTAAGCTTAAAAAAATCACATTTATTCAAACTTTCTTTTTAGGACAGGCATCATAAGCATTCTAGGGTTCATCTGTCTATCTAGTTGTCAGCCAATCACTGATCAGGAGATTTTGGTGCTCTGTTTAAGCACAGGAAAAATAATTAGCACTTCTGTAAGTCTTGAACCTGATAATCCTTAGTATCAGTTTAAAAAAACACACCTTGAAATATTTTGAGATTTTAAGTAAGAAAGAATTGACTTGAGATGAAACTATGGGGGATACATGTACATTCAGTATATCAGTGGTTCTCACACATTTAGCACCGGGACCCACTTTTTAGAATGAGAATCTGTTGGGACCTGCTGGAAGTGATGTCATGACTGGAAATGACATCATCAAGCAGGAAATTTTTTTTACAATCCTAGGCTGCAGTCCTACCCACACTTACCCAGGAGTAAGTTCCATTGACTATCATTGTTAAAAGCATATACAGAGTAGCCTGTTAAATACAGATTTGTAACATTCCCCAAGTGCAGTCACATACTTATAGTAGTGCCAAGTCTAATATATTAAAAATAAAAGATTGAAATGAATGGGGACCCACCTGAAATTGGCTTGCAACCCACCTAGTGGGTCCTGACCCACAGTTTGAGAAACACTGCAGTACATAATGGAAGGCTATATATTAGAATCTGTATTCCACTTTTTGATGATTATGTGGTTGTATGCTCTGAACAGTTGAAAAAATGTTGGTGCTGACTTAAATACTTGGAAATGAACAATAGGAATCAAGAACAAAGTTCTGAAGTCTCTGGTCAGATTGCCAAGAACTGTTCAGTATTAGCTGTACTAAGTGAACAAGAGTCACTTGCACCAAACTACAGAAAAAATAGAAATTTCTCAGATGTGACAAAGGCTTGAATTAAATGCCATACTAGTTTAGTTGAAGTGTTAGAACTATGAAGTAGTTTGGCTTGGAATTTAATTTTATTTGGTTATTAATTATTGCCTAATATTTCAAATTAGATATTCTGGTACAGGAGTATGTAAAGTTTGGATCACTGGATACCTATCTGAAGAAGAATAGAAATTCTATAAATATCCTGTGGAAACTAGAAGTTGCCAAGCAGCTGGCAATGGCCATGCACTTTCTGGTAAGTAGCTTGCTTAGTTGCTGGTCTAATGTCAAATGCCCGATGCTGGTCTAATGAGTTTTTTGGCTTTCCTATTATTGATATTTGTATGGGTTCTACATGCTTGTTCATGGTTGCTTCATCACATCCGAATGTTGAATCCAAACTGTTACCACAAGCATCTATATGCATCCATAAGACTCTTTTCTATTTAGTATTTTGGCTGGTGCATTCTGAATATTGCTGTTAGACAAACTTAAGAAACTCCCTTCTCTATGTGGAGTGGGGAAAGAAGGAATAATGTAGATTTATTTAAAGAAGGGTGAAACTTTTATAGCAGCAGTACTGTTCCCAGAAGCAGTACTTGAACGGAATCCACAATCTACTGTGGGTTGTCTTTTCTCTGTAGGGCAGTGGCATACCAAAGATAGGGCAGGGGCGGCAGCAAGTGCCACCAAAGGGGGTGTCCACATTGCATGTATGTTATTGTTACTGTGCATTGTTATTTCTTTACTCAGCATGTGGTTGGTCTGTGGAACTCCTTGCCACAGGATGTGGTGACGGCATCTGGCCTGGATGCCTTTAAAAGGGATTGGATAAATTTCTGGAGGAAAAATCCATTACGGGTTACAAGCCAAGATGTGTTTTTGCAACCTCCTGATTTTTGAAATGGGCTATGTCAGATGCAAGGGAGGGCACCAGGATGCAGGTCTCTTGTTATCTGGTGTGCTCCCTGGGGCATTTGGTGGGGCCACTGTGAGATACAGGAAGCTGGACTAGATGGGCCTATGGCCTGATCCAGTGGGACTGTTCTTTCTTTCTGAAACCTTTATTGGCATATCAAACGATTAACAATTGTACTTTACAATTGACATGACAATTTGCATAACACTCAACAATTTAAACAGGATACTAGAATTATTTAAATTCTAACAGCGTTACTTTAAGGATCTCGGATAAATAACCAGCAACAGCTGCAGTTAGGGAATCACAAACATCACTCATAAACTTGGAGAGAATAATATCAGAGGGGATAAGGTCAGAAGGGATCCAAGAATCAAGGTAATGATTCCGAATATCAAAGTGTGCTGGGCAAAGAAAGAGTATATGAAACAAAAAATCAGGAGTCTCATGACAAAAGAGACAGAGCCTTTTCTCCCGTGGAATGTTAAAAAAACGGCCAGAATGAACTGCCGACGGGAAAATATTGAGGCGAGCTAACATAAAGGCTCGTCTATGTAATGGATTGGTTAATGTATAAAAATAATTAGATGCATGATTAAAGGATGGGGCCAAACCAAGGGAAAGAAGGGAACAAACAGAATTGAGACTATTACTTAGATAATTGAATTCAAGTGCTAAGAGCCAGTGGGGCTGTTCTTATGTTCTTATACTATGGAATCTAAAGAACACTTCTGGACATTGAAGACAATAGAACAAACTTTCCTTTAATGTGCATTTTGGAGTCCAATGAAACTTTTGTTCAAGTTTCACTACATTCCTGAACACACTTGCTTCTAATTCAGTTTCCACTGAAAAAGGTTAAAACTTGCTTTTCTGTTTCAAGTTATATCTTATGATCTTACCATAAGATATACGTAAAAATGTCTGCTTGAAATGCAGTGAAATGTTGGTGATTGATTTGTGTTAGCAAAAAAAATGCTCTTTGTCTTTATTAGGAGGATAAAAACCTTGTTCATGGAAATGTGTGTGCAAAAAATATCTTGCTTATCAGAGAAGAAGATAGGAAATCTCGGAACCTTCCTTTTATCAAGCTTAGTGATCCTGGTATCAGCATTACAGTTTTGCCAAAAGACAGTAAGTCTCTGACTCATCCATTTCAGCAATGTGTTTGCTGCCTTGAAAATGTCAGTGTTGGTTATCTCCTTTTTCTCATTGCACTGATAAGTGTATTGCATTGATATTTATTTCACCATTCCTTTTTCAGAAGCCCTGAACCTTCCACAAGTGTGGGGCATGCTATAGTATCCTGTTTCTAAGTTATTTTACAGTATAAAGCAAAGTCTTATATGCCACAAACCTGTCTGTCCCATTTTAAGCACTGTAACTCTTAAGTATGAGAGAGAACACATGGCATAATGTAAATCTAAATGTGAACTCTTGCAGCACTTAAATAGCTTAAAACAATGAAGGTTTCAACAGAGACCCGAAAAGGCACTTGTGAAACTATAGTACGTACATTTAAAGCAGCAGTCTCCAAACCACAGACTACTGCATCTGGAGAAAACCCTTGCCATGCTGTGTGGCACTTACTGTTCCTCTCTGCAGCCTCTGATCTTTCAAACCAATTTGCTCAGAAACTTATGCCAGACAGCCATTGCTGCTGCCCAGCACCCCAGCAGGCTGTGCACCCCAATTTCCGACCAGAAACAGCTGCCCAGCATGTTCCTGAGTAGGTTGGCTCAAAAGATCAGAGGATGCGAAGCAAAATGTTAAGTGCCACGCAGCATGGGCGAGACTTTTTCCAGATGCCAGATCTGGCCCACGGGCTCGGGTTTAGCACTTCCCAATTTAAAGAATTTGAATAGTTAGTAGCAGGAGGGAGAGAGTATGTTTTGTCAAGCACTTCAAAATGTCAGTTTCATAAAATGTCAGTTTTGTGGTCCAAGTACAGCCCTTGGACTTGTAGGCCTGCATTTCTGCCTTGTGATCAGCAGCACACATACACATATGACTAATAATTCATAATAGTAGTAGGTACGTCTACTTAAATTGGAAATCATGCTATCCTTAACCAAATGTATTTGTTCCCTTTGCAAGGTTTCAGAGACACTGAGGTGCCTTGGCAGATTTTTTAAAAAATATGTTTAATCATAGAAAAATCTTCAAAAATCTTCTTAATTTTGATTTTTATCACTATATCTTTTTAGAAGAGGTTCATAGGTGGTGTTTCTGTTTAAAGGAAACAGTGAAGTCCCAAATACTTCAACACATAACATAACTGCAGTGACTAGAATCCAGTGGTTCTAAAACATGCATGTATTTTTGCATGCATTCTGCTGTAAGGAAAATGTTTTTGTGTGTAATGGAGTCTAATACAGAATTGCAGAACATTTGGCTATAACAGGACTGAAAAGCCCTTTCATGTTATGGGGCCTGTCTGTTTATAGTCTGTATGTTCACACTTTTAAAATACAATACAGGCGTGTCCCTGTATCTGTGGGGGTTCTGTTCTGGAACCCCTCTGGATAGCTGAATCCATGGATAATAGGGAATGCCTCCCTACCCTCCAGAGGCGAGGGGAGCTATGCACCCCTCACCTCCCAAGTGTCTTCTTAGCCCGGCAGAGGCCGCCCACGGCCTCTACCAGACTCAGAAGATCCTCCAGAGGTGAGGGGAGCAGAGTGGATACAGGAAACAGATATGGGATCTGCGGATACGGCCCCCCCGTACTACTAGTCTTCATGTTTTTAGTCACTTCAGTATACTATAGACTTCCCAGTAATAAATAATTTTGTTTTCCTTTTTATCTAGTTCTTCTTGAGAGAATCCCATGGGTTCCACCTGAGTGTATTGAAAATCCCAAGCAGTTGAATTTGGAAACAGACAAATGGAGTTTTGGGACCACTCTGTGGGAAATCTGCAGCGGGGGAGAAAAGCCTCTTAGTGCACTGGATTCCCAGAGAGTAAGAGCTATATGGAGTTTAGTATTGCTGTTTTTTAAATACTTACAATAAATTGCATTAACTTCCACTCAGAACACCCAGAGACAGTTTCTTCAGGTGAATCCACAATAAATGTAATATTCTGGAAAGTGTTCTTGGGATGTATGATATTCTCTCCACCCTCCAACTACATTGCAGCAAAGGGAGGTTCCCATTCTTTTCATTGCAGGTCAGCTGTGATGATTTCTTTAACACTGGAACAGTATTTGTATTTCAGAAGGGAAAAAAAGATAGGCATTAAACATAACCCTGGGAGCATAAACAAACAAGTATAACCTTTCATCAGTGCATGCATCATTCTTTTTTAATAATCATTATTTCTAGAGCATGTGCCAGACATATTATGAAAGATAAAAAATCCATAGTCATCTCTGCTTCACAGTCTTAAAAGATATTAAATCTTACAGAACATTACAAGAGGGACACTTGTGGTAGAAAAACATGGAAGCATCTCTTGCTGTCATGTTTGATGTGACCCATACACTTACTGTAGTAACTCTAGAAATTAGGTATTCAGTCTAGTTCAGATTGAATACCTAACCTTCAGTGCCTGCAAAATACTTGGAAAATGTGAAGCAAACTTAAGGAAAAAAAGCTAGTTTCTGAGCTTTGAGCGATACTTGTGTCATGTGGCTTTAATAATTGAAAGATGGGGAATAAATGTACATTCTTTTGTAACCATGATTGTTACAATCTTGGCATTCTTAATAAAACCTGAACTCTTAAATCCTCCAAAACATACACAGGGCTGAATGGACGTCAGTATATCATCATTATTGGAATGACTACCTTGGTTTGGACTTTAGCTTCAGTATATTGGATTTCAAATGGTATCCAAGTCCTGACTAGATTTTACTGGAATTTTTTTTAAAGATGCAATAGATCTCTTGTAAATCTGTATATGTTTTTAGATTGCTTCACAATAATTCCGTTTCCTTGAAATGACACTGGCGTGCCACGAAATCTTGATTCTTAAAAAAGAATTTAAAAAAAAAAACTTATCCGTTCCATTGACTTAATTGGAACATCTCAGGCCTGGTGTATGTGTTCTAGTAACATGGAGAATCTTGTTTTTGTTTCATGGGGCAACCAGTGGTATGTAGTGAGCTGGTTGCCACCAGTGGCTGACTTTTTTGGTCTTTGTACTGTTAGCATCATGGAAATCATGCTCTTTCGAATGTGAATAAATAGGCTCCCTGTGTGATAACTACATCAGAGAGGTGTAAAATATTCATTGCCCTTGAATCCATTTGTGTTTCCATGTAGCTGAAGAACTGCCATGTGAATGTTAGAGTGGCCTTCACTGAGAAACCTAAAACCTCTTAATTAACTGCATAAGAACCATTGATATCTAGTTGTTGCTTGCTTGTGCTCTCTCCATCAGAAGCTTAACAACTTCCCTGTGTTCTTTAAAGTATCGTGCTTGTTCCAAAGTTGCTTTGAATTGTCCTAAAACTAATTTGTCATGATTATTGCTATTTCTTGAATTCTAGAAGGTACAGTTTTACGAAGACAGGCACCAGCTTCCTGCTCCCAACTGGACAGAACTGGCAAATCTTATAAACCACTGTATGGATTATGAGCCAGACTACAGGCCTTCTTTCAGAGCAATCATACGTGATCTTAATAGCTTGTTCACTCCAGGTATGTTAATGTGGAAGAAAAGGAAATGATTGAGGGGGAGAGGCAATCTGTTTTCCTGTCTGCTATTAAAGCAAGTCCTGTGATCTACCCAGAAGTCATAAATTGCATTGACTGACCTGCCTTGCAGTGAGTTTCTGGTTTGATTAATAATAATAATAATAATAATAATAATAACTTTATTTCTACCCCGCCTTTCTCCCCGAAGGGACTCAAGGCGGCTTACAACATATTAAAAACAATTTAAAAAACAAATAAAAACATATTAACACATACTAAAAACAGCAGTCAGAGTAAAAAAAAAGGTAAAAAGAGCATAGAGCAGCAGCAAGTCATAAAAGAATCAGGCCTGTAAAAAAATATTAAAAGATGTTAAAAAGATGTTAAAAGGCCAAGAACTCAGAAGGCCTGTTTAAACAGAAGGGTCTTCAGGCCTTGCCGAAAGGTCTCAAGAGAGGGAGCCATTCTTAAGTCAAGGGGAAGGGAGTTCCATAGCGTTGGTGCCACTACTGAGAAGGCCCTATTTCTTGCAGCCGCCCCACGTACCTCCCTAGGCGGCGGCACTTGTAAAAAGGCCTTCTCTGATGACCTGAGAGGGCGAGCCGGATTGTACGGGAGCAGGCGATCTCTAAGATACCCTGGTCCAGAGCAGTATAGGGCTTTAAAGGTCAATACCAGCACCTTGAATTGGGCCCGGAAACGAATGGGCAGCCAGTGCAGCCGCTGGAGAAGCGGACTGACAGGGTCCGCTTGATTTATTTATTTAGCCAAACAGCTCAGTCCCTACCTCAGCCCCAGCCCCACACCTATCATATAAGGATTATGCAGACCTACCTTACAGGGATATTGTAAGAGTTGAAAGATAATTTCCTAATACCTGTTCTTTCCTCCTCCCCCTGCCCCAATTTAACCAAAATTATTGAACCAATAATTATTGGTTCTAGTATCTGCTCTGAGTGTGTCTTTTGAATAAGGGGAAGGGTCTTGCAACTTTCCTGAGAGAAAATACAGGACTGCAAGTTTGTAGTCCTTTAAGTTATGCTATGCCATTCAGTGCCATTCATATAGAACAGGGGTGGGCAAACTTTCAGCTTTAAGGATCCTGGACTTTTAACAACTGTGTAGGAGAGAGAATTTTGGCAGGTGCAGCTTGTCATCTGTCTCTGAAGTTGAAAGTTTGACTGTCCCTGATATAGAACACTGAAAGACTCTGTGCAGTGTTTCTCAAACTGTGTGTTGGGACCCACTAGGTGGGTCACAAGTCAATTTCAGGTGAGTCCCCATTCCTTTCAGTGTGTATTTTCTTTTTAATATATTAGACTTGATGCTACCCTGGTATGTGACTGCATTTGGGGAAATGTGACAGATCTTTAACAGGCTACTATGTCTGTGCTTTTATCAATGATGGTTAGTGAGGCTTACTCCGGAGTAAGTGTGGATAGGATTGCAACCTTTGGTGGTTTGGGGAATTTTTTTTTTTAACAGATCAGCAACTGCTTGGGAGGATCGGGGGGGGGGGAGGTTCTTCATTTTAAATACATTTTTAAACTTATTGTACACCTTTAAAATAATTGCTTATGAATTAATTTATTTGATTTGATGTTGTCTTATGGGGGTGTTAAAAATGTTCCTGCTTGCTGAGGTCACTTCTGGCCATGACATCACTTCCAAGTTAATGACATGAATTCTGATGGATCCCGTCAAAAAGTGGGTTAAAAGTGCTAAAACGTTTGAGAACCACTGCTCTATGGACTTGGCGGCTTCTGTGATCTGTTCCCTAGTGTAACTTGTTCACATTTTTCTTTTGTGGGAGATGCAAATTGTGTTTTCTTCTGTCAACTATCTCTTTCTCTTGAGATATTGTGGAAAGCCTGGTTGATAGTAATTGATCTGTTTTGTGTTTAACCAAGATTATGAACTATTGACAGAAAATGACATGTTGCCAAACATGAGACCTTGGGCTTTTGGATTTTCTGTGGCTTTTGAAGGCAGGGATCCAACACAATTTGAAGAGAGACACCTCAAATTCATACAGCAACTTGGCAAGGTAGGAAGGATGGACTTGCCTTATCACAGGGATATGCAACTTCTTTAAAGCAGCATTTGTTAAGCATTTTCTTTCCTCTTTCAGGGTAACTTTGGCAGCGTGGAGATGTGCCGGTATGACCCACTGCAGGACAATACAGGGGAGGTGGTGGCTGTAAAAAAGTTGCAGCACAGCACAGAAGAATATCTGCGAGATTTTGAAAGAGAAATTGAAATCCTGAAATCCTTGCAACATGACAACATTGTCAAATACAAAGGAGTGTGCTACAGTCCTGGTACATTGTGCCTTTAACTATTCTTCGTTAATAAGCTAGACAGAAGCAAGCAGCCTCATTACAAATTGTCAAATGTTCCCCATAAGCATAATAAACACAGATGTCACAATGGAACCCCCTTAATTAGAATCTGGTTTTAATATAAAACCCCCTTTTATATTAACATTATATTACATCACTTGTAATTCTGGTGTAAAAGTTTAGTATAGTGAATAGAATAGATTATGCTGGATACATATGGTTATGGGGAAGTTCTTTTAAGTACCCATATTAACTTACTTAGCATTTATTGACAACCAGTATACAGTGATCCCTTGCCATCTACAATTTGACCATCCTTGAATGGCGGAGGACAGTCTCTGGCACCCCTGGAAGCCACTTCCGGGTCATGCTCAGCCCTGCAATCCCCTCTGTTGGCCCTGATTTGTTTCAGAATGCATCACGGAAGTGTTTGTGGAAACCCTTCCACCATTCATCCTGCAGTGTTCCGGGACCAAGAGGAGGAGATTGTGGACCTTGGCATGACCTGGAAGTGGCATGACCCAGAAGTTCCGGGAGTGCCAGAGACTGTCAGGCAACCAGTGTATTTTGTGGCACTAAGTTAAGAAAAGTTTTAAAACTCTTGACAAACATTTTTAAATGCTTTTAACGTGGACCCCCATATCCACAAATTTTGGTATTTGCGATGGAGACAGCAACAGATCCCCCCATGGATATTGAGGGACTACTGTATTAGTTATGCTAACTTACTCTTGTACTAAATACCATGATTTGAATAGTGTTGCTGTCCAAGGTAAAGGAAAACCACTTAAGTTATTTTTTTTTTTAATCTTAAAATTTCTTCGTATAAAGGGACGTTTCAGCTGCATTTTTGGGGGGTGGTACTTGGCAGCATTGCCCCCACCTTTAGACTGGAAATGTAGGAGTTCAATTCTATAAAAATAAAATAGAACTGAGCTGCTTCATAGCTTTTTTTTCTTGCTCAGTTTTCCTGTTTATACCATTAATCCCAGAAGGGAAAAGTTAATGAGCTCTCTGTCACTTTTCCCGCAGCATCTCCAGTCGGTTTGTTTGGGATACATGTAGAATTTGAATAGCAATCTGTTGTTCCCCTAGCGTTGCCTGCTGTTCAGCTGGAGATACTTTTTCATTCATTCATTCTCTTTAGAGGAACAGACTATGATTAACTACCTTTACTTAACGAATAGTTGTGTAATGCTTGCTGGCTCTGATGCCAGAGAAAACGTCTTTTACCTTGCACGTATTTAGGCATGCTTGGAAAGACGCGCTATGCGGGCTGAGATTATTCAGACTTCTTTGGAAGCTATTGAGTGATGCTACAAGCAAAATGCTATACTGTACTCCAAAAACAAATAGTCTAATCTGCCCTCTGCAGCCTTCTATTGTATGAACAGAGCCAAGTCCAGTTTATGTCCCACATTTTTTCTCAGTGATGTTCAAAACAGTTAACACTAGTGGTTACCACCCACCAGTTTGAGAACCATTACAGTAATGTATTGGTTGATGTAGCCATTCAGACCATCAATAGTAGAACTTCAACTTTTGGCACTGGCGGTATTAAGCTAGCAGCATGAAATTCTGCTTAGCACCCAGCAATTGTGACTTCCTTTTGAAGTTAATTATTTGACATAGTACAGCATATGTGGAGTGTTCTTGCTGCTAAGAAAAAGACAAGCAGTTAAATTTGACATTTTTCAAAATTCAGCAGTGGAATGCTATGCTTAGTGTGTGACACACACGGCCTGTGCTCTTTACTTATGTCAATTTTAGCTTTTATAGGATGTATTTTGTGTGCTGGAATTTCTGCCAA
This sequence comes from Tiliqua scincoides, assembly GCF_035046505.1. Classification (NCBI taxonomy): domain Eukaryota; kingdom Metazoa; phylum Chordata; class Lepidosauria; order Squamata; family Scincidae; genus Tiliqua; species Tiliqua scincoides. Next base: position 73,688,910 of record NC_089822.1, read on the forward strand.
TCATAGTCATTAAATATATGTATTTTTTTAATGTGTTCGGAAAGGCCGGAGAAACCTGAAGTTAATAATGGAATATTTGCCTTATGGAAGTTTACGGGACTATATCCAAAAACACAAAGACAGACTGGATCATAAGAAACTTCTGCAGTATGCTTCTCAGATATGCAAGGTAATAAATTCCACTGTTGCCATTGATGGTCCTGAGCCTTTTGGTGTATTATCAGTTTTTTTTTTTCTCTCTCTGAATGGTAGATTCGAAAGCCAATTTGCCAATGCCTGAGTTAGCATCATTCAGTTAATCAGTATTAGCTTCTCGGTATGTACAGTAGTGATCATATCTATTTTAACATAGGCAAGTCCTATTCAGTAAGTATCCTGTTCATTCGTAACAAACTAGTTGAACATGTATCTCTCCTCAGGTTACAGGAACTCTGAAAAAGCAGTTTCCAGTTGCATGGAAGGAGCCTCTTCTCACTTCCTCCCATCCAGTGGCACAGATCCTCTTTTTTTCCTGTTTAGGTTTCCCATAGCAGTATAAAATTGGTCTCTTTGTTTCCATGTTGGCTCCTCTGATCTTTCTTCCGATTCATTTGCATTTCTCAAGCCTCATGGCTTGTGCCTGTCATCTTTCACCAAAATCATTTAAATGATTTGCTACTAATTTACATTGGCATGGGGAAGATGTCAGTTGGGTACTGGGGGCTTGTCACACAATGTCATGAGTGGTATTGTTTGAGTGGAAGACAATGATGGTTACCGACTCTGTGTAATCTCACCTCTGACCTTTATCTTGGCAAGTTCTTAACTTTTCTTACATTCTTTCAGGAGAATCTGTTAAATCTTCAACTGTCAGACTTGCCAGTATGAGACACTAAAATGCTGAGGAAAAATGGGTTCGTTGTCTGTTTCTTCCACACTGCACATCCTTGGTTGCTTTGCTTGTGACTCCCTTTAGGCATCTTACTATCTCCTGTTAAAAGTGGAATGTTTCAGAATGTTTCAGAAGCTGCAAGACAGTCTTTTTTGCCTCTGTTAGTAAAATGGCTGGCCTAGGCAGGGCTCAAGGTACCCTGCTTTGGTGAGGCACCAAATGCTGCCATGCCCCCATCTCTTCCTGGTTTTCTCTCTCTCCCCTCCCCCACTAATTGCTTGTTTGTTTTCTTGTTGATGTGGCCTGCTATGCATAGGTTCCACTGCCACTGTAGTATCTACTCCACTTCCTCTTCCAAGATCAGAATGTGGATGGAAAAGCCTGGTACTGACCGGTCACTGTCACTGGTACTGACAGTGAGCAGACAGCGTTTGCCCAGAGTTTATCTGAGGAAGAGCAGGCAGTTGGTCTGTGAGGGAGGGCAGGATGCTTCACTAGCCTTATGGACATTTTGCAGGGGCAACTCACTATTGAGATGACGGGTACATATAGCTCCTTGCTGGCAACAATCTTTATTCCAAGTGGCATGATAGACAGCTCATGTTTTGAAAAGTGAGAAGGTTTTCCTTGGATAGTGAGCGTGGTGGTAATACCAGCAGCAAGTTGCTTGCTGTGACTGGGCAAATCTCCATTTGTCCTGTTGACAGGGAATCCCAGCTGCTCCCTGACCTTGTGCCATGTGGCCCTGTCTGATAGATGAACCTCTGATAGAGACATGGTTAGAGAGAAGGGCGAGAGTCAAAAAGAAAGATGGTCTTTGCCCCTGCTGCTTCTTATTCGTGAAGTTCTTTCCCAGGTGTGGCTGCTGCCTCTTTTAACTCAAAGCCCTCTTCAAACTCACATTTTCAGTTAAGCCTTTGGCACTAACCTCTAATCTTATTATTCTGTTTGTAACTAAGGGTGCAATCCTCACCAAATTTCCAGCACTGGCATAGCTGTGCCAGTGGGGCATGTGCTGCATCCTGCAGTTGGGAGGCAGTCATGGAGGCCTCCTCAAAGTAGGGCAATGTTTGTTCCCTTATCTCGGAGTTGCGTTGCCCTTATGGATAATGCTGGAAAGTTGGTTAGGAGAGTGCTGGAAAGTTGGTTGGGATTGCGGCCTAAGTCAAAGTACATGAAGTAATCATCTGTTCTTCCCCCATTTTTCCCGGCATTGCTCTTGCCCTTCCACTGTCTACCCCATTGTGTCTTTTTCTAAAGTATAAGCTTCTTGGGGCAGAGGCCTGTCTTGTAAGGTATCATGCACATTGCCTGCAATTTATAAATAATCTTAGTCCTTCCTTTGCCCTGCCACTGTCACCCCCCAGAACTTAGCAGAGGTCCCTGTTTGGTTTCTGTGATTTTATCCCATTTGGTAACTTGTAGTTCAGTGAAAATTAGAAATGGAGATGAAAGGCTCTGGAATATTTACAATTCTTAAAGGTATAAACCATCCTACCGTGTTTAAAATGTAAACCTTAAGTCATTTTTCCACTGAGATAAATTGGGAAATGTGACTATATGGAACAAAATGTCTTTTCTGTTTGTATCTGAAATAAGATAAATTCAGTATCACTGATAAGTAACATAAGTTTACCAGTCCAGGACATAAAAGAGAATAGGGGAGCTGTGCAAACAAATAAAAACAAATCCTTGGGTAGGAGAGACAGCTCAGACCTTCAGCCTGTCAGTGGGCATCAGAGTGCTACATGGGTTTTGGTGTTTTTCAGGGTCAAGGTAATCAGTGTGTATACCAATATTGTCAGGTGATGCATGGAGCAAGGTTAAGAGCTCCAGTGTACAATAATCTTAGCCTGTTTAGCAACAGACACGATACTGACACCTAGTGGTAGTTTAGTAGATATGGCCAACTTCAGAGGTACTGCTGATGGACAAGCTCTTGTATATTTCATTCTTTTCTGGCAGTATAATTAGCATCTCTTTCATGAACAACCTGGTTCATTGAACTTTCTTTCTTTCTTTCTTTCTTTCTTTCTTTTAAAAAAGGCTTATAAGATATCCATAAAACCAATTAGATACTGATATGAAAATTTATCTCTGAAAAGGATTGGAATATTTATAAATTTTAGAGATCTAAACCCAAACTACCATACTTAAGATTTACATTTTAAGTAATCTAATGTTGATTACATGGCATGTAGTATTTTTCCCTCTTTTTCTTTTATGCACTAATTTAAATGTCATTATGTGTTTACACACAGGGTATGGAGTATCTGGGCACAAAAAGGTATGTTCACAGAGATCTAGCAACACGAAACATCTTGGTGGAGAATGAAAACAGAGTTAAAATTGGAGACTTTGGTTTAACAAAAGTCTTGCCACAGGACAAAGAATACTACAAAGTAAAGGAACCAGGAGAGAGTCCTATATTTTGGTATGTTTTTGTTTGCTGCTTAAGTCCAAAGGTGTAACTGATGGGGGGGGGGAAACAAATGTAATTTTACACACAAGTCTTAGTCCTTTGAACATAATCATGGGCAGTTGCACAGTCCCTAATTGAATTAGGAAATAAGTTGTATTAAAATCCCGTGAAGCACAATGCTCTGGAACAGGCAGGACAGGAGGCCTTAGAATTGTGCCCTTAGTTTTATTGACCTCTGACTCATCCTCTTTCCCTTCTTATGCTACAGGTATGCTCCAGAATCACTGACGGACAACAAATTTTCTGTGGCCTCAGACATGTGGAGCTTTGGTGTGGTCTTGTATGAACTCTTCACATACATAGATAAGAACAAAAGCCCCCCAGCGGTTAGTAAATATTTGTGTATATAGAATATAGTCCTGGAGCATACTAAGTGCTTGGTCACTATTTATGCAAAACAAGATTCCAAATGGCCAGTGTGATCCAGTGTTCTCAGACAAGTCTGTGTCCATGTACAGTTGCAACTTAATGTAGTGAAGATAGAGAGGTCAAGGCAGTGTGTTCTTCTTCTGGGAAAAGTAAGGGGGCTTCTCAGTAATTTTTATGTCATAATGATATTGAAATGTTTCTGCCTATGACTTTCGGTTGTTTAAGATTAAGATTACTTATTATCCAAGAATGTGTGGTTTTATATGTATGATTTTTATATGTGTGATTTTCGTATGTATAGAGTGGGTAAATGCACAGACTGCCTGCAACCAGCTATAGAATTTCCAGTAATTTATAGAAGCTGACTGAGTGGTCTTTTGGCTTAATTTCACTCATTGTGTTGTGGTGTATTCTAAGGGGAGAATTGCAGCAAGGACCAAGTCCTCCCATAATGTTACCTTTTCAGTGCTTGTGTTACTACTTAGTTCAGATTCTTGACACCCTTCATTCAATTTAGAGCTTGTGATCCCTCAGGGATTACATAGTTTAATTGATTATATGAACTGGCATGTCCACATGGGCCTGTACCTGTACTGGCATGTCCACATGGGCCTGTAGTCTCCGGAACTGGCATAATCATGACAGTTCTGTTGTGGACGTGCCGTGATTGCACAGCAATGTGGTAGCTGCATATTTAGACTCCCCATGAAGATGCTGGGTGCTCTATCTGCAGTTGGAGACTGCCACGCAGTCTCCATCGAAACTGCCAGTGGCCATGCACAATCCCACAGTGCCTCCTGAGGGTCTGAACTGGATCCTGTATATGGTGATGTCCCCAGTAGGAAGTGGCTAATATTGCTTGAGATGCTGCCTGTGTCCCCTGTCTCCTACTGTATGTCATCCACTTGAGGATGTAGTCTTCTGCACATTTCAGAATCGGTGGAACTCCAGTGCCATAGACCTATATGTCCCATCCTGTCCCCCCGCTGATACAGAAACTGTGGATATGGGGGACCCTATCTCAGTATCCCCCATGCCCATTCATGTTATTTAGATGCTTACCAGGACAACATGGTTGTTTCTTTTACAGGTCACCATAAGCTTACAAACTTATCATGTGACATGCAGGCAGACTGCAGGCTGCCTGAATGCTTGAAGAGACTAAATCAAATGGACTGCTTCCTATTAACATTCAATGTAGTCATTTCAAGCATTCAGGCTGCCTGCACGTCACGCTATAAGCTTGCTTGCTTATAGTGTCCTGTAAAAGAAGCAAGCATTTTGTCCCAGTAAGCATCTAAACAGTGTTAATGGGAGCAGGGGTTGTGGCCATGAATTCGTGGACAATTGAATCCATGGATACTGGATCCGTGGATACTGGGAGACACCTGTATTAAGCACTTTATTTATAAAGGATTCACAGAATCTACTGTTTAAGCTTAGCACATTGTTATAAATGGAGCAATACATTTTTTGTTTAGAAACATGTAGTTCTTTTCAAGAAGGTTTGTGTCTCCCCTTAGCCCTCACTAGAAAAAACTAGAGGATTTTGTTTGAGTTTCGTAGTATAAATAAGTTTGAGGAATGTAGATATGTCGGTACAGTCCTGTTCTGTTTGCAAGAGTGATGTTCGTCAGGTGTGAAAGATAAACTGTTGTGGGTTATTGTACTCTACTAGGCAAAGCTTTCTACACATAACTTTCTTGTAAACATTTAATTATATATGATGTCATTAACTTTGCAGACATTCAACTTGCAATTTCTATTTCAGGAATTCATGCGCATGATTGGTAATGATAAGCAAAACCAGATGATTGTGTTCCATTTGATAGAGCTTTTGAAGAATAATGGAAGGCTGCTAAGACCTGATGGATGCCCTGATGAGGTATTAAAATATGGCACATCTTATTGACCTTTAGTTATGGGTACACCTATGAATTGCTCCTGTGGTAGAATCTATTGTATCACAAAACTCTTTGCCCTTGTTTGTCTGGACATCTAATGACTTATACTGGCTAGGGTTAGTTTCTTTCAATGAATGTATTAGAGTGCCAACAACATTTGAGTTTTATTAATTAAAAGAGTTATATCCCTTCTTTCCAGAGCTCAAGGCATTAAAATACATCTAAAAGTAAATCATGTAACTTACAGATGATGGAGGGTTATATAGAAGAGGATATAGACCATCCAGAGAATGCTTTATGTATGATGAAATGTGGTACTATATGGTGTTAGTATTAACACATTACTATTTCTGCTCCCCTCATATTAATGTTTCCTCTCTCTTGCCAAGGTTTATGCCATCATGACAGAGTGCTGGAACAACAATGCAAATCTGCGACCCTCCTTTAGAGATCTTGCTCTGCGAGTGGATCTCATAAGGGACAGCATGGGTGGATGAAAGTGCTGAAATTCACCAAAAGGACATGTCAACACACAGGACAAATGTCTTTGTTCCTTGGGTGGTTATAGTTTCTGGGCCTCCCCGTACAGATTCATCTTTGGGAACAGAGATCACAGGAAGATAGACCCATCGGAACTTGTACACAGTGGTTCAGAACTCTTAGTTTCTTCATTGGGAATACTACAAGGATACACCAATGAAAAGCCACATGCTTGGTCAGTGTTATCATGGTTTACCTTCTAAGGCAATTGTAAAAAAGCAATGTCAAGCACAGAAGTTTTATAGAAAGAGAAGAGTGGGTGAAGAGCTTGTCTGCATGAACATTATTTAAGCAGCAGCTGGTATTGAGAATTTATACATACTTAGAAATATCTGAGGTTCTGTGTTGGCTCGGCTGCTGGAAGATTCCATGTTTCAAAGTCACACCATTTTGAAGAGGAGCAGATGTTTGCACCTCAATTTAACCATGGAGTTGAACATTCAGATTCACTCTATGCCAGTCGTAATCATTATGTGCATGGATTCTCCTTGCACTCTCCTTGTTTTTGTCCATTTACGTTTTTCCATTTTGTCTGCCAGAAATGATGATCGTGTGCCAGATAAGGCTATCTTTTTACCTAGTTCACAGAGATGTTGTTGTTTTGCATAAATGTGCATTATTTTCAGTTCTGTGCCATTATGCAGTTCACAGACTGCAGTTTAAGTAGTTTATTTAAAAGGACAATGTTAAGAACAGGGCAGAAGAATAAAACCCAACCATTGTGTGGCAAGGGGAGAAAATAGTGCTGACTGAGTAAGGGAAATGGCCTTAATGTCATGGAAGGGTGCACTGCTAAGTTAGCATAGGGGTTCTTAAAATGTGACAGCCATACAGAATGGAGGATCCAGGGGCAAAGCAAAGTTTGAGCTGCAGTTAACTGCAGTATAATGAAGCCCTCAAAATACATGTTTGGCTTTCCCCTCCTGCCCTAAATGCATAGTGGCTTAGTATCCTGTTTCATGTGTTGCACAAGGGCTTGTGTTTTTTATGAATGAGGTTTTGTAGTTTTACATTGTCAAGATGTAATGGCTTCACTGTAGAGTAAGTCAAGTGTTTGGGGTTATTGAATAACTTTCTATGTGCCTGTCTGAGCCAATCACTGGCCAGCAATAGAAGCAGAAATGTATGTTAAGGCAGTGTGATGTACGGTAAATATTTTTTGAAGGAAAGGGAACAAATGAGTATATATTTTTTAAAACATCTGCTGAAAAATCACATTTTTAAATGAACAAGTATATATTAGTCTATTTTCCTACATGTGTGTGTTAGACAAGTTAAGCTGTATGTACTCCTGTTGCCTAAAAGTTCAGCTATTTGAAATCATTTCATAGACAATGTTATAGCTTGATAATACTAAATACTAAACTTCACTGGCCTTGTCAACCCTACCAGATGCTGCAATTTTCCTTTCCCTCCTCTTAATTTTTAAGAGTGATCTATTCAACTAAAAATAGAGAGCATGCTCCTGAGATGAAAGTAAAGGTAGCCTATCTGTTCACATAATGCATAGGTTACTGGATAATTTGACTGTCACTTCAGCAATATACCTTGGTTTGCTTGCTTTTGCTAGGTCGGCTTGTGAAAGAAATTGAAAGATACTGCTGTTCCTAACTTAACTGAATGGGCATATAAATGTGTGTTTGTCAGTCCGTCTCCAAGAGCAGTGAGCAGTAGCAGCATCTCTAAAGATTTGGCTACCAGTTTCCAAGTTAGTTATTGTAGTTCAGTAGCACAGGCTATGTCACCATTTTGGTCACTTGTACACCAAGCCCTGCTTTAGAGAGATGGCACTCTAGAGTTTCCTCTTAGGCAACTTTTGTATCTGAATGTAGTGCTTATTTCTGAAAATCAAGAGTAAGTTTTGTGGAAGCTCTCTGCTCTGGAAACAGACTAGAAGTTTAATGACAGCAGCCAGAAATGCCCTTTAGTGTTTGGTCTAATCCAGCCTAGTTTGCGTGTTGCCATAGTCAGTTTGCCTTCCTGCCTACCTCAAACCTGGAACAGGGGCTCTGTAGTATAAATCTCTTGTATGGGATTAAAAGGTACCTCGAAATGCTGCAAGTGTTGTCCAAGTAAGCACCAGTCTAAGAATGTTTTGTGCTACTGTAGGCTCTGGCATATGCACCCAAACCAGCCTTCTGACTCAGATGCATATGTGACTCTCTCCTTCGATGCAAGCAGGAACTTCCTGGTTCACTCTTGCAAGCAGAACATGCTTGCTTTGCATGAACATGGAGGAACTAATATGCATGCAGAGCGCAATTCTGGTAGGGGAAAATAGGAAGCCCCGATATGGCAAGAATCATGCTATCAACCTTGTATTTGCTTTGGCAAACTGTTTTCTTTTGTGTTTTTTATTTATTTATTTTTTATTAACACACACAGACATACAAACATATAACATACATTTAGGAGTGCTAAATACTATATACCATCACTAATTAATCATACTATATCTCCTAATCTACTTACTCATCTATTTCTACCTCTTACTGATTTATCCATTTATTTATATAATATACAATAAATTTTCCCTAATGCTCTATACTATATTTTCTAAATATTCACTTTCTACCAAGCATAAACTAACTTGAATTGCTCTATAATATTAAAACAAATAATCTAATTACCAAAATTATCACCTCAGTTATATCAACTCCAATCTAATTCTCCAATCCAATTACACTTTTTTCTTTGACATAATAACCACATATAAAACAATTCTTCCACACGTTTACATTTCGAGCTATATTTTTAAAAATACATTCTAATTCATGTTTATCAATTTCATACGTATTTTTTTTTTCTTCAAATAAATTTGGGCCATTGTTATTAGCTGAACAAATCCTCCAATTTTCTTTAACCCTCAAATTACCCCTCAGAAAAAGAATTCTTTTTCTTTCAATTTTTTCTCCTGTAATATCTTTAATAATTTATCTCTATAACAGAATCTGATAGATCCACACTTTCTTATATAGGGTGTGTTCATTCTTCCAGTTAACTGGGATATATTTTCTCCTTGTTCCAAGCAATTTTGTGATTTGTGCACTCCTGTTACTCTGCCCATCTTATCTTTCTTGATCTCCATCAGCGCCTCTTCTTTGTCCTGTTGATCATCCTGTTGCTTTTCCTCCTTGTCCGCTTTTTCACTCCCTTTTTTATCTTCTGCTTGTTTCTTCACATCTTCCAATTGTTCCTTACACATATCTATCTGTTGGGAAAGTGTCTCCAGACTGGCTTGAATCTGCGAGGACCAACTCAGCTGTTGTCGCTCCATAACAAGCAATCTTTCTGTATTAATCCAGATTTTTTGTATCCACATTTCTGGAACAGAATCCATTTTGCAATTTCTCTTTAGTCCACTAGATGTCCACAACATATTATTCTCCTTACATCCACCACGTCATTATTACTCTGCCATCCGCATTCCTTACATACCTCTTGCAGATAACAGTCCAGTGCGGTCAACAGAGAGAGAAACAAAATGAAAGAAAACAGTCTCACCATCTCTGGTGCAGAGAAAACAAAGTTCTTTCAAATCTAATGAGAATTATATTTATATCCAATTATGTCCAAGAATAATTCTGGATTTTAGTTCACACCCAAGTTGTAGTTGTAATTATAATCCACCACCAATTTATTCCACGACAGAGAAAAAGAGCACTTTCAGCCTCCTTAAAAAGTCTCTCATTAACGCCTCTAATATATCCAGGGCTTTTAGCCAAATCAGTCAATCAGAGCAGAGGACAATATTAACACTTATCTTAAATTTCCAGCTTAAACTTTACATTTCACGCTTCCCCCCCTCCCCCCCATATATGGCATTTCAGCACGGAGCCAGCAGCTTGACTGCAGATCACTGCACCTTCCCCAGTACTGTCACAAACGGTTAGATTTGTCTGAGAAGAAGCCCCCTTTCAGTTTCCCAGATACCTGCACTGTTTAGGTTCTTGTCTCTCCTAACAAAGATCTTCAGGTCCTCTTCAGACCTGCAGTATTTGGAGGAAAACAAACTGTCTCCCAGGAGCTCCTGGGGACATGTCTGTTCATCCACTGTTGGCTCTTCCTCCTCCTGTTTCCTTTTGTGTTAAGGGAGTTGTACCAAACTCCCTTAACACAAGGAGTGGGGGTAGAACCTGGGGTTGACATTGTATGTAGTTGCGTTTTATAGTAGTTGGTTATAAAACTGCTGGAAAAAAAATTGCATTATAAAATGCAATTCTACATTGTATATTTTTTTTAACTGTTTTGGTCAGATATGTTGCACATTTGTACATTGCTTTGAAGTTGATTTAAAAACCTATTGTACAGAAAATGTCTTTGCTTTTGTAGAGTCTTAAAAGTGTATGGGGTTTTGTTTAGGTTCCCTATTAACCTAAATTATTGTAGCATAAGGTTTAAAGTAACTTTGAGTTATCACATAAACAAATGCAGCAGTGTGATCATAATGGAAATACATCTTCTATCTGATCAAAGATTTTGTGTTCTTTGTAAGGAAAAAAATACTCAGGGAATTTTGTGAATGCAATGAAGAGATCTTCCATAGTGCTGTATGTTTTTGTTTTTCTTGCAAGTGAATAAAAATGCCTTTCTGTGTGCTAGGATAGTATGACTGATTTTATATTGTGATTTCCTGCATGTTGTGCTAAACCACAAGCAGACAGGTTTGAACTGTACATATTTTTTGAAGAAGGTTTTTACTTATTCCATCACCAGTTAATTAGAAAGTTTGTTGCAGTTACATGTTTTTATGTCAGGCAGGGTCTAACTAGTTCACAATTGTAGATGAAATTTGAACTACGTGGGTTAAAGGATTTCAGAGGCAGAGCAAAGTTACTTCTCATTGAAGATTTTGGCTGATTCATGAGAATTATTACAGAGTGGAAGGCACTTATGTTCTGTAAGAATGGGAGGCCTTGCTTGTGCCAACTCTTTCCCCTCCCCCACACTGCTTCAAATGCCGTTCTAGAGGGTCCCCAACCCTTAGGAGCAACTTTACGGGGCCACAGGCTGCAGAGGGGAGGAGGAGGCAAATACTGTTTCACAAGCAGAACTTATGGGTTTTAGGATTCATGCCTTTTTAGAGATGTGTAGGTTGCAATCCCTCAACCTAGTGAGGCAGCTGTATAGGTTTCTATGTGCCTTTTTCAGAGCTCAGAAATTTAAGAAGAAAAGAGATTGACATGAATTTCATCTAGGTTGTGAGGGCACTGGCTGCTTGGTAGTCGGCCCTACGTGTCCGCCGAAAACACTTTTGCATGTGCACAAAGAATTTTCCAGAGGTTACTTCTAATCACAGCATAGCTCTTGAGATCTCCTAATCTTTGAGAGCATCATTTGGAGAAGCACAAGAGACTCCTTTGGGTTGAGGAAGGTGCTCAAAATTCTGGTATGGTTTCAGAAGTCTTCTTCCCAGAAGCTTGCATCTCCCATTGTGCTCTGCACTGTGAATGTTAGAACTTTTATTTAAAACTGTGATTTTGTGTTTCTTAATTAGAACCATTCAATGTTGGTTGCCCTCGCAATATAACAGTAATAACAAAGCCCACTGTAGTACTCTTTGTTTTGAAATAACACCCTTCAGAGATATACTGTATTAGTGGTGGTGACTGTACATATATTGCTTAACATTTCATTATGCAATCTGTGTATTAACAGAAGCAGTTAACCTTTCTTTTCCCACAATTGCAATTTACTTTATGACAATGTTTTGTTTATCATGATACCAAAAATTGCTGTGATTTGCTGTGGAAGAAAGCTATACATACAGGACTGCTGCTATGGAGTAAAATGAAACTTATCACAACTACTGCTTTCTAGAGGTTTTTAAGCCATTTAAACTATCATTTTTATACAAGTAGATTATGTACTGTAAGAATCTTCTGAGACTTTTTTAAAAAAAATTTCCAACTACATGTACTGGTCTGTGGTCCATTAAATAGCGGTATGCTACATTTCAAAATTTCTTGCTTGTAATATGTTCCAGAGAGCTACAATAGTCATGATATAAACAGAAGAGGGCATGGTTACCTAAATCTTTGGCCTAAACAAACAAATAAAAAAAGCAGGAAACTTAAATGATCTTGAGTTTGTACAAATTAGACATCAAAGAAACACTTCCACAGTTCTTGAGCACCTGCTTCTGTATATTGCTGTATCTACATGTCTCAAGAGTATTAAATCTTTTCAAAACTTGGACAGCGGCTTTGTCTTTTTGCACATAGTTTTGCAATAATTCTCTCCTGACGTAAGCCAACCATGCTGTTGCTAGCAATAAAGTTGGCTCTTGAAAAAGAACAATAGGAAATTAAGTGCTTGGTAAAGGGGAATGCTGAATCCATCTGAAAAACATCAGTTGAGGAATTTTGGATTCATCCTAAGTTTTCCAGTGCCAATAAACAAGTGTCTGAATGTTTTAGCTATTACATCCGGTACTGCCACAGAACATGACTTTTGTCATGTTGTCAAACCTGGGATAGCCTCTTCTATTAGAAACAGGCAAGGTCAAATTGCTAGGATAACAAGTGGAGGGGCATTTTAGCTTCCAGAATCTAGTAACCCAAGGCACCCTCAACCTTAACATAATACATTTTTGGAGCAAAATACTTGGGGTGGGGGAATATCAATGCCGTCATCCCTAGGAGTTTGAACTTTCTGCATGATTCAGAAAGTAGGGTGAGACTGCTGCCTCCATCAGGAGCCAGCAACCTGCAGACAATGTGGGTGCCATTCTTTGACACATCCGCATGCCAAGTGCTGCTTTGGTCAAAAAGAAAATGTTAGCCAAGTTAGAGCTCTTTCTTATATGAGTGCAAGAGATTACCAGATTCGCTTGGCAATTCACCCCAAGTTTCACAATTGTTCCACTCAGGGATCTTCTATAGATGATTTATTTTTAAGATGCTTGTGTAAGATCCTGAATAATGCAGAAATGTTCCATAATTTTCAGTCACCAAAACTGTGATTAGAATCACTTGAATATAATAGATGTGAGTTTGGAGACGAAAATGTGTTTCTCTATGCAACAAAGGTCTTCTGGCAATAAGGATGGGAAACATGTATAGTAAGCATGGTCACCCTGTTGGTGCTAAGAGATTAAGGACGTGCTTGAGTCAATGATCTTCTGACATATTTCTGTCACAAAATACTTGTTTTTGCCTTTGATGAGGAAAAAAGTGTAACCTTTCCCACAAGTCTGCCTGAACTCTATTTTTATTAGAATGCTCTTCAGAGGCTTTTAAAACTAATAATAAAAAATCTCCAGTCCATTCCTGTAACCAGCACAGGTATGCAGTTCCAAAGGGAGGGTTCCATAGCCCCTCAGGTCCTGTTTGTTCTGAGCTGCTCCTGGAGGCTTCAGAAGGCAGAGGAATCTGAGCATATAAGGAATTTGACATGAGAGAAAGTGGTCTGTCATGGATCCCAGCCCCAAAAGCAAAATGGCACTAAATGGAAGGCCGCATAGCCGCTCCAGTATGGATTTGGCCCTCAGGCCACCATATCCTGAGCCGAGCTCAGTCTTTATGCTTTTTCTACACAGGTCAATACATCACTACAATTCTATCATACAGAAGCTACCAAGGCACTGTTCTTATTCTTGAGTGTTCTTTCTTGCCACGGGGAGCAAGAAAGCAAGTGCGTGTGCTTGCAGTCTTATACAGAGTGCATGCTCAGAAATGCTTCATATAGATTATCTGTCATCTCCCTCATCGTCTTGTTTTGTTTACAACCAGGCATGAAAGGCTGATTTAGTGGAAATTTGAATCCTTGCTAGTTTTTCTGAATGGAAGCAGAGTGACCCACAATCACAACTATTGTGTCTTGCAAAAGAAGGGGTGGGGGCCTTACCAACCGCTTCATTACTCATCAGGGCACAATGGACCAATTTCCTCCCTCTTCCAGCGCAGTGCTTGACATGTACTGTTTTTTGAAGGGGTGAGCCACACTACCACATTTGGTTTCTTGGAAGAACCCAAGCCATGGGTGCTCCAGGGGTTCGGTTACTCTGAACACTCAATAATAATAATAATAATAATAATAATAATAATAATAATAATAATAATAATAATAACTTTATTTTTACCCCGCCTTTCTCCCCGAAGGGACTCAAGGCGGCTTACAACATATTAAAAACATAATTTAAAAACAAAAACATAATAACACATCATAAAAAACATTTTGCATTTGGGGCTGGGATCCATGACAGACCACTTTCTCTCATGTCAAATTCCTTATATGCTCAGTTGTGTCAGCACTGTAGCCACTGGCGGCAGCAGGACCAGCTTCAACTCCATCTTATCCATTCAGGCTCAGATACTGTATTCCTGTTATTCTGCCTTGAGCTCAGCATCAAGAGCTCTTAGGGAAACTGTGTTTGCCCACTCTTTCCTTGAAGCTTGTGCCAAGCCTCAGCTTTCATTGGCTTCTATTAGACAGTAGTGTGCAGTACCACCACCTTGTCTATCTGCTATGCACTTTGGTCCTTTAGAAAAGAGAAGCGGGAAATAAACGCAAATATCAGAACCAGAGGAATCTAGTTATAAAAGGGCACAGCTGTCTTCAGATATTATGGAACCAACATGCAGGATGGCAACAAATAGGCAAAGTTCAATATGCCTCCCTTTTCCCTAACACTTTACAAGCACATCATAGAGTACTGGTGGAAGGCCAGGGCTGAGATAAAAATAACACAGGATAATAAATCCAGTACGCAATATGAATGCAAAGTGTTGAAGGTGGTGTTGGTCTCCTAGTGCAGGGGCTGAGATGTACTGTCTTGCTTTAAGAGAAACTATTGAATTCATGGCTCTGGTGGTGCTAGAACCAGGATTTTCCAGTTCACTTTCAGCCATTGCACTGTGCCCCACTTTGGTTACTTATCTGGTGGCAGAGTGGAGGAGAATGGTTTGGGTTGAACGTGAACTAAAGCAGATCCTTCTCTCACCTTCCTAGGCATCCTTATTCAGCCAAGCAGTACAATGTGATTTTTTTAACTGGAAAGATACAATCTTAATGTCAAAACACAGCCCTAGTTATCAGTTCAGAACATTCCCTTTTGCATCCCACTCCTCCACTTCAGTGTTATGTAGACCAAGGAAGGGCCTTTGATGTCACTCTTAATTGGATGTCGGAATGATCTGGCCTTTTGTAGGTGTGCATTCACTGCTAGCGCTTTATCAAAGGCTGCGTCTGTCAATTTCTATATGTTCCGAAAGAGCAAAAAGGAGCATGAGAGTCAGTGAATGTGGAATATCTACTGGCTCACCAGACTCACCTGGTTCCTTTTCTCCCCTCATCATCTTCAACACAAGGGAGGCAACGAATGTAAGAAGGAACTTCCATGCTGCCAGTTTCATGTCCATAGTAGTGGCTCTGAGCACAAAAATTTGGCTGTTCCTTGCTATTCCTTACTATTTTTTTCTGCTGAATTATGGACATGCACATGCATACTGGGGATCATGCACAGATCAGTGGTTGTATATTCTCTGTTGTAAACAGGGATTACAGAAAAATAAACTATCCTTGCACTTTTCAGTGCATCCAAGTAATGCACTGAATGCATTCAGAGTATCCAAGTAATACTGCAGTGTTAAACAAGACAAATTACTGGAGTGCAGTGAGGTATCTGGTGGGCCACTGTGAGATATAGGAAGCTGGACTAGGTGGGCCTTTGGCCTGATCCAGCGGGGCTTTTCTTATGTTCTTAAGTTTGCCTCCAACTGCCTTCCAGCCCTTTTCTCATCGGCTTCATCCCTTCCAGGCCAATTAAAAAGCTGTGTCCAAAGAGAAAGAAGAGGCTACTTAAGAGCAGTTAATTGCATGAACCACAGCCAGGGAATCAACAAAAGCATTGGCCGTGTCAATATGATGCTTCTGTATATCTCAGAAGGGAACTGGATCTTCTCTATGTTGGAGGAGTTGTGTTGTGGCCATATGTTGTGGCCATATTGGACCCTTCCATCACACATGCTGGACTTGCGCAGGTGTCAGTTCTTTCTGGTCTCATGTGTACAAAATAACATCTGAAACAGCAAAAGTTAATCTCCAAACCTTTCTCTCTTGCTTCCGTTTGGGGACAATGATGTTACTCATCCCATAAGGATTTACATTTTTTCTTAATTATAGAAGCTCAATAGGAAATTGTCCACAATTGGCATTCTTATATGCCTTTTTCTTTATTGAGATTAAGGGATCATTTTGTAATCTCTTCTAGTAGAGAAATTAAGTCACACCAGATATGTCTCCACAGGTTGAGGAGATCCAGATAATTGTTTTATCACTTGTTTTCAACTTATTAGTTGTGTAAATGGGTGGAACTCTGTGCTTGGACCATCCAGTAAATATTTTTACCTTTGAAATGATGTTGGATTAACAACATAGTGATTATATGCTGCTTTTGTTGCTCCATTTCATTCTTTTAATTTTATATTTATTGTATGTATTGCCAATACCGTACATATCCTGGGGGTAGGGTATTGATTACAGAGTTAGCTGAGTAGAAACCCCATAGCCTTTTCATCCCTCCCCATTACTTTAATAGACAGGCTTGAGTGCTCATTCAGTCATAGGAGGCTCAGTTAGTCTAGGAAGCTTTAGCCTAGGCATTAAAGAGGAGAAAGAGTGCTTGCAGGAGCATATCACAGCATGTTCAGGCCGCCTAACTAGCAGAAAAGTTTCTAGGGGATTAGAAGTGTCGAAGAAAAAAAGTTAAAATAGGAACTGAATGGGCATTCATCACATCCTGGGTACTGAGGTACCTAGAACAAGACTTAGGGGATGTGATATTTAGCAGGGGAAGAGCAACTCTCCCTTTTCACCCCAAGAAGCCCAGCAGCTGTTGCTGGTAGCTCTTTTGCATCTCTTTTTAGACAGTGAGCTCTGTACAAAATAGTTTCAATGTCCCCAAACTGCTTTGTGAATTTTTTTTTGTTGAAAAGCAGTATATAAATATTCTTTGTAATAATTATGATGATGATAATGTCACAACATCCAATTAGAGTCCATCAGTTCAATTAGAGCAGGGGTGCCCAAACTCCGGCCTGCGGGCCACTTGTGGCCCTCAAGGATTCCCAATCCGGCCTGCAGGGAGCCCCCAGTCTCCAATGAGCCTCTGTCCCTCCAGAGTTTTGCTGGAGCCCACGCTAGGCCCGACGCAACTGTTCTCAGCCTAAGGGCAATTGACCTCTCACATGAGCTGTGGGACAAGGGCTCCCTCCACTGCTTGCTGTTTCACATCTGTGATGCAGCAGCAAAGGCTGGCCTTGCTTTGTGCAAGGCCTTTTATAGGTGTTGAGCTATTGCAAGACCTTCATTCACTCACATAAGTTCCAACTCTTATATTCACTTAAGTAAATATATGTAAATGTATTCAAATTTGAAATGTAAAGTAATTCTTTTTTCCCAACCCCCGACACAGTGTCAGAGAGATGATGTGGCCCTCCTGCCAAAAAGTTTGGACACCCCTGAGTTAGAGGCGTTCTCCCAATAGTCCTCTCATTGTCAAACCTTAGTGCTTTGAAGAATGCTGCTCCTTTTACTCCTCCCATGATAAAAAAACTACTAGGAGTAGTGTCCTCACTCCTGAAGGGATGACACTCAAAGGTATCGCTTTGCTAGTGACTTGCTGCCAATGGCAGCCTGGTATATGTAGCCACCATCTTGATGATTGTCCTTGGCACTTAGCATTCTCTTCAGATCAGTAGGGTATGTTTTCCTTGCAAATTCTGTTTAGCACAAAAGTAAGCCCAAACTGGGACTTTAATTGCCAAAGAATCAAAATAATTCTATTGAAGTAAATCTTTTTCAAGAGAGAGGAAGATCTTCTCATTCCAAGCATCCTAACATAAGAATTCTAACCAGTTTCCTGATGTTGAATGAGTCACTTTATCTTCAATCCCTTGCATAAATTGGAAATAGCACTTTCTACCCATTTTATTGATTTCACATACAATTGTGAAATCCCGTGCTCCTTTTTAGGCCTGAGTTGCATGTTAAATACTTCAAGAAGGAAAATGATGGAACAGTGTGTACCATCATCAACGTAAAACAAACACGTGTACTTGTGCTACATTTTGTACTCTTTAATTACAATTGGTATTGAAGGAGATACGTTTTCCAGAACATTCAGCATAAGTTTAGAGACAAATTCTAGAAGGATGGGGCTGTGGGTTCATAGTACAACAAGCATGAAGGAGCCATGTGCTGCTTTAAGTCACAATTTAGAACAAAGTTAGCCTCATTTAGATCTAGATTTGCAAGAGAAACGGATCAGAAAAGATTTAAAATGATCCTTCACTAAACCCATTTTCCCCCCTCCCCAATTCTAAGACCACAATTAATTCAAGACCAAGAAGATTAAAAGTATTGTCTCCACTTCTCTACACGCACAAAACTCAAGCAGCATTGCAATTAATCCAGCATTTTCAGCATTAGTGAAGCTAGACAATCCTAATTCAAACAGAAAGCAGAAGCAATATCTTGTGCAGTGCATCCTTCATCACAACACTTTATTGCCATCTCAAGTTCAAAGTCACGTTTTCTTCTGACTTTGGCTGGTGGAAAATCTGATCCAGTGGGCTTAGCCAGCCCTTTTCGACCTGGCCTTTCCCACTCTGCACCTTCTGCACTTGTGGCAATATCTTCCTTGTCATTGTATAAATCTAAGAAAACTCTCCAGGACAGCTCTGCATGAGGTGGGTGGTCACGCTGCACCTGCTTCAGGTCAGGGTCATTCTCCAGATCTGCATCGTCTTTGACTTCTGGAATATTTCTCTTGTAGTTCATATAGTATTCATAGAAATCTGTCCATGATGGTTTTTTATCTAGATGGCCATCGCCCTGCTTCAGTTCAGGATCTGAGGTTGATTGCCACTTCACTTGGTTGCTACCGGTTTGAACTGACTCTGTTAAAGCAGAGCAGAAGATGAAACAAAACGGTTCTTTTTTGCCAATTAAACTGGAGCATCTAACTACTCTTCACCTTTGGCAAACCTGGTCTGTCGAAACTTGGGTCACTCTGTGTATATACTATCGCTAGGTACTGTTTGTCAAGACTATCCCCAGCCTAACAGGCAAGGGAGATGTTCCCCTGGATCAGGGATCTCCTAACTTTTTGACCAATGGGCCGCAACAAATATCTGGCACAGAGTTGAGGGCGGGAAACATTTAAATATAAAATTGAAATAAATACATTAGAGATGGAACATAAATGAATGAAAGGACTCAAAATTCCAGGATTTCTCCAAGCATCAACACACACCACAGAAATAAAGCATGCACTTAAATAGACCCCCTTTCCCCCACCACACAAGCACAGATCTGGTTGTTTTTCGTCAACTGGGCCAGAGGCTCTCAGGGGACTAGAGGCTCATTGCGGGCCGCTCTGGCCCCCGGGCCAGGGTTTGGAGATCCCTGCCCTAGACTCAAGCCAATTCAAGTATTAAAGGCCGTGGTGTTAGCTTTTCAAGTGTTAAAGCTGTGGATCTGTAAGGTAGTTAAAACTGCAGAACTTGAAGACAGCTTCAGTTGAACTGACATCCATGGTTTATGTATAGTTAAGTTTGGGCATTTCAGTTTTAAGGACATGTATTTTGTTATAATTATTTATTGTATTTATACCCTGTTTTCAATCCAGGATTGACTCCCAAAGCAGCCTACCAAAATAAAAATGTACAATATGCTGCGTAGAGATGGTTGACAGTCCAGAGAGACAGTGGAGAGAATTGTGGATCACATATTTGTGCACGTTGATACTAGCCCATAGAAGCAGCCCCTTCACTGCTCTGCAGTCTCTTCTGATCCCTGGGAAGTGGTGATAACAATCTAGGTTCTTGACTCCTCCCTCCAAAGGAGAGGGGGCAGGCAGAGCTGCAGATGTATCTGTGGTTGGCTGCCAAAGAGAACAGTTCACAGAAATGGCTATCCCTTCCTTTACTGTTGATTCTTCTGATCCCAGGCAGTTGGATATGTAGTGCAGGGTTCCAGATTGGGCTTCAAGGTCTTAATTTGGGCAATTGCTTTATTTAAGTTATAATATAATCCTAAATTTATTGGATTTTAAACATAGAAAAAAGAATATTAAGGTCTCAGAACTGACTTGAAACTAAGTTCGGTAGCTCCATTGCAAGGGTGTTTTGGTCAGTGTACTAATATTTAGGTATGACTCAACTAGGACCAAAAATGATGTGCTACAGTGAAAGCACCATTAACCCCTTAACATTGGGAGCCTCTGTTTAATAAAACAAAACACAAAAAGTTGTAGGGAGGGAGAAAGATTCCTATCAGGATCATAGAATAAGCATTTCAACTTTTTCCCCATGCTATTTGCCCATGGAAAATCACCCCCCCCCCACAAGTTACTCTGTACCTCCAAAGCAGCAATTTGCAGCTGGAGATGGGGGGGGGCTAGGAGGCAGACCCCCCCCCCGGCATGCACCAGGGTGGAGAGCATTGCAATTTGGAAGTTACCAAGGCAAGTGTTCATGTCCTTTTTCACCCCTGGGAGCAGGCAAGCAAGCAAGAGTGTGTGCTTATAACCTCACCCAAAGTGAATGCTCAGAAATACAATGTAGATTAATTATTCCACATGTTGAATTCACAGTCAGGCGTGACACTGAGTTGGTGGCAATTAGAATCTATGTCTGTTTTTCTGACTCAAGGCAAAGTACACAAGGATCACTTCTGTGTTTGTCATGAATGAAGCGTCAGGAACCTTACCGACTGCCTAATCACTCACCTGGAAGTGGTGGGTCCATTTCCTCCCTCTTCCAGCGGGATGCGCCACAGGAATAGAGGATTGCGTTTCTGAGAATACTGCCACACAACTTAGTTTTGTTCCTTCCTGCAACCTGAACCATAGCCACAGCTCCATATGGTGGGACCCTCTGGATTCTCAGTCCTACCAGCAGTGCGACCGAAGACAGTAGCAGTACTAGGTTCAGCTCCATCTCAGCCCCTTACACTATTCAAATACCTATTACTGGGCCTTGAGCTCAGCATCAAGGGCTGTTTGACAACCTTGGCCCACATACCCTCTTCCCTTGGCAGCCTAAACTTCCCTTCTTTTATAGTGTGCAGTGCCCCATCACCTTGTGATCTGGGCATCTCATATGTACTGTTTCTGCCATCCACTTTGTTCCTTTAGTTCCTCACCCACTTTCCTTTTTCTAAAGCATTAGGCTCTATCTATTAACTGATTTCTGCCCAGCCCATAGGTGTACACATTTGGTCCCTGTTGCATATATGCAACGATGGACAGAAATGGCTTTTAATAAAGCCATTAAAAGTTGTAGAAGAAGAAAGCCGTAACACAACTGTCTTCAGTATTCAGTACATTACAGACCCAAAGTGTAAAATAGGAACCTAACTGCACTATCCCTCCCTTTTCTGTCACATTTTACCGGAATAGGAGAAATGCAAAGGTGTCATCACATTTCTGTGTTTGCATGGTTGCTCTTCTGATGAATCCCTCAGGCAGAAGAAGTTGAGTTCAGGTGATTGATCAGATAAAGTAGAAGATGCTTTCCCAGATCAAAATACCTCACACGTTGCCAAGATCAGGGATGGGCAGACCCTGGCCCACGGGCCATTTGCATTGGGACCCCCAATCCAGCCCTCAGGCTGTTGGCTTGTTACACAGAATCCTTGTAGCCTTTATAATCTGTACTTGTTAACCATTTGATTCCATCGTCAGTGTCAGGAGTTGGCCAGGTAGGACAATGGAGAAGAGTGAAGGCCCATTAGAGAGTTTGCCTGGTCAAGCCACTCCCTGAACCCGCAGTAGTGGTAGCACCATTGGGGCAGGCAAGGGGCAGCATGGGGAAGTGCTTTACCAGAAATGTGGCACCAACACTGCCCAGGATGGCTTGATATGTTTCATACATTGATGAATTCTCATGCTAATTTCACAGATTATAGTCTTGCAGATTGGAAACATGATGTTCTAAAAACTAACTTTTAAAAGTGACTCATTCTATACTTGCAGATCTGGCATGGAACTGATCTCAGTACCTCGGAGTGGTCACAGCATGGACAAGCACAGCAAGCATCTTTTGAGGGCATCTCAGGTGGTACCGAAAGGCACTGCTGAAGGCCAGCCTGAATAGCAAAGGGCTAGTTTGTTAGTTGTTGGGGGATATTCCAGACTCAGGCTCTCTTCTTTTGCAGAGACACAAGAACATCATCATTCCCTTCATGCTTTTCTAGTTAAGACCCCACCTGTGATCTCAGTGTATCTGGCAACAAAGCTATGGAAGTGCACTGATGTAAGGCCAGTGCTGAAATAAAAATAATAGATTGACAGATCCAGACCATGGTAAGAATACAAAAGGTTGGTGGTGGTGGCCCCCTAGTGCAGTCGGGGTGGGCAGGAGCTGAGATGTACTGCCTTGCTTTAAGGGCAGCTATTGAGTTCATGGCTCAGGTGAGACTTGAACCAGGAATTTCCAGTTCGCTTTCTGTCACTACACTGTACAAGTACTAGGATAACCTTTTATACCACCACCCCCCTTTTGATTACTTATCTGTTGACAGAGTGGAGGAGAATAATTTCGGCTGAGCATGAATTAAAGCAAATACTTCTCGCCTCCCTAGGCATCTTTATTCAATCAAGTGATACAATGTGATTTGGGGACTAAAACAAATGGAAAAGATACAATCTAATGTCAACACAGCACTAATCATCAGTTCAGAACATTCTCTTTTGCATCCCACTCCTTCTAGTCTCATGGAGAAACTATGTTTGGCTTCAGTGCTATGTAGACCGAAGAAGGGCCTTTGATGTCAGAATGATCTGGCCTTTGGTAGGTGTGCATTCATGGCTAGGGCTTTATCACAGGCCGGGTCTGTCGATTTCTGTACACTCAGGAAGAGTAAAAAGAAGTTTGAGAGACAGTGAATGTGAAATATCTACTGGCTCACCAGGCTCAACTGGTCACTTTTGTATGGTGGCGTGGCTGCATCAGCAGGGGGAGGGAAAGGAAAGGATTGGGGCGTAAATAAAGAAGCTGCTTTTATTTGGCCTTACCCATCCCAGTTGCTGCAGACCCCACTTGCTCTTTAACTGATGTTCTTTAACATTCTCCTCCCTCCCCCCAGTAATTTTGCTTTTCAGACAAACTATATGGACAAACTCCTTAGCTCTTGCACAGCCCCCACATTAATGCTTGAACAGGGTACAGGAAGTAGACGATGAAACAGTTGCAGAAATGTGGAAGCAAAGATTTATGAGAACAAGATTATCTACCTGACCTTGCTAATGCCTGTTTTCTATCTGCCAATGCTCTTTGGGTATGTAGGATGACTTTTTCTCAACAGTATAATTGTTTGAAAGGGGTTAGTGAACGATTCCTATGCCCTCACAAAAATCATAGTCATGTATAGTCTAAGGGCGCAATCCTAACCCCTTATGTCAGTGCTTTCCAGCACTGACATAAGGGCAATGCAGCTCTGAGGTAAGGGAACAAACATTCCCTTACTTTGAGGAGGCCTCCGTGAGTGACACCCAACTGCAGGATGCAGCACATGTCCCATTGGCAACGCTATGCCAGTGCTAGAAAGCACTGACATAAGAGGTTAGGATTGCACCCTAAGAGACATATTTGAACAGATGGTTTTCTTATGTTTAGCAAGGACAGATTAGGGCCCAATCCTAGCCAATTTTCCAGCACCAGTGCAACTGTAATGCAGCCCCAAAGTAAGGGAACAAATGTTCCCATACTTTAAGGGGGCCTCTGTGACTGCTGCCCCACCACAAGATGCAGTGCATACCCCATTGGCACAGCTGTACCGGCACTGGAAAACTGGATAGGATTGGGCACTTAGTTGTCCCCATTTACCCAAAGAGAACATCTCTCCTCTGAGTGACTTCTTGCTGTTCTCTCTTCTGTTTTTGAGCCTTTGGGGAACATCTTTTTATGTAATGTTTGTGTAAATCATATTAAGTTTTTGTTTTGTTTTGAAAAATGGTATAGTATATAAACATTTATAACAATGTTTTAAAAATGTGCAGTTTAACATGGTGATAAGATTTTCATAGATTTCATCCCCACTGTACAAAATATAGAAGGCATCTCAAGATCAACTATAAGCTTTGAAAGAAATGAAATGCCAGATTGACTTGCTAGGGCAGGTGGGGCAAATTGAACATAGGGTCAAACTAGATGAGACCTGAAAAGAGTCTTTGCTTTTTTCTGTTTTTGATTTGTTAAATCATGCAATGGGGGGGGGGGATGCTTCCAAGACGTGGCAGGAATGAGGGGGTCAGGCCTCTTTTTCAAGAAAATACAAGATACCATACTAAACATCCTAATGCTTTACATAGGAATTCTAACCACTTCTCTGATCTTGAATGAGGGTCCAATCCTATCCAACTTTCCAGCTTTGGTGCAGCCACAATTCAGCCCTGAGGTAAGAGAACAAATGTTCCCATACCTTGAGGAGGCCTATGTGACTGTCCCCCCACCACAGGATGAAGCACGTGCTCCATTGGCACAGCTGCACTGGCCCTGGAAAATTTGATAGGATTGGGCCCTGCGTTGCTTTATCTTTAAATCCACACAAAAGTTGGAAATAGCGCTATCTACCCATTTTATTGATTTTACATGCAGTTGGGATTTGTTGCTTTTTAGGCCTGAGTTATATGTTAAATAGTTCAAGTAAGAGAATGTAGGAACAGTGTGTGCCATGTACTACATAAAATAAACACCATTCTTATGCTACATTTTGTACTCTTTAATTAGAGTCAACATTGAAGGGAGAGTGTAACAAGTTTCCCAGAACATCCAGTATAAGTTTACAGACAAGTTCCCAAAAGATAGGGTTGTGGGTACAACAAGCAGAAAGGAATCATGTACTGCTTGAAGTCACAATCCAAAATAAAGCTAGTCACAGTTGGAGCCACATTTATAAGCTAAGTGGATTGGAACTGACTGCAGACAAGAAAAGATTTAAAATGATCCTTCGCTAAATCCATTTCCCCCCCAAATTCTACGATTCTTACAATTAATTCAAGACCAAGAGGATGAAAAGCGCTGTTCCCTCTGCTCTGCATGCACAATACTCAAGCAGCATTGTAATCAATCCAGTATTTATACTATAAGTAAAGCAATATAATCCTATGAACAGAAAGTAGTAGTGATATCATCTGTAGTGCATCCTACATCACAACACCTTGTTGCCATCTCTTGTTTACTGTCACGTTTTCTTTTTACTTTGGCCTGTGGAAAATCGGATCCAGTAGTTTTAGCCGGCCCTTTTTGATCTGGGATTGCACCTTCTGCACCTGTGGCAATATCTTCCTTGTCATTGTATAAATCTAAGAAGTCACTCCAGGAGGGCTCTGCATCGGGTGGGTGGTCACGCCGCACCTGCTTCAGATCAGGGTCATTTTCCAGATCTTCATCGTCTTTGACTTCTGGAATGTTTCTCTTGTCGTCCATATAGTATTCACGTAACTCTGACCAGGACGGTTCTCTATCTTCAGGACCTTCGCCCTGCGGGTGCTTCAGTTCAGGATCTGAGTTTGATTGCAACTTCTCATTCTCTAGGGCTTTGTTGCTACCAATTTGAACTGACTCTGTTAAGGCAGAGCAGAAGATGAAACAAAATGATTATTGTGTGCAAACTAAAGTGGAACTTCTAGCTCTTCTTCACCACCTTTGGTAAACTTGGGACCCAATCCTATCCAACTTTCCAGCACTGATGCAGCCGCAGTGCAAACCTGAGGTAAGGTCAACATTCCCTTGCTGTAAGGAGGCCTTTGTGATTGCCCCCTATCTTCAGCTTATGCAGCTTATGGCCCATTAGCACAGCTGCAGCAGCACTGGATGGTGGGATCAGATTGGGGCCTTGGTCTTGCCAAACTTAGGTTGCATTCATACATATCCTGTGGCTGTCAAGACTAGGCCCAGTCAAAGAGGGAAGGGGGGGTGCCTGCTGCTCTGGAGCCATGCATAGTTGTTGTGCTCCACCACTGAGCTAAGATGCCATCCCTAAATATGTGGCCCCTCTTTCCACCCAATATATAAGTGTGAATAAGAATTGAAAGTCAGGGACTGGCTGATGGTAGTCAACAATCTGGCTGTTCTATTCTTGATGAATTCAAGTGTATGTGAAACCTTTTTAAATTTTAGAGAGCATTACAGATTGGAAGGAAATAGTTAGGGTTCCAACAGTCTCCCAGATCCCCCGAGTGTCCTGTTTCAACTTTGGGGGCAAGAAAGCAAGAGTGCTTCATCCAAAGTACAAGCTTAAAAGTACTTAACACACATTATTCCTCATCTCCTTCACCTCCTTGTTGTCCTCACGACCAAGCATGCAAAGTTGACTTAGAGGTCAGATGAGTATTTGAATCCATGTTGGTTCCTCTGAATTAAAGCAATATACACAAGGATCATATCTGTGTAAGTCATGAAGTAGGCAGGGGCCTTACCAACTGCCTAATCACTCACCAGGACTTGGGGGATCCATTTCCTCCCTCTTCCAGCGGGATGCTCCACACGAATATATGATTGCTTTTTTCAGAGCGTTACCACACAACCTGACAGCGTTCCTTGCTGCTACCTGTGCTGTTGGTTTTCCTGCTCTTGGGTCTCTCTGACTGCTCCGTTCTAGCATCAGTGCAGCTGGCAGGAGCAGCAGGATCAACTTCAGCTCCATCTTGGACACTCACTATCAGCCACACTGTTCCTGTTACTGGACCCTAAGCTCAGCGTCAAGGGCTGTTTGACAACCTTGCCCCACACACCCTCTTTCCTTGGCAGCCACAACGCTTTCCTCCCTCTCTTTTATAGTGTGCAGGACCTCATTGCCTTGTGATCTGGGCAGCTCACAGGTACAGTTTCTGCTAGTCATTTTGTTCCTTTTAGAGCCTCTCCTGTTTTCCTTTTCTAAAGCATTAGACTTGATCTATTAATAAAAGGGTACAACTGTCTTTGATGATCAGAACATTACGGACTACAGAATGGCAAAGCAGGGAAACAACACAAACACATGATCAGAAGAGGTCAAATATGAAGATGTTCTATTTCTACATTTTTACAGTTGCTGATCTGAGGAAACTCACAGGCAGACTGAAGGGACCAAATTTGACATAATGCCGATTATGTAATGTCCATGATTGTTTTGTTTTTTTCAGTAGTGGTCATATGAAACAGCAAAAGGGAGTGGAACTGTGCTGGGTGGTTGGGGAGTTGAGACTGCCTCCAGCATGGTTCTGCAACACATGTCCTCCCCGCTGTTTAAAGAGGAAAAAGCTTCCATTGGCATTTTGCGTTAATGTCGGATTTGGCCCTGTTACGGTCATGCAGTTAAAGTTAATTTTTATCTTATCTTCTCCAGCTGGACTACACTTTTTTAACTGTGAGGCAAACTTAACTACTGAGGTAGAGGCAGAAAGCAATTGGAAATACTGTATAGCTGTCACTACAGCAGAAACAAGAAGCATCGACAGAGGTCTAACTTTCCTCTGCCCACCCCAGATCCTTGAGATAACAGCGTCTAAGGCAAGTGAAAGTGGGGGCCTATCTTCTTCTTCTTCTCAGTGCCTGAAGATGCTTCCCTTTCTCCATCCAAGTCAGTGTGGTAAGTCAACTTGGTGGGAGAAAAGGGAAGTTTTTGCAATCTTGAGAATCACTGATGATGTGTTGCACCCATGTCAGGTAGCTGGGAGCCTTGGGGCAAATCTCATTGGGCCCCACGCAGTGCCCCACCCACCTGCAGAAGTTGCATTGGGCACTGCCACTGCCATTGAAGATTTAGTAGTTGGTCTGGCCAGGTGAAGCCCCTCATGGACATAGGTCCTTACCTAATATCCAACCTGACTGACCTCTGTCCCCACCATTCACAGTATGGCATATACATGGTTGCATCTGGAGAAACAGTTGAAGGCCAGATAGAATCATAGATCTTGTGAGTTTGGGATAGAAGGACAAAAGATAACAAAGCCAATGCCACCCTTTTATCTCCAATATTGTTCTTTTTGTATTTTGAATATGAATGTCCAAAAAGATATTGTACAAAGAGTTTGAAGGAAACTGGAATTAGAAGTAGCCAGGAATAAAGAAATGCTGGAATTTTTATTAACAGTAGTTGTTGGAATACCTGGGGCAGAAATGGTTTGTGTTTGTTGCGCTGCTGCCTCTGTGTGCCCATTGGCGAATGGGCAGGAAGCAAACAGCACTTGGCTCTTAGCTCTGGGATTCAAGCCTGAGATCAGTACCACAGTGCCCCAGCAGAAAGTTTCACCTTTAGCCCCATGCTTGCTGGGAGGGGAGAGGAGGAGAAGAGTGCAAGTGCAATAAGTAGGAGGTGGCAGCAGCCACAGCAGATAACTTTCCATCTAGCCCAGTTGAGACTTAACTTAGCATCTTCTGGATGCAGGGGTATTTCCCAAAGCCAATCCCTGGGACTGGTTGCTATTGGTAGGTCACCACCACCACCACAGGCAATGACACTAAGGGGGAGTTGCCTCTTTGAGTTGGTCCCTTTGGGAAGATGCAAGGGTATGAGCTCCCCGTTCTGTCTTATGGTTGTTATTCCCTTGGAGTGGAGGCTGGGCAGTTGGGTGACAGAAGAAAAATGTTCCAGGAAGTTAGGATACAATCTTGGCTGTGCTGGCACAAAACACTACTTCTGATGCTGCAAGCCTTTGCACACTTATACATTCCAGATTAGTAAATAAAAAACCAATTAGTGAATAAAAATTATGTTACTGACAAAACACAAAATTGCAAGTCAGTGAAGGAGACAAATGGTTCTTACTGGTTCAACTCTTGCTGCTAATTTCTAGATCCAATTATTGGGATGTTTGCATGGATATGTTTAATTATAGGTACACTATGCCTCTGAGAGGCTTTCTACCCTTCGCTATCCAGTTTGTAGACAGTGATATGGACAAACCAAATACGCTTGCCCCATTCCAACACAAAGAAACATAAGCAGAAACCTGCTTGCATGCTTTCCCAGGCTGAAAGTGCAACTTTTGATATGTGAAATACATATGGAATAGGGGACAAGGATGGTGAAGAAATAGAGATTTGATGGTTATAGAGCACACTTAACTGTGCAGAATGTAGCTGGTCAGATGAGTATTGTCTGACCAGAGGACCAGATTACAGTACATTAAATTTGTCATTAAGAGATGGGCTTAAACTAAAAATATAGCTCATTAACAGTTGTCACGGGGGATTGGGATGCAGACTGGGATAAAGGAAAGACATGTGGGTTTAGCACTTCCCCTTGCAATCCCCCAAACTCCAAGTAACTACAGAATTTGCTGTAAACTATTTCAGAGGCACAAGCCACTTTGGGTTATGGTCCTGGTCTGCATCTGCTCCTGCTGTTTTTTGCAATAAGAGACACACTTCCAGTTTTAAGCCTGCATTTTAATTATGGCCTTTGCTTAAACATGTGGTTTAGCCCTAAGAAGGCTTCTATATATCTCTGTACAGAAAGCTAACTACTTTGACACCTAACCACTGAGTTCTTGGCAATTCAGGCTGTGAGCATAGTTGATGGAAAAACAGGGTATTTAATTGTTCGCTTCAGTCACACTCATAATTCAACCAGGTGACAGTAACTGAACATTAGTCTCCTGACCCTGGGTAAAGGCCCAACCTGCACAATGCGGCTATACAGATCTGTGCCTAGTGCTGCCACTCCCAGCCCCTCCTGGCCTGATCTGCCCCATCTCTGCCCTCCCTCTACCCCGTAATACCTCCCCCCCCCTTCCCCTGCCCGATGGTGCCCAGCAGGGGTTTACCTGCTCCGTTGGGATCCAGCGCTAGTGGGAAGGGACAGGCCTTTGTGCTGGTGATGTTTACTCATGGGGTGTCACAGAGCATTTAGGGTGCTTTAGCAACACCTGCCTAGGCCGCTGCAGTCGTCAATGCACCGGCACTAGCCAGGAATAGGAATGTGCCATGACTTCAGTTCATAATAACTGTGGATATAAATTCATAGCAGCAGTATTGTAATTGGGTGTCTTTATTTTTAGGACAAATAGGATGGCAAAAACACTAATCTTTACTTTCCTAAATATTGGCAGTTTTGTAAATTTGAAATATAAATAACTAGAGAGGTCTTACTAACCCACTTCCTACCAATTTGTATAAACCTGAAGATGTCCTTTCAAATCTAAGTACAGTATGTAATTTGGAATCTAAGCTACTAAAACAGTTTCATTCTCCAAATAGAACAAATAAAATGCAGTTTTCCTATTTTATTTAGATTCTGTGTGTTAGAAGTTAACTGACTGGGAATATATAGGAAAATATATCAAACACTTAACATAATACACTAATCTCAGTTTTGGTACATCCCTGTTTACAGCACATTCCAGCAACCCCCATAGACAAGTTTCCTTTGGAGATGTTTGTTCCAAGGGAAATTATTCGAGCCCACATAATTGGACTCAAATTTGACCCCAGGTCCTCCTTTGTTTTTGTGGGCAGCATCTTCTAATTGGTGGATATATTCACTGAAATTTTCAGAAGTATATATTCATTATACTCATCATATAAATTAAACAAATCATTCAATGATAGTTGTCCTGTTGATTGGCTGACACTTTGTAGTTGCTCCAGTTCAGGTTCCAAGACTGATTGCAACTTCATATTCTCGTTCTGTGTCACTGTTCATCTGAGCAAACTCTATTAAGATAAAATTAAGGAAATCACTGAGAGATTATCCAATGTAAATGTCACTGTTGCAATCCTACCCATGCTTTCCTGGGAGTAAGCTCCATTGAACAGAATAGGACTTACTTCTGAGTAGACATGCATAGGCTTGTGACCTTAAGCATTCTTAGTATTACTAAGAGTGCCTATGTAGCTTGGCAGGAAAAAGTTGTTTTTGAACTGCGCTTGACAGACAACTCCTTTTCTTCCAGAATGCTACATGCATTTAAATAAATTGATATTTACCTCTCTCTCTCTTTCTCTTTTTTGTGTCTCCTTGTACTACAGCAAACCTCCAATTTAACAGACTAATGAGGGAAAGCCATGTCCATTTATACTGGCAGTCCATTAAATCCAAATATATTGAAGTTGATTGAGATGTACATATGCAAAACGTATCTGACTAGTTTTTAGTGAAGCAAAAAATGCTCATTGTTTCCAAAGTCTGTTAAACTTAAGGTGTATAAAACCCACACTTTCCTGGGAGTAAGCTCCGTCGACTATAATGGGACTTACTTCTGAGTAGACATGCCTAGGACTGGGCTCTTAGGCTACAACCCTATCCATGCTTTCCTGGGAGTAAGCCCCTGGAAAGCACTGACATAAGGGGTTAGGAAAGTCTTTATGTGGAAAGTCTGCTTTGGAAATTTAATGTGGAAAACCACAGGTCTCCTATGCCTTTAACAGGGACATTCAATGACAGCAGCTGTTCTTTTTGCAACACGATCAGCTAATCTAATTAAGGGTCCAATTCTATCCAACCTTACAGAACCTGTGATGCTGTAATGTAGCCCCAAGGTAAAGGAACACATGTTCACATACCTTGAGGAGGCCTCAGTGACTGTCCCGCCACTGCAAGATGCAGTGCATGTCCCGTTGGTACAACTGCACCAGTGCTGGAAGGTTGAATAGGATTGGGCCCCCAGTTCAAGGTAGGAAAGGCTGGGATTCTCATCATGTCAAAAAGAACAGAGAAGCACTTCAAGAGCTGCCCTCCTTTCTCCTCCGCCCCCCCCCAAATGTGGACAGATTTGCAGTCTAAGAGAACCCAATCCTTGGCATGTCTACCCCCCCTTTAACCATGAAACATCCTTTTTCCCCATCCACCCCCCTTTTGGGGAGATGCTTAACATCCAAGGTGAGAGTGAACTGAATAGGAAGGTTTGCTCATGCTTTGACTTTTCAGCTGGTTCTAATATGTTTAAGTGTGTGTCCTAATAGCTCCAGCTGGCTAACTGAAGGGGGGGGGGGAACAGACTGCTGTCTGAGAGACATCCAACCCTATGCATGTCTACTCTGAAGTCAGTTCCCTTATAGTCAGTGGGGATTCCTCCCTGGAAAGTGGGGGAGAGGGAGCAGCTTCAGAGCAAAGCAGGATCCCCGCCTGTCTACTCAGGAGTCAGCCCCCTTATAGTCAGTGGGGCTTCCTCCCTGGAAAGTGGGGAGAGGGGGCAGCTTCAGAGCCCAGCAGGCTAAGAAACAATGGCCCCCCCCTTGGATCCGCGCATCCCTGCCCCCCCAAATAAATCAGTGCCCAGTGCCCACCTTACCTGCTCAAGCCTCTGTTTCATTCTTGGGGGTGCTGCCTTCTGGAGCATCTGTGGAGCTCCACTTTCATGAGATCCGGAGCAGGCTGCTAGCCTTGCACTCCCCTGTGCCCAACTTGACCAGGAGCCAAGGCACCTGGTTTACTCGTGAGTAAACGCGACTGCGTGGCTTACTTAACTTTCCATAGGGCTCCATACATTTGCCTGCTTGGAGGGAGGGACCTCTTTCTTGGGTATTTTTGGGGGGCTGCGTTCATCGGATCGGGACCATTCTGGTGTCGTTGGATTCCTCTCAGCCTGCCCTTTCCTACGCACGAAGGCACGCCTGCCTACTCGCGAGTAAACATGCGATATGGCTCGGTTTAGTTTTCCATAGGGCTCCATACATTTTTTGGTTTCCGGCTTTTGGTGAGTGGACGGGACAGCACCCACCCCACGGGGCCACTGGCGTAGCTAGAGGGGGGCGGTGCACTAGGTTTTGCAGGGAGCCTCCCTGCAGCGTGCAAGCGGCTCCTTCCCCTCCCCTTGGGAGCCATTCGCCTCCATCCGCCCCCCCCATGGCTCCCAAGGGGAGGGGAAGGAGCCGCTTGCACGCTGCAGGGAGGCTCCCTGCAAAACGGAGGCTGCTGCTGCACAGGGTCTGGCGCCGCCGGGCTCCCCGTCCCCACAGCCGTGCGCAAGGGGGAGGCTGGAGATGCCGCGCGCTGCGCCAGCGCACTCGCCTGAGCGCCGGGCTGGAGGACTCCCAGCGAGCGGAAGCGCCTCGCCTCGCCTCGCCTCAGGGCACCCCGGAGGGCTGGACCTGGCTAGCGACGCCAGATGGCCACGACTCAGGCGCAGGAAGCGGCTCTCACACCAGCCCAAGCCATACTCTGCGAAGGGAAGAAGGCAGAGGGGCTGCTGGGTCTGGTTCCCCACCCACAACCGCCCCAAGCTGCTCCTGGGGAACCAGGAGTGCGCATGTGCAGCGCGATGCTATGCCTGTCTACTCAGAAGTCCCATTACAGTCAATGGGCTTTACTCCCAGGAAAGTGTGCATAGGATTGGTAGCCATTTGGCTATTCCCTTTAACAACTGTCAGCTCAATCCTATCCACACTTTCCTGGGAGTAAGCCCCATTGACTGTAATGGGACTTACTTCTGAGTAGACATGCATAGGGCTATGTGCTGCTGCTATTATTATTATTATTATTATTATTATTATTATTCCTGGTGACTCGTGAATTTTGGAGAAATGACAGTTGGAAGTATCCAAATACTGTGACCTGTGCATAGAATTGACACGTATCTGGATGACGCATGTCAAAGTGCTGGCAATAGTAATTGGTGCACTAGGAATAATATCAACGCAATTTAACAAGTACTTTGCACAACTGGACACCCCGGCAATAACCCCAGTCGAATTACAGAAGACCGCCATAATTGGCACAGCGTCCATCCTTCGTTGGTACCTCATCTATACTTATTACCTTATTATTATTATTATTATTATTATTATTATTATTATTATTATTATTATTATTAACAACATCAAAATAACACAACGGATAACAATCGTATATGTGCACACAAAAACCACAACATTCATCAACATGTAAATCCTTATCCTTATTATTATTATGAGATTTTCACACAGTCAGATAGATGTTAATGACTGGTTTGTTTTATCCAGACATCAAGCCCTTCCCAAGGACCTGGGAGGCCTGGTTTTCATTCTGTTTTGCTGTTATATCCTTGCAAGATGTAAGCTGTTCCCAGTAAAGCTGCTTTTTGCAGATGATTGATGGTAATTTCTGCAGCCCTGATGCTCTTCCAGGTGTTTTGGAATAGCACCAATCACCATTGGGATCACTTTGGTCTTCTTCTGCCACAGCCTTTCAATTTCTATTTGTATTTTGTTATTTTTTCCAGCTCTTTTACTTCCACTCTGCTATCCCCTGGTATTGCTGTATCAGAGCCCAATCCTGAGTTCCATGCACTGGCTTACTGCCGGCACGCACTGTTGCAAACTGTTTGCAAGCCCTAACACCAGGCAAGCACCAGTGCTAGCCCAGCACTGGGTTAGCATCAGGCGGGTCCCTGGCCTCCGCTGCTCAGAGTCACACAGACTGCCGAGCAGCAGAGAGGAA
Organism: Tiliqua scincoides; assembly: GCF_035046505.1. NCBI lineage: Eukaryota > Metazoa > Chordata > Lepidosauria > Squamata > Scincidae > Tiliqua > Tiliqua scincoides. Next base: position 73,723,426 of record NC_089822.1, read on the forward strand.
AGCAGGGCAGGGAGGATGCGTTCCTGGGAGGGAGGAGGAGGTTGGGGAGATGGGGGAGGTGTGCCAGGAGAGGGAGCAGAAAGTGATGGAGGCAGGACCAATGGAGCAATGCTCCACCAGATCCTGAGCCTGAGTCCAGCTTGGCGCCTGACATGAAGGCTCTTACCTCTTACCCATTGCAGGGCTACTCCCTTTATCCAGGGGGAGGGGAGGAAAGTCCCCTTCTCCCGAGGTGCTGCCTGCGGCTGCCTTGGGTGTACAGGATGCGGAAGCAGCCATTTTTGGTGCTGCCACAGCCACGTGCCCCTGGAGCTCAAGATTGGGCTCTCAATGATTTTGACTTTTTTTTCTTTCTTATCGACTACAGTTTTGTCTGGTATATTGTGTGATAGGTGTTTGTCTGTCTGTAGTCGGAAATCCCATAATATTTTGACATAATAGTTTTCAGTGTCTTTTTCAGTTTTGTGGTCCCACCAGTTTCTGGCTGCGGGTAGCTTGAATTTTTTACAGATGTTCCAGTGTATCATTGCTGCTACCTTGTCATGCCTTTGCTTGTAGTCTGTTTGTGCAGTCTTTTTACAGCAACTAATTAGGTGGTCTACTGTTTCATTGACTTCTTTGCAAGGACAGTACTTGCTGTTTGTTATTTTTTCTGCTTTTGCTTTTATTGCATTTGATCTTAATGCCTGTTCTTGTGCAGCCTTTATCAGACCCTTTGTTTCTTTCTTCAGGTTGCCTTTTTTGAGCCACTGCCAGGTCTTGGTGATGTTTGTTTTTCCAGTAATGCCTCGCAAATATTGTCCATGCAGTGGCTTATTTCCCCACTTTTCTGCTCGGTTTGTTCTTTTTTTCTTTTGAATAAGCCTGCTTCATTTCTTTGGTATTTAATAATTTGTTAAATTATTATTAAATTTAATAATTTCTCATTGTTAACCATCCTCTTGTGAATCCTCTTGGCTATCCTTTATATATAATAATATATATTATTATATATATATTATTCAAGGCCTCTTTTTTTCTTCCTCTACTGTTTGATAGACTTGCAGCATTCCTCTTCTACCTGAGTTGTGAGGGAGATACAGTCTGGTGATGATGATGATGATTAAAGAAATTTATATCCCACCTTTCTCATGCCAAAGCAAATGCCCAAGGCAGCTGCAATAAAGGACACCTGCACACTACATTTAGCAACAGCATCACTTTATTTCTGCCCAACCCACAGATGTACACATTTTGATCCCTGTTGCATATATGCAACATTGGGCAGAATTAATGTAGTGCTACCTATGTATATACTGTTCACAGAATGCCAGTTATTTTCAATCTTTTTCGTTTCATGGCACACTGACAAGGTACTAAAATTGTCAAGGCACACAATCAGTTTTTTGACAATTGACAAAGCACACCATACTGTTGGTGGGGGACTCACATCTTCCAATGACCTACTAATAAATGATCCTCCCCCAAACTCGTGTGGCACACCTGCCGACTATTCACAGCACACTAGTGTGCCATCATACAGTGGTTGAAAATGGCTGCTCTAACCAAACAAAATGAGGCTATAGCAATTAATGGCTTATACTTAGGAAACATGCACTGTGCAAATGACACCTCACATTTACAGAGTGCTTCAGACTGTTCTGCCAGCTTCACATATATTCTTTTCTGGTCTACTCTAATGGGTTGTGCAGCAGAATTATCTCTGAAGACTGGAAACTGGGTGGTGCAAAATTCAACTGCATGCTTGCTGTCTGTGAGCCCAGTCCTATCCAACTTTCCAGCTTCGGTGTAGCCACACTGCAGCCCCATGGTAAGTAAACAAATGTTCCTATACCTTGAGAAGGCCCTAGTGACTGCCCTTCTACCATACGATGCAGTGCACACTCCACTGGCACAACTGCACCAGCATTGAAAAATCAGATAGGATTGGGCCCTGTGACAGTATCATGGCTGGCCTGTTTACATGGTGGGTTGTAGCATTCTCACGCAGTAGGCTAGGGGGTGCATGGGAATCAACAGACTGGCTACATGCACCCTGCACCTGCCAACCACCTTCACTGAGCTGCTGCCCACACAACCTTTCGACTAGATGTACTCTGCTATCTGGATAGCACAACCACTGCTGCAGTCTCACCATTTTGAAAAAGCAAGCGGGAAGCTTGCAGTGCTGGCTGGGCTGGAGGAGAAAACGGCTTGGGGACGGGGAGGCTGTGTCACAGACAACACTGTTGTGATCTTTCCACTTGCTCTCCTTTCAAAAAGCCAAAAAGGGAAGAGTGAGGGGAAGGATTGTGGCAATTGCCCCTACCTAAGTCTTCCGCCTGCTGCTGTGATCTTCATCCTGCTGGTTCTCCTTTCAAAAAGCATTTGGGGTGTGCAAGTAGAAAGGGGAGTCAGCAACAAGACAATGGTGGTGGGGTAGTGCCTGGGAAGGAGAAGGAGAAAGGGTGTGTGTGAAGGCAATGGGGGGCGGGGCAGCAAGAAGGCACAAAGGGGATTGTCAAAAGGACTCCATGCCTCAGTGTCAGTTTGGACTGGGGCTGGTGAATGTATGGATTATAGCCAGCAAGTTTTGAAAACCTCTGTGGACTGGTATCTCTAGACTACAGTGAGCCAGACCCTGAACTCAGTCCCCTTTCCATGGAACCTGGCCCATAATAGTAATGGCTAGGGACCAGAAATGGCTCCCATAAGTACATCCCCTCAATAAATTGTACTATATGTAGTCTTTTATAGATTTAAATTGAAAGTTGCTTTGGGAGCCAGCTGAAAAGCAGGATAGGTATGTTTGTACACAAAATAAATAAGATCAGATACACTGGCTCCTTGTCCATTTCCATGTACATTTCGAAGTGCTGGTTTCAATATTTAAAACCCTAAACAGCTTGGAACCAAGGTACCTAAATAATTGCCTTCCCCTGCACAAACTTGCCAGTTTTCAAGACTATCATCAGAAGCTCTGCTCCAAGTTACCTGACATATTCTGAGATTATTGAGGCAGGTGGTGTTAAAGCAAATTTAATATAATTGTTTTAAGAGATTGAGCAGGCTGTGTCTATTAACACTAAAACTCAGGCTTCCTTATACAACTTATAATACCAATTCTTCCAGTAAACTTACTGAATTCTTTAATACTGGTACCTAATGAATAATTAAAGCATAGCACAGTCAAACAGGTTGTGTAAGTTATTTATGGTACAGGGGGAAAAATCATCCAAATATTTCCATTGTATATTAGAAGGCTAAAATGCTGGGTCCTAATCCGGCACTTATGCTGGATCCTATCCCTGTTACAGGGCAGCTCTGGGCTGCTTGAATCTGCACCACCTCTTGAGGTGGAGCGCATCCAAGTAGACACATTGGGGCTGCTGCAGCTTTACCCAGGAGAAAGGGATGCAATTCCCCTTGCTGAGCCACAACTGGCCCCAACCTTGCCTTGGATGTTCGCTGGCCTGCCTGCTCCAGGGCAGATTAGGATTGGGCTGTTACAGTCCAATCCTAACTTGCACAGGAGCAGGCAGGCCAGCAGGCATCCAGCACAATTTTGGGACCGAAAGTGGCGCAACTCAAGGCAAGAGAAAACCTTTCCCCTTATCCCATGTTGCGCTGCAATGGCCCCAATGGGTCTACTCAAATCTGTGGCACCAGATGAGGTGGCGCAGATACAAGCAGAATGGAGCGGCCAGGGGCCATACCATGATGCCCAGGAACGGAGTCAGGAGCTGGCATAACTACTGGATCCTGGCCCCGCCTCCTGCTCCCCGCCCATCTGCTCCTGGGAATGCCCACTGCCTGTCCTTTCCCGTCCCGAAACGTCTCCTCCACCCTCATGCTCCCCTAGACCCCTGCATCAACCTAGCTCAGCCGATTGAACCTTACCCTGCCAGGCTTGAATCTGGCATGGGGAGGCCAGCGCAACTCCTTGCACTGGCCTCCCCAACTCCTAAGTTGGTGCAAACTTGCCTTGTGGCATGTTTGCGACACCCCCGGCTTGGCGCAAGTGATTTACACCAGCCTAATCCAAAGGTTAGGATAGTCCCCTTAATCTCTAAGCCAGGGGTGTCAAACATAAGACCCTCAGGCCAAAAGCGGCTCCTGGAAGCAATTTATCCAGCCTCCCATTATAATTGGGCTCTCCCAGCATGATAATTTGGCTTTCTCATATCTTGAAAAATGAACAAGATTTGCACATTTTCTCTTCTGTCATTTACAGCTAATGCGATTCTGTGTGAGAACAAAGTGCTTATTTTTGGCCATCTTCTGCTTATGGATGCTACTTCCGGCCCTCAGCAGGCACCATGAATGCTAACTTTGACCCTCTGTGTGAAATGAGTTTGACACCCCTGCTCTAAGCTATTCTTCCTTGCAAGGATACAGCCAAAGGACACATTGTTAAACAGCCATGAGATGCGGATGTATTCAAAGATAAGGTCTGTATCATCACTCTCTTAGGCCATTGTCTCTTATCTGTTGAGTGACTGATTGTCCTTTCCCCTAGCAATTGCAAGGGAAACTTTAGACACTGAGGATAAAATCACTAACAATCTCCTTGACTTGAATCCAATTAGTTCTACAGCTGATCCTAAGGAGGCATCTAGAATACTGTACCATTTTTGCCCTGTTTGGTGGGATCAGACAGGGTGCCTGGAGGAGTGTTTTAGGCATTTCCTTGACCTTTGCCCTTCTTGGATTTTGATATCTCCCAGAAGAGAGCTGACTGGCTTGGTCCAGGAGATAACAAATGCTTCATTGCAAGAGGGGGTGGTCGCAGCTCCCTTGGAGGAAGAAATTGTGAGATCATTCCTAGAGTACCCTTCTTGAATTCTGAAAATTTTAAACTGGTTATAAATAAACTGGGCAAGATGCTCAAGTATGTGGTTGTCATGCAATTCTAAACCATTGTTGGTAAGGTATATTAAAAGTCTTCTGCTAATGCTGGGCATTTTGTCTGTTCCAGAAAGTGGTTTCAACGTGCTCTCGTGGGGTCACACTGCCCTTAAAGAAATCAGGTTTGCAGTTGGGGTGCTCTTTGATTCCACTTTTTCAGGAATTCTGCCCACCTATTATCAGGCTCAAGGGGCATTCTGCCCAATCAGCTAAGACACCGGTGTATCAGCTGCATTTCCTCCTGCCAGAGTTAACCTGGCCAGAGTTACTTTTGCTCTGGAAACCTCCAGACCAGACTACATAATGGGTAATGTGTAATACGTTGTGTGCCTGTAAACACCACCTGAAAACTACAGTTCAGAATATAGCTGCTGAGCTGTTAACTGGAACTGGTCATTGTGAACTTCTCTTGCTCATGCTTAAAGAGCTGCACAGTTCAAAGTATTGATACTCATCTTTAACCTATTTCTGCCCAGCCCAAAGGTGTACACATTTGATTCCTGTTGCATAAATGCAATGATGGGAAGAAATGGCTTAAAGCCCTGTGCAGCTTGGGACCACAGTACTTGTAAGAACACCTACTCTTACATCAGTCTGCCTTTGGTAACCTATAGAAGCCCAGCTCCACGTGCTGGTGATAATGCAAGGCTAATTCCTACTGTGATACAAACATGTATATTGGCAGAGATATTCTTCTAGGCAGCCCGAACAATTTCAGTTATAATGCTACAATCAGAACGTATTATTTTCTTTAATTTTAAAATGGGTGCCAAATTGCACCAAGATTGCACCTTTTGTAATACAAGCAATATGTGCCTTGCCTGAGTGAATAGGGCTTGTGTGAGAAGGACTGTGATAGCTGGCAACCTTTAGGGACAGCTTTCCCAGAAGTGGCAGCTTCCTGTATAGAGCTCATTCATTGTGATTGTAAGAAGACCTCCTACTTCAAACAGCAGGAAGCCCAGCCAATAAAATGTGATTGTTCCAAAAGCAGGTGACTGTGTACTGAATACCACTGTAGTGCAGAGTGCAATAAAATTCCACTTATTAAACTTAAGTGATAACCAGTGTCTTGGATAAGGTTGTGATGCAGAGCTCAGCTTAGTTTATTGGTGATTGGTCAGGACCCAAACAGGTCCTTGAGTAGCATCCCAGCTCAAGCTGCTGGTCATTACAGGTTGCTGAATCCATGTGAGCAAGTGCTGCTTTGTGTCCATCTTGCTAAATCAGGCATTTCCGATGAGCCTGCATGTACCTTATCAACTTTTTCAACCCTCTTCCCCTACTTAAGTCTAAAACAAAAAGAATTAAACTTGTTACATTTTGACAGTTTGCATGCCTAGTCCATGTTCACAGGTAGTTCAGTAGGTTGTTCACATCCCTTCATCCTGCAGACATTACTGTAAGTTTGATTTTCAATAAGAAGCCCTGTGGTTCAATGGTCTCTCAGGAGGGATTTCTTCCCCATAGCCCCCTCCATCTTGGTTCTGTAGTTTGGGGTGGTGGCAGTTATAAACTACCAAGGTTCTCCTCTGTGCAGTTGCTGGTCCAATAAAGAGAAAGCAGAGAGTAGAAAAGGGATGCGTATGTGCTGACCACTAGGCACTAGCCCTCTCAGTTAGCTTGTCTTCTCTTGAGTCCTTTCCCCTGACACATGGCCAAACCTTTTCCTCAAGGAATCCACTTACTTTCTGGGCAAATAGGAGCCTCATTTCCCGACACATTAGCACTCACCCACTAGTGAACTATCTCCCCCTCTTTGAGTCACAAAAAGGACACACTAACTACCTTGCCAGTGTTTCCCCCAGGCTCTCTTCTATAGAAACAGTGCAGCTTTGGTCAACTGCAAAACTGATTTCAACTGCCTCTGCTTGATTCTGTTGCCTTCCTTCTCTGCCCAGTATTGTATGTAAAGAATTCTTCAATAAATCAGTATTGGTTTATTTGTTACTTCTGACCCTTTGACTACCCCCCATCAAGTGCCAAGTTACCATGGGGGTGTATCATGAGCCAAAGATCCCTTCACAGGAGTGACAGTCGCATACCATATCCCACTCACCCTCTGCTGGAGAGCACTCTGTAATACTGGCATTAAAGAAGGGGAAATAGAATATCTTCGGAATTCTCCAAAAGTTACACACAGGAAAACATTAAAGAACTGCTGCTTTTTAAAAAAAAAACAATTCCTTTCTTCCCAAATCACAGTAGGATAACGGGGCAATAAGGATACACCTCACAAATTCATCATGGATCAATGAGGAACAACTCCCAGGGGACTTCATTAGTAGGAAAGGAAGACACCATCTGTCTCAAGAGGGCACTTCTTGGAACTTCATTCCTCCCAGTCTGCATCCATCTACTGCTTAAGAATCAGTGTATTAAGGACTAACAACATGCACCTAGACTAGAAATGTATGGCATTGGTTTAGTTCAGATGATCATCAATAAGCTAACAAACATGTGTTCACCGTTTTTGGATGCAGATGAACTGGTTTCTTAATATTTCCCCATGACGTCAGAACCAGAGAAATGTTCTTTAAGCACTCCCAATAAACCAGGATCATACTGGATTGTCTGGTGGACCATTTTTAAGCCCAACAAGAACAAAATACCCCCCCCCCACCTCCACACACACAATATGATCAAGAAAAACCAAGTGAACTACTATTAAATTTCATTTAATAGTTTTATTTTATAAAGTACACTGTATTACAATACCCATAATTTTTAAAAAAATTTACTTTGATCCAGCTAGGGTGCTGTGTACAGTTTTTTTCTGTTACAGCAGCTGGGGCTGTGTGTGCAGACTGTTATTTAAAAAGTTAACATTTTGCCCATCGTCTTTTCAAGAGGGGGATCAAGGAACTACATTTAGGGATCCCCTTTCCTGCCAATCACCTGATTGGGGAGATCTTAACTTTTTTTGAAAGAGCTCTGCATACACTCTAGACCAGAGCATTTTAGTCAGAAACATGATTACAAATAGATTTTTCTTTGAAGTACTGCGTGTGACAAAAGTTATTTTTCAATAAAAAACTTGCTCTGTGCTCTTCTGGCTTTTTCAAGGCCTTCAAACGTGAGGGGTCCTTTTGGCATTTCTAGCACAGCAGACTCTGTGTCAATTATATTCTCTGCTTCACCTTAAAGAAAAATATAGACTTATACTATTAGACAAACACACACATTTGCAGTGCAGATATCACAGATCTTACATTGCCAGTGTATTGTTTTCAAGATATGCAATACTTACCTTTCATTCTTTGTAGCAATGATCCATAACCCATGTCATAGTTGTAGGCAAATATAAAGCCTAAAGGAACTATTGGAATGAAGAGCCCAGGCTTCTTGTTTTTGATTGCCCTGTTTATTGTTTAAAAAAAAAAAGTAGCATTATAACACTTCAAACAAAAAAAATGTACTTCAGATCCCTAGTATTAAGATTTTTTTGTGTTGAAAGTGTATCATAAACTTAAACATGTTGTTGCTCCAAACTAAGATGTTCTTTAATTTAGGGCTCAGTTTTGCTTAAGTGAGCCAGTGATGTGGATAACCTGTTTTACACCCTTAGTACATTCTATTTATTTAAAAGATTTCTATCCCACCTCGTTCTCACAAGATCTGAGGCAGTCTACAACAATATAAAACACTTATAAAAGACCATAAAATTTTTAAAAAATACGTAATAAAAAAATCACAGCATAAAACCAACACAAAGCAATAACAAAAGCAACTAAATTTAAACATATCCAGCCAAATAAAATGAATGATCTTCAGAGTACAGTACAACAAAAAGAGAAGAAAAAACATATAGCTGTGTGATTATCAACACATTAAGTATCAAATATGAATTACGTTTTTGATTAATTGGTAAGTTGCAGTTATGCTATAGAACTTGGGGGTTTTCTCCCTTGTCAATTTGTAGCACATATGCAATAATTCTTCATCAGCTGGAAGAAGATCTGGACAGGTTTCCTGAAGCTCTGAGAGCATGTTCTCCACATTATTCATAAATGCAAACTATTAGTGGGAGAATGCAATCGTCTCTTCTCTTGCTAATCTAGCACATCAATTAAGACATGTTCAATGTCAACAGAGACAGTGTGTCATGTGTGGTTGGGCACGTACTGGATTCTCTCATGACAACTGTGGAGTCCTCATTAGCACTGAGTGACAACAATCAGAATGCATATACAGGTAGAGCCTATTTATCCGCATTAGTTCCGTTCTGTGACTTGGCGCAATTAACAAAAAACGTGTTGTGCTAAATTCCATAGAGTTACGCAAATACACTGCAGCCTAACACTTTCGAATGGAAGGAAACTAAGGCAGCTGTTATCAATCCCCTCCACTCCGTACTCAGCCCTCCTGTTGCCAGCTGTCCTGCTTCTTTCACAGTTGGAATGCTAAGCTTTAAGAGTCCAGCCCTATGCGTTTCTACTCAGAAGTAAGCCCCATTCCAGTCAATGGGGCTTACTCCCAGGAAAGTGTGGAGAGGATTGTAGGCTATATCTCATGCTTTGCTTGGTGGGAAGGCTTGCTTGTGATTGCCTGCACAATGGGGGGGGGGGGTTGCTTGTGTCAGTGATTGCCTGCACCATCTCAAACAGCATATTAAAACAGCATATTATTTTCAGTTTCTTAAATGATGAAAACTTTCTGTGTTAATAGAGCACATGATCTGCACACCCAATGAGCAAGTTCATGGAGCATTTCTCTCTCAAAACAGAACACGAAAAACATAAGGAAAAGAACAATCCATCTTATTTGAGTTATATAGGGGGGGAAATTAAATGCTTACCCAGCTGATAGACCTATAGCTGCAAGTCCAAAGAATGCTCCAAAATACTTGAGAAATTCTCGTGTCCAAGCAATCTGCATAGCCATCTGCCTCTCTCGCATCTGATTTTGCATCAGGAGCTGCCTTTCCAGCTGAATGCAGAGAGAAAACACAATACTTTATTTTTGTTTGAACAGCTCATCTACAGGGAAGTTTTTCTTCAGCTCCTCCATAATACTATGGAAGTTATTTTTTGTGTGACTCAAAAAAAACCCAGCTTGTACTAAAAATTCTTCTCTACTTTAATCTTCCTCACATTTACTGTTAGGAAAAGATGGACCTCTTCAATCATTCCAAACTGTCCACAAAAAAATAACCAGGCATAACTAAGAGAACCCTAAGCATGCATAACCTCCCTAGGTAGAAATAGACCTTATGTAACTCACACATTTTCCTTTTTTTTTTTATAATGTGGCCACTACCATCATGGAAATCTTATGGTCATGCACACATCAACCACTTGAAAACACTGAATTACACAAATAGCACCTGCAAAGGAACAAGACCCAGCTGCAGCTCTGCCCGCTCTTTGCACACTTGCAGTGGGCTTGTGTGTCAACTACAGCTATGTGTAACCTAGCTCTATGCGTGGAGATAGAAGAAAACAAGATAGAGACAGGTAGTATCCCTACTTGCTCAAATGACAGGTTATCCTTCAGTTTAAACCAAAGTTGTGGACACATTTGAATCTCCTGTGTAACAAGAATTGGAATAATTTGATTTTTTAAAATGGCCCCCCTCTTTATAGTTGCTCTTCATCTTCGTCTTTATAGTTGCTCTTCATCTGCTGCTGCCACCCAATGCACCCCTCTTCCTCCTGCCCCAGCCAGCCACCTCCACTCCCATCATTTAAAAAGAGCAGCAGTGCAAGGCAGAGAGGCCACTTCACTCCTCCCATAATGCTCTATTCAAATGGCAGGAGGCAGAGGTGTGCATAGGGTAACAAAAGGTGAAACCATGAAGAAGCTGCAGTGCATTCTGCTGACCAGTCCCCCAAGTGCTGCCTGGTTTCCAGCCTTGCGTCCATCTGTTTGTGATAACAGAGATGCAGGAACAAAGAGTCAATATGAGAATGTGTGTTGACCATTCCATGTAGTTGAACTCCAAATCCATGCAGTTCATTTATTTTTATAAAAGTGGGGAAACTGAAATGCATTTCATTGTGAAAACGCCCAAAGACTAAAAACCCACATGTTCATTAGAACAATGGTTTATTTACTGGATTTGAAGTTCTATTTTATACATTTTGTATATGCATTAATTGAATTCAGAAGTGGCATTTTTGACATTGTTTTTCGCATCAATTGTAGAAAGGAAAATAAAGCAAAATGCTCTTTCATACAGGGATAGGCATTCTTGTGTACCCTTGAATCCACAATCCTATGTATGATTCTTTTTCAGTTTCCAGTCTGTTAAACAGGAGCAACTGTGCTTTCATATGCTTAACGTTAGAACAATAACAATTACTAATGCAGTGCAGCACATTAGCAGGAAATAATAAATACAGCCATGGATTAAAATATCCACAAATACAGATGTTTCAAAATTACTTCACACACAAGTTTTGCATACAAAGACTGACACAGAATGTAAAGGTTTTATTATAGCTTGTTTTGTAAACTTGAAAATTCTTCAGAAAAAAGGTATAGTACATGTGACAAATCACCCAAATATCTATTTTGTCTTCTTTTGCTAACAAAGCAGTTTAAAAGATACAGATGGGAAAGTCCATGCATAAAACTTTAAGAAATTTAAAAGTTTTACATTATAAATCATGAGCTGCAACCCTAGACAAACTTTTGTGGGGAAAAGTCCACTGTACACAATGGAATTTACTTCTGAAGCCACAACTAGCTCTGGGGGCAAGGGGTGCTTTACATAGGTGTACCTGAAAAAAAACTTAGCGTTTTGCCTCCTCCCCAGGAACATAGCCAAGCTGATATTAAATCCTTACATTTTTATTGACTAGTCAGTGATGGGATGCTGCTGACAGAAAATGTAATACTCCACTTCCTCAAACAAGTTTTCAATTTCACCTACACACACCCCAGTCAAAAGCATTATTCTCATCCCTTAAAAGTTATCACAATGTCACTGTCTAATACCAAATGAAGTTGGCAGCTATGTGTGAAACCAATCTAATTATTACAGAAAATTGCCAGAAAGCAACCACTAAGCACTCATATATCTTCTGCTCTACTTGTAGCAACATTTATTAAGGTTTCAACCATAATCCCAATAAGAAGGTTTGAGCATTAACAAATCAAGCTTCCTTGGAAATAAAAAGGTACATAGTAAAAGTACTTCCGTTAACATGTAAAATGAAACAGCTCAACATGGTATTCAGGAACCTAATTTAATATAGATTAATATCCTATACCTGCTTAACAAGAGCAAGCAGGAAGAGGGTCAATGTTAGTCTCCCTCCTCCTCCAGGGGAAAAACATAGTGTTGTGCTGTCTGGCCTCTGCTGTCTGGCTGCTAGGCAGGAAGAAGCAGCAGTCCTGCCCTAATTCATCCCCTCACCCGCATCTCTGGGGAGGCCTCTCACCAGTCCTATATTTTAGAAACAGGCCATGCTAGAGCTACAAGTAAGGAGGCAGGATTGCCAAGCTGCTTTATCATGTAGGTGGGTGGGAGCAGTCAAGGATGGTTGCCCTCCCCCCACTTCAGGAGGTCCCAAATCTTCTGCCATGCCTGAGCACAAGGATCACTCATAACAGCCTGACTTCAGCAGGTCAAAGCCCTGCTTAGGTATTTAACTTGCTTGTTATGGATTAAAAACCCTGATCCCAAAATATTGATTTCAAAGTGAAGGATATACAGATGGGTCCTTCATATCCGCAAGGATCCATTCCTGGACCCCCCACAGATACCAAAAATCGCAGATAATCAAATCCATGATTTTCTTCCCACCTGGGCTCTGAATGCGAGCGGTCATGTCTGGAGCCCTTCTGAGCCTTGGAGAGGCTGTGTGCTGCTGCATGCAGCCTTGCTGAGGCTCAGAATGCTGCCCAGAGCCTTTAGAACGCAACTTCCAGTTTTCGCTGAATACCAGAAGTTTTCCAAAGATCTCAGGCAGCATCACGAGAATCAGAGAGGCTGCACTCAGTGCCACTCTCCAAGGCTCAGAAGGGCTCCAGATGCAACTGGAATGAGGTTCCAGTCATGTCTGGGAGATCTGCAGGGGGGGTGATCCATCGGTCCAGCATCTGCAGTAAGGCAAATCCACGGATGCCAGATCCACGGATAGAGGCCATACCTGTTCATGGAAGAGAAGCAAGAGCAATCTTCATGACATGCTGAATTTTTCAAATGAATCAAAGTTTGTGTGTGTGAATTTCTAGTCAGGTAGATTTCACTCAAACAACAACATGTCAATCATGAAGGGGGGCAGACAGGTTACATCCACTCAAACTTGTGTGTAGACCTGCAAGTAGAATCAATGGGGCTTCATCCTAAACTCATTATGAGGGAGTAAGGTGTGAACTAGGGGTTCTTTCTTTCAAGGGCTACTGCTAGATGCAGAATCCTGCTTTTCCCATTTCAGCTATGATCTTTGTCACTCTTTCTTGGAAGCAAGTGCCCAGTGAAACCAGAGTCTCTTTGGGCAGTATACTGAAAAAAGATTGTATTCCTTAGACGAGAGAGTTCTTCTACTCAACCACCTTATTTTCCTCTTCCAACATCTGCTCCTTCCTCTCTTCCACCCACCCACCAAAATAGCAAACTTCTGACAATGTTGTTTACTCCAGGACTTGTACCCATAAGGGAATCTGCACAGTAATGTTTTGATCATGATAATGACAGTGAAATAATGCAATCTATACAGTATCATTGCAAAAAGCCAATTAAATAGGAGTGCATTAAGAACATTCTGCCAACTAGTCATCAAAACAGTCATCAACAGACATTCCAAACTCATGCTCCTGCACTGTCAAGATCCAATTATATAAAATGAAAGTTCTGTATATTTCTTTGTGGAAGTCTCTGTAGTGACTCATCAGAGTTGGCAAACATGCCTAGGGGAACACCACAGAGCCAAGCTACATGTTATATCAACCACAAGACTGTGCAGTTGAAGTCTTACTTGTGAGCAGCACTGGCTAGGATCAGGACCACCCTGAAAAGACCTTTACCTCCACACTTTAGTGTACTTTATGGGATATAGCTTCTATGAGGGTCAATTTCATCAGAAAACTGAGACAGAGGTCAAGGATTAAATACCCTTTACCTCTATGTCAGTGGTTCTCGAACTTTTCCGGCTCCCGCCTCCCCTGATCCTTGTAGCCATTGGCCACGGCTCCCCATTACAACACCTCACCTCAGTTACCCCAAAAATGGGGATGAAGGTGTTGCATAATTATACACTAGAAACAAGGCTGCCAGCACTCTGAGGCTGCAATCCTAACCACACTTACCTGAGAGTAAGCCCCATTGAACAAAATAAGACTTACTTCTGAGTAGACCTGGTTAGGATTGTGCCCTGAGTTTGTTAGCAGCACCCCTGGAGGGTTTTGGAAGGGGAGGGGGGAAGTGATGAATCTGCTGGGGGAGGGGAAGACTTTGTTTTGTGTGTATCTGCTAATTGCAAACTGATGCAAACTGAGACCCAGAGACTGTTTGGCTGCAATTCTAAACTCACTTTCCTGGGAGTAAGTCCCATTGAACACCCTAGGACTTACTTCTGAGTAGACCTAGTTAGGATTGTGCATCTTACAATAGCAGCCAACAGAGTACCCCCCCCCAAAGGAGGCAGGAGGAAAAAGGGCAATGGCTAAAAAGGAATGGGGATTTTTATTTTTAATCAATTTTTGGAGACAAAGCCCTCAAGAGTGGCTTTTTTCTTTTTTTAAGGGGGGGGAAGAGAAAGGTGAGGATCCTTTGTTAAGCTGACATAGACCCCCAAGCCTATGTAGGTCTGAGTAGGCCTTACTTCTAAGCCCCATTTGAGTCAATGGAGCTTACTCCCAGGAAAGTGTGGAAAGGATTGCAGCCACAAACAGCAAGGTTACAACTCACACCAAAGTAGACGGGGGCTACTCACACACATACACCCAGCATGCAGATGCCACCCCTGTTCCCCCAGGCAAGACGGAGGGATGCAGGCTGGGGCATTTAGACACCCCCCCATTAGGAGCAGAGGAAAGCGCTGCACTGCCTGTACTTCCTTTTCCCTCCCAGTTTGAAGCCTGCCAGGAGCGCCCCTTTGCTGATGAGATGCAGCACCTCCGCACTCTTCTCTCCTCCAGCCTTGACCAATCTCAGTATGCCCAGGGCGAGGGGCACACTGGGGAGTGTAGTCCTTGGGGCGAGGTTGCACATGAAGAGAGCTCCATGATGAGATGCAGCACCTCTGTCTGCCCTGCCAGACTTCTCTCCCACCTCCCCCCACCATGTTTCACACTGCCCCACCCACCTCTTTCTCAGCCTCGGAAAAGCAGCAAATCAGGAGGCAGCACGTGCAGCAGAGCAGCTGCCAGCCACCTCTCTCCCTGAGATGCCTGGCGACGCCCCTGGAGGCTAGCCACGCCTCACTAGGGAGATGGGGCGCACAGATTGAATACCTCAGCTCTATGTTGTGATCCTAATCCAAGCCCCTGCTACACAAGTAAGGTTTGCAATTGAGATTTCAAATTCACTTTTTAAAAAACTCAGCAGTTCAGAAGCTCTGTGGCCCAATCACAGTGGGCCAGCAACATTGGCATCACTTGCTTTGAAAAGAAATCCACAAGCCAACATTATGGAGCTAGTCTTAAAGTAGCAGAGAACTTTTGCTTTTGCTAAAACAGAGCAAGCGAACATTGTATCCTTGGATAAAGACTACCCATGTCTAGTTACAATGTTGAAGGCAACTCATGAAAAGGGGAGCTTGCAAAATTCTAGTGAGGTGGAAATTATAGACTCTTTCTGCCTCAAGAGTGTTGCACCAGCGGCCCTGTCCAGCAAGCATGTACAAGATAAGAACAAGGGAGGACAGATGTGGTGAACCTGTGGCACGTGAACAAATTTTGTTAACAAGCAGTGCCACTCACTATATGCAAGCAGGAATTGGATAATCCCTTTTCGCTTTGTGCTCCATTCTTGCATGGGGTTTAAAGGGATGTGTTACCTTTAAACTTTAAATCTAATATGAGGACAGGGCATAGTGAGGTGGTAAGGACCTTCCCTCCCTCCCTCCCCTCAGTTCTTCCAGGGCCTTCCCTCCCCTGTTCTTCCATGGATTACACAGTTTAATTACATGCTTGGTAAACAAATATTCCTTTTGTGCATTCTAACTCTCCCATTCAATTCAATTTTAATAACTGTATTCTGGTACTTTGGGCCCTCAGAAGGTCTTCTAAGGGCCTAAAAACATCATTTTTTGTTTCCCTGAGAAAATAGAAAATACATTTTTAGGCTCTCCAAAGGCATTACAAGGCCCTCTGAGGGATGGGGAGACCACACACAACCTCTCTGGCTCTCAGAAGGCCTCAGGGTGGGAAGTAACTGGAACAACTGATGGGGGAGGGCAGCATGGCTGGGGGGCGCTGCTGCCCTCTGCAGATGTGCCACCCAGGGTCACTTGACCCCCTGGACCCTCCTAGCTACACCACTGTTTTGGTCGCTCTCTTCTTCCCTACAAATAAGCAGTGACAGATGATTTGGAACCTTCCCCCTCCTTTTAGTTTATTTACAAGGAGTGTGACCTGCAGCCTGCCTGGCCCGTGTCACTTCTGTTTGATATAAACAGCAGCAGAGCAGGCTGGGAACCCAAACTTCACCACTTCCATTTCAAACAGAAGCAACATGAATCAGGCAGGCAGATCACACATTTTATAAGTAAAAGGATGGGGTGTGCAGATGTTAAAAGAAAAATCCTTTCAGGCATTTTGTTTTCCTCCATTAAAAAATTTGTAAAATACAAGTATAGTAATAATAAATGCTGCTCAAAATTACCGTGGGCACGCAGAAGAAATTTTTAGAGGATTATTGCCAATTGGGCACATGCTCCAAAAATGTTTCGCCACCCCGGATAACTGTATGTAAGCATCTTCAGTATGTTATCCCAAAACATGACTCCTCTAGCGCCCCCACCAGTGGGCAAAGTGACCAGTGCTGCCAGCACACTCAGGCAGCAAGAAGGATGGTAGGCTCAGGCAGGCAAACTGCCAGTACCAAATCCCAGCCTCCAGTCAGGAGTGCCAAGCTGGAACTTGTCAGGAGTGCCAAGCTGGTCTCAGTACTTTAAAACGCATTGTAAAAACCATACACAGTCTCAAAACTTCTCAAATGATCATCAACCAGCTCTCTTTATCAAGTTCAAGAATACTTTTTTCTGAAGAGGAAAATGCCAACCTGAAGCCGCGAATTCATAGCCATGAACTCTTGTTGAGTCTTTAGGTTTTCATTCATAGATTTTGAAAAAATGAATCCCATTTTGAACCTAAAAGAGAAGAACAAATTGCAGAACTAATTGAGTGACATACTCAGGGGATATTTTATCTACAGTGAAGAGAAAGCTACAACTGCATGAGCATACACGGAGCACAAGAAATTATGCTGAGATGTGCAAGGATGTGGATGACGCTAGTGTGCAATGAAAGGTGCCAGGAAGCTGCTGACACCTAAACAAGAGAGTACCTGTTGTACCTATTACAAGCACTCTCTGTAGCAGGTTCCAAACCCGCACATGACATAACTCCAGTTCTACACCCTGCCTTGGTCTTAAGTGAAATTGCAGGTTTACTTAAGGGAAAGAAAAACATGTTCACTTTCACTAACACTTTTTTCCTCACTATTTTTTGCCCCAATTGCAAATCAGGTGATTTTTAAGCTTCATTTCTGTAGCATACCCAGAAATACAGTGCGGCGGTGTGCAGGAGGACAAGTACCTCTGGGATACTGCCCCCCCTCACACACACACATAGCACCATGTGCATCGCCTACTCTTCTTGCCACATCTTCTGCATTCCCTTCTTCCAGCCTTTGTGCAACTGCACACCCCTGCTTGTGCACCTGTCTCAATGCTCCCAAAGCAGGCTGTGCCCCACAGAGCCTGTGTGCTCAGGCCCACACCCATTGCACATGCTTCCAGGTCCTCCCCTACACCTCCATCATGCCTCCAGCTCAAGGCACGACAGCGGCTCACCTCCTGCCACTCCACGACAATGCTGAGCCTGCACCCGACCTCAACACGTTCCTTCTGTGACCTGCGTTTCCGGCTCCTCCCTTTAGCCCGAGCTCTTCCAGGTCGGTGCCTGGAATCCACTCCGTCTCTTGCGGGACGCAGAGCCTCTTGCTGGACCCAGGGAAAGCTGTCGGTTGGCCAGGGCAGCCTGTAACAACGCGGCGGATGGATTGATGCCCCGACACAACGCTATGCAGGCGGCCGACAAGGGAGTTGCCCGGAGTTTGTGCTCACAATGAACTGACTTCTGTTCAGCAGCTGAAGAGGGCGAGGAAAGGTGGAGTGGCAGCAGGGGGGGCCAGATCCGCAGCTGCACAGGGCGGGCTGGGGGCCTTGAAACAGCCCACTCCTGTGCATGCTTACTCAGAAGTAAATCCCATTCTAGTCAATGGGATTGACTCCCAGGTAAGTGTGCGCAGGATTGCAACCAAAGAGTCTCTAACGCCCCATTCCTATGCACTCTTATTTTGGGGATCACAGCCCAAGCCTATGCGTGACTACTCAGAAGTAAATCCCATTCTAGTCAATGGGGCTTACTCCCAGGTAAGTGTGCACAGGATTGCAGCCAAAGAGCCTTATTATGCATGCATTTTGGGGGGGGGGGGAGTAACAGCTCACTCCTGTGCATGACTACTCAGAAGTAAGTCCCCAACTTTTGGGGGGGGGGGGGTTACAGTCCTAGTGGGTCATGGCGATGAAGGTGTGCTTATGTGGAGATGACATGATGAGTTCCTGCGCCAGATCACTCTGCCCCTACTGGGGAGAGTAATAAGCTGAGCCCCAATGGAAATGTGAGAAATATTTGTTAATTTTTCTAGGAACAACGGGAGACTTGGCTTCCAACATTAAAATGGCAAAGGTTTTCTAACTGCAAAAGTTGTTAGTTCAAGAAGAACCCAAAGTACCAATAAAGTACATAATTCATTCTGTATCTAGAACTTTGAAATGCCACAGACAGCATTGAACCATAACACAGGCCTACAAAATTGAGGGTCAGAAAAGTTTTTCCTAAACTTTATGGTGGTTTGATGTGAATTTGGGGTGCCAATTCCAAAAATGGCATCTGTTTTGCCCTATTATGTCTCGTTTTGGAGATATAGTATAGCCTCTTTAGTGAATGGTTCAAGAAGCTTCCTCATGAAGAAGCCATGGTGTCAGCTTCCTCATGAGGAAGCTGCTTGAACCATTCACTAAAGAGGCTATGCCGTGCCTCCAAAACTAGACATGATAGGGCAAAACAAATGCCATTTTTGGAATTGGCACCCCAAATATACCCAAGAATTGGTGTAAGTAATTGCTAATTAAGAACATAAGAACACCAGGGTCAAGTCATGGTGCTGAGAGGAGCACCACTGCTGCTGCCTGCTACTGCTTGTGCACCCATGTGCACATTTCTACATGTCCACATTTATGCAAATCTGTTCAAGATGCTCACTGACGAAGGCCACAATCCTAACCCACTTTCCAGCACTGACATAAGGGCAATGCAGCTCCGAGATAAGGGAACAAACATTGCCTTACCTTGAGGAGACCTCCGTAACTGCCCCCCAACTGCAGGATACAGCACATGCCCCACTGTCACAGCTATGCCAGTGCTGGAAAGTTGGTTAGGTTTGTGCCCTTAAGCATATGTCCAGTCTTAAAGCCTTTCTTGAGAGAACAGAAGGCTACAGAATTGCTGGCTACAATTACGTAGCCAGCAATTTGCTTTCTCGGAATGATTGCTGACTTAGTGCACATTGCTCACTAGATGGCACTACTTCATTTCTGGAGCACAATGCAATGCTTTTAGTCTGCTGAAATTTTCATAGTATTTATTTGATAGGTTTGCACTGCCTTTGCATTTACTTGATTCTGTAACTTCTGCCAAACAAGGTATAAAAACTATTCACACCATAGATTGTTCTCTTGTGTCAAAGAGGCTGCACTGATTCAGCCTTTTCTGGCATAGCTCTGGTTGGGTATAGTGCCTACTCTACCTGATGCACCTGTACAGTACCTGTCACTTGACCTGGCTTTTCCTTAACATCCTGCCTCAAGAAGAATTCTAGAGAACTTGCAGGCTTCCTGACTACACTGTGATGTTTTAGTTGAATTTAATAAAAGTATTGGCCTACTTTGGATTTTGAATCATTTTTAAAAGAACCAACATGACTACCTGAGATGTGTGTGTGTTTTATAATTTATTTATCATAAATAAGAAGTAGCTACTTTTCAGCAGCTTTAAATAACAAAATAAGTATTTAAATAAATGCTTAGGGCCATCTAGGAAGATTAACTTCTATTACCTGAAGATGGGGTGTTGCTAGGGGGAGCTTAATGCCTTCCTAATATCTAGTACTAGCAATGCTGGCTACTCCAAAGCACAGGGTTTCACCGCTGAGTCTGCAAGAATGGCTGAGGAGATCAGGAAAGGAGGGAGCTAGCAGAGTGCACAGCATTCTTGAGCAAAGGGTCCCTTGCTTGTGCTCTAACTGTGCCTTTTTGTCTCTGCTCTCCAGTAGCACGCCTCCTAGTGTCAGTGTTGCTGGAGACACCATTTCCATTCCCCTCAATAAAACTTCTTTGGAGCAAAGGGGTATTATGGAGGATTAAAATGGTGGCTCTTGCTGCTGCCACTCATTGCTAGGAAAGCCCACCAGGGCCAAGTCATGGTGCTGAGAGAAGCATCACAGCTGTTGCCTGCTACTGCTTGTGCACCCACATGAAGGACATGGATGTTGGAGGGAGGCCACTAGATAGTCCTTTGTCAGGGCATCCTCAAATTTGGAGCTGGCCCTACTCATCAGTGGGGGCTACAAAGCATCCTTGCACAACACTGAAAAGTTGAGGAAGGGCTGTATGATATGGGGGAAGGGAGAGAGGAGCTATACTGGTGAAGAGGCTGGTAAAGAGAACACTTCCCTTTAGAATGGTGACTAGAGGAAGTGGGACAAAGTACACAGTAGACTGAAAAGCAGGCATCTGGAGCAACAATGGGTGGTGGAGGTACTGAGTAGAAGAGTGGTGGTGCCTGGAGAAAGTAGGGCAGGGCAAAAACAAAGTGGAGGTTGGCCCTGTGTCCTTTCAGCAGAATAGAAGCAGGCAGGCAAGGAGAGAACCAAGGGCCTTGGGATTCCTAAGTCAAGGGACTGGATCCTGATGAGGCCATGCCAATCCTAGCTCCTCCTGTTAGCAGAGCATTGTGAGTAGGGTGTGTGAGCACCTGAACATCATGTGTATTATGACGTTGGACATGATCCAGTCAGTTTTGTGGTTTCAGGCTTCTAGTTACTTATTAGTAAGCAAACAGTGGTTTCAGGAGAAGTGCAATTCAGCATTGTATTTTTTTTTTCCTTTCTGTTTCTGGCTGACAGTGCCAGTAAGTTGATGACACCCTGTGCAATCCCCAGAGTAACTTCCAGGATTTTATCTTCCTGCAATGGGAAATGATCTGGTTTCAGTTTTGTCTTTACTGAAAAATTTATAGAGCAAAATCCAGCCAAAATGAAGTAACTTTAAGGCTAGAATCCTATGCACATATCTTTAAGGGTTTTTAAAAAAAACAAACGCCACGCTACTTACTGCTGAGCAGGGATGTGCTGGTGTCACTGCGCTGAGTCCTGAGTCAAGTCTCAAGTCTTCACCCCTTGACTCAACTCGTGAGTCATAATGGGCAGTTGTTGCAACTCGTCCTGAGCCTTTCTTAGAGTAATCTTGACTCAAGTCAGAATCTTTTTGAAAAGCGAATCAAGGTGCAAGTCAGGCGCAGCTATGCAGAATACACAGAGGTGCTGGTGGTGTGCATCAGAGTTCTCATTTAACACTCCCCTGATGTTCCCATCCCACCTGCAGTCAGCAATGTGTTGAAGGCCTTCACTTCAACCACCATTTTAATTTCATTTATGTAAACAAAAGCTGTGCTGTTATTCAAGTGAATGTAGCAGTAAAGAAAAGCGATCAGTTCCATGCAAACTCCAGTGATAAGACCCTTCCCGGTCACATCATGATTCTTGATTCACCTACTGAAGGAGCGCTGAGCAGCATGCCACAGACCAACAGGGAGGCGTCTGAGCTTGGCAAGGGCAGAGGGGACAGACAGTGTGAGGAGACAAAAGTGGCAGGCAGGAGGGAGGGTCACCTGCAACAGTCAGAAGGCTTATGACCCAATCCTTTGCAGGTCTACTCAGAAGTCTCATTGGTGTCAGTCCATGATGCTTCCTCCCCCATGTGGAGGAGCTCTGAAGGCATTCTTCTATCACAAGAAAACACCACCACCACCACCACCGCCGCCACCACCACCACCACCCGTGTTTTGCCCACCTCCTTAGGCTATCCAGGCATTTTTTCCTATTGCAAGAACTCCTTCCCCCATCCATCGGGCTACTTCTTCTCTCCTCCCTCATCCAGAGAAAAAAATCAGGTCATTCTTTCAGCCAATCAGTTGTCTGTTCCTTTTGAGATGGACAAGAGAGTCTGTTCCCCCCCCCCCATCCTGGCTGCCCCTGCCTTCTTCTGATTCTTCCCCCCAACCTTAAGCAGCCTCCCTCCACCCCGCACCTCCTGGAGCTAACCTACTATCCTCCGACCAAGTCTGCTGCATGGGCTGGTTTGGATGCCAACTTCCAGATCACCCACAAGCAGAGGCGTACTGCCCCTGCGGTGTAACATAGTACCCTCCATGGATGCCATCAGGGGGGCACCAGAGCATGCGCTCCAACTGCTTCCCTGTCAGGAAGTAGATGAAGTGCATGTGGCCTTCAGAAGCTGGTTGGACAAAATTGTCCTGCTGGCTGCCGAGCGCTGACTCACGTTCCAGCTGCTTCCTGTTGCAGTTGGAGTGCAAGTGCGCTGATGCTAAATGGTGTCATGATGTCTGTCATTGCCCTGGACGCCAGAAGCCCTGGGTATGCCACAGCCTATGAGGTTTTTTGGGGCAACACAGAAACAGCTGGAAAAAAAGATAGCAAGCACTCCCACACATACAGGAGGCTGAGTCTTGGGCCCCAAATGATGAGTCTTCATTATTCAAGTCTATATGAGTCATGACTCTCTTCTGGTCAGACCCCCGAGTCATGAGTCAGTCCCCGAGTTGGTGATGCACATTACTCAAGTTCCCATAAGTCATGGAAAATGTGTGTTTTTGTGACTCAGGTCGAGTCTTTAGGACCTTAGTGCCCATCTCTGCTGCTGAGTAAACATGCATATGCCTCTCCTGCTTGTAGGGATAGGGGTAAACAGTTGGGGGCAAGGTCTGTTCATTATTAAAGTGCGCTCCTGCTAGAAGGTTTGTACTTGGCTTACCCTAGATACTCACCTATAGGGCGAGAAATTTGTGCCCCAAACTCACAGGAGAATTGCCCACCTCGCCTTATCTCTGCAGGCACCCAGCAGACGGAGGGGGCCACTTGCACCCGTGTGGGGGGGGGCTTGATAGGAGGATGGGCAGTTGTGCCTCCCTCCCCCCAGCCTGTAACATGCCGGTTGCACCTGGAGTCTCGGGGGGGGGTGCAGGGTCAGCCTGCCTGCCACCTCCCTCACACCCTCAGACCAAGGGAGGGCCAGACCAAGGGAGGTCTGCCAGACCAAGGGAGGGCAGGGAGCACGCGGGGATCGCCCTGTGCTGCTCACTCCTGCCAGGTGCTCCCTCCCTGCTGGCCACAGTCGGGAGCTTGAGAGTGGGAGCACAGGACACTCCCCACGTGCTCCCTGCCCTCCGACAGTCTGGTGGCAGCAGCCAGAACACCCCTGCCCTGCTCTCTGCCGCCACAGGTGGTGTGACTGTGGCAGGGAGTGCATGCAGAGGGCTCTGAGAAGGTGCGGGAGAACGTCGGCGGCAGGCTGCCCCCGCATGCCCTGCCTCCTCTGGCTCCAGGAGCAATGGGGGGACCGACTGGGCACAGGCTGGTAGGAAGCACAGCTGCCAGGAACTCCTGCGCAGAGAGTCTACTTCCAGGTAAATCAGGTGCAACAATGTGCAGCTGCACTTTCTCAGTCACTCCTCCTTGACGTCTCTCTGCTGTGAATTGAATGGCACACTCGCAGTTGTGTGTTCTATGTAGAGCCTTTGGCTTAAGGCACTTTAAAGGAGGATTGGATTACTGGTTCTACTGGTATGCTGTTTCCAGTGCACTTAGAGCCAGTGGTGTCACTAGACTATGTGTCACCCGGTGTGGGAGGCCAGCGCATCACCCCCCTTGCAGTGGGCGGGGCAACGCCCCAGCTGGTGGGTGTGGTGATGTACCATCGCCCCGCCCCACTGGTTTTTTGGCTGTACCTTTTGTTAGAACACAGTTATTTCAATGTGGTTTATTTCATTGCATTTTGCATGAAATTACACATTGATTGATATATAACATGATGGTATTATTCCTCCAAACTCTGATTTTAGTGATTTTGAAAACTTGTAGAGCAGTGATTCCCAACCTTTAGGAGCTCAGGGACCACCAAGGCAGAATTTGGAGATAGTGGGGACCACAAGCAACCCCCCACCCCCGCACACAAAAGATACAATTAAATTTGTAATATATAAGATTATTTCATAATTAATGTGATGGTTGTGCTTGCATTTGCTTCACTAGTTGTGAAATTCTTGGGTTTATACTGCTGCTCAAAGCTACATGCATGTCATCACTAGGGTCCAACCAATTCCTCTGCTTATTTTTCATCAGTAGCAGACTAGAAAATCCCTGTTCACACAAAAAAGTTGTTGAAAACACAAGGTACTGCAAGGCGATTTTCCGAAGCTGAGAATAAGAAACTGCCCTTTTGCACCAGAATTCCTCAAGGTTTGTGCCAGATTCAGAAGCTTCCTTGCAGTTGCTGTCAGTTTGTAATTTGATGACCTCTTCCCAAATTTCATCAGGCAGTTCCCCAACTTTGATGGTGAAAGGGTTTTGAATCACTTTCTGGGTCGCTTCCACCAACTCTGTAGCATTCTGGGAAGTATCAAATGAATTCATCTTTAAGCGTTTGCAGGTGGCGCAGAATGCTTCCTTGGACTTCTGCTATGATAGAAGTATAACTCTTGTCATCAACAAGGGTTTTCAGTGTTTGAAAAGCGAAACAGTTCTTTGTCTTGACTTTATCTATCCATAATTCAATTTTGCAAACAAATGAGTGAAGTTTGTCCTGGAGCATGAAGATGTTTGCAGTGCCTTCCAATGTTTTATTTCCAGAACCTTGCTGCTGCAAATTTAGCTTGTTTAAATGTGAAAAAATGTCCACAAGATAGGCCAGACACACCTGGAATTTTGGATCACAAAACTGCTCCAACAAACCATTCATGTTTTTCTCAATTAAAAATAACTTCAGCTCCTCCCTGAGCTCATATAACCGTCCCAACATGTTTCCTTTGGAAAGCCAATGAACTTCGGTGTGAAAAAGTAGTATTTCATGCTCAGCGTCTAAATCAGCACACAATTTTTTGAACACACGTGTATTAAGTGAACTGCTTTTGACAGTGTTCACCATTGTTATGGCCAGTTTCATTGCATTAGCCAAGTCTTCCGGCAGTGTTTTGGAAGCTAACACTTGGCGATGCAGTGTGTTGTCAACGTCAAGCAGTTCTTCTCTTTCACCAATGTTGCTAGACCGGAGCGTGATCCTAGTATAGCAGGAGCTCCATCTGAACAAAAACCAGCAAGCTTTTCCCACATAATCCTATGCTTCTTAAAATAATCACTGATTATTTTCATAACATCTGATCCTTTTGATGTAGTTTCCAGTTCTCGCGACAGTAATAATTCTTCTTTGAGTGTGTTGTCCTAGTCTAAAAATCGGACAAAGACTAGTAATTGGCAACACTGTTCAATGTCAGTAGTCTCATCACACTGCAGAGCAAAATAAGGTGAATTTTTAATTTTTACCAGAAGCTGCTCTTCAATATCATGCGACATTTTTTCAATTTGTACCTTCAGTGTGTTGTTTGACAATGGAATTTCTTGCATTTTCTTTTTTGCTTCCTCACCAAGAACATCTTCGACAGCAGTCAGCAAGCAAGGCTTCACTACTGACTCACCGAGTGTGTGCAGTTTTTTGGTTTTTGCAATTATTTGTGCCATTTTGAATGACGTGGACAGTAGTTTTTCATATGCTGTGTATCTTGCACCACCTGTTCCAAGCTTCATTTTCATTAAATTCTCCAGTTTTCCTCCAAAGAATTCTGGTGGTCGATCACTCAAATTAGGATGGGCGGCATTCAAATGACGTTCTAACTTTGCAGGTTGTAGCGCTTCATTGCTGAGAACAGTGGCACAGATCACACACTGGGGTCTTGTTTCTCAATTTAGTTCAACTTCAGTGAATCCAAACTTGATGTAACTGCTGTCATATTTCCTCTTTGATGCCATTTTCTAAAAGACAACGCATGGAAAACCTCACCATTAGCTAGCTGTTGGAACATTTTTACATGAATCCAGAGGAATACATGGAACACAAAATAATTCCTCCCCCCAACTCATAGGTTTGCACACCCACCCAGTTCAATCCAGTCTCTTTTCCCCCACATCAGACCACATTACGCACAGCCCTTGCCTCTTTTAAGTGTGGAAAAACATTTCAAAAAGGGAGAGGGTGAGCACAAGGGGATTATAGACAAGTCATGCAAGGTAGTTAAATGAGCCAACGAAAAGCAAACACACCCCTCCACAGGTCCTTTTGTTGCACAGCCCTGGCCCTGCTCCCCCCTCTCCACACCACCCAAACTTACTTGTGAGTCCAGTCTTTAGGAAAGTGTTCAACACACTTTAGGCAGGTCGGTCCTGAAGGAGAAGAGACATGTGAAGGAAGCACCAGCTCAGAGAGATGTCTCAGAATGGCTGCTGCATGTCACAGGAAGAAAAGTCCATTTGATGTGCCCTGTAAGGTCTTTAGAGAAAAAAAGAGGCTCTCTTCACTTCCTGTTCTAATTGCTGTCATTCTCTAGCTGTGGACTACTTTGGTTAGGACAAAGAGAGCATGAGCAAGCCTATAGCAACAACTGCCCACTCTACCATTAGTCTGTGGAACTCCTTGCTCCAGGATGTGGTAAGGGTGTCTAGACTAGATGCCTTTAAAAGGGGATTGGAAAAATTTCTGGATAAGTCCATCACAGCCACAGTGTGACTAACAGCCCAATTCTAGGCATGTCTACTCAGAAATAAGTCCCATTATAGTCAATGGGGCTTACTCCAAGGTAAGCATGCATAGGATTGCAATCTGAGGAGATAGGGGAACTGGTCAAGTGTGGGGTGGGGAGGGCTTCCCATGGACAAAGTTGCTGCTGCTGCTCTTTGAGGAGGAAGAGTCAGGGGTTGCACCTGCTGTACTTTGCTACAGTGGTGCCTGTTCTGCAACTTCTGGGATTGCTTCTCGCCAGGTGGGCAGCTTGCAGTAAGACAGCAGAGGTGCTGCCTGTTTCCCTCTCCAAAAAGGGTGCAAAAATCTGGTTGCCTGGATCCCTTGCTCCATCCCTGGGCGTTAGAAGAGCACATCCAGGGGGCCCAATCCTGCCAACTGGGGAGGGGGTACCAGGGCTGGGGGTTGAGCATACTGTTTCTCCCCTCTCCTGCTGCCACACTGCCTCCAACTCCCTTCCTCTGTGTTCCCTGGCCAGCTGGAGTTCAGACTCCCAGGGAAATCACATCCAGAGAAACCCACTCCCAGGGAAACCCCCCCCCAGCCAGCCAGCCAGCCATGCCATTGGGAGCCTGCTCCTTCTCCTCACTCCGATTCCTCCTCCTCCTCAGGTCCCCCATCTCCTCCCCGTCCCCAGGACACCCCACCGCCTCCTCCCCAGGCCCCCCCTAATTTGAGAAACCAGGGCTCACCTGAAGGCACATGGTCAAGGAATGGAGGCAGTGGGCAGCAGGGCACCTCTCCTTTGCATGCAGCTGAACCAGGAGGCTGCACAAAAGTGCGCGCACCTTACAAGGCGCCTGCGCTTTACTTTTTTGCTTGTCTGGGCACTCACAGACAAGGAGGGAAGGGGGGAGGCAGGAGATGGCAAAAGGCTATGCTCTGATTGGCTCTGAGCTGCTCTGATTGGCTGCTGGCACTGCAGAGGTTTTTTTTCTGCCTGGAAGGGCATTTTTTTTCTTTTTTCACCAGAGACATCGCGGACCACCTGGGGGGACACTGCAGACCACCAGTGGTCTGTGGACCATGGGTTGGGAACCCTAGTTGTAGAGCCTCTCACACACGCACATCCGTGTCAACTTACTAACACCTTATTGCAGCAGTTCTCAAACTTTTAGCACTGGGACCCACTTTTTAGAATGACAATCTGTCCAGGACCCATTGGAAGTGATGTCATGACCAGAAGTGACATCATCAAGCAAATAATTATAAATAATTAAAATAAAAGAAATAAATAAGGGGGAACCAGTCCTGTTCCACCAAGTGAATCTACTCTGAAGTAAGTCCTATTGTGGTCAATGGGGTTTACTCTCAGGAAAGTGTGGGTATGATTGCAGCCTGTGAGCTCAAGCCTATGCATGTCTACTCAGAAGTAAGTCCCATAGTGGTCAATGGAGCTTACTCTGTAGTCAGCCTGCAACAACAACCCCCCCAAAAGAATCAGTGAGTTTTTCAGCCCTCCCCTGTGCCCAGTTTAAAGTTCTTCTATTATCCACATAAAGACCCACCTAGCTTTACAAGTGCAAAATAGAAAACTTTCCCCTTACCAGTTCAAGTCACTTTTTTGTCCTTTTTAGGGAGGGGAAGGCTGCCTTCTGGAGCATTTGTTGCACTCAGCTCCATTGGATCAGGACCATTCTGGTGTCCTCACATTCCCCTTTGCCTGGCCTGACCACCAGCCAAGGCACGTCTGCCTACTCACAAGTAAACACAACCATGAGGCTGCTTTGCTTTCCATAGGGCTCAACAGACTCGCAGCTGGGAGGGAGGGACCTCCTTTTGGGGTGTTTTTGGGGGGCTGCACTCATTGGATCAGGACCATTCTGACTTTTTGGAGTCCTCTCTGCATGCCCTTTCCAACAGACCAAGGCAAGTTTGCCTACTCATGAGTAAACATGGCCACATGGCTTCGTTTCTGACTCAATAGACTTGCAGCTGGGAGGGGGGAACCTCCTTCTCAGGTGTTTTTTTTTGGGCTGCATTCATTGGATCAGGACCATTCTGGTGTAGTTGGATTCCTCTCATCTTGCCCTTTCCAGAGGACTAAGGCAAGTATGCCTACTCACAAGTTAACGCGCAATATGGTTCACTTTCCATAGGGATCCATTCATTTTTTCTTTCCGGTTCTTTGGCCATAACTTTTGAAGGAAAGGAGCTATTTCCATTCTGTTTTTTGCACTGCATTCTGCTGGACATTCTGCATCCAACGGTGTATGGCATGACAGGGTAGCTCCTAATGCCGCGATTTGAGCGCATCACCCCCCGGGCACGTCATCCCCCAGCACGGCCCGCACCCCCGCACCCTCCTAGCGATGCCACTGCTTAGAGCCCAATCCTAGGCTTGACTACTCCCAAGTAAGTCCCATTAAAGTCAATGGTGCTTATTCCCGGGAAAGTGTGGATGGGATTGTAGCCTTACTCTGATAGTGCTTACAAAAAGGTTGCAAAGAATACAATTTAAAAATTAGGGAATAAAAATGTATCTTATGATCTATGAGATAGTCTCTAATTTATTAAGAATGATTATCTATCTTTAATACTGTTTTTGCTATACTATGTATGTATACTGTGTTTCTAATACAATGTTTTTTAAATAAATTTGAGTTTGTACAGTTCTTAGGTAACAATTACTGGTAGGTTGTTTTTCTGGATCTGGCCTTTGGTGAAATCAGACAAAATTAGTCACTCAGACACCCCCCCTAAGTTTAACCTTCAACTTATCCAAGGGTCATAGAAAATTCCATGATTTTTTTAAAATCAAAACCTGTCCTTGATTTATCTGTGGGATTGACTTACAGGTGAGTGTCTGCGGTATGTTCTGCACTTTACACGTAAGCTAGACCCAGCTTACATTAGCCTGAGCCACAATCTTCTCAGATGCAGAGAATTTTCAAGGCAGTCAAGGCAAAGAGTGAACTGGTCCCACGTACATTTACTTCCGTGTTCAGCCATCTGAGAGTGCAGAACATGCTAGACTTCCTATACAGTGGGCCTTCCTTACCCCCAGGCTCAGCATCCATGGATTTGAATATCAAATCTTCAAAAATTACCACTATGTTAGAAATTACCAGTACACGACTGGGTGCATGCTTGGGGAACAATACATTGTTCTTTTACTTTGTGAAGAGCTATTGTGTCAGTCAGGAATGACAATTTGTTTCCTGAGTTCTTGGATTTCCATTTTTGGCAAGCCCCTTGCCTGTCCCTGTTCTGCCCTGAAGAATTTTGCTGAATATGAAAGTGAGGAAAAGGAAGTGTTGTGCTGTCTCAGAGTATGTTGTAACGACGTGCAAAATCTTGGCAGAAGCAAACTTACTGACAGTGCAATCCTAACTTGCGCTGGAACAAGCAGGCCGGTGGGCCTGCGCTGTATGCAGCCCAAGTTTGGAGCTGGCTGAGGCTTGGCTCGAGGCAAGAATTTCCCTTACCCTGGGGAGAGCCACAGTGGCCCCAATGGGTCTACTCGAAACTGCACCATCTGATGAGGTGGCGCAGATCCGAGCTGAATGGAGCAGCCAGGACCGCTCCGCACTGCCCGGAAACAGGGCTAGAATCTGGCATAAGTGCTGGAGCCTGGCCCTGCCTCCAACTTCCCACCTGCCTCCAACCGTCCTCCCTCTGCTCCAAAATGCCTCCTCCCCACGCCAGCCCCCCCCCCCCCGCGCCGGCCAAGCCATGTCCTGTCAGCACGGAGGCTGGATGTGGCCTCCATGGGCCAGCATGCATCCCTGCACCAGTCCAGCAGACATGCACAGAGGCATAAAAGTGCTTTACGACATGTTTACAACACTCCCAGGCCGGCGCAAGGGACTTGTGCTACGCGTGGGCACAGTTTGGATTGCATCCTGACTTGCAGAGGCCTGATCGCCAGTTGATTCTTGGTGTAGCTGTGTGGCAGCACTTGGTTGCTGAGTGGGTTTTCTCAGGTAAGATTATTTAATAACAGCCTTCCTCTCCTGTAGAAGACAAACATTTAAGAGAGATCATAGTTTATTGAGGATGATCATTAAATGGGGGGCAGTAGCTGAGTTTTAATGTCTGGGGCCTTTTGATTTGGCCTTTGAATCAAAGTTTTGGCCTTTGATTTAGTTAAGCGTCATAGAAATAAGTGAGACAACTAACTGTGGCTAACTCAGGCCCCATTAATTTTAGAAACTTTTAGTCATGGCTGTCTTGAGATACAAACCAATATAAGTATTTAAAACTGCAATCCCATGCACACTTATCCTGAGAATACATACCCATGAACTCAATGGGTTAGTTTAGGTTAGCATGTCTATTTTACACGCAAGTGTCTGTTTCTGCACACTGCAGCACAGATAGTTGTGTATGCATGAGAATATGCATTGCAAATCACAGCTCACCACTGTACAATGTTCCATACTGACATAGAACATAAGAGGGCTTATGTAAGCAGTGCATAAGAAAATTGCAAAAATTTCTAAAGTAGCACTTGGAGTGTGAATGTTTTTCTTTTTTTCCTAAAGGAAGTGGCTCTTCAGATTTAAAATTGAGTATAAATACTAAGTTGTTTGGACAGTACACCTGCTTGAATGTGCAGCTTCTAATAATTTAATGTTACTGGGCTTGTTTCACCCTGTATATCAGCCATTTTCAACCACTGTGCCGTGGCACACTGGTGTGCCACGAATGGTCCCCAGGTGTACTGCGGGAATTTAGGAGTGGGTCATTTATCAATAGGACCATTGGGGGGATGTGAGCCCCCATTGACAGCACAGTGTGCCTTGTCAATTGTCAAAAAGCTGATGGTGTGCCTTGACCATTTTAGTGTGCCGCGATATAAAAAAAGTTGAAAATCACTGCTGTATATGCTTAGCATAATGGAGACAAATTGATTCTTTCAGCAGGCAGAACACTTGCAAATCCTGCATCAGGTCTACAAAGAAAGCAACTGCGCTTCAAGGATGCTTCTGCTTCCATCAATTCACAGCACTGTTCTTCTCAGTCTCATTCTCTCCGAAATTCAGATTGCAGATGTGAACTGAAAAATTCAAATTGCAACCGATTTCAATTTGTTTGTCTCCTCTGTTTAGCTGAAAGGGTATCCCTTTCTCCAAGCTCTGATAGTTAGTTGAGAATCTCACTCACCTGCTTTTGGAAAGTGAAACTATCAGGACAGCAACTCTAGTAATTGGTTGCCACTGATTACACAGGCCTACAAAATTGAGGGTCATAAAAGTTTTCCCCAAATTTTATGGTGGTTTGATATGAATTTGGGGTGCAGATTCCAAAAATGGCATCCGTTTTGCCGGATCATGTCTCGTTTTGGAGATATAGTATAGCCTCATTAGTGAATGGTTCAAGCAGCTTCCTCATGAGGAAGCCATGGTGTAGGATGCCATTTTTTGAATCGGCACCCCAAATATACCCAGGAATTGGCATAACGTTTAAGGAAGCAAAATGTGTGTTGACCTGTGTTATCAGCCAACCAACCACCCAGGTCTGTTAGCAAGCCACTATCCTAAGAAAGGAAGATTTCCTATACCATCAGTAACTATATAACAGCCCAACCCTGAGCTACCCGGGGCGCCCAGGCTTGGCAGCACCAGGAAGGGCTACCGCTGGATCCTACGCACCCCGGGCTACCTCGGGAAGTGCCTCAGGAGAAGGGGACTTTCGTCCCCTTCTCCCAGGTAAGGTAAGCAGAGCCACAATGGGGCTACTCACTTTATTGCTGATCAAAAGGTTGGCGGTAAAGTAAAGGCGCTTGTGTAGGGTGCAGAGCCCTCCATGAGCACCTTGGATCCTGCGGAGCAGAGCTCTGTGCACCCGCCTCCCTACCTCTCCCTGGCATGCCTCCCCCCGCCCTTTTTCTGCCCCCCACTGGTCTCCCCTCTCCTCGGAACGTCTCTTCCCCGCCCCCGCCCACCGTACCATGGCTCGGCAGTCCAGGAGACCGCCAAGCCACGGAAGCTGGGCAACAACCCTGCGCTAGCCCAGCATCGACCAGCAATGGGTTAGCACAGGCAGGAGCCCAGCGTTGAGGCTAGCATGGCACAGAGCCATTCTGCTGAGCACAGGATTGGGCTCTCCAGAAGTTATATAACACTTCTGGAAAAGTTTGGATGAATTACCAGAAGGGAGTTCCACAATTGTAAGGCAGCCGATAATGCCACTCTCTCTGGGGTTATGAGATGGCAAAGAAGGCAATTTAAAAAGAGCTTTTGATATTGCAGAAGTGAGAAATCCATCATTGTGGATATTTTCACTTCTATGTTTGAAAGTCCAGTTAAGTACCTTGTGGATCGCTTCAGTACAGCTGAAGTGCTTGAGTTTATGCAATTTCAGTGTGGAATCAGTTTCAAACATATTTACCACATCCCCTCTGTTCTGCCGGATTCCCAGTCCAAGCTCCGGCTGGAGAATTATGCCCACTTTAAGCTAATTAGCTCCCCTTCTTTCTCCAAAAATGACCCTGGTTCTGGTGGACCCCACCACCAGGGTAGCCTACCTGTTTAACCTTCAGAGATCCTCCTTCCTCCCTCTCCTGCCAGCAGCTCCTCCCACCACTATAGCAGCACTTTGGTCCTCAGCAGGTCTTGGGCATGGCAGCCAAACACCAATCTCAGTGTCTCCAGCAGTCTGTTCCAGCAGTCTCTAAAGTCCATTCACCCATCAGCATTTCCAGAAGTCCATTAGCTCATCAGTCCATTAATCCAGTCTCACACTTTCCTCCTTCTACTACCCATACCCAACTTGCCCTTCATCAGCTGCTTTTATGCCTGAGGGCCCTATTGCCTTCAAGTGGCTGCAGCTGTGCAGCATGCCCTCAGCTGAATGCCCAGGCTTTTAACCCTTAAGGGGGCCACTGCTGACACCACATCCTATCACCTCAAGGTATCATGTGCATTTCCATTACACCCTGCTACAGATGTACGTGAGATTGAATTTTTTTCTCCTGTTCCACACACAACAATGTACCTTCTTCACCCTTGTCATGGTAGTTTCAATTCCTCTTTTTCCACTTTGTTCCCCTCCTCTCACACTTGCAAAATACTGTTTTGCCCAACACAAATACATTGTGTACAGTGTTATAAACACTGTCTGTCTGGATGTATTGGAACCACAACGAGGCACTAACCCTTTTCTTAAAGCCCATGGTAAACCACAGCTTTGCCATGTGCAAGCCTCCAGAAACCACTGGGCTATGAGGGCCTGGAATGGGGAAGGTTCTGTTGCGTTTTTCCCAGAAAGTTGCTTGTCTGTGGTTTCTGCAGTTGAGAAGGGGGATGACTTATTTGACATCATTCCAATGTTGTCATTGCTATTGGTGACTTCCATTCATGAGTAATGGGGATGCCACCAGTAAACATCTTTCTGAGTCATGGGTGGAAGCAGGGTTTGTTAGTGGCCTTGTTAGTTTGTTCTACTTCTATTAATGTGTATTTGCCCTGCTGCTGGGAAAACAGAGTATCCCAACTATAGTTACACTGGTACAAAACCTGGAGTCATGATGACCTTCCTAGTTGGACCTATAGAATGGGCAGGCCCGTCTTATTTGAGAAAGGGTATTTTGAGTCTCACTTTGGTGGTTGCAGTAATGCTCTTGATTTTTGTTGGATTCATTTTATCTATGGCAGCCTGTGATAGGACAAATTAGCTTCATTGTTTCTTCACACTAAAATATAACAGGCTGTATCCAAGGCAAGGTAATCATGTCTAAGGACTACTGAAATCAATTAGATGGATTTGTCAGATTAATTTCAACAACAACAACAACTAGGTATTTATATACCACCATTCTGGTCATCGGATTACTCCTCTGACTTTATTCAAGGCGGTTTACATAGGCAGGCGTTTCTAAATCCCTCCCAGGGGATTTTTACAATCATAGAGGTTCTCTCTTTCAAGAACCAACAACATTTCAGAATGGATCTTCCTGGTTTGGTCTCACTTCTGGCCTCCAGTTCTCCCATGCAGGCTGACAAGCAGCTCCATCTCTCACATGGAGGGCAGCCAAGACGCTTCTTGCTCTCACCAAGAGCAGGTGGAATCACTCAGCTCGGCTTGTCAGCCACTTCAAGGTCTCGCCATTCTCAGCCTTTCAGGGAGCTGCCGGTGTCCTTGAACTGGCGACCTTCTGATGTTATCTTCAGGCTAACGGAGGCTCTACCCTCTAAACCAGACCTCCTGCCCTAATTTCAGTAGGACTTTGTTATGAATAACTTTTTTGAGCTACAAACCAGTATAGCTGCTAGCAGTCATTAAAGGTCCCAGATGTTTCGGGGTGCTCAAACATCAAACATCATGCCAACACTTAAAAGCGCATTTCAAATTCTATTTGAGGCAGGTCTAAGTCCCTTGCCAATCTACCTAACACTCATTCATCAGACTCCAACAAATTCACTGCAGTTTCACCCAAGGCTGGCTGGCATGAGGCAGGAGGAAGGGGTTGTCATGCAAAATTCTCCCTTGTTGGCACAAAGGTAATCAAATTCCAGCCCAACTGAAGGATCTACTTGGGGGGTTCTTAGGGCAGTCTGAATTCCAAAGATCTCTGCTTTGCACTAAACCAGAGAATCTGCTGTCAGGTGCATCAGTGCATCCAGCTTTTTCTCCAGCCCTCTTTTCCTGTCCACACATACACTCAAGAACCCTGCTACATTCATCTCACGTATATTCTAAAAATTAAACCCTAACATGGCTCATGACAAAAATTATCGGTTTGCCCCCTCCCATTGCTGCCACCACCATTGGCACCAGCCTCTTTCTGATCCCTGGGTACTCTGTGTGTGAACATTGCCTGCCTGTTGCCACTGCTGCTTTAGCGGGTTGTCTCCATTCACCTTTGTTCTCCTGCTTGTGGACAGTGCATGGTTGGGATGGGAGACAGTGTAGGGTAGGTAAAATAAGTAATAAGAAATAAAATAAGAAGGAAAACAAAGGCAAACCTTAGCTGAGGGGGAGAGGAGAAGGGAGAAAAAGACAAGCTCTGGGAAGAGGGGAAGTCAGAAAGTCAAGAAAGAGAAGGAAAGGGGCTACAGCAGCATGTGGTACCTTGCCTCAGCTACCCCAAGACATTGGGCCACATGTGGTTTCACTTTGCAGCATTGCTGAGCATTAGTGTCAGTGTGTAACGACTAGTACACTGTAACAATTGACCTTATAACACATGGCTTCTGTAATTGCGGCTTAGGCATGTTCGGTCAGTGCAACTGTCTCTTGTAAATCTGTGCCAGAACTTGATTTGGTGGGTGAGTTTGGCAATTTGGTTCCTTGTGCTTGTTTAAAACAACAAAGAACTTTATTTTTTTGAATCAGTGGAAATTTGGAGGGAAAAAATTGATTCAGTGAAGTGAAAGATGATACTGATTTTGGGGAGAACATTACCTGATTGTGAAACATGCGAAAATATCATAAGAGGGCAAGGAAACGGGACTTGGGTTTTGTAGGGATAAAGAAAGAAAAATTCAGGGTGTTTTTACAACTGTAAAAGAGGCTGAGTGATGTTGCAAGAGGAAATTCACTTGAAGTTGCTGCGGGGATCTTGACATTGCTGTGTAAGAGGTAGGCAAGTTAGCATCAGCTAGTGCAGTGGTCCCAAACTAGGGAACCATTTGAGTCTTTGCGGAGGTGGGGCTGCAGCAGTGACATGATCCACAAGATCACACCGCTGCTGAGATAGAAGAGTTTTTTGTTTGTTTTTTTAACTTACAGGCAGGTCACACTGGCCTCAAGGGGGGGTGCCTGCTCAGCACTGATGCCCAGCACCTGCCACCACCCCTGTTCACACTATTTGCAGTATTGCAAGGACACATTTTGCAAACTTAAAGGTTCCAGAGTCAAATTGCTAGCTCAGTGGTTCCCAAACTGGTGAGTCATGACCACCAGCCTGGGAAGCACTGACCTATGCCCCTTTAAGGGGCAGGGAGGCGAGAAGGCAGCAATGTGATCCCCAGGAAGTGGTCTCCAACAGCTATTTTTAGCGAATTTGATGCTTGGGGAGACCTGGGGAGGGCTCTGCAGGACTCCCCTGCACCCCCCAGAGGCTGGGGCATAGGCAAATGCTTCCCAGGTTGGTGGATCACAACCTACCAGTTTGGGAACCTCTGAGCTTGCAAATGGAGAGCAAATGTTGCAGTATTGTGTACTGGTGGCTGTCTGCTGGTGTTTTGTATCTTTTAGATTGTGAGCCCTTTTGGGACAGGGAGCCATTAGTTATTTGATCTTTCTCTGTAAACTGCGTTGTGAACTTTTGTTGAAAAGCAGCATATAAATACTGTTAATAATAATCTTAATATTTGCCTGATTTGACTCTGGAACCTTTAATTTTGCAAAATGTGTCCTTGCAATGCTGCAAATAGTGTGCACAGGGGTGGTGGTAGGGGCTGGGCACTAGTACTGAGCGAGCTTTTTCTCTTTCTTCCTTGTTACCCTACAGGGCCTATATTTAGAACACCTTGTGCTATGCCCTGGAACCCCTGGATGAATGTAAGGCAAGATTTTCATGAACTGCAGCATATGACCCTCGGAGAGTCCCACACAGTTTTAAGAAGAGAAAGAGAGGAAGCTGCCTGGGAGATGCTGGCCCAGTTAGGGGAAGTGGGCAGCTCCTGATGCTTGAGAACCCCAGGGAACATGTGGATAGGGAGGGAGTAGATCAGGACTGCAGAAAATTCTCCACTGCCTTGTTCGTGTCCATCCTTGCCCCCAGGTAGGGTAGGGATAGCAGCAACAGCCACCAGTGCAGGAAAAACTTCACAAAAGATAGCAGTGTTCTTCCCTGCCTCCTTCCTCACACAATTCCTTTTAAATGAAACAGGAAGTGCAGAACACTTGGTGCATTCTGACTTCCTGCTTTATTTAAAGGGAATCAATGAAGAAAGATGTAGGGAAGCAAATCACTGCCTTCTGTGTGGTTTTTTGGGGAAGGGGCATGCTCATGGCAGAAACCCACTTCCCTATCTAGCTGTGGTCCCTATCCTGATGTGGTTCCTTTAAAAAAAACAGAAAGTACAGAAGGGGCTGGGATCACTCCCACCAAGTCCCACACTTCCTATTTTATTTAACAGGAATTGCACAAAATAGTGAGATAATGGATTGGATCGCTTTCAATCCTGCTCACATGTGAGTGATGTATACAATATGTACAGTATATACAGTGCAATATTATACTGTGCAAATGGGGAGAGAGCCATTCCACCACTAGTAGTCTGGAGGGAAGCAGCAGCAGGCTCGGGGCTAAAGGCATCCCAAGTTTGTTCACTGCTCCTCACAACCTACAGCTTGACATGAGCCACTTTGTTTGTGGCATCACCAGACCAGCTGTTCCATGTAACTACTATGCTTAGAGTCCACAGAAACATTGCAGATACTTTTCACTGTGTATTTTGGAATCAAGAATTTCAAGAGAATATGACTGCTGCTTTCAATTAACAGGTGACAATTCTATATGTTATGCAAGATCTATGAAAACAGAGGGCCATTTCGCACATATGAGCCAATCGAAGTTGACAATCCTGTGCAAATTTTCCAGGAGTGAATTTTGCTGTGCTCAGTAGGGTTTACTCCCTTCCAAGTAAGGGTCCACAAAATTGCAGACTAGGTCAGACAGTCTTGAGTCTCAGTCTAACAGGGTACACGAGCCACCTTATACCCAGGTGCCATGTTCACGTTTAGATTTCTAAGTGCACATTACAATATATCTGGATGCACATAAACCCATGCTTTTTATAAGAGCTCCCCAAGCCTCTTTTATAAACAAAATGAACCTTCATCCACCAACATAGCATGATTACATGTGCATGTAGTTTTACGCTTAGGATTTTCAGTTTGTCAAAAATTATTCTCCAGCCTTTTGCTTTCTTTAAGCAAATGAGTGGCAAAGATTAATTTCAGACTATTCAGAGAACTGCCCCTAGGCTCCACCCCTTTACCTGTGGTCCCTGGTACCAGATTCCCTCCCCCATTTTTCAAGGGCTGGCAGTCTTGTGACTTACATAATCAAAACCATTATTGGCATAATATATACATGTACAATCAAACATGTCACTAGGCCTGTCTCCAGAAATCTCAGATTTTGAGATGTGTCTAGGAACCCTACTCACATTGCTTGCTTTCATCACTGTGGCAGCCAACTGAAAAGTTATATAACATAATATTATTGCATGTGGTTTTGTGGCTAGAAAACAGCAAAGCAGAATGCGAATATTAAACATTAGAACAAAAAATAGGCTTGTAGCCTCTTCATAGGAGTGATTATTGAAGACCCAGATGGCATTGACTAAGGGAGGCAGTTATTTAGGTTTTAAACTTAAAAGTAGAAGGAGAGGGAGAGGAAAGATATATGAATCTGTTTCTAAACCAGCTTGATTTTTATTTTGAAACTGAAGACCTTTCTCATTTAACAAGAGAGCAAAATAAGGACATAAAACATCCTCTTTTTAGCAGGGGGAGAATAACTGGCCCACCTCACCCCAGCAGTGTCTTTTCTAGTGGCTGTCTGCTGGTATCCTTTTGCATCTTTTTAGATTGTGAGCCCTTTGGGGACAGGGAGCCATTAGTTATTTGATTTTTCTCTGTAAACCACTTTGTGAACATTTAGTTGAAAATAAATACTGTTAATAAATACTGTTAATAATAAGGAGAAACTTACAAACTGTGTGACTTTCATGGTTTGTTGGATGTTGTAAGAATCACTGGTTAGGCCAGTGGTACAAACTCTTTTGGCAAAAGGTCTAAGAGTCAGTCACGCTATCAAGAGATGATACGCTGGCAGCGACAGAACACTAAAAAAGTGTGCTTTAATGTCCTGCTCATAGGAACAGTGTCTCATGGGAGCCATGAGCTCTCACATGTTCATGACTCTGCTTCTGTGGGGGGGGGGGGGGGAAGAGTAACTTGAGATTTGTCTTTTCTCAGAAGGAAAGACATGATGTTTGGATGAAGTTTACAGATCCCATGGTATACCACTCATATGAAGAGGCTAGTGATGTAAGATCATGTTTGTAGCATAAGGTGGAACTGAGTGAGAGCAGCTGCCCAGTCTTCCATTTTGTTCATTCTGAATTGCAGTTAGATGCAAACTTAGCTCTTTCACCATGAACGAAACGTTGCTGTTGAAAACATGGGGCAATCC
Source organism: Tiliqua scincoides (assembly GCF_035046505.1). NCBI lineage: Eukaryota > Metazoa > Chordata > Lepidosauria > Squamata > Scincidae > Tiliqua > Tiliqua scincoides. The sequence continues at coordinate 73,763,515 of NC_089822.1, forward strand.
CCATACACTTGCCTGGGGCTGCAAACCTAAGAGCATGTTCCTGGGATTAAGCCAAGCATCAACACATACAAGATTCTGCTATAAATCTTATAAATCAAAGCACAATACTTTTAGGATATACCTTTTTACGTTGAATAAATAAATATTTACACCCCTTACGAGTAATTTATATTGGTGGTGGCAACAGAAAAGATTAGCTTTAAGAATTCTTTGTACATTTTAAAGGTCTGCCTCAGGATATTAAAATCCTAAACAGAAAATTGCATTTTGGAATAGCTGTGGTGGTATGTACAATCCTTGGATCATTTCTCTTCTTTGTTGGCTGATCAGAAATGGTATGCTTTATTACAAATGTATTTTCAACCTGCTGTTAGTTTGCTGAATTTATAATCTTTGAAGTTCTTGTTTCAGGTGTTGTTCTGTGCATTGGCATATGTGAAGTTGTTCTTAAAAAGTGGCTTATAAATACAAGAAGGGCCCAGTCCTATGGGCTGGAGCAGCAACCTATGGGTATTGTGAACATGCTGTAAAGTAAGTTTGTAGCACCTGGGGAGGAGAGCGCATAAGCACTGGGCCAGCGCCAGTTGGTGCTGGGCCTCAGCGCCACAAGGACGATGCAGGGAGCAACCAGTGATAAGTTTGACCGCTGGCTGCTGGTGCAGCTTTTCAGGGTGGGAGAGGGGAGGATCAGGCTTGGGAGGGGGACAGATATGGTAGCGGAGTCTGCCACCATGTCCTGTGTTCTCTCCCTTGCCTGGAAGCCCAACGCAGGCACCTTGAGTCTATGACAACTCAAATGCGGGTGCAGATCTGAGGAGACCGATTACCGCAGGTGGCATTCTACCCAGGGTAAGGGAGCAAATGCTCCCTTACCCAAGGAGACTCCAGAGGCTGCCTTAGTGCTCTTACCTCAGAGCCTTACTCTGGAGGCTGCCTTGGGCATTTCAGTGCCGTGGTTCCTCTGGGCACCGGAGCGGATAGGATTGGGCTGCCCATAAACTATATATCCTATCATATTCTCTTTCTTTGTACAATATTGTGAGGAGACTGAAACTATCTTCCATTCGCTCACAAGCTGCTCCTGCCCCTAACTTCAGTTTGGAATAGGTGCATCAGTGGCATGAGACAAGTATGGGTCACAGCGGTGCCATTCAGGGACCAGGAAGTCTGTGCCTGAGATAAAGATTCTGGATGAGTTAGGTCAATCACCAGGGCCTGTCTGGATCATGGAGCAAGTGATGGCAAATGTGAACTGAAGGGCAAGGGCAGACAGAAAGAAAAGTGGGTTGCAGGCACAGGCAAAAAGACCAGGGTGGATGGCATAAAGGAAGAAGGGACCAAAAAAAGGGCACAGAATTCAAAGAATAGCTTAGCGTTAAGACGTAGGTGACACTCCTCTTAAGCTACTCTTACAAGCTCACATTCTTTCATTCCATGCTGCTTCTGCTTGAATAACAACAGTAGTCCTAGTTTGTCCCAGTTCTGTCAATCATGCATGCAAATCGCATGACAACTTGATTGAGATCCCCCTCCTCTGGAGATAGTTCTACACTGATGTGATCTGGAATTCCCCTTGCCCTGAATCAAAAGGGGAAGGAAGAATTCATCCTTCTGATCTTCAAGATTGTGAGCGTGACAAACAGCACCATCCTATCTACTGCTCCCCCCCCCCCCGCTGATGCAGCATTGCCACTGTATCCTGCGGGGGGGGGGCAGTCCTGAAGGTCTGCTCCACATAAGGGAACATTTGTTCTCTTGTCTGGGAGTAAGTCTCTGCTGCTGCAATGGGTCTACTCAGACCTGAGCCAGACGGAATGAACCTGGGAGGAAGGGGGATATTGGCAGCGCTGCTGCTACCACCCCCTTCCCAGTCTTGACACACACCCCTCCCATCTCTCTTCTACCCACTCCCTTCCTACCACCCACCCCCTGCACTGACTTACTGGAGCTGGCACTTTTCTGGAGGCTACTGGTGCGCTGCCACTCTCCACTTGCGGCAATGGCCCAGCTGCACAGAATGGCAGGAAAAGACCACCATAAAGCATGTGGCACCTCTGGAATGGCATTGCAGCAGGCTCATAAGATTGGGCTGAAAGCAGGTAAAATATGTTAGGGGTAAGTAGTCCGCTTTAAGTGACCTTTAATGCATTGTTAGCACTAACCTTGAAACCAGGATCTGTGTTTATGAGGGACATGGGTCCTTCACATGTCCTGGTGGCATAACCTCTAGCTTAACACAGCATTTGCAGTTGATGTTCTGCAAGAACTTCTATATCACTAGTTCCCAACCTGTGGTCAGTGGGCCACAGGTGGTCTGCGAGACCCTGAGACGTGGTCCACGAGATCTCAAAGGTAAAAATAGTCTTTGATCACTTTCAGTGTCTTGTTGAGCAAGCAGTCTCCCATGGACCACCAAAGACAGTGGAGACTGCCCACAGCCATAACCACTTAAGTGTCAGCTGTGGCTGTGGGTGATCCATTCTCTGTCCTCTCTGATAGTCTGTAGGAGAGTGCTTGTGAGAAAAACTAACAGAGGGCAGAAGCCCAACCATACACAGCTACATATGGTCCATGACAATTCCAATTTTTGTCTCAGTTGTCTGTGGGCTCCTAAAGGTTGGGAACCACTGCTCTATATGATTCTACTCTGATTTGTTCTTTGTGACCTTCATCCCCCAGTCTAGAACTACAAAACTACTCAATCCTCAGTAAGGCTGTAAAGGTTATCTGGCCATAGTGCTCCCCTCAAGTAGCAGATTGATGAACCTTGGTGCACATAGTCTAATCTAATTGTCTAGTCTAATTATAGTCTAGTCCAGGGCTTTTCAAACTGGGGTGTTGTGACGCCCCAGCCTGTGGGCCCTGGCCTCTGCCCCCTTAAGGCCTCTGCCCCCCTGGCCTCTGCCACCCTTAAGGGGCAGAGGCAGCTTGGAGGCAGGGAGAAGGCAGTGGTGCGATCCCCAGCACTTACCCAAGCCTCCTGCAGCCTCCCCAGGGTGCAGGGAGCCTGGTGCGAACCTTTGCTAGGGCTCCCCACAGCAGTGAAAGTGGAGCGATTGCGCTCCACTTCCACTTTAGTGGAGGCAGTGCACGATCACTCCACTTTTACATTCACTGTTGCAGGGAGCTCTAACAAAGGTTCGCACCGGGCTCCCTGCACCCTGGGGAGGCTGCAGGCTTGGGTAAGTGCTCCCAAGTCCCTGCAGCCCCCTGAGCGGTGCGATCCTGGGGATTGCACCGTTGCCTTCCACCCACCCCCACTGCCTCCCCCCCCCTGCAAGAACTTACAGTGGCTCAAACTCTCCTGGAGAGTTTGAAAACCACTGGTCTAGTCTAATTGTCAGTTCTGTGACCCAGCACAAATTAGGTCAGCACCCACCGGTGAGCCATGGACCACAGTTTGGGAACCACTGATTTAGGCAATTCTGTTATCTCCAGGTTCCATTTGCACACTAAAGCACGAAGCTTTTCCCAATCTCATTCCACCTCATTCCACCATCTGGAAAATATCAAAAAAGTGATAGTGAGAAAATATGCATCATATTGAAGTGAAAGCCACTGCAACAAATCTAAAAAAATTGTTTCATGGGAAAACAGCTGGTTCTAGAATGGTGTTGCATGAAAGGAAAAGAGCAGTAAGAAGTGCCCAGCTTGTGATTTCCCATCAGGCACATGGTAAAAGCATGTGATTAAGTCTGTGCCTTCATTGACATTCAGAGTAAAAGCGAAAGTTAAAAAACCACTTGTGAACTGATCTTGCCATCTAGCAAAGTGATGTCTAGTAAGATGTTAAACAAACAAAAAATGGAGATGTTTTTGTACAAACACATTCACCTGCAGACAATGAAGACACAAATGTAGCTTGCCCCCACTGTGCCTTAAGAAAGGTCAGCCGAGGCCTTAACACCATGCATGTATTGAAGCCCAATGCTTTTATGTTTACCTAGAAGTAAGCTACACTATGTTCAGTGGGGCTTCCTTCCAGGGTAAGTGTGCATTGGATTGCCACCCTAGAAACTTAATAAAAATATGCATGCTCACATTTTTAGGAACCAGTAGTGTATTAATCACAGTCTTTATTTTCTGGTATTAGTAAGGATGCATGAAAGGAACTGACCTACCTCCATTTGTGAAAATGAACTGATGTCAGCTCAATGACAATAAGACATGTGATCAATGAAGCTTACACCCAGGAAAGTGTGAATAGGATTGCAGCCTTAATCTTAGTTAACTACAGATGTGCCAACGTTACAGCAGGAGTTCTATACCAGAACCTCCACGGTTACCTGAAACCGTAAATAAGGATGAATGCCTCCCCCCCCCATCCAGCTCTGCTCCCCTCACCTCTGGAGGGTCCTCTGAGCCCAGCAGAGGCTGCAGAAATTCATCTTTGGCCTCTGCCAGGCTCAGACTGAGCTTGGCAATTAAAATAACGCAACTTTCAGGTTCATGAAGAAACCGGAAGTGATGTTTTTAATGCATCTTAGCCAAGAAAATCATCCTGCTGTTCTTTCTCTCCCCTACCATCCCAAATTGGGGGGGAGGGGGGCTACCACCCGAGATGTCACTTTGCCAAGAGCTCATACCAAGAACTGGTCCATGACTGAAGAAAATGCTGAAGGCCCAGCATTTTCTATGGCTCTTTGCATAATGCCTTATTATTAACAGTATTTATATACCGATTTTCAACAAAAAAGTTCACAAAGGGGTTTACAGAGGAAAAATCAAATAACTAATGGCTCCCTATGGGTTCAGAGGAAATATAATCATGCCTGAGTATGTTTTACCATTATGTGGCAGAGATCTGCAAGTTCATCTTTAACAAAACCACAGCCCTGTTTGTGAATACTTACATCCTGATGCAAGTTATTAAGGCTGCAGTCCAATACACACTTTCATGGGAGTAAGTCTCACTGAACACAATGGGACTTGCTTCTGAGTAGAAACATGCAAGATTATTCTTTAAAACTGTCAACCAAAATGTTAGTGTCAGACTACACTAGTGTCAGACTAGTGTATCATGTCTGTATCATTTGACTAAGTCAAATGAGTCAAATCTGTTCAGGGTTAGGACCTTGGTACTATGTGCAAAAATCTTCATGGATAATGTTTTAGGTAGTTGTTACTGTTTTATGTACGTTATTTGGCATACTACTTAACATGCTTCCTAAGTAGAGAACATGCTTTTAATAAACAAATAGCATTGACCCAAATTATTATATTATCCTGAATGAATCAAGAAACCTTGAAGGCAACCAGGGCTATCAACTCTGCAGCTCTGTCTTTCTCCAGTGTATATGCAAATAATGCATCTCTTAACAACGTCCACAATTTGCAGCACTTGAATAAGTGGCAGGTATATGAACATGACTATTTCATTTTTGAAAATCCTTGTATTATAATGTTATCCCCCTCTTCTTCCAAGGAGCTCAAAGAGGTGTCTATGGTTGTCCCACCCCTGCTTTTATCCTCACAACAACCCTGTGAGGTAGGCTTGACTGAAAGGTAGGCAGGGAAGCTTTTCTTTTTCCAGAGCACGCCTTTTTAAGAGCATGTTGGAAGGGCTGCAGTCCCATAATGCAGTGGTTCCCAAACTTTAGCACTTTAGCACTTAAAAAGTGGGACCTACTTTTTAGAGTGACAATCTATTGGAACCCACTGGAAGTGATGTCATTAACCTGGAAGTTATGTTAGACTGGAAGTGACATCATCAAGCAGGAAGATTTTTAAAAATTCTAGGCTGCAATCCTGCCCAGGAGTAAGCCCCATTGACTATAGCTATCACTGTTAAAAACTTACACAGAGCAGCCTGTTCAAAGTACCGATGGGTCACATTTCCCCAGGTGCAGTCACATCCCATGGTAGCATCAAGTCTAATCCATTAAAAATAAAATACTGAAATGAATGGGGACCCACCTGAAATTGGCTCGTGACCCACCTAGTGGGTCCCGACCCACAGCTTGAGAAACACTTTGTGTAACGAAAACCGGCCCGAGGTTGATTGACATCCTCGCAGCAAACCAGCCCTTGCCATGCCACGGATGTGGTGGGCGGCTGTGGGCTGTCCTTCTGCCTTTTCCAGGAACCGGGCTCCAGAGTCTCATTGGCGCCCCCTGGAGGACGCGAGGCAGTGTCGGGCGGAGCCCCCAGGTACGCTGCGCTGCGCTGCGCTGCCGCGGGTGGAGACTGCGCTGGTGGTTCAGGACGCGCTTCTTTCTGCGCGGCTTGGAGGATCAGGGGGGTCGCCTGGCCGCGCTTTGAGGTTACTTCGGGGGAACTCAGAACGAAAGAGAAAGAGCCGCCCTGTGATTTCCCCGGGGCCGCTGCCTGTGGCCCGCCACAAGCGCAGAGGCTGAGCGAGGATGAAGGAGCTTCAGTGACTGCCTCGTTGCTCGCGGAGACGCTCCAGGCCCCCGGCAACTGAGTAAGTCCGCTCAGGGCTCTTCTGGAACTGCGCCTTCCTAGCTGGCTTGGGGCACGCAGGAGGAGGAGGAGGAACTGTCAGTGCAGTTACTGCTGGGGGCTCGCAGTGAGTGTCCCACAAGGCGCGGGGTGTCAGTGGAAGGTGATGGGGGAGCCCTTTCCCTAGCGACCATTTCTCCACTCCAGATCCTCCCCACATCATCCCTTCCTCCCAGCTTGCAAGCCTATCGACACTGACATAGGAGTAAGCCCCGTTGCCCAGAATGGGACTTACTTCTGAGTAGACATGCACAGGGTTGGGGTCTCAAGCGCATGATTTGCCCTTCACATGTGTTTTAAGCAGGCTAGTGAGGATCTTTTAATCCTGGGCTCTGACTGACCCAGTTGGCACAGCCGCTCTGGGAAGCCTGCATGCAAAAGCCATCCTGGTGTCATCTTGGAGGTGTGCGGAAGTGTTGCGCTGGCCTTGGTCACCATGGTGCTGTGATGGTTCTTGGCTTATGGATGAACTCACCACCAAATGGAATGTTTTGCTCCTCAAGCTTAGCATGTACATCAGCTTCTTTAGGGGTAAAGGAGCTGTCTTGAGGAACATCATTTATCTGTGAACAGGTGAGTTTTTATTGGCAAGGGTACTGCGAAGCCCCTTGGCATGTGTCAACTTGAGGATGTACTTAAGAATATTTGTGGTGTTAATGCTCTCTTTCATATCCTTTTCAGGAAAATGTTGCTGTTCCTGCGAATTGTGTTGCTGGATATCCAGTTTCATGTGATGACAGGTGAGCACTTCTATGTGGATGGGCTTCAGTTGGATCTTCAGAGTTGTTCCTTCCTCTTAGGATTCCTCCCAGACCTTCAAAACTATCTACTGCGCATGGATTGTTCACAACTGGGGCCAGCCCAGCCATGAGACTGACTGAAGCAGCTGGTTGGAGTGGCAGGTGACAAGGGGTACCCCACACTCTGTGTCTGCCTGCTCCCACCCCCTCCAGCCTGCTGTCCACTGAGCCGCTTTAGGCTGCAATCCTAACCACACTTTCCTGAGAGTAAGGCCTATTGAACAAAATAGGACTTACTTCTGAGTAGACCTGGTTAGGATTGTTCCCTCAATGAGCTCTCTAATCTGAGAGAGCAGGAAGAAGAGGGGGGCAGCACTAGCTCACTAGCACTAGTCATCCTGCAGTGCTGCTTGCAATGGGATATACACATTCCCAGGGGACTGTGCTTTTATCCTTTAGTAATGTCTGAATGATTGAAGTTCTGGTGGGTTCAAGAACTAAAGGGCAGGCAGCTATAAATTAGACACAATCTGAGAAACAAGACAACAAGGCTTTTGAGAGCAATGTATTTTCTCTGTTGTACTGTATTGCTCTCATTGAAGAACTTCATATTTGGAATTATGTGTTGTTTTTTTAAACCAACAATTCTCCTTCCTGATGTAGTTTAATCTAATTAAAATTGGTCTGATATGAACAGTCCAAAGCTTGGATTCATGTTGTGTCTATTCAGGTCTATTCACAAATGATGGTGGAGGGGTAGTTGGATATTGGCCATCACCCATTGAAAAAAGAGCTTCCTAAACTATTCCACCACCCAGTCACTGCCTTGTAGTATGTGTGATGTGCATCATTTCGGAACATGCATGGCATGAAATTGGTCTCTGAGTGCCCCTGGGCTTGTTACTGGTAATGTAAACATTTTCTTTTAAAAATAAGATGACCAAGCACTCATGAGCTACTTGCAAAGAAACTCCTTCAAAGAACCTTAATTGGCTTTGCACTGTATTGAAGATGCTTGCCACGCTGCTCTGGTTTCATGAGTACTTCCCAAATCAGACTGCTCTGCTTGAAAGTCTGGAAAGGCAATGTGGGCATGGGAAAGAGCCCCATTGCATATTCCTTCCATATGACCTAGAAAATTCCTCCTCTACTGGAGCAGTTTGTAAAGCAGCTTGCTGTTGCTGAATGGAGAGCTAGATCCTACATCAGAAAGGACAGAGGCTGCAATCCTATCCACAGTTACCTCGGAGTAGGCCCCATTGACTTTAATAGGGCTTACTTCTGAGTAGACATGCCTAGGATTGCACTCAAAGATTTCCTACAGCAGCAAGGGCTTACAGTCTTGAAATCCATGGACCAGGGAATCCTTTATCCCTTTAGTGCTACCAAGATGACAGTGTTTTGCTTTGAAGGATACTCAAAGCAGTATCTTGTCTCTCAGCTCTATTCACAGTTGAAGTTCTTCAGCCACATTATGATGCAGAATATGGGAGTGATGTGAAAATGGGATGCCGTTTTCCAGTAGATTCCCAATTAAATTTGATCCATTTAAGTATCTTATGGAGCAGAATGCAGTCAGAGACACAAAAATCAAAAGAAGTTTACAAGCTCCACAGAGGGCAAGAAGACCTCACCCTGCAAGACGAAGACTACAGGGGGAGAGCCACACTGCTGCAGGAGGAATTACAAATGGGACGTTCTGTGCTTCATCTCACCAAAGTAAAGCCCACAGATGCAGGAATTTACATCTGTGTCATTGACTACGGAGGGAGTGATTACAAGTACATTACTTTGGAAGTTGTAGGTTAGTAGCCACATAAGAAAAAACATGTTAAATATTCTGCTTTCCTTCACAGTATTACTTTCCTCTGGAGGTATAAAATACTGGATGCTCGTTATTGTTTCTTAGGGTGCAATCCCAATGTTCTGTTGGGCCAGCACAAGTCCCTTACACTGGCCAGAGGTCTCACAAAAGTGTTGTAAGGCACTTTCGTGCCACCTCGAGTCATGAGGCTGGCACACCAGAGGAGAGGTTAAGTAAGTTCATGTTGGGCTGGCATGGAGGTCTGGGGAGGGCAGAATGGAGAAGTTGGGGCTGGGGGAGGGCAGGCAATAGGTGGGCCCATGGGTGGCCTGGGGTTGAGCAGGGGCTGGGTCAGGATCCGACACTTAGGCTGGATCCTTACCCCACTCCTGAGTGACCCAGCATAGCACAGGGCTGCTCGGATCTGTGCCATCTCTTTAGGTGGCACAGATCCAAAGAGCCCCATTGGGGCTGCTGCTGTGTTACCCTGGGTAAGAGAAATCCATTGAGCTGCAACCAGCCCCAACCCCACACTTGGTGCTCACACTTTTTTGGCTCGAGAGCTACTTTGAAACCCAGCAAGGCCCGGAAATCTACCAGAGTTTTTTTTACAATGTTCGCGCCATCATAACATATAACATTTATGTGTACAATGTATGTTGGTGTACCTTGAGCCCCACTGAGTATAACAGGACTTACTCCTGAGTAGACATGCCTAGGATTAGGCTGTGAGGCTGCAATCCTAGCCACACTTACCTGGGAGTAAGCCCCATTGAGTACAATGGGCCTTACTCCCGGCGTTTCCTCCCAGAGGCACCTGAAAGGGGGGGGTCGGCACTCCGCGATCTACTCATTTTGCCTCGTGATCTACCGGTAGATCGCGATCCACCTATTGAGCACCCCTGGTATAGATATTACAGAGATTGAGAAACAAACACAATGGCAGGCTGTACTAAAAGTAACATTAGGTCATGCACCCCAAATCCTTTAGGTTTCACAGCCAACGAAAACCTTCTGTTTTCTATTCATCCTGTCCTATACTCTGCCAGACCTGAAAAAAAACTGGTTGAATTAAACCACATTGGTGGGACAAACTATAATTAGTGAACAAACCAAACTGGAAAGCCGCAGTTTTATCCTGGTTTATTAATTAGGTTTGAACAAACCTCAGTTACCTGCATTCAAACAAAACAGTAAACTGTGGTTTGTTTCAAACCACAAATGGAAACTTTAAATCTTCTTCGCTTATGCATCAAGGAGAGAGGAAGATAGTGAGTAAGCCTGAGGCATATCCTGACCCAGGCACATAATTTTAAATCATGGTTTAGCATTACATCTGAACAGTGCTAGTATCAAATGCATTGTCCTTCATGTGTAAAATGGTGCTCCTGTATATTAATTTTGCTTGCTTCAAGTTCAGCATTTTAGGAGAAACTTCATTAAAAAAAACTAAGCATGAAGCGATGTGGAAAACCTCAATGCATGCCTCACTTCCTAAGGCAGGTGAATGGCACGGGCCATGCTTGTCCAAACCACGCTCACAGTCCAAGTAGCAAAAATAAGTCAAGATCCTCATTCTTACTTGTCCCATACTGATACTATTTAAAAATGCTTTGTTTTAAAATGTAGGCATCTATGGGCCCAATCCTATCCAATTTTCCAGTGCTGGTGCTGCTGTGCCAATGGGGTATGCGCTGCTTCCTGTGATGGGAAGGCAGTCACAGAGGCCTCCTCAAGGTATGGTAACATTTGTTCCCTTACCTCGGGACTGCATTGAGGCAGCACCAGTGCTGGAAAGTTAGATGGGATTGAGCCCTAAATCATTGAGGCCACAGGTACAATTGATTTGCTTTATGTTTGGGGGGAGTGCCCTTTCCCATTTAATGTATGTACATGTGTAGCCTTTGGCGCGCCTATATTACAAAGTACAAAAGGTAACCGCTGGGACATTTTATCTTTTTGATTTTGAATATTTTCACAGGCAGGCCTGTGAAAGGACGTTTTTTTTGTTTTTGGTTTTTTTGCATAAGAGCTGGATTAGGCCAAAGGACCATTTGCCTTTGTGTATCTCACAGTGGCCTACCAGATGCCTCCAGTGGACCACAAGACAACAAGATACCAGTATATCCTTTTGCCATTCCCCTGCTTCTGACATTCAGAGATAGGCTACCTCTAAAATCTGAAGGCTGCGTATTGTCACCATGACTTGCAGCCTATGATGAAATTTTCCTCCATGAATCTGTCTCATATGGTGGTATGGTGGCTGGTCTTTTGATAATTCAACCTCATGTTGTCATTTTAGCTCAGCATGTCCTGAAGAACCTTTAAACCAGGAGGCCTTATGTAGGTACATATTGAAAGTGGGTCTCTACATAAAAGTGCATGATATCTTTTGGATGGGATGTCCAAACCTTTTGGCAGGAGGGCTGCATCATCTCTCTCTGACACTGTTGGAGACCAGGGAAAAAAAGAATTAATTTACATTTCAAATTTGAATAAATTTACATAAATGAATATATTAGAGATGGAACTTATATGAATGAAGCCTATCTCTGAATGTCAGAAGCAGGGGAGTGGAGAGAGGATATACAGGTATCTGATTGTCTTGTGGGACCCTGGAGACATCTGGGGGGCCACTATGAGATACACAAAGGTAAATGCTCCTTTGGCCTGATCCAGCTCTTATGCAAAAAAGAAAAAAAAAAGATTTTGCAATAGCTCAAGGCCTATAAGAGTTCTTGCACAAAGCAAGACCAGCCTTTTCTTTACTGCCTCTTGCATCACGTACATGAAACAGCAAGCAGTGGAGGGAGCCCTTGACCCGAATGCGACAGGTTGAACAGTTGCTCTCACACTGAGAGCAGTTGTGTTGGGCCAGTGCGGGGTCCAGCAAGTCTCCGGAGGGCCGGCGGCTCATTGAAGACTGGAGGTTCCCCATGGGCCAGATTGGGAGTCCTGAGGACCACAAATGGCCCCTGGGCCAGGGTTTGGGCATCCCTGTCTTAACTGTATAAGTTAATTGTGTGAATCAGCCCCAAAGAAGTGAAAATAAATAATTTTGCCAAAGTAATGTAAGCATTTCAGAGTGATGAATGTAATCCATTACTTTTTGTGCAGCACGCTACAAGAGAATAAACCTCCAGGAAATTGGAGAAGATGAAGACCTGATCTTAACTTGTCAGTCAGAAGGGTATCCTCTGGCAGAAGTTGTTTGGTACAGTGAAAAGAATCCCAATGTCAGCATGCCTGCAAACACTACATATGAACTGACTAAGGATGGACTTTTCAACATAACCAGCATCCTGAAATTGCAACCAAGAATTGCTGGAAACTACAGCTGTGTATTCTGGAATAAGAAATTGAATCAGAACACTTCAACTCAAACATCAGTGTTTGCATTAGGTGAAAACTCATATGTGGCTTCATTTTAATCTGTGGATATTATTTTAGTGGAATTGTATTACTTAGGACCATATATTTGCATGTATATGGAATCTATTCTGCAATATGTAAGGGATATAGAAGTGATTGCTGAGCTACTTTGATGACCTAAAATGTTCACAAACGTTCTCATTTAATTAAAATGTTGGCAATGGAGCTGCTTTTCTAGCACTGCTTTTGTGAGGAAATTGCAAGGTCTATTTGGCTGGAATTATAACCTTGCAAAAACCCTAAAAACAGACTGAGGTATGTGTGTAGAGAGGGAGACCAAAGACTGGAAATATGAGTGGGAATAAGTCATATATGAAGCATGGAGACTGAGGGTCAGGGAACCCAGATACAGGGTAGCTGAAAGAATGGAATTGCTCCCCCACCAGTAAATATAAGAGAACTGCCACTTAAAAGATGCCTCTCAGCCCAGTTAGCAAACAAGCATTGTTGTACATGGAAGATGATTGTCAGCACTGGGAAGTGCTACTGGCTTAGGGTTACGTTAAGGGGTTTGGGATAATAGTGTGAAGGGTGGGCACTTCAGCTAGTACTATTTGGAAGGGTGAGTTAAATGCCAATGCACACAGGCTTCTGAGCAGCACTCTTCACACAACAATTCATAGTGAAAGACACCTTTGATAGTGAATGTTCACAATTGGCGTGGGAAGCAGATCCGCCATATTGAGGCCTGTGAAAATGGGCTTTTATCCCAAATTGATTAAATGAAGTTCCTTTCACATAACTAGAGAGTATATCCAGACTTTATGATGTTAAAAATAATAAATGGGATTTTCTTGTTTATAGATCCAGTGCATACATCAACTGCTGAGAAACCATCTCCTATTTTATTTATCCTCCCAATTTGCTTGCTGGCATCATTTCTTCTACCAGTATTCATCTGTAAAGTCAGAAGGAGCAAATCATTCAAAAATCTGTGCATCCAAAGAGGTAAGTTGCTAGTATTGGTTCTATCTCTCCTATCCTATTTTGCCAACCAGCAGTCATTTGGTACTTAAAACGCTTCTGGCCAGTATCTACTACAACCATCTCTCTGAAGAGGGCTGCCTCTGCATATTACATGAAAGAGATGTTTGATATGACTGAGGCACCTTTTGAAGTGGCGCTCCTCCCTATATTTAGGAGGAGGAGAGCAACTGTCCCTCTTCTCACCCCAGCATAGTGTCTTTTCTAATGGCTGTATTTGCTGGAGTTTTCTTTTTGCTTCTTTTCTTCGATAGTGAGCCCTCGGGGGGGGGGGATCACTCATTTATTTATTTTGCTATGTAAACCGTTTGGAAACCATTTGATCTTCGTTAAAAAGCATTTTTGTGATAATATTAATAATAAAAAAATATAATTTTAAATTTATGTAACAAATATTAAATTTCATTCTCCAGACTAGTCTTATTCATATTGGATCTTCAGTTAAAAGTTGGAGATTGTCTCTCTAGTGCTATTATCAGGGGCTCTGGGCAAAGTCCTGCATAGGGACTCCCCCCCCAAAGCACCCACTTGATGGCTCATTGGGTGCTACCACTGCCATTAGTTCTGATGGCTCTGGACTCAGTCTGAACGGTGTGTCCTCTGAAGGGTGTGGACTTCAGCCAGTGTCTAACCTAGCCAATGTCTGATGCCATGCAGGATCTTCTCCATATCAGCTTGCATCTACAAAGCTCTTCAGATGAAACCCTGTTTCATCATTCCATAAAGTCAATAAGGGCACAGAACAGAGCCTTCTCAGTCATGGCTCAATGTTATGGTGTTCCCAAAAGGGACCCACCTGTGCCATGTTGCTTGTCCCTTTAGACAGCAGTACATAATTTTATGATTCACATAAGGATAAGGTTTCATCTCCTGATTTGATGTTGTTATGATAATAGTTTATTTATTGAGTATTCTGAATTTCTTCATCTTTAAATGTTATAAGGATGTTGAGATTTCTAGATTATGATTTGCCTTTGACTGCTTTTTGAGAAAGACTGGCCAGAAATTTGGAAATAAATACATATACTGTGTGGCAATCACGAAGAAGCTTTAATGCGCATAATGTAGACTGGAATAGAAATAGGATTGCATACAGTGCAAAAAACTTGTAGACTTCATTTCTACCTTAGAAGGGAACGTGTTGCTAGCATTAGTTGTGATCATCCCACTGAAGCCAATGAAGGAAGGTAGTCATGACTAAATACAATCCTGTTGTGTTTAGTGGAACTTAATCACCAGCTGAATCAGGGTCATTGTGTTTTGATAAGAACTACAATACTTGGTCTGGTTTTAAAAAATGCTGCTTTAGGACAGCTTCCAGATTTCTCCCCTAGTAGCAATCACAGTAGACCGAAACAAGAAGTACTCAAAGAACAGATGCTTCCTATTGAGAGGGTTTTCAGCTATATTGGTGTTTTGACATTATGGTAGCTTTGCAGCCTATTCCAGTCCTGCTAGCCAGGACCAGGCCACGACCTCCTGATACCTGAGGCAGCATACCAAATGCTGCTCCCCTTACCTGAGGATGTTCTAGCCTCAGTTCCTCCCACTCTCTAATGTTCTAGCTCAGCTCTTTTTTCTCCTCTGCATTCATCTTCCCCTATTCCTTTTCCAATCCAGAAAGGAGAAAGAGGAGCAGTGGAGGCAAGTAGGAGGACAGAGATGGACATGTTTCACCAATTTGCTGCCTGAGGCTACTGCTTCAGTTGGCCTCATGGACAGGCCGGCAGCAATGAAACTGGCCTGGAAATTTGCACTGAGCATTCTAAGGCATGACACTATGACTGGAAGCTCCCTTAATGTGATATTACAAATTTCTGGGAAATAATGGATCAAATATGTGTTTGTTTGTTTTTAATTTACTTGCCAGGCAGAAGACAGAAATGATGTTATCAAAGTTACCAAAGAAATGAGTAAGTAATTCAGAGCTAAATCACAAATGGCATGCTTCTTTCCTTCCTGGTTAATTTTTCTTAGAACAATATCTAAATCAGGAAACAAATGCTGATGATGCATAAAAAGATATTTTGTTTGCAAATAAGCCTCAGGGTCAGACTTGATGTGATAGAAGTAGACACTTATTTCTTTACAAGTCTGCCCCCATCACATGTAAAGCAGAGGGGTTATGCTTTTGAGACAGAAATGAAAAAAGTACTTGGAGTAGACCAAGTTAAGGTTGGAGAGGGGGATAATTCCATATTCCCCTCCACCTACGCCATGCTATTCACCCTACTTTATGTGTGTTCAGTGCAAACTCATGTGATGACCCTGCCACACTACACCTGGCTTAGCTATCATGTATGTTCTTGGGAGAAGTACATCTTCCACTGCATCTTCTTTACCCACTGCCTCTTCTTAAAAATGTGAAATATTAAATAAATAAGTAAGTAAGTAAGTAAATAAATACCCACCTGCTTTTTCAAAATGCACTTCCTCAAACACTCCCAACATTATCAGTTTTTAACATTGAGTTAACATTGTCGTTTTTAAGAAGCAGTTGGGCAGGGAAGAAGGCAGAGCAATGGTGATGGAAATGGGGTGAGGAGTGTTCTGGGATTGCTGTGCTGCTGCCTGGCCTCTTCTTCAAAACACACTGGGCAAGCAAAGCAGTGGTGGTTGTGGTGTGTGTGTGTGAGAGAGAGACTTGGTGTGTCTGCACAAGGGGGGGAATTTTGGGCACCATGCTGTACATTGCTTCACCTTGGTCAAGAACTGCATCAGCTCCTCCCCTTAGCTTGGTGGAGGATTGACCTTTTCCTGCTCTAGTTACTTTTTTATTCCAAACAATTTTGTGGTATCTTTGGATCTCATTAGCTTTCATTAAACAACTGGTCCATTAAGAAACATGAATTAGACATCTGGTCTATCCGCTAGTAATCTGTCAAATAAAAGAAATAGCCAGCCAACAGCCATCACACCATACTGAGGTACTTTTCAGAGTTACTAAATGGAAGTATATAACAGGAATGTAACAGGGAATCCATCCATTTGAATTTGTACCTGTTTAGAAATTCCCCTAGAGCTCGTAGTGTGGTTTTGAAGTGTCTGCATTTGATTTAGTGAGGAACTTGTGTCCATGAATTTGGTTTGACCCACATGCAGCTCATCCAAGGGTTTTCCATACATAGGGTGGAGGAGCATGAATGTTCCTGCTCCTCGACCATGCATACAATGTGACATGAGATTCACCCTCTATGTCCATTTATACAGCCCCTCCTTTTAAAGAGGGAATGGTTACAGAAATTGTCCATACATACAAATGACTTCTCATGTTACAAATACAGTACTTCTCCACCACGAATATAGAGTGTTCCTTGTAGCATAAGTGTATGAAATAGTCTAGATAGATAGATAGATACTTTATTTACAATCATCCGACCAGCTAATCACAGACAACAAAACAAATACACAAAATTAAGACCAACACCCTTTTACACATATATAAAATAATAAAATCAGAGATTTACATTCTCAATGAAATAGCTCTAGTTATTCTGATGATCTGAGGTGACTGATTGAGGAATGCCTCTCCACCATCCCATTTATCCAACCAGGAGCTGACTTGTCACCAAAATTGGCTCCAAGTTAAACCACGGGGCACCATTTGTTTTTGGGACATGTAATGCATTGCTGCATTACCTGTCCCAGCTGCCAGCTCTATTTAGATATATATCCTATTTTTCAGTGGCCTTGTTGCTTCTGAAATTTGCAGTGTTGTTTTCATCCTCAGCCATCACCCTTCAGTTCAGACATCTAATGGCTACTTGCAGAGAGAAAAGGCAAGTTTAGCGACTTCATTGTAAAGACGGAAAATATGCATGCAAAACATGTGGTCAAGCATGTGAAAGGCAATAATTTCTAATCTTTCTTCACTTTTTAAGCAGGTTTGTTTTTTTCTATAATGTTTCCTGTATGTCAACACTGAGAGCTACAGATGTGGCTCTGGAAATTACCAGCCGTCCCTTAATTTGAGAAACCGGAATTCTCTATGTGTTAATTTCTGAATTCTCAAGTGTAATCTGTGTCTGTAATGAAATGCACAGTGATTAAAACCTCACTGGGGGGAAATGACTCTTACATGTCTTATTAATCACAGGAGATAATCATTTAACACAAAATGAAAAATATTATTCTTCTAAGACTCCTTCTCTTCTTCTCTTCTTAGAAAGACATCTGGATCTTATGCAAGCAAGGATGTAAATGCAGTGAACTTTAACTAAAGAGCCTGCATGGACGTGACCAATTGTAACCCGGTTGTTTGCAGTTTTGCACTTTCTATTTTTTAGAAATATATAAGGAAGTTCCAGCATTTGAGAAGTGGAATAATGTTGATGCTTCTGGTTTTGGTTATTATGACAGTATGCATTTGTTCTCTCTGCTTTTCAGCAATGTCTATTTTGAATTACAAAAAGGAAAAAAAATTGTTCCTGTTCAGCAGTTTAAGGGGGTAATCCAAGTACATGCCGTTTGTTCCATGATGCTATGTCCCAGTTTTCAGTTCCAAGAAATCTGAGTGTGCAGAGATGGAAATCTATGTAAGCTTAATGTTATTGCCTATATAGCATTTTTACTGATGGCTTTTTTGTGCCAGGAGAATAACTCAAGCTCCTTTTTAGTTCATAAGCTGTTGCAGTATAGCAGCTGACACAGCCCAATCCTATCCATATTCAATCAGAAGTCCCACTGTGTTCACAGGCACTTACAGGAAACTGCAAGCACAGAATTGTGGCCTCCAACTGTGTGGTGCAAGACAGAAGTTCCCCTCTTTCAAATCTTGTCTCACGTGTGAAGTCTGAAGTGAGTCAGGTCCAAGAGTCCTTTTCCTCTGATGGAAGATACTTTCCCTTTGGAAGATGACTCCTTCCATCAAAGGAACCTTTGGACTCAACCCAAAAAGTGTATCCTCCACACCTCAAGCTGCTTTGTATGGGGAAACTATAGCTATTTCCCCCTTCTCAAAACAAACAAACAAACAAAAAAAAACAAAATAGCTGGGCTCAGGATTAGGGATATGGTACAGGGAAAAAGGGTTAAATATTCTTTATTATGAATATTTTTTAAAGTTGGGAGATCACTCACAGCCCTTGCATGTAATGTATAGCTTGGAACTCCAAATTTAAGCAAACTTTCTTGAAACAACTGAAATAAAATATCATTACAACTGAGGCAATGCCATATTTGTAGGTTGAAAATCTGGATACAAAAGTTTCCTTGGAAAGAATTGTCATTTTCTATTCATCAGGTTGTCATGAAACAAATCATGACATCATACACTTCACAAATTAAATCACTAAAACAACCATGTTGTCAAGTTACCATTCTGTTCAGTAGTTAATATGATGCAATCCTATGCATATTTGCTCAGAAGTAAGCCCCACTGTGTTGTCAGGTAAGTGTGCCACGTGATTACAATCTTAAGATACAATCAGTGGTGGGATTCAGCAGGTTCTCACCTATTCTATAGAACCCCTACCTAATCCAGCTGTTGGTTCTAAGAACCGTTTGTTGGCCAGGGAGCTTGCACCTTGAAACGTCAGGGCTAACCCTCCTGGGGGCAGCAGCCGTGTGGGGCCAACCCGTCCCGGGGGAAAGGGGGTCGCTCCCAGCGGGTGCCGAGGCTGCTGGGGCTGAAGGGGCGAGCCGGACGCGGCCAACTGGAGTCTTCCGTGACGCGGCTGCTGCTCACCAGCCCTTGCGAGCTCCTGCGAAAGGGCGCGAACAGCCGGCGCGCCCGCAGATGCAGCCTGCTGAAGAGGGCGAGAGAAGCAGCCCAGCTGCCCGCCCCACGCCTCCCCTCCCCAACTGGCGAGTAGACTGGGACTTACTCCCAGAAAGTGTGTACTGTACAGTATAGGAGTGTAGTCATAGTCTTTCAACTTCCTTTGTGGCAGACAATTGAAGCGGAGTTGCTCATTTCTCATTAGGACATAGAACCTGTTGTTAATTTATTTGAATCCCACCACTGGATACAATCCTATCTGCATTTATATGTGCATGCAATTGGCTTACTTCTTAGTAAACATGCATAGGTTTGTAATGTAAGGGCACAATCCTAACTGTCCCTAGACTGCCTCAAGTCCCTTGCACCAGCCTCCAGGTGTTGCAAAAGTGCTGTAAGGCACTTTCACGCCACCTGCTGAGTCAGGAGGCTGACTTCATGGTCCCTGCACTGGCAGCAAGGTAGATGAGTGCTAGCAATGGGGAGCTAGCACAGGGGTCTGGGGAGGGCATCCTGTGGTGGTGGGGGGAGGGCGTCCCAGGGCTGTGGGGACCAGGCCTGCGCAGGAGGTTGGACCAGGATCCAACACCTATGCTGGATCCTAATCCCGCTCCTGGATGGCCCGGGCTAAAGCCAGGCTGCTTGGATCTATGCCACCTTTTTAGGTGGCACAGCATTACTTGGGATAAGGGGAACTAATTCCCCTTGCCTGAATAGCACCGCATGTGGCCCCAACCCCATGCTGGATACAGTGCAGGCCGGCCAGCCTGCCTATTCCTGCACATGTTAGGATTGGGCTGCCCATTAGGTTGCTAATATAAGCCATGTTAATTGAATTGTGCATGTGTGAGTCATTTAAAAAGCCCCAGTATGTACCATTTTAAAAAAACTTTCTCTTTCAGTTTATGAAAGAACAAGCATCAAACAAGTGAACTACAGCTATCCTGATTAGTTCCATTATTACTTAGCAATTACTTAGCATATAATTCCTCCACATCAGTAAGGTTTTTGAGGAGAAAGTGCAAACTTTCAGAGGCAGGTTTTGTCTCAGTTTGTGAAATCACACAACTCAGTGGATTCAGAAGTCTTCATTACTGTAGGCTGTATCCAAAGACTCTTCTGATGGAAGGAGCTTCTTCCTAGCCTTTTCATCATTGAGCAACAGTGGTATGAGAAAAGCTCTGCTCTGTTTAAGAAAAAAGCTTGTCTAATTCCCCAAGGATACTCTAGACCAGTGGTTTTCAGACTGGGACGTCGTGAGGCCCCAGCCTGAAGGCCCTGGCCTCTTTCCCCTTAAGGGGTGGGGGCAGGGGGGAGGCAGGGAGAAAGCAGCGATGTGGTCCCCAGGATTGCACCGCTCAGGAGGGCTGCAGGGACTTGGATGCACTCGCCAGTCTCTGCAGCAGTCATCCTGGGGTGCAGGGCACCCAGCTCGTTAGAAGTGAAAGTGGAGTGATTGTGTTCCACTTCTGCAAAACTTCCTGCAGGCGCTCGCGCAGGGCTCTCCGCACCCCCAACAGGCTGCTGCAGGGAATGGTGAATGCATCCCAGTCCCTGCAGCCCTGCTGAGCGGCGTGATCCTGGGGATCGCGTCACTGCCTTCCCCCTGCTCCCACTGCCTCCCCCTCACCCCTGCAAGGACTTACAGTAGTGCAAACTCTCCTAGAGTTTGAAAATCACTGCTCTAGATCAGGGTTCTCCAAACTTTTTGGCCAGAGGGCCGCATCAAATATCTGGTGTGGTGTGGCATGCCGGGAAAAAAATTTAAATATAAAATTTAAATAAATAAATTAGAGATAGAACTCTAATCTTTAATTAAAGATTTATTTAAATAAATAAATTAGAGAGTGAATAAATGAATGAATGGGCTCATTCATTCAACCTCTCTAGCCCTCAGAACACCCGACACCATCAGAGCACAGTTCTGGTCATGTTCAGTTGAGTGGCCCAGAGGCTTTCAGGGGACAAGAGGTTGGCTGCAGGCTGGAAAGAGGCTTGCTGTGGGCCATATCTGGCCCCCCGGGCCAGAGTTTGGGACCCCTGCTCTAGATGATTTATGTCAGGCATATATAACTCGAGTGATCCACCAAGCTGAGTGTGGTTTCCCAGTCATGCATTGTGACTTACTAGGCACACTTGTAACACCCAGGCAAGACAGCAAAAACAAGAGAAATAGCAAGCCTCCAGCAGACAGTGTCTAGCTTGTTCATAAGGTTGCAAGATGTACAGGCCTGTTTGAGGTGAATAAATGCCCCTGCTTGTGTAGCTTGTTTGTTACTTGCAGTCCTGTACTTGTAAACTATGAACCATAGTGCAAACACTATGACAACATGACCAACTCTCTTTGCTGCCTGGTACCTTTTGTAGAGGTCACCTTATACTGAATCAGACTATTGCTGTGGTTTTCAAACTCCCAGGGAGTTTGAAAGCCACAATAGGTTCTTGCAGGGGTGGGGAGAAGGCAGTGGCACGATCCCCAGGATCGCACAACTCAGGGGGGCTGCAGGGGCTTGACACACTTACCAAAGCCTCCTGCAACCTCCTGTGGGTGCAGAGAGCCCTGTGTGACCATCTGCAGGGCTCCCTGATGCTTCAAAAGTGAAAGTGGAGCAATTGCGCTCCACTTCCGGTTTAGCAGAAGCAGAGCACAATCCCTCCATTTTCTCTTGTGAAGCTTTGGGGAGCCCTGCAGACGGTCACACAGGGCTCCCTGCACCCTCGGGAGGCTGCAGAGGCTCTGGTAGGAGTACCCAAGCCCCTGCAGCCCCCTGAGCGGTGCGATCCTGGGGATCGTGCCACTGCCTCCTCCCTGCCCCTGCCTCTTAATGGGAAACAGGCCAGGGCCCACAGGCTGGGCGTTGTGACGCCCCAGTCTGAAAAGCCCTGGACTACTGGATGATCTAGTTCAGTACTGTCAAGACAGAGTGTCGGCACCTTTCTAGGATTTCAGTCAGGGATTTTTCTCTGCCTCTAGCGAGAGATGCTAGAACTTGAAACAGGGACCTTCTGCATGCAAACTGTCACTGAGCCATGGCCCTTCCCCCAGGGACTTTCCTATGTAGTGGCACTTCCTATACAGTGGCTGAGGTCCAGACATAGCCCATGAAGTTTGCATCTTTCTGATATGGCTTCAAAGTTCATTTACCTACCAGTGGCTGCTGTGTTGTTTGCACCATTGCCAAAACTAGAAAGGGGAAAAAAACCACTACTGCCACCACCAGCCCCTACCATGGTTCTTGTTCTTCATTTTTGGTATCAACATCCAATCAGTCTCTGAGTTCATTTTTGGTATCAACATCCAATCAGAGTTCATTTTGAATCTTAACACCTAAGAAAAATGGATGCTGCTGTTCCTAAAGCAAAGTGAAGCCAACTCTCAGGTTTCTGCAACTAGAAGTCTCTGTGCCAGCTGTCTCTGCTTCAGTTGTGCTCACTTAAGTATGCACGGATGATGGCTTCATCTATAACCTCCTGACCATACGATACACGTGCATTTAGGACAAGCTTCTGTACTTTCTGCGTCACCAAACTGCACACAAGCTGTCACTTCACTGCATCTGAACAAAGTTTTTTCCGATTTTGAAAAAAAAAACATTGATGAATGCTAACAGTCATATAAGAGATTTTATTTTCATGGATGTGGTAAACCTCTGTCTTGACTGTATAACCTTAGGCAGCAAGCCAGAGCTCACTTGAGTGAATCTATGCTCTTCCATTAAAAAATAAACAAAAATAATTCTGCATAGAAAACAAATATGTCAGGGAGAAAGCTGGGTTAGAATCCTTCTCTCTGATATCTTGTTTTCTATAGGGAGGGGGATTTGCTTTCTTTTGCACCATTCAATTCAGTGAGGCCCCACCTGTAGTCTCAAGTTGCAGTGGAGACTGAACAGGCAACAAGGAATACTTGGCTCTTCCTCCATCTACCAATTCTTCCCTGCAAATATCCCTTCAGCCATCTTGAAGAGCTTTTAGAAATTCAACTGGACTCTGAAATCAGAAGCAAGCTCTAATTGGTAAAAACAACTACTGGTGTGGAAAATTTGCAAGGGAAAGACTAAACTCTTCTTCTTCCTACCTGCTGATCCTCTCTCCCTTCATTGATGTTGTCTTGAACTGGGCCAGGTGAATTCTCAGTCTGATTAGATAGCTCTAGGGTTGTCAGATCAGCAACCCAGTGAATAGTTTTGTTTTTAGATCAGCTAGCATTGCCAGGGAGGAAATACTTGGCTGTTGCTGCAGTTGAGCAGCAACTGAGAAGAAGAGGGCTGCGGTGGAAATCTAGGGGCAGCAAGGAGAGGACAGGCCAGATCTTTGCAGATATCTAGCTTCTGACTGACAGTGAAGAGCCACTGCTGATCAGAGCTGAAAACGTTTGATCAGAAGGACCAAGAAGTCTGGCTCAAGATGAGGCTTCATGCATTACCAATGGTAAAGGTGAAACAAAATGGTTATCAACTGATGGACAAATGACTTCCACCAGCATTACCTAATCATTGCTAATCTGCTGGAAGAGTCATGCCGAACTGCAAAAGGCTTCATGCTTCAGGGAGTACAGCATTTTTTCTATTCTTGTTCATCGGGATATGTTTTGACCACACTGGTGAGCGTAGGAGGTACAAAACCTTTAAATGCATTTTTTAAACCTCAATTGTTTAATATGCTCTGAAGTGCATTTTTAGGCATGAATGCTCAATGACTTTAATAATTATTTTCAAAAAGAGAAACTAACAATTATTTTAGCACTAGTATAAAGAACAGAGGGGGAGGAAATCCAAAATGGCAACAGCCAGAAAGGTAGTACATTTTTCAAAATGAACCTTAAGACAATTAAGCACTTCAGTACAAATGTTAAGTGCTATTGTGCAAATACTTTAATCATTAAAATATACAGGCAAAAGGCCACTATACCACAGATTATAAGAGCAATTTAAAACAAGCTGATAAAACGGCAGCAACAGGAAAAGTTATAGTGACAGTGTTCCAAAGTGTCACTGTGTAACCATAGGCTCATTGACCCAACACATCACTGCCCTGTCAAAATCTTGTCTCTAAAAAATAAAAGGAAGAGTATTGCTAAGGATTGCTGAGATTGCCCAACTGTTTTGGTCTTTCCAAAAAAAGGCAGGTTTTCTGCAATTTGATAAGAGGCGGATGAAAGTTGGAGAACACAAAGTGGGACAGTGATTTGATCAAGTAATGTAACTGCCCTGTAAAAAGTGAACCAAGTTGGAAATTCCAACATAAATACATAGTACCTAGGGCTTCCACCGTCAGGAGATCACCAGACAAACAAAAGCTCTCTTTCTCTCTCTGAACGGAAGAAGCTTCTGCTAGCTCTGTAGGAGCTCTGGTTGGGATGCCACCTGTAGAATGGAACCACTTTTTATTCACTGCAGGAAAATATAGTAATCCCTTTGCCCGCTACATTCACTGTTTTTTACACAATTAAGACAAAGTGGACATAATTAGTGCCACCATGTGGAACTAATCTGGACCCATCTTATTTTAATGGAGACATTAGGAATCAACGCTTGTGAGCAACTGTATAAATGCACTGCATTAAGTTTTTTCACAAGTAGAAAAAATAGTTTTCATAAGAACAATTGCCTCATATCCTCTTTTCCACCCATATAGCCAAAGGCTCAGGGGGGTTGCAAACTCAACATCATGTGAAAAACTCACTATTACATTGCTGTACAATGATGATAAATGTTGCAAAAAGTAAGCAGAGGGTCCCTTTACAAGGGTCCTAGATGCGCATGCCCACTACACACATTGGGACACGTGGTGCATGTAAGAAAAACAGGATGATCAGGTATCAGCCATGACTGGCCTCCTGGGGAGGGGGTAGCGCCCCTGCGGGGAATTTGGAGACATGATGTCTATTATCAGCAGAATTCAATGGGTCTAATGGCTGGCTTCCCTGGCTAGGGAAACTTACACAATATGCAGTGATTGACTTACAATAAGAAACACTTAAACAGCGATTTACAGTGATTGAGAGGACAATTTACTCTTTAGACTTTGCTGCTAAAGTCTTTGCTGCTAAAGTCTTTGTTGCTGTGTGCATGGAGAGCCGGAGTTTGTGTAAACTTGTGACTTTTACCAGGGTTTTTGGAACTTGGGCCTGTTTGCTTGGCCCGTATGATATTTTAGTCCATAATAACATAACCAGATATAAAATCACAACTTAAAAGGAAAATGGGGATTTTCACAAAACAACCACTCCAGCATCCACGTGCTCCAACTTACACTTGGCTTTAAAGACTTCTTTCTTAATGATTCACTGTTGGGAGTATGGATATATAAGAGGCAGCTCTTTGTTACTGTCCTGCTCATAGTTTTCAGATGATTATTGAATACAGTGAGACTACAGGTGGGACTGCGGTATCCACTGATTTGGTATCCGTTGATTTGATTCACCACTGATACTGAGGTTCACCTTTAAATACCTTGTAACAAGGAAAGAAGCACTAAAATCCAATTTCCTATCCTCATGCTGTTAAATAATTATAATTTCATTCTGCTAGATCAGTGTTCCACAAACTGTGAGTTGGGACCCACTAGGTGGGTTGCAAACCAATTTCAGGTGGGCCCCATTCATTTCAATATTTTATTTTTAATTTATTAGACTTGATGCTCCCATGGTGTGTGACTGCATTTGGGGAGATGTGACAGATCTGTCCTTTGAACAGGCTACTACGTATATGCTTTTAACAATGACAATCAATTGGACTTACTCCTGGGTAAGTGTGGATAGGATTGCAGCCTTGGATTGTTAAAAATTTTCCTGTTTGATTATGTCACTTCCAGTCATGTCATCACTTCTGGTGGGTCCCTACAGATTCTCATTCTAAAAAGTGGGTCCTGTTGTGAAAAGTTTGAGAACTACTGCACTAGATTCCATAATTCACCCCATCTAGTGGCTGAATGCTGTATAGTGTCTATTATATCAATGCATTCTGGGGCAACAATGAAGGAGCAAGAAACCTGGACATGATTTTTCCATCCAAGTGTCCTGTAGGTCAATTTTGTGAGCTATAACAGGGAGAGCCGTTGAAAAACTGTTGTTGGATTAATGCCTATTCAAGGAAAATCAGACCTGTAAATTAATTAAGACATTTTGCTGAAAACATAATCCAGAGCTGAATTGGACTGCCCTCGCATGCCTGGGCAAACTTCTTTATATGTACAATTTAGAGCCCAATCCTATGCATGTCTACTCAGAAGTAAGTGATTTGTGTCCAATGGGACTCACTCCCACAAAAGTGTGAATAGGATTGTGATCTCAATTTGTGTTTTTCTGCACATACACAATTCCATTTCCTCAAACAAAAGTCCCTTTTTGTTTTAAGAGGGAACTAGGCTGAGGGCATTTTTGTGGAAAACAGCAATAATTAATCTTAAAAATAATTGCCTAGATCAGCATATTTTCCAACTCAACTTAAAACACCCTTACTTAGTTAAAACACCCTTATTTAGTTAAAATCCGGAATTTCTTGAAAGACAGCCAAATATCTTAGGGCACAATTCTGACCAGGTCTACTCAGAAGTAAGTCCTATTTTGTTCAATGGGGCTTACTCTCAGGAAAGTGTGGTTAGGATTGCAGCCTTAGTGTGTTTATTTCCTAATGAAAATGCACTTTTTTCCTAAAGAAAATGCACTTTTTCCCTAAAGAAAATATGCTTTATTCCTAAGTATTATAACTCCCAGCACAATCCTAATCTGTGCCAGCACAGCCAGGCTGCATGCCCTGTGCTGTATCCAGTGTAGGTTGGGAGGTGGCTGGAGGTCTCCCTGGGATAAGGGGATATATTTTTCCTTACCTTGAGTAATGCTCCAGCCTGCCCATTGGGGCTTCTCAGATCTGTGCCAGCTATTTAGCTGGTGCAAACCCAGGAAGCTTGATGTCATGTTGGGAGGGCAGGGGAAAAGGTTAGTATATGGTGGAGGAAGCTTCTGCTGATCCTGCCTCTCTCTTCTGGGCCTGATCTGCCCTGTTCCCCCACCCCAAAATGCCCCCTCCCTGCCTCTCTCCCTTCACCAGTCAGCATAAGCCAAGCTGCTCCGGCCAGCAGTGCTCCTGGGTGCAGTGCTGGTGGGCCAGTGCAGACCTTCGTGCCATAGCTTCAGGCTCACAAATAAGCAGCTTGTGAGTAAACACCTCATTATATATATATAATAAGACATTTAAAAACAATAAAACTTGAATCTTGATTAAAATACATTCATAATCATTGTATTGTATTGGCAACATTCAGTCTCGAAAGACTATGGTATCGCGCTGTGAAAGGTGGTTCTGGAACAGCGTCTAGAGTGGCTGAAAAGGCCAATCCGGGAGTGACAATCCCTTCCACACCGGGAGCAAGTGCAGTCTGTCCCTGGTCTGTCTCCCTGGCTATGGGCCTTCCTTCTTTGCCTCTTTGCCTCAGACTGTTGGCAAAGTGTCTCTTCAAACTGGGAAAGGCCATGCTGCACAGCCTGCCTCCAAGCAGGCCACTCAGAGGCCAGGGTTTCCCACTTGTTGAGGTCCATTCCTAAGGCCTTCAGATCCCTCTTGCAGATGTCTTTGTATTGCAGCTGTGGTCTACCTGTAGGGCGCTTTCCTTGCACGAGTTCTCCATAGAGGAGATCCTTTGGGATCCGGCCATCATCCATTCTCGCGACATGACTGAGCCAACGCAGGCGTCTCTGTTTCAGCAGTGCATACATGCTAGGGATTCCAGCACGTTCCAGGACTGTGTTGTTAGGAACTTTGTCCTGCCAGGTGATGCAGAGAATGCGTCGGAGGCAGCGCATGTGGAAAGCATTCAGTTTCCTCTCCTGTTGTGAGTGGAGTGGTCCACATCAGACCCCTTTGACATCCGAAGCAGCGTGAAGCAGAGCTGTGTTCTTGCACCAACCTTGTTTGGGATTTTCTTCGCTGTCCTGCTGAAGCATGCCTTTGGAACTGCAACAGAAGGCATCTATCTCCGGACCAGATCAGACGGAAAGCTCTTCAACCTCTCCAGACTGAGAGCAAAGTCCAAAGTCCAGCTGAAATGTCTGCGTGACTTCCTCTTTGCCGACGATGCAGCTGTCACTACCCACTCTGCCAAAGATCTCCAGTAGCTCATGGATCGTTTTAGCAAGGCCTGCCAAGATTTTGGACTGACAATCAGCCTAAAGAAAAGACAGGTCATGGTTCAGGATGTGGACTCACCTCCCTGCATTACAATCTCTGCGCGTGAACTGGAGGTTGTCCATGACTTTGTGTACCTTGGCTCAACTATCTCCGACACTCTTTCTCTCGATACTGAGCTAAACAAATGCATCGGTAAAGCAGCTACCACGTTTTCCAGACTCACAAAGAGATTCTGGTCCAACAAGAAGCTGACGGAACATACCAAGATCCAGGTCTACAGAGCTTGCGCCCTGAGTACACTTCTGTACTGCAGCGAGTCATGGACTCTCCGCTCACAACAGGATTCATAATCATATATAACACTATATGTGTGAGTGTTTATAGGAAAGGAACTTGACATAGAATGACACCATTTATGTCCTTAGAACAGGGGTGCTCACACTTGAGAGCTACTTTGAAACCCAGCAAGGCCCGGAGATCTACCAGAGTTTTTTTTACAATGTTCGCGCCATCATAACATATAACATTTATGTGTACAATGTATGTTGGTGTACTTTGAGCCCCACTGAGTATAACAGGACTTACTCCTGAGTAGACATGCCTAGGATTAGGCTGTGAGGCTGCAATCCTAGCCACACTTAAGACCAAGAAAGGCGGTATATAAATACTGTATATTATATATATATATATTATTACTCCCGGCGTTTCCTCCCAGAGGCACCTGAAGGGGGGGGGTCAGCACTCCGCGATCTACTCATTTTGCCTCGCGATCTACCGGTAGATCACGATCCACCTATTGAGCACCCCTGCCTTAGAATGATCTGAAAAAACACCATTCCTTTTTCAACTTTTCCAAACAAATGCAATTGGTTTGAGATAGAAAGGCATCTGAGGGCACAAGCCTAATCAGGTCTACTCAGAAGTAAGTTCTATTTTGTTCAATGGGACTTACTCCCAGGAAAGTGGTTAGGATTGCAGCCTAAGAAAGATAACTGGTTTTTTCCTCCAGGTACAGAGAGGTTCTAACAGATCACCTTCTTTGGGTCTCTTTAACAGCCTTCTCAGAGTGGTGAGAGAGACAGAGCGCATACACTTTTGCTATTTAACTATCTGAAAGCCAAATTTCACTGCATGGTATTGCCTAATACTAGGGTCAACTCTAAGAAAAAGCAGTCAGTCATTTTGGAGAAACAGGCCAGGGACACTCAGAGTGCTTTGAGAGTAGCTGCAATTAATAAGAGAACAAGCTGTCCAGTCACTTGTAGTACTGTACAGTATAAGCTTTTTCATTGTTGTATCCAGTGTCTGTCTCTCTCTCTGAAAACTTGTAACTGTGCTAAGGACCTACTCAAAATGTGTTGTGGTTTCGGTACTGATCCAATGTAGTTGGGATGTAAAAGCAAATGTTTAATAGATTTCCGACTCAGGTAGTGATTTTCAACCACATTTATCTCTACAACATATCAAGCTCTGTAGCTCCCCCCTGTGTTTTATAGCCACCAAAGCAAAACTTCATTTTTTAACTTTCATTCAAAAAGAAAAAAACAAAACACATGTATTTTGTGGGACTTCAGGTAGATTTTGTTACTTGTTACTTCAGGTAGATTTTGTGATGTTATGAATGAACTGCAAAGAAAATTGTATTTGACAAAAAGAAAATCAGTATAGGTCACGCGATATACCACAACTTGGCATATAAACTCACGCACTTACTTGTGGTATATGCTTGTATCTATGTGAACACAACACAATCATATGCATGTCTACCCATAAGTAAGTCCTACCGAGTTCAATCAAACTTACACCCAGGTAAGTCCATACAAGGCTACAGCCCCAACAGTCTAATGCAGGGGTGTCAAACTTGTTTCATACAGAGGGCTGAAATTCATGGTGCTGCTGACATCATTAAGCAGATGATGGTCAGAAATAAGCACTTTGTTCTCACATAGAAATGCATTACCTCCAAATGATAGAAGAGAAAATGTGCAAATTATATTTTCAAGAGATGAGAGAGCCCAGTTATCAAGCTGGGAGATTCCAAATATAATGGGGACAGATAAATTGCTTCCAGGGGCTGCGCTCGGCCCACAGGCCTTATGTTTGACTCTCCTGGTCTAGTGGGTCAATCCTATCCCTCACCAGCCTAGAGCATGCAGTACTGCTGACAAAGTGTGGCCAGGAAAAGGTTACCTACTTCTCCATAGGCCACCTATGGGAGACAGTGACTGGCCCAAGGTCATCCAGAAAGTTTCATGGTTGAGCAGGGATTTCAACTTGCATCTTCCAGGTCTTGTCCAACTCCAGAACCACTTCAGCAGCCTGGTTCTCTATTTTTATTTAACTGTACACCACCCTGAGCATAAGAAAAGTGGTATATAAATCTTTTAAATAAATAACCAACCCCCACTGAGCTTAATGAGACATACCATCAAGTATACATCCATAATATTGTGCTACCAGAGGGGTTACATTGCCATTTAACGAGATGGTAAAAGTCTGAAATATTAGAGCAGGTTGTACCACTAAGAATGTATGGTTGCTTGTATCTCTGAAAGTTGGTCTTGCTTTCATGAAACCTGATCAGTTCAGCAGGCACAAATATGATGACACTACACCACGTTTTCCAGACTCACAAAGAGAGTCTGGTCCAACAAGAAGCTGACAGAACATACCAAGATCCAGGTCTACAGAGCTTGCGTCTTGAGTACACTTCTGTACTGCAGCGAGTCATGGACTCTTTGCTCACAACAGGAGAGGAAACTGAACGCTTTCCATATGCGCTGCCTCCAACGCATTCTTGGCATCACCTGGCAGGACAAAGTTCCAAACAACACAGTCCTGGAATGAGATGGAATCCCTAGCATGTATGCACTGCTGAAACAGAGACGCCTGCGTTGGCTCGGTCATGTCGTGAGAATGGATGATGGCCGGATCCCAAAGGATCTTCTCTATGGAGAACTCGTGCAGGGAAAGCGCCCTACAGGTAGACCACAGCTGCAATACAAGGACATCTGCAAGAGGGATCTGAAGGCCTTAGGAGTGGACCTCAACAGGTGGGAAACCCTGGCCTCTGAACGGCCCGCTTGGAGGCAGGCTGTGCAGCATGGCCTCTTCCAGTTTGAAGAGACACTGGCCAACAGACTGAGGCAAAGAGGCAGCATGGCCTCTTCCAGTTTGAAGAGACACTGGCCATCAGACTGAGGCAAAGAGGCAAAGAAGGAAGGCCCACAGCCAGGGAGACAGACCAGGGACACACTACACTTGCTCCTCATGTGGAAGGGATTGTCACTCCCGGATTGGCCTTTTCAGCCACACTAGATGCTGTTCCAGAACCACCATTCAGAGCGCGATACCATAGTCTTTCGAGACTGAAGGTTGCCAACTAACACCACAATTCTATGCACACTTTCTTGGGAGTAAGCTCCATTTAACACAATAGGACTTACTCCTGAACAGTCATGCATAAGATTGTGTAGGTTCAGAAACCCTGGACTCTCTCTTTGTGTATTGTCAACCTCCATGTTAAAAATAAGTTCCTATTGAAACAACATAGCGGCACCCTCAATGATACTATGCCAGTGATTTTCAACCTTTTTAATCTTATGGCACACTGACAAGGCACTAGAATGGTCAAGGCACACTATCAGTTTTTTGACAACTGACAAGGCACACCTCGCTGCTGGCGGGAGGCTGAAATCCTCCAAAGGTCCTGCTAATAAATGACCCTCCCCAGACTCCCAAGGCACACCTGCAGACCATTCATGGCACACCAGTGTGCCATGCCACACCAGCTGAATATTGCAGTACTAAGTCATTCTGTGTGATACTGACAAAGTTGTGTGGCAGTTGGTAAACCACATCTTGCATACTTTAAGTCCTCCAGGATGTTACTGAGCCATCTTTTCTCTGGTCTTCCTCTTGGTCTTTTCCCAGTACTTTTGGAATCATATACTTACCTGACTAGGTGAGAGTTAGAACATAAGAACAGCCCCACTGGATCAGGCCATAGGCCCATCTAGTCCAGCTTCCTGTATCTCACAGCGGCCCACCAAATGCCCCAGGGAGCACAACAAATAACAAGAGACCTCATCCTGGTGCCCTCCCTTGCATCTGGCATTCTGACATAGCCTGTTTCTAGGATAAGGAGGTTGCACATACACATCATGGCTTGTAAACCGTAATGGATTTTTCCTCCAGAAACTTGTCCAATCCCCTTTTAAAGGTGTCCAGGCCAGATGCCATCACCACACCCTGTGGCAAGGAGTTCCACAGACCAACCACACGCTGAGTAAAGAAATATCTTCTGTTCAGTTGTCTATATGCAGTACATATATGGCCAAACCAGGGCAAAGTAGATTTTAAAACCTGCACTGAAGGTAGCTTCTCATCTCACCGTGATAGCAGGTGGGACTGTATGCAGGACTGATAGCAGGCTGATAGCAGATAGTACTGTATGATTCATAAGGCTGAAGCACAGGAGCCCCACAGGGACCAGGGGCCCATCGTTCTTCTTGACTGGAGCACCATCACCCACGCTGGAGGGCTCCAATGGTGGAGGCACTTTGCACTCACCAGGAACTCAGCCCCTGGAATGTGTCAGGAGACCCTCAGAACAGACAGGGGCTACGCACTGCGGCCACCACCGACCGTGCCAGGGTCAGGCTATGGGCTGCGGTGGGGTGAAGGACTGAAGCGCTGGAGGGGGCCCAAGTGCCTGAGAGCCCAGGGACCTGGCCATGGGTTGAAGCGGCCCTGGACGGGGTGGGGGGGGCAGAAAGAGCTCCCTGTTTCCACTGCAGGAGGGCAAAGTGCTTGCTGGTTGCCCCGACACAGGCAGGCAGCAGCACCAGGCCACAGCAGAAGCCCCAGAGGCCCTTCCGGAGCAGTGCCCTGTGCTCACACTGGCAGCCAGTGGAGTCAACACAGCACAAGGGCTACCCTCCCTCAGGGCTGGCCACCCCTGAGCCCACAGCCACCCCTGAGTCCCGCCCAGGCCCGCAGCAGCCTGACAGACACGTCGCACTCCCCCCCCCCAGTCCTCCACACAAACAGGAAGCCTGGCGCCGCGTGCCGCTCTCTCCCCCTCCGTCTCTGTGGTCCTCCCTGCCGTCATGTCGTCACTTCCGCATGAGCTGGGCCAATCGCGGGGTCCGGTGCGACTCCTCCTCCCCTCAGCTAGGCTGCTACTGCCGCCGTGCACGCGCGCGCGCTCCCCTATGCTGCTCTCTCCGGCGGAGACTGACTCGACGGCGGTGAAGTGGCGCGGGCGCTCCGAGGCCGGCTGAGGAGGGGGAGGACGCCGCGAGGGTTGCGCGGGCTCGCGCCGTAACCGCCCCCCACCCTGCGAACACCCACCGGGGCCCAGCCGCCGGCGCGACGATGCCCGCCTCCCCCGCGCCTCCCCCGCGCGGCAGCAGCGACTCCGCCGCCCCGGGCGCATGCTGAGCCCTCCTCGGACCCGGGCCCCGCCGCCGCACCCCCGTGCCGCGCCGGGCCGGAGGCTCACCAGCCATGTATTTCCTGAGCGGGTGGCCCAAGAGGCTGCTCTGCCCGCTGAAGGCTCCGGAGCCCCCGCTGCGTATCCAGGCCGACCTGCAGAGGACGCTCTTCGCCGTGCTGTCCCCGTCCCGCCTCAGCGTCTGGAACGGCAGGGTGAGGGTCGCCCCGTCCCTGCGCGCCTCCGTCTTCTCTGCTGCCCCGCGCCCCGGAGATGGGGAGCCCCCCGCTCACCCCCACCGGGGGGAAAGAGCCCCCCGCTCACCCCACCAGAGACTCCCCGTTCACCCCCCCCACCAGAGATGGGAAGAGGCCCCCGCTCACCCCCACACACCAGGGAAGGAAAGAGCCCCCCACTCACCCCCACCAGAGACTCCCCGTTCACCCCCCACCAGAGATGGGAAGAGCCCCCAGCTCACCCCCTGCCCACACACACCAGTGAAGGGAAGAGCCCCCCACTTACCCCCCCATCAGTGCTTAAGAGTCTCTCACCCAGATCTCTGAGGCCTGCTTGTTCAGTGCATGGTTTGTCCCAAGCCTCTCTCTTTCAGTCTTTGTTCTTAAGCAGCAAATTTGAGAATAGTTGGCCTACCTTGCAAGGGTGTTGTGGTGGATTTTATTTTGAGCAGGACTCTTGCAGTAAATTACACAGGAGACGAGAGGTGGCTAAAAAGCATCTTTGTGCTGTCGGTATAGGTCCCCAGACATTTATCCTCAAGCAAAATGTCTGAGGAGTCTTTTTAAAATTAGTGGTGTTTACCAACGTTTCTTGTGGCCTCATCACTTTGGTCTTTAACTGATTGGTTTGGGAGTATTGCTCCCTTGCGTAAGTAGTGCTGGGACTAGGAGAACATGGGGTTTAAAACAGTGCTTCTTAAAGGGTAGATAGAACCTGGCAGCAGTTTTGTCAGTTGTCTTTTAACACTCTTAACGTAGCTGTTGAAACTAAAATTGACTTTTTCCCCATGTTGTCTTTTCTCTTTGATCTAAACTGGTGGTTTATCTGATCTGCTTTCCAGTCCTGTCTTCTGTTACTCTGTAGTATTCAGCTTGGAAATGCAAATATTTCAAGTACAGTAGTAGTAGTGTTTTGCAGTAGATTTCTGTAATCTCCCCAGTCTCTAGATAATCATAATCACAATGTGTAGCTACATTTTAATTTTGAAGTATTGTTGTTCTCAATTGATAGTATGTTTTTATTTGTGTGAAAGTCATGAAATATAGTAATTTCGAAACTGCCATAAATAGATGCGTTTGAAAATGGTGTTATTTTATTGAGCCCATTGTATTCAATAAAACTTAGGCTGTAATCCTATTTTACTCACCGGAACCAAACACCTCTATCCATAAATATGTAATCCCAGATTCCTAATCCTGTAGTTTGTGGGTATCTGAATTCCAGGGGAAAATGCATGTTCAAGAAGAGCCAAGTAGTGTTCACTAGGCATTAAAGGAATTAATCGTTAGATTAAATTTTACACAAAGCACTCAGTTTTTGTGTCTTTCAACCACAGCTTCTTCACAACAGTTTTGCTATGAGCAAATGCATCTATCCCCCCCATGCCAAGTTAGCAGTTGTTTTTTTCAAGTATCCCATCAATCTGTTGCTGAAGATTTTAGGTTGAGACCTCTTTCATTACTTTGGAAGCTCAATCCTATGCGTGTTTGTACTCAATGGAACTTACTCACAGGAAAGTGTGCATAGGATTGTAGCCTGATTTAAATAGAATAATGCAGTTAGCACAACACAATTCCAAGCATGTCTAGCTGGAAGTAAATCCATTGTGTTCAATGGAGCTTACTCCCAGGAGAGTATGAGGATTGCAGCCATAATCACTCTTGTTACACCAGATCAGAGAAATATTGACTTTAGTAAAGGGTAGCAAAGGAAGCTGAAATTCATAGGCACTCTAGTTCTAAATACCAATAAATTGTTTTGCTTCTACTTTTACCTATGATACAAGCTTCAGATGGCACTTTTGTGGCCTGTAGTACTGAGCAATTGCTCCTCAGCCTTAAGAATGTTGGCTTCAAGATATAAAGTGCTGAATAAGTTGACATGAGCCTGCCTGAAGATACTTTAGGTCAGTGATGTTAAACAAATTTGTAACCAGCTCTCTGATGCCAAGTATTTGTGATTGTGAGAACCAGGATGGAACACAAGAGAGATTTATAAATTATTTATTTTATTTTTATTTATTCATTTTATTTTTCACATTTTTATACCACTGTTCTTCTAAGAAGCTCAGGGTTTTATACATGGACCTTCTGTCCTCATAACAACGCTTTCAGTTAGGTTAGGCTGAGAGATAGTGACTGGCCCAAATGACTGGCTGAGAGGGATCTTAACCTGGATCTTCCAGATCCAAGTCCAGTGCCTGACTACACCATAATGC
The DNA here is from genome assembly GCF_035046505.1 of Tiliqua scincoides. Lineage (NCBI taxonomy): Eukaryota > Metazoa > Chordata > Lepidosauria > Squamata > Scincidae > Tiliqua > Tiliqua scincoides. The sequence goes on from NC_089822.1 coordinate 73,799,676, forward strand.
AGGGCTTTTCAAACTGGGGTGTTGCGACGCCCCAGCCTGTGGGCCTTGGCCTCTGTCCCCTTAAGGGATGGGGGCAGCCTGGAGGCAGGGAGGAGGCAGCAGCGCAATCCCCAGGATCACACTGCTCAGGGGGCTGCAAGGGCTTGGGTGCATGATCGCTCCACTTTCACTTTCAGTGCTGCAGGGAGCTCTGCTGAAGATCGCACCGGGCTCCCCGCACCCCTGGGAGGCTGCAGGAGGCTTGGGTAAGTGCACCCAAGCCCTTGCAGCCACCTGAGCAGTTCGATCCTAGAGATTGCACCGCTGCCTTGCCCCAACCCCTGCTGCCTCCCCCCGCCCCCGCAAACACTTACAGTGGCTCAAACTCTCCATGAGAGTTTGAAAACCACTGCCATAATGGGAAGAAATATTTTTCTTGCTGGCATAATGCTAGGAGTCAACAAATGAAGTTAGTTAACCCACTTTTGCCCAACCCATAGGTATTCATATTTGGTCCCTGTTGCGTGCATGCAACGTTGGGCAGAAATGTAATGATTGGTTCAGGATTGGCAAAAGAAGCATTTATTTCATGCAGTATATGCAATCAGATGTGGTGATGGTCATCAATTTAAATGGCTTTAAATAAGGTTAATGCATTTATGGTCTGTCAGTAATTATTAGTCATGATGATAGCTAAGTGTAACCTCTGTTCTGATGCAGTATACATCAGATTACCAAATGCTAGGGACAGACAAGGTTATGCCTTGCTGGTGGGGTTCCAGAAGTAGATTATCAACCACTATTGGAAGTGGAATGCTGGACTAGATAGACCAGCCAGGGATGTCAAACTTATTTCTACCAAATGGCATTCATGATGCCTGCTGAGGGCTGGAAGTGATGTCGTTAGGCAGGAAGTGATGTCATTAAACAACTCATAACCAAAAATAAGCACTTTTCTTACTTAGGAATTCATTAACTACAAAAGACAGAGGAGAAAACACAGAAATCTTTATCATATTTCAGGATATGGGAGAGCCCAATTTTCGTGGGGCTGTCCTTTTAGCAGTAACACCTCAGCACTGCTCAGCAGCTGAGAGCCTGAGGGCCGGATAAAAAACTTCCGCGGGCCACATCCAGCCCTCACACCTTATGTTTGACACCCCTGAGAGAGACCCTTGGTCTGTAATTCCTGTATTCTTATACCAAAGTAACATGTTTTGTGATTATAAACTGTTATCTTAGAACAGGGTTATCAGTATGTATATGTGTTTACACAGGACTTTTTCAGTATGAAGAGTTGTATCTTCACCTGACTGTGCTTCTCTTTCAGGAGATATGTGTTTGTAGACCGTGGTCACAAAGGAATTTTCTTTCTGTGACCTATCTTATGGCCATATTTTAAAAGTTTTTTTCTCCAAAACTCTATTTATGAAAGTTCATATATAAAGATTGACTGCATAGTAATAGCAATTTTCAGTGGATAAATGACAAAAGAAGTTTAGAGCTATTTTTAGTATTTGGCATGAGATACTGGCTTTGTTTTCCAATTGAGAAAACTAACTTCCTTAATTGTATTAAACTCCTGCCACTGCAATAAGAAATCTCCTCAATATTATGTATGTGCTGGGGTATAGTAGACTGATTTCTTCAACTTCTCGCGTCCTTGAAGTGCCAAGTGAGGTTCCACACAGTCTCATGATACCATGTGTGTGTGCTGTACTTGTATGTAGTGTTCGTGTCATGTAGTATTGGACTAGACTGAGAGAGACTTGAACCCTAGAAAGAAGAGAAATTCCCTTTCTTTCAGGGTGATCGTCGACCAGTCAGCATCTCTCAGCCAAACCTATTGCACAGGATTCTTGTTGAGATAAAATAAGCAGGGGGAGAATCATGAATATGTCTTAAGCTTCTTAGCAGAATTATATATACGTAATACAGGCCTACACATGTTTTTTTGTTGTAAAAGTTAGACCTATTCTTGTGTATATTTGGGATGCTGAATCCAAAAATGGCATCAGTTTTGCCCAATAGGCTCTAGTTTTGGGGTTATAGCATAGCCACTTTATATGCTGATTCAAGCAGGTTTCTTGTGAGGAAACTGTGGTGTTGGCTCTCTCACAACCGAATATCTTAAATTCATTCAACTGTCCTTGGCAAGTAAAGTTTTTTTTCCTTTCTCTCTCTTTTTTAAAAGGCCTCTGTAATAGTGTGGAGAGGGGCTATAATGGTAGAATGCTAATTTTGGAATTATTGATATTTATTGTTCCAGCCTAAGATATCTAGTTTGGAAACTCTCTAGTAGCAGGACAGGAAATAATATCAAACTTTGTGAACCGTTGCTATTTAAAATGGACAGGAGCATATGGATCATTGTTCTGAAACGGTATGTGTTCAGAGTGGATTTTCATCTCTTTTGCCACAATTTCAAACCTTTAAACCAAACTTCTCAAGCTGTGTGTGTGCATGCATGTACAAACAATGGTGCATGTCATTGATAGCCTAGAAATGGGAGAAGTTTAGGGTGTCCTGAGCATTGATGACAATCTCTGGTTGTGAGTCTGACTGCTAAATGTCCACTTTACAAAGGTCAGTGGCTTAAAGGGGGAGGGGATATTTAATGGCCAGGGTGAGGGTGCCATAGCTGTAGGAGGTTTGGTATACCTCACATAGCTTGTGGGTTATAGGGTGTGGAATTCTTAGTGAGTTTTAGGGTGGGGCCTGATTTCATGAAGTCCTGTGTGAACTTGAATTGTTTTTCATGGAGCACTTGACAACGTGATTGCATATAAGATCAGGTACCAGACAGTTGTTGCTGTTGTGTTTACTACAATACTGCTGCAGGGATTAGTGTGTATTTAGTAGCTCAGTAACTTTCCAGTCATTAATAATGTATATGAACTCCACTGTAGAATTCATGGAATGGAAAATAGAGAGTTAAGCAAGTGGAAAAACTGGACTGTCTTTTCTTAATGGCTCACTTCAGCTGCAGCAAACAATGGTTAATGATGTTGCAGGTAAAATGGCAGCCTGTGTTTGGAAACACAGGACAAAGCTTTGCCCTTTTCAGAACTTAAAAGCTTCTTAAGCCATTGCACTGAGCTGACATTGGAACTAATGAGATAGCTCCCAAGGTGCTGTTCATGGGATGCATGTAGTTCATCAGTTACATAAAACTTTTTGTAGCACAAAACACCAGAATAGCAGTGCTGGTAAGTGCGACTGTGCTGGGCTGGGAGAGGAGACCAGTCGGCAAGAGGTGGACCACTTAAGTGCAAAGGTTAAGATCTTGACACCAAGGTATACAAGTTGTCATGGTTATGTGGTGTCTTGTAGCAATGCTCTGTGCAGCTGATGAAATGTCCCCTTTATAGGGAGGTTAACTTAAGTCCATAAGTATGTTCCTAATGTATGCTGTCCAAACAGAGTATTCATTTTCTGGCTCTTCAATGGAATAACCTGCATTACGCATTTAAAATACTTCTAATGAGTATTTCAGTCAAGTCAGAAAACACAAGACTTGAAAGGTCTATGTGTTTTAATGATCCAATTATATGTGAGTTTTAGAACAGAAGAAGAGCCTTGCTGTATCAGGCCATAGGCCCATTTAGTCCAGCTTCCTGTATCTCACGGTGGCCCACCAGAGCCTCTGGGCAGCACACAAGATAACAAGATACCTGTTGCTACTCCCTTGCAACTGGCATTCCAAGATAGGCTACGCTAAAAACCTGAAGGTTGCATATAATCATCATTGCTTGTAACTTGTGATGAACCTTTCCTCCATTAATTTGTCCAGTGTCGTTTTAAAGGCATCTAGACCAGATGCCATCACCAGATCCTGTGGCAATGAGTTACGCAGAGTAATTACTGTAGGCACTGCCTAAAGAAATATTTTCTTTTGTCTGTTCTAACTCTCCCACCAGTCAGATTTAGTTATGGTGTTATGCAAGAGGAAAAAACTCTATCAATTCTGTCATTCCATGCATAATTTACTATTTCTTAATCAGGTGCCTTCTTTCAAGGCTGAAGAGCCTCAAATGTTGCCTTTGCATTATCTGTTTTTAAAGAGATAAAATCAAATTAGAGCAGAGTTTCAATATTTGTAATCAGTGGGATTAAATAATTGTTAGACAAGTCATTAGTAAGTGACAACGATGAATAAACATTCTTGGAAATAATCTGCCATAGTTCTGACCACTGTGTTAGGCATAAATAAATCAAGGATCCTCAATAACCAGAGCAACTGCAATATGAGCTGAAAGTAGTGATGATATAAGGTAGGTATGTGCAGCTTTTTAAGACATACTTGAAGCAGGAACTTGTTTTATAAAAAGCTGAAATAGTTTGAGCTTTATAAAAAATGGTAACAAAAGAAGGCTTCATCTGTTTGTGAAATAGGATACATAAAACCATTTTTTTTCATTTGAAATGCATCTGTTAGGTCAAGAGATAAACGACTGTCATGTGCTGAGCAAGTTCTAACTGCTCATTTCAACTCCCTTAGCGATCCTTAATAGAAGGTGCTGTCTGGACGACAGTTGTTGAAAGGTGGCACAAAATGGTGATGAGGGAACAACAAAGGTGGGGTTCAGGATTGAGTAATTCTGGCACTATGTGGAAACCATATTATTTTTGCTGGTATTAGACTTCACTGTGGGTTTTTTTGGGGGGGGGGTGAGATTCTTTTGTCTGTTGCTTGGTGTGCCTTTAAATTTGTAGAGCAGAATACAAGTTCTAAATTAAAAAAAAAATTCTACCTTTTGTGGTTACCTTTGTTATATTTTAGAAGTCACATCGTTATATTTTAGAAGTTGCCATTGTTCTCACTATACAGAATAAGAAGTAGCTGACATTACATCAATAAATTTAGTGATATAAAGAGTTGAGTGACAGATCAGAAGATTTGCATGCAGAAGAAACCAGATTCAGTCCCTAGCATCCCCTTATAGAGCTGGGGAAAATCTGTCTGAAACTCTGGGAGCAGTTTCTATTCAGTATAGACCAGGGTTCTCCAGACTTTGACCTGCAGGCCAGATCTGGTGTCCTTCATTAGCCCACCAAGGTGCACACCAAGGTTCACCTCACAGAGGCTGAACCGAAGTGCCAGGGAAGCCTTTGGTGGCATGCAGTGGTTTAGAGACCGCTGGTGTAGACAGTCCTAAACTAGGTGGATAAATAGTCTTAGTATAAGGTAGCTTCCTCTGAAACCAATGTAATAATGCCTCTTGTCAATGAAATGCAATACTAAATATGCGTTTTCTCAAGTGTTCAGTAGTTAATGAGCCTGTTTTAGCGTCAGATCCTATCCAACTTTCTAGCAGCAATGTAGCCACAGTGCAGCTCCGGGATAAGGGACCAAACATTTCCTTACCCTGAGGAGGCCTCCATGACTCCCTCCCTACTGCAGTACACAGTAGGAGGCAGTAGGGGCAGGAGATCTGATCTAGAGGGTAGAGCCTCCATTTGCCTGAAGATAACATCCACAAGGTCGCCAGTTTGAGGCCACCGGCACCGTGCGACCTTGAAGCAGCTGACAAGCTGAGCCGAGTTATTCCATCTGCTCTGAACGTGGGAAGATGGAGGCCAGAATGTGAAACCAGACCAGAAAGAAACATCTGAATGTTGTGGTTCTTGGAAGATAGAACCTTCTTTCAGTTGTAAAAATCCCTACAGGGATTTAAATAGCCTGCCTATGTAAACCACCTTGAATAAAGACCAAGAAAGGCGGTATATAAATACCTGTATTATTATTATTATTAGTATTATTATTGCACAGCATATGCCCCATTGGCATGGCTGCATCAGCACTGGAAAGTTGGATAGGTTTGGGCCTTTAAAGTATTTAATTTACATTAACTTTATGTTAATGTAGACAATAGACAAGACAATACGTAACTAACTTACAGAGGCCCATTATAAAGTTAGCTTGTGGCAGTAGATGACTATAAAACTTGAGAAATGGCAATGCTTTATACTGGTACTTGTCAGAGTTATATTCTTAGTTTGCAGGATCACAAAGCATGTTGGGATTAGGTAGTATACATGAGTTACTAAGATTCCATACTTCCCTTTGCTTCATCATAACTCTTGCTTTTCTGGACTGAGCAAGTCTCTTTTGGAGTCTGTAATGTTAATCTCAAAATCTTAGAGTTAGTATATGTAATCAGTTATTTCAATGGGATTCCTCTGTCTATATTATAATTCAGATTAGTAGATGTCTGATATGTAGATGAATTACTAGCTTACCCCTTCTTTCCTACAGTAACTAAAATGTTTTAAGAAAGAAAAGGTAGGATGGAGCAAATTCCATTATTCTAGTGGAGAACAAATCCCCAAAATTCCAGTGGGGAGTCAGCTCCAGATTTTTTTCTGCTTCTACAATAGAATTTCTGGGAGAGAAGTGTATATGAATGCAAGAAAAATGCAATGTAATTAAAAATAGCCGAACCTCCCTGGCATGCCACCTGCTTGGTTCACCCATGAAAGTTGGTGAAGCAACAGTGATGACTTAGCTCCTTTCTCTTTATACAAAGAAGTGGATGGACAAGTGGACTGCGACTGCCTCAATTTATTTGGCAACTGCTGTCAGCTGCAATTTATTCCCTCTTGTGCTTGCTGCAACTTTCTTCTTCCTTTGCCTTGGGAGAGTGACAATAAGCTTAAGAGAAGCTGAGGTTAGGCTGACTTCCTCTTTAGGCACAAGATTGTGATTTTCTAACACTCCCCTCCCCCAAATAGGCTTGAAATAGTATTAGGGTAAATAGCACATGCCAAACATTGGCTATTCTGGTGATTAAAATTGGGGTCATAACCCACAGGTTGAAGAACACTGCAATAAATAAAATCAAGGTCCTAGGAACACATTGTTCCTTCCCTGCAAGTTTGACTTTCAGTATAAGCTTGCTGTGTAACAGTGATGGTGAACCTATGAGATGTATGTCGAAGGTGACACTCCATGTTTTGGGTGACATGCCAGTGTTCACCAACAAAAACTCTATGTGTGTTTTACTTTGCATGATTTTTGTAATTATTTGATGCTTCTTTATAATACATAGCACCACACATGATTGGACAGTTTTGTTTTTTTAAATAAACAAATATATAAAGAATTGTTTCTCTTTTGTTTGGGGGTGGGTGACACACCAGAAGAGTCAAGTTAGACATTTTCCAAATTTTTTGATATGCCAGACTGAAAGGTTCATCATCACTGGTATATAACATGCATCTCCCTTAAATTGTCCCTGGAGGGATAATGTTAAGTGTTCCTATGTGAAACTGTTGCATTGCTATGTCTGCTTCTGAATTCCTGAAGAAGCGAATTTGATAACATGGTAATGTTGTTTCTAGTAAGACTTCTTTTTACAAAGAAAAATGCAAATTTTGAATAAATATTTTAAACTGCTAGATATCAATATTTTGTTAGGAGCAAGCCCTTTATAGGGTGTGCCTAGATATTTCAAGGCATCAGTACTTATCTGGATGAAATGTTTGGACACTTGACATTTTCCTAGCCAAAACTCCTAATAGTTTGCTGAAAAGGGACTTAATATGCATTCTTCAAACTTGGACTATAGTCTGTTGATATGTGTCCTCATTTTGGCCATGAATCAACAACTATAAAAATATTGGACAAATCCAGATTTCAAAGATGCAGAATAGAATGGTTTTTGCTGTGTTGAAAAAAAATCCCTTTTTATATCGCCTATGCATTTTTTGAAACAGCTGTTTGGGTGAGAAATATCTGGGAATGTAATCTCCAGTAGGTTTAGTTTTGTCTTTTTTGAAAAAAAATCAGTACCGAGATGTAACCACTGTTCTCCTTTTTCCCCCCCAGCCCAGTGTGTTAATTATAAGCTACAGAGAATTACCAAGGGCAGTGTCGCAATTTGGACCCTATGATCAAGCTGAATGGAGGCCTGACAGCACCATGATAGCTGTTTCAGTGAGTAAAAAAGCTCTGTTTAGAATGTGGGGTAGATAGTACCATGCAAAATTGGTTTGGTGGTAGAATGATGATTGCCAAAGAAATGCAATGTTCTGTAACAAAAAGTAGGATTTTAAAAGAGATCTAGATTTATTCTGAGAGAATATTAGCTTTGTATTATGGTTTTTTGTTACAGTATTGTATAACTTAGTATAGGCTTAGCATTGCCAAGCTACTTTTTTTTCTTCATTTCTGAAATGGTTGATAAGGCGTTTATTTAATATGTGACCAGTTGGGCATGAGTTCAAGACAAATTCTGGCGAAGTAGCTTTTGGCTCTTTGCACAACCATGTTATAGAGCTGAATCCTGGAAGATGGTAATATTAATGACTAAAATTGAATTCTTTCTTTAAACAGATACATGTTTGTATCCAGACTTGTATCTAGACATTTCCATACATATGTTGAGTAAGGGAGTGGGGAAGTGTAAAGTTGATCTTGAGTAAACTCAAGAAATCTTCAGTTAAGTCTTAAGACTTAAGATGAGTAAGACATGGTGGGATTGTGAAGGAAAGGAGAATGGTGTGAACTGAGCAGGTGTTGCTTGATTAGTTAGCATCTACACCAGGGTAAACTTGATCAGTTCTGTACAAACTGGCAAGAAAGGTGAATTATGATGAGAAGTAATGACTTTTTAGAGAAAAGATGGTTTTATGCATAATGCTATATATAACGCATTTGTTTACCAGTAGTTTGGGCACATTTGTGCAACTGGGTCCAAAATGGGGAGCGGGAAGGGAAAAAGTGATAATGGGTAATTTTGATATTAATCATCAAGTAATTTAGCACTTCAAATTATAGTTATTACTCTAATAACTAAAGCTTGTGAGGGCGAATGTTTTAGTTGTAGGGTTGAGTGCACACTTGCTCTGGTGTGTTACTTAATTGTATGACATTTTGCATTAGGAGGCAGTACTGGTAATAAAGCTGAATAAAGTTCGTGCTCTCTCCAGTTGAGTGTCCTACCACCTGGAATGAACAAGAGCCCTGCTGTTTCTAACTCTGTTTAAAACCTTGAATGTGCCATTGATTACATTGACATTGGTCTTAAAAATTGAGGCCAGTATCCATAATAAAATAAAGTGTTTCTATTGTTAGCATATGCCTAAAAGATACAGAATTTAAACTAACATCATGTTTTCTGCCCTCCATGTGAGTTAAAAGCACCTCAAACTTTGTTTATTCTCAAGATGCTACCAAGAACGTAAAGGTTATATAGAAATACCTAGGGGAAAGCTACATAACTGCTGTGCTTGTTTAAGGTCTGAAACATTAAGGGATGCATGTATGGCTCTGGCAGGAACATTTATAGTAAAGTTTGCTTCATGAGAGGCCGTATTCAAAGCAGTTTGTATATGTATTGGAAGATCTGAGTGAACATGAATGTGGAAAGGCTTCATACATGCTACTTTTGGTTTCAGTTTGTTTATGTATGCATTGGCCTCAACAATAATCTTAATTATAGTATTTTCTGCAAAAATTGTATTGCTCTAACCAGATTATAAATAGCCACTTCCATACATATATTCAATGTATCCAACGAAGTAGCAGTGTCAACTTCTTAATTTTGGATAGTTCTTTCAAAATAAATGCCTAAGCAGTCCTTAAATATTCTTAAAATTTTCATTTTGTAATCACTACTCCATGGTAACAAGATTGTAAACCTATACACTTAGCAGAAAGTCTGGATTACAACTCTGTCTTGAAGTTTCTTCACTTCTTAAAGCTGCAGCTTCAAATAAATTTTTAGCTGTGCAAAAATGAAGGTATTTGTCTTATGCTAAGTCTTTAGGAAGCAAAAAAAAAAAAAAAGACAAAACTGGCTGCAAAACTTCAACATTCAGTTGCTTCCCAAGATAGCTTTATTTCGAGCAGGGGTGCCCAAACCTCGGCCCGGAGGCCACTTTCAGCCCTTGGGGACTCCCAATCCGGCCTACAGGGAGCCCCCAGTCTCCAATGAGCGTCTGGCCCTCCAGAGACTTGCTGGAGCCGGCACTGGACTCTCAGCATGAGGGTGACTGTTCTACCTCTTGTGTGAGGTGTGGGACAAGGGCTAACTCCACTGCTTGCTGTGATGCAGCAGTGGCAGCGAAGGGAATGCTGGCCTTGTTTTGTGCAAGCCTTTTATAGACCTTGAGCTATCACAAGACCTTAATTTATTCATGCAAGTTCCATCTCTAATATGTTCATTTATGTAAATTTATTCAAATTTTAAATGTAAATTCATTTTTTTTCCTGGCCCCTGACATAATGTCTGAGAGATGATGTGGCCCTCCTGCGAAAAAGTTTGGACACCCGTGATTTAGAATAAAAGTTGTCTTTTAGTAATGTTCTAACCCCTTTTTGTCTGAGATACATGTCAATTGTTTTTTAAGCAAAGTGCCTGTTGAACTGCTGGTGTCATTTGGTCATGGATATCCTAACAAATTTTAAATTTACAAAATGAAATTGCCTTTGTCTCACTGGTGGCTGAACAAATGTTGGAATATAAAATTGTGAGGTTTTTAACCTTTATTTTATGCTGAGTTTCGTAACCTTTTGTGCCTCATGCAATCCTAGGATTTTTAAATTTTAAACCGTGCTAGGCAAAGTGTTTTCTTAATTCTTAGAGCACCTCATGTACCCCTGGACCCCCTTCACACCCTCCCTAGGTACAGGTCCCATAGGTTTAGAACAGATGCTATAAAGTCATGTGAATGTCCAACGGCAATCCATAAAAACAAAGCAAAACTTGAATGAATTTGCCTAGCTAATTCTTTGTTCTTGGAAGTTGGTTTAAGTTTTAGATTGAGTTGATATTTGTTTTCTAGTCTTGTCCATTTATAGTATCTTAGCCCTGTTGTTGGCAACATCCTGATGGATCAAAGCAGAGCGTTTGAACATTTCTGTCTATTGGAAACTGACCTGTGGTGGTGGCTACTTTTACAACATACAAAAATACCTGAGGAATATCAACTTTTTACCTACTGTACCAACCTAAGCAAAGTAGTGTTCTGCTAAAGCTGAAATATGATTTCTGGTTGACTGCCTTCTTCTTTTTTGAAACAAGCTTTTAATAGCAGTAGCAAAGTATGTTCCTGTCCTGTCAATGGATCAGGTAATCAATGTTGGTAATTCTGAATATGGGTTCAGTGATGATGCTTCTAGGGAGATTATTGGTGAATTGTAGGGGTTTATGACTTATAAGTTAAACAGTGTATCTAAGGCATGGTAGATTGCAGTAGATTGTGGCATTTAAAGTTATTCAGTGTTTTAAGTGATTGATGTCTTAATAGTCTTGAAATTTGTTCCTGGAATTCTTGAAAGATAATGAGAAGCGAATTAGATATGGAAATAATTGTACAGTGGATCCCAGCGTTATGGACATCAAGTTATGCAAAGCTGCATTGGCACTTTTGTGCATTCACAGTACATCTTTTGGTGGTGTTTTTGCCCAGCTATGCTAGCGCTAGGATGACAAGAACTTGCTGTTTCAACTTCTGTACAGACCTCAAGGACCAAGCTAGTACCCAGATAGGGGAAACCTCAAGGACCAAACTGGTATATAAATAGGGGATTAATGTGTTTCATAAAACTGCACATTTCTGCTAGGAATGGAAACTTTTGGGCAGTCATTTAGAGTAGCTTCACATAAAGAATATTACAGTAGTCTACTCTCGAGGCTACAAAGGCATGAATGGTCACCTCCAGCCATTACATTCTGAAGATATTTTTTCAGATTGACAGAGCAATCCTAACTTGCGCTGGAGCAAGCAGGCCCACAGGCCTGCGCTGCATTCAGTGCACATTTGGGGCCAGAAGCGGCGCAACCCGAGGCAAGGGGAAAACTTCTGATGCCAATGGGTCTACTGGGTTCTGTGTCACCTGATGAGGTTGCGCAGATCCAACTGGAATGCAGCAGCCAGAGGCTGTTCCGCGCTGCCCAGCGTCAGCATTCAGCAAAACTGCTCCCTGCCCACCTGCCCCCAGGAATACCCACTGCCCACTCTTCCCCCACCCCAAGATTCCTCCTCCCCAAGCCCCCCCGACCCCTGCATCAAACAAACTTGGCCAGTGCAAGCTTAGCCCACCAGGCCTGGATCCGGCACAGGGAAGCCAGCGCAACTCCTAGTGCTGGCCTCCAACTCCTGAGTTGGTGACAACGTGCCTTACGGCATGTTTGTGACACCCATGGGTCGATACAAGTGACTTGTGCTGGCCTAACCCAGGGGTTAGGATTGTGCCCTGAGTCTTATAGGATTAGGACAGAACAGACATTACAGAATTTGTCTTTGCCAGTTGCAAAGTCAGAGCCCAATGTTTGCAGGCCCTAACAGTGGGCAAGTGCTGGTGGTAGCCCAGCGCTGGGCTACCGCTGGGCAGGCACCCAACCTTTGCTACAGAGAGGTAAGCAGGGACATGGGGAGAGGCGGGTGGAAGGCAGAGAGAGGCGTGCTGGGTAATGGAGGCAGGATTGGTGGAGCATAGCTCCACCGGATGCAAAACCTTTGTGTTGGGCTCTCTGCCCAACACGGAGGAACTTGATTCACCACCAACCTTTTTGTTGGTGGTGAGTTGAGTAACCCCTTTGCGGGGCTACTCTCCTTACCCAGGGGAAGAGGATGAAAGTTCCCTTCTCCTGAGGTACTGCCTGTGGCTGCTCGAAGTGTGCAGGATGCAGCTGCAGCCATTTTCGGCGCTCCCGCAGCCCTGCACCCCAGGCCGCTCAGGATTGGGCTGTTAGTAATTTGATGCAAATTTGACTATTAGTGAAATTCAGCAGCAACTCTTCTTATAAGTATCCAAGCCATGTGATTGATCTGTGGTTGTCAATATAAAATTCGGGTAAATGTTCATTCTGGCTATTTTTTATAGCAGTGAGGACAGACGTCCTGTAACATTATCAACTTCCATTGAAGATGGAATTTAAGAAGGTCTTTTGTGTGTTAACATCAGAATGACAGTTCTGTATTGTATTGCTTTACTCTTTCTGCTGGCCTAAGATAAGCAGTGAGTGTAAATATTTAATGTAATTGCTAAATAGGAAAGCAAGCAAGCTGGGAATATATAGTAGAAACTTTAATTTTGTATCTTGTTTCACAAACATTAAAATTAATTAAAAAAACAACCTCATTGTAATTCAGTGCATTCCTTTTCAAGATGAAAAGTATTTATCTTGGATTTGTAATAGTTTTGTTTCTAAAACTGAAGAGAGCTGCTGCTGGGTGGAACAACTAGTGAAATAGGCTAACAAGTGTATGGTTTCCTTCTTCTAAATCCTTAATTGAAAAACAGGAAACCATGTCTGGAAAGAAATCTGAAACCTTTTATTTTTCTTCTCTGAGGCTTGGTGAAGCATACTCAGCCAGTGTTAAATGCCTAGAATGGAACAGCATAGTTAAAATATATTTTTTCACTAGGGTTGATACTGTTAACCATCTAACAAGCTGAAGTCTACTCCCTTTCTAACCATCAACCCCTTACTCCCCTTTTGGATCTGCCCACTAGAGATGTATTATGTGTGGCATATTTAAAGTAGCAGAATCTTCATTTTTTTATGCAAACCATAATTACAAATATATGCCGTGCTTAGGAGTTGAACAGCAAACTATTATACCCTAATACATTGTTATGAACAAAAAAAAGTTATTTGGGTTTACAAAGAGTAGCCTGTATTTAAGGAACTACACTATTTGTTCCATGCACCTAAAGCAGCTTATGTCTGTTGAGTAGCAGCCTCCCACCCCAACTGATGGGCACACTTCTTTTGAAACTGCAGGGAATTATATAAGCAGACTGAGATAGCATTGGAATCTTCTATTCAAAGGATAAACATGAAAACAAGAATCCTATTGGACATAACCAGACCCTTTGGCACCCTTAAGTACCTCTTTGGATCTTAACCAGTATGTAGCTCTTAGCATTATCATATAGAAACAGTGGTATCCCATGCTTTTAGGGAAAAGACCTAGAAAATAAACATCCTTGTAAGTATATAAATAAATTGGGATATTCAATTAAACTTTGTAGAAGTTGTATGCGTACTTTCCTAAGAATCTTCTTGCTTGAAAAAAATATGTGCTGGGTTTTCTCTGGCTATCATATTTAGCATGTTAAATAAACAATACTTTGAAATTGTTCTAGCTCAAGTTAATGGAAGATCATTTAGACATGTGCATCTTTCTTATTTTTAATATCTGATCTGTTTCAGACTGCAGGTGGCTACATCTTGTTTTTTAATCTTTCATCAGCAAGAGACAAGTACCTCTATGAGCCAGTTTATCCCAAGTAAGTCTGCCATAGATGCTTCACTTCTTTCCATTGTATAATGATTAAAAACAGCTGCATTCTCAAATTGTTTCTTCATAAACGTATTGAATTATTTGATGTACTGCATTAATAAAAAAGAGTTGCTGAATGTGAATTCATTCAATGTGAAAATTGCACATTCAGTTGCAATGATGTGAATTTATGGGGAGAGGGCTTCATATAATGGGATCCTGTCTTGCTGCCTCGCATACAAAATATCTGATTATATCAAAAACATATCTTGTCAAAAACTCGTTAATAGAGGTAGCTAGGCTTTACTTCATGGAATACATTGAGATATCTTTTATAAAAGAGGCAAAACCCCATATTGCTACTTTAAACTTTTTAGATCATGTGAATCAGAACACACTGACAGTTTGATCTGGCTTTTAATAGTCTTTTGCTGAGGCCTATTTCAGCTACCCACTCTGTCAGAGGTCGGATGAGTGGCGACCTTTTCTGTGGTGGTATTCCATTTTAAAAATGCCTCTCATAGGTTTATGTGTCAGCCTCCTGTATTTTTGTGTGCTAGGTGCCAATTAATGTACTTGTATTTGTCTAAAGCAGTGGTTCTCAAACTGGTGGGTCATAACCCACCAGCCAGGGAAGCACTTATCCCTTAAGGGGCGGAGGGGGAGGCAGCAACACAATCCCCAGGATCACGCTGCTGCCAGGGATGGGAGGATTGCTTTTTCACCTGCCTGCAGCCAGTCCTGCAGTCCCGAGGGGGCCAGGGGAGCCATCCACAGGGTTCCCCTTACCTGCAGATGTCTAAAGAAAAAAAGGGTACTTCTGGTTTCATCGTGAAATGCCTGTTTTTTCTTTTTTAAAAGACTTGCAGCTATGGGGAGCCCTGTGGAGGGCTCCTGTGGACTGCTTAGGACTGCAGCGCTGGCTGTGGGTAAGTGTAAAAGAAAAAAAAAACCCCTTTCAACCTGGGGTTCATGTTGCTGCCTCCCCCCCCCCCCCCCCCACATACTTACAGTGCTCCCAACTCCCCTGCAGGAGTTTGGGAAGCACTGGTCTAAAGCATTTGCTGGCATTTGATGTATGATAGTTCTCTGTATAATGTGTTGGTTGCTTGGTCTCTGTATTAATAGTAGTGAAACTGCTTTTACAGTTCATGGTATCTAATTAGAAAGGTGGGATAGAAGTGTTTTGAATAAATCATTTCAATTCCTAGAGCAGGATTTTCCCCTTCTGCTGAACAGTGGCTTGTGCTGCCTTGCATGTTGAACAAGGGGCACTAACTCCTACTTCAGTGTATTTTAATCATCCTAGTTAAAAGGAAGCCTGAAATGATCCAGGAGGACAAAATTGGATAGATTATTCCCACAAGAACTTTATCAAATTAAGTTTGGATTTGAAAGTCATTTGCTCATTATTTTAATGCTTGGAGTTATGTTTCTAAGGGTGCAAACTTAACCAACTTTTCAGCACTGGTACAGTTGTGCCAGTGGGGCATATGCTACATCCTGTAGTTGGGGAGCAGTCATGGAGGCCTCAAAGTAAGGCAGTGTTTGTTCCCTTACCTCAGAGTTGCATTGCCCTTATGTCAGTGCTGGAAAATTGGTTAGGCCTAAATCTTCTTCTAAAATATTGCTAACAAATTATTAACTAGTCATTCTCAAAAATAATTGTGCATTGAGAAAATTGCTAGTAAGGAATTAAAAGCTTCTGTGAGCCTAAAGTACATGTACAGAGAGAAAGTGCCTTGTTGCATCTGTGCATTTGTTGTTACTTTGGACTTCCTTCCTTCCATGCAGGCAGCAACAGTAGCATGAGTAATCTCCTGAAGGGGCAGGTAATTACTCTTTCACACTAGAAAAAAAAGAATCTACTTTGGATGATGTCAGAAGTTTGGAATTCATAGAGCTAATCAATTAATATAATAAAGTAGAATTTTCAGTTGTAGTCATTATAATGCCAGTAACTGGAGACAGTAGGTTCTAGTATTGATCTCTTTCCAGTAACCTTGGGTATTTTCTTCTCTAGATGATGCTTCTTTCATATTAAAAATAACTGACTTGGACCTACAGGTGGACAGGACAGCAGCATGATTGCCCTGTTTAAGCAAAACTGTCATCTCTTTTATTGAATACAGATGGGATTATATTCTGTTATCCTTCAAAATGGATTTATGGAAGTATTGTGCAAAAGCTAACATCCAGTTGGGGCATATTTTGGCTGATAGTGTGGAAAGGAATGTGTGTATGAAAGAACTTGCTTTTCTAGGGTGTTAATGGAGACTTTCTTTATGGCAGCAATAGTGTTGGATTTTGAGGGGTTGTCTTCCTCAGACTATCTATTCAATTCATTGTAGAAAAATCAAAGTATAAATATCAGTTGATATTTGAATGGAGAAAGAAGTACAGATGGCACTGTTCCAACTGCTTGATCTGTCTTCCAGTTCAAAGTGTCAACCTTTGGCTGAAAGATAGTGTTCTGGGATGCTGTTCCCAAGTTCATGCACAAAGAATGCAGTTCAGTCTTCAACCAGCATTTTAGTGTGATGATGGGAAATCGATTTAAAATATAGTAAATTAAGCCAAATAAAAATAGCATTAGACTAAGACTTAACCCAAAAAGTTATTTTGTGTAAGTATCTGGAATTAGGCTCATGTCAGACAAGATCAAGTTCAGCATATGTGAACTTATGAACAACAGTAAATTATGTGAATTTGGACTTGTAGCGCAGGGGTGTCCAAAGTTTTTGGCAGGAGGGCCACATCATCTCTCTGACACTGTGTCGGGCGCCGGGGAAAAAAAGAATTAATTTACATTTAAAATTTGAATAAGTTTACATAAATGGATATATTAAAGATGAACTTTTATGAATGAATGAAGGTCTTGCAATAGCTCAGGACCTATAAAAGGCCTTGCACAAAGCAAGGCAGGCCTTTCCTTTGCTGCTGCTGCAGCATCACAGACAAGAAACAGCAAGCAGTGGAGGGAGCCCTCATCCCACAGCTCATGCAAGAGGTTAAACAGTTGCCCTCACACTAAGAGCAGTTGCATCGGGCCAGTGCAGGCTCCAACAAATCTCTGGAGGGCCAGAGGTTCATTGGAGACTGGGGATACCCTGAGGGCTGCATTGACAGTCCTTGAGGGCAGCAAGTGGCCCCAGGGCCAGGGTTTGGGCACCCCTGTTGTAGAGAAATTTATTTCAGAAGAGATCACTAGCAATATAAGCATAGCCTTTTCTGCTTTTGCTAGAATTGTAATGCAAAATTTTTCTTAAATTTTGTTGCCATTTTGTCCCAGTGTTGCATTAAAGTCACAGTTACTGTAGATTTTAGTTATATAGTACCCTGTTAATACTGTATAAGTTCTTTGAAATGTTTTGCATGCTGTGGGCCTCTTGCCCACTAGGAGCAGTCCTGAGGCCTTCCCCTTCTTTTTTTCTTTAGACACCTTTGAGAAGTGACTGTAATAACTTTGAACAGAACATCAGCAACTGCTGATGTGGCAGCATAGTGAAGCATTCCTTCCTGTTTCTGACAGCAACATGCTTTCATTGTTTAAAGGTCAAAGCAATTGAAATGCGAAAACAGGCTTAAGACTGATGTGTGCTGCATCTAAGCACTTGAAATTTTTGTAACCACCTTGCATATATATAACACGTCTCTATTTTGTTGGATACAAATATTGCATCATACTGATCATTTCAGAGGCTGGCTTAGTATGTTGGAGCATGTTTAAAATTAAGACTTTAAATGGAAAGAAATGTGTTAAATTTAGCTCTCTTTGAGATAAGTGAATTTTATCTGTGGGGGAAGTACAGAGATTGGGTTTGGGGGAAGGAGGCAGATGGAATGTATTGTGAAGCTGGCCATTGTGACAGGGAAAGAGCAAGGCAGGGAAGTTTCAAATATAGCAACATTAATGAATTTATAGCTTGTGGAGAAGACTATTTAAGGTACTAGACAAAGAAAGTGTTACAAGACTGTGTTTGTCCTTAGTTCAAGCTTGATGATCACAGAAACATGTCCTCAGGCCTTTTCCTTCTCGGAACTTGTGAACCCAGGCAGGATTGTAATTAATGGATACCAGAGAGTTGGAGGGGAAATAGTGAGCACTCATTTGAAGTGTTAGCACAACTGGAGGAGAGAAAATACACTGGATGAGAAGGAAGAGAACAAGGAAGAACCCCATGTTTCATGATCTTAACATCCCATACTGATAGATTTCTAAACATTTGGCATCATTCATGTTCACTGTCAAAGCCAAGGTAAACAGAGCACCAAGATTTCATTGGTGTTTCAGAATTCACCAACCTTTGGATTGGTGTTTTGCCCAGAGAGTTCTAGTTTAATCCACTTTGGGATAGGATCTTTGAAGATGCAATAGCAGCCTGTGCAGCCACCTAGTGTCTGGCAGGGGGTGTCTATTTACACAACAAAGGCAATAGATTGGACTTAATGTTCACTTAATGACCTAATCGTATAACAAGGGGGATTGGAGAATGTATCCCTGTCAAGTGGCACACACCTGTATATTGTAAGTTGCCTTGAGTGCCCTTAGCAGGGTAGAAAGGCAGGGTATAAATTCTATAAAATAAATATATTTCTGTTATTTGTTCCTTTGCTACATGCTAGACTCCTTGATTAAGTTCATCAAATTCTTCTTGATGATGGCTTGAGATTTCTAAAAAAAAGTTTATTGTGGGAGACATCAATATACATGCCAAGGAATTGTTTTAGACTCGGGCTCTGCATTACCAAAAAACAAAACAACAAAACTTCTGTAATTGGCATGCTCACTAGAAAATCAAATCTTTGCTTTGCAAGTCAGTGGCCAAATATGGCTTCTGTCCCAACATTTCTGTTTTTGGAAAGGTTATAGAAGAGGCCAATGAATTTTAGCTCCAGACACACCTAGACACATTAGATTTCCTAGATCTCTGCTAGTCTAGCTTTGACCCAGACATGGAACTGAGATTGTATTTGTGGCTCTTTAATCTCTTATTTCTTAACTTGGTTATGGAGGAAGTTATATGTTATTGAATTCCAAACCATCCATCTGCTTAGAACAGCCATGTCATGAACAATTTGGATAGTACATAAAGGTTCATTGCTCTGTCTACAACTTGAACCACCTGCTGCTGCTTTTTTGTGCAGTTACATGTATGTGGGGTTTTGTTCATGTGCAGAGATGGCCTTAGAAACTTCAAATTTTGCTTCAAATGGGGAAACCCCATGCATAGCC
The DNA here is from genome assembly GCF_035046505.1 of Tiliqua scincoides. NCBI lineage: Eukaryota > Metazoa > Chordata > Lepidosauria > Squamata > Scincidae > Tiliqua > Tiliqua scincoides. The sequence continues at coordinate 73,819,132 of NC_089822.1, forward strand.
ATGTGCCTTTAGGAAAGGTAGAACATTCTATTCCTCAGTTTCTTTTTGACTGCTGCTTCTGCAGCTGTAAAAGAATCTATTTTCACTTATCTTTTTCTTCTTCACTATTGTAAAATGAAGACATTTTTGCCTGTATTTTTAGCTTTGTTTTATCTCTTTTGAGTTGGTACTTGTTAGCTCTTTTTAAAAAGAACTATCTTTGCTTTGGACAAAAAAATTTTTTTCCTCTCCCCTAACCAGTAGGCAAGACTGTGTTGGGGGACCCACATTATGAACCTCTTTGCCTATTATTATGAGGGATCAGAAAGAGCTGTTAGCATTGCCTAGAGCCTATGCTATGGGGAAGTCATCGCTCAGCTCCTCCACAGTTAGGTTCATCACTTACAGTCTTTATCTGTTTTTTTAACCTGGTACTGTTGCTAACTTCCTTGAAGCAAATAGCCAAGATTCCACTAAGATAAGGAAGAGGGAAATTTGTTTTTACCTCAGCATTCATTATTCAGGAGTTGAGATGTGGTCAACTGAGATATAGGAATAAGTCTTCTGAACTGAAGCTGTCTAAAAAGGTTCAATCCTGAGAGAGATTGTAGCATCCAGTTAGTATGAAACTGAGGCCTGGATTTAAACCTTCAGACCTGAAGCTGCCTAAATGTGTTTTGTCCTATTAAAGATTCTGGCTTTCACATTCATGTGATAAGCATAAAACTGAGGCCTGGACTTAAGACATCTGTGTTGAAGCTGACTGAACAGACTTCTGAAAGAGTATTTAGCTTCATAAGGGCAGTATGATCCTTGATAGGAGCATAAGCATTCTGTACTGGCTTGCTTAAAGGAGGGATCTATCTTAGAAGAGATTTGGGTTCTCACACTTGTCTGACCTGTTAACCAGTTTTTATAATTCTCTGTCATGACTGTATTAATTATCTGCGTGAAAACCATCGCACCATCAAGGTGGCAACCAATGCTTACAAAAGTCTTCATTTTATAATTAGGACAAACTTCAGTCCTGAACTACAGGCTCTGTACTTAATCTTTTTTTTTGTAAGAACTGTTTCACATCTTGATTACTTTTGGCTTCAGTGCCACTTTTTTAGAACCTTTGTTTTATATGGGGCAGTCGTCTCATGAAAATAATCTCTGAGAAGCTAATTATTTTCCTAAGAAAATAGATTCATTCTTGACTGAGTAGAAGCAATTTGTGATTTTCCTGCAGAGTTTAGATTATAATGAATTATATACCTGTGGATTTGGAGATTGAATAGAAGAGATAGATATAAGAGGGATCTAATATTAAGTTTAATCTCTATTGTATTAAATATTATAAAGTTAGATATTATGTATGTTTGTAAGACTGTAGTAGAGATAAGTGGAAGTCTTAAAATTTTGTGTTAGCTGTTGTCTTGAGTTTAACATGGTAATTAAAATAATAAATAAGTTTTTAAAAGCTGTTTATTTCTTGTTCAAGAAGTGCAAAAGAGTCTGTAATCACACATTGCTGTTACTACATTCTGTATAATGACAAGGTTTGTTTCCTGTTGCATGGAAAATGTGGCTCTTTTATGTTAGGGCTGAGTAACAGTATAGATAATTCTCATGTCATGACACTCCCTTGAAATTGCCTCATAGCTAGGGAAGAACAGAAGTGGAACTGCACTCTTGGTGTCCACATCCATTCTGTATCCAAGATTCCTAGCAAAGTCCCATAACCATCAATTAGCGTTTCATGTGTAATGTAGTATATAATCTCTCTTTAGGTCATAATATATACAGGCCCAAACTTGTTACACATTGATTTTTTTATACACGGATTTGACTGAACACGAATGGCCTCTGCAAATGAGAAGGAATATGCAGATCCCTGGAGAAGGGGAAAAACACATCCTTTTAAAATCACAGTTTAAAAAAACTGCTGCTGTTGTAGAGAGACAGTCATGCAAGTGATCATTCCATTCTTCAGCTGAGCCAGACAAATGGAAGGAGGTACTTTGCGTTTCTGATTGCTGACTGCCTCTCTGCAGCAGTAAGAAAAGCTGTTTTTAAATCACAGCTACAAAGGGATGCACTTTTTTATTTTTTTTTTAAACTGCTTTTATTTAACACATTTTATGTTTTCAGCAGGGAGTCCCAGAATCAAACCCCTGCAGATGCTGAGGCAAGATCTTATTCCATTAGGAACAATGGAGGGGCAAGAACCCTGGAAGTGGGTCTTTAAATCTATTTCTCCACTGTTTTTATCCACGGATTTTTTTAATCCACTAGGGGTTCCTAGTGGAACCTCCTAGAACAGAACCTCAGTGGATAACGAGGGATGATGTAGCTTTATTTCAAGAAGTAGCTGAGGGCACTTCAGGGAATGTTCTTCATATAGACAGTCATTGGTTTTCCATTTGGAATTACAGTCTTCCTTCATGTGGTAGTAGATAGCAAGTGTATTTGCAGCCCAGAATGTCTGTCCCCTTCCCTTTTTACCTTTGTTTCTCTTATGGCCTGATGAATGTCAAAAAGATGCCAATACTTGTGACTGTTTTGCTGCTCTGCTGCTTTTTAAATTATTATTGGATTCCCTAAGAATAAACTTGACTATTTTACCACCAGGAAAATAAGGGTGTCAGTGTGAACAATCTGTAAATAGCGCATGGACACATGTGATAATTTCATAGAGTAAACTAGCCATCTGGAATTACCCTTAGGGAGCCCTGTAACATTTATTACTTAAAATTTTGTTGAGTACTCTTTTTTTTTTAAAGAGGAAGCCCGCATGTGAAGGGAACGCCACACTTTAAAGAAGAGCAATGTGCCCCATCATTAATTCTAGAAAAGAAACAGGTGTTGGATTTGCAAGCTTCTATAACAAGGTATGGTGAATTCCCATTTATATATCTGCTATTGGTACCAGTCTTAGGCATGTAGCAGAATCTGTGGTGCCAGTAAATAAAGAAGTGATTGACACAGCATTTGATGGATGGGGAAAATGGGTTTGTGTGATGTTGTCAAGCAAAGGAGCTTACATGTCATGTCCATGGAATGTGTTTATCTTTTCATTTGGATGGAATATAGATTTTTAGAAGTTTTGTTTAGTATTTGATAAAAGTACCAATACTACATTCTGTATGCTACTGTAACAATGTCAGTGTCTACCTGGCCACTTGTTAACAGTATGGATGTTGATGTGACTGCTGTACTAACAGCAGAGTTGTTACCCATAACAACTGAGCTTGAGTTTCCCGGTAACTTTAAATGCTTGCTGATAATTATGTCTAGTCTGTGGGTAGCATCCAGAGTGCTACCCACATGAAAGCCAACTTTTCCACACCTTTGTTCCTCTTGAAGCCTTTGAGTCCTTTGAATAGCCACTGCTGAGGATCAGAGGACCTTTGGCAGCAACATTGGATAAGGTGTTGAAGTGTTGCAAGGAAGGGGGCATGTCCAGAGGGGCAGGACATCTGAGTTTTCCATTTAAAAACATATATAATTGTGCATAAATCGTGCATCCCCAAGCATATAGAAACAATAGCCTTATTTTTAGATGGTCCGAATTTGCTTTCAAACTGATAGGTAGTTGATAATCAGATAACAATAGACATACTGAGAGTGGCATGTAAACTCCAACTTCAGTGTCTGGAACCGTGAGATCCAAGCATCATAATTCTCTTTGACTCTTGTGTGTTTCTGAAAGCACACTTTAGAAACATACTCTTTAGAATGCAGTGCACTATCTCTCAAATAATTTTTAAATTCCCTGAAACACTGTAACAGTTGTGCACATGCATGCACACTGTAGTGAATGTATTATTTCTGTTTCATCAATTGTATGTATTAGACATGGATAGTCTCAGTTATATATTATATTATATTACACATTAGTATACACATCTCGTTTTTAGTGGCTCCATTAATCTGGAATTTCCTGCAGTATTATGATGCATAGAATTGGGTTTTTTAATTGTATCTCATAAATATTGAAGTACCTAAAAGTAGAATACTGCAATTGTCAGCAGTGTAAATTTCATATATTATGGAATCATTTGAATTTGTTATTTTTATGCTTTTCCTCATACATTTATCACTTTGTTGCATTTGTTCACGTCTTTCATCTGTGAAGAAATAATTCTTTGGCAGCCTAATTCTAACTAAATCCTTCCCCCTGCTGCCAATGCAGCTGTGTCACCAGAACATGCAGTGCATCCTGTGGAGGATGAGCAGTCCTGGAGGTCTCCTCTGGAGACCTTTACCATTTGTTTCTTTGCCCCAGGGGTAAACCTCTGCTGCCCAAATGGGTCTAATCAGACTGCACTTGCAATTTTGTTGGCACAAGTCCAAGTGGACCTGGGAACGTGGATCTAGGCCAAGAAGAGAGAGAGGATATTGGCTGTGCTGTCACTGCCTATGGCTTTGCTCCCTTGTTTCCTGAACTATGCCTCGTATTGCTGAAATGCTTGCTTTTATTTTAAAATTTATTAGTGTAAAACATCAGTAATTTGCCATTCTGGGTAAAATCACTCTTTTCGAAGCATTATGCTAATTATGTAAATGAAAAATATTCCAAACTCTAACAACTATGTAATTGTCCATGGTATGTATTCACCCTTTTCTTTGTTTGGTCTTCGTATTGACTAACATACCTTTCTTGTAGTTTACAGTCCATGCCAGAGGATCTACTTGTTGCTACTGTTGATGGTCTGCTCCATCTTATTCATTGGAATGGCATGACAAATGGAAGAAAAGCCGTAAACCTCTGTACAGTACCATTTTCTCTGGACCTACATTCTTCTAGAGGTGTTTATTTCTTTCCTATTTGTTCCAAAAGGGGAAACATACTACAGTGGGCCCTCGGTATCTTCAGGGGATCCATTCCAGGGCCCTCATGGATACCAAATTCTGTGGATAATGAAATATGCAGGAGGGTGTGTGTGTGACACCAAAATTACTTACCTGGGGGCCACTCCCAGCCCCCAGAGGTCACATGTGGACTCGCAGCCTCCTCAGATGCCTTCTGGACACGACTGGAAGGCACTATTGGTTTATCCAGTACACTTCCAGTCACATCCAGGAGGTCCTCTGAAGCCTTCCAACCATTGGCTCGGCATCTGCAGATATTCAGATCCTCAAATGCCAAGCCCATGGTTAAGGAAGCCTCACTGTATATGCTAAAAGGGGATTATTTATTTTATTTTACTTAGTATTTATTGGATTTGTAATCCACCTTTCTCCCGAAGGGTACCCAAGTGGGCTAACACTTAAAATTCATAGAATACATAAAATTATGTCTCAGCTTTTCCTATTAGCGATCATTTCCTATTCTATAGATGTGGACTGTATAGAATGTTATTCCATTATATTATTAACATACATTATATATATTCTGCTATTATGTAGAAAAATTATAAAGATTACAGTAGAAAAATGGCACTTTTAATAATTGGCCTTATTTTTCACCAGGTTCATTTTTGGGTTTTGAAGATGTGCACATCAGAGATATGGAATACTGTGCTACTCTTGATGGATTTGCTGTTGTGTTTAATGATGGCAGAGTTGGTTTTATTACACCAATGTCAAGTGGATTCACAGCAGAGGTATGCTTCTTTACTGCACCTAGCACTTCATTTGTCACTTAATTGCCTTTTCTAGACTGTAGTTGCATATCAGAAAATCAGAAAACTGATTTTTGTTAAGACCTTTACTGGAACAAAGAGAGACCTGCAGCCATTGTTATACATAGGCAGAAACAGCAAGACAGGAAAAGAAGCTGCTCAAGAGAAGTCCAGGCAACGTAAAAGAGGGCAACCCACAGGCCTTTAAACTAGGAACCAACTCCCCCTACTTCTTGCCAACATTAATACATTTGCTGACCATATGTACGCTGGGTGACTTTGCCCATGTACTGTCACTCTTCCAAAAGTGAGCCACCTTGAGGGTCTCTTATTGTCTCTTAAATAAGATAATGATCAGTGAGTAGTCAAGTCCAGACCTATTTTACTATTTTTACATTTCTGTTAGAAATGAATATATAAAGGAGCCCTAAATAACAGTAATTCCTGGCATGCTGTGTGTTTTGACAAATATCGTACATGTGTATATGCAACAGGAACAGGCAACAGGATGCAAGTATCTCATTGTCTTGTGTGCTCCTTGAGGCATCTGGTGGGCCATTGTGGGATATAGGGAGCTGGACTAGATGGGCCTTTGGCCTGATTCAGCAGGGCTGTTCTTATGTAATACATACAAAACCAATGAGCTATTGATAGAAGGGGTTGTATCCAAATAAAGTTTGCAATGTTTATACACCCCTGAAATCTATGAAATGCGTTATTTGTGACTAGCTTAAGTTCCATTGTGTCAGTGGCACTTACTCCCAGGAAAGTGTATATAGGATTGCAACCTTAGTCATGATTAACTTTCTTTGGCTAGCACCTTCACTTTAACAACTTAACAAAATTGGCTTTAACAACTTCAGTGTCATATGGAATTCACTTTTGGAGGAGGGGAAAAGCAAACTTTGAAAGAATCTTTTATGTTGTGTTTGCAGTGCATGGAACATTCAGTGTCACTGCACTCAAAAGGGACTGTGTGGTATGGATACTTTCAAGATGTAGTAGGTTTGAGAATCAAGATTGTACAACTTGATTTTTTATAAAATCCTTTAATGTATTTTGCAGCAGCTCCATGGCATTTGGGCACAAGATGTTTTGGATGGAACCTGTGTAGCTGTAAACAACAAATACAGATTAATGGCATTTGGATGTGCAAAGTAAGTTGTATGTCTCAACAGAGTCTGAAGGAAATGAAATTGATGTATTCCTTTTAATATATCTGTTTTTAAACAAAGCTGTACTTTAAGTTTCTGACTCCCTGATTGGGAGGCCTTTTATAAGAGAATTTTACCTGTACTTTGAAGAAAAATACAGAACATGCCCTGACTTGAGGGTAATGTTTCTTGGAACCCAGTTATTAATGAAGCAAAGCATTTTGCAAATCACATGTCAGACTAGGAGAGATTTGAACTGGCAGGTGTTTCATTACTGCTGATACTCTGACCACCATAACGAAGTACACTCTTAAATTTTTTGCATGCTTAAACTGTCTAAACACGTGAAGTTCCAGTAATCTGGAATGTTTGTTAGACAGATCTTTGCTCCCAGTTGGTCACCTTACTTTGAGTAACTTGAAACTCTTCTTATTCTACTTTTAGATAATATTTCAGAGCAATGTACCAATTTCTCCTGCGGTATATATGTGTGAAAATGCCGTTGTTCCTGGGATGGATGTGGCAGGTTATGTTAATTAGTAGTCTGGCTTCCTTCTCTTTGCTCTGTGCATCACCCTACTCCAAACTGAAGGAGTAGGTTTGGAGGAGTGAAGGAGAACTTCTGTGACAAACATTGTTTCAGGGTTGAAAGGCACTGCACATTTCAAACAGATGACTCCTTAATTTGGTGACTAGAGTACTGCATAGATTTCATGTTAGTGATAAGGAATCATAATTCTAAGATGTCTGTACTACTAGGTTGACATATATCATCACCAGCACATGTTATGACAGTGGAAATTTTATAGTGATGGGTATTTGAAACAGACATGTTAAATTGAGCTCTGTTTATCAAGTTGAGATACTTGCAGCCCAATCCTATGCATGTTTATTCAGAAGTAAGTCACATTGTAGTCAATGGGGCTTATCCCCGGAAAGTGTGCATAGAATTACAACCTTAAATACTCAGTGTATGTGATCAGTTTTTGACTGTAATGCATGGAAGACACTAAAGGCATTGTTAAAAATGTGAACAGATCTTATTCTAGTTTTCTGTGTGTGTGTGTGTGTGTGTGTGTGTGTGTGTGTGTGTGTGTGTGTGTGTGTGTGTGTGTGTGTATGGACACACATGTGTGCTTTCTCCTTTAAGATAACTCCTGCAAAGTTGATCTTGGGACTGTGCAAGGATGTGAATGTAGGTAAATCTCTAGAACTGAAGTAGGCAAAGGCCCATTTCTTTTTCAAAGAGATGTGTGCAATCTAGTTGTTCTTGTGTCTGTAAATGAGCAAGTATTACTGTAAGCTACAGTACTGGTATGTGTCACCAATGGGAACCCATATGATGACGCTTCTAACCTAGGCAGAAATCCAGGATCAGTTTGGCTTTCTAGCATGTCTTCCTCTCTTTCACACAGCTCCCCCCCCCCCGAATCCTACATATAGTTCTAGGGTTGAATGAATCCTCTGGGAAAGGAAACTGGTGGTTGTTTTGTCCTTCCCTTGGAACAGACCTCTTGCTTGTTGGTTATGTTCTGTGTCTCATGAAAATGTCTTGCAGGAGTTTAATATTACTGCAGGGTTGGATGAGATCTATTGATTGATATGCTCTGTTGAACTTAATCTACAACTATTGAGGATCCCCAAAAGAAATATTGGAGCATATCCCTGTGCACAACCTTTATGGATCTTTCATTGGCCTTCAGCCTGATTAATGGAGATAAATTGTGGTTGCCAATTTATTTGACAGATATAATAAATGATATATATTTTATCTAGGAGATGTAATATATTGGAAATTACTGTTAAATGGTCAAAGCAGATGTACTTGCAATTCAGTTTTCTCTCATTTTTAGCTTTCTGACTGAATGAATGTCAAGATAAGTTGGGGCGGAGCTCTTTGTAGAGTCTACTTGCTGGGTGTTCATCACCCTCCTTGTGCTTCTGGGAAGGTCTGAGAGAAGGCCATGTACTGCCCTACCTGGGTGCTGCCTCCATGAGGTGGATGAATTCCCAGCAATGTAGATGCCAAGCAGCGCCCTAGTTGGGGGTGGGAGAATCAGAGATATGGGTGATGAATGGATTCCCACCTGTGAATGCCTTGGTGACCTGCTTCAGATTTGGGTATTTTCAATTATTTTCAATTGTGTCTGAGCTAGGTGCTTCACAACCCACCTGAAATTGATTTGTTTGGGACCTAGTGGGTCCCAACCCACAGTTCAAGAAACGCTGCATTGTAGCCAAACTTCTAAACTCACTTCGAGAACTCTTCTTATAGTTGGGTCTCAAAATGAGTTTAGTAATATACTTGGGTGTGCTCTAGTTCAGTTTATGTAATTGCATGTAACATTTTCAGCTGAAGTTCTGAACCCAGCATGACCACCTGATCCTATACATTTTATTTGTAAGCTAGGTCCAGTTGAATTTAGTGAGTATAAGGCCCAAGTAAGTATATGTAGGTTTGCAACTTTTGTTTGTTGTCTGATGTAATGCTGCATTGTCAGCAGCATGGTTTGATTTTTAAAATGTTAACCTAACTTTATGTGAAAAGCACATGTATAAACGTTGATAAACTGATTTTTTTCCCCAGTGGTTCAGTGCAAGTTTATACAATAGATAATACCACAGGGGCCATGCAGCTGTCTCATAAACTGGAACTAACACCCAAACAATATCCTGGTGAGTTAAACCATATTCAATTATTTCAAAGTTTTGCTTTTCTTTTTGTACGTAACTCATTTTCACTTAGTATAACAAGTAAGTGATTTGATAAATTATGGCAATAAACACCATCTGGAAGACTGTGACACAGTACCAGTAATCTAACTAGGTACAAATTTCATAATGTGTCTCCCATGCACTGGTTTGTGCAAGGGGAAAATTTGATGAAGTACTTGGAGCTAGTTTTCGGAATCATGGCCACAGTATTCTAGGATGAATTTACTGATTTTTTTTAACTGTATAAGGCTACAATCCTAACCACACATTCCTGAGACTAAGCACCATTGAACAAAATAGGGCTTACTTTTCAGTAGATCTAGTTAGATTGTGCCCTAAGAATTGTAGCCACAAAAAGTGGATCTGGTTTAGTCGTGCTTGGAACTTTCACTGTTTAGAAGCCACGGGGAGCCCTGCAAGTGCTCCGCAGGGCTCCCCACACCCCTTGGACCCTGGGAGCACATATGGTTTGTTAAAAAATAACCCCCCCCCCACAGGGGCGAGGTCCTGGGGATTGTTTTGCTGCTTTCCCCTGCCCCCCGCCCCTTAAAGGGAATGGGGCATCATTACACAAGCTGGTGGGTCGCGACCCTTCTGCCATGGGCAGATCCCAGAGCGTCCCTGGGGCAAGGCCTCAAATAGTAGCAGGGGGAGGGGGTTTGTGTTACCCTGGTCATCCTCCCTGTTGTGGCTGTAGCTCTGGTCTTGGGCAAGGGTAGACAGAACCATCACCTCCTGCCACTCTCCAGCTAGCCAGCTCATCACTGTCCTTCTCCCTCTTTATAGGGCCAGCTGCGACTTCCCTGTCTCTGCCTGTTCCTTCCTGGTGAGGCTTAAAGGGAAATCCCCTGGCCCCTCCTGGCTTTATGGCCAGCAGCCTCTTTCCTCCTTCCCCATACCTCTCAGTTTGCCCCTCAGGTGAGGGGTTGTCTGGTGCCTCTTGCGCCTCCGTCCAAGCCCCTGCCACGGTTGCTCTGCTCTCCCCCTCTACCTGGGGTTGCCCCCCTTTTGTCCCTGTTGTGATCTTGCAGAGCTGCGTTTGACGGCGGCAGTCCTCTGCCAGTTTGGGGGCTCTCTTTTGTTCCAGCTGACCAACTTGCCCTTCCAGGGACACCCCTTCGAGGTAGGTCAGGAGCCTGGTTGGTTTGGGGGATCCTGACAACTTGCATGTTTGAATGAACCATTAGTTTAATTATATTAAATCAAAGTAGATGTAAATGAAAACTTGGAACACAAACATTGTGAAAATTAAAGTGGTATTAGAATAACTAAAAGGGTTATTCTTTAAAAGAGAAATTATATAAAATATATAGATGGTATTTAATTCTAGAGAAAATAGTAAAAGTGTACTTGAGGTCATCAAACAAAAGTTGGATAAGTAAAGAATTGAGGGAATTTTTTATTATATGTGGTGGATACATTATCTTCTGTTCTTAGGTTACTGTAGGCTACAAAAAGCAAAACAAATAAATAAAAACAACCCAATTCTAGAAAAGCGCAGTCGCTGTTCACTATGCTGTAGTTCCATCCAGCAACTCAACTGAACAAAACCTTTAGGCACAGATATTTGTTAGGTAGCATCTCTGAACAAATACCATACAGAAAATAGAAACTAAAACAATACACATATATATGTGTGTGTGCACACATATACATTACACTATACATACATATATTATTAAAAAATCAGCCAGTTACTTTACAGACTTTGCTATGATGCAAGCTACTCAATGTTTGCTTGGGACTGATAGCTTAGCTCGTTTCAAGTTACTCAGGTTTAGGAGCTGTGCAACTGTAAGGGTGATATGTTCGACATCATCCACCAATAGGAATTGAATGGTAGCATTCTCAGAATGCCCTATTTTAGCACTGATCAAGGGGGAGAGAAATTGATGTCTTAGCGCTCGATATCTGGAACAGCACAACATAATGTGTATAGATGTTCTTACTTTGCCTAAATTGCAGTTATACAAACGTTTTTCCGGAGGCATTTCTGAATCTGCCAAGTAAGTCGTTAGAGGGTAGTTCCATCCATCCCTCTCCCTCTGTTTGAAGTTACTCATGTGAGAGAACACTAGTAGCTTATATCAAGGCAAGAGGAAGGCAGAATGTAGATGTGGAAGAGTTTAAAGATCTCCCATTCATGTTCACTACACAAACAGGCATGAATGTACATTGGGAGGCAGGAAATTATGTTAAACGTTTGATAATCTTTATTTGCAATTGATGCATTTGATTGTAACACTTGTATATTAATCATTCAGAACATAAATGGTATGCATCTTCATAATGGTTAAAAAAAGGAGGAAAGTTCATATTCTCTGATATACTTATGTAGTTGATGATTTCTGTTTTTAAATAGATATTTGGAACAAGACAGGAGCTGTTAAACTAATCAGATGGTCTCCTGATAGTTGTGTTGTTATGGTGACCTGGGAATGTGGAGGCCTCTCCTTATGGAGTGTGTTTGGTGCCCAGCTGATCTGTACTCTAGGAGGAGACTTTGCGTGAGTATATTTGAATCAGTATAATTGAGAAAGTTTAATACACTGGTTGGTAATTTCTTAGTTAGCATTTTGCTTAACACATGTATTGCTGTCATTTTCATAAGACCTCCATAATCACACTAGTTTTGTTTTTGCCAGCCCTCTATATCAGCCATAATTTAGCAGATTTTTTTGAGGAGGCTGTTAAAGCTCATTGCAGTTTGTTAGAAACAAGTTTGCCCTACTGGAAACACCTTAGAAATTAATGAAATGCTCCTCTCTTTGAGAGGTTCGCCCCTAATTCTCTTTGGATGCTACAAACTCCTTTTAGGCTTGCCCTTACGGTGATCGGTTTTAGGAACGCTTGGTTTTGCCGTTCTTTTTATCCTACTTTAAAATCTTGATCAAAATGCTTCTAGTTATTCAGGATCACGATTAGAAGGGAATATTTGTGTGTCTGATTTTAATATCCTGAAAGTAGACTAAGATATTGTCACTAGCATGTCTTTTGTATAGAAACACTTTAAAAAACACATTTTATTAATGTCCAGCTATTATTTAATCAATTTTTGTCTCACCTTTCCTCCTACCTAAGGGGTACCCAAGATTTGAATCTATTCTGTTTTTGTTTTTAGTTATCGTTCTGATGGTACAAAAAAAGACCCTCTAAAGATTAGCTCTATGGTAAGTACTATTGAGCATAACAATTTAAAAAAAAATGTTTAAAGCCCTGGAGAGATCTATTTTAAATATAACTTCTATTCTAGAGAAGTTTGAATTCCCCTCCCCCATTGTATAAGTAATGTGACTCTTTTTGTTTTAATGATATAATCCAAGAATGTTCAGAGTCCTTTTTACCTAATTTAAACAGAAAAATATATTCATATTAATTGAGATTTGCAAAAAATTAATTTTGTGTTAGGGCAAGTTTTAGGCTTCAGTCCTTTACACACTTACCTGGGAATACCATTGAACACAGTAGACCTTATTTCTGAGCAAACATTTATAGGATTGTGCTGTTAGAAAATGGCCTGTTCAGCACCCTTGCAAGGGTATTTCCTCTAGCAAAAGGAGGAAATGATGATAAAGCCTGACATTTGGAGAGGGGACATTGGCAAGACACTGAGGCACTTATTCTTGGGCAAGTGCCACTGATTCAGTTGAGACGGCAAACTTGGGTGCTTTCGGGGAAGCTGAAAGGTGGGATACAAATAGCTTGTGTGCATGGGCACTGTTAGTGTGCATTGGCAACCAGAGACTAGCTTGTGCACATGACCTTGAGGTCACCTGAGTGGCCAGAAGAAGGTAATGCTAAGCAGCATTAAGGATTTGAAGATACGGAAGAACGGCCAGGGAGGGAAAGCAAAAGAGAAGGCTGTGGGAGAGGTGGATAATGGAAGAGGAAGGCAGTAGTTATACACTACTTTGATATTCTTATTATGGGGTCTCTGGATTATTGAATGGTAGTTACCTACAAAATGTTTTCTCCCCTGCAATATTTTCTAGTAGTTTTAAATAAAAAAACAGTTTGACTTTTCTTTTCAGAGTTGGGGATCAGAAGGCTATCATCTGTGGGTGATTGATGCAAATAGTTCTAGGAATTCAATGACAGAGGGAGAGTGCAAAACTGAAGCCCAGCAGTTTGGCATCTTGCAGTTTCAGTTCATCAAGAGTGCACTCACAGTTAACCCATGCATGGTAAGTGTTCTTAAATCTTTTAATTTTTAAAATTAATGTATTATATAGTTCTAGGTCACCTAACTATTTTGTTGGATCTGTTTGTCACAGCACAAAGTATTTCTTGTTTAAAAAAACAACAAAGCACTCAACAGGTTACCCAAGTCATACTGCTATGCAAGATGGTTGACTTCAATAACGAAGCAAAGTCTTTCAGAAATCAAGATGGCCACTTTAAACTGAAACAACATCCTCTGTTTATTTTGGTTTGTGTCACTATAACTGAGACATGAATTTTGGTTTCTGTTTGTTAACCTGAAGTATTTGTTTTTGTAGAGCAACCAGGAGCAGGTCCTCCTTCAAGGAGAAGATCGCTTGTATTTGAACAGTGGTGATGCAGTACAAGCTCAGAGTCCTAGAAGTTCTGAACATAAGGCCCTCCGAGAAAGAGGCCAGTTTTCAGATGGGAGCTTAGATTCTCAGGGTTTAAGCACTTTATTAGGGCACAGACATTGGCATGTTGTACAGGTAACTTGCTACCTTCCCTCTTTACTGATTCCGTGAGATAATCTTTCCTTTATGTTTTTGATACCTCTGTTTACAATATGCATGTCAGAAACCTTTGAAAAGAGGATTAGCTGAGAGCTAATGATTTATCCAAAGCCACTTAGGGTGCAATCCTAACCCCTTATGGCAGTGCTTTCCAGCACAGGCATAGCAGTGCCAATGGGATATGTGCTGCATCCTGCAGTTGGGTGTCACTCACAGAGGCCTCCTCCAATTAAGGAAATATTTGTTCCCTTACCCCAGAGCTGCATTGCCGTTATGTCAGTGCTGGAAAGCACTGACATAAAGGGTTAGGATTGCACCCTTAGTGAGCTAATAACTGGCTAAGCAGGAATTTGAGCCAAGGTATTTCTCTCTTTCTCTCTCTTTCACTCTTTCACTCACTCAGAGAGAAACTATCATTTACACCTTCAGAAATTGGAAATGTTTCTTATAGTAGGTTAAAAAAGTCCACATTTGCCCTCACCCCAGGTTTGAATAGTGTGTTCATGTAATTGTTTCTAATGCTTTGAAGTAGTCATACAAAGTTTGTGTTGATCCATATTGTGGATGTCTCCAAAGTAAATGGGAAAGAAAAGATTGTATTTGAATCTGTGGGGTTGTTCAAGATAAAGATAAACATATTGTAAAACACAACCTGCAATGAATTGCCAAGATTTTAAATATGTTTATCAAATGAAAAATGTTTCAGCGTGATTATCAGTGATATCTTTTTTTGTGGTTTGTTTTAGATTCACAGTACCTATCTAGAGATAAATTGGCCTATAAGGGTGAGTTATGTTAAATCTTCATATTTTATACCTTTTTGATAGCATTTATATGTAAATTATTTTTCTATAACTTGTATAGAAAACAGTAGGATAGTCATTCCATTAGATGTCGTTGTAAAACTTAAGTATTTAAAAACTTTATTTTGTTTTGTATTAAACATGGCAGGTATCTCCTGACACTTTTGTCGCTGTTCCTTTTTCTTTCTTCCCTTGAACAGTTTTCTGCTATTGATAAGATGGGGCAGAATGTAGCTGTAGTTGGCAAGTTTGGTTTTGCACATTACTCTTTGCTTTCTAAAAAATGGAAGCTATTTGGAAATATTACCCAGGTGAGTGGCAGTTTTATAATCAGAAGAAGAAAAAACTTATAATTGTTTGAAAAATACCTTTTTCCAATTCAGGCCGCAATCCTAACCAACTCTCCAGCACTGACATAAGGACAATGCAACTCTGAGGTAAGGGAACAAGCTTTGCCTTACCTTGAGGAGGCCTCCGTGACTGCTCCCCAATTGCAGGATGCAGCTCACGCCCCACTGGCGCAGCTATGACAGTGCTGGAAAGTTGCTTAGGATTGTGCCCTCATATAATGAAAATTATGTTCTAGTTGTATGCTGCTGCTTGTCCATTGTATTGATTAGATTTCTTTAAATACAGGTTATTCAATTATCACAATTATGGAGGAGAAAGTTGTTTGTAGTTATATCTTCTGCCTTATCCCCAGGTTTCTAGAGAGTTGCATTTAGAATTTTCCAAGCAGAAAGCAGTTGGCTGTTCTGATACTGTGTTTGCTGAAGAGGAGGGCAACTACAGATGGGACATACTGGTGCTGCTTTCCTCTCACTGATAGACTTGAAAGTGGGCACAGGTTCCAAGCAACTTTGGGGGCCTTTAGATTGCCTGTGCCCTTAGTCTTTCTGTAGCCTTGACAGTTCAACATAAGTTCTCTTTGGGAGAGAAAAGCAGAGGTGACTAGGGAAAAAGCCCTAAGGTACTTACCACTCAATGTAACTAAACTTTCTTAGCGCAGCAGATGCAGCCACTGTCACCATCATCTTTGGAATAAGGGAAATGGCCTTTAGACATTTCACTAGTTGCCCATTTTGTCTTGTTATATAATATGTTGCATGTGAATATCTGCAATTAGGAAAGGATAAACATTGTTTATCTTTTGATGACCAAGTTGGACATGAATTTAACCATAGCATTGTTTCTGGCATGCTTGCTTTTTATTTAAATAGCACGTTCTGAGTAGGGAACAATCCAAATTTGGGACTCTGTGGTGGCCTGGACAGAACTTGTAAGTTCTACTCTCTGCTATAGTCCTGATCTTCATTGCACACCACAGGTGTGTCATTTGTCCTGGTGAGAAAAGCACTCATTGGCTCTAATGCAAGCTTTTACCTCAGAATAAATAATGTGGCCTTGTGGGGCGGTGTATGAATCCAGAGTATGGCAAGACATAGAATTAAAAGGCTGTGCAGCTCTTCCTCATGCTATTTACAGAAAGAAAGAGGAGGAGCATACCAGAGACAATAACAAGTTGAGAGAAAATGATTAACAGCCCGATCCAGTTCCCAGAGTGCGGAACTGCAGCAGTGCCAAAAATGGCTGCCACTGCATCCACCATGCTCCAGGCAGCTGCCGCCGGCTGCTTGGGAGAAGAGAAGCTTTGTCTCCTTCCCCCAAGTATAGCGAGTAGCCCTGCAATGGAGCTAATCCCCACTGGAACACCACCTCCCCACCTCCCCCCACACTTTCACCTACCTCCCCACTGCTTGGTGTTCCATGCAACTGCTAAGTGGCAGAGCTCTGGTACTCGCCTAGTGCAGACTGGTTCTGGGCTACCAGCAGTGGAGCACCAGTGCTAGGACTCACAAACGTGCTTTATGGCACTTTTGCAACAGTGTGCTTTGGTGGTGAGCTGACGTGCCGAGCTCAGGATTGGACTCTAAGTCATTAAAAGAGGAATCCTATGCATGTTTACTCAGAAGTAAATCCCACAGAATACAGCAGAATTAAGTCCTAAATGATTGGTCTCCAAACAGGAGACCGCTGTGCATTGATAAAGCCATTCCCATCCAGAGGAGAACTTACCATTTCACTGCGCTGCTGTTTTTTACCCAATCTGAGCATAGGGACGTTCTGGACAGTTGCGTCTATTGCCCTTTGTCCCAGCAGGCTTCACATCAGGATTTCCAGGCAGACACAACTGCCCAGAGCGTCCCTATGCCCAGATTGGGTGAAAAAAAGAAGTGGCAGCATGGTAAGCACTGCTCACAGTGGGAAGGGCTTTCTCCAAATGCCAGATCCAGCCCATAGACTTTAGTTTGGCGTGCTCTGTCCAAGATAAATGTATATATGATTGCCATCTGAGTTAATCCTTGGATTCCCAACTTTATGGATACCACCAAATAATTTTACTAACTGCATTAAAAGTTTCCTACTATTGCTAACACTTAATAGTAATGGAACGGTGAATACAATTTACAAAGACAGTGAACAATTTAGTAATGTTTATGGCTAAACTGATTGTCGTGAAAGATGGATTAAAATATTGATTAATGTTTACCTTTCCTTAAAGGAACAAAATATGACTGTGACTGGTGGCTTAGCTTGGTGGAACGATTTCATTGTTCTTGCATGTTATAATCTAAGTGATCGTCAAGAAGAGGTAAGGCAGAGGTTTGTTGTCTTCATTTAATGCTGTTACAAGGGGGACAGGGAGATGAGATTCAGAAATATTTCCAATAGAAGACTTTTAAAAGCTAGAGTTGCTGATGAATTCTCCCAGGAAATATTGTTGTCAGTGGCTAGTGTGAAGTGAACTGTACATGCGACATGCTAGCAGCCACTTTCTGCTTATATGGTCTGTTTTAATAGTAACTGTTTCCCACGTCATTTATATTTGCATACCTGATCATGTAAGGAATGTGTTATGACTGGTCCCTACGCCTTTAGAATGTTGCATCTGGGTGAGTTTTAATTGTCGAAGCAATGGGCCACATATATTATGTTCAGGGAGTGTTAATGAATTTAATCAGGGACTGTGGATACCTCACAAAATAAGATGTGGACAATGTGCTTCCTACACCCACCCTGCTCTGAATACAGCGGGGCCTCTTTTTACAATCAAATCACTTTACAATGATGTCTCTGTAGTAAAACCAGGCTCACTTTACAATAAATTATTCACTTTACAATGTGCTCATGATTTCTTTGAACAGGACCTCAGGGGTGACAGATAAGGCAATCAGCAATGTGAATGCAAATGTTTGATAGCATCTCAGAAAGTAGCAGTGTTTTTAGCAAGGGCTGTATGTCTGGAGAGAAGAATAGAGGCTCTACTGACCAAACTCTAGCTTACAAATCTTATGTAACAAACCTTCTCTTGGGGGAAGGGCTTGAGTATTGGTAAACACTTCCTGGCCTCTTACTTGCTTGGATTTTGATGTCTAATTGTGGGAATCATTTTGGCTTAATTTGTGGGTCCCTTCTTTTTGTGTATATTTTCATATCTCATATCTGTATTTCAGGATACTGTCCGAGTTAGGAGAGTTCGTTATTTTCTAAGACATTTGAAAACAATGTCACCATTGTTTCTGTCTTGATGTTCTTGCAGCTAAGGATATATTTGCGAACAGCCAACCTGGACAATGCATTTGCCCATATCACCAAAGTGCAGGCAGAAACGTTATTACTCAGTGTTTTTCGGGACATTGTAATATTGTTCAGAGGAGACTGTTCTATTTGCCTTTACAGTATTGAAAGAAAGTCTGATGGGTGAGTATCATTTGAGTCCGTTATCCTATACCTACCCTTTACAACATCATTTTTTTACCATACACGTGCAACCTCAGTTCTTATCCTACAGTGTTTACAAGACTAAAAAAGCAAGAAAACAATTTCCGAAATAGCACTTGGACACTGTAGTAACAAATGTAGCAAACTTTCAAAGTATGGCAAGTATCTGTAGCCATTGTTGACATTGTTATGTCACTTTGCTCTATGCCAGGTTTAATCCCAATAAAAAAGAAAGATGGCAAATAAGTCCCTTTTATACTCTTAGCAGCACGAACATAATGTAATGTCTGAGCAAGGAATGAAGGTCACTTTGTTCTTCTGACCCCCCCCCCCCCAAAAGATAATCTGGGTATGTGGGTGGGGTGAACTTGAGGTCAAGTTTGCACTTCCAGCAAATGTCTGTTCTTCTTTATCTGTCTCATTTCATTTTGTTTCATTTTGTGAATTTCAGCTGAATCAAAGTATCATTGTAGAAGATTTAGTGAGTTTTAGGGTGGGGCCTGATTTCATCAAGTCCAGCATGATCTTAAATTGTTTTCTTTTTTTTGTTTTTCCATAAACGCATAAACAAACACATACAAAAACACACACATACATCACAACATTGAGGTTGCAGGATACCATATTCCAATTACTAATTCGTTCTACCAATAATTCCTTATATCTCTTAATATAATAAAAAAGAACAATTATAAAAAGGGGAAAAAAACAAAAAATACTTATTCATCTCTAAAAACCCTGTTTCATATTCTCTATACTTTAATTTCCATCATCATAATTATCTCTCCCCTTCTTTTCCCATCATTCTTTATATTCCTTCTTTCAATAAAATCTTAAACTTTTATTAGTTCAACTTATTCTAATACAAATTACTACTAAATACTTATCATAAATCTAATTATAAACAAATCTACCGAACCACTCATATATTACATATCCATTACTTTCTAAACTTTGCTTTCTACCTTCATATTTCCCATCTATAAATTCCAAAACAATATCAAACAAATTTAAATTTAATTCATCAAAATTAATTCATCAAAATTCATATAAATCTAATTCATCAAAATTAACCTGTAAAATACTAACATATATTTTCTCTTCTCTCCAATATTACACAACTACCAAGTCATGTCATTATCTTCATCACGTTGGCAACCTTCAGTCTCAGAAGGCTATGGTATCGCGCTCTGGATGGTGGTTCTGGCACAGCGTCTAGTGTGGCTGAAAAGGCTGATTCAGGAGTGTTTTTTTCTCTCTTCACTCATATATTACATAGCCATTATTTTCTAAACTTGACTTTCTGCCTTCATAACATTTCCACATCTATAAATTCCAAAACAATGTCAAACAAATTTAAATCTAATTCATCAAAATTAACCTATAAAATACTAACATATATTTTCTCTTCTCTCAAATCAAATATTACACAACTATCAAATCATGTCATTATCTTGAATATTCAAATCTTGCATATCTCTAAACTTTTTTCTTTTTTCCTTTTTTCTTTTCTTAATAAACTTCATAGCAACATCTCTCAACAATTGCTTCTTGAAAAACCATCCTCTTCTTACTCCTCCCAACAACTCCATGATACATTCTCTCCATCTTTTGACCAATTTCTTGATCAGTCCCTTCAAGATCTATTTTTTGTGGTATCTCTTTTCCATTCCAGTCCAATAATTTTTGAAATCTTATCTTCCAATTTACCGCATCAGTTAGTAACTCAAATTGTTGATCATATGCAGCAACTGTTACCCTGCACATGCCCGATCTTGTATGATCTTAGAAGCTAAGCAGGGTCAGACCTGGTTAGTACTTGGATGGGAGACTGCCTGGGAATACCGGGTGCTGTAGGCATATACCATAGTCTTTCGAGACTGAAGGTTTGCAGCTATTTTTGATCATTAGTTTTTTCTGGTGTTACTTCCAATTCACACAGCTTAGATGCTTGTTGGTTTAAAGTTTCCACATGAATTTGTATTTGTAGAGTTTGAATCACCTGATTTCTGCTCATCACAAGCAAATTCTCCAGCTGTCTCTGGATCAGGATCTGCCATTCATCTTCTGGGAGTTCCATCATTTCTCCTTGCAGTTTTCTTTTAGTCCACTAGATGTCAACTCTCTCTTACTATAAAGTTTCCTTTTGTTTTTTTTCTATGGAATTTGGAGAATTTTTGTCTCTTAATAGACACAACAAAGACTATTCACCAGTCCATATTTCATGAAATCCTGCCGTAATGAAGAATCCAAAATAGTCCAAAATCTAATAAAAGGAAATTATATCCAGTACAGAGTTACACATTTATAAATGTTTATCGATGAAATCATGCTCCATATAATACCAAGTGCTCAATTATCTTCTCTGCAGTAAAGTGAAGGATTCCTCCCCCTCTTTCTTCTTTATCTTCCAAAACCTTGAGCTACGTCAGTCCTTTATAGCTGGAATTTGAATAACATAAGCAGCACTTACTTAGTTCTTCCAAATATCTTCTTTGGATCAGATGGTATCTCCACAGGGGTTCAGCAGCTTGTCGCACGGATGGTTTCTGCATTGCCTCCCTTGCTGCCTTACCGCCAAAGTCCTGAAAAGAAAGCTCTCCAGCCGAGCTCTAAACTTTCCAGATACTTTTAACGCTGACAGGATAACAGTGCCTCTCCTAGCACTTGTTACCAGGTCTCTAGACCTGCAGTTTCAGGTGAAAAACAGGTAATCTTCAAGAGCTGATCCTGGAGACCGTCCTGTTTCGTTCGCTGCTTAAGTTGCTTAGGGGGAGGGGCTAAGCAACTTAAATTGTTTTCGATGGCACACTTGAGAATATAATTGCATATAAGATCAGGTACCAAACAGTTGTTGCTAATATGTTTACTACAGTGCAGCTATAGTGATTAGTCTGTATTTAGTAGCTCAGAAATTTGCCAGCCATTACTAATGTATATGAACTCCATTGTAGAATTCATGGAATAGAAAGTGGAGAGTTCAGCAAGTTGGGAAGCTTGACTGTCTTTTCTTGAGGGTTCACTTCAGCTCTGCAAACAATGGTTAATGATGCTGCTGGTAAAATGGCAGCCTGTGGTTGGAAGGGGGACCAAGCTTTGTCCTTCCTTATAAAACTTCAAAAGATTCTTAAGTCATTGCATTCAGCTGACATGTATAGATTGAGGTTACTGTGATGGCTGTCAAGGTGCTATCCAGGAGGATGCATGTAGGTCCATCAGTTACATAAAACTTATATGCAGCACGAAAGCACCAGTGTAGCAGTGCTGGTGAGTGGGGCTGGGCTTGGAGGAAACCAGCTGGCAGGAGGTGGGCTGCTTATACTTTGGTGCAGGGGTTATGACCTTGTCACCATATGGTTGTGTGGTGCCTTGTAAGAATATTCTGTACAGCTGTTGAAATGTCCCTTTTAAGCAACGTAAACTTCAGTGCACAAGTCTGTTTATAAAGTATGCTGAGTCCACAGTGTTCATTTTCTGGCTCTTCAGTGAAATAACTTGCCTTACACATTTAAAATATTTCTAACAAATATTTCAGTCAAGTCAGAAAACACAAGACAAGTCTTGTCAAGCCTTTCTGCCACTAAGTAGAAAAAATGCTACTGCTGGATCTGGGAGGAAGCCAGCATGACTTATGAGTAGAGTTAAGGAAACACAAAAAGTCAAATAGGCTTCCTTCCAAAAAAAGGAAATCTTGCCAAAATGAGAATACAAAGGAACACAGACACTAGAAAATGTAACTGACAATAAAGGTAGAAATAGTTTTGGCTCTAATAATTCACTTTACCAGGTAGAACTACGCCCAGCTCCATGACTGCGAGTGGCTGCTTCTTACCCATTTAAAGTCTGAGAATAGGTTAACAAAGGATTCAAAAAGAGAATATAAGGATTGCATGATCAAGGCAAATAAATAAAACAATAAAAACGTATTTAAATACTTCAAAGCAGAAAACCTGCCTTGCGGGGGCAGTTGGGTAGTTCAATAATGAGGGAATAAAATGCAAGGTTAAAGCGCTTATGTAAATGGGACAGAAGCTGAATGTTTTATTTGCATTTATCTTAACTTCACTTCAGAAGTTGTAGGATGCCTGTATTCAGATGCCTGTATCTGAATTGTTTTGCGGGGGGGGGGGGGGGAGGAGTCTGAAGAAATGAGTCAAATAGAAGTGACAGTGAGATTCTAGAGCACATTAACAAATCATTGGGTCCAGAAAACACTCACTCAAGAGTTGTTTAGGAATTCATATATTAAGACAGACATTTAAAACAACCTTCATGCCAGAAGGGCCAGCTAGGCAGGCGGAGATCAGGGGTCTCAATGCGTGGATGAGACGGTGGTGTAGGGAGGAGGGGTTTAGATTCGTTAGGCACTGGGGAACGTTTTGGGACAAGCGGGGCCTGTACAAGAGGGACGGGCTCCATTTGAACCAGAATGGAACCAGACTGCTGGCGCATAACATTAAAAAGGTGGCAGAGCAGCTTTTAAACTGATCCCTGGGGGAAGGCCGACAGGAGCCGAGGGGCATCCGGTTCGGGACTCCTCATCCCTATGGGATGAGGATGGGGAGGTTAGAGAACAACAAGACAAAGGCAGGGTAGGAGAAGAAATTGGGAAAGGTAGGGTGATGGGATGTGATAGACGGTTTGGCACAATGAGAGGATGCGGGGACAAAGGAGCGAATAAGCAGCCCATCCTGGGGCATTCCGTGTATAAATGCTTTTATGCGAATGCCCGAAGTCTACGAGCAAAGGTGGGAGAACTGGAATGTCTGGTGACAAGGGAAAATATTGACATAGTGGGCATAACGGAAACCTGGTGGAATGCGGAGAATCAGTGGGATACCGCAATCCTGGGCTATAAACTCTACAGGAGGGACAGGCAGGGGCGTGTTGGAGGTGGGGTGGCCCTTTATGTTAAGGAAGGGATAGAATCCAGCACAGTAGAGATTGAAGGTGGGTCCGACTCCACCGTAGAATCTCTGTGGGTTAAATTACCAGGCTTGTGCAGCAATGTAATACTGGGGACGTGCTATCGTCCTCCAGACCAGAAATCTGATGGGGACCTTGAAATGAGGAAACAGATCAGGGAGGTGACAAGGAGGGACAGGGTTGTAATCATGGGGGACTTCAATTATCCTCATATTGACTGGGTCAATTTGTGTTCTGGTCACGATAAGGAAACCGGATTTCTTGACGTGCTAAATGACTGTGGCTTAGATCAGCTAGTCAAGGAGCCCACCAGAGGACAGGTGACTCTGGATTTAATTTTGTGCGGTACGCAGGACCTGGTTAGAGATGTAAACGTTACTGAGCCATTGGGGAACAGTGATCATGCTGCGATCCGTTTTGACGTGCACGTTGGGGGAAGAATACCAGGCAAATCTCTAACAAAAACCCTTGACTTCCGACGGGCGGACTTCCCTCAAATGAGGAGGCTGGTTAGGAGGAGGTTGAAAGGGAGGGTAAAAAGAGTCCAGTCTCTCCAGAGTGCATGGAGGCTGCTTAAAACAACAGTAATAGAGGCCCAGCAGAGGTGTATACCGCAAAGAAAGAAGGGTTCCACTAAATCCAGGAGAGTGCCCGCATGGCTAACCAGCCAAGTTAGAGAGGCTGTGAAGGGCAAGGAAGCTTCCTTCCGTAAATGGAAGTCTTGCCCTAATGAAGAGAATAAAAAGGAACATAAACTGTGGCAAAAGAAATGTAAGAAGGTGATAGGGGAGGCCAAGCGAGACTATGAGGAACGCATGGCCAGCAACATTAGGGGGAATAATAAAAGCTTCTTCAAATATGTTAGAAGCAGGAAACCCGCCAGAGAAGCGGTTGGCCCTCTGGATGGTGAGGGAGGGAAAGGGGAGATAAAAGGAGACTTAGAGATGGCAGAGAAATTAAATGAGTTCTTTGCATCTGTCTTCACGGCAGAAGACCTCGGGCAGATACCGCTGCCCGAACGGCCCCTCCTGACCGAGGAGTTAAGTCAGATAGAGGTTAAAAGAGAAGATGTTTCAGACCTCATTGATAAATTAAAGATCAATAAGTCACCGGGCCCTGATGGCATACACCCAAGGGTTATTAAGGAATTGAAGAATGAAGTTGCAGATCTCTTGACTAAGGTATGCAACTTGTCCCTCAAAACAGCCACGGTACCAGAAGATTGGAGGATAGCAAATGTCACGCCTATTTTTAAAAAGGGAAAGAGGGGGGACCCGGGAAACTATAGGCCGGTCAGCCTAACATCCATACCGGGTAAGATGGTGGAATGCCTCATCAAAGATAGGATCTCAAAACACATAGACGAACAGGCCTTGCTGAGGGAGAGTCAGCATGGCTTCTGTAAGGGTAAGTCTTGCCTCACAAACCTTATAGAATTCTTTGAAAAGGTCAACAGGCATGTGGATGCGGGAGAACCCGTGGACATTATATATCTGGACTTTCAGAAGGCATTTGACACGGTCCCTCACCAAAGGCTACTGAAAAAACTCCACAGTCAGGGAATTAGAGGACAGGTCCTCTCGTGGATTGAGAACTGGTTGGAGGCCAGGAAGCAGAGAGTGGGTGTCAATGGGCAATTTTCACAATGGAGAGAGGTGAAAAGCGGTGTGCCCCAAGGATCTGTCCTGGGACCGGTGCTTTTCAACCTCTTCATAAATGACCTGGAGACAGGGTTGAGCAGTGAAGTGGCTAAGTTTGCAGACGACACCAAACTTTTCCGAGTGGTAAAGACCAGAAGTGATTGTGAGGAGCTCCAGAAGGATCTCTCCAGACTGGCAGAATGGGCAGCAAAATGGCAGATGCGCTTCAATGTCAGTAAGTGTAAAGTCATGCACATTGGGGCAAAAAATCAAAACTTTAGATATAGGCTGATGGGTTCTGAGCTGTCTGTGACAGATCAGGAGAGAGATCTTGGGGTGGTGGTGGACAGGTCGATGAAAGTGTCGACCCAATGTGCGGCGGCAGTGAAGAAGGCCAATTCTATGCTTGGGATCATTAGGAAGGGTATTGAGAACAAAACGGCTAATATTATAATGCCGTTGTACAAATCGATGGTAAGGCCACACCTGGAGTATTGTGTCCAGTTCTGGTCGCCGCATCTCAAAAAAGACATAGTGGAAATGGAGAAGGTGCAAAAGAGAGCGACTAAGCTGATTACGGGGCTGGGGCACCTTCCTTATGAGGAAAGGCTACGGCGTTTGGGCCTCTTCAGCCTAGAAAAGAGACGCTTGAGGGGGGACATGATTGAGACATACAAAATTATGCAGGGGATGGACAGAGTGGATAGGGAGATGCTCTTTACACTCTCACATAATACCAGAACCAGGGGACATCCACTAAAATTGAGTGTTGGGCGGGTTAGGACAGACAAAAGAAAATATTTCTTTACTCAGCGCGTGGTCAGTCTGTGGAACTCCTTGCCACAGGATGTGGTGCTGGCGTCTAGCCTAGACGCCTTTAAAAGGGGATTGGACGAGTTTCTGGAGGAAAAATCCATTATGGGGTACAAGCCATGATGTGTATGCGCAACCTCCTGATTTTAGGAATGGGTTAAGTCAGAATGCCAGATGTAGGGGAGAGCACCAGGACGAGGTCTCTTGTTATCTGGTGTGCTCCCTGGGGCATTTGGTGGGCCGCTGTGAGATACAGGAAGCTGGACTAGATGGGCCTATGGCCTGATCCAGTGGGGCTGTTCTTATGTTCTTATGTTCTTATGTTCAGAAGGTTGTTTTAAAGACTGGCAGAATGGGAAGCAAAATGGCAGATGCGCGTCAGTGTCAGTAAGTGTAAGGTCATGCACATTGGGGCAAAAAATAAAAACTTCACATATAGGCTGATGGGTTCTGAGTTGTCTGTGACAGATCAGAAGAGAGATCTTGTGGTGGTAGTGAACAGGTCGATGAAAGTGTCGACTCAATGTGCAGCGGCAATAAAGAAGGCCAATTCTATGCTTGGGATCATTAGAAAAGGTAGTGAGAACAAAACGGCTAATATTATAATGCCATTGTACAAATCAATGGTAAGGCCACACCTGGAGTATTGTGTTCAGTTCTGGTCGCCGCATGTCAAAAAAGACATAGTGGAAATGGAAAAGGTGCAAAAGAGAGCGACTAAGATGATTACTGGGCTGGGGCACCTTCCTTATGAGGAAAGGCTACAGCGTTTGGGCCTCTTCAGCCTAGAAAAGAGGCGCCTGAGGGGGACATGATTGAGGCATACAAAATTATGCAGGGGATGGACAGAGTGGATAGAGAGATGCTCTTTACACTCTCACATAACACCAGAACCAGGGGACATCCACTAAAATTGAGTGTTGGGTGGGTTAGGACAGACAAAAGAAAATATTTCTTTATTCAGCGTGTGGTCAGTCTGTGGAACTCCTTGCCACAGGATGTGGTGATGACTTCTGGCCTGGACGCCTTTAAAGGGGGATTGGACAAGTTTCTGGAGAAAAAATCCATTACGGGTTACAAGCCATGATGTGTACGTGCAACCTCCTGATTTTAGAAATGGGCTATGTCAGAATGCCAGATGCAAAGGAGGGTGCCAGAATGAGGTCTCTTGTTATCTGGTGTGCTCCCTGGGGCATTTGGTGGGCCGCTGTGAGATACAGGAAGCTGGACTAGATGGGCCTATGGCCTGATCCAGTGGGGCTGTTCTTATGTTCTTATGAAGGACTGATATTTAAAAAAAAAAAAAAAAAAGATCCAGAAAATCACAGGCTGTCAGTGTAATGTCTATTCTGGATAAAGTTGTGGAAAGAAGTCATTAGAAATAAAATAATTAAACATATAGAAGAATAGGTTTTTCTATAATTAATGTGGTGTACTGTGAGGAGTACGGGTTGAGTTATTCACGAGGTTTCCATTCCTAGAATTCATTAGAATTCATAGAATTCCTAGAATTCCATTCCTAGAATGGTTGGTGAAAATTGCATTAAAGCAAATCTATCTAAAAAACAATGTCCCTTTGCTAGGCAATTTAAAAACAGCCTTGCTTACCTTTGTGATGTAAGACAGTCATTAGGCAGACATGCATCAATCACTCTCTTTCCTGGTGCTAAGAAAGGCTTCACTCCCCCCTCCCTACACCCAGGACCCAGTGCTGGGAAAGAATGCAAAGTGATTATCTTTCTTTCATGTGCTCAGGGGAAAGGGAGGGGTCACTTGCCTTGAAGTGAAGCTGGTCTAAGTACCTGGAAAGAGAATGATTGATGGAATGTTAGCTGCATTAATGAGGCTATTGTCTCGCATTAATGAAGCTATTGTTAAACGACCTTTTTCCTTTAATTGAAAGAGCCCTTGTCAGCACTTTGAGATAAAACGATGGGTGAAAAATCCATTGATAATTGGGTTATACCTGTATCATTGTTATTTCTGTTTTTTCTTTACAGTCCTAATCCTACTGCCAGTATTCAGGTTCTTCAGGAGGTTTCAATGTCACGTTATATTCCTCATCCTTTCCTTGTTGTGTCTGTTACTCTGACATCTGTGCGAACAGAGACTGGCATCAGCTTAAAAATGCCACAGCAGGTAGGTATGCTTGGTGGCTTTCGTTATGAGTCCACAAATATCTCCAGGGAAGTTTATGCATTTGTGCAGTACTCAAATTATGAGGGGAGGTGATAGGACCCAGCCTCCTGACTCCCATCAGTGTTAGCCAGATATGTCCAACTACCCCCTGACCTTGTTGAGCAACACTGTTCAAATGTTAAACTGTTTTTGAAACTGATTGCTTAATGTTCCGCAGTGTTCTGGATCAGTAAATTACACAAGCCAGCACACATTTTACTGTCTTAAAAGTTAGATCTATTCTTGGTTATATTTGGGGCACTGAATCAAAATTGGCATTGATTTTGCCCAGCTGACTCTCGTTTTGGGGATATGGCATAATATTTTCATTCCTTGTGAGGAGTTTGCCATGATGGCAGCTTTCTCAAAAGGAAGCTGTTTAAATAGGCTTATAACATGGTTATGGTGTACCACCCAAACTAGAACCCATTGGGCAAAACGGAAAAATATGCTAAATTCATTCAAACATCCTTGATTTTAAAAAAGTTGTTGTCAGCCAGTGTTATTTGCTCCACTTTTTCAAAACTTCTTCCTTTCTAGTATAAATAATACCTACAGACATGGAAAAAAATTCAGAATACTAACATTGGATAGTATGTTACCGATCTTATTAAAGGATTTCCTTGTCAATATGAAGCCTCTGGCTATTCTTAAAATGAAAAATTAAGAATCGTATTAATGATCCAGTTGTTTTCAACCAGCTTACTATTTCATTGAGATACTCCTCAAACACTTCCCTAGTGAGTCTGTTATGCTTATTGAAATGTCATCTTTTTACTCTTGCTTCATGGCCTCTCTTGTTTTTCCTGATAGACATGTTGACATGTAATCTGCCTCATGTCCCAATTCCTTTTCCTCACATATTGCATGTTAGTTAAGTTGGAGGCCTGTGTTAAGGGCCAGGTATCTACTTGAGTTGTTTCCTTGCAGGTTATTCTAGGGTGCTCATGGACCAACAGCCTAGCTAGGGATACAGTTAGATGTGGTGTGCTGCACGCATCTGTTTTGAAGTTACCCCTTTATTTGAAGTGAAAGGATTATGAGCACTTGGCAGACATGTATGTGCGCCACATCATAGGTTAGGTAATCATGGATGTGTATGGGACCACTGTGGTATTATATGTCTTCTTCCAGTTTACATATTGCATGATTTGGCCCCTACAAATTGATAGTCTTTGTGGGTAATTTTACAGAGATAAGATGTGCGTGGACTTAGATTAAGAAGTTGCAAGCAGGGACCCATTTGTTATGTACAGCCCTTAGTATATGTCTAAATGTTTTATAAATACTGTGGGAGTGGGGGTATACTTTGCACTTTGGCTTAAAGACTGCAGAGCTAGAAATTTTAATGTAACTTTAATTTTCTCTGTTTAAGGCCTGTGAAGCAGAGAGCATTATGTTAAACCTAGCAGGACAGCTAATTATGGTGCAAAGGGATCGATCTGGACCACAGATACGAGAAAAGGACAGCAGTTGCAACCAAAGGAAACTTGTGAGTCTTTTTATCTTTCAAAAGTATCAAAGGAATGTGCCAGGTGAATATCAGTAATAGTTTACAATGCAGTGCACACCTTCTAGTTAAAGAAGCCTAGCGCTCTTGTGTCCTTAAAGTATTTACAACCCACTTCCTGCGGCAACTATTGGCACTGATTCTCACTAAAACTGTTCTGAATTTTATTTTTAAAAGGAGTTTATCTACCTAGTAGACCCCCTGAAAGCGAGAGCTGGCAAACTAATGTATAGGACTGTCCATTTACAAATACCATTTCTTCATAAACACAAATAATTACGAAGATGTGTCAGTCCTTTCACAAAAGGCTTAAAATGGGTTTCTGCAATCCATAACTGACGTTACAACTGAAGTACTTTACCAAATTTCATCTTTACCTTTGTGTCCCCCTGGTTAATTTATGATACCTGGTGGAAGTTAGAAACCAAATAAGGACTATAGGATGTTATCTTTGCCGGCTGGAGTTGTGATGTTTGTACTTCAAATGTCGAATTGATCCAAAGAAGTAACATTTTTGTTTCAGTTTTAAAAAAAATTGTATTGGAAAGTACTTAAGAGTGGGGGGAGAAATGTGAAAATCTAAGTGACAGGGAAAGAGATTGGAGGATGGAACAAATTTGAGCTGATTTGTGGAGGGTGAGGGGGGATGTATGTCTTCTGTGTGGCTCATATAGAACTGTAATTGTTTCACAGTGTATGAAATACTGTTGGGTTGTTTTTGATGTTTTTAGAGAACTTGCATGATGATATAGGAGAAAATGGCCTTACATGAATTTGTGTTGGTTTTTTAGCTGCCATTTTGTGCTCCAGTTGTTCTTGCCCAGTCTGTTGAAAATGTTTGGACTACATGCCGTTCCAACAAACAGAAACGACATTTATTGGAGGCCTTATGGCTCAGCTGTGGTGGATCAGGTATGAAAGTCTGGCTTCCTTTGTTTCCCAGGGACCACCGCAAACCACATTCCTTTCTGTCAAGACGGATCATGCTGCCTTTCCACATTAACATATACCCCTTGGCTGTCCTGTTTGAAGATGCCTTGGTTCTTGGTGCTGTCAATGACACTGTGCTCTATGACTGTTTATACGCTCACAACAGCGCTATAGAACATTTAGAGGTTCTCTTCCCCTTCTGTATTGTTGAGAGAACATCTCAGATCTACCTCCATCACATTTTACGCCAGCTTTTGGTGAGGAATCTAGGTGAACAAGCCTTGCTTTTGGCTCACTCATGTGCCACGTTACCGTACTTCCCTCACGTACTAGAACTGATGCTTCATGAAGTGCTCGAAGAAGAAGCTACCTCGCGGGATCCCATTCCCGATCCTCTACTTCCCACTGTGGCTAAATTCATTACCGAGTTCCCCCTCTTCCTGCAGACAGTTGTTCATTGTGCTAGGAAGACGGAATACGCCCTGTGGAATTACCTTTTTGCTGCTGTTGGAAACCCAAAAGATTTGTTTGAAGAGTGTTTAATGGCCCAGGACTTAGACACAGCTGCCTCTTACCTTATAATTCTGCAGGTAATGGTATTCAATCATTTTGTTGCAAAAAGGGATTTGTTATAAGCATGCTTCACCAAAGGAAGCAACAGCTTCAGCTCTTTTTCTTTTGTTATACCCTTTTGTCTAAAAATGTAAACTTTGATTACAGAAGGATTTAAACAAAGATTTATGAGGAAGAGGAGGGGGAGGATTCCAACTTCTGTAGTTGAATCAATAGTATCCTTCATTTTATGAACAAAACATGCTCAGTGGCCCCCACGCAATCACTCTTGGAAACTGTCATGTAGAGACACTGGTTCATATATCTGCTTCCATGTCATTACAACTCGCAAGTTAACCATGGAGTGCTAAATTGGAGCAGTAGTTACTGGATCTCCAAAATGAAATGAAACTGAGCAGTCTGAAGTGTATGTTTTCCTCTTTTTTTAGTTTCTTTTGCAGGAGTTATCAGTTGCAGATAAATTGTATCTAATTGTGACTTCTAATTGTAATAAATTATGTCTAATTTTGACATCTGTGGCTTCTATCTAAAAGTACTTTGTGTTGCTTATAGAACATGGAGGTTCCAGCAGTTAGTAGGCAGCATGCAACTTTGCTCTTTAGTACTGCTTTGGAGCAGGGGAAATGGGATCTTTGTCGGCACATGATAAGATTTCTGAAAGCCATTGGCTCTGGAGAATCGGAGACACCACCTCCTACACCTACTACTCAGGTTAGGAACACAGTGGGTCTGTGTATACTGAGTAATTATCAAGAGGTCACTACTGTACTAATATGTCATGCGCATTACTAGAGAGATTTGTGTTTCATCTTTAGCCTAATGGGAGAACAAACAATGCTATTTTGTCACAATTGACAAGCTACGTTAAAGTGAAGAAAGGAAGTAATAACTTCTTTCAAAACTATGTAAGCAGTAAAGATGCTGTACTGTCTCACATATTGTGTACTACATGGGCTCAGTACACCCACAACTTCTCTTTGGTGTTTCATTGTCAGTTCTCTTCCTTGGTAACTTGGAGGAAACATTGAAGTTGGGCTCAGTGTTTTATCAGCATCTCATATAAGGTATATGCTTGCAAATTCTAAGCTTTAAGTCTGACAGCCAATCTCTTGCAAAGCTTATCTTCAGCTGCAGATTCCAGTTCTGTGTATAACCAAAAGTCAAACCAGCAAAGTAACCGTTCAGTTATCAAAACAAGCTGGCCCTACTCAAACTGTAAGTTCTAAATATTTAATTTATTTTAAGCAGAGTCAAACTCCTGCAAAGCTCAGTCATATTTGTGTTGAAGCCATTTCTGCTCAATGTTGCAAATACGCAATAGGGATAAAATGTGTACACCTGTGGGCTGGGCAGAAATGACTTAATCATAAGTGTAAGACTTACATACTACAACTTTTTCTTTGTTGACTCACATGACACAGACTGATACAGATGCTTACGGCTGATTTTCCCGTGACCCTCTTTACACCCTTAATATGTCAGTTTTATTTTACCTTCACTACCACCTTTGTCACTGCTAACATATGCCAGTTTCCCCAAGCCAAATGAAAGCATTTAAGGAAAGAACTATACGTCTTGGTCAGCAGTGGTGTAGCTAAGGGGGTGCAGGGGGTAGCAGTTGTACCGGGCATCAAGTTTTAGGGGGGCAACAAACTGAGCTTGACAGTAGTGACCAAAATTGTGGAAAACTTGGTGTGTAAGAATAATACCATCGTGTTATATATCATTGCAAAGGTAATTTTATGCTGAATGCAATTCAACAAACTGCACTGGAATATCTGTATTCTATCAAACGTTATGACCAATTAACAAGAAAATGAAAACTGCCTTGTGGAACAAAGAGTGGATTTGCTTAACTCCAGACTGACCTATGAGATTGATTTTTCTGAGTGCCATTGAGATGTTATGATACAGCATGGAACCAATAACTTTTTATTTATTTAATTAAATTTGATTTTGTCATGGGGGGCTACGAAATCTTCTTTGACCTCAGGTAGCAGATATATCTTAGTTATGCCACTGACTGGGGGGGAGGCAGCAGAGCAAGTGGGTGGTGAGCTGCTGGGGGGAAGACGTTGGTTCCTCCCAATTTTCACTTTTTAAAAAGCCCGGGGGTGATGTCACTTCTGGTTGTGACATACCTTCTGGGGCAACATTTTGATCTTGGCACCGGGCCACATGATCATTAGCTACGCCACTGTTGGCCGCTGATGATGGTTGCTATAAAGGCAGTAGCGTCACTAGGATTCATGTCACCCGGTGCGGGAGGCCTGCATATTACCCTATGCAGTGGGCGGGGCAATGCCCAGGTGGTGGGCGTGTAATGTACCATCGCCCCACCCCCACTGGTTTTTTGTCTGTACCTTTTGTTAGAACACAGATATTTCAATGTGGTTTTTCATTGCATTCTGCATGAAATTACGCATTGATTGATATATATCATGATGGTGTTATTCCTCTAAATTCTGATTTTAGTGATTTTGAAAACTTATAGAGTCTCTCTCTCTCTCTCTCTCTCTCTCTCTCTCTCTCTCTCTCTCTTTCTCACTCACCCCATGTCAACTTACTAACACCTTATTGTAGTAGTTCTCAAACTTTTAGCACTAGGACCCTTTTTTTAGAATGACAATCTGTCCAGGACCCATTGAAAGTGATGTCATGGCCAGAAGTGACATCATCAAGCAAATTAAAATAAAAGAAATAATTAAATAAGGGGGAGCCAGTCCTGTTCCACCAAGTGAATCTACTCTGAAGTAAGTCCTATTGTGGTCAATGGGGCTTACTCTCAGGAAAGTGTGGGTAGGATTGCAGCCTGTGAGCTCAAGCCTATGCCTGTCTACTTGGAAGTAAGTCCCATAGTGGTCAATGGAGCTTACTCTGTAGTCTGTCTGCAATAACAACCCCCCAAAAAGAATCAGTGAGATTTCCAACCCTTCCCAATGCCAAGTTTAAAGTTCTTCTGTTTCAACCATATCAATACAAAGACCCTCCTGGCTTTGCAAGTGCAAAATAGAAAACTTTCCCCTTAACAGCTCAAGCCTCTTTTTTTGTCCTTTGGGGGGGGGGGAGGCTGCCTTCTGGAGCATTTGTTGCACTTGGATCGGGACTATTCTGGTGTCCTCACATTCCCCTTTGCCTGACCTGACCACCAGCCAAGGCACGTCTGCCTACTCACAAGTAAACGTGACCATGAGGCTGCTTTGCTTTCAATAGGGCTCAATGTACTACAGCTGTTTTGGGGGACTGCATTCATTTGTGTTTTTGGGGACTGCATTCATTGAATCAGGACCATTCTGACATTGTTCAGAGTCCTCTCAGCCTGCCCTTTCCAATGGACCAAGGCAAGTTGGCCACGTGGCTTCATTTCAGGCTCAGACTCGCAGCTGGGAGGGCGGGACCTTGTTGGGTGTTTTTTGGGGGGGCTGCATTCATTGGATCAGGACCATTCTGGTGTTGGATTCCTCTGAACCTGCCCTTTCCTAGGGACTATGGCAAGCACGCCTACTCACATGATACGACTCACTTTCACTTTCCATAGGGATCCATTCATTTTTTCTTTCCGGTTTTTTGGCCATAGCTTTTGAAGGAAAGGAGCTATTTCAATTCAGTTTTTTTGCATTGTACTCCGCTGGAGATTCCACATCCAACGGTGTATGGCATGACGGGGGGGGCCCTAAAGCTCCGATTTTAGCACGTCTCCCCCCAGGGCGTGTCACCCCCCCCAGGGCGCGTCACCCAGTGCGGCCCGCACCCCTTAGCAACGCCACTGTATTAAGAAGAGGAGGATTGGAATTGAAAGACTAAGGAAACACTGGGGGAGTTGTAACTGAACCAGTATGTGAAGTAGTAGAACATCTTTACTGTTTACATGGCACAGAAATTAAGGGTGAAGTCTTAATTTACAACGTCTGTGTCTTTTGATGCTTGGGTGAATTAGTGAGAACCTTAATTTTTCTCTTACTAAAGGTCTTTTCAGCTTAGAAGATTCATGTTTGAAAAGGAAATGTACTAAATTACAACTCCTGTTGCAGTACTCTTCTTGTAATTTGTCATTGCTAAATAGGATCTTACTGTATGTCTGTAGAATGTAATTGGGAAAGCAGTACTTTAATTTCTTCCTGGTCATTTTCCAATGACGCCATGCTGCAGAGGGACAACTAGTTTTTGCAGTGAACCTCCATACGCTTAATTCACTCAGGCAGTCCTCCAAACAAAAACTCATTAGCAAGTGACCAGGAAAAACTCTAGAAAAACACTGTGTGTGTGTGTGTGTGTGTGTGTGTGTGTGTGTGTGTGTGTGTGTGTGTGTGTGTGTGTGTGTGTGTTTGCACTCCAGCTTTACCTACAGCTGTTTGTATAATTTTTTGCCAATCTTCCATCCAGGAACCTAGTTCGAGTGGTGGCTTTGAGTTCTTCAGACATCGCAGCATTAGTTTGTCTCAGTCTGGTGACAACCTTCCAGCTGGCAAGTTTAATTTGCAAAAAACCTTAAGTATGCCATCTGGCCCATCTGGTAAAAGGTAATTTTTTTTTTATTACAAAGGTAATTTGTAATTTTTAAATCTCTTGTTATGGTACAACTTAATCTATGGGATGGGAAATGGTCTCTTCCTGGTTATGTTTCAGCATGGTGCAGTTATACAACTCGGCAGAGTTTAAATTTCAGTACTGATGTTGGATTTGATCTCAGAATATTATCAGATTCTCATAATCTGTCCAGCATTCTTGGAAGATAAGGTATAGATCTGCAAGAAGTGCAACAAAAGCAAATCTTAACATAAATTTGTATGTACATATGTGCTTTTCTCTCCTTCATAGGTGGAGTAAGGACAGTGACTGTGCCGAGAACATGTACATTGATATGATGCTCTGGCGACATGCACGGCGCCTTCTGGAAGAAATCAGGCTTAAAGACCTTGGCTGTTTTGCTGCGCAGCTGGGCTTTGAGTTGATAGGTTGGTTGTGTAAGGAGCGCACCAGAGCAGCCCGTGTAGAAGATTTTGTGACTGCTTTGAAGAAACTGCACAATGATTTTCTCTGGCCATTTCCTATTATTCCAGTGTGTTCCATAAATTCACCTCTCAAGAATGGAAAGTACAGGACAGGTATTCTCAGCTTTTCTGTTAGTAACCAGAAAGTGAAAGTGGCTTTTGCTGTGACACAGATGCAGAGGGAGCAAAATGTGAATTCTTTCTCCTACCTTCATTTTTTGTTTTGTCCAAAGCCAGTCTGATTACATAGGTAGCTTAGTGGTCTCTTTTTAAGCTAGTTATTTTAAGGTAGTTTATGCTATTAGATCAGGGGTGCCCAGACCCCGGCCCTGGGGCCACATGCGGCCCTCGAGGCCTCTCAGTGTGGCCCTCAGGGAGCCTGCAGTTTCCAATGAGCCTCTGGCCCTCTGGAGATTTGTTGGAGCCCGCACTGGCACAACACAGCTACTTTCAGCTTGAGGGTGACTGTTTGACCTCTCACATGAGCTGTGGGATGAGGGCTTCCTCCACTGTTTGCTGTTTCACGTCTGTGATGCAGTAGCGGCAGCAAAGGAAAGGCCAGCCTTGCTTTGTGCAAGGCCTTTTATAGGCATTGAGCTATTGCAAGACCTTCATTCATTCATATAAGTTCATCTTTAATATATTCATTTATGTAAATTTATTCAAATTTTAAATTTAAATTAATTCTTTTTTTTCCTGACACAGCAACACAGTGTCAGAGAGATGATGCGGCCCTCCTGCCAAAAACTTTGGACACCCCTGTTTTAGATAACTGTGATAAAATGTGAAACACATAGTAACTGAAAAGAGGAGAATGCACAGCTGATGAATATAATAAACTTTAAAGTGCATAGCGGGAAGTAATATGTTTCATTGTGGGATGCCATTGGTATGTGTAGCATTGTCAAGATTTAGTGTTGCTGTGTATGTCTTCTAGTGTGGCAAATGTAATACACTCGGAAGCAACTTGAGTACTTTTTTTGAATTAGGTATGAAATCCAGGACAAGTTGTTTCCTGGCTGTCATAACTGTAGATTCTTACTATGCTTTTTTTTTTCTAGTAATAGGTGAGCAGTTCTTAAAATCGCAGTCTGCTGACAATTTTTTGAACATGGAAGTGGACACCAGCATTCCAAGTGCACCAAGAAGTCACAGCTGGCTAGGGAGTATTAGTTCCTCCCAGAGAGAAATGGATGCAGCATCGTCCCATGGACCCCACATGCAGGAAGCATTTCTCTCACCTCTTTTAAATAAAGGTCTGTGACTTGCTAATTCCCATTCTTTGCTTTCTTTCATTCCTTCTCTGCAAATGTGTTCTAAATTCTGAAAAAAAAAATTTTTTTTTTAAATATAATGATTGCTGACTTCTAGGCAGTGGTTCTTCTGAAAAGCCCTCCCTGCATTTCACTGGATAATTACTGACCAGTTCCAAACCTCCCTTTCTGGTTAAGGTGATGGAGCAGGTAGTGGCATATCAGCTCCACCATTTCCTGGGTGAAATGGATTATTATCAAGATCCCTTTCATTCCAGTTTTTGACTGGATTTCGGAACTGAAACACCTTTGGTTGCCCTGATGACCTTGTTGGGTTCTTGTTGCATATAGGAGTTCAAGACTTTATCCTCCTCTTGTCTATGCCTTGCTCATTAACTATCAGGCCATTTGTATGGCACTGTGCTCTCACGTTGTATCAGTGATAATAAGTAACACAATCATTCTTAAACTCTAAAGTGATGTTTTTTTCAAACTTTGTATCTTCTGTCCTTGAAAGTCAACCCATCATCTGAGGAGCCCCTATAATACTGCCATACAATCTCTGTGTACTTCAGGGGATTCCAGAACATTTATTTATTTAAAAGATTTATTCTTCACCTTTCCCATGTCAGAGCATATGCCCAAGGCGGCTGTTTCTAGAACAGGGCCGGGCAAACCGTAGCTTGAGGGCCAGATCCAGCGTTTGGCTGAATTTGTTCCTCTGGTGACTGGCGCTCCTCATTCCAGAATGCTGTGTCTCTTCATGTCCCCTAATCGGAATGACGCGACGCTCTGGCTTGTCACATCCATGGTGCAATGCTCCAGTGGGCACTGCGCCCAGATTTCTGGGCAGGTGCTACTATCCAGAGTGTCACGTCATCCTGATTGGGGAACATGAAGAGATGCAGAGCTCTGGAACTCAAAGCGCAGGCTGTACCAGGGAATGCATTCCTGGTGTGTGCAATCAGCACTTTGAGCACTGCTGATCTAGAGTGTAATTATGTAGAGTGCTCACTCAGTTTACATGGAGCATTGCATAGGCCTGTTGGGCCCCACTGGTACCCTATGTGAACTGAGAATGCACCCTAAGATAAGAAAAATTAGTGTAGGGAATGCGTCTTTTAAGGAAGCTTCTCTGCAATTTCTGATCTGCCCATTTTGGAATCCAATGCTTCCCTGCAATTCAGTCTGTAATCACTGATCTAGAGGACTTCATTCTGTGAGGTTTGCTGTAGAAGTACAGTCTTCAAGCGCCTATATTCCCTTAATTGTATTTGACAGGTGATGAATGCAGTATTGGCTCAGCAACAGACTTGACAGAAACAAGCTCTATAGTGGATGGAGACTGGACTATGCTGGATGAAAATTTCTCCACATTGAGTTTGACGCAGTCAGAGCTGGAACATATCTCTCTGGAGCTGGCCAATAAAGGGCCACACAAATCACAAGTTCAGCTACGGTGAGTGAGGTTGGATATTTATTATATATTTGTCTTCTGTCCCTGAAAGAACTAACAGAGCAGCTAATAATACAATTTATATTCAAGGGATGCGTGTTTTAGATGTCTTCCTTGAAGTATTTTTAACTGATGAGAGCAGGAGGCATATGGAGTAGTAGTGGTTTTTCTGGTCTTAAAAAAGCATCCTTATTTTCTGTAGGTATTTGCTTCATATTTTCATGGAAGCTGGCTGTCTTGACTGGTGCATAATTATAGGCCTTATTCTCAGAGAATCATCAATAATGAACCAAATTTTTAGCCTAATACAATCTTCAGAGGTTGATGGAGAGATGTTGCAGAATATCAAGACAGGGTTACATGCAGTAGACAGATGGGCTTCTACAGATTGGTAAGTAAGTTTTAAGAGCCTTATTATCTTGAACATTGTCAGCTAAATCTGAAGACAGTTTAGCACAGCATTTTAAATGGATGTGAGTTAGTTGTTAAAAAGGAATAGTCTTGCAAAATCTTCCTATTTCAATTGCTGAAACTTTCTGATAGGAGAATCCTTGCTTCAACGTTTAAAAACAAAAAAGAGGATACAGTAGTGTGACAGTAGAGTGTTCTATTTATTGATAGTACAGGAATTCCCTGTTGAAGTCTCTTCATTATAGATGCATTCCCCCTTTTGTCCCCAACTTCTTGAGGAACAAGATGCATGTATTCCCTGCATATTTGTCCTTTACAGCTGTAAGCCCCACCTGCATATCTTCTTACTCCTCCAAGCTCTTGAAGGGAACATCCTGGATAGTAACATTTTGCCAGTGCCTGGGCCTGCATGCTCCTTTTCCTCCTCCCCATGCCCTTCAAATTTTTAAAGGGACATCATTGTATATTACGATATTGTCAGGCAGTTGTATTCATTATCTGGAGTATCAGGGAGGGTAACCCCTGATTGCCTGTTTTACCCACCTCTTTCCCTCGGCATCAAGTGCTACCACCAGTTCTTGTACTAGCCACAGACAGAATGTTGGACCACTGCATTAGACACTCCACTGGCCATTAGAGGAAGAGGCAGCAGCAATGCTGGACTCTGAAAGGAGCGTGGGGCAGGCTTACCTCTCTCTCCTTAGACACCCAGCACTGCCACTGCCATCACCACTGTCCTCCAGTGGAGAGAATGCTTAGTGTCCAGCATTCTGTCTGCAGCTAGTACAGGAAGTGGCAGTTGTGATGGCAATGGATGGCAAAGGAGAAAGATAAGTGAAGTTGGGAGGGATTGGGAGGTTACATCTCTCCCTTAGTGTTGAGTGCTATTAGTGCTGCTTTCTCTAATGTCTATAGAGGGAATACTGGCCTTCTAGCATTTCCTCTGCCATCTGTTAGAGGTGGAGGCAGCATACCGAAGGAAAGAGAGTAAATCCTCTTTATCCTTTTCTCAATATTCAGTGCACCACATGGTAAGCTCCCTATTTATCTCTCTCCATCAGCATCCACTTTCTCTAATAGCTACGCAGGGAATGCTGGGCTCTTAACATTCCCTCTGCTGGCCATTAGAGGAGTAGAAGGCATTTGTTTCAGTGCTGGATGCCAAGAGAGGGAGAAATAATCCCTCACCATCTTCCTTTTGCATGCTAGTGTGAAGAGGATGGAGGCAAGGATGGGTGCAATAAGTCAGTGGTTTTCAAACTCTCATGGAAAGTTTGAGCCACTGTAAGTGCTTGTGGGGGTGGGGGGAGGCAGCAGGGGCGGGGGGGGGGAGGCAGGGGCACGATCCCCAGGATCATGCCACTTAGGGGGCTGCAGGGGCTTGGGTGCACTTACCCAAGCCTCCTGCAGCCTCCCCAGGGTGTGGGGAGCCCGGTGCGAACCTTTGGCAGGGCTCCCTACAGCAGTGAATGTAAAAGCAGAGCGATCGCGCCCCGCCTCCACTAAAGCGATCCTGGGGATTGCGCTGCTGCCTCCAGGCTGCCCCCTCCCCTTAAGGGGGCAGGGGCCAGGGCCCACAGGCTGGGGCGTTACAACGCCCCAGTTTGAAAAGCCCTGCAGTAAGTGGACCTGCCAGCTTATTTTCTCTTCCAAATTGCTGCCTGACCTGAAGTTCTCAACTTGTATGATGGGTGGCTGCCCCTGTGAGGGTGGGAGGGAATACTGAATATGTGTAAGTCAGGACCACTTGCTACTTTCTACAGTTCCTACCCTACCTTATTCTATTTTCTTATGGGATTAAATGTTCCCCACTGTATTCGCTAGAAGGGCATGAATGTATATGCTGTAAACCCTAGTTATTTTTATGGACGAAAATTCCCCTTTTTGAGTTATTTCACTTTGTAGAATAATTAGTGGCATCCATTTTCTGCCCATCTCTCATGCTATCTTGAAGAAAGGCAATGGCAGTTTTACCTTATGATAAGGGAAAATTGAAAAATCTGTGTAATGCCTGATAAACAGTTGTAGCTGTTTAATGGAAAGGTTTCTCAATCCTTGTTTGTTCTTTATTAGGAGTACAAGCTTTGGGTTTGCTCTGTTTATAGTAATATCAAGCCCTTTGTTCTAATGGCCTGCTGAAGGTCAAAATCTGAATTGGACTTTTAAGATAATGAACTAAAACAGCTTCCTCTTTCCTTAATGTTATTTAGCCTGGGGTATAAGCCGTTTTTAACAGTCATCAAACCACAGCTCCAGAAGCTGAGTGAGATAGCAGAGGAAC
Source organism: Tiliqua scincoides (assembly GCF_035046505.1). Classification (NCBI taxonomy): domain Eukaryota; kingdom Metazoa; phylum Chordata; class Lepidosauria; order Squamata; family Scincidae; genus Tiliqua; species Tiliqua scincoides. The sequence goes on from NC_089822.1 coordinate 73,860,855, forward strand.
ATGTACAACCAGAAGCCTTTCAGCCAGTGAACCTATCAAGGGTGTCAGAACAAGCCAGTCCAAGGGCAGAAGAAAACAGGAGTTCAGCGAGCCACAATGCCAGCCCTCAAAGCGACACTGGTAGTAGCAGCATGAGCCGGCACGAGGATGACATGATTGGACTGGACAAGGAGGATCCACTCCAGGAAGGCAGTTATGACTGCACTGTGTCCTAAGTTTTAAAACTGTCAGGTGTTATTTAATAAGAGCACAACAAAGTAAAGGCATTTAAGAATATTGCTTTTGGAAGGAGGTAGTCCAGGTCTTCAGACAAGGCGTAAACATGCGTTTGATTTCAATGCTGGATTGTTTTTACATGTATTAACCAGAGAAGCTCCTTTAAATTTAATAAACAGTCTTGACTTTCATTTATAAAATGACTATATGGAAAGCAAGGATATTATAGTTTTCATACCACAATACTCGTTTTATTTTAAAGATCTCATTAAGACTTTTTTTCCTTTTGTTCAAATATGTTTTGGGTACTTGATCGTGACATTTGTTCTGCATCAGTGCACAAAATCATTGTTGGATCCCTTTTTTGGAGCAACACCATCTTGGGAAAAGGTCCTAAATTAATCATTCCCCCTGGAAAACAAGACAATGCTTAGTGTGTGTGTGTGCAATTTCTGGCTTATCTGGCTTTTGAACCCACACTTCTAAAAAGTTAAACAATGAAGCTAGTGAAGATGACAATGGCTTATTATACTAAGGGTTTGTTCATGTTGCCTAGCTAGATTGCCTACAGGAAATGATGGCCTGATTAAATTAGGCTCTATTTGTTTTAAGAGATTATGTTTTCACTAAACTTTTTGTATTAAAGAACTGTAAAATATATTGTATGTTTTGTGAATAGTATTGTATATTCTCAGATACTCGGTTTATGCTTTGGTACTTGTACTACAGTAGAGAGTACACCTCTCTATCTTGCATGTGTATATCTTTAACTCCAGAAAAACTAAAAGCAGAGTTGCACTTCCACATGGATGTGACAGAGATTTCATCAGCTCTTCATGAGAGTATCATCGGTTGCCAGAGGCTTTGTTTCCATTGGCCTATTGCAATGTCTTCTAATCAGAATTTTTTAAACCAATTACTGACAGTTCTTATTTATTTCACCTGTAAATTAAGAGGCGTTTTTATGTAAATAGATCCACCTTATGTACAACTGCTATTAAGGCTTTGTAATGGCAGTGTACAGTGTATATACTTAAAACCACCACCTTGCAAATATTTTATAATGCATATACTTCTAACTGATTACAGATGTTTATTTTAACTATCATACAATGTTATGAAAAACTGGCTGCAGCAGAGTCATGGTTGTTTTTTCAGGTACTTATTTTTTCTATCTGCGATCCCCAATATGTGTAATATTAAATACCTGTAACAGTATTAAAAATAGGCATTGGTTGGCTTGTACTGTGCAATTGGAATGAAAGAATACAACACTTCTACTTTTATACAAAAACTAACACTTATTTTTATAATGTGGGTGTAATGATTACTGACATGGACCAAAATCATTTGTCATGCCAGCTGTATGAGCATCATGGTCTGCCATAGCCCCAGGACAGTTACTCGGTTTTATGCAATTTTCCATATGAATTTTGACCTGATAATGTATTCAAAGTGGGCAAAACAATTACTGGCTACAACTTTGTATATTTCTTCAAAGGACAAAATTCAATTGTCTTTTCGTAGATAAATGTAACTAAGTTTTCTGCTATTGCATAGTCTCACTGTTGGTAAGACCCCAGTGCAATACATGCGCAATAATTTCAAATAAAATGACAAAGGGTGGAAAAGACCTAGCAATCCATACTTCTTGTCAGCTTGTACTGTTGTTGCTTGTAACTATGAGGGCATAAAATATCAATTTTTTGGGGTTCAAAAAGGAATGTTAAATCAAACATGTAATGTCAACCACTAACCCCTACCTCAGGCAACAGTAACATGCAGATGAGTATTTTGTTACATGCTTCTTGCTGGGACTTGCTCTACTTCCTCTGAACAGAGGCAAGCCTCCATCTGCTTTCTTCTAGACAAATTCCAACTGCTGTCTACAAACCCAAAGTTTACTTTCTGTAACAAGCCAAGCAGTTTCTTATCTGATCTTTTAGAGCCCTTTGACACAAATAAAGAGAAAGGTACTGCTGTCACTGAAGGAACTCCACCTTATTGACTCATCTGTATCCCATTCTATTGCTTAACTCCTATAATAATCTGTTCAGTACATCTCATGATGTAACCTAGAAGTGTGACCCTTAAGGCATCAGTCTAAGAAGCGTGACCTGCAAATGCCTTCCTTGCCTATGGGAAAGTGTCTTTTCATCTATACTGATTCTAGGTGTTTGTGACTTTAACCATATTCATTTAAACCAGCCATTTTCAACCACTGGGCCATGACACATTGGTGTGCTGTGAGTGGTTCATAGGTGTGCCTCAGGAATTTGAGAGAAGGTCATTTATTAGTAAGGCTAATGGGGATGTGAACCCCCCACTGGCAGCATGGTGTGCCTTGACAATTTTAGTGCCTTGTGTGCCATGAAATGAAAAAGGTTGAAAATAGCTTATTTTTATTTAAGAGGCCTGTCTAGCAAATATTTTAATTTGCAGATGAAGCAGCATGTTACCTGACAAGTCCTTTTTAAAGTGTTCAGGAGAGCTCCTATCTCTACATAGTGCTGGATAGCTGTTAAGAGCACACCCCAGGCCCTTATTGTGATTCAGAAGCGGGGCTGATGAGAAGGGCCCTCAGATTCACAGGCCAGGAGGAAGGCCACACCTTTCAGTGAAATTCCATTTGCACACACCTAGCCACTCTGTCTGGCTTGCTTATCGGGGAACATACATTTGCTGCCACTCCTGTTTGCTCTGGGACTACTTGCTCCCACACCTAGAATATAATCAGTCATTACCTGCCTTGTTCCTCACTGAAACCTGACACCTGCCTTCTGCTGCTTCCCTCCTTCCCAGCCCCCCAATGGTTTTGGAGGCAGAGCTAGCTGGCTCTTTGCCAAATCCAGCAGGATTGGATTTTCCCAATCCTCACTTTTCCCTCCCTCACTGCTTTTCAAGCTTTAGAGTTCATTCTGTTCCCTATATCCTTCCTATGGTTTGTCCTCAAATACTCCTGTAAGCATCTTACCTCAATGTTGGGATTGTTCTCTGGGCCATTCCAACATTGCTCCTAGGACCAAGGTGATTTGACATTTACTATATATTTAACCCTACCATCCAAGCTGCGTCTTCTCCCTAGCTCTGGTACTTACCACTAGAGTCACTTTTGTGACATTATGTTATTTCAGGTTGCTGGCTCTCCAGTGAAATGTCCCCTTTCTAACTGTCCTCTCCCCTTGTTCTTCAAATAGACTAAATAACTTAAGGCTGCAATCTAAGCACATTTACCTGGTTGTAAACTCCACTGAATGTCATGGAAACTACAGGATAAACCTGTGCTCCATGAGGCAGGCAAACAAAAGGAAAAATTCAGGTGTGTACAAACCACGCTGGCTTCTACCTGCAATAAAGTGACTTAAGCTTGAGCAGAAAATGTTTCATAATATTTTATTCAGCATCTTTGAGTTTCTTTTTTACATACATTCCAACCTTTTTAAAACCATGGTCCAGTTCCTAAATCGCTATTATATCTGTTGTGGCTCTTAAGAATGCAGGTGGAGGCTCAAATTAAATCTCCCCCCTCGCTCCAGGTTCATACAGAGATAATTAGCATGCTACATTAAAACCTGCTTCTGGCCTGCTTATTATGTGGAAGGTTCCCCACCCCCATTACAGCAGTATTCTCTCATGAGCTATCATCTGCAGCCTTCATTAGAACAGTCCAACTCTTTACCAGCTCATTGTGTTTGAAAACTAGGCCCACAGTTCTGGTAGACTGAAGCAACCACTTTTGACATGTGATAGGATCAAGATCTTTGTTCAACAAATTCATGTTGTCACTCAGAACTTCATGCTAACTGGGGCTTTCATTGTCTTCCATTTGCTCTAGCATTACAACATAGAATTGCCAACAACAGAATTAATGAACAATTATTTTTAAACAAGGCTGAGGTTCACAAAAAATCCTACAATTTTGTTCTACAGCTGACTAAACAATGCAACCTGAGTTGAGCAAAGAGAGTTTTCTTTCAAGGAACAAAAATATTTGGCCTGATGTTCCTAGCATGCTCTGTTACATATAGGGTGCAATCCTAACCCCTTATGTCAGTGCTTTCCAGCACTGACATAAGGGCAGTGCAGCTCTGAGGGAAGGGAACAAACATTCCCTTACTTTGAGGAGGCCTCAGTGAGTGACACCCAACTGCAGGATGCAGCACATGGTATCGCTATGCCACTGCTGGAAAGTGCTGATGTAAGGGTTGTGCCCTTAGATATTTTTCATTGCTCCATATGCATCATGCACAGTTATTTAAAAATACACAAATTCAGAGGCACAATATAAGTATTTGGGGGGGGGGGGGAGGCTTTGTGGATATTGTAATTTTTCCCAGTCTGGGTTTGTTGGCTGATACAACATGTGCACACAGTCTCTTAATTAAGCTGCAAATATTGACAAGACATGTAAGACAGATGAACACTATATTTATTTCTACAGAAAAAAATGAATAGACTAAATGGAAAATACTGCATGCAGGAACAGTTCTTGTGAGCTAAGGGTTCATGCAAATCTTATTAGAGGTTGCACTTGGTCAGTTTTGCTTGAAACAATATGGGTTCAATGTAAAAATAGTGTTGTTAAAGTCAACTTACATGTTATGCTAAGCATGCTGATGAACTTTTAAAATTACTGGCAATTTCCTTTCAAGTGAGGTGCCAGATATCTGGAAATTTATTCCAATAAAACTGAAGACTAGTGTACACACACAATTCACCATGAAGAAAGCTGACACATGATATGTGAGAGTTTAGGTAATGTCCTCAGATCTGATCACCTGTACATATCTTGGCAGCAGGCATGACATATGAATATGTGCATGTAGCATCCCCACCTAAACAAAGTTTCCTATTACTCCTTTTATCTGATTCCTACCATATTGTTGAATGGGGGGAGCAGTGGGTGGGTGGGTGGTTGTGTATGTAGCCGTCACATATGATATGGCCATTTTAAGCTTTCAGTTGAATCATTATTTTGAGATGGTATTGCTGAAATGGTTAAAATTATCCTAGTCCCCATGAGAACATATGGTTGTACATTTTGGCATGAGCAGCCAGACTACACATATTTCTCAACGAACTCAAGGAGCTAATATAAGCATCTAAAGGTTATCTATTTGATGTAGTGTCTGCCCAGGTTTGTTTTTCTTTTTATGAATGCAGCCTCTTTATAATAAACATGAGTTAATATGTACAACATTTTAATAAATGCTGGCTTTACAGCACTATGACAAAGGGCCCATCTTGCTCACTGAGGACCTAAACAGTGAATAAAATTTCAGAGAAATGTTTGGTTCAGAGAAATGTTCAGAGAAATGTTTGGTCTTTGAATATTTCAATAATTATACTAATAAAAATCAGTGGAAAGGGAAAAAATATATCAGAAATACCTGCTGAGTTACTAAATGCTCACATGACTATGAACTTCTGTCTGCTCAAAAGCTGCTCACATTTTCAAGAGTATTTTCTACATTTAGACATGGAACCAAAGTATCAATGCAATTTTACTGTCCCCTATGAGTTTATAAACTCAGTAAAAACTCAAGGTTTCCACTGGATTATGAAAAACTCATAGGAAATCAAACAATATAAGGTTAATAATTCAGTTCAAATCAAACACAAAACACACAGGTACAGAAGGCCAGTGGCGGTTCAGTGCTTAGGAGGGTACACAAAAGTGCTATGTGCTTGCATCTGATTTATACATCTGGCCTTTATGCAGCTTTTTTCCCCATGGAAAAATGAGCAGAAGTTGGGTTTGATCCAACTTCTACTCAAAAGACACTGTAGTAAAGCATTAATATAAGGATCCAGATACAAAGGTTTAGAAAGAAATACAGTAGGGCCAACAAAGGCAAATGTAGGAATCCTCAAGTTCTCTGGCATCATAACTGACAGAGCTTTGATCATAGAGTGCATTTGAAATGAGTGTTAGTTCTTCAGGACTGGTCGTCTTTAACAGTTCCTGATCCATGATGTACAGCCACTTACAAGTTTCTGAGCAAAAGCCTTACTTTAGTTGCTAAGACTCTGATGAAGATGTTTACAAGGAGGGTAGCACTCATGTTACTTAAAGCCTGTGAAGTATATTGTGCTTGGAATTTCTGCACAGTCAGCCCCTTTTATTGCAAAATGCCCAGGAGGACTACTCTAAAGTCACTTCCCAAAGACAGTTTTTATGGTAAGTAAACAACTGGTGAACTGGACAGTCCAGTGCAAGAAAATGGTGATTTACATTTTGCATAAGAACACAGAGGTTCCTCCCCCCCCCCCCAAGACAAGGTACAAGAAATCCACCATCTTTTCCTGTATTCAAGCTGCCACAGAAGTACACTTGTTGCTGTTGTATTTTTCCATAGTTTTGTCAAACGTATCTCTCTCTTCCAACTCGCCCAGTACTCTGTGTATGGAAAGTTGCATCTGGAAACTTGTGGAAAACAACTGACCTTTGTGCTACCTCTGGATTAAAAGATAAACTGGTCATAGGTGGAGACCCAGCTTGACGGAAATGTCCAGTTTGGAAATCTTTCTAATAAGGCATGTAGCTGAGTTGTGTACTGATCTTCCCCAAAGTAATAATGGCCTGCTATAGCAAGCGTGACCATTCCTTTCGTGGGTTCTTCTGAGGTCTGAAAAGCAGTCAAAATAAAGTAGCTTTAATCAAATATTATCTCAAGCTACTTCTAGACACAGGGCTAGTTTGCACAAAACTTTGTCCACCAACCTACCTTTCCATGTTTAGAGCGCAAACATGCTCATACTTACTGGCAAAATGCAACAGCTAGAATAAATGAAATGTTCAAGTTCAACACTGAACTGGGCAATCAACCCCCAGGCTTTGCTAATGCAAGTTCAGGGGACCAGCTAAAAGGCTAAGAGGGACATTGAAAAACAGAAATTATCTCTTTAGTAAGCAGGAGACAGATTGCTCTTAATTTCAGTTTTCAAACCTAAAGAAGGACAATGTACATCTCATGACATTTTAAAAAGGGAGTCAATGACCCAGATTTTTCATTTTTTTTCTTTTGCTGGCTTATATCTTACCTAGCTTAGGTTGTGAATGCTCTGTGAGTGCCTAAATATTAACTACCTTATAGCACAAGCCTAACCTTGAGGAATGTTGGCGCAGCAACCTGAAGAGTTTCCCCAAGTCACAGAATTATAAGGCAGAAAAATGTCATTTCGGGTTTTCTTCTGAAAACTGGAAGCAGTTTTGGTCGAATCGGCCATTCTGATCCCCGCAGAGGCTGCGGGCAGACACGTGGGGTTTAGAAAAGCCTCCAGAGGCAAGGGGAGCATAGCTTTCCTTGCTCCAGAGGCTTTTAAAAGGTGATGCCATTTAACAACAGTGTCACTTAATGACTGGAATCGAGGACCGCATCCCCTTTGTCAAGAGAAGCTCACCTGTATACTGACAGCAACATATTACATGTTAAGAGTGAGAAGATTTTTCTATCTATTAAATATCTGATTAGTCACAACAGTCATTAGAAGAAGTACTGTAAGAGTATATCTGGTGCAGATATAACAGTCTTGATCTTCTACTCATTCTTAGGAGAACGGGACAGTGCCAACACTTCCTATCCTCTCCACTGTAAATTCCCCTTCCTTCGTTCCATTATCTGCTTTAACCATAGTTTAGAGCTGTATCTACAATAGTGCTCCAGATTTCCCAATAATCAGGGTTAGCAAATTCACTTCAGCTCTGGTTATGTAGTACTGAAATTAGTAGCGCAGGTTTTTTTTGGGGGGGGGGAACCCTCTTAAATTGTATAAATATAAGAAAAACCAAGCCCACACATTCCCTTCTACATTCTTTTGCTAAGCTGGAAGAATGTTCTCTCTAATCTTGCAATGCAACAGCAGCAGCAGCTGTACTGTTATGTCTCTAGCTGGCTACCACTAAAAGACAGGAGACTTTAGCATTTGTGTGTGCTTAGCATTTGCCTAGGATTAACAACACCATTTCTATCTTCAGAATACTGCTGTGTTCAGCAGTACACAACACATGTAATTCCATAGCATTCCTTCTGAAATAAGTAAACTCTCCCTGTATCAAGGACATTTTCCAAGCAAAGGCTTTGTCCATTTGCAAGGAGCAGGGCAGTATAATTCACAAACTGGGGGGGGGGGGGGAAAGCTTGGATTAAAAGCAATCCTATATTGACTTAAAAAGGTGTTAACAAATCAACATAATTCACTAACAACTCTATTCCCCACAGAAGACAAACATTTTAATAGACCAGGACATGAAGGTATCAGAAATCAGAACTGGTGGAGAAAGGACAGCAACCTTTTCCTCTTACCTTCAACTCTATCCAGAAATGCCATGGCCCAGCTTGGAGCCCATGTGAATAATACACAAAATAATCCCCATCTCTATTAACAACAGGAGTGCCATCTCCAAGAGACCACCTGGACAATGTTGCCCCTTGATGCACTCGAAGATACAGTGACATGTGACTTGGACCTAAAACACCAGGCAGACAAAGAGTTTCATATGAACATAGAATACAGAAAGGAGGAGCTATTTTCTCATGCCCTAGAGCTGCCAAGGATTTCTTCTCACAAAGCAATCTTCCTCATGCCCCAGCCACTTACTGTAGCTATTTTCCCCCCTACTAACAGAAGACAGAACTAGCCATAAGTCCACAGTACAATTTACCACAAGAATCACTAGCAATGGTTGTTGCGTAAAGGGAACAGAGGTCTCTACCAAAGAAATTAACAGTTATTTCACAAAAGTTACGAATTCCCAAGTTTTTTTGTTAACTGCCATGACATCTAGACCATTTTTGAAAGCAGGTATAAGTCTGTAATACATGTCTCATCTAAACAGCAGGGGAAAATGAAGAACAAAAGGGTTCTAGAACAGATTACTGATACTGAAAAGTTTCCAGCTCACTTCCAGATCTTACCAGAAATGTCCAAATGTAAATGACTTATGTTTAAGAGCCTGCTTAGAAGGGCTAGATATTTGGCATTGCAATTTGCAGCTGCCATGTTGTCACATATCCAAAGGGTGTTAGCTACTTGCAGAAAAACAATCACCAGAATTTTGCGGCACCTTATAGACTTATTGCAGTTTGTTCTTTCATAGACAAGAGCCTCTTTCAGAAGCATATGTGTTGCAATGGAACAGCTAGTACATCAGGCTATATGGACAGAGCTACTAGGGTTATTTACTGTACCCTCACTACTGACATCATTACTGGCAAAACCCAGAATATCTTCTATTGAAAAATCACAGATTGATGGCCTGCACAAGCTCACCTGATACTTGAAAGGTTAACTTTATAGAATCCCTGGGCATTTGTTCTCTGGATAGAAGTTGAAAGCGAATAGAGTTCTTGGGAATAAATGCAGGAGCAGGGAGATACCAATTCTTTCTATAAAAAAAAGGGGTTGTTTTTCAATGTGACTCTCAAAAGCAGTATAAATACCTTATATGGCTGCTCAGTATCAATTCTGTCTAATTAGAAGGCTTGGTATAATATGACTGGCTATATTACACTGGTAAACAGGAAAGGACTGAAAAATTGAAGTTACTGCCTTAGAGTCATCCATATAACAACATGCAAAAGAAATCACAAGGACTAGTCATTTTGATCTTCTAAAAGATAAAAAGTGATTTTCACCATGATGTGGCACAGATCACTGAAAAGAAGTATTGAGTACAACAAAGGATATGCCCATTGTGACTGTGGATTTCTGTGAGACCTGGATAGATAAAGAACAGCGTGACACTCAGGGCACATTACATGCAATAGCTCCAGCATCAATTTGGGGGGAGGGGGGGAGCTGTGTCCTGGGCCTCCCATGGCGCATGTGCACAGAGACAGTGCCCTTAAGCAGTTTGACCATTTTTTGTCAGTACTATTAGGGCCAGTGCTTGCCAGCTGCCAGAGGTTTCAGGGGCTGACTCCTGGGTGACTGTGGGCTCTTGACAGGTACCTTATCCAACATTGTTCATAACTGGCTTCGGGCCCAATTCCATCCAACTTTCCAGCGTTGATGCAGCCATGCAAACGGAGAATGTGTATAGCCTATGATGGGGACAATCATAGAGGCCTCCTCAAGGTAAGGGAAAATTTGTTCCCATACTTTGGGGTTGCATTGCAGCTGCATCAGTGGTGGAAAGTTGATAGGAATGGACCCCTAGTCTTCATCAGGTTACTTTTTGCCCCATGACATCACAGATATCAGCAAGGCAGCAAAGTTGTTTCTATTTAGTGGGGGTTTATGTACACAGGTCCTTCAGTCTGTAAATCTGTCCTTTCCTTGTTCTGCTTACCATATATCTGTACACACATATCACAGATCTGTAACAATGCTGCTTTCATTAAAGCAGGGAGAACTGTGCTTTCCTACAGTTTTGTCTGTGATGACTTAGGGCCCAATCCTATCCAACCTTCCTGCACTGATGCAGCATGTGCCCCACTGGCACAGCTGCACCGGCACTGAAAAATTGGATAGGATTAGGCCTTTAGTGCTGGAAAGTGTTCCATATTCTTTCACACCAAATTTGGGAAAACGTGTTTAAGAGATAAAAAATATTACAAACTGTCCTTCTGACAAATTTACTGTAATTTTTCATTTTTTAAAAAAGTTCCACACTGTTCACTTTGTGCCTCAAAAAGGCACTTGCAGCACACATACTGAGCAAGTTAATTGCTTAGATTTAAAGTATATAGTTGATTTTCAGAAGTCTTTACTCGGTTGATCATTCTCATTCAGAACCAAAGGGGTAACAAAGGAGATGTTGCTACCAACCTGAACAGATAGTCTACAGGAAGGATCCAAGGCAGCCCACAGAGAGGTGATTTTTCGTCACATTTTGTTCGAATAGAGTCATTGAGTTCAGGTATATGAGGAGTAACATAAGAAATACCACCATAGTCAAGCCCATTAACCCATATTCCAGAATCGCTTTTTATCAAGTGGCCATCCAAGTCATGAAATTTTCTGCTCAAGTGCTACAAAAGTGATAAAAAAAAAAAAAAGATTTGTCAGAAAATTGACAGATTTTGCCTTGCTGATATTTATTCAGCAAACTAAGAACATTCACATTTGCAACATGGAGATTATTTCCTGTCCACAGAGGAAACCCCAAAGTCTATTTGCAGTGATTCAAGAATACTGTACAAGAGATTATCATGGAATGCTTCATATTTCTGAACTGAGAGAAGGGCCATTCTCTCAGTTCAGAATAAAGATGTTTATACAGGTATGCTCCCGTATCCACGGGAGTTCCATTCCAGAACCCCACTTAACCCCAGTTAAGTGAAACCATGGATACAAGAGAATACGCCCCACTCTCCAGAAACAAGGGGAGCTGAGCTTCCCTTGCTTCCAGAGGGTCTTCTGAGCCCAGCAAAGGCTGTGCATGCCTGCCCACAACCTCTCCCAGGCTCAGAATTAATCTTAGAGCGGGGAAAAAAACTTCTGGTTTCTGACCAAAAACCGGAAGTGACGTTTTTATGCCTTTGCAAGGCATTAGGAAGGCTGGGGAAGCTCCAGCTGGGCTCAGAAGACCCTTTAGAGCAGGGGTGCTCACACTTTTTTGGCTTGAGAGCTACTTTGAAACCCAGCAAGGCCCGGAGATCTACCAGAATTTTTTTACAATGTTCACGCCATCATAACATATAACATTTATGTGTACAATGTATGTTGGTGTAGCCTGCATAACCACATGAGCCAATATTGCACAACACAACATAATTAACTATAAACATTTTTGTAATTACTTGAGTTTACTTTGATGACCTGCACTGAAGTGAAGTGTGCAGCACACTCTGCTGGATGCCCAGGCCTTACCCTTAAAGGGGCCACTGCTGACACCACATCTACCTCCTCACCAGATCTTCCTCTATTCCAATACAAGTGGGGGGGGGAGGTGATCTCTATACAGACCAGTGCAAAAACAGGGGAAAGGTGTGGGGGAGGGAAAATCTCTATATAGACATCACAGCAAGACCAGTGCAAAACCCCTTGCACACAGAACCAACAGATGGAAGTTGGGAGGGGGGCAGATCTCCATACATACCAGTGCAAAAACAGGGGAAAGGTAAGTCAGCCCCAGTAGAGTCAACGGGGCTCATTCCCAGGGATGCGTGGACGGGAGAGAAGCCTGCCAGTGGCTCCTCTCCCAGGGAGGAGCCTGCCAGGGGCTTGCTCCCTGGGCTTGCTCCCTGGGCTCACAAGCCTGCCAGGGGCTCACTCCCAGGGATGCATGGACGGGAAAGAAGCCTGCGAGCAGCTCCTCTCCAGGTCTACTCACGAGTCAGCCCCAGTAGAGTCAAAGGGGCTCACTCCCAGGAATGCGTGGACGGGAGAGAAGCCTGCGATCGACCAGTCGATGCGATCGACTTATTGAGCACCCCTGCTTTAGAGGCAAGGGGAGCAGAGCTCCGCTTGCATTCAGAGAGGGTGTGGGGGGACACAGACCCAATCAATGGATAAGTGAAACTGTGGATGTGGGAACTGCGGATACGAGGGCCCCCCATACATCTTTTATCTTCACCGGTTACATTTAATTGGTTTTATTTAATTTATTAATTGTATTTTATATTGAATTGTTTTATATTGCTGTACACCACTTTGAGCACCAGAAAAGCAATATCTATTAATTAATTAAATTTAATTAATTAATTAATTAATTAAAATCCTGGAATGTGCCCAAAGAGACTGTAAATCAGAACCCTGCATGGCTAAATTATAAGGCCGCATTCACTGGTGCTGAGGCTGCAAGGCACATCCACTACACCCAGAGAGGAGGGGCTGTTGGCGCTAAGTCAGTGCCAATTGCTGCTAAGCCTCAGCACTGCATGGAGAGCCAGCTGGTGCTCCAGCAGCACCAGCCAACAGTTAATTTTGGGGCGGGCAGGAGAGGCAGGGGAGTGGGCGGAACAGGGTGGGGGAGGAAAGGGCAGAGGAGGAACCAGGACAGGAGACAGGTGAGACCGACAGAGCCAAATCCTGGCCTTCGTGTCAGGTTGAAAAGCCCAACACAGAGTCTCTCAAGTCTGCACTGGCAAAATAACCGGTGCTGACTTGAGAAGCCCCACTGCGGGACTTGGGGCTTTCCCCAGGGAAAAGGGAAGAAAGTCCCCTTCCCCTGAGGAGACCTCTGATGGCCTTGCAGAGCTGTTGGATAAAGTATTAGCTGTCTTGGTACTGCTGCACCAAGCAGAACCATCAGCTTCAGGATTGGGCTGTTATGCAGTAGCTACACCTACTGTGATGTCATGAACACCCAGGTGCAATTAGTGACAATAAATATTTCCAATTCAAGGAATAAGCGAATGTCCTAGCACAGTGGTTCTCAAACTTTTAGCACTGGGACCCACTTTTTAAAATGAGAATCTGTCAGGATTCACCAGAAGAGATGTCATGTCCAGAAGTGACATCATCAAGCAGGAACAATTTGAACAATCCTAGGCTGCAATCCTACCACGCTTACTTAGGAGTAAGTCCCATTTACTATTGTTAAGAGCAAATATATAGTAGCTTGTAAAAAGTACAGATCTGTAAGATTTCCCCAAATGCAGTCACATGCCATGGAAGCATCCAGTCTGATATATTAAAAATAAAATCTTAAAATGAATGGAGCCCACCTGAAACTAGCTCACAACCCACCTAGTGAGTCCTGACCCACAGTTTGAGAAACACTGCCCTAGCGGGCTTTAAATGCTTCAAAATTTCAAAGTGTATATTTACAATCTACGGGCAGCCCAATCCTGAGCTGACCAGGGTGCCCAGGCTCGGCAGCACCAAGGAAGGCTGCCGCCAGACCCAGTGCCTCCCATGCTACCTTGGGGGGCGCCTCGGGAGAAGGGGACTTTCATCCCCTTCCCCCGAGTAAGGTCAGCAGCCCCGCAATGGAGCTACTCACTTTAACACTGACCTAAAGGTCGGTGGTAAGGAAAAGGCGCTCGTGTAGGGTGTGCAGCCCTACACAAGTGCCCTGGATCCTGCGGAGCGGAGCTCCACGGATCCTCCTCCCTCTCTGCCCCCTGGCATGCCTCCCTCCACCCTCTCTGCCCCCGCCAGCCTCCCCCCTCCCCAGAACACCTCCTCCCCGCCCCCGTCCCCACCTACCGTTCCGCAGCTCGGCAGTCCAGGAGACCACTGAGCCAGGGGAGCTGGGCGACCACCCTGCGCTAGCCCAGCTCCAGTTGGTGCTGGGCTAGCACGGGCGGGAGCCTGGCGATGAGCCCCGGGAACGTGCCTTACGGCAGGTTTGTGACTGTGCTCGACAGCATGGAGCTGTGCCGCCGAGCACAGGATTGGGCTCTTAATCATCTATTGAAAGAAATTCCACCACAATCCCAGAAGTGATGGCCCAGGTTGAATGCTATAGTTAATTTCTTATTTCAGCTATTGCAGTTTGAACATGAAACTGGAGGAAGTACAAAAGTCCTCAAAGCTCCGTAACATGCATCAACAAAAGGGGGTCAGAGAGGGCTTCCACCCAGTTGAGCAGACTTCCCATTTCCTCTGTAGCCCTTTATTCTGTACCCTGGATCTGATGTTCCCTGATCTGTATGTTCCCTGATCTGTATGTTCCCTGATACTGTATCCCTGATACAGTACAGATCTGATACATACAATACAGTTCCCTGATACATACAGATCTGGATCTGTATGTTCCGATACTGCTTTTAAGGAGGTGTAGGGGAACAGTGGAGCAAAGGGTGTGGGAAATTTCCCCAGTTGTAAACTTCCTTCCACCCAGTTTTGTGGATGAGCACAAGGAGCTGTATTTTAACACTAGGAATCGTCTCTTTATTCAAATTTCTGTTACAATGGAAGGTAAAACAAACAAAAACACACATTCACATGATTTAATAAATAGTTGGATCCCCTCAAAAGCACTTCTTACCTGAAGAACGATTCTCTTAGGCCTGGGATTTGCTAAATCCGAACTGAAAGGAAAAAAGATTCCACTGCAGACAAGGGCAAATGTGATTGAAAAAATGATTCCTAACGTTACGATTATTGTCTTTGTGCTCTTGGTAAGGTAGACAAAATTAAGCTAAAAAACAGAAAACAAACATAGAATTAGGGCATTTCATTTATAAAATACAGCTTCATATAGCTAGAAGACTAGCCTGGAGAACTTGCAAGCTGCTTTAAGATTTATATTTATTTAGCACTGTAGCTCATAGATTTTGCTCCTCTCAGAACAGCTTTGCAAGTTAAGCGAGGCTGAGAGTCTGTATGTTGGAACCTACGGATGCTCACTCAAGTGAATCTCCCCGCCTGTTCCTCACCAAACCAGCTCCCTGAAAATCCAATCCCGAGGGCTAGAGGATACTGACAACGGTATGGGGTGTAGATTGCTGCACAGGGAAGTGGGGATTGGCAAAAAACTCCAGAGTGAAGGTATGTGCCTTTTATTGTGCAAAAGCCTCTTACGATCCAACCCAGTAATTCTTAGAAACTTTCTTCGAAAGCTCCATAGTCAAGCAGGTACCAGATGCTAGTTTTTCATTCCTGTCCTTCAGTCCTGCCAGCACTGAGTACATTCCATGAGCAAAGAAGCATGACATTTGGGCATGAATATAGAATGCAGCACTGTGAAAATCTCAAACTGTCATTAACTTTAATGCTCTGCTGACCGTTCAAGTCACCTACCGCTTGATTTGTTCATGCAAGTGAGCAACCTGAGACTATTTGGGTGCAGGGGGTGCTAATAACTTATTTGCTGTTACCCACATTGTCACAAAAGGGAAAATTCTGAGTTGCTAAGTGATCAGAGATCAGAAACCCAGGCAATGGCAAGTCTCAACTAAAATCCAAGCGCTCAGGCAATGCCCCTCTAAGACAGGGGTCTCCAAATTTTTCAGCCAGAGGGCCACACGAAATATCTGGTGCAGTGGTGAGGAAAAAAATTTAAATTAGAGATGGAACTTAGATGAATGAATAAATGAATGAATGCGCTCATTCACTCAGCCTCTCCAGCCCTCAGAACCCTCTCCAGATGCAATCAGAGCACAGCTCTGATCATGTTCAGTCGAGTGGGCCAGAGGCTTTCAGGGGACAGGAGGCTGGCCGCGGGCCAGATAGAAGCTCGCTGAAGGCCACATCTGGCCCCCAGGCCGGGATTTGAAGACCCCTGCTCTAAGATGAAAGAGAGGAAACATTAGGAAAATGGGCTCAGAAAACAAATATTCACAGCTCGGAAGACTCTTACTATCCCAGAGCAAAACAATGATTAATAGAATTTTCTCAGGTCAAAAAATTTGTCTGAGAGTTTAGTACACCATTTGTTCTAATTATGGTTCAAGTAATTGAACCATCTTAATTTGTAGACTACAAATGATAAAAAATGCACTCTTACAAAGTAAGAAGACAGAAGTATAGACATTATAACCATAGATGCAGCCATAAGCACATCAGGTGGAACTTCTGATCCAGTGCGTCCCGTGATGGGAATGAACATTTCAAAAATAACCCAGTTGAGGTATATTAAATAGAGGTGTGGAATAAGCATTCCCAGTAGGTAAAGGGAAACAAATTTCATAGTGGCACCTACAAAACACAGAAAAGAAAAATAAAATAAGCAGTAACCTGCAGTATAGAAATACTAGACCTTAATATTACCTTTTCTCATTTAAGACAAAATAGATAAGGTTAGCTGACATAGTCAAAAACGTAAGAAGAAGGGATCTACCTGCCTCAGAACTTAAAAAAAGCAGGCACAACAGATTTTAATTGCCAAAGTGCTATCAGCACCATTTCGCAATTTAAAAATCTAGCTGTGTGTGCAAGCCTGCAGAACAGTGCCTGCACGTGAAAGATCAAAGGAATAACTGGACAAATATGCTGCTTTACAGTAATCTGTCTTGGAGAGGCAAATATTAATCTTATCAAAAGATTAAAAAGGATGATATTTCAAGCTGGAACAGAGTGAACCAGTTTGACATACCAGCCCTTTACTCCTTCCACATGCTCTGTCCAGGACACTATGATTGGCTTTGCTGGTAGGAGCTGGCAACTGCAAGTAGGAGTCCAGCAAAGAGCTCTGTAAAGGGAAACCAGAAGGTGTTTGTACTAATGACCACTTGATGTGCCGTCATTAGTACATGCTGGAAATGGCTGGTGGTCGTTAGAAGGTAGGGCTCTCCAAGAAGACTAACGGTCCAAGGCCTTGCATTGTCAAAATTAGCATTCGGGCAGTGCAAAGTCCTTTGCAGCTATCGCAAAAAGTGACATGCCATATCACGGAGGCGGGCTGCCATTGCAAGTAGCACACCAGAGGTTCCTCCATGGCAAGATGCCACAAAACTAGAAAAAAATTCACACATGAAAATACAGCACTTGCCATCATAACACATTGGTGTCTTGCAGCTGAGCTGCCTTGCTGAGAACAGTTCCATAGGAAGAGACATCAAAGCCACAGCCATGCTACTAGATGGAATCAAGCTGTTTCATATGTGATTACCATACATTGGCATAGGTATCTTCAAAAGGCAATAGTTGGTTTAGGGCCCAATCCTATCCAACAACAGCATCGGTGCAGCTGCAATGCAGCCCCGAGGCAAGGGAACAAATGTCCCCTTACCTTATGGAGACCTCCATAACTACCCTTCCACCACAAGGTGCAGCACACACCCCACTGACACCACTACACCAGGGCTGGAAAACTGGATAGGATTTGGCCCTTAATTATTTTTTATATTTGCTTGAGACTCAAAAAAAGAACATGTAAATAATCACTTGCCAGCGTTTATATAGACAATGCAGTTTATTAGCACCTGACTCTACACATTTATTCAGACACCCAGTATTTCCACCAAGTTTGGAACAGAACAATTGCAATGTAGACGTGGCATTTGGAATGTCCTTTCTCACAGAGATGTTTGGGAGGAAAAACAAAACAAACAAAATACTATGACTTGGATCCAAAGAAACATCAGCAGAACTGTGCTTGCATAAGGAAGCTTTCTTGCCCGCATTCCCACTGCAGTCCCCCGAGATCAAGAGAAAAGCTGCTGCTCAGAATTGGTGTACCCTCAAGAGCAATAAGGGGCTTTGCACAGTGGACTGCAATGGGAGAGGGAAATCATTTGGAATTGGTCAGGCCACTTTGTCTCTCATGCTGCATAAGGCTGGATCCAAGTCTTGATATAGTGCAAAATACAGTATATTTCACATGAAATGCTTTTTTCCCATCAGTTATACAAATATGTGTCATAAAATTTTGGTCTATATTAACAAATATATTCATTCTCCATTTCTAATTTCAAAAATTAAAATTGCTTCTGGTCAGGGGAAAAATCCTTGTAGCAAAATTATTTTCTAAACTTCTATTAGCATACTTGGCTGAATAATTAGCATTTATATACAGTAGTTCTTTCAAGTGTTCAAATGCTTCACATACAATACTTGCTGTTAAGCTTATATGAACCATGTAAGAGAGGTGAGAATTATGATCTTTTTACCTTTTTCTTTCAGTTCCTTATAGGTAATTAATTTTGTGAGTAGAGGAAAAGCTACCCATATTGCACTAATAAATGCTGAGGAAACTCCTAGGTAAGTGAGTAAGACCAACTTAATTGACCAAAAAATCACTGGAACATCAAAGAAGAGCTCTCCAAGGAACTGTTCGTTTTTAGTCTGGGAAAAGAGAAGCAAAATGGCAACATAAACCCCTCAGTTTATGATGGAAAGCCCTTAGGCTTAATGTCAATGTTTCATCTAAAAAAAAGAAAGCAGACTGCAGTCATTTTTTTTTCTTGTGACAATGTAAATTAAAGAACACAAACATGTATTCAGACCATATTGATCTGCTGAGAAATTCTCCCACTGTGCTTTTGTTTGGTTTATCCCCAAACCTGTCCTGGAGAAACTTGATTCTTTCAGACTATCACTAAATATGCCCTGATGTCTGACATCTGTTTCTGAAGAATGAAATAGTTCCTATTTGTTATGTATTTATAGATGGCTCTTCAGGCCAAAGCCTCTCAAAAGGATTTGAAAACAGTTAAAAATTGACAATCTACTCTGTTTTTCTTCCATTTTGGGCCACAAATGTCAGAGAGCCTCCTGGCTGACACCTCTAGTTCCTCAGAATGCCAGGTGCAAGGGAGTGGCAATAGGATACAGGCCTCTTGCTGTCTTGTCCTGAGGCGGGACCACTGTGAGATACAGGAAGCTGGACTAGATGGGCCTGTGGCCTGGTCCAGTGGGGCTGTTCTTATGTTCTTAACTACAATTCCCAGGAGGCCTTGCAGGTCTCTTGTTATCTGGTGTGCTCCCTGGGGCATTTGGTGGGCCGCTGTGAGATACAGGAAGCTGGACTAGATGGGCCTATGGCCTGATCCAGCAGGGCTCTTCTTATGTTCCTTGCACAGTAGCTCAAAGCTGCAGCCAGAGTTGGGGTGGGGGACAAAATAGCAACACTATTCTCTCCTCAGCCCTAGTGTTCTGGAGCTCCTGAAATCTAAGGCCAGTTTGATGTAAATGCCCCCCACCTGCTGTAACTCATACTGGTATGACTATGTTATTATTACGGACAATATTTATTATTAGGACCCTTAGCTTTAAAAAAATGTAATTGCTAACTTTCTAACAAGCCTTTCCTGATTTCTCATGTGCTCTTGCTGATTTGCGTTTTTACAGATTGCTGTACTTCTGCAGTTTGTTTTCCTGTGAGTCACTTGGGATGCTCTTGGAGAGAACAGAAGTATAGAAATCTTTTAAATAAATTGTTCTTCTTCAACACAGTTAACCTCTAACTGCAGGCCAAACTTTGGAGTGAAAGACAACCAAGGCACTCAAGTTGCCTTGTCAACATGTTTCCTTAAGTTGCTCTTATTTCTACCAAAACAAGAAACATCCCAGCCTGAGATTTTCAGCCAGGAAAGAATAGGCTGATGGCACCAAATCTGTCAGGAGAGACGGAAAAAGGACTTGGCGCACAAACCAACTGAGCTGACCATCACACTGTACAAATTAGGAAATACAGACAGTTACCATAGTTAACTGTATACTTAAACAATGCTTACTTTATAGTAGAATGTCTTGAGTAACGTGTGCGCAAGAATTAGTTGAGCCAGAGCTGCAGATCCATACAGAAAACTGGAGACATGGAAGTAACTATACCAAGATAGGGAGCGTCCAATGACAGAAATAAACACGGCTACAATAAGGATGCCAACCAAGGTAGCAAACCAACTAAGGATTGTGAAACCAAACGCAATGGCAAGTTCTTTCAAATAACTCACTGCTGAAAGAGAAGGAAAAATGCATTAAAGCCTAGACCAGGGGTGTCAAACCCATTTCATCCTGGGGGCCACACTGGATTCAGGGCACCTGCTGAGGGCCGAACTCCAAATGTGGCACCCGGAAGTGACCTGAACACAGGAAGTGACGTCACTTGTGACACCAATTCCTGTTTTTTAAAAAGCTGAGGCTTCCCCCTTGCTCTGCTACCGCACCCCACCCCAGATTCCATTCTACCAGCAAGCATCCTCTGCCTCAGTCCACCCGACCCCATTCTGCCTCCAAGCATCCCCTGCCTCCCCCACCCCAGACCCCATTCTGTCACCAAGCATCCTCTGCCTCAGTTCACCCCAGACCCCATTCTACCACCACGCATTCACTGCCTCACCCCACCCCACCCCCATTCTACCACAAAGCATCCCCTGCCTGCCAGCCAGCCAAGCCTCCCAGCTGCCCCCGCCCCCATTCTACCACAAAGCATCCCCTGCCCGTCAGCCAGCCAAACCTCCTAGTCGCCCCCCCCAACCCCCAACCCCCCATTCTACCACAGAGCATCCCCTGCCTGCCAGCCAGCCAAGCCTCCCAGTTGGCCCCTCCACCCCCATCTACCTGCCACTCTTCAGGGCCAGGGAAGCCACATACATAGGCTCCGGCTCCCAGGCCCCCTCTGGCAGCAACTGAAGTCCGGGAAAGCTCTGGCTGCGGCTGGAGGGAGGACCAAAGGCTGGGGATGCCGTGCGCGGGTGCTCCAGCCATCAGCTGCCCTTCTGGAGGGTGGACCGGGGACGCCGCACACGGCTGCTCCAGCCATCAGAACTCTCTCCGGCTGCGGGCGAGCCCTGCTCGCACCCAGAGGGAGGACCGAGGACGCCATGCGCAGCTGCTCCAGCCTTCAGCTGAGGGTGGGGCCCGGTCACAGCCAGTGGGAGGGACACCACGCCAGGGACGCCATGTGCGGCCGCTCCAGCCCTCGGAACTCTTTCCAGCCGCAGAGCATTCCGGCTGCAGAGCTCTGCTCACAGTAGGAGCAAGCAGGGTTGGGGCAGCCTCAAACTCCCCCAAAGCCTGGGGGGCCGTCCAAAATGGCTCTGCGGGCCAGATTCAGCCCGTGGGCCTCATCTTTGACACCCCTGGCCTAGACCATCTATTGTAGCTGGAGTTGGCTAGGATTCTACACATGCATATACACAAAATATGTGTATCGCATCCCAAAAGATTTTTTTTTCTTTTTTTCACATCACAAAAGATGGCAACAGAGAACCTAAACCCTGAACATTCTCTCTCAAGACCTGGGATGCAAATGACTAATCCTCTGTTTTTTGTTATTTATTCTCTAGTTACAAGTAGTATATTTTGGACCAAGTTTAATTCAGGTATTTTAAGTTATAATACCTTGCTTTGGAGTAATTTACGTAATAACAAGAATATTCGCGGAATACTTTATACTAGATTGCAATTTATAAAGATAAAACATAATTTGACAAAAAACCATCCAAGGGAGCAGAAAGCTACAGAAATCAAATAGGGATAAACTTATATTGCAAAATAAACCTAGGGAGAAGTTATGGTCTTCCACTACACTCTTCTTCAGCCCTGACAGTCCAGTCTGGGGCAGCCTGGACAGTCTCTTCAGCGTGCCTGACAGCTCTGCTTCGTCAGAAAGTAATGTATTAAAGTAGACCTACCTCTTTTTCGGGGCTGCAATATCTTTTTGCCTAAATAAATAATGGCAAGTGCTGCAATGATACAGTTCATAATAGCACCAACACGAGCTGGGTAACCCAGAACAAACAAACCAAAGACATCAAAGAAGACAAGGTTTCCATGTCGATATTCATGAGATCTGGCCAGGTAGTCTGACTTTGCTAAGTATTTCAGCATACCCAAAATGTTTTCACCTTTGGAAAAATAAAAACAAATATTTAGGATTTACTTTTTCCCCGAACCTTTACATGTATAATTCTGCAAATAAGTGATACTGCGAAATAAATCAAAGGAAAACTCCTGGTTCATTTAAGAAATGCAATTTGATTTGTCAAAAGAAATACTGTAAACGTAGTGAAATAAGATCCTATGTGGTAATTCTTACTACTTTAAAAACATTATAAACCAAACTCTAACCGAAAACCTGTTACCCTCTCTAAAATATAGTTGTAGAGAACTACTGTGCAAAGGAATAATAGTTCTACATGCTTATTTGAGTCTCACTCTCTGTTGCTTCCTCCCAAGGTGGGAAGTCTATTTCAAAAGAAGTGGGAGAGAACATCCTTTTTCACTGTAAAAAGAAACAGCATGTGGCATACAGAGGACGCACTGCTTAAGGGGTTTGTTTACATAAGGCACTAGGGCACAGCAGACATACAGGAGCACTTCTTGGACCCAAGTAAGGATGCTCAAATGTCCAACAGTTAACAAGTCCCAGCCAACCACCTGTCATTCTGTTCACACAGGTGGCATCACTGCCTACTTAAACTGGGTCCCCAGACTGATGTGGTTGAAACCGATAAGGGGGAAGATAGATTGCTGGAGGTAGTAGGTTTCCTGAGATCCACTTCTTCTCCCCTTAGGACAAGATGCTTGGCAGGCTTCAGTGATAACCTAATCATAGAAGGGCATTGCTATCCCTCACCTCACTTTGAACTCATGTCCATCCCATTCACTTCCTTCCCCCAGCCTGGTTTCTCTTCCTTGCTTGCTTTTGGTCTGCCATAGTGTATTAATTATTATTAACAGTATTTATATACCGCTTTTCAACTAAAAGTTCACAAAGCGGTTTACAGAGAAAAATCAAACAACTAATGGCTCCCTGTCCCAAAAGGGCTCACAATCTAAAAAGATGCAAAAAGAACACCAGCAGACAGCCACTAGAAAAGACACTGCTGGGGTGAGGTGGGGCAGTTACTCTCCCCCTGCTAAAAAGAGGAGCACCCACTTGAAAATGTGCCTCTTGCCCAATTAGCAGGGGAAGTGTAGCCTCCTTTTTCATCACCCTTCTTCTTTCTCTCCCATCCCACTTTGCATGTTTTGTTTCCCCATCTGTTTGGGGATGATTTGTCTCCCCATCTGTTTGGGGATACATGATATTCCCAAAGTAAAATGAATTACCCTTAACTCTTTCCTTCCTGTGTGCAAAAAACCATCTGGGGTACAATACTAATATTAATTAAATTGGATTTCCCAGTGGCGTAACTTTCTACCCAGGCTAAGCATCCTTACTTTACTTCTGCTATTTACCATTTCTTCAAACCAGTGTGCATCTCCATCCCAATCACACAATTTCTTTAAGCTAGAAAAGTAGAAGGAATCCAAACTCCTTCCAAACACAAGCAATATGCATACTTGGTCCAAAGTGATCTATGTAAAGAGGGGGGAGGGGGAGCTCTGACTTGTAAACCCCACTAAATTCTTAGGAGTAAACTGCACTGAAATCAATAAGAATTATTTCTGAGTGGATATGCATAGGACTGCACTGTGAAAGTGCATACTGAGAACATACATACACCATAAAATAAAATGGTATGAATGTATTTGTGTGTTTCTATTTACAGGATATGAAGTGATGTACCGTGTTATTTTGACACATACCGACTTCTACTGTCAAATACAATTAATTGGGAGCGGTTTCATCTAGTTATCCCTCTTAACAAAAACCATGGTTTTCTTTTTCTCTGAACAAGGATTAAGCTAGGGCCTATAACTTGGGGTAATCACCAGAACCAACATGGAAAGGCATATTTGAGGCTTGAGATAAGTATCCATGAGAAACTCTGAATACCAACCTGCCCTCTGAATAGTATCTGTTGGAATTCGGTCTGCTGTGTCATACTTCGTATGATAGATATAACCATTTTCAATGAAAGCCAAGTCGATTCCTATCAATATAATCAATCACACTGTTAATCAAAAATATTAAAGATGTTGCTACCTTTATGAACACGGAACAACTGTATTGAATAAACAGCTCTAAGTAATTGCTAACATTGCATTTGTAACACTGTGTGAAAGTGCAGAACATGAATGCATTTTGCTGGTAGGTATCTTGCCATAAAAGTTCTCCCTTCAGGAGAAAGTTATGCCTGCTCTGCTATTTGTGATATTATAAGGTCATTACAGAAGGTTCCCGACTTATTAGCATTAAAATTACAGATGCTCGACATACAAATGGGCTTGGCTGGGGCTTTGAAGCAAGTGCAGTTGTGGAGACACTGGCAAACAAACAACAAAAACTGCATGAAGACAATCCATGCAGCTCAGTAATTTTGAAAATATCAATGTCTTGCTATGGCAACAGGAAAAAAACAACAGCCCAATAACATTGAAAATCTGGGATTCCTGAGGGCAGAATGGTGGAAGAGGATGAAGAAAGCAACCACCCTAGCTGATTGGGCACAGGATTAATGGAGCTTTTGCGAGAGTCAGGGGAGCACCAAGACATTAATTAATATAAGAAAAGCTGACTGGAGGTGACTCCAACGACAAAATGACAAAACACAGCCATCTTTTATCACTACCAAACAGGAAAAGGATGGAGGGAAGGTTTAAAGCTGAGTCTGATCAAAGTTCCCTACAGCTACCATGCACTCTCTTTAAAAAGCCAACACAGAGAAAATCTTACATTTTTATTCATGTGACTAAATATTAAGACCAAAGGAGAGATGAAGGGGCTTATAGGAGTTGTAGGTTTTGTGAGTACAGTGCTGTACTTCCATAGCAGCAGCCCTCAAAGAGACTACAATTCCCATAAGTCCCTCCACTTCTCTTCCTATAAGGAGAAGAAGCGAAAATAGCTACCTTTTTTGTTGTTGCCGCTGAATAATTACTGGAAAGTAAAATTACTCCTTTTTTCCTACCTCACCTTGTGTCCTGCTTCTCAGCCCAGTTCCACCCCCACCTCACCAGGTAGCTGCTCCAATAGAAGCTTTATTCACTGCATAGACCTGTGTATAAGCCGACTCAAGTATTCAGAGTTACTTCTCAGGTATAATTTTTTACTTATACACAAGTATATATGGTAATTTTGATCTCCTCTCCAATTATCAACAATAAAGTTGATTTGGTTGCACCTTTCACGCTTGTTTCCTTCCTCATTTCCCACTGAACCACAGAATCGGACTACTGGCCACTACACAGGATTCCAGCACAAGAAATAGTTTCCCCTCCTTGGATGCATGTTACGCAAGTTTTAAAATACACCAGGTAACACTTCCAAGTAAGTCCAAATAAGGGTCCTAATAAAACAGTCTAACATACCTGGAATGTTGCCAAAGTCTCTGTAAATACGGAAGTCTGTTTCTGCTGGGATAACACCAGATTGAAACACTTCTTGAGCCACAATGGAAGCAAATGGGTGTTTTGCAGCAGAAATATATGCTTGTACCAGCCAGGGGTTTTCAGGTCCTGCAATAATTACAAAACAATCACAAAATGAGAAGTCATTCAGCTTTAGATTTGTCACATATGTTGCTTATAGCTGGTCCCACCCAAAAGGAACAAGGTAGGCATTATACAGAGTGAGAAAATGCATAAATGATTTTCATTCTAATAACAGTAAATCTTAGGGTTCTGAAGTCTGTCTTAAAATCTAGAGGCTCCAAATACTTTTAACTGCACTGCAAAGTTACATCAACTGTGAATCATATAGCTACACAACACTATGAAATCCTTAATTTGAGAAAAAAATCTGCTTGTTCCTTTCACTTTGTTATTGCTTACATATATCAATAATCATATTGTAAATTCTTGTAAGAACAAGATCCAGGAATGCTGAGAACCCAGTCAGTCAATCATTTAAACCTGGTGTTGGAAAAAGCAAGCATGTACGAAGAGGTTGTTTATGAGATATTTAGAGGCTTCCTACAATTGCCCCAAGACATCCTGCTAAAGAGAGCTGAACTGCTCTGAACTAGAAGGACAGCTTTAAATACTACATGGCAATCAAATCTCATTATATCTATAGCCACAACAAGTACAAGAGGTTTTCAGAGCAGAAACATGTGAACTGAGCAATATCAGATAGGTTCAGTTGTCAGTGTTCTGTAACAGAGACTAGAATACTCATGATACTGCATGTACAGTTTCAGTGGCCTTATGATATAGACCAGTGTTTCTTAATGTTTGTCCACCTATTTGAAGTACCACCAGAAGTAACTGGCAATGACATCATTGCCAGTTACTTCTAGGTTGGAAGGCCAGCTGCAATGCGACAAACACCAGTAAGAGACTCAGGGTGGACGGGAGGGCTTTTTTGGATCTCTGCCCACCAAGCCGAGCCTCCTACCACTGTTTATTGTCTCGCGTTGCTGGTCTCGTCACTAGGCGGCAGGTGTCCAGGGGTCCAACGAGTACCACCAGACACCACCTCAAGTACCACTGGTGGTACCCATACCACTGGTTGAGAAACACCAACATAGACTGATGTTACTTAGACTTCATAACCAAAATAAATGATCAAATGATAAAGCTTAGTAAACGAGAGTACGGAAGTGGTACTCTAGTTTCACAATAACTTTTTACAGTCCTTTTGAAGAAAACTATTCTTCTATTTCTACAGTAAGGGAATAAAGACAGTACTAACAATACTATTTTGCAGACTGCATCAGAAATAACTGAAAATAAGAAAAATTACTCCAAGCACAATAAGCTGGGATGTTCTCCAACATACGCCTAAGTAAAATGAGTAAGAACTGCATGGGAGGCACTGCTGTACTCTTTCAACACCTTTGTTCATTTCAACGAGTCTTGTGCATTGCAATTTTGGATCTTTTTCCATTTTGTTAGTCACTGTTAGTGACTAACAGTTAGTCCATTTTGTTCAGTTAGTCCAGTTAGTCAGTTAGTCCATAACTGTTAGTCCATTTTGTTAGTCATCTTTGAGGTTAGTACACTCCATTCTTACCACATGGGGTAAGAGGGGGGAAATAAGGGGGGAAAATTGAGGAAGTTTTTTAACTGCATGTCTTGGATGAATAAACTGAGGAAGTTTCATTAAAATGTTGCTTTATCAAACGGAAGTTGAAACCACTTGTTAACAAATTACAGTTACTTGATCACAATGGCACGTGCTGGTCCCTGTCCCCTCTGTTCAGAAGCTCCCAGCCCCTTCCTTCTCCTCAGTCTTGCACCGGCTAAAGAGCTGATGAGACCCATGGGCAAACGGGAAACTTACAGAAGGGTAAAGGGACATTTTCCCCTTTCCACTTCCTCTCCCCTATCCTGCTCTGGATACAGCCCATGAATTTTTGGTGCAGCTGCATCAATGGGGAAAGGGGAGGGGGATGGGGAGGATAGGATTGGACTCTAAATTTTCTCTCCTGCCTGATATCTAAGTAGCTCTCAGAGGGCCTCTCTAAAATCATGTTAGAACTGTCATTATCTTTATCTAGACCTATTTTTTGGAAAAAAGGAACTGGTGAAGAAGAGTACAGGTTGAGTCATTCATTAGGGTTCTGTTCATAGAACTCATGTGGTTGGCAAAATATGCATGAAAGCAAATCCATTTAAAAAACAATGTCCCTTTGCTCAGTAATTTAAAAACAGACTTGCTGACCTTTGTGATGTTAAGACAGAGTCATTAGGCAGACAATCCATCAATCAGTTTGTCTCCAGGCACTTAGAAAGGCTTCACTCTGAGTCAGCAACCCCTCCCTTCACCCAGAAGAAAGTGATTAACTTTCTTTCATGTGCTCAAGGAAAAGGAAGGGTTGCTGCCTTGGAGTGAACCTGAAGTAGCCTGGAGACAAAATGATTGATGGACTGTCAGCGGCTGCCTTCTCACACGAGGCTATTGTTATTCTCTCACTATTGTTAACAAGGCTATTGTTATTCTCTATTCTGTTATTCTCTATTCACTATTGTTAACGAGGCTATTGTTAAGCAACTGTTTACCTTTAATTTAAAGGGCCCTTCTCACCATGTTGAGATAGAAAAATACATAGATAATTAGGTTTCACCTTTAATCGCTTGCATGACTGTCTCTACACAAGAGTAAGAAAAAGCAGCTTTTTAAACTGTGAGTTTAAAGGGCTGCATTTTTCCCCTTCTCCAGGGATCAGCACATTCCTTCTTATTTGCAGTGACTATTTGTGTTGAGTCAAATTCATGTACAAAAAATCCATGTATTTGGACCTGTAATGTTGTTATTATTTCTTCTCCTACATTTGTTTTAGGCATGAAAAGTGTTTCTCTGCACCTTATATTTACTATTCGCATTTTCTAGGGCCATAACAACAATTCAGCTGTTCAAAAATGCGTTGAAGTCCCATTGTTATATCCAGACCAATTCTGTATCAAATATGAAAATCCATCCTTGACTTGAAGCAGAGTGTATTTTTTAATAATGCTAGCCCAAAGATACATGAGGGCACTAAGCAGCTTACCTGTCTGAAATACGAGCTCTTTGCCTCCTACTCCAGCAGCCTCCAGATTAACAAATGCTCTCACTGATTTAGCCCAAGGGTGTTGTGTAATGAAACCATGACTAGCCTTGATGAGAAGCAAAGATAGAAGATGTTTTAAAATAAAAACTAGCAATACTTTTGAACTATTTGTATTCTGTCAAAATATTAACCAAGCACCATGCAGAGTAAACACAATGCTTATCTGAGAGCCTCTTAACAAAACCAAAAATTTAAGCAACAATACACCACAAAGAACCTAGAAGAAACTCAGAAGGAGGCTAATCACAGAGAGATTGCTTTTTACTTTCTCCTCGTAATCACCCATCTACAATTACATGCTCTAGTTCTCATGGAGAACACAAAGCAGTATCCAGGCTGTATCACTACAGGTGCAAGCTTACCTTTCTCCCCGACATATGAAAGGCCAGTTCAGACAAAATGACTTTCACAAATACTGTACTGTGCTTGCTGAAGCAAGAATAAGCATGTCTCCCCAAACCTGGCATACCAGTATCACATGGGGGAAGAAGCCTAATCATCCCTAATAGTGTGGTTGATAAAGTTGATCAGGGGTAAGCAATCCCCAGCCCAGGGGCCATTTGTGGCCCTCAGGGTCCCCCAATCTGGCCCGCAGGAATCCCCCAGTTTCCAATGAGCCTGGTCCGTCGAAGTTTGTTGGAACCTGCGCAACTGTTGGACATGACCACCAGACATGAGCTGCAGGCCAAGTTAGAGCAAATCTTGTGTTTTCTGCTTTTCCCTGGGCATTATTTTACCCCCTCCCTCACAATGGCCTCTGAACACCATGTGTTTCTGGTTTGGTCTATATGTTTTCACAGTGCAAGAGGTGTGTGGCAAGCATTTCATAGTTCTACATGCCTGTATTGTAGTACTCATGTGTATTCTAAATAAGCTCAGTAAAATTCATTCATTCATATAAGTTCCATCTCTAATGTATTCATTTATGTAAATTTATTCAAATTTGAAATGTAAATCAATTTTTTTTCTGCCCCCAAAACACTGTCAGAGAGATGATGTGGCCCTCCTCCCAAAATGTTTGCCCATCCTGAACTAGATTAATATAACAATAGTCAACTGCACAATTAAGGGTGGTTTGGATATTCTGCTCCTGTCAGGAAAAGGGACTCCTGGAAGAAGGCAGACTGATCAAAGGTAATAACACCTAGTGGTTAGCATGCACATATTGTTTTCTACTCTCCCCTTCTTCTTCACTGAACCAGCAGCTGAACAGGGAAAAAATCTTGGTAGTTTATATCCACTGCCACCATCTCAGGCTAGAGACTGGGTCACTCTGGTGACGGACCAAGAACAACCAACACTTCCTGTCGACTGAGAAATATATAACTTTGCTTTGATGATACCATCAGGTTACCTGATTGGAAGAGTGAAACTCATAATCGGGGGGGGGGGAATCCACAAACATATGTTTCTGGAATAATTTTGGGAATTTCCAGGCAAAGGCTGCTTGCAAAGGATGCCCCAGCAGCTTTTTAGCTGCTGAACATACACAAGAGCTTTTGGGAAGTTAAAAGTGTGCAAAAAAACTGAAAATAAGCAAAATGTGCATTCAGCACAGTTCATAGTGGAGATGAGATGCCAGAAGGAAGCAGTGGAGAAGACATCCATGCACTGATTCTTAATTGCACAGTGCTAGGAGTATTGGGGCATATCATCAAAAGGGCCACGTGTTTCTGCAACTTCACTCCAGTATGGGAGCTTTCACCTCTCTGTAATGGTACTGTATAAATACAGGTTTATCACTTCACTGGAAACCAGATCACTATTACAATACCATATTGACTAATGGTGAATCTAAGACAACATCAGAAATCATAACACAATTTACATCTTATATTTCATCATGTACAGTGCAAAAAAAGAGCCTAACTATAGCGAGAAACCAGGTGAATGTCGCTTAGTGACTTTCCAGCCAGCAAAGGGCCGCATGTGCAACAGTCTGTCCCTGATCACTGTTTTCCTCCCCCTCCCAAGCTTCTGGAGCTGAAGGAAGCTGTACTCCCCTCACCTCCGGGGGCTTTTCTGAGCCTTGCTGAAAAGGCAAAAAAATTGCAAAAAAGACTTTGCACTTGAGTTTCTTAAAGAAGTACTTCACAATTCACTTTTGAAATTGAAAGGACTATCAAAAATGATTTGTGATATGGCATGGGGGCATGTGATATGGCATGGGGGTTTTAAAACTGCACTGCTCATGCCCAAGCACTTAAGGCACATCTAAACTAGCTCCATGGATCCTGATCTAGGTCTTCATGTTTTAATGGATGTTTTATACATCTACTTACTTAATTCTTACCTGCAAGATGCTTTCTTCTGCACCATTGAACAGGAATACAACTGCATGTTTCAAGGGTTCAGGTGACTTTGAAAGTGTCTGCAGTATCTCAAGCATCACAGAACAGCTAACAGCATCATCACTGGCACCTTGAAATAACCAGAAATTTAGTATAATAAATTACTGTTTCAAACTAATCTCTTACAACAAATCTCAAACTCAGATACAGTATTTACGTATTTGGCTAAACAAATGATTCCTTCATTGTTTTCTACATACAACATCAAATATCCAGAAGAGTTTAGAAAATATTGATTCCAAAAAAGCAGAGCATCCTCTTCTCTGGCCAGGGCTGCATATTTGAAAGCACTTCTTATAAAGTTAGTTTGAGTGCTTCCTTTTACTGGTCAGCATTTCAGAAAGCAATAGGCATAACTGTAGGCAACTGTAGGCTCTGCTAGCGTAGAGGCCTGCTGGCGGATGCCAGCACAATGCCAGAAAAAAATCATATTGATTTAGCTTGGATGACAGACAACTAAGCAACTCTGCCACCGAAGAGGCCAAAACAGGGAAAGGATGGGTTAGGTTAGGACATGGGAGAAATAAAGAGGAATTGACATACACTATAACTTAACTCTACAATGGACATGGCCAAACACCAGAAAAATGCTACGTGAATGACAGAGCAGGCACAGCTAGGAGTAACACCATAAGGAACAATATGGAAGGGAACAACAGCAGATAATTACATCTCCTGCCACTAGTACCAAACCCCATGATGCAGCATAGGATACAGACTACATTTGGCAGCCAATTACAACACACCAACACCAGTACAACAGTTTCTGCTGGGGAGACCACAGTTTAGATGAGACAATGTACTGCACAGGACTATACCTTTCTAGCTGCTCAAAGGAGAACTTTGGTGATGGGAACCAAAGTGAAAGGGTACTTAGCACACAAATGGAGCATTGTGCACAAACATCCACTTGTCCCTCACAACATGTATGGCAAAAAATGTTAACTCTTGTCTTCTAAGAATTCTATTCTGTCTCAGGAAGTCTCCACACACAAATACCCAACCCGACTACTGGAACCTCTATTTTGCCACCCCAACAGGAGAAGAGCAATGCACTCCACATAGGTAAATAAATGGGGCAGGGAATCCCATGTTGCAACATACAGATGCTGCACTTCCCTCATGTCTCTGCCCTGGCCAAGTCTCCACTATCAACTGGGTTGCCTAAATATCACTTCCTTTTGCAAAAAATAAGAACTGGGAGCTCTCTTTTGGGGAAGCCCAGAGACCCAACCATTGCTACTGCTAGCCAAATACTAATCAGAACCCTTTCTATTTTTCAGGACTGCACCATTGCTACAGGGGGTTGGTCCTCTGCAGAGTTCCACTGCAGCCCCCCCTGCCCCAAACAAGGAAAGGTAATCTCCCAAGCCACTAGGCCAGGGGTGCTCAATAGGTAGATCGCGATCTACCGGTAGATCGCGAGGCAAAATGAGTAGATGGTGGAGCCCTGTCTCTCCAAACTGTTAATATGTCAGTTTCGTCTAGTGACTAGACGAAACTGACATATTTAGCTGACACTAAGCTGACACTGAAACTGACACTTTAGCTGCTCTTCAGGCATGCAGCAACAAAACTGACGAAACTGACTAGACTCCAGCAGGGGCTCCATACATTAAAGGGGGTGTCTGTCAGACGCTTCCTTCCCCCCTGGTAGATCTCCGGGCCTTGCTGGATTTCAAAGTAGCTCTCAAGCCAAAAAAGTGTGAGCACCCCTGTACTAGGCTCTCTCCTCCAACAGGGAATCACTGTATGTACACTCTGCTATCACCACTCTCCTTCCCAAACACCAAGTATGCATCTCAAGCCAGAAAACAGGTATGACTGATGCTAGTGTCTATTCCTTGTTACTCTCTCTGTGATCAGAAACTAAACAGGAGTTCAAAAATAAAATAAGATTTACTATAACCAAGCAATTTTAATTGTAATTATTGATGTTCAGGAACTTGTACTAGCAAAGAATTACTTCTAGGTATCACATAATTTTTCCACAAACTGGAAATAAGATCTGGGGCTTTCTTGGTTTCAGCTCCCAAAAGCAAACACACATCTGACACAACAATATAATTTCCTTGCATCTCTTATTTTTGCTGCAGCTGCTGCTCCTGCCGTTGTTAGTGTACCTACCTGGTGTATTAGGTACAGAGTCAAAGTGGCAGTTGGACAGGACTGCATGCTCAGCTCCATTTCTGGGTTCCAGTTTAACCACAACATTCGTGATGTTATCATAGTAACTGGTGAAACCTCCAAGGAAGTCAATACTGAAGGTGCCTGTTGGCCTCTGTACATCTACAGAAATCTTGTGGACATTATTGCTTTTCATTTCAATAGCTTTAATTTGTTCCACGAGATAGTTGACTGTTAAGACTTCATTTGCTGGACTTCCAACAGCTCTGGGACCAAATGCAGTAATATTTTCGAGATACGCCCTGTAAGAAGCAAAAAGTATTCTTCAGACACATGCATGCATGCACACTTGATTGCAACATACAACTCTTCCAAACAAATTCTGCTTCCTATTGAAATCAATAATAAAAGGATTAAATTGATGTGTACTGTCATGAATATGTACAGTTTGGGCCTAGTAGCATGTAAAGCCTGAACCAAGCTAAACCAGTAACAGAGAAGTGGCTTGCAGTTCCTAGCTGCAAGGAATTTACAACTCAATGGAAGGTGATAATGTAGCACCTATGCAGACAGAAAGGCGACCATGAATCTCCAGTGGGGAGGGGAAGAACTAAGAGGACTAGCATCCAGCCCCACTTCTGGAAGATTCTGTCCCCAAGAGTTTCTGATTGGACAGTTTAAAATGAGTACCAAGTCACCTTAGTCCTGTTAGCCTGAAAAGTATAAGAACAAAGCCCAAGGGGTGTGTCTTTTGTCCTTGTCTTTTTGGTGTTCTTTTGGTGGAAAAGGTTGTGGGTGCAAGATCCTGCAGGGAGAGCCTGATCCACCAGGGCCAGGAGGCCTCTTAGGTAACTGGGAGCTGAAAGATCTACAAAGGAAAGCTGACCCAGGTGAGAGTAGAGAATAATAGAGATCTCCAGTTAGCTTTCTTATTTTAATGCTGATATGTTTCCTAGAAGTTTTATGCCTCTAGTATTTGCTGCCTTTTGTAACTTTATGTAACCCTATGTATTTAATAAAGTAAAAATCCTTTTACTAAGTTGTTTCATTGTCTGTTGGGGATAAAGGTTCAGAATCCTGCCTAGCCGTTCAGCAAGCTACCAAATCCTCATTGAAGACTAGTAACTTGAGGACTGAGGCTTTAAGTAAAGAGAGTGCCTGCAAGGGAAAGAATTAAGCCTAGAGGGTCTCAGTGTCCCTGGACTGAGACACTGGCACATACAGGGTGGTGGCAGTACTACCGAACAGGGGTACTTGAGGGCTCTAGGGTTCAAGAACCAAGAACTCTGAGCACCCCAAAACCCTGGGAGTGTACGAAGCGTACAACATGTACAAAGACACAAGTCCAGTAAAATTCCTTATCCTATTAGGGTCAAAGGGTAAGGACTGTATTTAATATTCCACTTGCTATTAGAAGCAGAAAGAAGTTCATCCACCAGCCAAAGTTACGCAAAAGTGCTGATAAACCTATTACTAAATTGTAGCTTTTTAAAGTTTCTAATAGATTAACACAGAGCCCAAGCCTATGCATGTCTACTCAGAATTAAGTGCCATTATAGCCAATGGGGCTTACTTCCAGGTAAGTCTGGATAGGATTGCAGCCACAATTACTTAAAGAAATGGCAAAGTTCCCTGCTAATTGGATAAAGAGGCACTTTTAAAGTTGTGTTTCTCTTATATTTAGCAGGGGGACAGTAACTGTCCCAGCACAGTCTTTTCTAGTGGCCATAACTGGTGTCTTTTGAATCTTTTTTTAGATTGTGCGCCCTTTCAGGATAGAGAAACATTTCATTTTTTGACTTTGCCTGTAAACCACTTTCTGAACTTTTTTTGTTGAAAAGTAGTATATAAATACTGTTGTTGTTTAGTAATAGTATGGGAACACCTGGTTACTTTAGATGAATTTAAGTCCCCAAGACCAAATGAACAACACCCCAGGGTACCAAAGACTCTTGTGAATATGATCTCGAGCCACCATCTATAATTTTTTAGAATTTCTGATGATGAGGTGAGATGCCAGACTGAAAAAGATCAGCAAATATTATCTTTGAAAAAGGGAGAATCTGGGAAACTGCAGACTGAACAGCTTGACGTCACTATCCGGAAAGATCCTGGAACAGATTATTAAGCAGAATGTTTGTGAGCACTTAGGAAGAATGGGCTATTTCTAGAAACCAGCACAACCTGTAACAAAACAAGTCATGTCAGTCAAAGCTGGTTGCCAACCTGTTAAGAATAAGTGTGACTAAATGTCCCATACCAACCTGGGAAGAGGTATGAAGTGGAAAACTACATGGCTCTGCTGTGCAACATTTTTAAATAATCTGGATGGCCAAGAAGAGGAATGCTCTTCAAATTTGCAGAAGTGGGGGTTGGG
Organism: Tiliqua scincoides; assembly: GCF_035046505.1. NCBI lineage: Eukaryota > Metazoa > Chordata > Lepidosauria > Squamata > Scincidae > Tiliqua > Tiliqua scincoides. Next base: position 73,896,593 of record NC_089822.1, read on the forward strand.
AAACACAAAGTTAGGGGGGTTGGGAGATAACTAACTCACTGGAAGACCAAATTAGTATTCAAATTGATCTTGACAGACTTCATCAGTGAAGCCACACTAAAAAGATGACATTTAACTGAGTCAAATGTAAAATCCTGCTAATAGGAACAAAAAAATTAGAGGCACAAGGGCAGGATGGAGGAAAGCTGATAGTAAAAAGATCTAGGAGTAAGGCAGCCCAATCCTAAATGATGAGAAGTGCTGGCAGCGCACATGCTGCCCCGGCAACAGCTGTCACCGTTTATGTGCCATAAAGCACACTGCAGTAGTCAGGGGTGAAAAGGAGCCAGTAGGAGGGTCAGAGGCCCTCCAGCAGTAAGTTCCCTGATAAGCAGTGGGGAAGCATTCCTGGGTGGTGAGAGGCAGTCAGGAAGGTGGGGATGGCAGGAAGGCAAGGAGCGGGTAACTTGCTTTTGACACTATTCAGTGCTGGATGGCCTAGGATTTTCTATGATTATGTTTTTCCACCCATTAAAGCGCTTACAAACCATTACAGAAGAAATGAAAGATGCAGTCCTACACTATCTGCTCAAGACATGTCTTACTGATGTTGAAAAGGCTTATAGCTGAGACAGTATGAGGACTGCTGCCAATGGCAGTGATTCTCTGCATGTATGCATAGGTACTTAGAAATATGCAATATTGAAATTGATATGAACTCAAGATGGACCAATGGTCTAATTCCATATAAGACAGCCTCACATGGTCAAATGAGCATGTTGAAGCCTGTCCACTGTTAGCTGGCCACCTGTGACCTGATATGCACTATGCAAAACATAACTATCTGCTTTCAAATAACTTAAAAGGCAGGGGAGCCTCTGGAAGGGTACCCCCCCCCCAGCCCTTCCATGCATAAGCCGATATGTGCAAAGATTGCCAACCGGTCAGAAAAATATCAGTATGGTTAGTTTTATGCTTTGGCAGCCAAATGCCAAAGGGGGTGTCTTAGAAGTGAAAGAAATGGACCCATCCTTTCCCCTAAATCCACTGAAAGTATTCAAGGTATTGAAGAGAGGCTGGGTCTTGTTTCACTTTGTTCAGGACTTGAGCAGAAGGGACAAGGGGTGTGAGAAAATTGTACTGCTTAAGGCTTTGTGAAAATCCAGAGTAGACTGAGCCAGATCCTGCCTTTCCTCAAGTTGCCCGATATGTGAAGGGGATGTGGCAGGGGATCAACTGTGACAAGTAATGACTACAATGACAAGCCAAAACACCTGCAGTCCTAATGAAAGAAAGGAATTGTTTAGTGTTGTGCTTATCTTCAAAACTCCTATCATTGGGAAATTATGGAGCTCAGGCCAGATTAAGCTATAGTTGTGAACACAACCTATGCCTGTCAGATGCAAGGGAGGGCACCAGGATGCAGGTCTCTTGTTGTCTTGTGTGCTCGCTGATCTGGTGGGCCACTATGAGATACAGGAAGCTAGACTAGATGGGTCTTTGGCCTGATCCAGCCAGGCTCTTCTGATGTTCTTATGAGAAGGCTTTCTTTACATCCACAACTTAGGGCCCCATCCTATGCCTGCCTACTCAGAAGTAAGTCCCACTACAGTAAATGTGGCTTAGTTCCAGGTAAGTGTGGATAAGATTGCAGCCTTAGAGACACACTGAGATGACAAAGCAAGATATTGCATGCATCCAATATTCCTACATTAGCACACTCACCAGACAGGCACAGGAGTGAACTTGGTGAACTTCAGCCCAAATGGTTAACTTGCAAATGGAACCACATAGGTAAATATGCATAACAACAAACACAAACTAAAAGCAGAATATAAGGCTGGGAGACTCTTAAGCTGCAATTTAAGCACACTTTCTAGCACACTTTGAAGACAATGGGACTTACTTCTGAGTAGAGGAGCATCGGGTTGTGCTCTCAGTATTTAAATACTTGCATCCAAGTGGAATTGGCAGGAAAGCCTTCTGAGAAACGCCAGTGGTCACTTACCGGAGCAAGTAACAGGAGCTATGCATGGGCTCTAAGCTGCCACTATAAATGATAGGAAAATTATCCTGAAAATGAACCGACTGAGAACACCAAACTGACACTACTCCAGTCAAGCAAGACTGGCGCCAGGTTTTGTTCCTGAGACGGGGAGTTTTGGAGGGCGCATAAGGACATGCGTAGGCAACATAAGCAGAGGAAAATATTTTTGTGCAGTACAGCGCTGGGAGGATCTGGAAAAGCCCTGCTGGTTCCCAATTCATCACAATCACAAACGTGGATTCAAAGCACCTTCAAGTCATGCAGGCACTGAAAGGGCAGGGGAAAGTGCATCACCCTGCCTGTGAACAATGCAAGGGTGAGGAGGCTATGAGGACAGGGACAGATGCTGTGCACATTAGCACAGTGCCATCAGTGATACGTTGCCATCAACAGCTGTAGGGCATATCTTGCAGAAGAAGGGAGGGCAAAGGACACCTGCCAAACGTCTCTGGCTGCAATCCTATCCACATTGACTGGAGAGTAAGCCCCATGGACTATAATAGGGTTTACTTCAGAGTAGCCAGGCATAGGACCAGGCTCTCTGTCCTACACACGACTGAGAGCCCAATCCTGTGCACGTCTACTCAGAAGTAAGCACCATTATAGTCCATGGAGCTTGCTCCTAGAAAAGTGTGGGCAGCCCGAGAGCCCCACAACCCTATGCATGTCTACTCAGAAGGAAGCCTCACTGCGTGCAGGGAGCTTACTCCCAGGAAAGTGCTAAAGGGAGTCTTCTAGCCTGCATCCATCCCCGAGGGCTGCAGTCCCGTGCACACTTTCCTGGGAGCAAGCCCCGCTGAACATGACGGGGCTTACTTTGGAGGAGACCCGCGCAAGCTCGCTGCCCTTACCTGGCGCGGAGGGCGCTGAACTCCCGCGGGCCACGCGCCGGCCAGCCCAGCTGCCGAAGGGAGAGCTCCACCAGCCCGCGCAGCGCCAGGAAGTAGAGCGGCAGCAGCAGCGCCGCGCGCCTCTCCGGCAAGAGCCCCCATCGCGCCGCTCCGGCGGCTCCCGCGGGCTTCTTCCAGTCCCGGCCGTCCTCCTCCTCCTTCTGCGGCCGCGGCTGCTGCGAGGCCTGAGTGCGGAGCCGCCTCACTGCGCCCACCGCCACCGAGCCCCACTCCATGCTGCCTCCGGGCCGCCGCCGCTCCTGCTCCTGCCCCGCAGCCGGTGCCGCCGCAGGACCAGCGCGCTTGCGACAGAAGGTCAGGCTTGCTCGGCTGGGAGCTGCACGCCTTCACTTCGCCAATGGGAAATCGTGCAGGGTCACATGGAGGAAAGCATCGCACGCCCCGCCCGCTGTCAGTCACCGCCGCAGCCGGGGACTCACAGCGCAACCCTATGCGTGTCTACTCAGAAGTATGCCCCACTGTTGCTCAATGGGGCTTACTCTCAGGAAAGTGTGCATAGGATCGCAGCCTTACAGCGCAATCCTATGCGTGTCTACTCAGAAGTAAGTCCCATGGTGCTCAGTGGGGCTTACACCCAGGAAAGTGTGCATAGGATCGCTTTTAACCAAAAACAAACACCCCTACTGATGGGGAAGGGCAGAAGAGAAGTCAAAGGAAGGCAAGGGCTGCTTCTATGCCAGGATTTAGCCCATGGCAGGGCCTATGAGAGGAATTTTATCAGGGAGTACAAAGTTTGTTCTGGGCCCCTTCCCCAAGGGGGAGGGGGCAATGGGAGCAGGCAGAATAGGGTAGGGAGAGGGTGCTGACAGCCACAATAGTCTTTGGAGCTGAGGTCTACCTGACTATATGGCATTGGCAGCTAGATATATATTGAAAACCAAACACACTTCTAAGTCTCTCTAAAATCTCTGAAATATAGAAAATCCATTGCAGAAAAATAGCATCATCATATTTAGGCTCACACTAGAATGGACCAAAATGAACTTCTGCAGCAGCTGTAGCCCCACAGCTGGGTCCCTGAACTTCTATACACTCCTTCGTGCTTATGGGATCCACAAGCCAAAGAGCTGCTGTGGCAAGCCAGTTTCCTCCCAGATTTGATACTGTTAAGAATGGCCATGGATGCATTCCTGGGCCTGGTGTGCATGGCTTGCAGCAGCAGTTAACACTGCATGCACCCCCCCCCCCATCCTAGGCCCTGAGCCCTGGAATCTGCTTTCAAGCACCAAAGCGGAATCCTGCCAGAGGGAAAGTTCTGATTATGTATGAAACATGTACTCCTGTTAACTGGGCTGAGAGGAACTTGTTAAGCTTATCTAAGATTTATAAATCTTAGATAAATCTTAGATAAGCTTAACAATGTATGCTTAGATAATTAAGCTTAGATAAGCTTAATTATGTATGAAACATGTACTCCTGTTAACTGGGCTGAGATTTATAAATCTTAGATAAATCTTAGATAAGCTTAACAAGTTCCTCTCAGCCCAGTTAACAGGAGTACATGTTTCATACATAATCAGAACTTTCCCTCTGGCAGGATTCCGCTTTGGTGCTTGAAAGCAGATTCCAGGGCTCAGGGCCTAGGATAGGGGGGGTGCATGCAGTGTTAACTGCTGCTGCAAGCCATGCACACCAGGCCCAGGAATGCATCCATGGCCATTCTTAACAGTATCAAGACCAACTGGCCTTCTTCACCCCAGCAAAGCATCTTTTACACCGCAGGATGCAGTACTTTTTTCCTAATGTTAATGAAATCTTAGGCCTTGGCCTCTGAGCATCCAACTTGGAGGCAGGCTGTGCAGCAAGGCCTCTTCCAGTTTGAAAAGACACTTGCCCAACAGACTGAGGCAAAGAAGGAAGGCCCACAGCCAGAGAGACACACCAGGGACAGACTACACTTGCTCCCAGTGTGGAAGGGATTGTCACTCCCGAATTGGCCTTTTCAGCCACACTAGATGCTGTTCCAGAAGCACCATTCAGAGCGCGATACCATAGTCTTTTGAGACTGAAGGTTGCCAAACAAATGAAATCTTATATGAAATGTTAAAAAAAATCATTGTGCCAACCTGAAACAAGTAGCTGGAGAGAATTTGCAATCAAGGTGTCCTTGGGCCAATTAACTACTCTGGGAAACTCGCTATCTGAAGAGATGAGGGCTGGCCACTCCCTTTATCTCACAGATACAGGTTTCTCTGGTATGGCTGCACCAGCTAACAACCAACACGGCTTCAGATAGAAGCCTACAGTTTTGGTTTTGCCCACTTAGCCTTTTCTGTCAAAATCTACAAATACATATAAGTGGCAAAAGTTGTTTTTAGTGCTACAAGTAGTATTAGTAACTGCGTAACTGAAATTCCTTATCATTCATACCATGGAACTCCAAAAGTCTTGTGAGAACCTAGAAGAATTGAGCAAGCAAAGGATAGTACAGGTCCAGCCTATTTATACACAGATTTGACTCAACAGGAAAGGCCCCTGCAAATGAGAGAGAATGTGCTGATCCCTGGAGAAGGGGAAAATGCACTCCTTTAAAATCAGTTTAAAAAACTGAACAGTCCTTTAACAATAGTCTCCTTAATGAGAGGGGGGGCAGCTGGCTGACAATCCATCAATCCTCCTTTCTCCGGGTGACCCCTCCCTTCCCCCTGAGCATGTGAAAGAAAGGTGATCACTTTGCATTGGTGAAGAGAGGGGCTGAGTGAAGCAGAGAGTGTCTTCTCAATGACTCTTATCTTATATCACAAAGGTGAGCAAGACTGTTTTTAAATCACCGGAGGAAAGCAACTTTGTTTTTTAAATTGATTTGCTATAGTGTGGTTTTTTTGCCATCTTTTTGCCAGTGCTTGGAACAGAACCCACTCAAATAATGAGGTTCAACCTGTACACCAGAAAGAGGCATTCTGAATAGTACAAAATAAGGATGGATGGATGTCTTTCCATCTAAGGCTAAAGCTACATTGTGTGGTGTAATTCTAAACAATTCACAGCCCAATCGTGAGCTGCCTGGGGCCACAGCCTCTGTGGCACTGAGAACAGCTGCCACTGGATCCTGTGTGCCCCATGCTACTGTGGGTGGCACCACTTTTGTCCCCTTCTCCCGGGTAAGGTAAGTGCCTTGGAGCTACTCACTTTACTTTTATGTAAAGGCATTCCTGTAGGGCACTGTCATGAATAAGTTCCGGTTAGGCCTAAATTGGCATTAAAAGCCTGAACCAAACTGAGAAAGTGTAACTGAGAAAGTTGCTAGTAGCTCACAGCTGCAGGCATGAGGGTAATAAAACAAAAAGAATGGAATGTGTTGTCTCTCCTTTGATGGCCAGAAAGGACAGATAATAGAGTTATGACCAATTAGCGAGCTTGGCATGGAAGTGGACAAGGAGCCTCCTTATCAGGGGTGATTGAGTACAGCTGTGAATCTCCAGTTAGGAGGGGGAAGAATTATGAGGAGTTAGCAACAAGGCCAACTTTGAGAAGATTCTGCTTATTAAGGTTTCTGATTGGGCAATCTAATAATTATGGACTTACCTCAGTAATATTAGCATAAAGGTATAATAATGGATCACCAGGAGGTGTGGTTGTTCCCTCTTGGACAGAGAGTCTTGGGTGTAGCACGACCTGCTACTCATGTAAGCGCCATTGTCCAGCATAGGCACCTGGCCTCATAGGTATTCCTAGAGCTAAGTGATCTGGAAAGGGTGACTGACCCAGGTGAGAGTTAGGTATTAATAGAGATAGCAAGCTAGCTTTATTATTTTATTGCTGATACATTTTCCTAGACGTTTATGCCTCTAGCATTTGCTGCCTTGTTGTAGAGTGTGTAACCCTACATTGGCATCCTTCAGTCTCGGGAGACTATGGTATCGCACTCTGAATGGTGGTTCTGGAACAGAGTGTCCTCTCCAGTGCGCAAAACCTGGGTAAAGTAGATATGGAGGATAGAGTGTTTCCCATGCAGCAAATCCCCCCTCTCCACGTCACTGAAATGGTCCAATGGAAAGGTAGAGGCCAATACGGTTGGTTCCAGTGGCATCGCAGGAGTTGCCAGAACGTGACTGTGTTCAGCCATGATTTTGTCATGTAGGGGAGGCTACAAAATCTTCTTTGACCCCAGGTAGCAGATATATGCCTTAGCTATGCTACTAACTGGGGGGGGGGGAGGCAGCAGAGCAAGTGGGTGGTGAGCTGCTGGGGTGAGGAGGTGGGTTTCTCCCAATTTTTACTTTTTAAAAAACCCAGGTGTGATGTCACTTCCGGTGGTGACATCACTTCTGGGGCAACGTTTTGAACTTGGCACCGGGCTACACAATCATTAGCTACGCCACTGCAAGTACTCATTATGGTCTAGCACCTTGAGGACTGAGGCTTTCATTGGAAAAGAGCTCAGTGCCTGCAATGGCTAGTAGTAAGCCTAGAGGGGCTCAGTGTCCCTAAAGTGGCACATACAGGGTGGTAGCAGTACTACCAGGTTAGAGGCTTGAGGGTTTTAAGGTTAAAAGAACTAAGAGCCCTAAGTCTCCTAACTCCCCAAGTTTATGACAGGCACTGAGCCCTGCATGAACCGGATCCGGTGCAGCGGAGCTCCACAGACCTGCCTCTCGCCCGCCCCCTCCCCGCTCATGCCTCCCCATCATGCCTCCCCTGTCCTCTCTCTGCGCCCTGCTGGCCTCCCCCCTCTCCGAAACGCCTCCTCCCTGCCCCCTCCAGGCCCCTGCTTACCGTGCCACAGCTCGGCAGTCCGTGAGACCGTCAAGCGGCAGAGGCTGGGTGCCCGCCCCAGCTAGGCTAGCACAAGCGGCAGCCTGGCTGTGAGGCTCACAAATAATAATAATAATAATAATAACAGGTATTTATATACCGCCTTTCTTGGTCTTTATTCAAGATTTTATTCAAGGCAGTTTACATAGGCAGGCTTTATTTAAATCCCTTATTAAATAGGGATTTTTACAATTTGAAAGAAGTTTCTTTCAAGAACCACTACGTTCAGGTGTTTCATTCCAATCTGGCTTCACATTCTGGCCTCCATCCTCCCACGCTCAGAGCAGATGGAATCGCTCGGCTTCAGCTTGTCAGCTGCTTCAAGGTCGCATGGTGCCAGTGGCCTCGAACTGGCGACCTTTGTGGATGTTATCTTCAGGCAGATGGAGGCTCTACCCTCTAGACCAGACCTCCTGCCCTGACAAATGTGCCTTTTGGCACGTTTGCAACAGTGCACAGCGGCACGAAGCTGCAGCGCCAAGCCCAGGATTGGGCTCTCAATCCACTGAACATAATGCACAGGACTGCATTGGGATTAGCTGCCTAAACCTTTTGCTAAACCAAACATGTACAAAAGGGAAAAGGCAGGGTAGGAAGGGATGCCTGGATTGCTGGCAATATTTCAAAGTTTCCAGTATTTCCAGTATTTCAGAGTTGGTTTACTCTACTACCAAGTATTTGTCATTTCATATTCATGGGATGTGGTCCCTTTGAAACTGATGATGCAATAGAATCAAAGCAGGCCTCAATACAGAAGGTGGTTTCATGTTTCATCACAGGTTGAGTGACAAGATAAGGCAGCCTGGAATTTGCATGTGTATAGTTTTTTAAAAACCTATTTAAACTTCAAGCTGTTTTTCATGATGGGCAATGTAATCAGCAGGCATGGGAACTCAAGTCAGGTTACTCAAGTCCAAGTTGCAATGAACACATGTTTTTGCTGACTCACACAGACTCAAGCACCTACCACAATGACTTGGGTATTGGCTCAAGTCTGAGGCCACTGACTCAGCACTCTGTCCCCACACATGCAGGCTTGAGTCTCTGTGTCTGTGTGTGCTTGCTTATTTTTTTTTCCCCCTGCATGAAAGACCCTGTGGAGCCACCATTCAGACCGGGCAAACAGCCAGGAGGCAGGGAAGGGATAATGTTTTGGTTTTGCATGGAGCAGGAGGGGGGAGGCAGGCAGGCAGGCGCAGGTGCTCTTGTCTAGAACCAATTATCATTGGACAAAGGTTGATTTTTTTCTTTGGAAGAGGGAGGGCAGGAGCCCAAGAGGGTTCTTGCCTTAGAATTGGCTGGAGAAGCCCAGGGAGGGGAAGGAGGCAGGGAAGGGGGGGAGGCAGTTTGTAGCTTTCCAGTCCATGACTCCATTGTTACTTGGAAGGAAGGAGGCTCCCTGAATGACCAGTGCAAATGGGACAACTTCTGAGTAGAACTTCAAAGGATGGGTCATACTGGTAAGTCTCTCAGCTGCTGTGTGTGACTTTCCTCCCTCTTGACTGTCCCTGCTCTCACACAGTTCATCCCACCCCCTCCTGCCTTACTTACATACGGAATGGGACAGCAGGAGAGTGTTTAAAGAGAGCTCTGACACAACACACATATACGCGCACACACCCCAGCAGCAGCCCTGTTTTTTCCCATGGGTGGCTTTTAAAGGGAAAGATTTGAGACTCAAGTTTTTTCCAGTCATTAAACCCTTCTGGACAACTCAAAAAGTCCACCCATTAGGACTCATTTTCAAGAGTCCAGGGCAATATTTGCAACTTGACTCAAGTCAAGCTGCACCAGATTCTCCCATCCCTGGTAATAAGCACCTGCTTTAAAAATTCCCTCATCCGTAAGCATGCCTCAATTCTTCTTTTTGTATTCTATTTTTCTATTTCTATTTTTCTTTTTCTCTGTCAATTTCCAGGGTCATGTTCTGCCGTAATCAAAAGATGGAGCCTGGAAGGGACTGTGTAAGTAAGGGTGGGGATTTGTAGACAGGAGCAAGCTTGGATTTTTTAAAATTTGTTTTTAGTGCTTTCCATTAAGATCTATGAACCAAAATTTTTTAAAAAATCTCTCCTCTAATCAGTGTTGTTGTGAACCATCAAGGTGTCATGGACCATCAAGGGCACTGTGATGTGGTTTCCTCGATTAGAATCTTGCTTTCCTCTGAAATCACTGAGGACCCAACCCTATCCAACTTCCTAGCACCTATGCAGCCTTGCCAACAGGGCATTTGCTGTATCCTGCTTATGGGAGATAAATCCTGGAGGTCTTCATGTCAAGGGAAAGTTTTTTCCCCCCTTATTTCAGGTCTGCAATGTGGCTGCATTGGCTCTGGAAAGTTGGATAGGATTGGGCCTTAAATGGCCTTAGAAGAGCCACTCTCTCTCCCCATCTCAGCTTTCATCTGCAATATGTGAATGATTTACAGCCCAATCCTATTCACACTTTCCTGGGAGTAAGCCCTATTTAATGGGACTTACTTCTGAGTAGACATGCATAGGATTGGGCTGATAGACTGGTTGTTCTAATGAGTGGTAGTTGTCAACAGGCTGCAATCAGCAAGACAGCTGAAGGAGAGGCAAACCTTACTTCTCTTTCCCAAATTCTAGGGTCACTAGTGACAGGGCATAGTTTTAGTTTAGGATACTGCAGTAGTATCCTGAGTACATAACCCTAGAGTGCAATACAATGCAAAAGTAGGTGCAGTCAAGTCAATTGATTTCAATAGACATAGACATGACTATCTCTGCATAGGATTTGGCTGTTAATTTGTTTTATATCAATGAATGACTGCCATTCACTGGGGAAAAAGTTTCCCGTGTTTGGGGACAGCAGTTCATTGGAGCAAAATTTAGCTCAGGGTGTCATTATGTTAAACCTGGACCCATGATCTGCAAAAACAATATCAATTTCAGTAGAAATAGTGTTTATAAGATTAGATTTAAATGAGTAGCAGATGGGAATTTCAAAATATTAGAAGGGTATGGGAGAAAACTAGACAATGACCAAGAGTATTTAAATCTAATCTGGAATTTAGGAGGTGTAGTTGGCAGGATCCTTTTTTTTAATCTCGATTTTATAATTTAAATGAAGCTGAGGAGGTGGCGCTGATAAAATTTTCATTCTCTTATTATTTAAACAAGATGGTATCTATATATATAGAGAGAGAGATGTGCTGACTAAGGGCCCAATCCTATCCAGTTTTCCAATGCTGGTACAGCTGTGCCAATGAACATGAATGTGGTGTTGGTCATGTCATTCAGTGGAACCATGACTTTGAATAATTACAGGGTGCTGCCTGACATAGAGTAGTTGTGCTATATTTAGACTGTTAATTGCAATCAAAGGAAAGTTTACTGGAGTCAAAGTGAATTTTAAGTAGTTACAAACCGTGGATATCCAGCTGGCTGCTTATAAAAGAAGTGACTGGCTAGACCATTTGGTTTTGCATATCTATGACTATTTCATCATTTGAACTAGCTGCAGATGGAGTAGAATTTAGGATGTGAGAACAGAAGAAACACAATGTCAGGAGTATTAAGTTCTCCAAATTTTCTCAGTAATGCATGCTTTTACTACACTGGTGAGTCCTACTGAAGTAATTTATAATTAATTCAACATTTAGGGTAGAAGGTATATGTGGTTGGTTCCAAATGTTTTTAGTTTGGCTTGATCCCTCTCCTTGAGAGCCTTGAGATTTCTGTACAATTTTAGTTTTTATTTTAGTGACAGATATTTAATTATTTTTTTACTTTGCTGGCAGGGATCTTCCATGGAGTTTCCATTGAGTGGACTAGATGAAGGCTGAGGTCTCTATCTGCTACCTCCTACCCTGCTCACTTTCCTATGATGGAGCATAGGATAAGGAAACATTTGGCAACCAATGCCAGCATACCAAGCCTTTCTTCCCACTTTAGTTGTTTCTTACCTCGGTTGGACTCAGGATGGGACTTTGCAGGAGGAGGGGCCCCTGTGCTCCCAGAATCCACACAGCCCCCAGCCTGTGGTAATCATGCACAGGCACTGGGCTTGGTTTTAATATGTGGCAACATAGCAGACACATCTGCTGTGTGTGCAAAGCACACTTTGTTAGTCTTGGAAATATGCTGAGCCCCCAAGCCCAGTGCCTGTAAACAATAGGATGTTATGGAGAAGTGCTTCTTATCTATGCTGTGGTTAGCTAGAGCTAGCCAGTTCTCTAGCAGTATAATCTTTGCAACCTTCAGTAATTCTCTTCGTATTGCACGGTATTGCTTCACATGTTTAAGAATGAATAAAAGCCTGGGTCAGGCTGGCTGGGGGCGGACTTCTCTCTCGATCTCACACCATCCCGCTTCCAGCTCAGCTCCCTGCATCAACCCTCTGAATGAACGTCTGCCGTCTCTTTCATTGCTCTGCTCCTCGCTGCTCCAGTTCCCACTCTCAAACCCTCAGAGTGCTTCTGCTTTCTATACTTCCTCAAGCCACAAGGCCCTAAGCCTTGCGTGCTTCCCAAAGCAGCGTAGCGCTGCTACATCTGGTGCCCAGACGTGGGGCCACAAAAAAAGCTAGCTTATCTCACCCGGCACGGGTTATAGAGCTCATTTTCATCCTTCAGGATCCCAACGATAAGCACAGCATTGCTAAGCATAAGCATCGGTAAGTATGGTACCGCTAGGTAAGTATCAACATAAGTACAAGCCTTCAGCTACACAGAAAGATCACTGTAATATTTACAGTTGCTTCTCTGACTTTTGATTCTGTTATATCTGTCTTCCTATCAAAAACTGTGCTCCTCAGCCAGAGCCACCAGGGCAGGAGATGAACTCCTAAAAGCCTTCCTCTGTGTTCCTCCAGGTGCTCCTAAAAGCCCTTTTCTGTCAGCTTGTATTTTTTCTCTTTTTCCCTCCTCTGCACCAGCCCAGCTGGAGCAAAACTGGGGGAAGGCCGACAGGAGCCGAGGGGCATCCGGTTTGGGACTCCTCATCCCTATGGGATGAGGATGGGGAGGTTAGAGAACAACAAGACAAAGGCAGAGTAGGAGAAGAAATTGGGAAAGGTAGGGAGATGGGATGTGATAGATGGTTTGGCACAATGACAGGGTGCGGGGACAAAGGAGCGAATAAGCAGCCCATCCTGGGGCATTCCGTGTATAAATGCTTTTATGCGAATGCCCGAAGTCTACGAGCAAAGGTGGGAGAACTGGAATGTCTGGTGTTTCGGGAAAATATTGACATAGTGGGCATAACGGAAACCTGGTGGAATGCGGAGAATCAGTGGGATACCGCAATCCCGGGCTATAAACTCTACAGGAGGGATAGGCAGGGGCGTGTTGGAGGTGGGGTGGCCGTTTATGTTAAGGAAGGGATAGAATCCAGCAAAGTAGAGATTGAAGGTGGGTCCGACTCCACCGTAGAATCTCTGTGGGTTAAATTACCAGGCTTGTGCAGCGATGTAATACTGGGGGCGTGCTATCGTCCTCCAGACCAGAAATCTGATGGGGACCTTGAAATGAGGAAACAGATCAGGGAGGTGACAAGGAGGGACAGGGTTGTAATCATGGGGGACTTCAATTATCCTCATATTGACTGGGTCAATTTGTGTTCTGGTCATGATAAGGAAACCGGATTTCTTGACGTGCTAAATGACTGTGGCTTAGAGCAGCTAGTCACGGAGCCCACCAGAGGACAGGTGACTCTGGATTTAATATTGTGCGGTACGCAGGACCTGGTTAGAGATGTAAACGTTACTGAGCCATTGGGGAACAGTGATCATGCTGCGATCCGTTTTGACGTGCACGTTGGGGGAAGAATACCAGGCAAATCTCTAACAAAAACCCTTGACTTCCGACGGGCGGACTTCCCTCAAATGAGGAGGCTGGTTAGAAGGAGGTTGAAAGGGAGGGTAAAAAGAGTCCAATCTCTCCAGAGTGCATGGAGGCTGCTTAAAACAACAGTAATAGAGGCCCAGCAGAGGTGTATACCGCAAAGAAAGAAGGGTTCCACTAAATCCAGGAGGGTGCCCTCATGGCTAACCAGCCAAGTTAGAGAGGCTGTGAAGGGCAAGGAAGCTTCCTTCCGTAAATGGAAGTCTTGCCCTAATGAGGAGAATAAAAAGGAACATAAACTGTGGCAAAAGAAATGTAAGAAGGTGATACTGGAGGCCAAGCGAGACTATGAGGAACGCATGGCCGGCAACATTAAGGGGAATAATAAAAGCTTCTTCAAATATGTTAGAAGCAGGAAACCTGCCAGAGAAGCGGTTGGCCCTCTGGATGGTGAGGGAGGGAAAGGGGAGATAAAAGGAGACTTAGAGATGGCAGAGAAATTAAATGAGTTCTTTGCATCTGTCTTCACGGCAGAAGACCTTGGGCAGATACCGCTGCCCGAACGGCCCCTCCTGACCGAGGAGTTAAGTCAGATAGAGGTTAAAAGAGAAGATGTTTCAGACCTTTTTTTTCAGATAAATTAATTTTTCAGACCTTAATTTTCAGATAAATTAAAGATCAATAAGTCACTGGGCCCTGATGGCATCCACCCAAGGGTTATTAAGGAATTGAAGAATGAAGTTGCAGATCTCTTGACTAAGGTATGCAACTTGTCCCTCAAAATGGCCACGGTGCCAGAAGATTGGAGGATAGCAAATGTCACGCCTATTTTTAAAAAGGGAAAGAGGGGGGACCCGGGAAACTATAGGCCGGTCAGCCTAACATCCATACCGGGTAAGATGGTGGAATGCCTCATCAAAGATAGGATCTCAAAACACATAGATGAACAGGCCTTGCTGAGGGAGAGTCAGCATGGCTTCTGTAAGGGTAAGTCTTGCCTCACGAACCTTATAGAATTCTTTGAAAAGGTCAACAGGCATGTGGATGCGGGAGAACCCGTGGACATTATATATCTGGACTTTCAGAAGGCGTTTGACACGGTCCCTCACCAAAGGCTACTGAAAAAACTCCACAGTCAGGGAATTAGAGGACAGGTCCTCTCGTGGATTGAGAACTGGTTGGAGGCCAGGAAGCAGAGAGTGGGTGTCAATGGGCAATTTTCACAATGGAGAGAGGTGAAAAGTGGTGTGCCCCAAGGATCTGTCCTGGGACCGGTGCTTTTCAACCTCTTCATAAATGACCTGGAGACAGGGTTGAGCAGTGAAGTGGCTAAGTTTGCAGATGACACCAAACTTTTCCGAGTGGTAAAGACCAGAAGTGATTGTGAGGAGCTCCAGAAGGATCTCCCCAGACTGGCAGAATGGGCAGCAAAATGGCAGATGCGCTTCAATGTCAGTAAGTGTAAAGTTATGCACATTGGGGCAAAAAATCAAAACTTTAGATATAGGCTGATGGGTTCTGAGCTGTCTGTGACAGATCAGGAGAGAGATCTTGGGGTGGTGGTGGACAGGTCGATGAAAGTGTCGACCCAATGTGCGGCGGCAGTGAAGAAGGCCAATTCTATGCTTGGGATAATTAGGAAGGGTATTGAGAACAAAACGGCTAGTATTATAATGCCGTTGTACAAATCGATGGTATGGCCACACCTGGAGTATTGTGTCCAGTTCTGGTCGCCGCATCTCAAAAAAGACATAGTGGAAATGGAAAAGATGCAAAAGAGAGTGACTAAGATGATTACAGGGCTGGTGCACCTTCCTTATGAGGAAAGGCTATGGCGTTTGGGCCTCTTCAGCCTAGAAAAGAGACGCTTGAGGGGGGACATGATTGAGACATACAAAATTATGCAGGGATTGGACAGAGTGGATAGGGAGATGCTCTTTACACTCTTACATAATACCAGAACCAGGGGACATCCACTAAAATTGAGTGTTGGGCGGGTTAGGACAGACAAAAGAAAATATTTCTTTACTCAGCGTGTGGTTGGTCTGTGGAACTCCTTGCCACAGGATGTGGTGCTGGCGTCTAGCCTAGACGCCTTTAAAAGGGGATTGGACAAGTTTCTGGAGGAAAAATCCATTATGGGGTACAAGCCATGATGTGTATGCGCAACCTCCTGATTTTAGAAATGGGTTATGTTAGAATGCCAGATGCAGGGGAGGGCACCAGGATGAGGTCTCTTGTTATCTGGTGTGCTCCCTGGGGCATTTGGTGGGCCGCTGTGAGATACAGGAAGCTGGACTAGATGGGCCTATGGCCTGATCCAGTTGGGCTGTTCTTATGTTCTTAAAAAAACAAACCCCAAAACAATCAAACACTAAGCAGCCCTCCCTTACGGAGACGGTGGTTCCAAAAGCAATATCCATAAACTGCCCTGTGGTGCCAGACCAAAGTGCACAGGAGCAGACTGTCAGCAAGTTAAGGACCACGAAAAACACCTTTTTATTTCCCCTTCCCCAAAAACTACCTTTAGTCTCTGATTCCTTGCTACATCAGCCCCTGTCTCAACTTCCTTCAGTGCTCTTTGCACTCCCTCAGGCAACAAGGCCCCAAAAGCCTTGGGTGCCTCCCAAAGCAGTGTAGAACTGCTACACAGCCTGTCAGGGTTGTGGAAGTAGAGCCAAGACAGGTGGCTCCACCTCTGAGGGCAAGCAGCAGAGGTGCCTTGGAAAGGGGAAACAGGCACACTCAACCTCTCCCTCACAATCCCATATTTTACATGGATGCCGTCTTCATTCCTTGGGTGTGTGTTTGTTTTTTTATATAATTTTTTATTATTTTTCCAAAAACAAACACAAATAACACATAATACAAAACACATATCACACTACACAAATACACTATTGGAGGGTGCAGGAAATCATATATCATTCTCGTATATCACTATAACTAATAAATCATTACATATCTCCTAATTGGTTTCCTCTTCTATGTTCACCTCTTAATATCATTTATCATTCATCTATCATATCAAATCACATAAAGTATATTATCTACATAATACATTCATCTAAGTGCCCTATCTTTTATTTCTACAACTTTGGTTTCAACCAAGCATAAAAAGATTTCCATTGCTCTGTCTGTCGGTTTTTGCTGTTGATCCAAAATTGCTGCAAGCCTGTCCATTTCCACCACGTTCATTATTTTCTCTATTAATTTATCTTTCATTGGAATTTTAGAATTCTTCCAGTATCTGGCATATAAAGTCCTCGCCACAGTTAATATAATAACTAAATACATCATCATTTTCTTTATAATATCTAAAATTATTCAAAATGAGCAAAAATTATTCAGGTTTCAACAGTATAGTAAATTCAACAATCTCTTGTATTAAATTTCTTATATCTCTCCAATAGTGTTTTTTTTACATGTCCGCCACATATGATAAAATGTTCCTTCCTCACATTTACACTTCCAACAACTTTTGATACATTCTGTTTCATTTTTACTAATTTTTTGGTGTCATGTACCATCTAGAAAACATTTTAAATACATTTTCTTTAAAATTTGCTGCTCTGGTAAATTTTATAGTATGCTTCCAAATCTGTTCCCATTTATCTATTGTAATATTATGACCTATATTTTGTGCCCATTTTATCATACATTTTTTTATTGTTTCTTCTTGCATCTCAAAATCCAATAAAAACATATACATTCTTTTGATATATTTTTATTTTGTTTCTAAAAACAGCCTGTCAAATGGCGTCTGATCCAGATAAAAACATTCTTGTTTATCTTTCCCAAATATTGAGTCTAATTGTAAAGAGTCCACCAGTCCATCTCCACACCTTGCCTTGACAATTCTTCTTTTGTCTTTAATTTCCCATCTTTCTTCACTAAATTTTCATATCTAATCATTTTTGTTGTCTCTAATGAACTTGGTCGGTACATGCTTCCACCCATCGGGGGATTTAACCATACATCTGTCATTGCATTTTAATCCAGATCCGTAATAAGGATTTCCTCAGTATGTGGGTATTAAATCACTTGTATTCATTTGCTTTTCCAGGGTGTGTGTGAGTGGGATGAAGGGATGAGCTCTGGGTGTGGGGGCTTCGATCACTTCTTTGCTTTAGTTCCTTTGCTGTTGATGCCATTGTAGCTCCTGCCAGTGATTGGAGTGTTGTGGCGTGTTTGTGTGTAATTTCCTTGGGGCATCTCCCAATGGTTGGGGGTGGTGTGTGTTGCTGTGTTGTTCATTCCTAGTGGCTGGCAGAGAATGTCCCTGCAGCATTGGCCACTCATTCACACTGCACTTATCCCCTCTCCCTACTTAGTCCTCACAGGTGGTGCTTCTTAGCCTTCAGTGTTGGGGCTGATTGGATGCAGTGAATGGCTCCTTAAACATCATACCAATGGCACATGGATGTCACACTGATTATGCACCAATATAATAGCACTGACACGCAGATGTGTCACTATCACACTGATGATGCACTGATGTCAAGATGCTGTTCCATGGCTTGTGGTTTCTTTACGGACAGGGAACCATTTATTGATTTGTTTAGTTAGGTAAACTTTTTGTTGAAAAGCAGTATGTAAATACTCTTATGGCCCAATCCTATCCAACTTTCCAGCACTGATGCAGCCGACCCAATGAGTTGTGTTGCTGCATCCTGCAGTCACAGAGGCCTCCTAAAGGGAAGGGAATGTTTGTTCCCTTACCTTGGGACTGCATTGTGGCTGCACCAGCACTGGAAAGTTAGATAGGATTGGGCCCTTAAGCTTCTTAATAATAATGGGCTGTGTTAGTGTTACAGGGAAGGGCTGCACCAGCATTGCTTTGCTATGACAGGACTGGCCCTTGTTATGCCAGCAATAGTGCACTATCAGCATGGTGTTGCCAGGATGGGTTTAGAATAACATAGACATCATGTTGTGTCTGTGTGCTGTTGGCATGGCGGCCACATAGAATTGGGCCATCAGGCTGCAATCCCATGTAGATTTACCTGGGAACAATCCTATATACACTTACCTGGGTAAGGCCACACCTGGAGTATTGCATCCAGTTCTGGTCGCCACATCTCAAAAAGAATATACAGGTTGAGACTAATTATTCGCATGGGTTCCATTCCAAGCACCCAGGTGGATGGCAAAAAACTCACTATAGCAAATCAATTTAAAAAACAAAGTTTCTTTGCTCCAGTGATTGAAAAACAGCCTTGCTGACCTTTTGACTCAAAGATAAGAGTCATTAAGAAGATAATCCATCAATCAGTCCTCCTCCAACCACTTCACTCATCCCCTCCCTTCACTCCCTTCACCAATGCAAACATGCTCAGGGGGAAGGGAGGGGCTGCTGGAGAGAGAAGGATTGATGGATTGTCAGCCAGCTGTCCTCTCTCTCTCTCTCTCCCTCCTTAAGGGAGGAGGGACTTAAGTGTCCTTAAGTGTTAAAGGACTGTTCAGTTTTTGAAACTGATTTTAAAGGGATGCATTTTCCCCTTCTCCAGGGATCAGCACATTCCTTCTCATTTGCAGGGGCCATTCTTGTTGAGTCAAATCCATGTACAAAAAATCTGTGTATAAATAGGCTGGACCTGTAGTAGAAATGGAAAAGGTACAAAATAGAGCAACCAAAATGATTACTGGACTGGGGCACCTCCCTTATGAGGAAAGGCTACAGCTTTTGAGGGTCTTCAGTCTAGAAGAAAGGCACCTGAGGGGGGATTAAGACATACAAAATTATGCGGGGAATGGATAGAGTGGATAGAGAGATGCTCTTTTGCCTCTCACACAACACCAGAACCAGGGGACATCCACTAAAATTGAGTGTTGGGAGAGTTAGGACAGACAAAAGAAAATATTTCTTTACTCAGCATGTAGTTAGTCTGTGGAACTCCTTGCCACAGAATGTGGTGATGTTATCTGGTCTAGACACCTTTAAAAGGGAATCAGACAAATTTCTGGAGGAAAAGTCCATCACGGGTTACAAGCCAAAGTGTGTATGTGCAATCTCCTGATTTTAGAAGTGGGCTATCTCAGAATGCCAGATGCAAAGGAGGACACCAGGATGCAGGTCTCTTATTGTCTTGTGTGCTCCCTGAGGCATTTGGTGGGGCACTGTGAGGTACAGGAAGCTGGACTAGATGGGCCTTTGGCCTGATCCAGCTGGGCTTGTCTTATGTTAACAAGCCCCACTGAATTAAGTGAGATTCAGGTTTGAGTAGACAGTCGTAGGCTTATACTGTTCAGCACCTAATTTTCTCTAGGGATCAGCACAAACCTTGGGAGTTCCCTATGTTGAAAGATTAAAGGATTGCTTGTTTTTGGCCTAAGATGTTCACAGACCTGACTGCAGTTGAGAAATAAATCAGCCAAGTAGCATATTCAAATGTTATTCTGTGAAGGGATTGGGCTGCCCCAGCTCCCTTTGCTGCTTGCCCATATAAGCCCCTGGGTTCTCCTAAGCCATCCCATCCCACCTAAGTACTTCCCTTCCCTGGGGTAATCTCATCAACTGCACCTGTGTGTTATCTGGGGCCCTGGTGCTGCCCTTCTCCTTCCCAAGGCCATCTGGCCTTCTGAATTTCTTCTGCTTTCCACTTCAAAGTTAACTCTTCCTCCACCTTCCTGCTGCTTCACACCTTTTTCACTCCATCACTGCCTAACTATGCAGTTCTAACTTCAAAGGCATAACTTCCTTTCCCTCTATGTTAAGTACTCTCCCTCAGTTACCTGTCCCATCACCCTCTTATATATTAAATAATCCCTTATAATTCCAATTCCCCTTAAAACCCCCTACACCTCCTTCACACTAACAGAACTATTCATTACTGCCATGTTGGTGCCAAGATGCATGCCTTGTTTTCATTGTTGCATTATGGTTTCCTTTGATATGTCTTAAGGCTTATGAATTACAGTACTTTCTCAGCTATTATTTTCATCAGGCTTAAGTGGGTCAGTCTGTAGAAAGATGCCCCTTTTGGGGCACGAGGCTGAACTAAATGGGCCCCTCTCATTTCTTCTTCTTCTAGTGCTATTATTATTAACAGTATTTATATATCACTTTTCAATGAAAAGTTCACAAAGCGGTTTACAGAGAACTATACTTTCCAGTTATAGCAAAACTTTCAATGTTGCTGAACACTGTGCAATGCTTTTAGTGGAATACAGTCATTTTCCTATTGATTTTACATGTATGCATTTTTCTCAGTAATGGTTTATGTCAAACATTTCCAAAAACAAACCCATTCAGGAAAGTACAGGTATTACTGATTGTAGTTAACAGGGGGAAAAACAGAGATGATTGAAATCATAAAAATTTTTGCTTTCCTCCAGTGCTTTTCAGCCAAGATACTGTTTGTCCCCCTTTTAAAATATGATGAATATATTTTGGTTCTGTACCAAAATAGCAACTTGCACTAAATTGTTTCTCTGAGTTCAGTCTGGGTTACTTCCTCAATGTCACAGGTTTGGGATTGGCAGAGCCACAGTTGAGGACACGTATAGTTCCCCAGACAGTATGAAGGATCCTTCTGCATGGGTGGCTGGGTGCATACATGAAGAATAGATGCTTTTGAATTATGGCGTTGGAGAAGACTTTTGAGAATCCCCTGGACTACAAGGAGATCAAATCAGTTAGTCCTACAGGAAGTCCTACAGGATTAGTCCTACAGGAAATCAACCCTGACTGTTCATTGGAAGGACAGATGCTGAAGCTGAAGCTGAAATATTTTGGTCATCTCTTGAGAAGGGAGGACTCTTTAGAAAAGACCCTTATGCTGAGAAAAATTGAAGGCAAAAGGAGAAGGGGATGGCAGAGGATGAGATGGTTAGACAGTATCACGGAGACGATAAACATGAATTTGGACACACTCTGGAAGTTAGTGTTAGATAGGGGGCTGGCACGCTGTGGTCCATGGGGTCATGAAGAGTTGGACACAACTTAATGACTGAACAACATCAATATAGTTCCCCTGACAGCGGTGGCATAGCTAGTGAGGGGCAGGTGGGCAGTCCGTGCCAGGTACTAGCCTTGGGGGGGGGTGACACCACAAATGACCCAACATCGCGGAGGTTACAGATAATCCCATCATGCTATATACTTTTGGATGTGAAATTTTGTCAGGGAAGGAGCAGCATCTTATCTGTTTGCTGCCAGCAGAATGCAGCCTCAGATTCTCAGCCGACACAAAGAGCACTTCGGACACAAAGTCTTCATTAGTTCAGTCTATATTTACAATGGAGATAACAGCAGCATAATAACAAAACATAAAGACAGCACAACATGCCACATACATGATAACAGCTTCCCTGCCTTCCCAGGGACATGATGGTTCTTGCAGACCTTTTAAAGTACTGTGTGGTAATTAGGAGGGTGGTGTCTCCTCGGCCTGATGCAAGCTCAACACCTGTTACAATTAGTGAGTTCACCTGATTCATGGTGACTCAGCATTTCACATAGCTTCGACTTTACCTTATCCAGGCCAAATTTTCCCGGGTTGTTTTCTAACCCTGACAAATTTCCAGCAGAATGCAATGAAAAAAACCAGAGTGAAGTATCTCCTTTCATTTAAAAGTTATGGCCAAAAACCGGAAACCAAAAAATGCATGGAGCCCTATGGAGAGTGAAACTGAGCCATATCTTGCATAGGTGAACTTGCCTTAGTCCAAGGACACCAGAATGGTTTCTGTCCAATGAAAGCAGCCCCCCAAAAACACCCAAGAAAGAAGTTCCTCCCTCCGAGCAGAAGAATGTATTGAGCCCTATGGAAAGCGAAAGTAAGCCAAAAGGTCACATTTACTTGCGAGTAAGCAAACGTGCCTTGGCTGCTGGTCATGTCAGGTAAAGGGGAATGCAAGGCTAGCTGCATGGTCCCAATCTGATGAAAGTGGAGCTCAACAACTGCTCCAGAAGGCAGCACATACCAAAGAATAAAACAGGCTTCAGCTGGTAAGGTCCATTTTTATGTGTTTTTAGACTTGTAAAGGCAGGTGGGTCCTGATAGTGCTATGGTTTAAATATAAGAACTCACACTGAACTGGGCATTGGGAGGGCTGAAAATCTCACTGATTTTCTAAGGGGGGGGGGTATTATTGCAGGCAGGCTACAGAGAAATTCACTTGGTGAAACAGGGCTGACTTCTCCTTTTTTGTTTTTCTTTAATTTAATTATTTATAATTATTTTATTTTGCTTGCTGATGTCACTTCCAGCCATGACATCACTTCATGAGGGTCCTGGACAGACTGTCATTCTAAAAAGTGGGTCCCAGTGTTAAAAGTTTGAGAACCACTGCCTTAACTCAAAACAGGCCAATGAGACATCTGGGGGGGGGATGACACCCTAGTGACCAAAATTCTGGAAATCATGACTTTTAGGAATAATACCATCATGTTATATACCATTTGATGAAAATTTCATCCATTGCTTGTGGGGAAATATTCACTGCATTTATTTTCTGGCCATTATTATTATTCATTTCATGTCATGACTATTACTATCTCTCAGTCTCACCTACCTCACAGGGTTGTTGTGAGGACAAAATAAGGGGAGAAACCATGCACACCACCCAGAGCTGCTTAGAGGAAGGGTGGTATAAAAATGTGAATGAATTAATTTTTAATTATTGATTAATTAATAATAAATAAATAAATAACAATTAAATAATTAATTATGTCATATGGGGTGACAAAAATTTATGGGCCCTGGGTGTCAAATGGCCTAGCTACACCACTGCCTGGCAGTATGCAGGATCCTTCTGCATGGGTGGGTGGATGTGGGCATGTGTGCCTGTAGTTCACTTTTGGCCCCAGGTGGGTGGTTTCCTTTAACACCATCAGTCAAGAACTCCCATTGTGCAGTCCTTGTTCAAACCTAAAGCATTCGTGCATTTTCTAGTAATCCTGCTGGTAAGCAGTGAGTAACCCATTGCTAAGGATATCTCCCCATGGAACACTTATTTAAGATATTGATGATATCCCGCCTTTCTCTCTTACAAAGAGGACCCAAGAAGCTAAAACTAAAAACAAATAAAAATAACATACGGCAGACATTTGCAGATAAGTCGTTCTCACAGATAAGACGAGGGCAGGCTTTGAGGCCAAAATCTTGGAATTTGCTATGACCCTTGGATAAGTCGGGGATAAAACTTAGGAGGATGTCTGACTATAATTTTGTCTGATTCTACCCGAGGCCAGATCCTGAAAAAGCCCTTGCACACAGAACCAACAGATGGAAGTAGGGGCGGGGCAGATCTCTATACAGACCAGTGCAAAAACAGGGAGAAGGTGTGGGGGAGGGAAGATCTCTATATAGACATCACAGTAACACCAGTGCAAAAGCCCTTTCACACTCAGAATGAACACTTGAAGTGGGGGGGGGGCAGATCTCAATACAGACATCACAACAACACAAAAGCCCTTGGAGACTAATTCTATGCATGTCTACTCAGGTCTCATTATAGTCAGTGGGGCTTACTCCCAGGAAAGTGTGGGTGTGTCCCTCTTTAAAATGCAGATAGACTTTATCTTATCTTTACAGTGCAAATAACCAGAACAAAGGCACAAGGGAGGAACACTGAGTGGGAGGAAAAGGGATTGCCATACCCTGCCTTCCAAGTTGAAAGCACAAATTGGAGAGATTTCTAATGCAGCCACTGCTGCTACCATACATAGCTCCTCACTTTCCCCTTCTGCAAGCCTGTCCACTTGCCCGCACTCCTGCAAAGTCAGACTTTGCAGCTTGCGTCCATGCTGGGGCTGCAGCCTGTTTCTTTTGCAGAACATGGGAGAGCTCCGGGGTTCCATGACTGCTCCCGTCATGCCTGCAAGTACAGGCTGCAGTCTCTAGCAGCCAAAAAAGCATTGCAGCAAATGGAGGGGCGCTGCAAGCCAGATGGAAGCTCCTCTGGGTTTCTGATAGCTGCCGCGATACCCCAAAACTGTCCGAGCTAGTTAGTTGGTGACCCGGGGATAAGACGAAGAGGCAATCCATGCTGGCAATCCAAGGCATGAATTTTTCGCCTTATAGGCGAGTATCTATGGTAATTGAATTATTATTATTAATATTGTTATTATTATTATTATTATTAACAGTATTTATATACTGCTTTTCAACTAAAAGTTCACAAAGCAGTTTACAGAGAAAAATCAAATAACTAAATGGCTAAATTGTAAAATAATAATAAATAAAAATAACTAATAATAATATCCAATCAATTGGAATAATAAATTTACGGGGGGCATGGGGTGGGTGGAATGGGAAGGCAACAGGGGTGAATTGGGTCCAGGAGGGGGGCAGGGAAGGGGATGGGTTTGGCAGCTTAGGCAGCTGCAAAATCCTAACCTCAGCCCGCAGCACAGGTTCACGGGGACCTGCACCAGCAGTTTTGCTGGGGCAAGTCTGAGTGTACCCATATGTGCCACAGAGGCTTACCCCTAGGTAAAGAACACTTGTAGAGGTAAGGAAGTTCTCAGACGTAAGGAGACCTCTGAGACTGCCACCCCCACAGAATGCAGTGTGGGAGAAGTAGGAAATGGGAGGAATGGGGCAGGGAAGGGGAGGAATAGAGGAGTTTCTGGGTGAGGAAGGGGAAGGCAGGAGGCTGAACGGGGGAGGAAGGGGTGGATCCCAGTGGCAGCAACTTGCACTGGGCTCCTTTCCCTCTTCCCTCTCTCCTTCCCTCTCCCTTACTCTGCTCTGGCAAATAGCTGCCGAAGATCTAAGAAGATGCTTTGGGGAAGTGGAGGTTTATACTGAAGTAAGGGAATGCAACTTCCCTTACCTTGAGGAGGGCTTCAAGATTGCCCCACTGCAGTATCCAGTACATGACCCATTGGCACAGCTGCCTTGGCACTGGGGGAGCTAGTTAGGTTTGGGAATAAGCTCCATTGAACACAATGAGACTTCTGAGTAGACATGTCTAGGATTGCACAGTGATACTAGGAGTAGTTCACTGGTGTGTTACTGGAGCTCCCTCTAGAGAGTATAAGAAAAATAGCATAGGATGCAATCCTGAGAGTCCCATTAAAGACAATGAGACTTACTTCTGAGTAGACAACCATAGGATTTCAACCTAGGATTTCAAATCAACCTCCTGATTTTAGACAATGGGCTACGTCAGATGCAAGGGAGGGCACCAGGATGCAGGTCTCTTGTTATCAGGTGTGCTCTCTGGGGCATTTGGTGGGCTGCTGTGAGATACAGGAAGCTGGACTAGATGGGCCTATGGCCTGATCCAGTGGGGCTGTTCTTATGTTCTTATGATTTTGCTCATAGTGATTTAAAACTTAACAATGTGCACAAGTTCAAAGTTCAGTTGTGTAAGAGACAAACTTCTCCAACCACAAGTGAGTGAAGTGATTTAATGAACTGCTTAGGGGCTCATTCCTCACCTGGTTCAGGCTACAGGGTACTGTCCTGCAACTCTGCCACAGTCTTTCACTTCAGATAAAACCTTGATATTTTTCCTGCTTCTTTCCATCCTCTTGGTTCTTCACTCTGCCTTCCTTCCTGAGACTGCAAATCCCTTGGTTTTATAGACCCAGCTTCCCCAGGTTACCTTTCTGATGTCCCTTCATCCTGTTCTCCCTCCTTTCACTCCTTTTTCCTTGTACCATTTCTTGTCTGAGTATTCTCTTCTCCTTTCATTTACCTAGAAACCGCTTACGTTTAGGGTTGGTTGTGTGAGTGATTGTTGATTGTTGAATATATTGCACAGCATTTTTTTTTTAATGGATTCCCTCTCCCCACTACTGAATTAGCTCCACAGTAAATGTTGTCTACTGTAACATCTTTAATTTTTTCTCTCTCCATCTTATATGCCATTTAACTGAGTTACAGAATTGGCCACTGTATTCGACCACTGCATGTGAAATTACCTGTACAAATTAAAGATCAATAAGTCACCAGGCCCTGATGGCATTCACCCAAGAGTTATTAATGAACTGAAGAAAAGTTGCTGATCTCTTGACTAAAATATGCAACTTGTCCCTTGAAACGGCCATGGTGCCAGAGGATTGGAGGATAGCAAATGTCACACCAATCTTTAAAAAGGGAAGGAGAGGGGACCCGGGTAATTATAGGCCAGTCAGCCAAATGTCTGTTCCAGGTAAGATGGTGGAATGCCTCATCAAAGATAAAATCTTAAAACACTTAGGGCGTAACCCTAACCCCTTATGTCAGTGCTCTGACATAAGGGCACTGACATAAGGGCAGTGCATCTCTGAGGTAAGGGAACAAACATTCCCTTACTTTGAGGAGGCCTCCGTGAGTGAAACCCAACTGCAGGATGCAGCACACGTCCCATTGGCCCGCTATGCCAGTGCTGGAAAGCACTGACGTAAGGCATTAGGATTGCGCCCATAGACAAACAAGCCTTGCTGAAGGAGAATAAGCATGGCTTCTGTAAGGGTAAGTCTTGCCTCACGAACCTTTTAGAATTCTTTGAAAAAGTCAACAGGCATGTGGATGCGGGAGAACCTGTGGATATTGTATATCTGGACTTTCAGAAGGCATTTGACACAGTCCCTCACCAAAGGCTGCTGAGAAAACTCCACTGTCAGGGAATTAGAGGGCAGGTCCTCTCCTGAATTAGGAATGGGTTGAGGTCCAGAGAGTGGGTGTCAATGGGCAATTTTCACAATGGAGAGAGGTGGAAAGTGGAGTGCCCCAAGGATCTGTCCTGGAACCTGTACTTTTCAACCTGTTCATAAATGACCAGGAGGCAGGGCTAAGCAGTGAGGTGGCCAAGTTTGCAGATGACACCAAACTTTTCCGAGTTGTGAAGACCAGAAGAGATTGTGAAGAGCTCCAGAAGGATCTCTCCAAACTGGGAGACTGGTCAGCAAAATGGCAGATGCATTTCAATTTAAGTAAGTGTAAAGTCATGCACATTGGGGCAAAGAATCAAAACTTTACATATAGGCTAATGGGTTCTGAGCTGTCTGAGACAGATCAGGAGCGAGATCTTGGGATGCTTGTGGACAGCTTGATGAAAGTGTTGACCCAATGTACAGCGGCAGTGAAGAGGGCTAATTCCATGCTTGGGATAATTAGGAAAGGCATTGAGAATAAGACAGCAAATATTGTCATGCCATTGTACAAATAGATGGTAAGGCCACACCTGGAGTATTGGGTCCAGTTCTGGTTGCCACATCTCAAAAAGGATATAGTGGAAATGGAAAAGGTCCAAAAGAGAGCAACCAAAATGATTACTGGGCTGGGGCACCTTCCCTATGAGGAAAGGCTACAGCGTTTGGGCCTCTTTAGAAAAGAGGCGCCTGAGGGGTGACATGACTGAGACATACAAAATGATGCAGGGGATGAACAGAGAGACACTCTTCCCTATCACACAACACCAGAACCAGGGGACATCCACGAAAGTTGAGTGTTGGGAGAATTAGGACAGAAGAAAATATTTCTTTACCCAGCATGTAATTAGTTTGTGGAACTCTTTGCCACAGAAAGTAGTAATGGTATCTTGCCTGGATGCCTTTAAGAGAGGATTGGACAAATTTCTGGAGGAAAAGTTCATTACGGGTTACAAGTCACAGTAGTATGTGCAAGCTCTTGGTTTTATAGGCAGGCTGCCTCTGATTGCCAGATGCAGGGGAGGGCACCAGGACGCAGGCTGTGTCTGTTGTCTTGTGTGCTCCCTGGGGCATTTGGTGGGCCACTGTGAGATACAGGAAGCTGGACTAGATGGGCCTTTGGCCTGATCCAGCAGGGCTCTTCTTATGTTCTTATGTTCTTAAATTGATTTCTCCCATGTGCCCATGTTACACATGCCTTAAAAGTACATCCAGTAACACTTCTCCTGAACATACTTGTTTTCAATGTGAGGGATTTTTTTCTTGTATAGAGAAAAGATTCACACCTTTCCAATCATATGCAAAGGATCCAGCACAGATATCTCACAATCCAGCCAGTTAGAAAGCACAAAGATTCCTCTTAAATACAAAATAGAAAAGAGAAAATGGATTTTTAACAATTCATCAAAGCGCAAGCCTGGGCATGTCTATTCAGAAGTAATCCCCATTGAGTTTAATGGGGCTTGCTCCTAGGTATGTAGGATTGCAGCATAAATTCTCTGCATATTTCTTTACAAATGGACCTGTTTGTTTTCCCCCTTCTAATCTGTTTAGGAATCTGGCAAAGTCTTCTCGGGCATGAATGCCCTTTCCATTTCCTTCTTGGCTGTTATAGGCCATTTCTCAAGAGGACAACAACAAACAAAGTAAATGATTTATTTGCTTGATTGTTTTGATATGCTAGAATTGAACTAGCATAGAATTGTACTAGCTAGAATTGAACTAGCATGGGCTAGTACAATTTGTGGATCATTTGAAAGGCTAGAATGAACTGTAATTAAACCTAAGAAATCTATATTGCTGTTCCCATAACCTCTAGTATTGAAACTTATCAAGGGACAATATTAATAAATAGTATGAAGAGGATAGTCTAATGTCTCCAGTTGTTAATTAGTCCAAGAAGGAAGCAGAGTGTACAAGCTGGAAAACATTATGAAAGGCCTAAAAGTACAAATTGTATGTGAAAAGGCTGAAGGAATTAGATACATGTAGTTTATACCACAGAAGGCTTTGGAGAAATATGCTGAGAATTTTTCAGTGGCAATTGTTGGGAAAGATGGGGGTGGGGGAACTTTGTTCACTCCAAACACCAGTGATAGTTATAATGGATTAAAGCAGCGGTCTTCAAACTTTTTGGCCAGAGGGCCGCTTCAAATATTTGGCACAGTGTTGAGGGCCAGAAAAAAATTTAAATATAAAATTTAAATAAATTAGAGATGGAACTTAGATTAGTGAATAACTGAATGAATGGGCTCATTCATTCAACCCCTCTGGCCCTCGGAATACACTCCAAAAGCAACCAGAGCACAGCTCTGTTCATGTTCGGTTGAGTGGGCCTGAGGCTTTCAGGGGACAAAAGGCTGGCTGTGGGCTCGCTGTGGGCCACATCTGGCCCCTGGGCTAGGATTTGGAGACCCCCTGGATTAAAGCATCAGGCCTTGATCCTTTAATGTAGATGCCTTTGACTAGCTGTTGCGAGGGAACAGCTGTGCCTTCATCTTCTGTTTCTGGGCTTCCCAGACGTATCTGGTGGGCCTCTGTGGAAAGCAGAACGCTGGACTAAATAGATATTTGACCTGATCCAGCAAGGCTCTTCATATTAATCCCATGAACACTTAACTAGTAAGCAGTAAGGTTTGTAGAAATAAATACATTGATTTCTGAGAAAAGCAATTAGACTGTCAATCATATTGCTGCTAATCCGAAACTCATGCCTGCACGCATACACTTACACACACCGGTTTGCACCTAGAACTAGTCTGGACTTGATAGATGGGCAGCCCAATCCTATCCAGTGCCAGCACAGCAGGGCTGCATGGCCCACAGTGTAACCAGTGCTCGTAAGGAGCAAGCTGAAGGTCTCCTCTCCCATGTCAAGCCCCAGCCTGTCCCATGGGGCTACTTGGATCTGTGCTAGTGAAATTGCTGGTGCAAGTCCATTTAAATATATGGTTTTTGGGGAAAGGCTCAGGAGGGGGAATAGGATATGGCGGAGGCCAACTCTGCTGATCTGGGTCTGATCCACCTCCATTCCACCCTATCCTGTTATATTCCCACCTCTCCCTGCCTGTGCAACGCTTGACACAGAACTTTCCTTCACAGAATCTACATGCACTGGCAACCATAGCTTCAGATCCGTTGCCAGTGGGATGGCGTAGACCTGGGGTCAGCAACCTGTGTTTTTAGAGCCGCACGCGGCTCTTTCAGCCTTCTGGTGCGGCTCCCAAGAGGGGCTGGAAGCGGGGCGCCTTCCCCGCTGCTGCCGCCCAGCCAGCCCAACCCCGAGGGCGCCTCTCTCCGGCGCGATGTGCTGCGGGTGCTGGCTGCAGGTGAGTGCGGGGCGCCGCCCTCGCCCACAGCAGCTCCTTCGTAGGCAGGCAGTGGCAGTGGCGCTCTCCCGGACCTGCTCCCCGTGCCCCACTGCGAGCAGGTGCCCACAGGCGCCACACTGCGAGCAGGTGCAGGGGACAGCCGGGCACCTCTTCCCTGCGCCCTTCCTTCGCCCTGCAGCGGGCAGGGGGCTGAACCGCGGGACAGGGCAGCTGGTGGCGGGCACGGGGGGCGCTTCGCAGGGACCCCCGTGGCCGGGCTGAGGGAGGGTGCTGCCAAGTGTTGTCACCCCTCCTCGGTGAGAGCCCGCGCAGTGACAGCCCAGGTTTGAAGGGCAGGTGGGAGCCCCTTCTCCCTCCCCTCAGGTGAAGCGCGAGGGATGGTCCCTGCTGGCTGGCTGCCTGCCTGCCTGGTGTCTTGGGCCTCCCTGGGCGCGAGGGGAGCCCTGTCCTTTTCAGTGGGGCTCACTACTCAGCGCCCACAAAGCCCTTTTTCTCCCCCTCCTCCTCCCCCCTTGGGACCTTAGGGCAGCTCCAGAGTCCAGGATGGAAAGAACAGTCACATCTCCCTGAAGACTACAAGTCCCATCATGTAATGCAGCCAATCTTTAACTGCTTCATGGCTGGGGAGGCTTTTGCGATGCTCCCCTTTCCAACTGAACCAGAGCTTGTGCGTTCCCCCCCCCTTGACATGTCTGATGGCAGCAGCAGCAGAATCACTACCACGAAGAGAGGAGGGATGTTGGTGGCTGGCTCGGAAATGTGCTATTCAGCATTGCTCTCTCGGTAGAGATGTGCAGAGCCGGGAAGTGGGGTGGTGGTGGAAGACTGAAGAGGGCTCTGTTAGGATCGTGCTTGAAAAGATGAGGGGGAGCGAGGGAGGGAGGGAGGGGAGGTTGATGCAAACGTGGGGCATTTTCTGGGCACACAGAGCCTCCCACCGGAGACCTTATGCTTAAGGATCAAACTTGGGGAGTGTGTGTGTGGGGGGAGGATGGGGTGGGTGTACACACTGCGAATGTGGACACGCGTGTACATGATTGGGATTACGTGCTGATGATGCCTGGGAAGGGAGAAAGAGGATCCCACAGAATCTGGTCAAGGGGGGTCTGGGGAAGAGGAAGGGGGGATGGAAGGAAGGGGGAAGAGACTATAAAAACTTCTGCATCCATCCTAGCAGTCTCTCTCTTTCCCCACCATTCTATTAAAGTAGGGATGAGAGAGAGAGAGAGAGAGAGAGAGAGACTGTTTGCAAATGGTTGTGGCCAGGAAGAAGAGAGAAATCCCCCCCCCCTTGACCAGGCACAGGACAAGAATGTATGACAAAACTAACTAAAAGCGACAAGAGGGGGCTACATTATAAAAATGGGACCTATAAGAGCATAAAGGTAAAAAAAAAACTATATATGCAGTGTTATCTTCATTTTAGATGTCAAAAGAGTTTTGTGGCTCCCAAGGTTTTCTTTTCTCTGGAAAACGGGTCCAAATGGCTCTTTGAATGTTTAAGGTTGCCTTCCCACCAGCGCTTCTTACTCATGCAGTGCTGCAAATGTGCTTTACAGCACATTTGCTACACCCTACACCGGCACAGCGGCCACTGCATCAGGATAGCCATTGAGCAGGATTGAAAGATGCCTGATGCCAACTGCTGAAACCTCTGGAATGCAAATTAACAAAAAACAAGGGAACTGCCAGTTGCTCAAGAGTTAAATACAGCATATCAGTTGGGCAAACCTGGAACCTGCACAGGTAGTTCATGTTGTTCTTTCTGAACTGCTCAGGCAAATAGGAGCCCAGTCCTATCCGGCTTTCCAGCACTGATGCAACCAATGAGGCATGCACTGCATCCTGCAGTGGGGGGGGGGGGAGTCATGGAGGCCTCTTCAAGATAAGGGAACGTTGGGGCTGCATGGCAGCTGCATCGGTGCTGGAAAGTTGAATAGAATTAGTTTTCTGTAGCAGCCTGCACTGAAAGCATCTATTAATACTTTAAACATATTTTTCTATCAGCCAACAAGAATAATGGACTTTTGACATCTGGAATTTGAAGTTAAATGTTAAATCAGCCCATGGCAAAATATAAGTCTCCTGGTTTTGTTATCACATGCATTAGCTGCGATTCCTACGTCTCTGGCAGAGACAAAGAACTCCTTGTTGTAGGAACTCCTTCATACACAATTATGCATTTTTGTTCTGAAAGCAAATACAGTATGCCTGAATTGTTTTGAAACACAATAATACAAGAAAATTTCTCATGCTTTGGGTTCTGCTCATTTTTTTCCTTTCGAGTCAGGGCTTGGTCTGCAATGTAAGGAACACATTTCCATTCCTCATTTATCTTGCGTCTATGTGCTGTTTTCAATCTATGAATTTTTAAATAAAGTAGTACACAACTATATGGTAACTTGAAGACACATGTGACTCTGTAGTTTTATACATGGGCACCTGAATACCAGCAGTAAAGGCACCAACTAGATCTCATGCTCAGGAGAGGAAGTTCTAGAGGTGTGGTGCCACAACCAACAAGGCCCCATTTCTCAATGGTCAACCTCCCCAGTCCCACACCTCGGGGAAAAGGTCCACAATGGCACCCTCCCCGCAGAATGTTGCTGCCCCCTGCAGGGAATTTCACCCCCTCCACTTACCTGAAGCTTACAAAGCCTCGCTCGACCATGGAATGTGTTGGGGAAGCTTCCCTGAGGCTTTAATCTTTGCTTCTGGAAAAATGGAAACACAGTTTCCGACCTCGTTGAGAGGCTTCTGTGGAGTCCTAAAGGTGTGTGAGGCTCCGCGCCTGGGGCCCCATTATCTATAATGGGAGGTCCACCATTGCAACTTCTAGTCACTACCTGCCTTAGTTCAGAGCTGAACTATACATTACATTTACAGAGCAGTACAGATCTTTCTTTTTCTTTAGTGTAACAGCTGTGTGTGGGGCTGTGGCTTCTATTATTCCCCCTAAAGTGGCTAGTTAAGTGTCAATCTAAGGTGACATTGCAGAAAATGGCACTTTAAGAGTTAATTGGCTGCTTTGGTGGTATGATTTTCAGTGGGAAAAGATCATAGAAGTAAAGAGTGAAAGAACCTCTTCATCTGACCCAAGCTGTGACCCCATGTGGCTGCTATACAAAAATAAAAGAAAGACCCAAACTAGAATGTGGGGGGAACCCAGAGAAGGGCAAGGTCATATGGAACAAGTCAATCCTTCTGTTATTTAGGGCACAATCCAGAGGCATCCTTGGGCCAGTGCAAGTCCCTTGCGCTGGCTCAGGAGGGTCACAAATGTGCCGTAAGGTGTCTGTGGAGTCTGAACCAAGCCTCTGCGCCAACAGAGGCACTGAACCTTGCGTCAGCCCAGCTGGGCCAATGCAAGGTTTTGGGGTAGGCGGGGAAGAGGTTGGAGGGAGCGTTCCAGGGTTGGCAGGCTGGTGGGAGGTGGGGCTGGGTCCTGGCTGTTATGCTGGATCCCAACTCCTGTTCTTGGGGAGTTTGGAGTGGCTTCAAGTCGCTCTAGGCTCCTCAAACTTGTACCACCTCAGGAGGTGGCGCAAGTCCAAGGAGACCCATAGGGGCCAGGGTGCCTTACCTGGAGGTAAGGGGAAAGGGCTGAGCCACTTTGGGCTCCTATTTCACACTGGATACAGTGCAAGTCTCTTGGTTAGCTGTTTCAGCGCAGGATAGAACTGCGCCCTTAGTCTACACAGAGCTGACTGAAAGCTTTCTGAGTAAAAAACACAGAGGACCTCCATTTGAGAAAAACAAGTTCCTTTGGGCTCGCTGCACTAGTTTTCCAGTTCTTTGTGTTCTGAGAAAAAAAATCCATTGCTACTATAAAGCTCAATAAAAAGTTGAACTTTGATTATATTGAAAAGCCCACCCCAAACATTTTTTGGTTTTCCTCTGCATGATCCTCATGCAGTGCCCCTCTTTGTGCTATATGCAGTCTCTTTGGGACATTATATAAATGGGGAAGATGCATTGCAATGGATCCCTGTCAATTTTATTATGATGGGAGATAACATTTGTCATCATTCTTTTTAGCAGGGCAATGCCTTGCTTTCTGATTTCATCCAGTAGGAGGTGAAATTGACCAGAGTCTGTGGCTTTACTCAGAGAAAATGGCTATTGAAACATCACTGATGCAGAATACACCACCTTCCAAAATTAAATAGGGAAAGAAGATCCATAAATGATCTTTTCTAGGGAGAGGGCAATGGATTTGCTCATCTGCCCTTTTCCCCCTTATAAGGCCAGATTTTCCATGTTCAAGAGGTACCACACAGTTGTTGAATAATTAGTTAAATACTTTCAATAAGACAGTACACAGATTTGCAGTCATGGAAGGAGGGTTTGTGTTTTGTGTCACTAGTGATGTCATGAATGCTATTTGTTAAGTCCTTGGGACAGAGTGCTCTTGTTTAGCTCTAGCGGGGGGGGGGGGGTTGATATTTTTCCAACTGCAAACATTCTACATTCAAGATAGTTGTCCTGCAGAACAATCAAGAATTGTGCTATTTTGAGAAAAAATGTTTGAATCCCCTGCAACATTGATCAACCCCTACCTTATACTGTGGAAAGAAATTAGCTGGAATCCCCACACTATTATGTGTACACTTGCTCCAGGAGGACCTAAAAATTCAGTAGCTAGTTATTCTAGCTGTGAGGGAACAGATAAGGGGGAAATGGTAAAAAGAGCCAAAGCCCATCCCTTTGGTTTTAATCTTTCACGCTAATTAGAGTGATCAAAAGCTGCAATGCCAGGAATTCAAACTCGTGATTATCATGAGAGCTAGCCTTGAGAA
This sequence comes from Tiliqua scincoides, assembly GCF_035046505.1. Lineage (NCBI taxonomy): Eukaryota > Metazoa > Chordata > Lepidosauria > Squamata > Scincidae > Tiliqua > Tiliqua scincoides. The sequence continues at coordinate 73,931,813 of NC_089822.1, forward strand.
AGAAACATTAAAAAAAGAAGGAAAGGGGGGAAAAACTGATGCCTTTAGTACTCAGAGAAAGTCTGGATCTGGGAGAAAGGTAAGTCCCATATATACTTCTCTGGATTGTCATTTTGTATTTTCAAAATAGAATTTTAGAAGAGGCTTTCTCAGAGTTCCCTATTTCTAGGAAATGTGTTTGATTAGGAAATACATTCTTAAATTGTGATACCTCTCAAATAGGAATATATCTTTTAAACTGAAAATAAAGAGTGTGCTATTTTGGTTCATTCTTCTGCTGTTTAGCTGAAACCAAAGGCTGTGATCCTGCACACTGTTGAGCTTCTTAAATCCCATTGCTTCTCATGGGATTTCAGCAGCTTAACTGCAGGCAAGATGACAGTCAAAAGGGCTTATGTGATTTTTTCAGGGATGGAGTCATACAAATTAGATTAAACCATTCATTTTGATTTGCTGTGAATGGTTAATTTTCCTCAGGCATTTATACCAATGGCAACTGCATAAATTTATCAGAAAGTTTTTTTATTCATACATACAAAACACCATTGCATACAGAACATGCAAAATCTATCAATATATTTACATCATTAAATAATCCATAGTGGAAAATGAAAAAAATGCTTAGTTAAAAAAATTGTATGCTTCAAAAATGAATCCAGCAAAAATGAATCCAGCTATGAATACATAGCTAAAATTCACATCCTCATGCTATCCTGCTTAAACATACTTTTTCAGCAATCTGTAAAAAAGTTCCACTTGCCTACAAATGACTGAATTACATTTAGGACGCAATCCTAACCCCTTATGTTAATGCTTTCCAGCACTGGCATAGCAGTGCCACTCACAGAGACCTCCTCAAAGTCAGGGAATGTTTGTTCTCTTACCTCAGAGCTGCATTGTCCTTATGTCAGTGCTGGAATGCAGGTGCCCTTAGTCTGTTAAAGCAAGTATGTCTAATTGCAGTGACCTTATGACTAAACATAAACCATATTTTCTGGAGCTATTCTCTCACAGGTGGAATTCTAATTGACTTCCTGTATTTTGGTATCAACACTCTTGTGGCTCAAAATACACTGCTCAAAACAATAAAGGGAACACTTAAACAACACATCCAAGATCTGAATGAACGAAATATGCCTATTAAATACTTTGTTCCTGACATAGTTGAATGTGCTGACAACAAAATCACACAACAATCATCAATGGAAATCACATTTATTAACCCATGGAGGTCTGGATTTGGTGTCATACTGAAAATTGAAGTGAAAAAACACACTACAGGCTGATCCAACTTCGATGTAATGTCCACAAAGCAAGTCAAAATTAGGCTCAGTAGTGTGTGTGGCCTCCACGTGCCTGTATGACCTCCCTACAACGCCTGGGCATGCTCCTGATGAGATGGCGGATAGTCTCCTGAGAGATCACCTCCCAGACCTGGACGAAAGCATCCGCCAACTCCTGGACAGTCTGTGGTGCAACGTGGTGCTGGTGGATGGAGCGAGACATGATGTCCCAGATGTGCTCAATTGGATTCAGGTCTGGGGAACGGGCGGGCCAGTCCATAGCATCAATGCCTTCATCTTGCAGGAACTGCTGACACACTCCAGCCACATGAGGTCTAGCATTGTCCTGCATTAGGAGGAACCCAGGGCCAACCGTGCCAGCATATGGTCTCACAAGGGATCTGAGGATCTCATCTCGGTACCTAATGGCAGTCAAGCTACCTCTGGCGAGCACATGGAGGGCTGTGCGGCCCCCCAAAGAAATGCCACCCCACACCATTACTGACCCACTGCCAAACCGGTCATGCTGGAGGATGTTGCAAGCAGCAGAACATTCTCCCTGCCATCTCCAGACTCTGTCACGTCTGTCACATGTGCTCAGTGTGAACCTGCTTTCATCTGTGAAGAGCACAGGGCGCCAGTGGCGAGGTTGCCAATCTTGGTGTTCTCTGGCAAATGCCAAATGTCCTGCACGGTGTCGGGCTGTCAGCACAACCCCCACCTGTGGACGTCGGGCTCTCATACCACCCTCATGGAGTCTGTTTCTGACCGTTTGAGCAGACACATGCACATTTGTGGCCTGCTGGAGGTCATTTTGCAGGGCTCTGGCAGTGCTCCTCCTGTTCCTCCTGGCACGAAAGCGGAGGTAGCGGTCCTGATGCTGGGTTGTTGCCCTCCTACAGCCTCCTCCACGTCTCCTGGTGTACTGGCCTGTCTCCTGGTAGCGCCTCCATGCTCTGGACACTACACTGACAGACACAGCAAACCTTCTTGCCACAGCTCGCATTGATGTGCCATCCTGGATGAGCTGCACTGCCTGAGCCACTTGTGTGGGTTGCAGACTCTGCCTCATGCTGCCACTAGAGTGACAGCACCGCCAGCATTGAAATGTCACCCAAACATCAGTCAGAAAGCATAGGGACTGCGAAGTGGTCTGTGGTCACCACCTGCAGAACCACTCCTTTATTGGGGGTGTCTTGTTACTTGCCTATGATTTCCACCTGTTGTCTAATAATAAATAATAATAATAAAACTTTATTTTTATCCCGCCCTTCTCCCTAACGGGACCTAGGGCGGCTAACAACATATTAAAAAAAACAAACAGATTTTAAAAACATTAATACATAGCAGATAAAAACATTTAAAAACACACTATAGAGGCCATAAAAACAGTAGTCAGATTAAAAGAGTAAAAGAGCAGATCACTGAGGAAACAAGCCTGTAAAACTAAAAGGTGTATAAAAAAGTTAAGAAGGCCAGAAATCAGAAGGCTTGTTTAAACAACAGTGTTTTCAGGCCTCGACGAAAACTCTCAAGAGAGGGAGCCATTCTCAAGTCAAGGGGAAGAGAGTTCCATAATGTTGGTGCCACTACCGAGAAGGCCCTATTTCTTGCAGCCGCCCCCCGGACCTCCTTGGGTGGCAGCACTTGCAAAAAGGCCTTCTCTGATGACCTGAGAGGACGAGCCGGATTGTACGGGAGTAGGCGGTCTCTAAGATATCCTGGCCCAGAGCAGTATAGGGCTTTAAAGGTCAAAAAACCAGCACCTTGAATTGAGTCTACTCCATTTGTGCAACAGCATGTGAACTTGATTCTCAATTGGTGTGGCTTCCTAGGTGGATAGTTCGATTTCACAGAAGTGTGATTGACTTGGAGTGACATTGTGTTGTTTAAGTGTTCCCTTTATTGTTTTGAGCAGTGTACATTAATTTCAAACTTTTGCCTTTACACCAATGCCTTTACTCTCAAATAGTCCAAAACTCCCCTTTTGACACTCCCCAGCAGTGACAGCTGCAAAGGTTATCTAGAGTCCAGAATTACCAGGCAGGGTAATTACCAGACCAGGCCTCCTGGTCAGAGTTGGTCTTTCTTTTTGTCTGTGGAGCCAGGTCTACCTATCTAGGGCGGATGGAGTGAGGCTCCCCAGCCATAGCCACAGCTGCCATACCCATTGCTAAGGTTCTCCCCCCATCAACTACAGCAAAGGAAGCTTTGGAACTTAGATTCCCAATGTGGAGCCCAGGTCTACCAGTTCAGTACATCCAGCCTCCCAGTCTTTTACTGATTTTGCTTTCTTTCTTTCTTTTTTGCCACCCGCCCGATTGTGTCACCCAGTGCGGTCTGCACCGCCTGCACCTGCCTAGTGACCCCAAACATAGAAAAACTGGAAGCTTATTTTTATTTATTTAAAGTATACTTGATTTTGCTGCCCAATCTGATCTCCTCTTACGTGGCAAGGCTCCATTACAAAATTAGCCCCACCTAGCAGAAAGTGTCCCATTGTCCTGGAGCACAGTTCTCCAGGCAATGCTGAGGCATGACATACAACACTAAAAGATAAGCTGCAGCTTTCAAACCAAAATGGTGATGACATGATCAGGACCAACTAAAATACCACAGTGTAGTTGGCAAGCTTTTGCATTCTTCCAGAATTCTTCTTCAGACTGGATGTTAAGCAAAATAAGTGTTTGAGGGTGGATGGGTGGGTGGTGTGAGCATCTGTTCCATGTCCCAAGTATGTTATGGGATATCCTATACTGAAGAGTTATAATTGTGTTTATTTTACAGGTTTAACTGTAACCAAGCAAGATGCCCAGGGGACAGCATTATTTAGATGGTGACTTTGGAAGGGGGAAGGGATACCCCTCTCTTTCTGCAGAAGAGTAAGCATGGCATCACATTTTATTTATTTATTTAATTTCTACCCTGCTTTATCTCCTGGAAAGGCATCCAAAGTGGCTTACAACATAAAAGCACAATAAAAACCACAAACATTAAAATCTACTTAAAACAAGGCAGCATTAAAATATCACATTAAAAGACTGAAGGCAATAATAATAAAACTAGCAGCAATCAGTAACAGTAAAAAGGAGTCAGACTCATAAAAACCAAACCTGCATAAAAACTCATAATATCCAATATTTAAAAAACCAGGACTCAGAAGTCTGATCTAAATAACCATGTTTTTAGGCCTCGTCAGAAAGCCTCTAAAGGGGGAGCAAGCTAAGAGGGAAGGAATTCCATGAAGTTTGTGCCACTACTGGGAAGGCCCTATTCTGAATTTAATTCATTTCTGCCCAGCATTGCATATATGCAACAGAGATCAAACGTGTACACCTGTGGGCTGGGCAGAAATGGCTTAAGGACAAATATTTATCTTTTAGTTGTGGCAAAGAAGGCAGAAATGGCTCTGTCCATTTTACACCATGCTTGGTGAATGACACTTTACTAAAACTCAAGACATAAGATCAATTCCCAGTTTAAGATAACTATCATTCTAAAGTTAAGGGGGTGCTTGCTTGAATTTCTTGTCACTGTTATGCTTCTGATATGCTGGTTCAGTGCATCCAAGCCCTGAAATCTACAGGTTGCAATGAATAACCCACACTGCCTCTCTGCAGTTTACACAGCCGATCAAGGCAATTGTAGAGTCAATGTGAGAATGGTGGTCCTCAAGTGTATGGGGGAATATAAAAAGTCCGGCAAGAACATACAATACCTTTGTCTGGGGGGAACTAGTTCTGATCTAGTGTTAGTGACAAAATGAGAACAAGTGAATCTCCTATATGAATGTTCTGTGTGTCCAGGGTTAAGTAAAACACAAAAATAAAACAAAAAAAAGCAGAAACCAGAAACTCAATACAAAGATAGACAACAAGATGTGAGAGGGAAAGGAATTTGGGGCAACTGCATTGCAGTGCTTTGATGCTATTTGGAGGAAAAGAGATTCATGGGAAGGCAGGACTGGAGGGGTGTAAATATTGTGAGGATTGCAAATCACTCAGGAAATGCTCCATCAGAGCCCAGACAGGTCAATGGAATATATTCACAAGTAAATTTGCATGAAATTGCATCTTTATGGTGAAAGTCCCCTCAGACCTAGGATATTCAGCAACACTATCAAATTTTCTTCTGAGTACTGACCTGCAGTGGGACTTGGTCCACCTGAGACAGACAGAGCCTCTTGGATGATTTGCAAACATACACACAATATGCAGCTAGTAGTTGAAAATGAAATATTTTTGACCTCAGCTCTTGCACATTTTCAAAACTGATGCTTCCATTTCAACACAAAAGGAGTTCTCCATATTAAACATTTGTTAGAAAGCTATGTAAACTGTCACAGTTGGTGTTTCTCTGCTTTAAACTGCATAGATTCTTGTGCATCTCAAAAGACTAATTCATTTGTTGTAACCTCAGTTTCCATGAACAGCTTATGCTGCAATATGCAGCTTATGCTGCAACTGGTCTCAAAAGTCCCACAAGACTCTTGACTGGCATTTTGCTGCTACAGACAGATCCAGCTCCCCCTCTGGCAGTTGTTTTAATTAAACTGACATTTGATAGAGAACATTGAAAGTTCCCTTTCTTCGCAATGGGTTTTGAAATGACAGTCTCCTTTTTCTTTTGCAACAGGGCTGCTGGGATTGGCGTTTTCGTTTTGGTTCTTGCAGTTTTATTGATCATTGGCTGCTGGTATTATAAAAGGCGCAGTGGTTATAAAAGCCTTTTGGTAAGGATAGCTGGGTTCCTCACAATTACACACAACTAAAGCTCACAACATTATTATTAATTCAATTAGATTTTCTACGATCCCCCAGTACTTAATTTCTTTAAAAAAAGAAACCCAGTGGGCCTTAAAAAAAATACAGTGAACCTAGAATTTATGCTTTCTGCTTCAGAAGTCCTCCCTAATTTTGCATGTGTGAGGACACTTCTGTAAGTTCCTCAGTGGTGAGGGAAGTGCACCCTACCCCTGCTTAGAAGCAATTTCATATCTTTTCTGTGTTGTAGCATTAGGCCTAGTCATAGGAAGCAGATGCTCTGGTTCCATCATGCTAGACAATATACGCAAGAGTTGTCCCACTGAACAGTGTTTTACATGAGTGTTGTGGAGACGCAATACAAGAAAATGACCCCTGCAAAATTCTGACCCCTGCAATGTAGCAACAGAGCTGGGAGAACACCTCTTTTGCACCTGGCACTACGCACATTGGTTTCACCATGGCATGATGTAGGACCAGCTATAGAAGAGAATGGTACACATTTTAGCCTATGTCATTGTGTGACCTCTGGACAGCTAGACTTAAGTATGGACCAAAAAATGTAAGCCTTACACATGCAAAAATGTGCCTAATCTTCTCTCCTACTCCGCATTCCAATTATGTACATTCAAAGGTACCTTTTCTCTTCCTTCTCCTCCCATTTCTCTCTCTGTGTTGCAGAGCAAGAAGTTTGGAGTAGCCACTCTGAGGACCTCAGAAGGTCAAGGAGCCTTGCTGATGGGCTCCAAATTGCCTTTACAGGAGTACAATAGCAACTATAACCATGTGGTAAGATAGTTGTTTCTTTTCCATCTACTAAGTAAACCTTTCCTTGACAGCCCAAGGGATAACCAAGAGGGAGGCTTTTGCCACAGCTCTTACTCTTGATGGTCCCAGCTTTAAGGGGCAGCTGTTTCCACCCCCTTCCCTTGTGGAGAGTAGGAGAGAAAGGCACAAGAGTGGACCTAGTTTGAATTGCAGGCTTGTGAACTGTGGTTTTTGCTATTGATCTTCACCTTTGGTTTGGATGGACAGGGAGAGAAGCAATATTTCTGAGGCTGAAGCTACCGTTCTCAGTAGTAGGATGCTTCTTTGCTGTCGAAAGAGACCTTCATGAACCAAGGGGGAAGGTGTTTACTAACAAGGTGTTTACTAACAAGACTGTTATAAAGACTCTCAATTTGTGAATGCTGACCCAAAGGAGGGGTTAAGGGGATTTGTTTGGGAACAAATGCCTGAAGCTTTTCTTGGGCCTCCAATAAAGAGTTTCAAAAACAAAAACTTAGAACAAAAGCAAGACTGTGGCGCATGTAAATTGTGGTAGGGTGTTTGATTGCTTACATAAAACTGGAAAGCTCCCTTCCCTGGTTCTGAATGGGAAGGTTGCCTTGGGAAATCACTCAATCTGTCTCCCCTCCCCCAATGAACTTTTATTGATTTTGGGGAAAACTTCCTGCTTGGAAGCAGACAGGGAAGCCCATTTTTTCAAAAGGAACCTCACTTCCTTGGTTGAAGAGTAGAAGTTCAGGGGCAAAGCATGGGAGAAATGTTCCCTGTAAAAGGCAGGACAAGGCATCACACTACAGTACAGTATATACCTGAACCATGAAGTATCACCCTGAGAAGAGCAAAGCCTCAGATGGAAATGGCTGGGATTCTGCAGATCCAGGAAGTCTGTTGTCAGATGACTGGCAACACAGGAGGAGGGGCTGGTATGGCTTGTGCCACAAAGAAAACCCTGGATTGCAGTGAATGTGTGGGTCACCAATCCCAGACAAGCCAAAACCCACAGATGTGGTTCCTGGATGTATTTTTCCATTGAATATGTTAATGTTTGGTTTAGGCCTTAGTGGAGCATATGTAAACAAACATATATATTTAACAAAAAATATAAAAACCAAGGCTTTTTAAGAATTAAAAACACATAGTTTCTTATTTTGTAATGTCAGAATGATGGGTTATGGTAAAAAAAAATGTGGGAAATCTTTCAGGGACACTTTGCAACTTAGTTTAGGTACTTATATAACTTCCTAATCTTTCTGTGCATATGGTTATATTTTTCTTCTCTCAAATTTCTTGACACAGATGCCTGATGCTCCACCAGCATATGACAAAATCCCTACCAGCCCATTGCCACCACCTTATGCACCATGAAGCTGGACCAATAAGAATGGAAATGTGTGCTAAGCCATGGCTCAAACACATGTGCTATTTTTCATTTCTAGCAGTATTTTAAGAAAAAGAACAGATGCTATTATAAATAGCCCCAGAAATTATTATTGCTTAAGACTATCCAGCTGTTTCCTATTGCATGAGATATCTGGGGTGTTGCTATCACAACCTTTGTATATTCATTCCAATTATCTGCAGTCATTAGCATAAGATATACTATGAGATTTTATTCTACAAGTCTTATTCAATGAAATGCATAATAAATACTGAAAAGCAAAAAACAGGCCTCCTCAAATCCATGGAATTTTTAAAAATTGCACAAGTTCCATTGCTCTCTTTGGTCTTTTTGATATTCTGCTAAAAAATGTAAATGTAAATGAGCAACATTCTCTTTGTTTCAGACAAACCAGTCTAGCAGAGGACACCCATGCAGGTCTGTCATGCAGAATCACTTCACTGAGCTTACTAGACATGAGTTGTACGAAGTGAGATGGGGATGATTTCAAGCCTACAGAGCCCTCCTGTGGTTAATTTGGACCTAAATATATGTAACGGAATAGTATTTTCATGTTTGATGCATGTTCTTCTCTTACATCATTGCTTCATGTCTACTGTTATTTCAGCCTGGGCATACTGGTAATCCAGGCACTTACTGCAGAGTTGAACAAAGAAAACCAACTAAGAAAACTAATTATGTACCCAAAGGTAACCAATTAGAGTTTCCCAGCTATTAAATATACTAGTGAGGGAGTATTGTGATAAGGTCTAGAAAAATGGGGCATCCCCCCAATTATTTTGATCAATTGATAGTCATCAAAACATGAGCATTACTGTTAGCAAGAGTACATTTCGGGATAGGGTTGGTGGTATTTTTTATTAATTGCTAAGACAGGGCATCTCTGTCGATATCACACCATCTTTAAACAGTTTTTGCATATTTTTAAAAAAAGGTATTACTGAAGAGAATGTTTTGCCCAATAGGAACTATACTAATGCTGTGATTTGGGGGAAGGCATTAGTTTGTCAATGTACAAAAAACATTAATATTGGTAAACTGTAATACTGGTACAGCTGGTAAAACTGATATAAATGGAATCTCATATGTGTTTGCCTGTACATACACCCAGATCCAGCAATTGCTAGGATCAGGTGAGATTAGTTAGCATATTAATAATACTAGTGAACATTTTGACCCTGCTAAATGCATGCCCACCCTTTTGGAGACACAAACCTGTTGAAATGAGCAAAAGGGAACACATCTGCTGAGGCAATCAGGTAAATTTTCCCTCACACTGATTCAGCACATTTTTCATATGCAAGTAGAGTTGGATTAAAGTCTATTACCCATGGCTGGTAGGCAATGAAACTGTCAACATAGCATGGCAATACTGGAAGCAACAGCCTGACCGCTTGGGTAAGAACATGCATTCCCTTTCTTCCCCATTCACAGTGAGTGGCACGTTGGGGAAGGAAGTCTTGCCTGAATTCCAGAGAACCTACGGGAGAATGAAAGCGACATTTTCTGCACAATGATGCAGAAATCTCTACCATTTTTTGTTCCAGCTATTGCTTCCCTGCCTCTTTTGTTCTTTTTCTTGGAAGGTCTTTTTCTCTGCATGTTCCCAGCAAATCATGAAATTGCAACAGGAACATTCAGCTTACCACTGTATCCACGAAAGCTCTTCCTGTAAACAAAAGATGTATGTTCACACATGAACCCTTTCCATGCGCTCAACCCATTCATAAAGGGAAATTCTGTGAACACAGTGACAAGTTGAGATCCAATCCAATATGTGAATATGATGTCACAGTGCCATCTGGCTTAAGTGATTTAACTATCTGCTAATATTGCTAAGAGCAAACAGAGCCCTCTCATTCTTCCCCATGATCCACAGAGCAGAAAGTTGAGAACAAGTAGAGTTGAATGCAGGGAATACTCCTACATTCCTCAGTCCAAGTTTCATCTAATAGATGTTTGTCAAATCTAGCAATCTTCTTTTTGGACAGCTGAAGCTAAAAATTATAGTTAAATGTGCCAAGTTCTGATGTCCACAGTTTAATAGCAAGGGGGGAATTTTATAAGCATGAGGGGGAGAGTTAGAATTGATGTAAAGATGACATGCAAGAAGGCTAGAAAATCATAACCTTAAGAACATCGACATGGTTGTAAATCCCACCAGTTAATAGAACTGATGCTGAAGCACGCTTAGAATCACAACTTTTTTGTATACTCCCAACATCTTAGGGTAGCATCCTGACTAGTGCTTTCATTGTCTGGAGCCCCCATCAGGGAAGAGCTGACCGCTTGTGCAAGCAGAATATTCTTCTGTTCCTGATCAGAAATCCAGACAGCAGAAACACAAGCCAGGATGCTACCCACAATTTCTTAATAAAGATAGATTAATGACCTTGTCTTATCAAGTCCTCTATGGGGACATTGACACAGGACTATCAAGGCAGAAATACAGCAACGTTGTTTATTATTACATGCAGATTCTTCTGCATTATTGCTAACAGTACACTTGTCCAAAATTACTAAAATACTTAAAAAACTATACATTATGTAAACAAAACATAAATAAGACAGAGTAGTTCTTTTTACACATAGTTTAGTACATACTGTTAGGGAGTCAGAAATATGTACAATTTTACACCATAGACTGCATTTTTACAATGCATAAATATTTTTTTTTTTACAAGAACTATCAAAGAAAATTTTTCAAAAAAAGTATACCGTATTATTTATAAACAAGATGGGAAAGTCTGAATAGTGAGAGGAAACATATCCCTGTAAATGTGCTAGCCAAGAATTAAACATTGCATTTTACAACATGTTTTAACACATAGTCTTTTTTAACCACTTTATTAAACAACCTTTTGAAAGCACAGGTCTAAAAAAGTATTAAAGAGGATTCCCTCACCACTTTAAAAAATGAAAAACCCACAGCAGCTGCAATCTAGTATCAAGCCATTTCTTGAAATATCAATGATGGCCTTACGCACAAAACATCTGGGCAAGCAGGAGCTGTTTTACGTTTGCGCACAAAACAGTTACCCGTTAATGACAAAGCTGGCCATGTGATATGGCTGTCACACAAACTCTTGAATCCACTCAAACCCAGTGGCATGAAAAACAGTCCTGTTCTGTGCCTGGCAGCTGCCACCTGCTCAAATTAAAATTGATTATTACATGCGCCTAGGGTGCATTTCAGCCTCACCTGTGGTAGATTTTGAACAGCATAACAAATGTTTTCAACAATTATAAATTAAATGCCATACACAAAAGAATGCCCCAACATTTTAACGGCTCGTTACTTTAAATTCAAGATGCAGCTGTGTCAGGTACACCTATGTTGGATTTCAGAAAAGTTGGGAAGACAACTGCAGGATTTGTGGTTGTGGACACCATGTCAGAAGAGAAGGATGAAGCCAAAGTTTTGGATGCTGGAGTATTTATAGCATTCAAAATGGCTCCTTCTGGGCTCACCATCAGTTTTTTGATAGATGTATCTAGATGCAGTACAGATGCACTACCTTGTAGCTGTGAGTTAGCAATGTGAGTTGTAGAAAGTAAAGATGTTTTTGCTAGAGTAGTAGATGGGGGAGTTGTTTTTAAAGATGTGGACAGTGTTATTGCAGGAGTGCATGGATTTGCCACACTGTTTACAATTTCTGGGGTTGCATGTACAATAGGTAGAGTATTTGCAGACCCAAGAGAATTCACAATTTTGGTAGAACTTTTCAGTGGCTGTTTGGATGGTTGCCATCTTAATGCATTACCTGATGCTTGTGCAGTCTTCTGCGGAGTAGCAAGAGCATGGGGTAAACGTTGAAACCCATGGCCATTACTAACAGTTAAAAGAGGTCCAAGTTTTGGATTTGAAGAGATGAGAAGAACATGGCTGCCAGCTGCAAGGCCTTGTGGTGGAACAATGAACCGAGTGCCACTGATCATTATCTGAGTTCCGGGTGCTAAAGGAGTACAAGTGTTAATAATTATTTTCTGCTGAATGCAGGATTCATTCAAATGTCCTCCCACACTAGTCACAGATGATGAAGCTGGAACAGTAGGAGTGGTAGAAGCACCAGGAGTACAAGTGAAAGCAGGAGTTGGCTTTATAAAATTAGGAGGCAGTGGCTGGCAAGGCAGGGGAACCAAGTTAGAAAAACCAACTAGCTTGCCTGCATTTGATGCATTAGGAGGCAAGACCATCTGAGGTTTTTGAACACTCCCATTTGCTGGCACTGCAGCAGAAATTCCTGGTGACTGAAACTGGACCAATGTGGACTGCTGCCCTTTTGCAAGGGGCATACATTGTGCAGTGGCTGGAACTGCTGGCAACTGGGGGCCTGTCTGCATCATTTTAGGGGTGCCATTCACAGGTCCAGGCAAGGCAACTGTAACTGGCAACTGAAAAGTAGGTGATAAACCTTGATGTGACACAGTTGGCTGAGTAGTTGAAATCAGCACAGAGGAAGCAAGATGTCCTGTTTTCACAGTTGATATAGCTACAGTATTTCCAACATTAGGGGCATGTAGTCGAGTAGTCAAAACTGGTGTTATTTTTGTTGAAGTATCTATTCCACCAGCAAAAACAGTAGGCCTTGTTCCACCAATAGTTCTACTCAATGTCACAGAAACAGAGTCTAAAAATGCATTTGTTGTGGTGGTCACAGTTGCAGTTAGGTTTACTGCTCTTGCTGCAACATTCAGAGACTCTTTGATTGATGCAATACTCTGACTTGCCAAACTTGAACATAGTGGGATTAAACCACTGCTTGTTGACAATGGCAAAGTTACATTCTGGCTGTCTTTTTCTTCTGCATCTTTGGGAGCTGCAGACTGCATAATATTAATTGGTGAAACACTATGAGTATTACCTGTGCTATTTATAATGGCGTGACCAATGTTAAGTCCAATTTTCACATCTTTTATCTGGGAAACTGTTGGTGATGCATTTACTTTTATTGATGTCCCTACAGTTGATGGAATGAGGACTAACTGAGGTTGCTCTGTGCTTTTAACGTATGTTTTGCCCACAGAAGGAGGAAAAGTCTGTTTAAATGATTCCGCAGTTAAACTGCTGTTTGACTGAATATTGGCAAGTGGAGTATTAATGAAAACCAGTTTCTGTGCAGTGGATGTTGGAGCAGGGATTAGGCTGACTCCTGGAGTTCCACAGGCCGGAAGAAGGGGAGGATTTGTGACCAACATCAGTTTTGGAATTTGAGCATTGCTCATTACACTTCCATTGCTTGTGGCCATGGTTTCTGGCTGTGTAGTGGGATACTTAGTACTTACATCACCTTGTGGATTAATAAAAGGAGTTTGAGTAGTGCCTATGGTACTCTGCCCAATATTTCCTGGAGAAATGCTAATTGCATTACCTGAACCCTTTGGTGGTACTGGCATAACAAGGTTGGATGATGACATGGGTGACAAGAAGGTGGGAGATGCCACTTGTACTGTTTTTTGTACTGCATGGCCCACAGTACCACTGTTAGGCTGCCCAAAAGCAAGTGTCATGTTTTTCCCTGTTGCCTGAATCTTACTAGCAGGAACAGCTGAATTGGAAGCAGACGTTGAAGACTGGACAAGGGTTGGGAAATTAGACGTTGTTGTTACAGCTGGAAAAGTAGAAGTTGGCAACTGTGTGGATTTTGGCACTAAAAATGCCTGTAGCTGAGGGGAATATGTGAAAACAGAATTAGGAGATAAGTTACTGGGGGAAATCTGGTCTGCATTTGTCTGCACTTTAACGATTCCTGTGTTCCCACCTCGTGTTCTAACAAGGATAGACTGTGAATCTCGGATGCAGATGGTTTTCAGTTCTTGTTTAGGTTCACTAATGTCACTGCTTTTCTGTGGGGATTCTAATCTTGGAGTGGAATTGCTGGTGCAAGCAGAAACACTTTTGGGTACTGTTACTGTCAGTGTCTGAACTGCTGAGGAAACAGTGGGTGAAGCGACAGGAAATGAGGCAGCTGAAACTACAGTCTTAGTTTTAGGGGACTCACTTTGGCTCATTTTCACAACTGATGACAACACATTACCTACGGAGGTTATGGAGGGCAATGTTGGAAGTCTGTTAATGGCATTAACCCCTTGTGGCAAATGAGTAGCATTCTTTTTAAAGTCTGTACTAGGCAGAAATGTGGTAGCAGCATTTGTAGCCGAAGTTGAAAGGACCGGTGCTAAAGTAGTGTTAACAACTGCCGGTTGCGAAAGAGAAATATGGTGTTGCTCAGTAGTCTTTTGTGGCAATGGCTGGATTTCTTTTGTCACACTTTTACTTTCTTTGTGATGAATAAGAAAATTTTTGGGCAGAATAAGCATTTGCTGCATGATTTTCTCTCCTGGAGATTTTTCTCCTGCTTTACAGTCAGCCATAGGCTGCATCTGAATCTTCACTGAATTGTTATGCAGATCAATTGGTACACAGTGGCCACCTGGCATTTTGTACAATACTTGTAAAGGACTCTTTGAACTGGTCTGGCAGGGCAATACTGGTTTAACTGGGGAAGAATCCATAGGTGATGTTATCAGTTTTTCAGGAGCAGAAATGCTTCTACCTGCAGCAGCTGGCAGTTGACTTGTTAAGGTCACTTTGTTCCCAATATTCTTAGCAAGCAAGGCCTGGATGGGTTTGGTCCCTTTCATCAAGCTTGAGATTGATGTTGCAGACATGTCCAGTGACTCCAAGGAGTCTCGTTGTTTAAGTTTATTCAAGCAACCATCTATTGGCAGATCAGTCTCTATAGTAAGGCTTGCAGTATCACCTGCACTTAATTTCAGCTTCTTCCTTGGAGAAAAATCTTTTGTGCTATCATCCAAGTAACTGTTTTGTTTGGACTGACGTTTAACCGATTTAGGCAGTGTCCTCTGTATTTCTTTACAAGTCAATTCTTTTTTTAATGATCTGGCTTTTCCTGCAGCAATATCCATTTCTGACAGTCTCATGTCATCTGGGGAGACAAAAGGTATTGTTTTACAAAGCAAAAAGATAAACACTTTCCAGACTGTAATTTACATGAATTTACTAGCCCTCTAAGTAGAGCTGCTTTAAAAGCCCTGGCACCAGACAGGGTGTGCAAAGCACTGGCTCCTCTTACCTGGTGATGTGCTAGTCTCTGCTTCTGCCTTTCTCTTAATTAGAAAACAGCAGAAGAGAAATCATAGAGGGGAGAAGAGTGTTTTGAGATGCTCTAATCCACCACTCTTCTCCCCTCCACACATCTTCTTCCACTCTGTACCCTTCCTCCTCTTGCAATCCAGGGAGTGGGAGAAGCAGCAGCAAGTGGGCAGAAACAGATGGGTGCTTCTGCAAATTTGTTGCCTGAGGTGACTGTCCCACTCGGCCTCATGAATGGGCCAGCCCGTGCTCTAAGAACCAAAAAACCCCAAAACAGTTTATGAGCAGGTTGCCATTCTAAGGAATAAGTAGAGCTTCTGAAGAGATAATACTATTAATGATTTCATCAAAATATGCTAACCACACAATTTCTGGAAAATCTGAGGATTTATGAAGGTGTATGGTTATCATTCATACATTATGATTGATGACAATAGAACATATACATTATTTATGCAGTATGCACACTATTTTTGCTGGAACACTGCAATCCTATGCAAGTGTTTGCAGAAGTGATTCACACTATATTAAATGGGGCTTACTTCTAAGGAAGTGTGCATAGGATTGCAGCCGTTATCTATGGAACAAGCTATTGAATTTTTACATTTAAAAAATGTGTAACTACTCCTGGCCTCGTCCAATATTCCAAGCTCCCTAGTAGCTGACTAAAAGTAGAATCCAGATGAGAGCTGCTATAACACTTCAGGTGCTTGCAAATCCTAGGAAAGCACTTACCTGCATCTGTGTAATCCCTTTTCAGAATGTCAGCGTGCTCTGAAGACCCACTGGTTAATGCACTGGAAACGTCTTTGCCAGTACTTATTTCACTGTCCTCATTAGTCCACTGTTCTCTAGTAAATTTGTCATGGTCTGGTTGCTTTTTGAAGTCATCATAGTCCTTTTTTAATCGAGACCTTCAAAAGAACATCAGTGGTACGAACTAGCATCAGCAGTACTGCATAACTGACTAGGGAAATACAGATCTGGTTACATGTTTACCTCCAGCTTTCAAACTGTCTCAACTCAGAGGTACTGCAGAAAGTAGTGCTCTTTATCCATATCATATTAAGCAATTACAAAATAAGGTAACTAGGGCTGGGCTCTTACATTTCTCATTCAAAAGGAATCAACTAATTACCTGTTTCTCTGAAAAGCTCTCATTAGTTTTGGTTCCCACGGTAACAATTCATTTAGCAATCGTATCAGAGTACAGTGCAGTTCCTTTACAGCTTGCTTTCGATGATACCACCTTCCCTGTAAATATGAAAATACCACATTAGTCTTGGAGTAGCTTGGATATAAATCAAATCAATAAAGTATAGACAGACTTACAGGAAGCCTATTTAATCAGATGGATTGTACTGTATATCTATAAATGGTTCCCCAACTCATTTTCACATTGATCAGTCATGCATTGTTTTTCATATTAACTAGCAATTAATTTAAACAATTTGAAAACAAAAACACAATGGCCAGGGTGTACAGAATACACAGAACCATGTACGAGTATATTTCGTTCTACAAATGAAATGGAGCTTTATGTTTTTCTCAAAACAGCAGCTCCTTACATCACATAGTGGCACCCCTCTGCTAACTGGGGAAAGAAGCATCTTTCAAAATGGTGTCTTATATTTAGAAGGGGGAGAGCAACTGTCCCCCTTCACCCCAGCATATTTTCCAGTGGCTGTTACAGGTCTCTCTCTCTCTCTCTGATTGTTAGCCCTTTAGATTTAGACAGGAACTTTAGGAAGGTATGGGTTGAGGATGGAGAAAGGAAAAAACAAAGGGTATTCATTCTTGATTCTAAACTCATTTCTTCTTGCCCATAAATATGACCATATGTCTCCTTTTTCTTTACACTGGCTTTCTTTGTCCTTTGTTCAAATTACAATTCTACTACTTACTTTTAAATGTCAATACTCAATTGCTCCTTTTTAAATCTTTCTTCTATAATTTTTCCATATTCTACTCCTAGAGCTCCATATTCTTCAAATACCAATCCCTTAGCTCAGTGTTATTCAAACTGGGGTGTCGTGACGCCCCAGCCTGAGGGTTCTGGTCCCTTTCCCCTTAAGGGGCGGGGGCAGCCAGAAGACAGAGAGGAGGCAGCAGCACGATCCCCAGGATCGAGCTGCTCAAGGGGGCTGCAGGGGCTTGGTGCACTTGTGGAGTGCTACTTGCGGAGGTGGAGCGCTATCGCCCCACTCTCACTTTCCCTGACCTGGGGAGCCCTGCAGGCGCTCGTGCCCGGCTCCCCGCAGCCAGGGACGGCTGCTACAGGGACTGGAGGGTGCACCCCAGTCCCTGCAGCCCAGTCAAAAGGGAACGTGGAGCAATTGTGCACCACTTCCGGTTTAGCGGAGCGGGGCGCAATCACTCAGCTGTCATCTTCCCTGACCCAGGGAGCCCTGCCGAAGGTTGTGCAGGGCTCTCCGCACCCCCGGGGAGCTGCAGGGGGCTTGGGCAAGTGCACCAAGCCCCTGCAGCCCCCCTGAGCGGCGTGATACTGGGGATCACACCGCTGCCTCCCTCCTGCCCCCGCAAAGACTTACTGCGGGATTCAAACTTCCTGCGAGTTTGAAAACCGCAGCCTTAGCTTGACCAAGAATTTCACTTGCTGTCTACTACTGTCATCATTTTGGGGGGGGGGGGGGGGTGGGCGCAAAATCTTACCTTTGGAATTCACTTCATCAAGATATCTGTTCTAGGAGGGCTTTTTAAAAAAAACAAAAATGAAGGAAAACAATTTAATACTGTTCAAAAGTTACAGACTATGCCAACAATTCACTTCGCTGTAATCTCCACCTGAATTGAGGCAATTCTTGTATCCTGGGACAAGCATTTGTCTTCCCTTCCTCAAGAAAGTTGCTGCTTCCTGAGCACATGCATTGCCATTGAGAAGATTCACGCCTTTTGTTTACAAAAATACAAACTGGCTGAGCTCTCTAGCAGCAACTTTCTTGACTAGGGGAGACAAAAGCTTGTCCCAGGAAACAATTGTCTCAATTCAGGTGGGGATTCCATGGAAGTGAAGTGCTGGCATGATACATAACCTTTGAGCAGTATTAGATTGTTTTCCTTCATTCTTTTTTTTTTAAAAAAATCAAACAATAGCCCTCCTATAAGGGCTTCAAAATGTATTTACTGTAATTGTAGCTTACCACCTCAGGCTCTCTTCCTCTACTGTATTTCCTTTCAGTTTCTTCCTTTGTCTATTTGGATTGTAGGCTTGCAGGCAGAGATTTGGCACTGCTAATGTTATATGTATTAGAGACTTATGAAACAATATTGTATGGGTAATCATCAGGTACTGTCATCTAGATCTGATTCTGAAGCTGTTCAATAGGAATTGTCAGTAATTACGTGTCTGAGTTTGTTATTAGATAATGTGAACTGATTTGTTTTGGCCAAGTTTCATAAAGAAAACAGTGAAACAAATTTGACACTGATCAACCTGTCAAATCATGCCTTCGTTAGTTTATTTTTATTTTACTAGCACTAACTTAAAACATTAGCAACTTTCAATCTCTCCACAATCCGATGATGAAACCTATGACTATGGACACACATTTCCTGATTAATAAATTATATCAGATATAGAAATATGTAAAGAGTAGGATAAAAAAGGCCAATGTAAGGCCAATGTGAAGCAGATATCACTAACCAAACAGTTATATTCTTTAAAAAATAAGTAAAGAATGCACAAAACAGAGTGTGTGGCTTTAAAGTCAGAATATCTTCTTAAACATGCAGGCACTGAGCACTATACTACGAAAGAAAGACACAACCCAGCAAAAGAAAAGATGAAATGAGCAGTCAAGAAAAGTTAGGGATGAGCCTAGAAAAATGGCAACTCATTTAGAAAAAAAAAGGAAAGGAATACAAAATTCATTGCAGTATTTACCATGTAAGCATGATAACTCTATTTTGAGCTTTTTGTTAACCCATTTTTGCCCAGTCCACAGGTGTACACATTTGATCCCTGTTGCATTTAGGCGTTGGGCAAAAATGGCCTTACCATTTCTGAACACACCGAATACAAGTTAGCACAATACAGCAGGAACCAATATTTAGGTTTAAATCCCCAGATTTAGACACATAAATAAGGCTGGACTGTTTTAAGTGCATGTATCAGATTCTGAAAACACCTAGTAAGAGCTCTTGGATGTTTAGCAAAATTTAATCATCAAGGTGTTGCATTTTAAGAGCAGTTAAGAAAATTTAAGAAATTTAAGAAACATTTTTACAAAGATACCAGATCCACTGCAATACTAGGTAAAAAAAACATGGTAATTAGATAAAGGATTAGAGGTGGAGAGCAAACATCATATACGGCTATTGTTTAACTGGAGTGGACTTGTCTGCAATTCACATTACCTTGTAAACGTAAAATAGACCAGAGCTGTACTTACAGATTCCAAAATGCTTGGAAAAAAGCATACAGTGCTCTTGCAGAGCTAACCATGGACACTTAAGTGAGAACAAGTCCAAATGAACTCAGTGGGGCTCACCTCTAAGTTAAAAATGCATAGTATCAGACTGTTTAACCTACATGATAATAGAATGCAAAACATTCAACACTTAAAAAGTTGTCTCTCTGATCCAGCATTCTTCTTTAGTACCTTCTAACATTAATCAACAGTTCTTGAAGGGAATAAATTTCAGCTGTTGAAGTTCAGTTGTGTTTTTTTTAAATTCAATTCTGTGCAATCACATGATACATATTCAACACCACCAAGCACAGATGCAGAATGAAAATATATGTTAAGAGCTGGTTCAGGAAGCAGTTTGGCCACACACATCCCCAACCCCATTAAATAAACCTCCTTTACTACCTGCACCTACAATCTAAATTCCATAGACTAGATACAAGAGAGGAGAAAGGGCAGTGCTTGATAATGCAGCAATGAGAATAGCAGGGGAAGTACAAATGCCATTTGTCTATCTGTGGTGTTAGTCACAAGTTCTACTTGATTAAAAAATTTTTAGAAGTAAAGCTAAAACACAGTTCTGCGATTGTTTTCCTTCCTAGAAGTTAATAACGGTGGGCCCAATCCTATCCAATTTTCCAGTGCAGCTGGGTCAATGGGGCATGCACTGCATCCTATGGTGGGGAGGCAATCACAGAGACCTCCTCAAGATATGGCAACATTTGTTCCCTTACCTTGGGGCTGCATTGCATCAGTGCTGGAAATTTGGATAGGACTGGGCCCTAAAGCCAGTAAGAAGATATAGTGACATACAAAAATTTCCATAATTCATCTAATGTAGAGAAAGTACAGATTAAAAATATCTACAACTGATAATCCTTACTAAACAGACCGGAGATAAACAAAAAAGTGAAAAATATTAAACACTTACTGATTTCTTTTTAATATTCTCCACATCTTTAAGTTCATTTTCAATTTTTCTAATTAATTCCCTGAGCTCATCAAGATTAGTGCAAATAAGCTAAAATAAGAACAAAGGAGAACATTTTAAATCAAGGAAAAGAACATTAAAAATTCTGATATTGACAAACCTTTGGAAATTATTTAATACTGACAATGTGTTTACTATAACCTATGACAAGAAGTGCAGGTGTTTGTTAAAGGAATTAATTACTCTTGCACACATTATTTTTTTCAATAAACACAACAAACTCTTGATTAACAGACCCTGATTTAACAGAAATAAGAAACTTTGTCTATTTCTTTAAGAACTAGCTATATATGTTTTGCACATGTGCATTATCATAAACATATTTGGATTTAACAGACCATCATTATGGTCACAATGTTGGCCAGAACAGAACAAATATGTGTATGGAAAACTACATGTGGATCTTTGGATGCCATCCATTGTCATTCCTTGACAAATCGTAGCATGTTATAAATTAGTATCAAGTATAAATTAGTATCAACTGAATATGCAGTTACCTTATATTAATGCATTTGTCCAGCAGAGTAAAACAAAATATTTTTTCTTCAGTTTCACCTACTATGATATGAAGTACAAATTACAGTCATGCGCCACTTAACAACAAGGATCAGGACAGTGATCACTGTCGTCAAGTGGTGCTTGATGCAATCCAGACCCCCTGCAGGGAAGGGGATGCTCCGCTCCCCTCCCCTCCAGAGGGTTGTCTGAGATTCCCAGAGGCAGTGCAGGTTCACTCGCTGCTTCTGCGAAGCTCAGACTGAGGGAAATTGTGTCTTTCTCGTGACTTCCACCTTCATGGAGGAAACTAGAAATTGCACGAGTGATGCGATTTCCTTCAGTCCAGCAATTGGACGTGCACTTTCTCTAAGAGACTCAGACAACCCTTTGGAGGGGAGGGGAGCTCCCTTCACTTTCAGAGGGTTGGGGTATGCTCCCCCAACAACCATGTGACCACACGTGGTTGGTTGGTTATGTGATCCCGGTGTTAGTTGGAACATCACTAAGGAGCGCACACCTGTATTAAAGTATTCAGTGTTCAAAGTAATGAAAACAAAAAAATCTATTTACCTGAAATTCTGGGACAGCAGGTTTTGTAACAGATTTTCTCTTCTTGGAAATAGCTTTTTTAGATATGGATTTCTTTCCTTGAAGAAGAAAACATTATATACATTATTTACTATCTGCACCAATAAATCAAATTACATACAGACTTGAAAATGAAACTGTTACATTTGTTAGCAAGCTACAGTATTTCAGAACCACAGTACACAGGTATCTCTGCAGGCAGCTTTATTTATCCTTGGTAGTAGTATTTCTATAAAATTATTATTATTTTATTATTAACAGTACAGTGGTGCCTCGCATAACGAAATTAATCCGTTCCGCGAGTCCTTTCGTTATGCGAGTTTTTCGTTTTGCGAAGCGCGTTTTCCCATAGGAATGCATTGAAATTTAATTAATGCGTTCCTATGGGCAAGAAAAGTCAGAACAAAGTCAAATTTGGTTTACAAAGTGTTTATTAAGTGCTCTTTAAAGGCATACATACTGTACAGAGGATTTCAAAAACTGGGGGTATGCTGAGTGGGGAGCTTGAAGGCTGTAATCCTGTGCACACTTTACTGGGAGCAAGCACAATGGGACTTACTTCTGAGGAGGCATGCACAGGATTGTGCTCTAAGCTGGGGAGGACAGAGCAGCTGCACTCAATTGCTTGCTTTTGCCATGATCATGGGGAGGGAAACAAGGAAGCACAATGGGACTTACTTTTGAGGAGACACGCACAGGATTGTGCTCTAAGCTGGGGAGGACAGAGCAGCTGCACTCAATTGCTTGCTTTTGCCGTGATCATGGGGGGAAATGTGAAGGAAATGGGGCAGTGAGAGGGTGAATGAGCGATGGGGGGATGCTGAGTGGGGAGTTTGAAGGCTGTAATCCTGTGCACACTTTCCTGGGAGCAAGCACAATGGGACTTACTTACATAAACTGACATGAAGATCCTCCCCTTACTAGGGTGAACGGGATCATAAACTGACATGAAGATCCTCCCCTTACTAGGGTGAACGGGATCATAAACTGACATGAAGATCCTCCCCTTACTAGGGTGAACGGGATCATAAACTGACATGAAGATCCTCCCCTTACTAGGGTGAATGGGATCATAAACTGACATGAAGATTCCCCCCCTTAAGACAAACCAAAGCAAAACAAAAAAAAAATTTGTTTTGCGAAGCATAGGTCATAAAAATTCGTTGCGCGAGTTACCAAACTTCGCAAAACGCTTTCGTTCTGCGAGTTTTTCGCTGCGCAGGGCATTCGTTATGCGAGGTACCACTGTATTTATATACCGCTTTTCCACTAAAAGTTCACAAAGCGGTTTACAGAGAAAAATCAAATAACTAAATGGCTCCCTGTCCCAAAAGGGCTCACAATCTAAAAAGATGCAAATGAATACCAGCAGACAGCCACTAGAACAGACAGTGCTGGGTGAGGTGGGCCAGTTACTCTCCCCCTGCTAAAAAAAAGGAGCACCCATTTGAAAAAGTGCCTCTTACCCAATTAGCAGGGGTTATTACCCAATTAGCAGGGGTTAAAATTAGACCTAAGATTCACTCAGCTTAACTTTGAAAAATTCAGACCTTAATTCAATAATGAAAAATAGATAATCTTCTTATAGGTTTTCTCCAGTATTCATATTCTAAAGCCTGCTAGCTGTGTTGGCTCCGAAGACACTTTCAAAAATAAAAATGATTTCTTGAAATCCTATACATACATGACAATTGCACCATCACAGTGTACTACTCCACCTGCATCAAGCTGGACAGCTGCTTGTCAGCAGTAAAAGCCCATAGCTCTAAAGAAGAAAGCAAACATTCCCAGTTCCTTGTATTTGCACAACTGATAGGAGCACATAGTCCATATTAACCCTAAAAGCAATCATTCACTTTGGGTCATTATAGTTCATCAAAAGGAGCAAAGAATTCAACAAAAACAAATAACTATACACTGTATTGGTGGTGCTTCCAAAAATTGGGAGTGCTAATGCTCTCCCCCGCCATTCAGACTGCCAACCTCATGTATATTAAGAAAGCCCAAATTTGAGCAGGTGTCTGGGATTTTGGTTCTCTATGCAACGATACCACACATATATCCGCTGTCCAAAACATTCATCCCTTATTAAAGATAATCTCAGTTCCACTATGACTTATTGATCATTCCACCTCACAACAGTAGACTAATACAGTGCTGTTTCTCTTGTATGACAACAACTGTTAAGAAAATATAGACTCAGCTCCTCAGAAACAACTGAAAACAGATCATTACCAGAGTAGAATTTTGTGAGTAGCATGAAAGGCTGAATGAAAACAGATCATCCCAAACTTTGGAGCCCTGACCACAGGTTGCAAAAAAAGTGTTCCCAGTTTCAGTGATAGAGGGCCCAATCCTATCCAACTTTCCAGCATCGGTGCAGCTGCAATGCAGCCCCGAGGTAAGGAAACAAATGTTCTCATACCTTGAGGAGGCCTTTGTGACTGCCTCCCCACCACAGGATGCAGCGTACACTCCATCAGCACAGTTGCACCGGCACTGGAAAACAGGATAGGATTGGGCCCTTAGATGATGGGGCTGCAAATAGTGATGAAATACAGTTGTGTCTTAGTATCAGCGGGAGAACCTGTTCCCGGCCCCTCTGCGGATACCAAAACCCACATATAATGAAACCTGCAGGTTGCAACCAACAGGACTCCCAAAGGTGACCAGAACCTTGTTCCTGTTGGATCTGAGCCTTTCTGAGGCCATGAGCAGCCTCTATAAGCCTCAGAAAGCCCCCTAGAGATGTTTATAGAGCACTTCGGAGAAAAATAGTGCTCTTTAAACACATTGGGGGGGCACTTTCTGAGGCCCGTAGAAGCAGTGTCCAGCCTCTGCAGGTTTCAGAAAGGCTTTTGGGCATCACCGGAGAGCACCTCCAGTGATGTTGCAGGTTTGGAACCCACAGTTTGTTAAAACCAAGAATTCTGAATTCGCAGATAAGGAAGCCTAACCTGTATATGTCCACTTATAAGTAATGGATGCAGAAACTGGAGCTGTAGGCTGGGGAGTGCCTCTATAGAAGTTGGAGCAGGAGGCAGGAAGTGCCTGCATTGTTAGTGTGGCAGGCAGCAACCTTCAGGGCAATTCTCCAATTGGCCTTGGTGGCACCCAATTGCCAGGTGTGTCTACAGAACACATCCCTGCTGAGAAGGCCTCACCCCATTCCCCACCATTGGCTGTGGCACTTCATCCACTACCACTACCATGCTCCCGGGAGAGGGTGTGATCTGGGATAATGTGCAGATGACAGAAGCAAGGAGGGGTATAATCTTGGGCAGGGGTTAATCCAGGCAATGTAGGGGTTTGTGAGAGCAGGGTGATCTGGGAAAGAAGAGGGGACGAGAAGGAAAACATTTGCACAACACATTTCATGCACCAAGCAGGGAGGGCTGCACCAAATGTTAGTCCCAAGCTCCAAAAGGCTGGGCTTGAAAGCCTGGCATTATCCATGCTATAGCCAGGCTCCCTGCTCTTCCATATACCAGATATAGGTCTTTACTGTTCCCCCCTCCTGCCACTATCATTCGGAGTAAGAGCAATGATTGTCTTCCATGATGTTTTCACAATGCTAAATCTGATTGACCATTGGGTACTAAGATATCATTACACCCACAATGTGACACCAGATTAGCTGGGATTATGCTATGAAGAAGATAACCAGTGGGGGGAAAAGATCCAAAAAAGCAACTGCATGGAGTAATGAGCAATAAGTACGAACAAAGTTCACTGAGGGAACATTTAGTAGCATGCAACCACTTTTCCAAAGACTGTATCTTCAATCAGGGATTATTGCTCTGATGTTCAGAAAAGAAAAACACCCTTTCAAAGACAGGCAATGACTAAGACAAGTTATTGAAAGAGAGAAGCTGTAACTCAATGGAAGAGCATCTGCTTTGCATGCCAAAGGAACCTCTGGACAGGAAAGAAAAATTCTTCTCTCAAACCTGGAGAGCCACTGCCAATCAGTGTCAACAATGCTGAGCTAGAGAGCCCAATGGCTTGATTGCAATGGCTGTAAAATAAGCACAGTGACCAAGATAGGATCTTAAGATATGTTGAGTGAATTCCAATTAAATCTCAAGATTGCCTCTATGAGAAACATGCCTCCTTGAGCACTATACTTCTCCCACCACATTCCCTATCCCTCTTGTTTTACCCTTCTTTTAAAACTCTATTGCTTTATAAACACCAGCTCCCCCACTCAAGTACAGGTTAGGTTGCAGGGATCTGTACTTAAGTCATTTTATACTTAAGCACAACTTCAAGATTTTTTGTGTGTGTGGACCAGAAGTCAAGGATGCAAACCAGAAGTGGCTTCTGGTTGCATCTGGGAGGTCTTCTGAATAGACTGAGAGGCCAGTGTGACCTCCAGAGGTTGGGTGCGGCTCCCAAATGAGTTCCTGCAGCACCGCAACCCTGTCCCACATGATTTCATTATTCACAGATTTCAGTATCTGTGGAGTTTCGTGGAATCCTGGGGGGGAGGGGTGAAGGCAGCAACACAATCACTGCACAGCTGCCAGGGGTAAAAGGAGTTTCTTTTAATTACCTGAGAGCGCCAGCCTCCTGAGGGGATCTGGGGAGCCTACAGACCCCTCTTCAGGAGTCTCAGTGCCTCCAAACAGCTAAAAAGAGTTTAAAAGAGGCTACTTCCGGTTTTCATTGTGAAACCCAGAGTGACCTTTTTTTGGTTTAACTATTTTTAGCTCTTTGAAGATGTGGGGAGCCCTGTAAAGGGATCCACAGGCTCCCCAAACACCCCACAGAGGCCAGCACTGCCTTAGGTAAGGTTTTTTTTTTTTTTTTTAAATCCCTTTTCCTCCAGCAGCAGCATGATTGCAGCAATGTTACAAAGATTGTTCTGTAAAAATCAGGCAAGTGAACAAAGAAAAGTAAAAATGGGAAGACTGTAGATATCTGATTCTTTTGCGCTGTTCACACATATTCAAATGAGCAAAGACCATCTCATCAAGTGGATAATTGTCATTAGTTCACAGTACAGAAGTTATCAGCAAGTACAGCTAAATCTATGCACAGTATATTTCTGATATAAATTATTTTTATATTAGTTGATGTCTCACTATCCTTATTCTCTTTACAATGGAATGGGCCACATCTTTATACCAGTGGTTCTCAAACTGGGGCATCAGGATGCACCAGCCAGAGAGCTCTGGCCCCTGCACCCTTAAGGTGCTATTGAGGGGCACAAGGGCATGCTTAGGTTTACCAGAGACTGGAGCAGGCACCCAGGAGTGCAAGGAGCCCTGCGCCAGCCTTCTCAGGGCCCCGTGATGCGTGAAGACACTTAAAATAATGATTGCAACCCACTTCTGGTTTTTGGTTGCAAAACTGGAAATGAGTTGTGATAATTATTTTGACAGTTTGAACACTTTGGGAGGCCCTATGGAGGCTGGCGCAGAGCTCCCTGCACTCCCGGGAGCCTGCTCCAGTCTAAGCAAGCCCCTGCGCCCCTCGACAGCGACACAATTCTGACAATCGCATCACTGCCTCCCCCCTCCTCCACAAGAACTTACAATGGGGCTCAAACTCCCTGGGAGTTGAATTGCTGCTTTAGACCAGGGGTCTCCAAACCCTGGCCCAGGGGCCGGATGTGGCCCGTGGCAAGCCTCCTGTCCTCTGAAAGCCTCTGGCCCACTTGGCTGAACATGATTGGAGCTGTGCTCTGGTTGCATCTGGAGGGTATTATAAGGACCAGAGAGGTTGAATGAATGAGCCCATTCATTCATTTATTCACTCATCTTCCAGTTCTAATTTATTTATATAAATTTTATATTTAAATTTTTTTCTGGCCTTCTACACCGTGCCAGATATTTGATGCGGCCCTCTGGCCAAAAGTTTGGAGACCCCCGCTTTAGACTGTGATGACAAGTTGACAGGCATATTTCAATCCACGTAAAAAAAAAACTATTATTGTGACCACTTAAGAATGCCTGGAATTGTAAATATTAAACATCATTCAAAGTGACAAACCAGAAAACAAAATATGCATTAGTGTAAATATTCTTTGATTAAGAATATTACCAAGCTCTCTGGTAATCTCCAATGTTACACTAACTTAAAACCAATCTTTCACACAAATTTATTCAACAAAGTATTGACATAGTAGGTATAAAAACCTTGTATTGACTATAACAGCAGAAACGCAAAAAGGGAGGTCAGGGGGAAGCTTCATGCAGATTCTCAGGCAAGTGACCAGAGCAAAATACAGTAAAAAGAGTTTAACTGTGCTTACATTTAGCAAGTTGGATTGAGTTAATTTAACACATCAAAGGCTCTGAGACAAAGGAAAATCTACAAGAGACAGATGAGGAAAAATTAATGTCCTGCATGATCCCTAGTACACTATTTGTGTCAAATAAAAAAAAGGAATAATGAACTCTTACTGAAATTTGTTACAACAAAGTTTGCAAGCATAATGCCCCAGGCTGCTGTCAAGGTCACCACAGCTCCAAAACCAGCCTGCAGTTATAAGCAAAGGTGCCTTTTAGGTTTGGCTTCTAATAGTAGCATATTAACAGCTAGTCCGTCTTTTTCCTGCTCCCCACATAGTTTAGAGGCAGAAAGGTCAAGAGCAGTATATCTTGGAGCAGGGCTACAGTAAATACTGATGAGAAAGCCTAAATTACTTTAGGAAGAACAATTATAGAAGACATCTCCGAAGGGCCAAAGAAACCCAGAGGTAAAGCAGTCACTAACAGTACACCTGTAGTCACAAGCCCTGTGATGATGTTTGTCTCCACAGGGAGACAAATGTGTGAAGTTTTTTAAGAGCACACCAATGATGCATGTATTTAGCCCCTCCTGTGATCAGCACTGGTCTCTGCAGACAAAAGTTGATCATGAGGCAGATGGGGGAGGGGTTAAGTACATGGGTCATCAGTGTGAGCCTAAGGCCTCACATTGTGGCCTAAGGCCTCACACATTTGTCTCCCCATGGAGGCAAACATCTGTGAAAGATATGAAATGGTTGGGAACTGTAGTTAGCAGACTTGAAGGACCCTGAAACCAAGGAAGCTGGATGCAGATGGACAAAAGGGTGAAAGGAGCTCCTATTTCAACTTACGTATCAGAGACTGAAACAACCCAAGTTAAGACTCAAGTCAATTTAAGGCTTGTTCACACTGTTTCACCCAGAACTAGTTTAGCATGGTAGTGCTCCTGAGTGACAGTAAAGTTAAGGCACTAACAGCACAATCCTAACTTACGCTGGAGCAGGCAGGCCAGCGGACATGTGGCTAGAAGTGGTGCAACCCAAGGCAAGGGGAAAACTTTCCCCTTATACCGTGTTGCGCTGTACTGGTACCAATGGGTCTACTCAGATCTGTGCCATCTCAGGAGGTGGCACAGATTCAAGTACAATGGAGCAGCCAGAGGCTGCTCCGTGTCAGCTGGGAACTGGGTCAGAATCTGGCAAAACTGCCAGATCCTGGCTCTGTTGCCTGTCCGCCTGCCCCAGGGACACCTGCTGCCTGCCCTTCCCCTGCCCTAGAATGTCTCCTCCCTGATTCCTTCCCACTCTCCCAACACACACCCCAGACTCCCATGTTGGCCGACGCAAACTTACCCCATTGAGCCTGGATCTGGCGTGGGGAGGCCAGCACAATTCCTTGCGCTGGCCTCCCTGATTCCTGAGACTGTGCAAATGTGCCTTATGGCATGTTTGCGGCACCCCTGGGTCAGCGCAAGTGATTTGTGCCAGCCTAACCCCAAAGTTAGGATTGCGCCCTAACTAATGCAAGGTATTCTGTGCAACTGTCTATCTTTAGGACTTTTCACCCATGCTGATTTTGCTGGTCCCCATACAGATTAGAAAAATATGAATAGGGAAGCATCACAGCACGCCTGATAGCCAAAAAAAAGCGCCTGTAATCCTAGGCATCACAATCATATTTTATGGTCATTTCATTACTTTGAAAATTTTTTGCTGAATATACATATTAACCATCACAACAACAGGAGCCAGCATTATATATAGATAGAAGAGCAACCAGACGCTTGGAAGTTTTTTAGCTTTGAACTACGTCAGCCTCTGTATAGTGCTCAAAGCACCTTCCCATCACTTGCCACATAGTTAAAACCATCTTACCAGATTTGTGCTTCTTGTGTTTTGCTTTCTTTTTCATCATGAACAACTTATTCTGGATCTCAGGTTTGTATGATTTCAGTGAGTGAAGGTGAATCTCTCGTTTTCTCTGAAGATTTTCATTCAAAATATCTTTTAACTTCTTCTTTTTCTTTTTCTTCTTCTTTGCTCGCATTTTACCAAGCTTTAGTGTTTTATTTTCAAAAGAATTCTCTGAATTCACTTCTCTAGCAACTTTGTGGCAATTCGTGTCCGGATTGTCACTGTGATTCCCATTCACATGCATTTGGCAAGTTTTAAGAGTGTTCTCCTTTAACGGGGTGGACTCGGTTTTCACTACTGAAGATTCACCACATTTCCCCCCATTTTCCAAAATCCTGATTTCACCTGGGCTGAGAGGTTCCCTAAGGCCAATATTCTCTCCTGGAACAATTACCTTATTCCTATTTTCCTTATAGCAGTCTGTTGTAAAATTACAGTCTGTATGAACTTTGTCTTCACTGTTGTATTTCATTTCTTCTTCTGAGGAAGCATTCAAATGGTCCAAGTGGATCTTCCCAGTCTCTTTCTTGGTGTGAGAAGATAATTCTTCTTTAGCAGTAAGTCTAACTTCCCCATTGCTTTTTGTGACATATTCATATTTTACTTTCTCCAGTTTAATTCGTGGTACTCTTTTTACCTTGATGGGAGGAACTGGAAACTCGGGAGCATGAAAAGGCTTCTGTTTGTAGATTCGTACATCTGCACCACAGAACTGTGGGAAATGAACATAAGCATTTTCTAAATAATCATATCCCAGAATCACCTCTCTGCACTCATGGATAGGCTGCCCAAGTACTGCATCTTGAACATCTTTTTGGGTTTCATACACAAAGTCACAAAGACCTTTCAGCAGCCATACTTTCTGACAAAATTGGAGCTCATGAAATGGTTTTTCCTCCAGAGGATTAACTTCTCCGAGGACTTCAAAAAATTGAGGACAAAGACCAAGTTTCTCTGCACAGCTGGCGGGATTATCAGTTTGTCCCACAGCTGTATACCACTGCTGTACTTTCTGCCTTAGTGCTGCTTCCCAAGTCCTGTAAGGAAGAGTAGGCCTTCGATGCAAGGTTGATCTCCGATGAGGAGGACTTAACAAAGAAGTCATTATTTTTGACAGAAAAGCACTACACTGTGGCATCAGAAGGCAGCGTTCTAGCTCATAGAAAACTATTTCAGGCAAGTTTAAAATATGTTGTGCTAAACACAGAAAATGACCAATAGCTGGAATTTCCCACATGTTTTCCATCCTTGTGGGTGCTGCTTGAGCCAGGAGGCACTTTTCCCATTCTTCTATTTCTTTTTGACTAGCTTCTCCTGCATCTTTTCTTTCTTGTTCTCGAAGCCTAATAAAACAAAAACAACAACAATACAGGTTTAACATAAAAACAGCAACAAGAAAACAACACATTTTTAAAAGCAGAAAGCAGACACACTTGTAGAAACAAGACTTTTACTAAGTATTGGATAATTCAGCAGTACTAAAATAGAGCAAGTCAAATAGATAATACCAAAATGGTAGACAAAATGCACGTATGTTGTCCTGTTCCCACTGGACACTACAGCTATAGATCCAGGAATATATTAAAAATCTATACACTATACGTCCACTCCTGGGTTTGATTAGCATGAACCCCGGCCCCAGAAGCAGTTGGCGGTGATACTGTAGCCAGCTGTGTCACTGCTGTCGCTCATCCTGGTGTGTAAGGGAACCCTGCAGGACCCCCCCCCCTGCAAAAATGTTTTGTATTGGACTCCACAGCTCCTAAGGCAGGCCCTGATGCTAGAAATAACATTATGTATCCTGTAAGTCATAATATATTGAGTAGTGGGGGGGGGGGAAATAAAATATACACCTATTCTATTTTTCCTCTTCTACTCAATGTATTATGACTTATAGAATTCATAATGTTAATTCTAACATCAGGGCCTGGCTTAGGAGCTGTGGAGTCCAATGCAAAACATTTTTGCAGGGGAGGAGCCCCTGTGGGGGTCCCTTACACACCAGGATGAGCTAAAGCAGCGACACAGTCGGCTACCGTATCACCGCCAACTGCTTCTGGGGCCAGGGTTCATGCTAAACAAACCCGGGGTGGATGGGAAGGAGGGCCATCCAGTGGCAATGCTCCACTCGCCATGCTCTCTTCATAATGCCTCAGCAGGGATGATTCCAAGCCAGAGCAAGGTGCCTGCTGTGGCTGCGGGCACTCCACTTGCTGTCCCGGGGGCGGGGGGGGGGTGTCTCCAGGTGCAGGGCCCAATTTGGCCAAATTGTTTAAAGTGTCCTAAGGCTGGCCCTGTCAAACATCTCTCCTCAATTAAATTGTATAGAAAATGGAAATGTAACAAAAGCTATCTTCTCATACTCAGTCTTACCACTATACACCATTAGCCAATATATAAGAATGTTAAAACAAACACAGTATACAACAGGGGTGTCAAAATCGTTTCATATTGAGGGGAAAATAGCATTCATGATGCCTGCTGAAGGCCGGAAGCGATGTCATTAGCCAAGAAGTGATGTCATTAGATCATAACCAAAAATAAGCACTTTTTCTCACTTGGGAATTCTTAAGCTGCAAATGACAGAAGAGAAAATACACAAATCTGGATCATATTTCAATATATGGGAGAGCCCAATTTTCATGCAGGCTGCCCTTTCAGCAGAAACAGCACTGCTCAGCAGCTGAGAGCCTGAGGTTCAAATAAAAAGCTTCCATGGGCTGCATCCAGCCCCTGGCCCTTATATTTGACATCTCTGGTATACAACAATGGGAAAATATTTTAGAACACTGCTATTTGGCCTGAAGGATATATCATTATCTAAAATTAAGAAAATAAAATTATGACCATTCATAAATCTTTCACATCAGCCCAAGAGAAGAAGGCAATGACTACAAGCTGTCCAAAACATACTTGTTAAATCCTGATTGGCAAAGAATTGAAAAGTCAGCATGACACAATTATTCCAAAATATTGATACATTTCTCAATCTAAAGCTTAAAATTGGGAGTCATATTTTTCTTTACCTTCATAATTCCCCAAAATATTTTTAATCAAACAATCAACCATATTAAACAGAAATACATACATTATAACACTCTCAGCCCAATCCTGAGCTGCCTGGGGTGCCCAGGCTCGGTGGCACTGAAGAGGCTGCCACCGAATCCAGCGCCTCCCGCACTACCGTGGGAAGCGCCTCAGGAGAAGGGGACATTCATCCCCTTACCCCGAGTGAGGTAAGCAGCCCCACAATGGTCTTGTGAAAAGGAAAAGGCGCTTGTGAAGGGTGCGCAGCCCTACCCAAGCACCCTGGATTCTGCGGAGCAGAGCTCCACTGATCCTCTACCCTCCCTCCCCCCAGCACACCTCCCGCCTGCCCTCTCTCCGCCACCCCGCGGCCTCCTCCCTGGAACACCTCCTCCCCACCCCTGCCTGCCGTTCTGCAGCTCGGCGGTCCAGGAGACTTTGCACAAGAAGTGTCCTGAGAAATTCTGGGTGATTGATCACTTTCTATATTATGTTTCAGCTTTTTTACTGTGCTGGTTTTCAATCACTGGTTCATACATGAATTGATGACCAAAAACTAGCTATTGGTGGGGCTTTCACAGTCAACTAGCTACCTCCCTTCCTGTCTTGCTGGTCCTTGCAAGGCATTCTGGAGCATGATCTGCCTTTTTCTGCCATTCTTTTTCAAGTACCCCTAAAGGTCCTGTTGAGTGTCCCTGGGAGTACGTGAACACCAAGTTGGGAACCACTGTTTTACTGGTATGTTGTTTACAGTGCACTTACTCTGATAGTGTTTACAAAAAGGTGGTGAAGACCAGAATATAAAAAAGAATAAAAATGTATCTTATGATCTTTTACTATGTTTTTAATAAATTAGAGACTACAGTTCTTAGGTAACAATTAGTGGTAGGTTATTTTGCAGGAACTGGACTCAGGTAAAATCAGACAAAGCTATAGTCAGACACCCCCCTAAGTTTAACCTCCGACTTATCCGAGGGTCATAGAAAATTCCATGATTGTTGCCTCAAAACCTGCCCTCGATTTATCTGTGGGGTCAACTTATAGGTGAGTCTCTGCGGTGAGTATTCACAAAACTGCAGTTTTAGTTATTCACCTTTCTTAACGTCGAAATAAAAAAAAGTTGTGCTGTAAATATTAATTGCTCAAAAAGACAGACTTGGCTAATTTATCCAATTATAAATCTATAAACTGAAAAAATTTCATTGCCATTTATAAAACTGCTTCTGCAATGGACTTTTCTCACCATCCCTCTCTGTTGCAACACCTGTGCCTTCCCCTGAATCCAGTTAAGAGTTGGGGACCCTCCAGGACAATGTGAGATTGGTGGAAATTGGGGAGGTTGGGTTTTACTCAAGCAGAAGTGACTTTCTACTTGCACAAGGCATGTTTAGAAACAAAGACATATAAAATACCTTATATTTTTCTTGGTTTTTAAAAAAATCTCCTGATTAATAAGCTAGTCAAAGCACACCAGCAAATCTCTCCTACAGATATTAATAGAATTTGAAGAGCTTGACATTGGTCTGATCATGCCACAAATTCTAAACATCACATATTTTATTTAATGTTACTGAACTTTTAAACATATTTATCTTCTCCATAGAGGTAATCAGAAGTATTTTCAGATTCATTTTATTTCTCTGTAACAAATATTTCACTACATATTTTCATTATATTTAGTAACTCCTTCAAATATTAGGGAATTATAAAGGTTTTATTCATATCCACTAATTCTTCTGAAATTTTATCCCAATGAGAACAGAAGTGTTCCTCCATCATTGCTTTCCAGCACTGGCATAGCGATGCCAACGGAACATGTGCTGCATCCTGCAGTTGGACCTCCTCAAAGTAAAGGAAAGTTTGTTGCCTTACCTCAGAGCTGCACTGCCCTTATGTCAATGCTGGAAAGCACTGACATAAGGGGCTAGGAATGCGCCCTATTTAAGTCACAAGAAAATAAAGTAAAATGTACTAACAATCAATAAAACTATAGAAGACCCCATCCCAATATAATGCACAATCACCTTCTTAACAGGATAAATAAACCAATTGGAACATGATCTCTATTGTAAATCAAAAAAGCAAGTGCTATATCTGCACCTACCCTA
Organism: Tiliqua scincoides; assembly: GCF_035046505.1. Lineage (NCBI taxonomy): Eukaryota > Metazoa > Chordata > Lepidosauria > Squamata > Scincidae > Tiliqua > Tiliqua scincoides. The sequence continues at coordinate 73,966,958 of NC_089822.1, forward strand.
ACTAAACATTGTGTGGTGTAGTGATCGAGAATGTTCTCCCCAAGCACTCCCCCTTTAGTACATAAATTCCTTCCACCCACCTCCCTTAATTGTGGTTTCTATTATCTACCAAGCACCATAGAAGTTTCTATTTTTCTTTACCTATTAAACATCTATACAGTTCAAGCCCTACATACCTCAGGGCCAACCTCCTTCTCCATGTCCTATTGGAAGCAGCCTCTTAACAGCACCCTCTTTGCATCAATTATGAACAGCAGGACGACACACAGAAAACCTCTCAGTGGTTTCTCCCCAACTGTGGAATTCCAATTTCCTGGGTACCTCACCAAATTCTGTACCTTGGCATCTTCTAGAAACAACGCAAAACATTTTTTCTTTAAACATGGACAGTGCTGAATTTGGGATTATTTTAGAGGCCCATTTAAAATGTGCTTTAACACATTTTATACATCAATTTTTCTTTCATTGTTCTGGCCTGTTCTAAGACTGGGTGTAAATTCATACATGCCTTACAATATGCTATTTTCAATGAGTTACAGTCTACTGTATCTACTGGTCTACTGGTATCTAGGTTACAGAAAATTAGGTGGAATTCAATTCTCCTGTCAAATCAATCCTGACAGAAAAGCAGTTGCAGCTGGAGAATGGGCCAAAAGGAAGATCAGGAACGAACTTCATGGAAGAGATAGATGAACTTGGGTGCTGGTTGTCCAGGAATACAGGGGAAAGTAATAACAGATAGCTTAGCCAAATTCAGGGTAGGAGGAACACAGTTAGTCTGCCTGAGATATAGGGGTTTGGAAGGAGGCAGACAGTCAGAGAACACAGAAAATCTGAATCCCAGCCTAGCAGTATGGAGCAGAGCAACACATTTTCTAACAAAGTTTTCATTACTGTATTTTTCCATATAAAATTTTCCACTTCTCAAAAAGCATACTATCATGAAATAGTAACACAATGAATGGATACCAGTCAAATTAGTTTCAAAAGTTGCAAGTAATTTTTGAAGGAAACTATTCCTAGGAAGCAAGCATATACATATCTGCACACTAATTTGGTGGTTCTAAAATCAATATGTAAACAATTCTCACTGCTTTCATTTGTTTCTTAAATCTGAAACAGAAAGCTCAGTCTATGCTATTGAGTAGCCATGTTCTCCAAAACTTTCAAGTATGCCAGCAAAAATAATTTCCAAGCAAAACTTTTAATGTATTTAAGATTTAAACCACATTAATAAGGCAATCCTAATCATGTTTACCCATAAATAAGTCTCATTTCATTCAGTGGAGCTTACTGCCTAGCAGGGAGTTGCAAGAGCACGTGTTTTTGCTGACCTGTGTACACTCGAGTCACCTGCATTAATGACTCTGGCATTAACTCAAGTCTGAGGCCACTGACCTGGCACTCGGTCTCCACACATGCAGTCTCAAGTCTGTCCGTGTCTGGGTGTGCTTGCTCTACTTTTTTCACGGCATGAAAGTCTTTGCGGGGCCATCATTCAGACCAGACGAGTAGCAGGGAAGTTCTAGCCAGGATACAGGGAAGGGAAAATGCTTTGCTTTTGCATGGAACGGGGGAGGGGAGGCAGGAATGGGCTCTCTTTTCCATCTCTGAAGGAACCAATGATCATTGGATGAAGGATGGGTGGTCTGATTTTTTTCTTTGGATGAGGTAGGGCAGAAGGAGAAGCACGAGGGGCTTCTTGCCTTAGAATTGGCTGGAGAAGACCAGGGAGGGGGAGGAGACAGGGATGTCGGGGGAGACAATTCGTAGTGATAACGCTTTCCAGCTGCATGGCTCCTGTGGGCTCTGTTGTTACTTGGGAGGAGGAAATCTCACTGAACAACTGGTGCAAATGGGACTACAGGTATAACCTAATTATCCACAGTTTTTTCACCGGAAGTTTTATTTCAATGCGATAAGAAGAGCCCTTTCAACAAGGAAAAAAGTTGTTTAACAATAGCTTCGTTGATGTGGGAGAGGGCAGCTGGCAGATAATCCATCAATCATTCTCTCCCCAGGCGCTTAGAAAGGCTTCATTCTGAGGCAAGTGACCCCTTCCCCCTGAGCACATGAAAGAATGCTAAGTGGAAGTGATTATCACCTCCTCCATTCTTTCCCCACACTACAGTTCCCACTGAAGGGAGGGATCGCTGCCTCAGAGTGAAGCCTTTCTAAGTACCTGGATAGAGACTGATTGTCTGCCTGATGCATTATAAACGTTAACAAGGCTGTTTTTAAATCACTGAGCAAAGGGACATTGTTTTTTAAATGGATTTGCTTTTAACGCGTTTTTTGCCATGCAAGTATGCAAGAATTAACATGGAGTATCTTTTTTAGCTTGCTTATAAATTCGACATGGTAAATCAGATCCCAATCAATTAAAGCAATGGAAAATTTCCTATGTTGCTCAATCAGAATTTTTTTCCAGAAAATCAGCTATCATCCTATCACTCAATCAAACATGAGCTCCAATTAATCATAAGCTTGAAAGGATTCAAGATGCAAACTAAGTAAGCAGCAATCATTTGTATGCCCTGTTTGGACTATAGCCACTGACGAGAAAATACTGGGAGGAAAAAATCCGAACATGCCACAGCTGTGTAACATGATAGTTGAAATTATGCCACCACAAATACGTAAATATCTATTTAAAATATTTCTATCTTGCTTCTCTCCTTGTGACCTGAGCAACCAAGGTGGCTGACAACAATTTTAAAACCACAATTACAATAAAAATAGAAAACAGTAGAACACCACAAAATAATTAAACTTAGCAGCAGCACCCAAAAATCAATGAATCAAACAACAGCAGAGAAATGAAATCAATACGTTTAATATATGCATGACAAAACAAAAAGGTTTTTGAAGTCCACTGAAAGGCTGACAAGTAGAGCAAGGTACTCAACTCTAAAGGGAGGAACTTCTGTAGCTATGGCGCTGCCATGGAAGAGACCTTATTGTGTGCTGCTACTAGCACCAACCTAGTTTCAGTTGGAGGTGACAAATGAAGAGCCAGCTCAGATAATGTTAGGTGGCTGACCTTCTCAAATGAGAGAAGGCAGTCCCTCAAGTACCCTGATCCCAAGTTGTTTATCAATAAGCAAAAAGAACACTGGCTGCAACCCACAGCTTCTTAGCTTATAAGGATTCTCCCTTCCCATAACAAAATTTTTCTGATAACTTTTCAAATATCTCCAACAGATTAGAACGCAATTACAACTGGGTGTCTCTATACTATTATTAACGCTAAAAACTTGAGATGACCTCTATTTCAGTAAGGCGCATTTCTTCTTTGTCCTAGATTTTAACTTAAATCTTAATCCTAAATTAAGATTATCTCTATATTCATATTCCTAAAAGATTCTATTTAATTAGAACTATTCTGAATTCTTCAGTTTTTAATTCAGGAGAATGCTGCCAAATACATTTGCTTAGAACAGGCTGATCGCCCATGATTAGCCTCTGGGCTACCAAGTCATATACAAACTGGAATACAGTTTGTTCTTTTTCTTATTCAGGTATCAATTAATTTGGATATCAATTTACAGGTAGATGAGTTAAAATTCTGTAAAGTAGTGACTCTTGTAGATTTATTTACAAAATTAACAACCCAAAACTACATTTACTCAAATGTAAGCCTCATGGTGTTCAACAAGATTTACTCCCAGATAAGTGTTTCCAGTAAGAAATTAACCGTCCAAACCTATGCAAGGCCTTATGCTGCTGGAACTAACTAGTCCTTTATGGCTGTTGTAAAATACAACTAACAGTTCAGAGCAGCTGGTTTGCTGCTGCAAGTGGCAAGTGATTGTGGCAGCCTACAAGCAGACTTTCTATGTCACCAAGGGGTGACCAATCAGGACAATGGGTAGGAGGAAGGTAGAGAGGGGGCGGAACTGGAAGGAGACAGGGGAAAATGGAGACGGAATGAGGGCTGGAAGGGGGTGGATAAGCTGATATCCTACTTTCCTTCCAGGCCTTTATCTGCTTTCCTGGGCCCACTTGGACTTGCACCGGCAAAATTGCCAGTGTAGGTCCAAGTAGACCTGTTTCAGCACTGGAGACTTACATCCGGGTAAGGTAACAAAGGAAGACGACTCTGGGACTGCCCCCCACCCCAGATGTAGTATGCATACTGGAAGTGCGGCTGTATCGGCAGGGGAGAAAAACAAAAGGATTTGGGCTTAATTCTAAGACACTTCCTTGGAGATAAACCCAACTGAAGACAGCGAGACTTGCTACAGAGTAAATAAGCATAGTTCTGCACTGCAACAGAATTAAATTCCTAAATGAATCTTTTATTTAAGTATACTTAAAACTGCAGTCCAATGGCCAAGATCCAAAGAGCTCCTCAAATATGTGCAGGCAAGCACTTCCACGCACATATCAAGACTCTCCTGGGCCTTTTTCTGCAGATTTTTGTGCCATGTCAGAGGCTGCTCCCAAAAAGCTTTGTAAGCAGTTTATCGGGTGTCAGCACTTTTAGATCCTGCAAAGTGCTTCACACGTACTATCTTGGTATCATCCTCACAACAACTTGGTAAGAGTTGTTACCAACTCTTTTGTTACCAACAATGTTACCAACAACATTATCATCTCCATATTGCATCTGGGGAGTTGAGACAGAGAGAGGTTTGCCAAAAGCCACCTAGTGGGTTTTGGATAGTAATAAAATTCAAACTAAGGAAGTTCCAATTTGCAGCTCAGTTTGTTCGCCGCTACACTTAGAAGCTCCCTGCACAGTCCTCTGGATCCCATCCTATTTTTCATCTGAAAGGTGTACCCACATGGTGCTGCATGACTGTCTGCTTGATCATGTCTTAAGACTGAATTCTAACAGTACAATCTAATTTATGTTTACACAGAAGTCAATCCTCCAAATTTACTCAGTCTTATGCATGTTTACAGCAATCTCAGGACACAATGAAGTGTGTTCAGTTGAATTTATGGCCCAATCCTATGCTGGCCTCCACCATTGGGACGGACACACACACAGTCACAAATGTGCCATAAAGAAACAGAATGGCCTGTGCTGACCTACCTATGCCAGTTGGAGGCCAGCACCTGCTGGAGCAGGTAGATGCTCTGCTGGCCAGTAGGAGGGCAGGAGTGGGCAGAAAGGGATCAGGGGTGGCATTACAGGACATGGGGAAGGCAGGGAGGGGACAGACCAGACCTGGGAGAGGGCAAGAATAGTAAAAGAGGCCTCCGCCATATCCTATTCCCCCTCCCCAATACGGGGTGGGTCTGATTTGTGCCAACGATATCACTGGCGTGGATTCGAGTAGCCCCATGGAAGCTGCTTCGGGCTTTGTCTACCCCGAGGAGGCCTCCAGCAGCCTCTAGTCCTGTGCGGGATACAGTGAGGGCTGCATTGGCTCTGCTGGACTGCCACATGGAACTTTTGTTAGGATTAGGCTGTTGGTCACCAATAAGTGTGTACAGGATTGCAGCCTTAATGTCTTCTTAAAGCTGATGTCCCTCTGCTATGTGTATGAGTCTACACCAGTGGTTTCCAAATTCCTACAAGGGAGTTGGGAACAGGTAAGTTTCCGAGGAGACGAGAAGGGGGCAGGGCCAGCACTGCCACAATCACAGCACCGCTGTGACCAAGGAGCTTGTTTACTTATCTGGAGGTAGCGCTGGCTTCCAGCAGGGCACAGAAGGTTTGCAGCCGCCTCTGCGGGCCTCCCTGCTGCGGTAAACAGTGCTTATCTCCAATTGGAAGCTGTGTCCAGAAACTACTGTTCTGGCACCATTGCTGCCATCCCTGCAGGGCAACTCCTTAAGGGGGAATGCCCTGCTTCTGCTTCTGTTTCCCCGGTGGATCGTGTTTCACCAGTTTGGGAACCACTGGTCTACGTACTTTAAACACCGAATAGGAAACAAGAAGAAAAACCTTAAAGAAAATTTTGACTCCAAACATGAAATTACAGTATATTGTAATACTTCCAATTGACAATGCATTCTTAGGTGAGCTGCTATGGAAACACATACAAATACAAGGGTTGGTTTGAGTATAGAAAATGACTGACACGGAATGCCAAGCAAATATATCTGCATTTATGCCTTTAAAAAGCTTTTCAAATCAAGTTACAAACCAATTTGTAACTCTCCAAAAAAATCACTACTGTCAAACACAGACCCATCAATTAACAAGGAGAAAATTTTCAATGTCATGACATGGAACAGATGTCTCTTAATTATTTCCAGTATAAATACAGATAAAGTACTCTATTAGCAACGCAGAAAAGAAGAGGCAAGGTACAGGAATTGCAGCCGATTCACATTCAGCACTGAAACAGCCTTAGATTTTGGTGAAGGTTCAATCAATTTCATATACTGGATATTGATTTGTGGGATAATATTTCAACTTTCAAGATCTGTATTAGAATTTACATCATAAAAGGGCACATGACTACTTGTGTAGTAATCACAGTAAAACATATTGGCTTTATTGATCCTCACCAATGCACTAAAAAGTAAGAAAATCTGCAATTAAATATATCATGAAGGAAAATAAAAATCTGACAATTTACCATGGAGAGATTCTTTACTGTTCTTTGATATATCACTAAAAGAAAGGAACACAGTGGGACCACAGGTCTTTTCTTTTACTCAACTTCTTCTTCCTTACAACATACTATACCCAACTGTACTATAAGACAATAGATGCTAGGATGTTAAGAGTTATTGTAGACGTATGTTTCATGCTAGGATGTTAAGAGTTATTGTAGATGTATGTTTCAGAACTGAAATTAAGTACAAATGCCAATCCACAACCTTTATTGGCATAATAGATAATAAACAAAACCAATAGATAGCAAATACCATAACAAAGCAAAACATAGTAAAAACTTGACAAAAACATTTTTAACACAACTAAGAGCACACTCCTAACCAGGTCTACTCAGAAGTAAGTCCTATTTTGTTCAATGGGACTTACTTTCCGGAAAGTGTGGTTAGGATTGCAGCCTAAGTCTCAGAAATAGATTCTAGCCATTTACGATGTCTCTGCATGGTAAGTTAGATATAATAAACTACACTAGGGCCTAATCCTATCCAACTTTCTGACACTAGTGCAGCTGCAATGCAACCTCGAGATGAGGGAACAAATGTTCCCTTATCATGAGGAGGCCTCTGTGATGGTCTCCCCACCACAGTATGCAGCGCATGCCTCATTGGCATGGTTGCACTGGCACTGGAAAATTGGATAGGATTGGGGCCTTAGTCAACTCCTTATTAGCTCCTTTCAGCATGTATTGATTCTTATCCTTATCAGCCCAGCCAAAATGGAAAGAAGAAAAAAAAGAGTTCAAATAATACAGGCGAATATCCTGGTATCAGAAACAATAACATAGAATGCGCTGCAATGATTCAACAGACCCCTGACCACATGCACACACTCTCAACTCCAGGGCTAAACTACTAAATCTGGCAGTTAAGATATTAGAAGGTATGATATTACATCTAGCCCTGGTAAACACCCAACCATTGAGAGGGTGATCCAAAAAATACAAGTAATCTGGCCTCTTACCGTAGTGTAGAGGCAGCTGAAAGTGTAATGAAGAGCATGTCTTGAGAGCTGCTTCATAAAGCGATGCCTCTCCATGTCCAGAAGCCTGGTTCTAAGTGTACCCAGCACCTGAGTTGGGGACAAAGAGCCCAGCAACACTGGAGATAGTCCCATTTTGTTAGTGAACAGGGTTAAACCCAAGGGCAATACTGAATCTGAGAGCAGCGCCTGGAGTAGAGTATCCTGAGTAATTAAAACAAATTCGCATTGAGAATTTTAAAAATCTAATTCAAGCCACGGCCTCCAATCTATGCTGACCTGCTTCAAGGCATAATGATGCATAGGGGACACAATGGGGGTCTCCAAAGATCTTATACAGAAACACTGGAATACTATACAGGAGTTGTACAGTAAATTTAGCATTAAAAATTTAGCAGGAATATAAGAGTTTCCCCAAATGTGGTAGAAGTGCAAAATAGCCTGTGCAGGGAGATTAGCTGCTTTGACCACTGTCTGCCAGTGCAACAACCAAGAATGTCTACAGTAAAAAAGAACACCCAGATACTTTAATTCACTGACCTGCAGGATGGAATTACCATGAAACATCCAAGTAAAAACTTTTCATGGATTGCCAAAACCTAAAATTTTGGATTTATCAAAATTCAGTTGTAACCTATTACATATTAAAGAGTCATAACAGCACCAGATAAGGCGTTTCAAGTCAATCCTCATGCGGGACAGAAGAACCATGTCATCCGCATACAATTGGACAGAGATTGAGATAGAGCACATTTAATAAGTTCTGCCCTGACAGTGATGAAGTTTTTCAAAATGCCCAGCCTTCATAACCTGAATTTTCCCTATACGGCTGCAATTTCAGTCAAGCAAATTAAAGAACAACCTGACTCAAGGATGCAAGAGGTAAATTGAAAGATCCAGCTGTTTCAGTTTACCAACCATAAGATCATCATTATGATCAATTTATGATTATGATATTTATGATTAAACACAGAGAAAATATAATTACAACTCTATTCAATCTAAACACACAAATGACACATCCCCCTACAAGAATGTCAACATCAACAACCAAAGCAATAAAGCCTTCTACTCTCAACACATAAATAGCATTTTTTTGGTTGGTTGGTGTAAAATTCAACAAAATCCAGAGCCTCCTCGTTGGGCTCATTGCCCGACACAGAGGCTCTTGATTCATCACTGATCTTTTGGCGGTTCTTTTGGAGTAGCCAATTGCGGGGCTATTCGCTTTACCCAGGGGAAGGGGATGAAAGTCCCCTTCTCCTGAGGAGCTATTGGCAGCTGCCTGGAGCGCAGGATGCAGCGGCCATTTTCAGCGCTGCTGCAGCCCCGCGCCCTGGGCAGCTCAGGATTGGGTTGTAAGTCATCAGACCAGATAATAGAAATAGGACATTCTTCAAACCAATCAATTCTAGCTTTGCTCTCTCTCAAAAAAAGGCATAATCAGAAGTCTTCATGGAAGTTAAATCAGTTCAACGATAGAAGCATCCCAATAAAATTCACTGAGTTGGCTTCCCCAATCAACACCTTCCTCTGGGCACCAGTCTCCCTTACTTCACTCCTCCCCACAACTTATACAATATCTTCCATAATAAACATCTGAAACGTGATAGCCATTAACCACGTTTAAAAAACAAAATGAGTGTTGAAAGAATTAAGAGTTGGAACAAGTGTTTTGATATCTGGATTACCAAATTCTAGCAAATGTGGAAGCAAATATTGATACAAAATGTTTTGCTGTACATGCATAATTTCAACAGACAGATATGTTAAAAACAACCTGTACAGAAACACAATAATGAAAGGCAAGGTACACTATGAATAAACGGACACAGAACAAGGAACAGAACAATAAAAATCCTTTTAACTCCAATCAATGTTGTAATTCCCAAAGCATTAGTTAAAACACATTTTAGAATCAGTGCTCTAAATATATCTCAGATGAAAAATAAATTTAGTAATAAATAATAAAAGTATGCTTGATGCTGTTCTATGTATACTAAACTACCTAAATGTGTATGTAGAAATCTGAGATATCCGTATTTGAGTCAGCAATGATGAGCAAGTGATATGTTTGATCTCCCAAGGGAGCAAAGTTTGGGGAAAAAAATGGAAAAAACAGCTACAAATAATCCATGTTTGCCTTTTACCTCTTTTCTTCTTTTGCTCTCAGTTGCTCTTCCTGTCTCAGAACCTGAACCATTACGGATTCAAACACGCCTGTGGTCAAGCCTGCTAAACTGCGTGGTGTAGAACGACGCCTTGTTGAAGTATAAGCTGTCCCCTTCTCATCTTCAAGCCCATAGAACCCTGTAGATGTTACTGCTATTGCTGTCTTCTCTCTCAAATGCCTTGAAAGAAAAATCAAATCAATGCACAAGAATACTTTTCTTGACCAGCAGTAATCCAGTAGCTACACTTTTAAACTTTACAAAAAGAGCAAAGTAAAATAAATAAAGCTACTCTTGAAGTGGTACTGCTGCCTGTATTTGGACTGTCTAGCTCTTCGTAGCAGAAAATGTTCTTCACTTAGAAAAATTTTGGATTTTATGTCATCATTTGATATTTGGGAGTAGATGCTTTCTTTGCATAAATAATAGATTTCTTCTGAACAGGTAATTTAGAGAGCAATCCTAATCTCCGCTGGAGCAGGCAAGCCAGGAGGCTTGTGCTGCATCCAAGACAGGTTTGTGGGCAGCAGCGGTTCAGCCAGAGGCAAGGGGAAAACTCTTCCCCATACCCCTGGGTAAGGGCTGCTGGCCACAATGGGCCTCCTCGGACCTGTGCCACTTCTGGAGATAGCGCACGTCCGAGGAGAACGAAGCAGCTTGAAGCCACTCTGTTCTCCACGGGGATGGGGGTTGGGATCTGGCATAACTGCCGGGTCCCAGCCCTGCCTCTGGCTTCCTGCACGCCTGCCCTCCCCCGCCCAGGAACACCTCTCCCCCTCCTCCTCCCCGCCCACCTTTGCTGCTTGTGCCGGCACAAGCGCGCCAACACAAGCGACTGCAGGGAAGCCAAGGTGGAGACTTATGCAAGTACCTAACTGGGTCATTCCATGACAAATCATCACATTATTTCCAACTGACCTCTTTAGATTTTTATGAAATCTGCGGTGCTTATTTATGTGATGGTGTAATGCAAAAATACCAACTTCTACTGCCCTATGTTCATTATGTTAAATCTTACAGTTATGTAAATTTTCAAAATTTTACCAAAAAATAGCATGCTAGTGATACTTCAAATATCTGTAAATCAAACACCAGTTGAGATAAAGAGCTAGTATTGGCTTCTTTTTAAAGCCCTTTTAATGAGCTTTCATATGATATATAACACAATGGGTTTAATACATTTTTAATTTTTAAAAACTCAATTTAAATTTTAAAATCAGTTCTCAAAAATGAACATTTTGAAAATTTTGAAAAAAAAACAAGATTAGTTCATATTTGTCTGTACAGAACAATTGCCCCTCCTCTCCACACTACTACTCTGCTGCAAATCTGCCAGCAGAGTTTGGGAAGAGAAAAGGGGCAATGGTTCTGTTGCACAATTGCCAATACAATCCTGCCTATTATTCCATACTGCATACTGGCTGCTGATTGAAGTTACATCAGAACAGACTGAGAAAAGTAATACACAGTGAAACAACAGTATAAATACTGTGAAAGAATTATGCTGTTGATAAAAAATTATAAAGTTCCATTTACATCTGGTGGACCACTGTGAGATACAGGAAGTTGGACTAGATGGGCCTTTGGCCTGATCCAGCAGGGCTCTTCTTATGTTCAATCTGAAAATTCAGATTCCACTATTTTCACTTGATCATATACTATGTGTTACCTTTCATATCTTATGAGCCCTTCATCATCCCCCCCAAAAATTTTTGTGGATAGTTACAGACAAGTATGAACTAATTTTGTGATTTAAAAAAAATTTTTTTAATGTCTGGTTTTGAGAAAACTGATTTTAAAATTTTTAATTTAAAAAATTAAAAATGTATTAAACCCATTGTATATAATACAAAAGCTCATTAAAAGAACTTTATAATGAGTTCACTTCTAGTTCTCTCTCTCAACTGGTGTCAGATTTACAGCTAGTTGAACTGTCACTAGCACACCATTTTTTATTAAAATTGTGAAAATTTAGACTTAAATATACTTTTTCTATGTGAGTTTAAAACAAAAAAAATTCATTTCTTATTAAGTATGACAAGTTTTATTCTAAGTGTGATTCACATAGAATGACCCTCCTGAAATGAAGCCTAAGTACATTCAACTGCATTATTCATCATCATCGATTACTCTTTCATTTTACCCTCCCCTTCTATTAAAATTTTGATTTTAAGTTACACAAATCAGGGACCTGCCTTTTTATATCACTCCAACAAGTATAATATATACATTGATAGTGCTAAATTAAACCCAACAACAATAAAAAATACTTTTAAAAAATTTCTGCTACATAAATTTCTGAAACATAAACATTTAAATCTTTACTTATATAGGTCCAGCCTACTTATACACGGATTTTTTATACACGGATTTGACTCAACACAAATGGCCCCTGCAAATGAAAAAGAATGTGTTGATCCCTGGAGAAGGGGAAAAATGCATCCCTTTAAAATCAGTTTTAAAAACTGGACAGTCCTTTAACAACAGCCTCCTTAACACGAGAGAGAGGGGGGGCAGCAGGCTAACAATCCATCAATCCTTCTCTCTCCTTCGGGAACCCTCCCTTCCCCCAGCATGAAAGAATGAAAGAAACATGACCATTTTGCATTGGTGAAGGGAGGGGCTGAGTGAAGTGCTGATGGACTGTCTTCTTAATGACTCTTATCTTAGAGTCAAAAGGTCAGCAAGGCTGTTTTTTAATCACTGAAGCAAAGAAACTTTGTTTTTTAAATTGATTTGCTATAGTGTGTTTTTTTAATCCACCTGAGTGCTTGGAATGGAACCCAAGCGAATAATTAGTCTCAACCTGTATTTTGATCAACCTATACAGCAACCTGAATAATTGCAGGTGATAAACCATTTTATTATATTTTCTATTTCTGGTAGCCACATCTTAAAAAGGATACAGTAGGAGTGTAAAAGGTGCAGAAGAGAAATGACCAAAATGATTAGTGGGCTGAGGCATCACTTTATTCTTATGAGGAAAGGCTACAACTTTGGGGCTCTTCAGTCTAGAACAGAGGTTCCCAAACTCCTACCAATTGCTGAGAGGAGCTCACTCATGCAAACCAGAAGTGTATTTTTGGCTCAATGTGAAATTCTGCTTGCGGGTTGTGTGGCAAAGTCTACCTTCCCTCATAGGAGCCATTGCTCTGCTTATCCCTGTTTTCCACTGAGAGAAGAGTTAGAGGGATTTTGAGGCACTATATAACCCTACAAGATCGGGGCAATAATGGGGCGATGTGGAGAGTCATTGTGTTGCTGGCTGGAGACTTCTGGCAGACTCTGCCAGTAGTACCAAGGGAAACTCAAGCTGACAATATTAAGGTGTGCATCAAAGCATCATATCTATGGCCACTCATCTCTCTCTCAGGAAGAACATAAAGGGTCCACTTAAGAGGCTATATCTCCACTGTGCAATTTTCCAAACTCCTACACAAAATAGGGGACAGAGAGTATCAAAAATATGAGGGAAAGGTTACCAATCCTGCAGGCTTGGGCTCAATAGTGACAAGCCTAGCAGACCTCACAAACAGAATGTAACCTGATATCATCAATAACAAAGAAAAGTCCATGGAGCAGCAGTGTGAGCATGCCATTCAGACCCCCAAGAATGACAAGGCTGCCATCGTTAATGACACTCTAAAGTTGTTTGGAGGGGCAGAAATGGAGTATAGGTCTATAGACTTGGTGGTGCAAACTGATGATCAGTTCATTACCCCGTGGAGGTCCTCGACACCCTCAATCCTCCTGGCTTCCTGGCCCACAAGCTTCTTCTCAAAGCGGAGGCTCCAGTAATGTTGCTTCGGAACCTCAAACCACCCAAACTCTACAATGCCACCAAGCTGAAGGCCCTCCACAGGAACAACATTGAGGCCACAGTGTTCACTGGCTGCGCTCAGGGGGAGTCGATGTTCATACCACGTACACCACTTATACCATCAGAGTAACCATTCAACTTCAAGAGTCTACAGTTCCGCCTCAAAGTCTGCTTGCTGTGACCATCAACAATAACCATGGTATGACCATCCCGGGGCAATCGCTGAAGGTTGCAGGGATTGACTTGAGGAAGAACTGCTTCTCCCATGGGCAGTTAAACATCACCTGCTCCAGAGTGAACTCACCCAGCAGCCTGGTGATCCTAGCACCCGAGGGAAGAATCACCAGTGTGGTCTACAAAGTACTCCTTTAGAGGACAACGGTTGTAGGTATTTTTTTTTTCCCACTACAATCTTATCTTTGTAATTTCTTCATCAAACATATTTTGAATTTCACTTCATTATTCTGCATTAACACACTTCACTTTATTCAAACTACATATACTTTTTTATTAGTTTTCCTTTACTTTTGTGAAGTAAAGGAAACCAGGTTACTTTTGTGAACCATAAGTACTATGCTATTATTGCACAAAACCAATTCAAAATACAAAAATAACAATTTATTAAACAAAAAAATGGTTGGAACCAGGACTTTCAATAATTATAGGGTGTTGCCTGACATGGGGTAGTTGTGCTAACTTTCACTTGTTCATTGCAATCAGAGGAAAGTTTATAGAGTCAAAATGGATTTAAAGTAGTCAAATACCAATAGCGAAGCACGGGTATCATGCTACTTCTATATTTCCTGAAGACCAAGTAGCCACCTGTAGTATTCACAACTTTGCAGAATCAGCACAGAAGTCATCAGGCCTTGCTTTTTTTTGTACAGGGAAACTATTTCTAGCTTTTATCATCCTAATAAGAAATGTTTGGGGGTACAATGGAGAGACATCTTTCTCTCATTCTGTTGATGACTATGAAGGCAGGCTATTTTCAATTATTACTATATTTTAATAGCATAATACTTGGAAAAATATTTCTATAAAAATAAAAATGAATCTCAAATATTCGTTTTAAAAAAATAACCCTCTCTGATGGTTATGCATACCATGGCCTCTGAAGACTTCAGAAATAAGCCCGGAGGCAAAAAACATGACTTCTGGTTTCTGAGAGAAACTGGAAGTGACTTTTTAATGCCTTTTAAGGCATTCCAGGAAATCCCTCCCTGGGCCTCAGAATGCCTTAAAAGGCGGAAAAACAGAAATCACATTTTTTGTCTCCGGGCTTCACAATGAAGGCATCTTTAAAGGTGCCAAAACAGTGGATTTGGTTACCTGCGGTTTTCGGTATCCACAGGGGTGGGGTGGGGTCTGAGAATGGATCGCTCATGGATACCAAGACGCACTTGTTTTTTAAAATTCCTATAGAATTCACTGGCACTTTTAAAATTAAAAACATTTATACTCCTTTTCAAAAGCTCAAGGTGGTTTACTGTACTTAATACATAAAATACAAGTGTGTTTTTTTTTAAATTGGGAACTGCAAAATTACAACACAATCTTACAAGTGTTTAGTCAGATGCAACTCCCATTGTGTTCAATAGTTTAATCCCATGGCAAGTGTGTATAGGATTGCAGCCTAAGGTTTGCATTTTGATTCTAACTGCCATTATTCTGGGCATATAAGCAAATACTTCATCTTTCCTGAAGTTGAAGCTGTAAGAACAGTCATTTAATGCCATCTGCATTTTTAAAGGCCCTTGAACTACCTGTAATAATAATAATAATAATAATAATAATAATAATAATAATAATAATAAAGGCATTTATATACCGCCTTTCTTGGCCGTCAGATTTCTCCTCAGACTTTAATTCAAGGCGGTTTACATGGGCAGACTATTCTAAATCCCCATAGGGAATTTTATAATTGAAGAAAGGTTCTATCTTTAAAGAACCACAACATTTCAGATGGATCTTTTATGGTTTGTTATCACTTTCTGGCCTCCAGATTCCTCCCACGCAGGCTGACAAGCAGCTCCTTCATCTCTCCAAGAGCAGGTGGAATAACTCGACTGGGCTTGTCAGCTGCTTCAAGGTCTCCCCATTCATGGTGCCAGTGGCCTTGAACCGGCGACCTTCGGATGTTATCTTCAGGCAAACGGAGGCTCAACCCTCTAGACCAGACCTCCTCCTACAAAACCTGTAGTTTATAGGAAATGTCCACAATATACTTTAAAAAATACAAAGTAAAACCTTTGTTTCTTCCTTAACATGGCTAAAAATATCAGGATGTTTCAAAAACATCATAGGCACTGAGGTCTTCCCTTGAAGATGTGACATAACTATCATCTTTGTTGAATCATCATTTCAGTAAATAGCACACAATATTCTATTCTGCCAAAGTAAATCCTGAGAGATAATTCTAAGAATACAAGTAGGACCTTAGTATCCATGGAGGTTCCATTCTGGAAACTGCCCCCATTGCAGATACTGGGGGCCAAATTTAAAGGGCTTTAAAAAGAAAATAGTGTGCCAAAACCAGCTTTTTTAAACCTTTGTATGGCTAAACTGTGCAGTTTCCCAGGTTCTACAGCTATTTTTAAACATTAAAATCCACTTGCCGGTCTAATGGAGGTTCCTTGCTCTTTCCAGTGTCACCCCAGAATGTATCATAATCCATTGGTATCCACAGTGAGTAAAATCCATAGATGCCGGACCCGCAGATCTACTGTAATCTTTCCCATCCAATACTCCAGTGTATTTTCCACCTTGTACCAACCAACAGTCTCAGGAATCTTCCTTGTACAAAATAGTGAATCTTTGTGTGTAGAGTAACATGATTTATTAACACAGGAAAACAACTGTTATGAGAATGGTTACTCTCCTTTGTAGCATCAAAGATTTCTTCCTTATTATCCTTTCTTCCCTTCGGATAGGTACAAAGTTTGGTTTTAACTTATGACTTGACACTGTTTTCTTTAGGGCAGTGTTTCTCAAGGTTTGTCCTCCACAGTACCACCTCACTTAGTCCACCTATTTGAAGTACCACACCATGACATAATCTCCAGTTACTTCTGAGATAGGAGGTCAGATGGGACTGCAACACACACCAGTAACAGGCTCAGGGTGGAAGGGAGGGCTGTTACGAACACAGGATAGCATTCTGTGGAGCTCTGCTCACCGAACCAAGCCTCCTCCTGCTCTTCGTTGTGCCACGTTTGTGGTCTCACTGCTTAGCAGCAGGGGTCGAGGGGTCTCACAAGTACCACGAGACACCACCTCAAGTACCACTGATAGTACCCATACCACTGGTTGATAAACACAGCTTTAGGGGGTTACTATTACCCCAGTAACATTCCAAGAAATACTCTTGTCAGAGTCTTACATGGACATTACACTGCATTTACTGAAAATTTAGATGCACGTTTTGTCAAGACACAAACATAAACATATTATATTCTTACAATAAGGGCAGTCTTCGTTATACAAAAAAGGAGACATGCAAAATTGAAGGTAAGTGGTGACGTTGTGTTTATACTTATTACTACATTTCTCCATATTTTGGGCCAGACAAATAAGTTACTTCAAACAAACGTAATAACATAAGAACAGCCCTGCTGGATCAGACTATAAGCCCATCTAATTCAGCTTCCTGTATCTCACTGTGACCCACCAAATGGTCCACCAATTTTTAAATTTCCACTTCTTTTTTTCCTAAAACATTAAGATGAATGCATTATATTTTCTTTAAGCAGAGAAATGAGGTTGTAATCTAAATTACTTACTACTGTGTGTAGGCCCCACTGAGCCATTTTGGTAAATAAGATCAGGATTGCACTCAGGGCATAATCCTAACCAGGTCTACTCAGAAGTAAGTTCTATTTTGTTCAATGGGGTTTACTCTCAGGGAAGTGTGGTTAGTATTGCAGCCTCAGTCTCATACTGCTCAGTTGACAACAGGGCTATTTATATTTCTACAAGTACTCAGCAATCTACTGTAGTGCTGGCTACTGGTAGAGGACTAATTTTTGCCTAGCTTGCCTGAATAAGAAATTCTATAGTTTTTCCTATATGTAAAGAAATGCCTGATATTTGGGAACCGAACTCAGGCAGGCTTCTGTGATGAAGCTTTAACAAAGCTCAACACAGAAAAGGCAAAGAAAACTCCTTTAATCTTCATTGTAAGTGAGAAAAAACCATTATGTTCTGACCAAAGCATCCAGGAAGACACTATCTCAATTATTTTCTCCTTGCCAAGTAGAGGATTTTTTTTTTCTATCTGAGAAAGCATTACATTTAGGCCTGGAACAGTCTTCTGACTTTCATAAAGACTTCAACATGCTATAGGTCCTTGAAGCCGAAATCCCAATTTCTTGTCAACAAGAAGCTCAAATTTCCTTTTTCCGCCAGAGTTTTTGGAGTCTACTCAGGCTTTAGGAGTAGTAGGAGCTACTTTAGGAGTTCCTGAGTTTTAGGAGCAGTTTGATGGGCAGTATGTGGGGGACTACAGTTGGAAAAAGGGAGAAGAAGAAATATGTGAGAGGAAGAAAGTCTCACATATTATTTTTATTCCAGTTTTCTTTGTAAAATCTATCAAGTGTAGGTTGGACTATACAATTTCTTTATCATCCTCTTGCTCAGTAACTTGCATTATGTTCCACATCTACAAATCTTTCTTGAAATAGAGTCAGATTTAATCACCCTGACTGTCCTATGCACACTATTGACCTGGTCAGGGATACATCAACACTTTCTTGCAAGTTCTTCAGAACAAGCTCTGTTGCCAGGTATGGACTCTGGCATATGAAAAATGAAAGGCGCAGGATTCAGCAACTAAAGTATCCTGATAACAATGGCATAGCTAAGAGGAGCAGAGGGATACGTTGCCCTGGGCACTATGCCTGGAGGGGGTGCCAATTTGCACCCCTGACAGCAGATACCAATGTCTCTCTGCCCATGGCACAGTACAAGGTACTGCTGTGGTGAGAAAGCCTCCTTGCTGCCACAGTACCTTATTTTCCCCCCTTGCAAGCACTCAGAGTAGTTGTGGGCTGCTCAGAGCAACATGCAACCACTCCAAATGCCATAATCCAGAAGAAACTGGCAGTGGTATCATCACATCACTGCAATTACTTCCAAGTCAGGAACTTACATGTCTGTGTGATATAGAGAGTCATAGCCCCAGGTGCCAGAGGGGCTAGCTTGCCTCTGCCTGAGAAGGATATGTTATTCTTACATCTAAACTTTTTCATAAATTCTGATTGGTCTTTCTTCATTAACTTCCTTAACAAGGCTGCTTGAATTGTCTTTTGAGGCTAGGCACTTCTGTGCTTTTGGAGAGCTAAGTGAGATTTCACTTTCTTCTTCTATTTCAAGATTGCTGTGGCATTTTTTCCTGCTGGAGTCTTTAAATGCAAACAATGAAGTGCCATCCATCCTCTGCTTCTTTTAGTCTGGAGGCCAGATGCAATTCAGTTTAGCAGGCATATTAACATTACAATCCTATGAATATCCACTCAAAAATAAATATTGAGTTCAATAAGATGAACTCCCAGATAAGTGTATAAAGGTTGGCACATTTAGGGCACAATCCTAACCCCTTATGTCAGTGCTTTCCAGCATTGACCTAAGAATAATGCAGTGCTGAGACAAGGGAACAAAAATTCCCTTATTTGAGGAGGCCTCCATGAGTGACACCCAACTGCAGGATGCAGCATAAGGCCCATTGGCACTGCTATGCCACTGCTGGAAAGAACTGACATAAGGGGTTAGGACTGCACCCTTAGTCTTGTCAGACAAGGAAAAGGAAACAGCTTACTATTTCTATGTATGTTTACTTCAGAGTACAACTCACCAATATTATCTACTCCAAAATAAATGGGACTGCAGCTTCAAAAATTATTGTGGTATTATTGGTGGTACAATTATTTTCAGAGCGCGATACCATAGTCTTTCGAGACTGAAGGTTGCCAACTAATTATTAACAAAGGAGAGGATAGAGCTGTGTGGGAGCAGGTAGCCATCTTTAGCAAGAAAGCGCCCAACTAAATAATCTACATTGATTACAAAATATCTTCAATCTCATTGATCTTGAAATACATTTGTCAGAGTGCTGTGCAAGCTGGCAAAAAGCAACTCCAGGTGGGAAGTAGCATTACTAAATCAACACAGAATGTGAAAAATTTTCTATTACAAAAACTTTATTAAATGAAAGAATGCAAAACAACGTGAAAATGTTGGCACTAAGTTACCCTCTGCAGAAACACACTGGGGTTATGAATGCATCATCGCACGTTTAGTGGTCAGGTAGAGATTTCAGTTTAGCAGCATACTGCAGTTAAGTACATGACATGATGGTTCAAATGCTTTGTAACGGGCAAAGTCCCTTCCAACTCAACCTGAAACTGGTTCAGTATTTACAAGCTCTCTCACAGAACTCTTGAAGAAAAAAAACCCTCATTTTGCCAAGGCTTGGTCAGTTCATATTGTTACCACACTTTACAAAGTTGCAGCAAAAGGAAAGAAAGTGGCATATTTTTTAGTTGCAATTACTGATTTTCCCCTCCTTGGACCTTTCCTCAGAAAGGCATCAGTGCTAAACATGTTAGATGGCTTTACTACCACCCCGCTAGTAAAAGCATCTGATTTGCATTTCATAGCAACACAAATGGAAATAAAGTTTGGGGCACCACTATAAAGTTAATAAAACAGGCTTGAAGGAAGTTCTGCAAACAGCATATAAAGTGCTTCTGTCTTAGTTTAAGAAATTTTACATAGGGAACTTCCTGGGTGCGGTCAGACAAACTCAGGGACTGCATAGTTCCTTTATTAGCAGGGCTCTGGAGCTCCCTTGCAGCCTTAAGATTCATACTTTGAAGGCAACAATTGTATTATTAGTGTTGAAATTTGGATCTAAAATACACAAACAAAAAGCACATCCTGTGCACATACAGAATTCCCTTTTTAGGTTTTGAGTACAAAAGAACTTCAGGGATGTGATATTTGTTTCATATAATATCACAAGTCTGGCAAATTGTGTTAAGAGCTTTTGCAATATTGCTACTTTTTCATAGAAACTATATACAAGATACACACACTTCAGGGTATAATCAAAGCCTTGGATGATGGATAAGGTCTGAGGCAGATCACCTTACAGAACTGTAGTCTATGCAGTCCAATTCTAGTTTGGTGTAAGCTCTGTAAATTTACAGTATAACTGTACAGTCAGTGCCCATGAAGCAGAGGTAAACACTCTCAAAACATTCAGAATGTGTGTACATGCCACCCTCAGGTAGCACGTATGCAGTAGGCAGGCAAGCTTGTTGTTCAGTACCACCACCAAGAATTAAGTGTTTGCAACTACTGAGCCACACAACTCACATTTTAGTTCCAAATGGATTTAAGGAGTCTTAGGTCCTATCCCATCCAACTTTCCAGTGCTGATGCAGTTGTGCCAACAGGGCATGTGCTGAATCCTTTCATGGGAGGCCAGTCACAGAGGTCTCCTCGATGGAAGGGAACTTTGTTCCCTTACCTCGGGGTTGAATTGCAGCTACACTGGCACTGGAAAGTTGGATAGGATTAGGCCTTCAGTTTAACAAACCTATTTTGTACAGTCCATCAGTAGTCAAAGACTTACTGCAGTTACATTTTAATAATATATAGTACATTGCAAGTCCTCTAGTACATACGTAGAAGCCATATACATAAGGCTACAGTAGCACACAGGAGCCAGTGATTTAGCAAATCCATTCATCTTTACAGAGAAAACAATACTCTGAGAACTCTGTCTTGAGCAACATGCTCCTTCTGCTCAAGAGACTTATACAAGTCAACCGGATGGTAAACCAAGACTGTATTGTTATAGATGTTCTGTATGAAGACATGTAGATTGCTTTGTCATCCAAGGTTCTCTAAGGGTTCAATATTCCTTTCAGGGCAACCCTTAACAAATCAAGCAAATCTTTGTAAACCAGGATTTCTCATATCAGGAAAGCTTTGTAAACCAGAGTTTTCCAGTCAAATTAGGAGACAAATGGTGGTGGAAACTGCACTGGGTTTTTGACTCTAGGTAACTTTCAAGAAGTCAGGCATTGAAAATTTGTTCTAGGAACTTGCAGACAATGTATGTTAAAGTAATAGACTGGTTGAGTGGATTCTTGAAGATCAACCAAAGTTTCAAAACAATTCCAGCAACTACAGACAGGTCTTGTAAAGCAGTGTTTTTTCAACCAGTGGTATGGGTATCACTAGTGGTACTTGACGTGGTGTGTGGTGATACTTGAGGGACCTTCAATATAACAACTTGCTAGCCTGAAGACTGATTACAAAACATACTCTTGGCAAATTAGCTGTTTCTGAGTGAGAATAAAGACAAAAACGCAATTCTTTTGCCAATTGGTGGGTGCTCAATTATTGTATTATTTCTATACTGCCCTTCCTCCAAGAATCTCAGAGTGGTGTACATAGTTCTTTCCCTCCTTTTGTCCTTAACAACCCTGTGAGGGAGGTGACACTGAGAAATAGTGACTGGCTAAAGGTCAGCCAGGAAGCTTCATGGCTGAGCTTAGAATTGAATCTGGGTCTTCCAGGTCTAAGTACAACTTCAGAACCACTACATTATCCTGGCTCTCAGGTCATTTATTCATGTACTTTGTTTGAAAGTATAGGGTATATATCTGATTAATAGTAGTTTATATTAATAAATTCATAAGAACACAACTTTTAGTCAAATAGTACCAGTAGTTTCAAAGAAGGAGCTTCCAAACACCCAACAATGAATTATAAGTAATTTTGCAATGATTGAACAAGTGAGGGGTGCACTGAAGAAGTTACTCTTATGGTCCTTCACACTACATTCAACCACAAATTATGTTGTTAGTGCAACATTTTCCTACACACAAATGCTTAACGTTGAAGGGGCTCTTATTTTAACAATTAGTTTTTGTACTTCATTAGCCATACCTGAGAAACTTAGCATCCAAATGCTGATAACTGCCAAAGATGGAATAGCCTCATACTTCTTAGCTGGAAATACACAGCATCCATGTGTCTCTCTATGTGCAATACTATTATTTATTCTATTTGTTGTGCAACAGCCACTTTTGTGTATCAGATAAAAGTAATTGATTATTAGGATAAACAAGTGGGAGCATAGCGACATATGAGACTGCAGCACAAGACAAGCAGAGAGTGAATACTAGATGGGCAGTTTGGAAAGAGCAAAGGTAATACAGGTAAAATGGGAGCAAATGGGTAGACAACGACCAGGCAAATAGGTTACCACAGGAATTTGGACCTCACTGGACAGGAGAGTTACTTGAAGAGCAGGAGCACATTCAGAATTTACAGCAATAGATGAAGCATCAATAGCTTCCAGATGACCTGATGCACCAGAGGTCAGAGCACAGAATACTGCAGGTTTATTCAGTACCTCCTTCTAGCCTGCTGTGTCAGCAACACCAAAAAGCAGCTCATAACTATTCAATAAGCCTGTTGTTCCCTTGTCAGGAAAGATGTCTTGATGGTGCAGAAAATAATATGCTGGTGTCTTGCTGTCAAGATTCCTCCTTTTAAAACTTAGTTTTAATTTAGCACCTTAGTTTCATGTACAACATCAATGTCCCTTTTTCTTCAACAGTGGTCCTACAATTTCCCTTTCTATTCTCTTAGTTATTACAGTCACTAATACAGGTGGGACCGTGTATGCATAGGGGTTCTGTTCTAGGAAGGGGGGTTCCATCTCCGTGGATAAGGAATCCATGAATATGGGGGAATGCTATATAAATAGTGCTCCCCCCGCACATACATCGCAAGTACAGTTGAACTTCAGTATCCGTGGAGAATCTGTTCTCAGACAACCCCCTATTAATAATAGAATCTGCTGGTTCTGTCCTTTTCAAGAGCTCCAGACGCAATCAGAACCTTTCTGGTCATGTACAGAGATGTTCTGAGGCCCTTGGAGGTGCCAGAAAGGCACTTCCAGTTTCTATTAAAAAAGATTTCCAGCACCTCAGGGAGACTTTCTGTTTTTCAACAAGAAGCACAAAATATCCAGCAACCAAACTCAGTTATGTGTAGATAGTGGTCTCAACCCACTAAACTTTGAATAAAAACAAGAACTCCATATTCGCCTCTGCTAAATGGACAGTTATCAGCTCTGATCATATGTACTGAGAATGAGGGCACAGATTCTATCTTTCAGTTATCCCAAACAAGCTATTAGTGTTAACCATGTATTACAGCAGCTATTCTTACTCTGTGACCACTAACGCTCACAGCATGCTAATGTGATCTGACAACAAAAAAGATGATAATCAACTGGAGCTTAGATGCTAGCAGTAACGTGGAGACCCCCCCAAAATGCAGGTAAACTATGTGGTTAATAGACATCAACTGCAGCCACCATACATAATTCCTTCAAGCTGCTTTCCATGTGAACTCAATAGAAGCTGCCTTCCATTGCTGTAGGAATCGGCCCTGAATTACAGTACATGCTCAACTAAAAGTTCAGTGACAAAACGCGTACAAGCCGAACAGTTGCTTCCCACATCGCTCTACAAATTCATTCTTCTGCTTCGTGTACAATACACAGCTGTATCATAGCTTCCAAAGCTGTGTGGAAAAACATGAATTTTATTCAGAAGTTCTTCTGATGTTTTTCCTCGCAACAACTACATGTAAGAAAATGAGGTGGTCTGCAAAGGATATGCCTGGTCACAAAAGAACAGAATTAAGGAATCTGCCACTTGGCTACTGGTACACAAACAGATCTAACAAAGATCATTATGCATAAAACCTATACGCTAAAACAGAGAGTAGAGAGCTGTTTATTATTCATGTAGTACTGTATTTTAAAACATCTAGCACTGGAGCATATCTAGCAATAGAATCCACTTACAAAAGTCTTGTTCCACATTCTGATCATCCTTGCTGTATTGGGAAAACTGAACTCTCGGTGTATTGGACTTTTTTAAAGCAACAGTTCAATATGAGTTCATAAAAGTACTACTACAGCCACCCATATCAATTTAACCCGCACAATAAACATCTCAATTTTTCAAAGATGAAGCCATCATTGTTATAAACTCTTATATGACCTTTTCTATTCATACAATGAACCCTCAATTTAAAAGACCTCGACAGAGTTTTGAAATAACAGACATCTTCAAGTTCATTAAAAACTAAACAAATATTTTCTGCATTAAAGAACATTCCCTTCTCCCATTAGACCAGTGATTTTCAACTTTTTTCATCTCACAGCACACTGACAAGGCACTAAAATGATCAAGGCACACCACCAGGTTTTTGACAATTGACAAGGCACACCATGCTGCCAGTGGGGGCTCACATCTCCCATTGGCCCTATTAATAAATGACCTTCCCCCAAATTCCTGTGGTACACCTGTGGACCATTCGCAGCACACCAGTGTGCCACGGCACAGTGGTTGAAAATGGCTGCATTAGACCATGAAATCAAGGGTTCACTGTTTTTGTCATTGTCGCTAATTATGCTTATTTCTTCTGAAATGGTAACATAATGTTGTATATGGTGCATTCTGTTTTTAGCACAATACCCATTGTTAACACAGATAACATGTTAACGTGGAGGCATGATATTGCTGATCTGGATTCCGCTATCAACATACTATTAGCATCAGCATGAGGGTATGCATACATTTTAATTCACCTATACCACAAAGTGACCATAACCACTAAGCAAGACACAGATACCTGGGGGGGGGGGCTATTACTATTATTTTAGTTATCAAACATATACTCTATTTCAAGAACTATTATAAACACACTTATCTTGCATATTGCAATATGAAATAAAAACATCTTGTTTCTACTCCATCAGAGACACATAGGATACTTAACTTGGAGGGCAGATTAAGGGTCCAATTCTATGCAACTTTCCAGCACTGGTGCAACCCTGAGGTAAGGGAACACATGTTCCTATACCTTGAGGAGGCCTCAGTGACTGCTCTTCCACTGCAGGATGCAGCACACGCCCCATTGGCACAGTTGCACCAGCACTGGAAAACTGGATAGGATTGGGCCCCAATTCAGTAGAGTGCATGGTAGCTGCATCTTGCATATACCATCTATGAATCAACAGTGAGTTTGTCACATGCAAGTGCCACCATGCAAAGATCAAGTTTTACAAACTGCAATCTAAGCTGTTGTGTCCTGGAACACTTGCATCCAACCAGCTTGCCATTAGAATTTCATAGCATATAAGCATAGCAATTTTAAACAGCTACCAAGTGCGCAGATTATGTGGGTCTGCCCTAAACTACTGCCACACAATATGCTATCAGTTCAACTCACAGTATGCTTAACTTCACCTGCTACAAATGGAGTGGCCAGAGTACCCCCGAGTATTCCAAAGAAAACCTTACAACAAAGTTAGCTGAAATTGTAAACTGACATAGCACATTGATATGCACTTGAACGAGTGCATACAATTACCTCTGCTTCTACAGAGTTTGCTAGTTATTTGCATCATTGTGTGTTTTACCATCAGAAATTCTGATGCCATTGAAAACATGCCAAAGGGAAAAGGCAAAGAATTACAAAATGTGTTAGTCTTAGAAAACTTGGTTTCTTAATCAGAAATACAATAGGAAGTAAACTAAAGTCTAATTTGATACATTATCAAATTTAAAATTGTAAGTTTTTCTGTGACACATGTAGGAAATCACACCCTTTTACCCAGGTGCAGTTATTAATCCTAGTTCTATACTCACAATCATTAAGCAATTTAGGGCGCAATTCTAACCCCTTATGTCAGTGCTTTCCAGCATTGGCATAGTGGTACCAATGGGACATGTGCTGAATCCTGCAGTTGGGGGTCACACACAGAGGCCTCCTCAAAGTAAGGGAATATTTGTTCCCTTACCCCAGAGTTTCATTGCTTTATGTCAGTGTTGGAAAGCACTGACATAAGGGGTTAAGATTGCACTCTTAGGATTTCCTGTGATCTGTACTCTAGTGGTTCTCAAATTTTTAGTACAGGGACCCACTATTTATGAGAATCTGTCGGGACCCACCAAAAGAGACGTCATGATCAGTGGTGACATCATCAAGCAGGAAAATTTTTAACAATTCTATCCACACTTACCCAGGGATAAGTTCCATTTACTGTCATTGTTAAAAGCAAATACATAGTAGCCTATTCAAAGGGCAGATGTATAACATTTCCCCAAATGCAGTCACACACCTTGGCAGTGTCAAGTCTAATACATTAAAAATAAAATATTGAAATCAACAGAGACCCACCTGAAATTGCCTCATGACTCACTTAGAGGATCCCGACCCACAGTTTGAGAAACACTGCTGTAGTCTATTTGAAAGCTACACACACACACACAAACAAGTCTACCCCTGTCATCTCAGACTGATGTGGTTTCGCATTTTAGTTTCTCCGTTTTACAGACTATGCTCTGTCTCCAAAACAACTGTACTAGCTTATCATGACCTCAAGCAGAGGCAGGACTTGGGCTGCAATCCTATACACACTTTCGTGGGAGTAAGCTCCACTGAAAACCATGGGCCTTACTTCTGAGCAGACATGCATAGGATTGCGCTGTTAATCTGGGTGTAGGTTCAGTTTCCAAATCTGATTTTCAAAGTCAGTATGACTTTGACTTCCATGTGTCTTCCCATATGGAAGAAGAGCTTTCCAGTGTAGATGCATTCTCAAGAACCTTAAACCTACAACTTTCTGCACCAGCTCGTTTCACTGGGACAGCCAGCAGCAGTCAGAACTATCCTCCTTCTTGTCCCAAGACGGTGGAGACGCGCTCACTCTACATACCGAGACAGCAGCGCCAGCTTCTGCTCCAGCATCATCTCCAGCTTCTGGGCCTGCTTGGAGAGCCAGTGGTCGACACCGTGCAGCCGGTAACACGCCTCCAACATCAGCCGGAAATCCGCCACGAACTCGGCGATCCCCTTGTACTGCCCGGTGGAAAACTTCTCCTCCATCCTCAGCAGCCACATCCCCGACAGGTGCTGCCCGCGGCTCTCCTGCTCGGAGGCCCCCCGTGGGGGTCCTTCGGCCCCCGGGCCCCCGGGGGGACCCAGAAAAGGCGCTGTCAGCGGCCGGTGCTTTTCCAGTAAGAGCTCGCTCAGGATCCGGTAGCCCTGCTGCAGCTCCGGGCTCAGGGTCTGCTCCAAGCCGGGGGGGCCGCAGCTGCTGCTCGCGTCCTCCTCCGTCCCTTCTTTCGGCAGGCCCCCGCCGAGCAGGGGCTCCCCAGCCGCAGCCTCCACTCTGCGCTCCGCGGCGTCAGCCATAGTGGAGTCCGGAGGCGGCGGCGGCGGCGGCTCCATGTCGCCTCCTCCGCCTCCGCCGTCGTCGTCCTCCTTCTCCTCCCCTTCTTGGCCCGCGGGCTGCCCCAGGTTCATGCCCCGCCGGCTCGAGCGCTGCAGGGGAAGAAGCCCGCCAGAGGCGCCCGCAAGCCCGAAGCCACCTGCCCCTCGGCCCCCCTGACGACCCTCCTCAGCCGCCGCCCCTCACCCGCTCTGCAGCTGAACCGCGGGCGCCGCCGGAGGGCCTCGTCGCGAGGCGGGGCTGCGACCTGTGGCGGCAGGTGGGAGCCCCCTCGGCGGACAGGGCTGAGGACGCGGGAGGGAAGGGGCGCCTCAGGAGCGGCGCCTCCGGGCTGCCAGCTGGGGGACGCGGTCGGGGGCGGACGCCGCAGCCGCCGCAGCCGCTCCCCTCAGCCTGCCTGGGGCAGCGGGCACCATCCCCTCCCTCGCCGCTGACGGGCGGCAGGCCTCGCGCCCCTCACAGCGCCGCGCCTCCAGAGCCTGGCCGAGGGGCGCGCTGTCAGTTGGGGGGAGGGGGGCTCGCCGCCTCGCCTGCACTCCGCGCTGGCCCCCTTGGCTGCCCCTCCCCCAGACCGGAGCCGGGGTGGAGGGAAGGAGCGCAGCCTCTACCGCCCAATGCGCACGCGCGGGTCTGTCTCCGGAGGCTTGCCCACTTTTGTTTTGAGGACGCCAGCTGGAGGACTCGCCATCAAGGAGCGACTGAGGGAGAAGGGCGGGAGCGCTCCACCGCGCGTGCGCAGCTCTGGCGGGGCAGGTGCGGGAGCTGGGCGTTCCAAGGGCTGCTGGAATCGTGATGGGCAGCGAGGTCCTCGTGCCTTTGCAGGGGCGGGTCACCCTTCGCTGAGGCCAAAGTCACGGGACTCCTGCTTTGGGGCTGCTTCTCATGGGCCTCCACAGAGCGTACTAAGGAGTTGGCCTTCAGTGGTGGGCGGGGAGGCACAGCCTCACCGCCGCAGTCCTTCGAGAGGTGCCGCCACCGCCTCGAGAGGTGTGTAAGCACTCACAACCCATGCGCATGCCTCTCTGCCTCCCACTACGCATAGAGAGAGGCATGCGCATGGGTTGTGAGTGCTTACACACCTCTCGCGGTGGCGCCTTTCAAAGGACTACAGTGGGGAGGCTCTGCCTCACCTGCCTCCCCACCCACCACTGAAGGCCAACTCCTTAGTTGGCCACCGCATGTCTCTGGTGAAGAGGGACCTTGATGATGAACTCCAAGCAATGAACCCACAGCACTTTAAGGATTACAGTGGGGAGGCTCAGCCTCATCTGCCTCCCCACCCACCCCATGTCCCTGGTGGAAAGGGACCTTGATGATGAACGCTGAGCAATGAACCCACAGTGGCAGCGCTTTTCGAAGGACTCTGCCTCCCTACCCACCACACCTCCCTGGTGGAGAAGGACACTGATGATGAACTCTGAGCATTGGCAGTGTAGATTTCTTTTGTGCCTGAATGGTACCTTGCAGGATAGCCATAAATTGGGGGGTAGCAATGCTGAGAGCTATTGGGCTGAGATTAAGTGGGCTATTCTTGGAAGTGTCCGCTAGGTGGTGCTCAGAGCCTTCCCTAGTAGGACTGCTTACAGCCCAGTCCTATGCATGACTACTCAGAAGTACGTTCCATTGAGTTCACAGGGGCTAACTCCCAGGAAAGCATGCATAGCCTTAAACAGCAGCAGAGTTCACCTTTAGTGATGTGTACTCCAAAGGGTCGGATACAAGGGATCCTTACAGAAGTGTATCAGTACCCCCAATCTGAACCGCCAGTATATGGAAGTAAGTTTATCTGTCAGCCTATCATCTGTTAAGTATGAACTTCCATCAGCCAAAATGACTGGAAGTGAAGGGCCCTCTTCATAGTGGGTGGATTGGGCCTTACTTATCACATCCTGCCAGGTCACCCCAGGCAGAGACTCCCTACTAGGTCTAAGGCAAGGTGTACTTAGAAATGGGCTCTGTCAGAATGCCAGATGCAAGGGAGGGCACCAGGATGAGGTCTCTTGTTATCTGGTGTGCACCCTGGGGCATTTGGTGGGCTGCTGTGAGATACAGGAGGCTGGACTAGATGGGCCTATGGCCTGATCCAGTGGGACTGTTCTTATGTTCTTATGTACTCCTCCTTCAAGCGTCTCTCAGTGGGAGGAGCAAGGCAGGGTCAAATCCTTATGGGAAAGCTCAGTGCTTCTCCACTGGCCCATAGCTCCTTTTAAAATTTATTTTTCTTTTCATGAGGAAAAAAAAATGCATTGAACATAACAGTTCAACAGTTCAATTCACAGTTGCATAGAAAAGATATAATTTTAAAATAAAACTGGGGAAGAAGAAAAGCATATATAAAATATTTGAGCCATATGGTATACTTCACACACTATACAATACATATATTTATAGGAAAGGCTTCCAAAGGTTCACAAATATATCTATAGGTTCTTCAAAGGGCAAGCTGGGGCTGCTTACCTGCTTCTGAGTCAAGCTGGCTCTGTCTGCCAGCCCCTCCCCTCATCATCTGGGATTGATGTGGGGCATGTGGATTTGGACCTGCTCACAAGAAAAGGCAAGGAAAGCACCATCCCAGAGCAGCTTGTCATCTTTGGCCTTGTGGTGGAGCCTAAACCCCAACTGGTGTGTTTGTACCTGGACATGGTATGTTTGCACCTGGACTAAAGCAGGGGTCCCCAGACTATGGCCTGTAGGCCACATCCAGCTCATCAACATGTTTTGATGAGCCTACTGAATCCATTGGCAGTATATTACATATCTCTCTCCCCCCCCCCCCATCCCTGCCCCACCATGTACTTTTCTTCCTCTTGCTGGTTGAAGCAACTGCTGGCCTGGTCACTTTTGTTGAGAGCTCAGCCAAGAGAGAAACAGAGATAGCAAGAAGTCTTGCAGCTGCAGATATTGTAACTACTTTAAAAATTCTTATAGTGATGTACAAAGTGTATATTATCTATACTTGATCTACTCCAGCCCACCATAAGAGCAAGGATGAGTGAAGTGGCCATGGCAGCCAAAAATTGGGGGACCCCAGACTAAAGCAAAATCAAAAGTATGTTAGGAGGAGGAGCAGAAGACAAAAAGCGCCCCATCTGACATTGAACACCTCACATCACCACAAACAGGGAAACCTGACTGGGAGGCTACAGCACATGTGAGTATCACAGGGAGCACAACATGGGCAGATCATTGGGCTGGCATATGGCACAGGGTACCTACTACAGTGGTCTCCCCCTGTAGCCTCACCCACTCTGCGCCCTTTGCTGCATCCCTGGCACCTACTGGCATGACCGTCAGTATGCTGCTCCTCCTATCCCCTTGCCACTGCCCACCATATACCATGGCAGCAGGGAACAGGGGGCTCATGATCACTGAGGAGAAGCCTCCCTCAGTTCAAGAAGTCCCAGAGTGAGGGTGCTGCAGAGTCTGAGAAACTCAGTGGCCACTTCACCCACACAGTCCTACCCTGAAACCAGCTGAAGTGAGGGGCAACCAGAATGTGTAGAAGAGATCCCTGTCAGCTAACAAATTGACAAGTGTAATCTAACCAAAGGTTTTATTGAACTGTATCAGTGACAGGGCAGCATCTGAGATACTCACAAGTGGGGTTGCAACTGTGAACCACTTCCTCCCAGCATTGCTGTTTATCCGACAGGCAGCCAAGTATCTTTGGAGTGGTTGGTAAGCAGAGCACAGCAACAGAGAGAGAGGATAGCTCATCTTGTAATCAAAATGACTTACTATCACCAGGCTGCTTGCTATTAAGACAGATAAATGTGCATAAGGAATAGGAACTGAGGCTGAGGTGAAGATCAAACAAATACTTTACTTTTAAGTCTTAACAGCTTTGAACACATAAACATAACCTAGTTTGTTTATGTCTTTTGGTTTGAGAGTGCCTGCTTCTGAAAAGAGCTCAGCTATGCATGTCCATCTTTCTAGAAGTTCAGGTAAAGACAGTTAAACTGTCACAAATGCTTGACGGGTTGGTAACTGCTGCACCGTGAAACACTCCTGCCCACAGAATATTGTGTCATTTTCTGCAGCCGATGTTGTCCTCATTTCTAACAAATATCAGGTGCCTGTGATGTTACCAAAAGGGCTGTTTTGTTTAGGGGGAATTATTACACTATCCTTTTAGAACCTCAGGATCGCAGGCTGGATAACAAGATGGCGTAATGCAGAGAAATTCCCTTTTAGCTTAAAGAGGAGACTGGGAGAAAGATAACTTTTAATAAAAGATAATAGTTTTATTACAAAAGCACAAAGGTAAACATAATGCACATGGGAAAATGAGTAAGTATATGTTTCTTGGTCCTAGTACTTGAATCCAGTGTACCTAGGGTGGTTGCATGTAAAAAGTATTTGATGCATCCAAGGAAATTAGAAAAAGGAAAGGTTGTAGGGAAGGATTATAGGTGTCCCTGGTCTGCCAAACCCAGTTGTTAACCGAAGATGGGGGGAGAAGGAAAGAGTTTCAGGTGCCAAATAGTTACCTGTCCTGTAGAGCAGTTGGGGGGGGAGTCCTGTGTAGAGGACCCTCTGACACAACACAGATGTGTTGTGTCCTTGGAGGGGGAGCCAGAGAGAGAGAGAGATGTGGGCCTAAGCCGTCTCTTAAAAAAGGGTTTTCTGACTCTGCTGAGCTGAATGGTAACTTCCTTACCACCATCCAGCAGGGTAAACATTGAAAAGATCAGGATGTCCCTTATCAGCAAAATTCAGTGGGGTCTAATGGCTGGCTTCCTAGCTGGGGGAACTTAAACAATACAATGAATGGGCAACCCAGGAAGGCAGTTCAATTTTGCATATGGTACTTAAGGAGTGATTGAGTTAAACAATACAATGAATATAGTAATGTAGGAAACTGGGTTAAAACAATACAATGAATAGGAGACACTTAAACAATGATTTACTATGCCGGACTTCTTCCTATAATATGTGAATTTTGTAACAATGAGCTTGTGACTTGACCAGAGTTTTTTGGAAAAGTGTGCTGGGAGAAGTGTGGCCTGCATGAAGTTTTAGTAACATAACCAGATATAAAATCACAACTAAGGAAAAAGGGGATTTTCACATAACAGTGAGGTCTCACTACATCAGTTGGTTCACTGTCTGCCATGGAGTTTGCAAAGCCACAGGGGCCTGACTGGAACAAACAAGTCAGCAACCTTGCTGAGCAGCAGCAGGGCTCATGCTGGTCATTTCGGGCAGGCTATAGGCTTCGCTTGGGGTCTGCACAGCATCTTTGCCTGTGAGGATCAAGGAGAGTAACAAGGAATAGACAACAGCATCAGACACACCTGAGCTCTGGTCTGAGATGCATACTTGGTGTTTGTGAGGGTGGTGGTACTTGCAGAGTATACATGCAGTTGTGATTTATAGAAGGTGAGAGCATAGTGGGCTTGGGACATTACCTTTCCTGCTCGGGAGGGGGCTGCAGTAGAACTCTGCAGAGGACCACTGTTCAACCCCATATGGCAATGGTGCAGTTCTGAAAAAACAAAAGGGATTCAGATCAATGTTTGGCCCACAGTAGCAATTGTTGGAGTACCTGGCATTTCCCAAATGGAAGCATAAACTCTTGGCTCTATGTAGTTGCAAAAGGAAGGGATGGTAAGGCAACAATAGCAGAGACATACCTGGTAATCATGAGGGGTCAGGAGGAAGAAGCGAAAAGAGACAAGGAATCGAGATGCAGCATGGGATTTGCTTCTAGGTAAACATGCATAGGCTTGTAGTTGTTGTTAGTCTTGCCACATGAGACCAGTATTGCATTTAAGGGAAATATAAGCTCTACAGAGGTGTATTAATGCTTTCTTTTGCTTAGACGAGAAAAGGCTATATGGAAAATAGCATAAATGTGCTTTATGAAGGCTATGTATTTAATAGCATGAATCTGTTTCTGCAATATTATCAACATAATTATTGTGGCTGTTGAATGAAACATCTTACATATGCCATGTCAGTCTTTCCACATCCCTCAACACCTCCACCAGTGTGGAAGTGAGCAGTACATGTGTGTTGGTGGTACTTGCCTCCACCACTGCTCCCTGTCCCACGTAGTTGTGCCTGCCCTTTTAAAAAGGCATCAGGGTGAGGGACCCTCCACTACTTCGCCCTGCCACCTTTTCCAAAGGGTACTAGCAGCCAGATGGGACAGAGAGCAGTAGTGGAGGTAAACGTCTCCACAAATGGCAGGGGACAAGCAAATGTGCTGCCCACTCCCCCAAGCACCTGGGTCCAGCAATGCCAGTTGGAGGGCTGGCCCTGAGCATTTATAACCTGCTTTATCCAAGTTCAGTGAGGTTTACCTAGAACAGTAATGTGAGCAATAAAACCCAGGGAACAACTGAAATGACCAAGAAACAGTAAGCAAAAGTATGATCAGTTAAAATAAATCAGCAGTCAAATGTCTTTTAGAATAAGTTGGCAGGTGTTCCCTTTCCATGCTGCTGCAGTACTGGATTCTACCAGCAGATGGATGAAGTTTGCATTTCCTAAGCATTACAACATGAATACCAGTCTACCGGCCCAGACCTATGTGCCGTTTACAATAGTGGATCTATCAATCCACTGTCATCAATGGCCCTGTGACAGCGCACATGTTGTGCTACTGTCATGAGCAACAGAGCCACTGGTGGAAATAATCAGTGGCTCAGTTCATGCTCCACATTAGAGCAGGTGGTCCACTGGCCCAGGTAAGGTGGCAAAGGGGGCAGTTCATGGGCAGTTTGGGGGTAAGTAGAGGAGGTCATCATGACTCTTGATGGCAAAAATGTATGCCAGATCCTATCTGTCACTTTCCAACCTGAGTGAAGGGTGGAATCATGACCCTGACCCCACATTGCTATTGGATGTATGATTTTGATATGATCTTATGGTAGGAAGAAGCACCAGATTCCCAGGGTTGGGAACATCAGTCAGTGACTTGGACTTGAGTCACAAAAATGTGTGATTTTGGGTGACTTACATGTGTGAGTCGCACGCATGGAAGACTCAGAAGAAGAATTGAGTCAGGGCCTTCCTGATTCAACACTTGTCCTCACACGTGCAGACTCAGGTCTGCCTGTGTCTGGGTGTGCTAGCTTACTGTTTTCGCCACATGAAAAACCTTGGCCCGCATTCTGATGGGAGAGCAGCAGGAAAGTTCCAGTCAGGAGGCAGGAAAGGGTTAATGTGAGCAGGAGGGGGGGAGGCAGGACTGGGCTCTCTTTTCCTGTCTCAGGAAGGAAAGTCCTTCCTGAGGGAATGTGGCTTGCCTGTTCCAGCACAAGTTAGGATTGTGCCCATAGTGAGTTAAATGTGTATAGGAAACATCACTTCCAAGATGTGAATCACAAACACACACACACACACAACTTTACTGACATCAACTGTATGTGCATAAATGTGAGACCACATGCTTTGCTTACATGGTTCTCCTGTAGTGTGGGTGTCAGGATAAGCACAGTGTAGGGTCAAACAATTTGTATGAAGTGGGTCCAGGATAAGTGGCATGAACATAGTCAGAGGAAAGGAATCCAGATTGCTACCTGTCATCATCCCCCCCCCCCCAGAACTGGGTTCCTTGACTCCCAAAGCGTTAACAACACAGAGGGAGATGATGACAACAATTCACGAACCTAAATTCAGAGGAAGCTAGGCACATTCCATTGTGGTTGGCTGGGTATTTACTTTTCTTCTTTCTTACTCTTCTGCTAGGTTCTGACTCCCATAAGATCCATCAGTTTTCCATTCACAAACATGCAGAATGTTCTTAAATAAGTACAGTGGAGGACAATTGCTTGAATTCAGAGAGCTACTCTGGACATGTTCAAGCCTGGAATAAACACAATAGATTTGTATCTTTGTATAGCATTCACTCAGCCAGATTGTTTTGGCACACACTGCTGCCAAAACTTCTCTGAATTACAAAAGACAGCTGTTGTGCAGAACAGAGAGAAATGCTGTTTGAGAAATAGAAAACCAGAAGCGACCTGGGCTTACAGAATGAGTAATGTGATATTTAGAAAGTAATTAGAAATTGATTTCCCATAATATCTGAAAAGCTTACCCTAAATTGCCTTGTTGACCTTTGTACGCAGCAATGCTGTTGACCTTTGTACGCAGCAATGCTGAGCAAAAAGAGGATTGGAGAGCTGATTGAAGTGGCTGGAGGGGGGCCGGCTGGAGGGGGTGGTGACTGGAGGCGGCAGGCAGGGGCAGGGACACCCTCCTCAGTTTGCCCCCCAACTCACCACTCACCGTGAGTGCCTCACTTGGCCTCTTCGCTCACCTGGCACTAGGCCCACTTCCCTGCCTTTGTTCTGTGTCTCTTGCCTTTGGCCAAGACCCAGAACATTTCAGAGCAGTTCCCTTGGATCATGTTTGGGCCATCCGTCAAAACATGCCTGAAGCAGAGAAAAATCCCAGGCTTTGTTTTCTGACACAGTAAAATAGTTGAAAAACAACTGTGAAATCATGCTGAAATCAGTCATTGTGAAGCTATATGAAGAATGGATGTCTTAACACAGATTTAGGGTTCAATCCAAACCAAATTTCCAGCACTGGCATAGCTGTGCCAGTGGGGCAGGTGCTGCATCCTGCAGTTGGGGGGCAGTCATGGAGGCCTCCTCAAGGTAAGGCAATGTTTGTTCCCTTACCTTGAAGTTGCATTGCCCTAACATCTGTGCTGGAAAATTGGTTAGGATTGTGGCCTTAACTATACTTTTATCAAAATGGTATGCTAAATTTTATCTATCTACCGATATAGATATAGGTATATGTAGTTACCTGATTTGCCCTCCAAAGGACTTGCACTGGCCCAGGGGGGTTGCTAACATGCCATCACATTTGCGCCTCCTTGAGAGTTGGCTAGGCTGGCGAGCCGAGAAGCCTGCGGAGCCTGAATTCAGTCTCCTAGCCTATGAAGGGAGCGAGCCTTGCATCGGTGCGTGGGTTTGTGGAGAGTGGGGAGGAGGTGGGAGGGAGGCGTTCTGGGGTGGGGAGGGTGGGTGGAAGGCGGGCAGTCCCAGGGGCAAATGGGCGAGGAGTGGGAGACGGGGCTGGGATCCAGCTGTTATGGCACTTCCTAGCCCCCATCCCTGAGCAGTGTGGAATGGCTTCAAGTCGCTCTGCTCTCCTTGGACTTGTGCACCTCCAGAGGTGGCACAAGTCTGAGAAGACCCATACGGGCTGCAGTGGCTTATCCGGGGGTAAGGGAAGAGTTTCCCCTTACCTTCGGCTGAGCCACTTTGCAGCCCTATCTTGCGCTTGATATAGCGCAAGCCTCCTGGCTTGCCTGTTCCAGCACAAGATAAGATTGCGCTGCACAGAGTGAATTTAATTTCAATAATTCTAATTTCAAAACTTGAGCAACTGCTCCTATGTGTAGAGGTGTGACTTTTTGGTGATAAAATAAAAACACATAACACTGCTTTCTGCATTTCTCATTTTTGTAAAAACAAACAGATCCCCCCCCCCCCAAAAAATATCTGCAAAAAATTAAAACACCTCTACATATTAATCACTGTAGGTTGGTTTGGCTGAACAGAGGCAGGGGGAGTGCATGGGTAAAGGCTGTGGCTGCATCTGGTGACACTATATCACCTATTTCACGTCCCTAGTACGCTCTTAAAGCAGTTATAATTTACAATTTTATAAATATGCGCCCTTGGAATAAAAACACATAACACTACTTACTGCATTTTTCTTTTGTGGGGAAAAAACAAAATAAGTGAAAAAATAAAAATGTTTAAGAGCACCTCCACCAATTCAAGCTGGCCAGCTCTGAGTTAAGCTAAAATTCATGAGGCTGGATTCATGGGGAGGGGGGATTCAAGATTTTGTCAAGTCAGTAAGAGAGGGCTAGTTCATTGTTCCTGTCAACTCCCTGGGGCCTTCAAGACTGAGGTGTGAGTGTCAGATGACTCATGTCTCCCTTAGCATGATCAGTGAGAAGGACAAAGACAGGATAGAACCTAGTTTCTGAAAGAGACTGAGGAGGGATTTGATTTGAGAGAGAGTGAGACCTACAAAGATGCTTAGAAGGCACATGTCTCTGATGTTGCATAGTCACATTACATTTTCCTCTCTGAGTGTGTGTGGTGGGACGGGGGGAGGGGGCTCTGCATGGAACTCTGCAGAGGACCAGCACCCTGTGGTGTAATGGTGCAGTCCTGAAAAAAATTGCTTTGCTCTTACTGTCAGAAATGGCTTCAAAGACGGGGGGGGGGGGCAGCTTACATGGCGTGTTGAGGTGCCCTGCAGAACTTAGTGCTGTGCTCCCCCTGTAGCTACACTACTGCCTGAACCCACAGCTGGGTAAGCCAAGCTCCCTGTCTCTCTTTGGGGATTGTTGCCCCAGGGAATTTGATTTGTTCCATAGAGAAGATGAGGCTGTTGAGTGAACTCATTGGATTCCTCTTCTCCCCTCCCTGTTGATTCCTCCAAAGAGGATTACAAGCTGTTGCCAGCCCAGATCTCTGGATCCCAACTATTTTCTGTTTTAGACTTGTAAAGCCAAGTGGGTCTTGATAGTGATATGCTTGAAATATAAGAACTTAAATTGAACTGGGTACGGGGTAAGGCTGAAAATCTTACTGATTCTTTGCGGGGGGGGGGGCAGGTGTTACTGCCAGCAGGCTGCAAAGAAAATTCACTTAGTAGAACAGGGCTGGCTTCCCCTTATTTAATTATTTGTTTTACTTTAATTTAATTATTTATAATTATTTATTTTGATTTGCTTTATGAAGTTACTTCTGGCCATGACATCACTTCAAATGGGTCCTGGACAGATTGTCATTCTAAAAAGTGGGTCCTGGTGCTAAACGTTTGAGAACTGCTGCAATAGTAAGTTCTAGTACTAGTAAGTGCTTACTAGTAAGTGCTAGTAAGTTGACACCCGGGGGGGGGTGTGTGTGACACCACTAGTGACCAAAATCACTAAAATCACAGTTTGTAAGACTAATACCATCATGTTATATATCAATCAATGTGTAATTTCATATAGAATGCAGTGAAACAAACTGCGTTGAAGTATCTTTATTCTATTGAAAGGTACAGCCAAAATACCAGAGAGGGCGATGGTAGATCACCACGCCCATCACCTGGGGTGTTGCCCCGCCCACTGCTTGGGGTGACGTGCTGGCCTCCTGCACCGGGTGACATGAACCCTAGTGAAGTCACTGGGTGCATGAATGTTTATAAAAGTGCTGAAAAGTGGGAGGAGTTTGGTTGGGTCTAAGTTAGTTCACTTGCACTTAATCTACATGGCAGAATCTCCAGCCAGTGCCAATGAGAACTGGGATTGGGTCCAGGGCAAGATGCCAGATTGGGCTCCACTTCCTAAATTTTCATATAGACCAGATGTTACTACATTTTTAAAACAAGTTTTTAATCGACTGTTTGAACTTAGTATGAGCAAGATTGAAACTACAGTAAATGAAAACATTTATCAGAATGAGATAACATCCTTACTTTTAGTGCTACTGACAGCAGAATTCTAACTTGTGCCGGAATGGGGCTGAAAGTGGCTCAGCCTGGGGCAAGAGTCACTGCAGCCCCAATGGGGCTACTCGGATCTGTGCCACCCAAAGCGGTGGCACAGATCCGAGCAGCCCAGAGCTGTACCGGGCTGCCCGAAAATGGGGTCAGGTTCCTGCATAAATGCCCTGCCTTACCCCCCCAATCTCCCACCATCCTCCCTCCTCTGCCCATTGACCCGCCTGCTGCACACCCTCCTCCCGCCCCAAAATGCCTTCTGCTCACGCCCCCCTGAGCTCGGCTGGCATGGACTTACCCCATTCTGTCACCACGGAAGCTGCATCTGGCCTCCATAGGCTGGTGCACTTCTGTGCACCGGCCTGGCTGACTTCAGAGGAGGCACAAACATGTTTTACAGCATGTTTGCAACCCTCTTGGGGCCAGCGCAAGGGACTTGCACTGGCCCAGCACAATCTCAGGTTTGTGCTCTGAATTAATTTTCTTCTACCTCAACAAAGTCCTCAAAGTGCTTTTTCTTCTAATAATACACTGGAATCCAAGGACAATGTTATCCAGTGTTAGGTTGCTAAGTCTGACCAATCCAGTTTGCTTGCCAACTTCTTCCACGTTGCCTTAGCAAGAAGGTACTCACAATGTGTTCTTTTGTTTCTCTTTTATCTTTTCTAGTTTTCTCCATTTGATAACAACACGCATGCCAAACACAAAATTTATCATTTGCTGCCATGGTCTCTTGCTGCTTAGACTCCATAAACCTGGTAATACAACCTCTACCTCAAATCCCAAAAATTAAATGGCACTCTATTATCTTTAAAATAATCCACTGGAAACACAGGCTCTTTAAGGTATTTATTTAAGGATTTTGCTTTCTTTTCCTCCTGGTCAGACCAGGTAATATTTTTCTAAAATTTGTTGTCCAACTTTTTATCTTTTAATTTTGGGAGATGGGCTCAGCTGGAATTTGAAAGTTCAGGTGGGGCCTCCATGGATCTACGAATCTGGCTTAACGCGGGTCCCCTGGACCTGTGTTGAGCCACTCTTGGCTTCACCTGAGCCCTCTGGAGACAACCAGAGCTGCGCTCAGATCCCCTCCACAGGGCTTTCTGAAGCCCACAGAGGCAGTAAGCATCTGCCTGCTGCCTCTGCGGTCTTCAGAATGGCTGTTTGAGGCCAAAAAATGTGACTTCATTTCCCTCAGAAAGCTTTTCCCTTCAGAAAGCCCTTCGGAGGGCTTATGGGGCCAAAAATTGCAGATCTGATTATCCATGATTTTCAGTATCCATGTGGGGAGGGGGTGCATCAAAGAACAGAACCCCTGTGGATACCAGGGATATCCCTGTAAGCCCCACATGTAATTGAATGGTAGAAGTTAAGTTCTGGCTAGTGGACTTCGCATTAAAATGGAAATTGAAAATTTGGGGTGTTCGGTGGTGGGAAACAGAACTTAACCTCAACCATTTGATTACCCTTAAATTCCAGCTGAGCCCATCTCCCAAATTAATGTCCCAAATTAATGTCCCAGGGATCTAACACCAAATTATATAACAGTGAGCTTAGCAGACAGTCTTGCCTTACCCCTGAAAGGAAGGGAACTTGTCTGCGCCAGCCATTCAATTAAGGGGTCACTGTCAAACTTTCATAACAGCAATTTGACTATGTACACAAGTCCAGATGGCATACCTTTCTGCAGCATTACCTCCCATAAATAATTGTGGTGGACATTCTCAGATGTTTTTACTTGATCAAGGTGAGGTAGGTTGCCCTCCCATCTTCCCTTATTTACCAATTTTTCAGATGTAAAGAATCTGTCACATACCTTCCTGGTATACTGTTAGCCTGAACCCCTATAACTGCCTGATCGGCAACCTTTGCTAAATGCTCATTAAGGGTCTTTGTCAAAATTATATAATTCATGGGTCAATGCAATTGGTCTCCAGTTTGGAAGGAGAATTAGATATCCCTGCTTTCGGGGGGAAAAAATCAATCTACCCTCATAAAAGGATTTGCTCACTTTACTTGCCACTGGGGCAACCATATAGGCTGCAACTGAACACTGACCCCACCACTGACTCTTGGAAATACAAATGCCCTCTGCAATTGTACCATAGATGTGGATAACACTCAACTTTATATCTCTTTGCCTTACCCAGTTCTAAGATCGGTGGGTACCTTAAATCTGTGACTTGAGTTGGACAAGGATGACAAACAATCTGAAATTAAACCCAAACAAGACAGATTGGTCAGGTGATCTGCTGGTTTAATGATGGTGTGTTGACCTGCTCTGGTTGGAGTTTCATTCTCCTTGAAATATCAGGTCTGCAGCTCAGGACCTAGCCTTGCTCCTGGATGTTCAGGTGAGGGTTGTTCAGGTGTTGTGCATTGTTTGAGCATCTTCTTCCTTCCTAGCTAACCAGTAATCAAACGATCTCGCTTTGAGGAAGCTAACTGGGCGGTGAAGCCCACTTGATTTCCAGGACAAGGAAACTGAGGGGGTTAGATGACATCCTTCCCTGGAGCCAGTCCCACAGATTTACTTACTTACTTACTTACTTACTTACTTACTTACTTACTTACTTCTTCTTCTTCTTCTTCTTCTTCTTCTTCTTCTTCTTCTTCTTCTTCTTATTATTATTATTATTATTATATACCGCTTTTCAACAGAAAGTTCACAAAGCGGTTTACAGAGAAAATCAAATATCTAATAGCTCCCTGTCCCAAAAGGGCTCACAATCTAAAAGGATGCAAAAGAACACCAGCAGACAGCCACTAGAAAAGACAGTGCTGGGGTGAGGAGAGCCAGTTACTCTCCCCCCGCTAAATAAAAGAAGAACACCCACTTAAAAAGTGCTTCTTTCCCAGTTAGCAGGGGTTAACATTATTGGTTGTAAAAACAGACTCATATACACAAACACGTATTTTTTGTTTTCTCTTAGATGTTCCCCACCAACAGCTGTATTTAATTTTGAAATCCATTGTGTCAATACTGGGAAATGCTGGAAAACATTGAGGTATTATCTCAGCTTTATGTCAAAGGAAATATTTCCTGAATTGAGAAAGTGACCTTTCTCAAACTTAAGAATTACAGGAAAATAATGCAATTATCAAGAATAATGGAATAGTTTGGAGGAAATAGGCCACAACTATTTACAAGTTAGAAATAGTCTGAGTGCTTAGATATAAAAACATGAACCCATAAAAGATAAAACAGAATACTTATTGGATGCTGGATACTTTAGGGTGCATTCCTAACCCCTTATGTCAGTGCTTTTCAGCACTGGCATAGCGGTACCAATGGGACATATGCTGCATCCTGCAGTTGGGTGTCACTCACAGGGAGGACTTCTCAAAGTA
This sequence comes from Tiliqua scincoides, assembly GCF_035046505.1. NCBI lineage: Eukaryota > Metazoa > Chordata > Lepidosauria > Squamata > Scincidae > Tiliqua > Tiliqua scincoides. Next base: position 74,009,674 of record NC_089822.1, read on the forward strand.
AGGGAATGTTTGTTCCCTTGCCTTTGAGCTGCATTGTGCCCTTAAAGGATTAATTGGAAAATAGTATCAGCTATTGTTACAGGTTTATAAGATTAGCAAATTATTTGAATATAAACTGGGGAGTGGTCTGACAGAGCCAATTACACAAAATGAATGGACTCAGATATGGAAAAAACAGTATGAAACATTTGATAAATGTATCATTAAGAGAGAGTTCTTATAAATAAAAGTTCACATGGTATTTAACTGCTTTGTGTTTAATACAATATCATTTATACATTATGTCATAAGTTTGTAGTCATGAATGCTGGCAGGCCATTACAGTATTTTCTTCAGCTCCAATCCTATACATATTTACCTGAAAGTCCTATTGAATTAAATGGGGCCTACTTCTGAGTAGGCATGGAAAGCATTGTGCTGTTACAGCCCAATGTATCCTTTGTGGGCACCATTCTGAGAGCGCAGGGCCTCTGGAATGATGCTTGCCAAATCCAAGGTGCCATCAGGGTGGAGAGGCCTGTCGAGAGTGTGAGAGATTTTATACTTGCGTCCATACCAGCTGCTGCATTGCTCCCTATGGGGAACCTCTGAGCAATGCCAGCTCTGTTGCTAGCACAGCGCTTCGGAATGGCTGGGATTGTGTCTGAGCTGGGAAGGGGGTTTGGAATGTGGCAGCCACCAACTCCACTTTGTCTCACCCCTGTTCTGTCTTACCTCATTCTCCAACTTTTTTCTGCTTTTTTTGCTGGTGGTGGTGTGCCAGCAGCCAGTCTGTTGATGGTGGTATATGGCTTTCCGGCTGCTGCACTGGTGTCCATGCAGCAGCCACTGGTGAAAGTGCTTCTGTAATGGTGAGACCATCTTTGTGCTGGCATACCTGGTAGCACACTGGTGTTTCCCAGGTATAAGACTGGGCCATTAAACTAATAATTCAAGACACCAGTTGATGTTTATTAACATTCCTTAATGGTTCAAAATACTTGCTCCATGGAAAGTGGAAAGCCATCTGAGTTGGAGGAAGTGATCAAAGATGTCACATTATTCCTCTCTTCCCAAGGAAGATTTGAGAATAAAACAAACCAAAAATACCCTGCAATTTTCTAAGGATGGGATGGAAATGGTTCCGGGGTCATCATTTCTAACCACATGGTATTATTTTGTAGGGATGGGGAAAAGCCAGCACGGCAACATTTGAGTTGAGTCGAGTCACCACCCCCTGTGACTAGTCTCAAAAATGAGTCATAATGGGGGCACTTTCCAAGTCGTTGTGTCATCCTTTTGCGACACTAAAGGATTCAAGTTGAGTCGTTAAAAACTCAGCCGTGGAAAAAAACGGGGCTGCTGCTGGAGTGTGTGTGTGGGTTGGAGTTTTCTTGAATAAACTCCCCTGCTGTCCCCGCCCATCAGAAAACAAAAGCAGGAGGGGGTGGGAGGGACTGCATGAGAGTGGGATAGAAGCGGCAAAAGGGAGGAGGGTTACACACAACAGCTGGGAGGCTTACCAGGATGACCCAATCCTTGGTAGCTCTACTCAGAAGTAGTCTCACTGCAGCTGGTCATTCAATGAGGCTTCCTCCTCCCAAGTGATAATGGAGCTTACAGCAGCCATGCCATGCAGTTGGCTAGCGTGATCGCTACAAACCGCCTCCCTCCCCCTCCCTGAGCTTCTCCAGCCAATCATAAGGCAAGTACCCCCTTGGGTTCTTCTTTCTGCCCTCCCTCAACCAAATAAAATATCAAAGCTCCCATCCTTTGTTCAATGATCATCGGCTCCTTCCTTCCTATCAGAGATGGGCAAAAGCTCCCGCCCAATGCAAAAACATTAACCCTTCCCTGACTCCTGGCTGGAACTTCCCTGCTGCTCGCCCAGTCTGAATGATGGCCCCACTAGGTTTTTCATGCCGCAAAAACAGTAAGAAAGCACACCCAGAGAGAGACTTGAATCTGCATGCCTGGGGACACATGCCAAGTCTGGGGGGCCCTGACTCAAGTGTTTTTCTGAATCTTTTACGCGCGTGCCTCATGAGTTCATGAGTCAGTGAAACCGTGCATTTTCACAACTCTGAGTCACCTGACTCGAGTTCCCGTCCCTGTTATTTTGACAAGCCAGAGCCTAAAACTGCTACTATTCATTACACTAAGTAACAAAAACAATGCTACTGTCCCTTAATGCCCAAGCAGCATTTGATCACATCAGGTGGACAATGCCTAAAGAAAATTATGACCCCCAAATTTTTTAAATTATTCAAAAAAGTTGAAGTATTTCTATGACAATTAATAGAACCAATGGCCATTTCTTGTCTATCTTGCTTTATAAGTGTCCCCCCCCAGCTCAGCTGTTCCTTATCGCCCTTTTCTTTGCTCTTGCATGAACTGCTAGTGGAGAACAGGCAACACCCAAGGGAGCCAGTAGAAAATCATCCTCTGAAGAAGATCCAAGAGGATCAAGAGCAATTGTACGGAGGCCTCCTCAACCCTTCTTCCTGAGCAACCAGCACTTGGAAGTACTATCAGACTTCCAAGTTATCTATGAAAAATTAGGGATTGCGTAAGCTTCCTGAAAATGGACAAAATGTAACACTCATATTCTGTAAATATACATGAATAAAAGTAAAAAACCACTGGGGCTTTCTCTTAGATCTGTCTCCAGCCATGCAACAATAAAAATAATTTCCAAAATAACTCTGCTCTATTTGCTGGAATGGAGTGCCTTTTCTATATCAAAGCAAGACTGCTGCTACTAAAATGATGCTTTTGCAGTCTTTTATTTTGCATACGCCTGGTTCCTTTTCCAGAAAATGATGCCAAGGATTGGCAAAAGATCCCAAAACATTCAAATAGAAGGGTAATGCAACACTTGCCTTAAGGTTGAATAAATGTGTGATGGTCCAGATAGGACTAGAGTAGGGGTGGGCAAACATTTTGGCAAGAGGGCCGCATCATCTCTCTGACACTGTGTCAGGGGCCAGGAAGAAAAAAAGAATTAATTTACATCTCAAATGTCAATAAATTTACATAAACGAATACATTAGAGACAGAATTTATATGAATGAATGAATTTTACTAGCTTATTTATAATACACATGAGAAGTATAATGCAGGCATGTAGAACCACATGAGAACTATGAACTGCTTGCCACACACCTCTTGCACAGTAAAAACATACAGACTAAGCCAGAAACACATGGAGACATAAGTTGCCAAGGAGACTCCAGTGGCTGCCCCAGCCCACCAGGATATAGTGGTGGCCATTTCAGCACCGGGACCGTTCTCATGAATACTAGAATTCAGGATTTCAACAACAAAAAAGCCTCCTTGGGAGGAAGTATCTGATCTTTTTAACAGCTCAATCCTATGCTGCGGCAGTGGCTCAAGGTACAGCGCTTCTCTGCTGCAGGCAATAATTTCTTTCATGTTCTTTCAGCCTTGAGCTTACACTCCTTTTTGTGGTGCCTATAAATACCTTCTCACAGTTTCATGGAATATGATACACGCCTGTTCTGGAAAGAGGGTGTCTTCAAGGTGCTGATTAATCCCCTCTTCTGGATAGGGTGATGGTTGGAGGTATCGTGTAGATATCTGTCAGTGTGGGTGGTTTTTCTATACACCCAATGCCCCAGCATGGAGACCTCTTAACAGGTGACCAATACACCCCAAAAAAGGGCAGTTCTCCCCCCTTTTCCTTCTCCATTGAGAATTTTATTGCTGAGTGCACCATATTGATGAATTGTAAGAAAAAAATCAGTTCAGCCCTGCCTTTGTCCCAAACAGCAAAAACATCATCTACTTATCAGACCAGCACTACTAGTTTATGAGTTGCTGTTTTTAAAGCTATGGCTTCAAATTTTTCCATGTAGAGGTTTGCAACTACCAGGCTCAACTAACAAGGTTGCTGGTGGCTCACTGCACAAAGGTGCATGCTAGGAGCCAAGCAAGACAGGTTTCAGTCCAGCCAAGGGACTTGCCCTAACTAGCCAGGCATTTGCCTTTGCTATGACTGGGCAGAAACACCCATGCCAGGGGCAAAAGGAGAGAGGGAGGCAGGTCTAGAACCCACACCAGCTACTTTAGCTACCAGCTACTACCCTGAGGTCTGCAGGATGTCTTCACCTGTGGGACAGCTGCTTATGGAGATAAAAGAGAACAGAAAAAGTAACAAGGTCTTAGGACAGGGTTTGGATATGATGGACATCATGGTGTCCATGCACCATTGGCTTGACATTCAAATAGGATTGGGCCATAAGAGCAGAAGCCTACGCATGTTTACTCAGAAGTAAGCCCAGTTGAGCTTTCGTGAGAGCTTGCGTCCTGAGTACACTTCTGTACTGCAGCGGGTCGTGGACTCTTCACTCACAACAGGAGAGGAAACTAACGCTTTCCACATGCGCTGCCTCCAACGCATCCTCGGCATCACCTGGCAGGACAAAGTTCCAAACAACACAGTCCTGGAACGAGCTGGAATCCCTAGCATGTATGCACTGCTGAAACAGAGACCCCTGCGTTGGCTCGGTCATGTCGTGAGAATGGATGATGGCCGGATCCTAAAGGATTTCCTCTATGAAGAACTCGTGCAAGGAAAGCGCCCTACAGGTAGACCACAGCTGCGATACAAGGAGATCTGCAAGAGGGATCTGAAGGCCTTAGGAATGGACCTCAACAGGTGGGAAACCCTGGCCTCTGAGCGGCCCGCTTGGAGGCAGGCTGTGCAGCATGGCCTTTCCCAGTTAGAAGAGACACTTGGCCAACAGACTGAGGCAAAGAGGCAAAGAAGGAAGGCCCATAGCCAGGGAGACACACCAGGGACAGACTGCACTTGCTCCCAGGGATTGTCACTCCCGAATTGGCCTTTTCAGCCACACTAGACGCTGTTCCAGAACCACCATTCAGAGCGCGATACCATAGTTTTTCGAGATTGAAGGTTGCCAACTACTACTACTACTAAGCCCAGTTGAGTTCAGTGGGACTTATTTCCTGGTAAGTGTGTATAGGATTGCAGCTGTAGCATTGTTGAGCTGAAGTGGCTGAAGATACTCCATATTGACTGTATTGTTTTCCATTTCTAAGGAATCAAGCTCCAATACCTGGCTGGGTTTTTCATTGAATTAAAACAAACTGCAACAACAAAAAGCCTTTGCTTAGCAACAGCAATTAAGCAATGATAAGAGAAAAAGTGGCTCTCGTTTCTCACTGTAGAAATAATTGAGAATTTATTGGTTTCTTTTCTTTTATGGTTATTTCTTTTTATTGGTTTGAATCCAGAACTTGGTTTAGATCTAAAGACATGCTTGCGTACGGTCAGTAGAATCTGACTTCTTCCTTTTGAGTGACAGGTAAATGAATCCTGATACAACTGAACTAGAAACATTTCCCATCTTTGTTATCTCATTCGACCCAGGTTTCCAGTCCTCCCAGATTAGGGCATTTGCACATGGGGTTGGGGAGGCTTGTTCCTGGGTTTTATAGCCAGTGGGAGTAAACCTTGCTTTCTCTGAGGAATGAATCATTTAGTGTCACCTGGGTGTTGCATTTCCTATTCCTGGACATCAAGTGGCTTCCAATGAGCTGCCTCAGATGTCAAACAAAGGTTAACAAGGATTTCAGATAGGTGATTTAGCAATCCTCCTCAGGTAGCTGAAACATGCCAAACTTTAGCCTAAAGAATGTAGGTACTAACTACACTCCACAGCCTATCACAGCACACTCTTCCCAGTACTAAATCCCTGCAGGGAGACCAGATGACAACTCATGGCAGGGGGCTATACCTCTCAGGTCTCATGTTGTGCACACTTAGGCCACACACATGCTAACTTTGGTGATGAGAACTAAGGAGAAAGTTCTCTTTGTGCAAACAGCCTGTTGCCTTTAGGACAGGTAACGAAAGATACACCTGTCTCCTCAGAATTCTTATTATAGGACTCTGTTAAAGGAGGACCTCCAGCCCTCAATAGTGGAAGCAAGGAAAATGCACCCAACACAGTTAAGCAACGGGAGGGGGAATTCCATGTTGCAATGCACTCATGTTGCAATGCACTCATGCTGCATGCCTCCCACATGTCTATAACCTGCCCCCCCAAATACTGACTTATCAGTACAGTGGCATAGCTAAGGATCGTGTAGCCCAGTGCCAAGCTCAAAATGTTGCCCCAGAAGCGATGTCCCAACTGGAAGTGATGTCACACCCAGGCTTTTTAAAAAATGAAAATTGGGAGGAACTCCTTCCACCAGCAGCTTGCCCTCCCCAGACAAAATCAAATTTAATTAAGTAAATAAATAAAAAATGTGCCCCTGATTGGTCTGAAACACTGTGCTGGTGTGAAGAGGGATGGTTAGTCTCCCCCTGCTAAATATAAGAGGCGCACCACCTGAAAAAGTGCTTTTTCACCCAGTTACTAGGGGTAACTGTACTATGATACATGGAAATGAGAGCTGTTTCATATTAAGACCTTATTGGTTTCATGCTGTATCATAATAACATGTCAATAACATAATAACATGTCATTGGCTCTCAAAACAATCAGTCTCATTTGTCTCAGGTTTTGAGTTACGAAAATCCACTTTTTGTTCCATAATGCAGTTGTGTTTTCATTTTCTGGTTAATTGGCCATAACTTTTGATAGAATACAGATATTTCAATGCAGTTTGTTTCATTTCATTCGGCATTAAATTACACAGGCCTACAAAATTGAAAGTCATAAAAGTTTTTCCCAAACTTTATGGTGGTTTGATATGAATTTGGGGTGCTGATTCCAAAAATGGCATCTGTTTTGCCCTATCACGTCTAGTTTTGGAGATATAGTAGAGCCTCATTAGTGAAGGTTCAAGCAGCTTCCTCATGAGGAAGCCATGGTATAGGCTTGTATCATCTCTTGGAGGAGATGATTGGTAAGCCCACTTGTGTGTTTTTCTTTCAGATGCAGCCAGGAAACTGCTGGTGGGGGTGGGGTGAGCAGAAAAAGCAGCTGAGATTGGGACCTCAAGGGGTGTATTGTGAGTGAGGGTGGATGGGTGGGTATAGGCAGTTCCTTGTGAGACAATATCCTGACCACCACTTTGCCCTCGAACTGACCCTTTGGGTCTTCTCAGATTTGTGCTGGCAAAGTAGCTGGTGTAGATCTGAGTAGACTCATTGGAAGCCATGTTGGAGGCACAGAATATATTGTATGTAAAAAAAAAAATTATCTTTTCTCTCCACTCCTGCATGCTCTTCAACTGTCAGTGGTCTCCTGTGGTCTCCTGTGCTGGCACCACTGCATCTTGCGGGCAGCAATTAGTTAAGATTGGGCCCTCAGTGGACCACATGAACCAGCCAGGGGATGCAGCTAAAAAGCTGCACGTGGAAAAAGGGGAGGACTTCCTGTGGTTTCTGAGAACAGAACTAGAACCAATGAGTTCAAACTGCAGGGAAGTTGATTTAAGCTAGACATGAGGAAGAATTTAACTGTAAGACCTTTCTGGCACTAGAATAGTCTGCTTTGGGCAATTAGGGGGCTCTCACTCATTGAAGGTTTTCAAATAGAGGCTGGATGGCTACCTGTCAGGTATGCAGTAGATGCGTGTACTGAGCAGGTGGTTGGATTAGATAACCTCCAAGGTATCTTCTAATGCTAACAGTTTATGGGTGCAATCCTAATTTGCACTGGAACAGGCAAGCCAGGAGGCTTGCGCTGTATCCAGCACAGGATTGTGGCCAGAAGCGTCTCAGACAGAGGTAAGGGGAAACTTTTCCCCTTACCCCTAGGTAAGGGCTGCTGGCCACAATGGATCTCCTCAGACTTGTGCCACCTTGGACTTGCCTCTGGAGGTGGCACAAGTCCGAGGAGAGCGGAGTGGCTTGAAGCCACTCCGTTCTCCCCAGGAATGGGGATTGGGATCCAGCATAACTGCCAAATCCCAAATCCCGCCTCCCGCTCCCTGCCCGCTCCCTGCCCACCCACCCATTGCCCATCCTGCCCTGCCCAGGAATGCCTCCCTCCCTCCTCCTCCTCCCTACCCCACCCCACGCCTACCTTTTCCACTTTTGTTGGTGCAGGTGGGCCGACACAAGTGGCTGAGGGGAAGCCGGTGCAGAGGCTTATGTCAGCCTCCGCAGGCCGACACTTCTCAGAGCACCGGCCTGGCTTCCCCTCGAGGAGGCACAAATGTGCTTTATGGCATGTTTGCGACCCTCCTAGGCCAGCCCAAGAGACTTGGGCAAGCATAGGGTGCAGTTTGGATTGTGCCCTATGATTCACAATTTTTTTAATCTGTTCGGGCAAACTAGTGATCTTGTAAAGATTGTAGTTGTGTCGCTAACCACTTTGTGTACTTCAGAGTTCTAGGATATGGCTTTGCCTACAGGTTGGGCTGCTGTCAAAGCAAGTTTCAACTGGTCATGGAATTTCCTAAAAGGCAGATAAGAGCTCTCCAAGTGAGCCAGCTAAACTGGGGGGAGGGTACTGTTTTGCCCAACCAAAGTTTGGCCTTTTCCCTAAAGCCTGTACTGCTTGATACTTCCTTAGCCATCAGCCCAAGGAAATGTCACAAGACTGACCTGTGTCAAGCTCTCTTGGCATGCACTTGGAAACATTTTCATGTGCAGACAAGCATATTCATGAGTCTATGAGATAAACACGTCCACAACGAATTCCATTTCAAACCATCAAATAGGGATTTTATGACATTTTGCACAAATCAACATGTTAGAACACATCCACAGCCAACATGTGTGTATGTTTTTAAGTTATATTACTAGGGCATATCCTTCCAAAATTTGTTGTATGCCATAAAACTATGCACTCATTCTTTTTGCCATGCATTGAGATATACTCTCCTAAAGCATTCATTAAGGCAGCCATTTTCAACCAGTGTGCCATGGTACATTGGTGTGCCACAAATGGTCTGCAGGTGTGCCATGGGAGTTTGGGGGAGGATCATTTATTAGTAGGGCCATTGAGGGATGTGAGCCCCCCACCCACAGCACAGTGCGCCTTGTCAATGGTCAAAAAACCGATGGTATGCCTTGACAATTTTAGCATCTTTTCAGTGTGCCTACTGCTGGTAGGGGGCTCACATCTCCCAATGGCCCTACTAATAAATGATCCTCCCCCAAACTCCCATGGCACACCTGCAGACCATTTGTGGCACACCAATATGCCACGACACAGTGGGAGAAAGGATGAAGGGAGATTAAATGAACTTCCAGAGGAAGAAGAGAGGGTTTGGGGACCATCTGCGCAGAGCAATGTACAGTGGGAGAAAGATCTAGGGAGATTAGATGGAACGTAGATGGGTCCAGAGGAACGTAGAGGAAGAAGGGAGGGTCTGATGGAGAGAAAGAGGAAATGAGGGAAAGATTAGGGTGTATCTAGATAGGAGGGCTTAGGTGGTTTAGGCCACTAAAAAGACTGCAACCTGAACAGTTCTGTGTAGCCTGAACTGACAGCTATAGGAAAGAATCAAACCTAGAAACAGACCGTGAACGTATTTCACCTGCTTACAGTGCAGAGGCTAGTCTCTTCCCTCAGTAAACACTATTGACTGGTACTTGAAGCCTCCAAAGAGAGAATCAGCTGGAATGGTTCTCCTTGTTCTGAGGACTTGCTGGATCAGTCAAGGGAGTCTGTTCTCCCGGAAAGGAGGACTGAGGCTGACTTGGGCCTACCAGAAAAATGTACAAAAATCAGAAAAAGCATTCTCTCTCTCTCTCTCTCTCTCTCTCTCTCTCTCACTCACTCACACATACAAACACACACAGCACTCCCAGAAATGAAAAACAAAGGACCAAATCCTAACCAATTTTCCAGCACTGACACAGTTGTGCCAATGGGGCATGTGCTGCATCCTGCAGTCTGGCAGTCTGGTGGCAGTCACAGAAGCCTCCTCAGGACAAGGGAATGTTTGTTCCCTTATCGCAGAGCTGCATTGCCCTTATATTGGTGCTGTAAATTTGGTTAGGAAAGACAATAATCATAAAGCACGCAGTCAAATTGACTTCACATAAGAGAAACACAATAATCCAGCAATTTCACATATATTTATTCAGGTGAGAAGACCATGGTTGTGCCAAAGAATTAGAATCCATGTTGTTAAAAAAGTCCAACATTTTGTTCTGTTTTCTCAGAACTTCTTCAGGGAAAATGTGCCGAGACAGGACACATTGCTAGACAGCAAGCCACAAACCGCGTTTAAAAAACCAGGTGCTTAGAGGACCATTTTACTGCTGCGTTCTTAAAGCAAACTCAGCCTAATCACAATATCCCATCTCTGCTAGAAACCTCTTCCTTATAAAGTTCTAACATCTGTTCTTTTTAGGACTGGAAGCCACATAAAGCCTCTTCTTTTCTGTTGATGTTTTGGGGATGTTTATTTTGATAGCTTCTCTGTAAAGTCTTGGGAAATAAAATCTATTACTGGAAAGAACTTGTGTGGCTTTGAAATTTATCTGATGACCTGTTTCTACTATATGCTAGGTTATTGCTGATTGATCCAGGTGCATTGAATGGCAGTGCCTCTCATGTTCTGCAAGTCTGGTTTTTATAGAACTTTTGGTGGTGCCTACATAGACACGATTACACTCACAGGGCGTCCTGTACACACCAGGTGTATCTAGCTGTTGCCCCCTATCCTGAGGATTTTTAAGAAGTTGGTGGACCTTGTTAGTTGTCGTTGTTAGTTGTCGTTGTAGTTGAAATGGGAATGGAGTCTAGAAAACTTGTACCCAAATAATAGCTCAATCCTATTCTTCACTGAGCCCTTGGGGCAGGGCTTTACAGCAGCAGAAGAGCCTGCTGCTGCTGTAAAATGGCTGCTTGTGGACTGCGGAGCATGCCCACAGGGGCCAATTTGGGAGCATTGCTGCAAGAGGCAGCTGCACATCCCAGCCATCACTGGACCACACCATGTCCACCAGACTAGGTTAGGTAGTGGTAGGAGCTGGGGGCAGTGGCGTAGCTAGGTCAATTGACACTCGGGGCCCATAAATTTTTGTCACCCCCATATAATTAATTAATTTTTTACGTTTTTATGCCGCCCTTTCTCTAAGGAGCTCAGGGTGGTATGCATGGTTTCTCCCCTTATTTTGTTCTCACAACAACCCTGTGAGGCAGGTGAGAGTTAATAATAGTCATGACAAGAAATGTATAATAATTAAGCCATTAGTTATTTGTTTGATTTTTTCTGTAAAACGCTTTGTGAACTTTCCCCTTGAAAAGCAGTATATAAACACTGTTGTTAATAATAATAATAATAATAATAATAATAATAATAATAATAATAATAATAATAATAATAATAATAATAATAATAATAATGGCAAAAGTTTGAGAATCACTGGATGGAGGACCATTACTTTTAACCTATTAAGCTTTTAAGCATTTGCCCTAATGATTGGCTCTAATGGCATATTACCCTGGTCATTCTGTATTACCCTCTATCTTTAGGGGTACTTCAAAAAGAATGGAATAATGGCAGAAAAAGGCAGGCCATGCTCCAGAATGCCTTGCAAGGACCAGCAAGGCAGGAAGGGAGGTAGCTAGTTGGCTGTGAAAGCCCCACCAATTGCTAGTTTTTGGTCATCAATTCATGTATGAACCAGTGATTGAAAACCAGCACAGTAAAAAAGCTGAAACATAATATAGAAAGTGATCAATCACCCAGAATTTCTCAGGACACTTCTTGTGCAAAACAATGCAAAGGCAGAGTCTTCTGTTCTTTAAACAGATGAAAAAAGAATGTATGTGATTAATACATAAGAACAGCCCTAGTGGATCAGGCCATAGGCCCATCTAGTCCAGCTTCCTGTATCTCACAGCAGCCCACCAAATGCCCCAGGAAGCACACCAGATAACAAAAGACCTGCATCCTGGTGCCCTCCCTTGCATCTGGCCTTCTGACATAGCCCATTTCTAAAATCAGGAGGTTGCACATACACATCATGGCTTGTAACCCGTAATGGATTTTTTCTCCAGAAACTTGTCCAATCCCCTTTTAAAGGCGTCCAGGACAGATGCTGTCACCACATCCTGTGGCAAGGAGTTCCACAGACCAACCACACGCTGAGTAAATAAATATTTTTTTTTGTCTGTTCTAACTCTCCCAATACTCAGTTTTAGTGGATGTCCCCTGGTTCTGGTGTTATGTGAGAGTGTAAAGAGCCTCTCTCTATCCACTCTGTCTATCCCCTGCATAATTTTGTATGTCTCAATCATGTCCCCCCTGAGGCGCCTCTTTTCTAGGCTGAAGAGGCCCAAACGCCGTAACCTTTCCTCATAAGGAAGGTGCCCCAGGCCAGTAATCATCTTAGTCACTCTCTTTTGCACCTTTTCCATTTTCACTATGTCTTCTACTTCCATCATCGTTCCATCATCGTTTCACTATGTCTTCTACTTCCATCATCGTTCTACTGCCACCACCATGTGAAAGTCTGGTTTGGAAATCTGAACTTTACTGGTGTGTCTTCAAGTTGGACTTGGGTATTATCAAGTTATTTTTGTAGGGATACCTATGGATGTGAATGCAGAAGTAGCAAACACACATTGTCTTTGCCATGAATTTGCACTTAGGGCAAATTTATTCATCTCCTCTGGATTTTGATGGGATGATTGAGAAGAATGCCCGTGTGCTGGCAATTACTCTCTCTCCTGAATTTGCCATGTGCATCGCAGAAGCCACTCTTTGAAGCTTTCTGTTCTATTTGCATGCTGAAATGGCGGCTCTAAGAAGAGTCACTAGGTCTTCTGTATGGCCTGCTTGATAATTCACAGGGATTCTCAGCCTTGAAACCCTTTGAAAACGTTTGTTGGTGAATGATGTTTGAATGCCTGGTATTCATAGCAGATGCACAACAAGTTGTTTCGGTGAGGTGTATGTGTTATAGTCAAGGCTACACAAGAAGCCACCACATCTCATTATGTGAAGGTAATCCTCTGCCTGCAGAAGGCATGTGAAAATGCTTCTGATGTCAATGAAAGCCTTGCACAGGGATTTGGGTGCCACAGGATATTTGCTAGTTTGGTTGTTCATCAGTTGATAAGGCCCAAGATTTATTCTTATCTGGAAATGACAGGGATGCACACAAAAGCATGCTCTTCTCTTTGGTTCTTTACCAGCAATGTTATGTAGATGAAATATCTGCTGCTGAATGTTGGAGTTTGTAACAAAGTGAAACATATGAAACATTTTCTTTTGACTATAATAACATTTCTGTGCTAAGCGGCATTCATAATCATGAATGGCCAGGAAGCTACCATTTCACTTAAATTTGTTTATTAGTCTGTGGAATTTGTTGCTGCAAAATCTTATGATGGCTACTAGCTGGAATAGCTTTAAAAGGGGATTGGACACATTCATGAAGGACAAGTTGGTCAATGGTTACTACCAGGGATAGGAACTCGAGTTAGGTGACTTGTGGCAGAGTGGCAAAAATGCATGTTTTTTGCTGACTCATGGAGACTTGAGTTGCACGTGTGGAAGACACAGTGAAACACTCCAGTCAAGGGCCCCTTGACTTGGCAGTCGTACACACATGCAGACTTGAGTCTGTGTCTGGGTGTACTTGCTTACCGTTTTTGTGGTGTGAAAAACCTTGTGGGGCCATCATTCAGCCAGAGCAAGCAGCAGGGAAGTTTCAGGAGGCAGGGAAGGGTTAATGTTTGCTTTTGCATCTGAGCAGGAGGGGGGGAGGCAGGAGCAGGTTCTTTTGCCCATCTCTGAAAGAACCAATGGTAAGCCTTTCAGCTGCTGTGTATGACCCTCCTCCCTCTTGCTGCCTCTGACCCTGCTGTCTCACAGCCTGTCCCACCCCCTCCCGCCTCATTTACATATGGGACGGGGAAGCAGGGGAATGTTTAAAAGGAATTCTCTCTCTCTCTCTCTCTCTCTCTCTCTCTCTCTCTCTCTCACACACACACACACACACACACACACACGCAGTAGCAGCCCCGTTTTTTTTCCATAACTGGGTTTTTAAAGGGGGCGACTCATAACTCTTTTCGAATCGCAAAAAGGCGACTCAGAAAATACCCCCCATTATGACTCGTTTTCAAGTCAAGTCATGGGGGGCAGAGATTTGCGATTCAACTTGAATTAAGCCATGCTGATTTGCCCATCCCTGGCTACTATTCCAATGTTTCCCAAAGTGTGGGTTGCAACCTGATTGTTGATGGGTCATGAAACTGACAAACAGCTGGCATAGAAAATGCATGGAGCCCTATGGAAAGTGAAACTGAGCTGCATGTGTGCTTTTCCTCACAAGTGGGCAACTGTACCTCAGTCCACCTCTAAGGGCAGGTCGAGAAGAACAGGCCCAAAAATGTGAAGAAGAAAATCCCCCCAAGATGACGAGAAAAATATAACAAGCCCCATGGGAACAAAACTGAGCCATATGTATTTTTTTTACTTGTGGGTAGGCAAATATGCCTCAGCTCTTATTGAAGGCCAGGCAAAAGGGAATGCAAGACTACCAAAATAGTCGCAATCTGATGAATGTGCAGCTCAACAAAGGCTCCAAAATGCAGTCCCCCCATCGTATTAAAAAGGAGAAAAACAGAGGCTTGAGTGGCTGGTAAAGTTATTTTTTAAAAAATTTCATAAAGCTAGGTGGGTCCTAGTAGAGTGTCATTTTAAAAAGTGGGTCCCAATGCTAAAAAGTTTGGGAACCACTGTACTAGTCAATGGCTACTGCCTCAGTGTTCACCAGCATCATACCTCTGAATGCTAGTTGCAGGAGAGAAGTATGGCTTTTTCTTCTGTTTGTGGGCTGGTGAGCCTCTGTGTAAAAGAAAATAGTGGCCTTGATTGGCCTGATCCTGCCAGGCTTTTATGTTCTTATTAGAAACATGTTCTTATTAAGTTAGTATTATCCTCTTATTAGAAAATGTTTTTTGTGTCATGTTGTTTAGCTACTTTTTAATATGGTCACTGGTTTCTGAGATAGTTTTGCAATAATTAAATACCAGGTCCTTCCAATAGTGATGACATGAGAAAAGAATTTGGCTTATGCTGCTAACAGGTTTCTTGGGTCAAGAGTACATTTCACTGGTTGGTGTCCTTCATTTGCAATGACCAGCAGGTATCCAGATGGAAATGGTTCCTGATGACTCTGCAGTATTTTGTGAATGAGATTTCCCGTTTCTATTTCCCGTTTCCTCAGGCATTCTGGCACTGCAAAATCTGTGGTTTAAGAATTGTAGCCTAGGGGTGTAAACAGATATGGTAAATCTAAGCAAACAATAATTGAAAGTAGCTGGTTGTAGCATCTGTAGCAAGGGAGCTTAATTTGGATAGCTTCTGACACTAGTCTGTTTATCCTTTCAGTACAGGTGGTCTCTCTCTAGAATTGTAGCCTAATGGAAGTTGTAGGGTTGTTTGTTTTTAATGTTCTGTTTGTTACAAGTGATAGCAACAGACTGCCACTAGAATCAGCTAGTTTCATTGTGATTCAAACTTCTTAATGGTTCAGAATTTGGAAATACTGCAAAAATAGCGGCCTGGAGTTTAGATATAACACAATACTCTGGTTTTGTGCTATGTGAATGAGCCTGCGTTGGCCTGGTCATGTCATGAGAATGGGCGATGGCCGGATACCAAAGGATCTCCTCTATGGAGAACTTGTGCTGGGAAAGCACGCTACAGGTAGACCACAGCTGCGATACATGGATATCTGCAAGAGGGATCTTAAGGCCTTAGGAATGGACCTCAACAGATGGGAAACCTTGGCCTCTGAGCATCCCGCTTGGAGGCAGGCTGTGCAGCATGGCCTCTCCCAGTTTGAAGAGACACTTGGCCAACAGACTGAGGCAAAGAGGCAAAGAAGGAAGGCCCATAGCCAGGGAGACGCACCAGGGACAGACTACATTTGCTCCCAGTGTAGAAGGGATTGTCACTCCCAATTTGGCCTTTTTAGCCACACTAGACACTGTTTCAGAACCACTTTTCATAGCGTGATACTATAGTCTTCCAAGACTGAAGGATGATGATGATGTGAATGAGCCTAGGGATCTGTGGGCTCTGTCTCTTTTCCCTCCCCACTTTCCCTCTCTTTTGAATGACAGTAGAGGATTTTGTTTTCATTTTAAAACAAATTGGAGTTATGTGTTACATAGAAACTTGAGAAGCTGTGGTTTGTTAAAAACTAGAGCTTGAGCAAGCAAGTGTATCAAAGCAAGTGTTATCTTGGTGTGACATTCAGGTGTAACATTGTTCCACCTCCAGCTAGTTAGCAAAGCTTGCAATCCTATGCACACTTAAAGTGGAGTAAACACTAGGGATGGGCAAATTGAGTCACGAGTCTCCACCCCCCATAACTTAAGTAAAAAATGAGTCCTCACAGGTAGACTTTCTGAGTTGCCCAGAGTCACAAGTCTTTTTGATATATGTGTCAGGCACAGAGAAAAAAAAGGGGGCTGCTGCCGGTGTGTGTGTATTGGTGTTCTCTTTAAACACTCCCCTTCTGCCCCTCCCATCTGTAAACAGGGTGGAAGGGGGTGGGACTGACTGTGTGAGAGCAGGGACAGAAGCAGCAAGAGGGAAGAAGGTCACACGCAGCAGCTGGGAGGCTTGCTGGAGGACTCAATCCTTTGCAGCTGTACTCAGAAGTAGTCCCATTGCTGGTCATTTAGTGGGGCTTCCTCCCCCAAGCAACAACAGAGCTCACAGCAGCCATGCGATTAGAAAGTGTTATTGCTGCAAATCTCTCTCCCTTCTGCCTCCTTTTTCTCCAGCCAACTCCAAAGCAAGAACTCCTCCTGCCCTCCCTCATCCAAAGAAACAAATCAGACTGCCCATCCTTCATTCAGTGACCATCGTTTCCTTCAAAGATGGGCAAGAAAGTCCGCTACCATCTCCCCCCCCACTCCATGCAAAAGCAAAGCATTAACCCTTCCCTGCCTCATGGCTAGAAACTCCCTGCTGCTCGCCCAGCCTGAGTGATGGCCCCATGAGGTTTTTCACTCCATGAAAAAGTAAGCAAGCATGCCCAGACACAGACAGACTCAAGTCTGCATGCGTGTGGACCTAGTGCTGAGTCAGTGGCCTCAGGTTTGAGTCACTTCCCAAGTCATTGGCATAGCTGACTCGAGTCTCCACAAGTCAGCAAAAAATGCTGATTTTCTTGACTCAGACTCAAGTCACCTGACTTGAGTTCCCATCCCTGGTAGACATCATTTAACATACTGGAGTTTGCTTTGGAGTAAACATGTATAGCGAGTTTCTTTTTTAACTTGTGGTCCATGGATAGGCTTCAGGGGCTCCATGTATTGGGTGCAAAAATATTTTTCTGTGAATGTGTTTATGTGCATTTCTCTAGGGAGGGAATCTGTAATGTTCATCAAATAATCAGTGGGGTCCATGACTCAAAAAATGTTAAGAGCCATGAATGTATAGGATTATGCTGAAGATGCCTAGTTCATATAGAGCTTTGAAATGCTATTTTTCTTGAAGTAGAAGCTTTCATTTTCCACTTGACCATAAAAGAAGGTGGGGTTCATGAGCCTGCAGCTTCCTTAGGCTTCTCATGGAGCACTAACCCACAGTGTAGCACTGCACCTGAACTTGGCTAGTGCCTTCATCGTTATGCACCTGGTAGGTCATAGTACATGGCCTGTTTGCTGCATATTTTTTGGAGACTGTATGTTGTACTGTTCTGTAATCTTATCTCCAAATAGTACAAAAACTGAGATATGCTTAAGGAGCTTTGTAATACACACATAACATCAGATTTGGTATGCTAAGTGCTCCTCACCAAATGCTGTCCACATTCAAACTCTTTCAGGTAATGCACCATTGAAAAGCTGCTGTGAGAAGCATACTATTTAGTAAAGTGATACTCTCTGGTGAACCAAAGTTTTCCTTTCTCTTGAGGCAAAGATCATCATCCAGCAGGAAGATTCTTTCCTTGCAAATCAAAAGAAAAGTGTCTTGGAAGTTCAAAATGTTGCATGGGTATTTATTTATTCAAAGCACACATCCTGTGGCAAGGGGTTCCACAGACCAACCACACGCTAAAGAAATATTTTCTTTTTCTGTCCTAACTCCCAACACTCAATTTTAGTGGATGTCCCCTGGTTCTGGTGTTATGTGAGAGTGTAAAGAGCATCTCTCTATCCACTCCGTCCATCCCCTGCATGATTTTGTATGTCTCAATCATGTCCCCCCTCAGGCGTCTCCTTTCCAGACTGGAGGCCCAAACGACGTAGCCTTTCCTCATAAGGAAGGTGCCCCAGCACAGTAATCATTTTAGTCGCTCTCTTTTGGTCCCTTTTCCATTTCTACTATGTCCTTTTTGAGATGTGGTGACCAGAACTGGACACAATTCTCCAGGTGTGGCCTTACCATCGATTTGTACAACGGCATTATAATATTAGCCGTTTTGTTCTCAATACCTTTTCTAATGATCCCAAGCATAGAATTGGCCTTCTTCACTGCCACCACACATTGGGCCGACACTTTCATTGACCCGTCCACCACCATCCCAAGATCTCTCTCCTGATCTGTCACAGACAGCTCAGAACCCATCAGCCTATATATGAAGTTTTGATTTTTTGCCCCAATGTGCATGACTTTACACTTACTTACATTGAAACGCATCTGCCATTTTGCTGCCCATTCTGCCAGTTTGGAGAGATCCTTCTGGAGCTCCTCACAATCGCTTCTGGTCTTCACCACTCAGAAAAGTTTGGCGTTGTCTGCCACCTCACTGCTCACCCCTGTCTCCAGGTCATTTATGAAGAGGTTGAAAAGCACTGGTCCCAGGACAGATCCCTGGGGCACATCGCTTTTCACCTCTCTCCATTGTGAAAATTGCCCATTGACAATTTCACTGATTTCACTGATGAGAGTTGTGTCTTGCTGAAAGAAGAAAAAACTCTTTTACAAGTGAAAGGTTGGAGCAACTACTAGGTCACGTGGGAGAGTCCAAGCCACAGGACGTTGGAATTCGGAGCTCCGGTAACTGTACTTTGTTTTAATTTTCCCTGCCAAATTAGAGAGTTTTTTGTCCTATTTTTGATTGCTCATGAACTAAGGAACTTCTTCCCAGCATTTTTTTGCTTTTACAGACTTCAAGTGCTCGAGATTGATACGCCTCGTCCTTGAGTTTGTTTATTGTCAGTTTGTAGTTATCTGGCCGCCATTTCCTTGTGCAGAGCTCAACTGTTTGTATAACTACGGCTAATCAATCTTCCCAAATGAGGCGTAAAAGAGCTTTGTCTCTGTCAAGTCCTGATCTTGAGCCATCATTACCTTCTTTAGAAACAAACTAAATTAGAGAAGTTTATGTCCTCCTACAACTCTATTTCAAAAGAACTTTCCCTGAGCCAGCCGCCTCTGCAAGAGTTTTTCCAGCCTGTGTCTCCCCTTTCGAAAGAACAACCTTTGCTGGAAACTCAGCAATCATCTCAGTTGGAGGGGAGTGCACAAATGATTGATGGAAAGCCTTGTGAATTATCTATGAAGCTTAAGGAATATTCCCAATTGACGGCCCAGACGGACGGTTGGAGCAACTTTATCAACTTCTTTGGTCCGAAGTGAGGTAGGCCACTTCGCCTCCATCTATCTTTTTGTCCCTGACACAATCTGGTCAGACAGGCCCTCTGATGCAGGGCCTAGGAGAGGGGTGTAAAGGGGGTAATTTGTACCCAGGTCCAGGGTCAGAAAAGGGGCTCAGGAGCCAAAGGTACAAATTATTCCCTTTACCCCCCTCTCCTAGGCAAGGTCTGATGCTACCGCCTCTGATAGCAGCCATTGTATCCCCTTTCTTACCTTGAATGTGTGCCAGCTAAGGAGCTGGTGCAGGTCCAAGGAGATCCACTGGCAGGCAAGGAGCTTATGGGGAGGTGGGGAAAATATTTTCCCTTACCTCTCCCAAGCCTCTCAATATCCCCCCCTTCCCCTGATGCAGAACAAGCCTCCTTGGCATAGCTGCATCAGCATGTGGTTAGAATAGGATCGGGCTGTTAGAAGTATAGTTTGAGCGTTGGATGGTGGGTGGAAAGCAGTTAGCTCCTTGCAAGCAAACAGACAGAATAAAGCAAACAGCTTATATCAATTATCCTTTCATTTCTGCACTCTAGTGTGTGATAGTTCTTGCCTGGGCTGCCTTAACTTCCTTTCTGTATCCATTTTTTTTGATAAGAGCTGCCTGACCTTCCTTACTCAGAAGTGATTAGCCAAATCTTTTTCATCCTTCCAACACAGCCCACACAAAAAGGAATGTGGATTGGTGACCTCTCTTCCTTTTCTCAGCCCACCATCCCCTCTGGTTTCTACATGTTCTTTAACAGTTTTCTAATGGGGGCTCCTATTCCTCTAGGGATGTTTCTCATTCAGTCTCCTTTGCAAGGATTAGCTAATATTCATAATCATGATGATATCAATATACCCAGCTCACAATATGGAAATATCCCAAGATGCCCAGTTCACCCATAAGGCTCTTCTCTGACCAAAAAGCTATCCCTCTCAGAGAACCAGTTAACTGTGATATGGGCCTCCAAGGGTGAACAGAAAGGTCATAAATAAGGGCAATCGACCCGTCTGCAAACAAGTAAACATTAGGAGTCCTTTGAATTCTCCTGTCGCCTGTTGATTGCCTCTCCAAAAATCCAAAGAACACACACAAAGTGTGTGTGTTCATTCGGGGTCAATGACTTCAAACCTATTGCTTAATTTTATGGCATTAAATTGAAAACTGAAAATATGAACCAGTGCTGCTGGGGGTTGTGTTTCAGGTGCTGCCAATTGGTATGGGGATAAGTGAGAGCTACAGCACAAAATTTTCCCCAAAGGGACAAATAGCTGCATGGGGTGGGGGGACTATTTCAATAGGGGAAACAGCATGGGAGGGAGTGTTAATGGCCTTCTCCCCACAGTACCAATCTAGCCCTCCTGTGGCTGCTATTTGCCAAAATGGAGAACGACTGGGAAGTCCAGTTGTGGGTATCTGTTGTCTGGTGTGGCTCTCTACTCCAGTCTGTGATTCATGGGGTATAGCAGGTAAAATTTTTGCAACCTCTCCACTCTTTTTAAAGGGACAGTTTTAGATAAATGGGAAAGGCAGGGCAGATGGATATAACTCTTGGGGTAGAGTAGGAGATGAACCATCATCTGCTACTAGCACTTCCATTGCATTGCTGTTTGTGATGGTTGCAGCATCACTGACTCCAGGCAGCTTACAATAAATAGTGCATCAAAATGCAAATAGTGCATTTCTACTGTAAATTCATATTCAGACTTTTTGCCAACTCTTCTCAACATAACACTCTTTTTCATTGTTTCTATGGTCTGTTTCTCTTGTTGCTGTGTGGATATCTTCAGATGTTTGATTCTTAAGATAAAAGTTCCATAGGCTGGAAAAGGTGTGTTGAGTCACTTGCTGGAGATCTGGCAAGTAGTCGCTCTGAAGGAACTTGGAACGGTATTTATTACATTTTTATACCACCCTTCCTCCAAAGAGCTCATGGCTGCTCCCCTCCTTTTCTCTCTCACAACAACCCTGTGAGGTAGGTGAGGCTGAGAGAAAGTGACTGACCCAAGGTCACCCAGGAAGCCTCATGGGTGAGGGGGGATTTGAGTCAACCTCTCAAACCACTACACCACCCTGGCTCTCACTAACTCAGTAACTCACTCAGTAACCATGCTGCAATCTGTTTCAACATTCATGTCAGGGGTAGAGTACCAAGTGAATCTGAACCAAAAACCTTGTTTTCCAGAGCATGGGCTGCCTACAGAAAAGGAAACTAATGACAAAGAAGTTCAAACGAGAAGTTAAAAAGGTCATGGAGGCTTAACCAGACTATATACAACAATAGAGGCTTAACTGGAGTATAAACCACAAAAGAGGAAGGCCTCTACTACGTCCAAGAGGGTGCCAGCATAGCTAACACTTAGTCAGAAAGGTTAAAAAGGGCAAGAAAGCTTCCTTCAATATGTCGTACCCCTGCCCCAAAGGGCAGAGCCATAAGAACATAAGAACATAAGAACAGCCCCACTGGATCAGGCCATAGGCCCATCTAGTCCAGCTTCCTGTATCTCACAGCGGCCCACCAGTTGGTAGACAGTTCCGCTGAGACCAAATAAGCAAGACACTGAAAGGTGGAAGGCTATGAAGGCTGTTTATTGTTTCAGCAAGGCATGCCTGCCTTCAGTGGGGTGTGACACTTTTCAGTGGGGAAAAGTGACAAGGGAAGTGGCCTTGTCTCACTTTGACTGTTTCAAGGATACTTGCTTTTCTAATTTTATCTAATTTGTGCTGTCATCTAAAGGTCATCCCTTACATATGTCTGGCTTGTGGTTAGCTAGCTAGGCACTTTGTTAACTTGTCAGCAGAAGATTTGCCACTGATAAGATTACCTTGACATTCTAGCAAAGCAGTGAGTTTTAAGCTCTCCCTAAATTCATGCTTTCCCTGTCTTTACCCCCCCCCTTTGTTACTCTGTATTGATGATTGCTACAGGTTCCTTTGGAAGGAAAGAGGGGTCTGAGACAAGTACACAGGCATCAAATATTATTATTTTATTAACAGTATTATGTTAAATGGTTGTCTTGTCTTAATGAGGAAAATAAAAAGGAACAACAAACTGTGGCAAAACAAATGTAAAAAGAAAATACTGGAGGCTAAAAAAGACTTTGAGGAGCTTATGGCCAACACAACAGTAAAGGAAATACTGTAATAAAAGCTTCTTTAAATGTTAGAAGCCAGAAACATGTTGGAGCAGTTGGCCTGCTGTGTAGTGCTGGGGGGGGGGGAGAGATAATCTGTTGAACTCCTTGCCACAGGATGTTGTGATTTCACCTGGCTTAAATGTCTTTGGGGATTGGACAGATTTATGGAGAAAAAGTCCATCACAGGTCACAAACCATGCAATCTCTGAGTTTTAGAAGTAGCCTATATCTGAATGCCAGATTCAAGGATGTGGCAACTGGATACAGGTATTCTGTCTTGAGTATTCCCAGAGGCATCTGGTGGGCCAATGTGAGATACAGGAAACTGAGCTAGATGGGCCCTTGGCCTGATCCAACAAGGCTCTTTTTATGGACTTTAGAAGTCAGTCTAAAGCCAAGCTGAGTTGTATCTCCACTCAAGGCCCAATGTCTACATCTCTTCATGTTGTGTGGCTGTAAGGAATTTAAAGGGGCATCGCTTTTAAAAACTGCTAATGTTTCAAACTGTTTTCTTAAGACCAAACCACCTTTTATACTAAATGTGTAACATGTCTGTATGAATGTTTGTTTCTTTTATAAGTAGCATGTGCAGTAGGGAGCCCCTGCAAATTGTGGTGAAAGTGTGGTGAATGGGAGGGCAGCTTCAGTACTTTTCCCCTGCAATGGTTCTGTTCCTAAGCACAACCTCCCACATGCAATTTATGCTGGAGAAAACTCATCCAGTGCCTTTTACCGACACTTTCATTTACAGTAACTTGTAATCTGATCCTTAACAACTTCTAGAATTGTGGACTTTGTATCTTCAAAGTTTGCTTTGCAGGGTGTTCTGTTTATATCCATTTGCTCCAGCAACTTCTTGTTTAAAATCTACATGGCTGATCCTGCTCACTGTTGCCTCCCCTGCTTCTGGCTGTTACAACCAGGCCCCTTCCCTGAATTTTAATTTTTTTTTTCTTAACTCATTTGTCACTCTAACAGTCCTTTTCTCAATTTTTTGGGAGAGTATCCAGCTTTTTCTTGTAAGATACCTGTTTGCTCAAGTGCTGCATAAAGTGCACTGAAATGAAGTACAGAGGGGAGGGGGACTGATTTCCAGGAATACATTCAAGAATTGTTTGAGTTCATGCAGCCTACTCCTGCATCTGTTTTCCATCTTTGCCCCATTGGCCCTGAGCCACATTCTCTGTGCATAAATTGGCCTTGCTGATCCAGCAAGTTACACAGCTGCATCAGTCACCACTCTGATGAAGGACCGAAAACCAAGTCAGAGTTCCACAAGTAATGTAAGTATGAGGAGGAATTCCGCCTTGCATGTCTAGCACAAAGTTCTTTTCAAAGTCTTTTCTGATAAATGCACAGCATGTGTGCTTCGACTAAATATTCATTTCATTTTAATTTAGAAACTTGCCAGATCAATGCCGAAAGGTGAAAAACAAACCCGGAGATCTCTAACTAATGTAAGTGTAAGAATAAAGCACAAGACTTGGAAGGCTTTTCTGATAAATACACGTGTGTGCTTTTGTTGGAGAA
Source organism: Tiliqua scincoides (assembly GCF_035046505.1). Taxonomy (NCBI): domain Eukaryota; kingdom Metazoa; phylum Chordata; class Lepidosauria; order Squamata; family Scincidae; genus Tiliqua; species Tiliqua scincoides. The sequence continues at coordinate 74,033,836 of NC_089822.1, forward strand.
TGCTGAATATTTATTTGATTTTCATTTAGAAATCTGGCAGCCCAATTCTGAGATGTAAAAAACCAGCCCTGAGAGCAACAAATAATGTAAGTGCAAGAGTGAATTCTCACTGACACGTATAACACAAGATTCTTTCAGCTTTTCTAATAGACACATATGTGGGCTTTGGCTTCATGTTTATTACATAATATAAGTGTAAGAATGAATTCTTGCTTGCACATGTAGTACAAGATTCTGAAGTCTTTTTCAGAGAAAGACAGGTATGTGTGCTTTGTGCTTATCTGTGTGCTTTGACTAAATATTTACTCAGCTTTCAAGCAGCATCTGTTGGTAAGCTACTGTACTATAGGAACCACCACAGTGTAGTGATCCTGTGGAAAGATCATTTTGGCATTTCTGCCAGATACAGGGAGAGCACCAGGACACCGGTTGTGTCTTGCTGTCTTGTGTATTCCCTGAAGCATTTGGTGGGCCACTGTGAGATACAGGAAGCTGAACTAGATGAGCCTTTGGCCTGATCCAGCAAGGCTCTTCTTGTGTTCTTACGTTCTCATAAAATTTAGTAGGTAAAACTAGAGATCTACAGAACAATGTATGAGAATGCATTCTCACTTGTATGTAACACAGGAATGTTAAGAAGGATTTTTTAAAAATAAATGTGTACATTTTAGCTAAATAGGTTCTTGACTACTGTGTTCCAGCTGACAGCCTGAGCTGTAGGCAGGTGGTTCTTTTTGAGATCAGAGGAAGGAATGTGTCCTGTTCAAGGCTGAGGTGCTAAAGTAGTTTTTTTCAAGGCAAAGTGCACAAAGCAGAGCAAAACAAAGCAGAGCAAAACTTATTGTTGTTGCATGAAAGTTCTATTGCTGCCATTCTCAGTTGCAATAAAAATAAGTCAGGATTACTTTCAACCTTACTCTTCAAAAACTTAAATGTGAATATCCAGGCACATGAAAATGTTGTTAGAGAGGCACATATAGACCAAACCAACAGGAACAAGTCCAGATGAAGATCCCAGAGCTTCTCTAACAGACACATCACTTCCTTGTGTGTGTGCACACAAGATAGAGATGTGGATCCCAGAGTGAACCAAAGCGTTCATTCTTCCTTGCATGTGTGTGCACATTAACTGGAGCCATTGAAGAACAACTGGATATTTCTGATGGTCTTGGGCAAGACCTCAAATTAAGACATCCCTATTTTCCTGAAAGGAATTCCCTATATTTTGAATAGCATATTCTGTGGACATGCAGACCACAGTTCCTTTTAGTTCTCACTTAAATTACAGTGTCGCCTTACCAACCCAGCTATCACATTTGACTCCTATAATGATTTTAAGACTCCTAAATATTTAGACTTTCTGAAGAAAGAAATAAACTCTTTCAGTGCTGTTTTTCTGTGTTCGCATTTTCTGTCTAAAATATCATCTTCAACCTGGTAATTCCAGTAATGCAGTACTACTGAAAAACAGAGCATCTAAACATCTTGGCTTGTAGAGGTTTCTTTATAAAAGAGAGGTTTTTGAACCTTGCAAATCTTGCAGAGGTTTCTTTGTGGGCTCACAGAGTGTCATGCTGGTGTCAAAGGTGGAGAGGATCTACTGAGCTAAGTTAGTGAGAGATTCTATAGGGAGGTGCTTGCTTATCAGTGAATCTGGTGCTGTTTGGCAAAGAGATAACTAAGTGACAGCAAATGATATATGTGCGTGGCTATTACTGGGGGGGGGAGGGTTCCCATCATCTTATCCTGCCACATGCAGCTGACAATAGCCAGGCTGATGCCAGGAGAAAGACCACCATCAGAGAGTGGGGGGAGGGGCTGCCTTGCAGAAGCAGCATAATTGGCACACATGAAGCCTGAACAGAGCTGGGGGTGCCAAGGATGGACGTGGTCTTAACAGCAAGTGCAGAGGCCGAGGACCTTGGTTTGTGTCCACGTTCTTGCTCTTTGCCATGGGAACAGCTCAGCAAAGGAGCAGGCAGCACCCAGGGACTGGGAGACACACAGGTAGGCATAGGCTTTGCTCTGGCTGTTACAACTACCATTCAGCATTCCACACATCTCTGAGTTAGATACTGTACTTTCTGTTTAAGCAAGAAGAGTATACCTGTAGCACAACTATGTCACTGTCAATAACGTTAATTTCCTAGTTTTCTTAAGATGATCATTTTGCTATACTTTAAAAATATTTGAATAATGCAGCAAAATTTAAATCTAAATAATAAATATATTTATTATATTTATATTTAAATAAAATAATCATAAAGCGATAAAAATAAGGCAGTGGTTTTCAAACTTTTTAGCATCAGGACCCATCTAAAATAAGTTTACCAGCTGCTCAAGCCTCTGTGGCTCTATGTTCATCTCAGGTCTCTGACCTCCCCCTAGTGGGCAGGGACTCTCTGGGGCTTACCCTGGTCAGTGCCCACTGTCTTACCCCATCACTGAGAGAGGTGTGGAGTCCATTGGGCTACTTTACAGTGTTGATTTAATCGAGTTATTGCCTTTACATTCATTAGAACTTAGTTACATCACAAGGGGTCTTAAAGTTGTTTCCATGCAGTTGGCAAAGGGGGAGGGGGAGAGAGAGAAGCACACACTTTACTTGGCCAGGAGCAGAAAAAGGGTACTGTTTTAAAAGTGATTTATTAATCTTGTTGTTTGACTGAAGAGGAGAGGCTGTATTTTCAAAGTGATGAATCTTGCTATTTGAAGGGAATACTTATCAGCCATTGATGAAGTGATTGCCAGCCCAATCCTATCCACACTTTCCTGGGAGTAAGCCCCTTTGACTCTAATGGGACTTACTTCTGAGTAGACATGCATAGGCTTGAGCTGTGCATCTCCTAGTATAGGAGACAAATCAGCTTCCTAACCAGACCCTTATCAGCTCTGATATATTTTCATGGTCTATTTTTGTTTTCCCCACCAGCTGCTGGAAAAGTTTGATTTCATTAAATAATAAAGAGTTGAATCCTATCCAAGGAGAATGGGAGAAATGACTAGTTGTATTGGGGTCCACAGCGTGTGTGTGTGTGTAATATTGGTCAGACTGGTTGTTCACAAAGTTCATTTGATGAAACAATTCTATTGGTATGCTTACAAAGTTTAAAAAAATGAGTCCTCCTGGACCAGACAAAATCTACCTACTCCAGCATCCTGTCTCCAACAGTGATCAGCAGCTGATCATTTATAAAGCATGTATATTGCTGTGTATTAATAATATATTTTTAAGATCTGCATTTAATTAATGATATGATTAATATTAATATAGTTAATATATATTTAATATTTAATATTGTATTATAATAAATATAATGTAATATTACATTTAATATATTTAATATCGTTAATATTTCTGGCCACTTCCTGTTTAATGATGTCACTTCCAGCCCTCAGGAACATGATGGGGAGTCATGGCCAACAGCCATGGGGGTCAAGGGAGCCACTGGCCAGAAAGGTTTGAGTACCACTGCCTTATAGTGTTGAAAAGCAACTGTAGAGAAGTTGCTTCCAGCAACTTCCAGTTGCTGGGGTCTCTCATGGTTGCCTCAGGGTGGTAGTGCAGCCCAGGGTCTGCTGGGTTCCCAGATGCCTCCAGCAGGACCAGGGGTTGGTCTCCCTGGGATGTTGCCTGCTTCCTAATACCTCTGGGTCCGGGTCCAGTTGACTGGGTTGGGGCTTCTTTGGCCTTTTCAAGGCCAAGTAGGTGCGAGGCAATTGCCTGCTAAGGTCAACCTCCAGGCATTGCATGGAGGTGCAACCACTTGCCTTGACAGTTTGGCTCCATTTAAGCCCAGCTGCAAACCTGGGTGACCCTTCCGCTTGCATTGCCCACCTAAGGTCCTGCAAGATCTCAGGCAGGCCTGCGATTGAGCTGGGTGCCAAGGCAAGTGACCTTCCCAATGAGCCAGCCACGTTGCCTAGCTCCTTGCCAATGCCCTGCCTTGTAGGCATACCACCAATGCTGCACCGCCGCATCAGGACCACTGGCTGTGGCCCTGTGGACTTGCCAAGGGTGGGTGGCCCAGTGACACCATCCTACTCACCTCCCACCACCTCACAATATAAACATGAATAAAGAAGCCCTGGCATGTATGGAGCTGTGTGCACACATCACAGCCTGCGGATCATGGTGTATATTTCTGTCTTTTACACTGCTTTGTGAAGAGATGGCTATTACTGACAAGGTAGTATTTTAAGAACTTGAACCTTATGTCTATGATTTGTCTGTTTTCCCAGGCTCAGACAGATTTTATACATTTATGCCGACATAAACGGTTGTTTTTAACAGAAAATGACAAAGAGGTGAAGTTTAATAAAAGAAACATTTGTGTTGAAGAAGCCCAGGAAGGAGAAGGTATGTTGTTTCTTTGCACAGTCTAACATAACAAGAAGACAAGTTGGTGAATTTTTTTTTCTGCCATCTGTCTTCACTTATTTAAACTTTCTATCTGTTCAAGGTAGAAAATAAAATGAATGTCTACTAGGTATCTGCACACTTCTCCTGGCAACTAGGAAACCCCTGATGTTTGCCTAGGGTGCTTCTGTACTAGGATCATTTAGGGCTGCAGAAATGTCGTTCTTCCACAGTTAGAAGTGCAATTACAATTGTTGTTCCATGTAGAAGACTAAGGCTGCAGTCCTAACCACACTTTCCTGAGAGTAAGCCCCACTGAACAAAATAGGACTTACTTCTGAGTAGACCTGGTTAGGATTGTGCCCTAATAGCTCAATCCTGTATGGAACTTATGTTGATGGATATTTCAATCCATCAATATAAGGCCAGACCTGCTATTGCACGAGCCATTCCAGCAGTAGGTGGCTTGCTACCACAGTAGCGCAGTGGCTGGGAAGCTCCGTGACAGCAGCACCAGGCTGCCGAACCTCTGCTGGAACAAGTAGGTTGGCAGTGGGGTGGTTCGGGAGAGGTTTGGGGTGAGGAATGGGTTGGGCTGGGGTTGGGAGGGGGAGGATCTCACTGACAATGGTGCACGCCAAGATCCTGTTCCCCCTTCCTGGCAGAAACTTGCCCCCAGGAGTCTCCTTGGACTTATACCAACAAGTGAGCTGGTATATTCTGAGGTTGACTCTTCACATGGCACAGAACTCTATTACTTGTTACTTCATAGAGATCATGAACAAGCACAGACCTTCTCCCTAATGCATCGGGAAGTGACTGAGGAGGAGAATGGTATTATCCATTGCTATGCTGTAGTGCAATAACAGGTGTCAACACAATGAATAACACTTTGCTGTGGATTTTATTTACAGAAGGTACTACTTGGGTGGATTTATTCCTTGATAAAGGTAAGAATTTGTGTGTGCATAGATTCTCTATTCCTAGCTTACTATATGAGGGGCTCTTGTCCTTGCAGCCTCAGTTGTGGCAATGGAGTTGATTCTTGTTGAGCATTTGTATCTGAAATCCTGAAGTGGTGCTTGTAAAATATCTCAGAAGTGGCAGCAATCTGCCCTTCCCCCAGGCCAGATTGCTGTTTTGGCAAAGTGTCTTTTCACCAGAGTTCCCATCAGAAAAGTTCCCATCATGTGTTCACTACATGCAGTGGTGTCACCAGGGTTTGTGTCACCGGTGCGGGAGGCTAGCGTGTCACCCCCATGATGGACTTCCTCCCATGCAGTGGGCATGGCAATGACCTGGGTGGTGGGTGTGGTGATGTACAATCGCCCTGCCCTTGCTGGGTTTTTGGCTATAACTTTTGATAGAACACAGATATTTCAGTGTGGTTTATTCTGCATGAAATTATGCAGAATAAATTAATTATTCTGCATGAAATTATGCATTGATTGATATATAACATGTTGGGGTTATTCCTACAAACCGTGATTTTAGCAGTATCACCTCCCTGAGGGTGTCGCCTTACAGACACCTTATTGGTTCCATGCTGTGTCATAATAACATCTCATTGACTGTTTGAACAATCAGTCTCATTGGTCTGCAATCCTAACCTCACTTTCCTGGGAGTAAGACCCATTGAACACATTAGGACTGACTTCTGAGTAGATCACAATTTGCATTGCAGTGGGTAATTTCCAATGTGATATCTCCCAATGTGGGGGACCTGGCCCTTTCCCTCCAGGGGTAACAGGCTGGCAGGCAACGGGCAGGTAAGAGCCGAATCCTGAAGTTGGCAGTATGCGCATTCCCCTGGCTCCGGTGTCACAGTGCTTTACTGCTTTATGTGCAGTTAAAGCACATTTGCGGCATGAGGGAGGAGGGAGCACGGCACTGGGCCAGTGCCAGTAGGCTCTGTGCCTCAGTGCCAGGAGGAGGGCCAGCTGGTGCTCCTGCAGAACAGGCCAAAGATGAATGTTTTGAGGGTGGGGTGTGGGCGGAATGGGGTGGAGGGAAGGCGGAGGGAGGGGAGGATCGGGCCCATGAGGGGTGAAGATGGCAGCAGTGTCTGCTGCTGCATCCTTAACACCCCTCCCCCCATGACTCGGGTGACCCAATACAGGGCTCCTTGACTCTGCATCCACTCAAATATGGACAGAGAGCTGAGAAGACCCACTACCGCTGGCTGCCTGGGGGAAGGGAGCGAATACTTCCTTCTCCTGAGGAGTCCTTGGCAGTAGTTGCGGTGCCCATAGGATTTGGCAGTCGCCCTTTTGGCACTGCTGGAAGCCTGGGCACTTCCAGGTCCAAGGAGTGGGCTATAAGGGTGATGGTTGTGACGTACTGGACTTGCTCTGCTCCCTTGCCCCAGGAACACACATAGATTTAGGATGCAATCCTAACCCACTTTCCAGCACCGACATAAGGGCAATGCAGCTCCAAGGGAAGGGAACAAACATTCCAGTACTTTGTGGAGGGCTCCATGAGTGCCACCCAACTGCAGAATGCAACACACGTCCCATTGGCATAGCTATGCCAGTGCTAGAAAGTTGGTTAGGATTTGGGCCTTTCTTGCAGTTCTATGAAAGCAGTTTGTGTCAGTAATTTTACATTAACTGGGTTACATCACAGGTCCTGTTCAAGGTAGTTAAAATGAATTTCTCCTGCTCCTGTCCCCAGGCACCAGTGTGAATGGACGCCGATCTGCCCTTCCACGATCTAATGCAGTCCTGGCTATGTCACAACCCTCAGGTGAGTGTAGGGGGACAGTGGGTTTGCCCCTGGGTTGGGGTGAGGTCTGAGCTGAGGCTCAGGGACCCTAGAGATTGTACCACTGTGCTTACCGCCATTGCTACAGGCCAGCACAGGGTATGCCCCAGAATCCCTCACTCTTGAAGAGCTTCTGCCCTTTCTTTTTGGGGTGGGCTGGCCTTCAAAGCCCTTGGGTCTGGGCACAGCCTGGGACCCAGATAGGCTGCCTCTTCTGCCCTCTCAAGGCAAACAACAGGTGGGAGATGGCTGTGGCTGCTAATCCTTTGGGCACACTCTCTAAGTGCACAGCCACATGCCAGAGCATGACCGCCTGCTCCAGCCACCTGGCCGCATTTGAAGCTTGGTGCCCGCATTAATGGCCCTACCTCTTCTGGTTGCCTCACCACCCCATCTCTCATGAGAGCAGGGGCAGTCCTATGGCCTTATCAGGCCTCAGTCCAGGCTGCAGCATCAAGGCTGCTTGCGCAAGGCCCTGCTGCTTAGCCACTGGCAGCCTCAGCAACTCACTGCTTCACACACACACACACACACACACACACACACACACACACACCCATCCAGCCAGCTGTACTGGCTATGTGGGCACTGCCCCAGTGTGACACCAAATTATTACAAAAAGTTGCTAGTGCTATTGTCCATGATATTAATCATTTCTGCAACTGACACTTTCATCATTTCATTTTATCATTTCTGCAATTGACAAGAGCTTCATAATCAGCCTTTCCTTCCTTTGGGAACCACAGGTTGAGCCTACTTATCCACAGATTTTATAGCTGCAGTCTGGCTGAACATGGGTCCCCCAGACCTGCTTTGAGCCAGATTTGGCCCAACCTGAACCCAGAAGTGGCGCGTGTCAGCCCGTGGTCTCTGCAGACTTCAGAATTGCCATTATGGCCAAAGAACACTACTTCCAGTTTCCGGAGGGAAACCAGAAGTGACGTTTTTATACCTTTTAAGGCATTTTATGCCTTTTAAGGCATTTTGAGGCCTGGGCCTCAGAACGCTACTGGAAGTAGCGTTTTTTGGCCTTAATGGCCATTCTAAAGCCTGTAGTGGCCATGTGTAGAGTAGATGCGTGCAGACTCTGCAGGCTTCAGAACTCATTCCAGAGGTGACCAGAGCACAGCTCCTGTCACCTTCAAAGGGTTTAAAGGGCCAGAAACATCAGATTTCCTTATCTGTAGTTTTTGGTATCCACAGAGGGTCCAAGAACGGATTCCCCATGGATACTGAGGACTCACCTGTATATATTACTAGGCTATTGCTAATGCAATCTCTCATTTTTATTTTTGCACCCTCTCTCTCTCTCCCTCTCCCTCTCTCTCTTTTATGATTCATCTGATCCTCATTTCTACTGAATCTATTGACACACATTCTAGTTCTACTTTTCCCAGATCCAGATTTTCCCAGATCTAATCTTTCAATGTAGTTGAAACACATTTTTTAAAAATTTGAAACACTCTATCTACAAGATTACAAAACAAGGTTTCTTATCTCTCTAGATAATCCATATTTAGTTACTCTTACTCAAAAAACTGAAGATGGTTTTATGGTACTCAACAAGGACAGCAACAAGCAGAAGGTAATCAAAAGTTTTTTTCTTTGTCTGGGATAGGGGTGGGGATTGAGCACCATAGGAATATGGCCGTAGGACTGCAAGCCATGTGCACATTCTAATTTTAATCTGTATATAAATTGACACACATTTGGCCACTCCATGCCTTAACTTATAGTCCTCTGCTTCTTTGTCACTAACACATTTGCAACGTGGATCAAATTTTAGGCTTGCTTTGTATCAGTGGATGTATTTGAATTTTTGAGTAAGGTGCAGTGTAACAACACCAATGCTAGCATCAGATCGATGAGGTATCGGGCAAAGCCCTACACTATCCCCTACAGCTTATCTGTGGTAGCAGATGGCAGCAGATGGCAGTAGATGGCAGCAGACCCCCCCCCCCCCAGCCAATGGGATTACCCCCTAGAGGGCTCTAGATGGGAATGCGAGGCATGGTAACAATAGGAGGGCCTCAACATATTAATGCCACCGGTACTGGTTCAAGGGTTCAAGAGATTGGACTAGCTAGATGGGCCCTCTAATGGGTATGGACCTTTTGCTGGTACCTGACCTGACTGATATCTGATGTCGTTCCTATAAAATACTAATAGAGGTACCTCTCACTGTACACATATTTGATTTAGGAGTTTTTGGAATAACACACTTGTTTAATTAATACAGGGCGCAATCCTAACCCACTTTCCAGCACTGTCATAAGGGCAATACAGCTCTGAGGTAAGAGAACAAACATTCCCTTACTTTGAGGAGGCCTCCATGAGTGCCACCCAACTGCAGAATGCAGCAAACGTCCCATTGGCACAGCTATGCCAGTGCTGGAAAGTTGGTTAGGATTTGGGCCACAGAAATTGATTTTTGGAATAATGTGCACTTCCTGCAAGTTCCTGCATGTTTGAAGGAAGATATGGCTTAAGGCAAATGTCGAGGAGAAGCCCAAGGAAGGTAGAGTAGTCAGACAGAGCAGAGTGCTTGGGGCTTCAGTGGGTGCAAACAGCTGCAACTTGGCTATTCTGCAAGGGGATAATCCAGAAGGCCATCTCGGTGGAGAAAAGGCAGAAACAAAGCAAAGGGAGGGGTAGTGGGCATGCATGTCTGTCCATTTGTCTGCCTTTGGGGGAGCAGCTCCAAGAGCATAACTGACAGATCCTCCTGGCTTGCCTGCTCCAGCACAGGTTTGGATTGTGCCCTAAGCCAAAACCATGTTTACACACCTCTGGGCTGAGGGCCTGATCCAGATGTTCACACATCAGTTCACCGCCAGTGCACACTGTCACAAATGTGCCATAAGACACATTTGCAAATCTTATCGCAGACCCAGCGCCAGAGCTGGAACAGTGCAAGCCCACACTGGGCCAGCTCCAGTGCTGGGCCTGTGGTCCACCACCTGGCGCTTCTTGTGAAACACCGGGCAGTGGAGAGGTAAGATGGGGCAGGGAGTAGGCAGGGAGGAAGCTACCAGGGTGGGGGGAAAGGCGTGGGGAGGGCTGGAGGCAGGTGGAACCAGGGGAGCTCAGCTCCATTGGAACTGGAGCCCCATGTTGGGCTGTGTGACCTGACACAGGATTCCTTGATTCTACACTAGCTGAAGAGTTCCTGCAGAAATGAGTAGCCCCACTGTGGGGCTACTTCCCTTACCTGGGGCAAGGGGACAAGTGTCCCCTTTTCCCGAGGAGCTGCTGGCAGCTGCCCAGTATGATCAGGATGCCACCGTAGCCATTTTGCCACTGCGGCAGACTTGTGCGCTAGGCAGCTCAGGATTGGACTGTGAGACAGCAGGTTTGACATTCCTTTTGCATGACAATTTGGTCAAAGTCTAGTCATTCGTTATGCCATGTAATATTACTTAACACAAATGTATAGGGCTCCAAATTGTGCAAGAGCATTAGCAAGCCACGAGCAATGACTTTCTGTTCTTCTCCTTCACTTTCTGTTAACTTGGAAGTGGGTGGCATAGTTTTGGAAATGGTCATACTGGATGTTTAAACTTGTGGTTATAAACTGAAACAGCGCATGAATTTTAACATTTTTGGTGGCTGCCTTTGCAGTTATCAATTACGCGGACTCCATGTGCAAACAGCAGTGACTCACCTAGTACCACTCCAGGTGCAAACAGCAAAGACCCACCTAGTACCACTCCAGGTGCAAACAGCAATGACCCACCTAGTACCAAACAGGTATGTGATCAGCTAATAGCCAATGCTAAACACTACTTTCATTTAAAAATGCTGTATGCCAGGGCTGTACAACTTGTGCTGCATCAAGCTGGACGCTGCCCAATAGCCACGTATCATGGCCCACCTGATACTTATGTGGCTAATGAGCTGCATTCATCTTGACCAAATTTATCGTCCTGCGATGCTGTTTCATGCTCCCTTCTTTCCTGAGTGTAGGGTGGCACATTTGCACGGCCTGTTATCTTGTGACAAGAGAGTACTAAAGTCTAGGGCCAAAACCTAACCAACTTTTCAATGCCAGGGCAGCCATGCCGTATGTTTATATTATGCCGTAATTATATTATATATATATAATATATATAATATATTATATTATATGCCGTATTATTATATTAATAATGTAATTATTAATATTATATTAATGATAATAAATTGTATTGTTTAATTAATTAATTCACTTTTTATACCACGCTTCCTCTAAGCAGCTCAGGGTGGTGTACATGGTTCCTCCCCTTATTTTGTCCTCACAACAATCCTGTGAGGAAGGTGAGACAGAGATAGTAATAGTCATGACATGGAATGAATAATAATAATGGTCAGAAAAATAAATACAGTAAATATTTCCCCACAAACAATGGATGAAGTTCTGCATCAAATGGTATATAACATGATGATATTATTCCTAAAAGCCACAATTTCCAGAATTTTGATCATTCGGGTGTCACCCTCCCCCCCCCCCCCAGTCATCTCATTGGTCTGTTTTGAGTTAAGGCAGTGGTTCTCAAACTTTTAACTCTGGGACCCACTTTTTAGAATGACAATCTGTCCAGGAACCACCGGAAGTTATGTCATGGCTGGAAGTGACATCATCAAGCAAAATACACACACACATGTTGGCATCCTTCAGTCTCGGAAGACTATGGTATTGCGCTCTGAATAGTGTTCTGGAACAGAGTGTCCTCTCCAGTGCTTGAAGCCTGGGTAAAGTAGATATGGAGGATAGACTGTTTCCCATGCAGCAAATCCCCCCTCTCTACATCGCTGAAATGGTCCAATGGAAAGGCAGAGGCCAATATGGTTGTGGTTCCAGTGGCGTTGCAGGAGTTGGCAGAACATGACTGTGTTCAGCCATGAACTGCTTTAGGGACTCCGGCTCTGGATTTTGACTCCTGAAGCCTTTTCCATAACTGGATGTAGCCACAAGGCAGTGGAGGTTTGGGATCAGAGTTTTCCTTCTCTCAGATGAGCTGCCTTCCCAGACTAACAAGTCCCATCTACCCGGTGACTGTTTAGTCACCTCTTACGACAAGTACAGCCAAACTGAGGGCTTATTCTTATCCCCAGCCCCCAGGGAGAAATAAAATAAATAAAATAAATAAAATAAAGCAAAATAAAATAATTATAAATAATTAAATTAATAAAAAACAGATAAATAAGGGGAAGCCAGCCCTGTTTCACCAAGTGAATTTTCTCTGTAGCCTGCCTGCAATAACACCCACTCCCTCACACACACACAGATAAAGTAGTGAGATTTTCAGCCCTCCCCAGTGCCCACTTTACCAGCTCAAGCCTCTGGTTTATTCTTTTGGGGGGGGGGGGCTTGCTGCCTTCTGGAGCATTTGTTGAGCTCCACTTTTATTGGATGGGGACCATGCAGCTAGCCTTGCATTCCTCTTTGCCTGACTTGATTAGGAGCCAAAGCACATTTGCTTATCGCGAGTAAACGTGATGTGTGGCTTACTTTCGCTTTCCATAGGGCTCAATACATTTGTCTGCTTGGAGGGAGGGACTTCCTTCTTGGGTGTTTTTTGGGGGCTGCTTTCATTGGATAGGAACCATTCTGGTGTCATTGGATTCCTCTCAGCCTGCCCTTTCCGGTAACTATGGCAAGTTTGCCTACTCACGAGTAAACATGCAATATGGCTCAGTTTCATTTTTCATAGAGTTCAATGCATTTTTTGTTTCCGGTTTTATGGCCTTATCTTTTGATGGAATTGAGATATTTCAGTCTGGTGTTTTGCATTGCATTCCACTGGAAAGTCTGCATCCAACGGTATATAGCATGATGGGGTTACTCCTAGCCTTCATTATATTAGCGATGTTGGGGCATTTGTGGTGTTACACCCCCCAAAGGGTGGACTGCCCCTCTGCCCCCTGCTAGCTACACTACTGCCTCCTCAAGATAAGGCAATATTTGTTCCCTTATCTCTGAGTTGCATTGCCCTTACCTTGGTGCTGGAAAGTTGGTTAGGATTGCACCCTTAGGGGCCTATAGGGCCCAGAACCTTCTTTGCCCCTGGACCTGGAGCAACCTAGCTCCAGCTCTGTGTGAGAGATAGAAACCTGCTGTGTAAAAATGAGCAGAAGAGGATTAACAACTCCAATTTTCTATTTATTGTGCAAATCCTAGGCACAAAGCAAATCCTAGGCTCATAAGCAAAAGCCTTCCAAGGTCATTGTAACACAACTTGTGCTGTTCTTAAATTAAACTGTACAGATGAAGCCCAACTGAGTAAAGGTCTAGGCAGGTATGAGGTGAATGGTTACTGATTTGAAAGGTGAGGTACTAACTAAGGAATAAAACTGTTTTCTGAAAGAAAAATCCCCATAAGAGGCAGCAAGGCCAACCTTTCCAGGAAGTGATCTGAAATGGTCACATGGAGCAGCAACTGCGGAGTGGCAGCAAATGGATACCCAGCCCAGTGTTCCACTGCCCTCTCCAGGCTGCCACTACACTGGGAACACTGATCTTCCTCTGATTTGCTGAGAGTAAGTCACAAGAAGATCACAACAGTGGCAACCCCCTTCTCCCCCAAAAAAGCTGCTGCAGCACCAAGCAAGCAGGAAGACGTGAAATGGAGCCTGACCCCTTCCCTTTCCTTAACAGAAGCCTCCCTGCCTTGCACTACTTCTGATTCACTTGAACCTGAAGCAGTGTGGAAGAAAGAGTGTTTGCACTGAGCTCCTGATAAGTGAAGGGAAGGGGGCACATGGGCTCCAAATTTCCTCTCCCTGCCCACTTAGTATATCATAAGCATCAAGCAGGCAGAGAAGGCAATCTGAAGCCATAGCAGGTGTCCGTCCCCCTGGCTTTTCCAGTTCCCCTGTACTGCTGGAAGAAGAAAGGGGAAAGCTGCCTTGGCTTGTACCCACTCACTCACCCTCTGCTCTCATCCAAGTGGAGTGCACATGCGCAAGTATACATGCAGGGGCAGCATTTTGAAGAATTCAGGTGGTGTGGGGGCACACATCAATACTGAGAGGCAGACTGGCAGTGGTTTTTCAGTTTTCCAGAATGCCCATGCATAAAATATATATCTATTCCTAAGCGAATAAGCATTTTGAGCGTTTGTATTCTGGGGGGTAAGGCGTACACTGCCCCCTTCAAAGGGGCAGTTTCTGAAAGGAATCTCTGTTATTTCAATTGAATAAGATGCCCACCACTTGTTTAGTTGTACAGATATATGCTGCTAATACAGAAAATCAGTCTTTTATTCTTTCTGTTATTTAATAACACCTTGGAAATACTTTATAAAAACTAGGTAACCTATATAACATACATCATTCTATCTTTTGCATAGGCATTAGGACAGGATCTGGAACGCCATCTTTTCGTCATGAATATTGATTCAAATGGAAGGTCGCTAAGTTTTCAGTGTTATAAAAACAAGGCCCATGTTCTTCATGTGAGCGAGGACCGTCTTGCAGTCAGTTCTTCTAAACCAGCTTCCTCTTTCACGTTGAGAATCAAGGCATCTGAGCAGGGTAACCAGGCATGCCATTTTCCCAGGAAATGTCCTCTGTAGCACTGTTTCCTCTTTTCCTTGAGAGCGGACCCCTGCAGGCAGCACATAGCCTTCTTCTAATTAATAAATTATATGTAAGAAATTATATGTAATATAGTTTTAAATGTAATAATAAGTAATATAGTGTTTAAATTAACTACATGAAATCTATATGAGTGTTTTTAGCTTTCATTTTGTCTTGACCTACATTTTTCTTGGATGTCCTACATTTTGGGATGTCTTGTCCTCTTTTGCAGTTATGACATCTGGTCACCCTGAATCTGAACCCCTGAAAAGCATCTGCTTTGCATGCACAAAGTTCAATTCCTAGCATCTCCAAGAAGGGCTGAGAAAAATTGTGTCTGAAACCTCGGCCATTAGCATCCATAATACTGAGCTAGATAAACTTAATGGTCTGGCTCAGCAGAAGGCAGCTTTTGATAAGACATTAATAAGAAACTGTAGTCCCAAGTAACAGTGCTTAGTAATTTTAGTTTTGTTACTAAGAGCCCAATCCTATACGCACAGGAGCAGCGGGTGCTAAATGCCCTACACTGTATCCTGTGTGGGATTCAAGCAGGCTGAAGGTCTACTCAGGGGAAGGGGACATTCAGCCCCTTACCCTGAGTAAATACTCAGCCAGTTCTTTGGAGCTAAACAGCAGGTGCAGACTTGACAAGCCCAGTGTCAGGCTTCTGAGTGCAGGAGGGGTATAGGAATCAGCAAAGGGAGCCTGTGCTGGTTCCAACCCCCTTCTGAGCTGTTCCTTCCCCATTCTGCCCTTTCTTTGCCCTCCCAACAATTCCCCAAGCCTCCATGATGCTTGGCATTCACCTCCTCACCACCAGCGGCCAGGGCTCCTGAAGCATCAGCGACAAGGCAAAGAAAGCCTCCCCACTGGCACCGCTTACTAGTTGGGTGGCACAAATGTGCCTTATGGTACATTTGCGACATCCACAGCTGGCAATGGGGCTGCAGCACCTGCAGTAAGGCAGCACAGGATCGAGCTATAACAAAGTTTTGGCATTCACGAATTTGCCTTTCAGCTGATTCTGAACCTCTGGATCGCCCCCCTGCCGACCTCCCAGATGCGACAGGAAACTTATTCTGGTTGTGTCTGGGAGGCTCAGAATACCGCCTGGAGCCTTTCTAACGCAACTTGCAGTTTTCTGCGAAGTCACATTAAAAGTTGCATTAAAATGGCTCTGGGTGGCGTTCTGAGCCTCAGAGGTAGTGCACATGGCCTCTCCAAGGCTCCGAAGGGCTCCAGATGTGATCGATACAAGGCTCTGGTCATGTTCAGAGCCCAGGCAGCCTGAAAACGTGGATTGGATTATCTGTGGTTTTCTGTATCCACGGGCTGTCCGGGAATGGATTCCCTGTGGATACAAAGGCACCACCTGTACTGCTTTTCAACACAAAAAGTTACAAAGCATTTTATACAGCAAAAATAAATAAATGGATCCCAGCTCATAATGTTAAAAGGACGTACAGCCACTGAGAGAAACATTAATATTGGAGGAATAGGGATGTTTGCTCTTCCGCTGCTAGACTTAAAAGGAGTACCATTCTAAATGGCACCCCTTTGTTTAGGTAGGAGGAGTGAGCATCTTTTAACTTGCTGAGATGCTGGCAATTGTTGGCAAATTATTATTGGACATCCTTTTATTTAGCTAAAATATCCCAGAATATTACATTAAATGTAGATTTCTCCCCTTCCCACCACCTTTCCATCCTCAACATTTAGGACACTAGTAGTCCTGCCTTGTGTTTTCTTTGCCCAGCCCCAAGAAGTAGCCAATGAAATGGGGCAGTGACATGTGATAAAATCAGACATGCATACATGTGTGTATAATGTTCTTTTCGAGAGTTGTACACAGATGTGTTTTAAAGTATGCTTGAGAATGTGGTGGCCACATCATCTTCTAGATGAGACAGATTTTCTAGAACCATTTGAATCTTGCTTCAGGCCAGGGCTGGCCCATCCATGAGGCCACCTGAAGTGGTTGCCTTAGGCAGCAAGCTGGGGATTGCTCATCTCCACTGGCATACCTAGGGGGGCAAGTGGGGCAAAAGCCCTGGGTGCCAACCTTCCAGGGGCGCCTCGGAGCCTCGCCCTGCCCCTGCCAGGAGAAGCACCCAGGAGCGCTGCGGAGAGGCAGCTTGCTGCCTCTCCATCAGCGCCTGGGTGCCGACTGAGCCTCCCCTCCCCTCCTCCTTTATAAGAGGATAGGAGACAGGCGCCCTAGAGAGGCACTTATGCTCTAGGGCGCCCATCTCATCTCCTCCTATAAAGGAGATGGGGGGTGGTCCAGTCAGCGCTGAGACGCTGCCGGGGAGGCAGCATCTGGCTGCCTCCCAGGAGTGCTCCTGGGCACTCCTGCTCTACCTCTGAGGGTGTCCCTCAGGGGCGGAGCGGTAGTGGTGTGCGCCCCCTCCAACTTTGGAGGGAATGCGTGCTGCTTCCTGGCCAGGTCGCCTTGCTCCGCCTCTGAGGGCATCCCATTGGCACAGCTACAGAGGAGGCAGCTGCGCGGAAGTAATTGCAGTGATGATTATGTCACTGCAATTACTTCCGGGTCACATGTGCGGGGGGGCAGAGAAGGGGGTGAAACAGGGTGGGGGGCAGAATTCTGGGGGTTGCCCTAGCACAGGGACCCCCAGGAACGCCACTGCCCATCTCTGCTTGCCAGTATCTCTTCACTGTTCCTTCTTCTGCTCTCTGGATTGGAAAGGGAAGAGGGGGCAGGAAATATGTAGGGGAGGACAGTGCTAAGCCTAGAACACTGAAGAATGGTAGGAGCAGAGGCTGATGCAACATTAAATGGGGGGAGGGAAGCATTTGGCATGCTGCCTCAGGTCTTAGACCTGCCCTGCTTCATGCTTTGATGGTGGCTTCGGTTGGCTTGGTAGAACTGCACCAGAAGCTAGACAGAGGATGTGCTGACTCCTGTGAGCCCACTTTGGGACCTACTATAGTTTTTGCTGCATTGTCTTGGTTTCGTTCATTCGCTTCTGCCATATTATGTTACATTTCATTTATTGCACATATTATGTTAAATTGCATTTATTGCATTTTTTGTTGTTGTCTAATTGACTTGGTTCTTTGCTGTTATTATTGTTTTGTTTTAGAATGCTGTACTTGCATTGCTCTAAATGCAGGAGTGGTCTAAATGGGCAGGAGGTCTGGTTTAGAGGGTTGAGCCTCCATTTGCCTGAAGATAACATCGGAAGGTCGCCAGTTCGAGGCCACCGGCACCGTGCGACTTTGAAGCAGCTGACAAGCTGAGCCAAGTTATTCCAAGAGCGTGGGAGGATGGAGGCCAGAATGTGCGGCCAGATCAAGAATGAAACATCTGATTGTTGTGGTTTCTTGAAAGATAGAACCTTTCAAATTGTAAAAATCCCTATGGGCATTTAAATTGCCTGCCCATGTAAACCGCCTTGAATAAAGTCCGAGGAGAAATCTGAGGACCTAGAAAGGCAGTACAGAAATACCTGTATTATTATTGTTATTATTAAATTTTGTAAGCTACCTTGGATACCTCCCTACTAGCATTCCCTGTGAATATTTTTGAATGAATGAATGAAAATTATTCTTTTTGCTGGCTACTTGAATTTTTGACTTGTTGAGTTCAATTGCTTATTGATAGATTTTTATATGTAATCATGGTTTCATATTGTTCTGCTAAGTTTTCCATAACTTCCTGATCCTTGGCAAGGTGGCATGCAAATGTTTGAAATCAATCAGTCAATAGAAAAATGGGCTGACAATTTTCTATCCATCTCACTGATCAATGAGAAGCAAACCTGCCTCACACTTTCCAGTGTGGAAGCTGATGATTGCAAAGAAACTAGTATGGGTGGAAAACAAATACAATATTTCCTGCTTAATTTCCCCTGTCTTGAAAAAGGAGGGAAATGCATTTTGGCATTTCTGTCTGTAGTCAATTGTAGCAGATTTACCACTCCATTTGGCTATTGTCTTGACCAGTGGAATGGACAGCAGGTACACAGTTCCATTAATTTTCTGGGCTAAGGGGAAGGCTTTGATTTTTTTTTTTAAATGGCTTAAGAACAAAGGTGTAGGTGCATGACACTTCAGGTGCAATCCTATTCCTAAGCTGCAGAGGCTTTGCTGCTACATTGATTGGACAACACATATCCAGCACAAAGAGGGAGGGGGAAAGGAGTCTAGGCAACTCCACACTGCAATAGTCCTCTCAGTAACTCTGACAGAATCAGTGGAAGACCTGACATAGCTCAGCAATCAATAATGGGGCAGTGGCTGCCTGACAACAGGTCTCAATTAGTTCAAAGGGCAAAATTTGAAAGTACACAGTGCTGCAGAGATGCCCCTCCATTCCCACATATGCCAAAGGGTGAAGCCTTCAATCATGCTGGTATGCATAGAAACCCTCACACAGTCCAGCAATCTATCACCAAGTTGGGGCTAATAGCGGTCCCACATCATCTTGGAATGCAACAACCTGAACACCTTGCCTAGTGACCCTCACATTCATTCTCTGGTCATGAAAGAGAGACCAGAGGATGTGGAGGTGCATCACAAGCCCTTTTCTTTTTCAAGACTGCAGCATTGTAGTGGTGATATGTTGGTATGGTGTTTCACCATGGTCCATTCACTAATGGAATGGAATGGTCATTATGCCAGTGCCTGGGGGAATACACCACATCCTTTGCTGTTCAGTCTGTCATTCAGAATTGGAGAGGTGACTTCCATTTTTCTAGCTTGAAGACAGGTTTGTGGTCACAGAGATCTAGCTTCCAGGCTTGGAGAGGGCATTTATCTTCCTGGCTGAAGTATAAATTGGTGGGCGCCTGGAAGCAATTTTCTGTGTTAAAATTAAATTTTGGCCAAGCAAAGAGGGGAACAAGACTGGGAGGTCCTGCTTCATATTTTTCCACCTTCTTTGTTGGGGTGGATTAGTGGTGCAGAATAGGACCTTCTTACTGCCCAAAATGTGAAACCCCCTCAAGAGGGAGACTTGCATAGTTTTCCCATTGATAGGTTTTAGATGGCAAGTTAAAAACTTACTTTTTGAGAGGGCTTCTGGGGAGTTATACAGACGGCTGATGTCCAGAGTTTTAATATTCAGTTACTTCATGCTGCAGTTGTTTTTATTGTGATGTAAATTGCCTTGTAGATCTGTTGATGGAAAGATAGAATATAAGTATTTTAAATTAATATATGTTAAAACCACATTTATTTGCAAATGACTTCTTAACACTCCTTAGTGTTCCATTGTGTAGAACCTGAAGAAGGTGTTTTCATTTGTGGTGAGCTGAGGAAATTCTGAGATTGAGCACTTGCTGAAAGCACCTTAAGACCTCTTTATTTGAATTGGTTATAGTGATCAGAATTAAATTGTCAGAAGGCTAGAGGTTTAATCCCAAATGGGATGATTTGAATCTTTTTTGAATACAGTGTTGTTACTCATGTTACACTTTGGAGAGAAGAGGACCATGACTGGAAGCTCCAATGTTCCAAAGCACAGAAAATCAATATTACCATTGACCGTGGGGGACGAAGGGCTCCTAATAATTTCCAACCCAATCATCTTTATTGGCATATATAATACTTGTAACACCATCCATCAATAAAATAAAGCACAATAGCCACAAAAACAAAAAAATATGGCACATTAACCATAATGAGCTTAAGAAGTAGTCTGGGTGTGCTTAAAAGACATTAACAGCACAATTCTAACCTGCCCTAGAGCTAACCAATCCTAACCTGTCCGGCATCCACAGCAGGGTTGGGGCCAGTTGCGGCTCAGCCTGGGGCAAGAGGTATTCTTTCCCCTTACCCCAGGTAAAGCTGTAGCAGTCCCAATGGAACTACTAGGATCTGCGCCACCTCAGGAGATGGCACAGATCCAAGCAGCCCAAAACTGCTCCGGGCTGCCTGGGACCGGAGTTAGGATCCAGCACAAGTACCAGATCCTAGTCCCACACCTGCTCACCTGCGGCCCACCCACGGGCCTGCCTGCCACCTGCCCTCCCCCTGCTCCAGAACACCTCCTTCCCGCCCTCCCCATACCCCTGATCCCCGAGCCTGCCTAACTCAGCTGGCACAGGCTTACCTTTGTGCCAGCCTAACAGGGCTTGAGCTGACCTCCGGATGTTGGCACATGTCCATTTGCTGGCCTCCCTGCTCTTTTGGTGGTGTGAAAGTGCTTTTCACTTTACAGTACTTTCACAACACCGTTGGGGTGGCGCAAGAGACTTGCACCAATTCATCTCCATGTCTGGATTTGGCCCTAAGACTAAAAACCCAGAAAACTTCTCAATTGTATCTATTGAGCAGTCATTAAGAAATAATTTCAAATTCTCTAAGTTTGAAAACCCATCCTTTTAAAGCATAAACTGAGCCAAGTAGGCAGAACAGAAACTGGCATGTCGAGGACAGTAGAACAAAATGTGTGGAATAGTTTCAATGTTTCCCTGATTACAGGGACAAATGCATTCTGCATAAAGCGTCTTATTATACCTCCCCTCCATAACCATAGATGGCAGCAGGATAAATCTTGCTAAATAAATGGCATGCTGCTCTAGTGAAATGTCATAAAACAGAGACTTGGAGCCATACATCCATGTTGTAACGGGATGGAGAAATTAAGGAGGAAACAAATTCTAGTTGCCAATTCACTAAGATTTTGGAACTCAATGTTTAACAATTTTTGTTTTATCATCCTATAAATCACTGGCTAAGAGTACAGACCCAGAGAATCCAGTGAGAAGCCGATAGTTTTGATTTTCTCTCTCACCAGATTATCCCATTTAGAGAAGCCAGACAGCATTAAATACAGGAGGCTGCTGGGCTTGTATAATGTGTTTTTAACCAATAACAAATGGTTAATAACCACACACTGCTTATGAGGAATGCTTGATCTGTCTCCAGACACATCGCTGACCTAAACATTTAGAGCAGTGGTTCCCAAACTTTTTCTCACCGGGACCCACTTTTTAAAACAACCCTCCATCTAGACCATCTAGCTTTACAAGAATATGGGCACAATCCTAACCCTTATGTCAGTGCTTTCCAGCACTGGCATAGCGGTGCCAATGGGAGATGTGCTGCATCCTGCAGTTGGATGTCACTTACGGAGACCTCCTCAAAGTAAGGGAATGTAAGAACATAAGAACAGTCCCACTGGATCAGGCCATAGGCCCATCTAGTCCAGCTTCCTGTATCTCACAGCGGCCCACTAAATGCCCCAGGGAGCACACCAGATAACGAGAGACCTGCATCCTGATGCCCTCCCTTGCATCTGGCATTCTGACATAGCCCATTTCTAAAATCAGGAGGTTGCACATACACACCATGGCTTGTAACCCGTAATGGATTTTTCCTCCAGAAACTTGTCCAATTCCCTTTTAAAGGCACCCAGGACAGATGCTGTCACCACATCCTGTGGCAAGGAGTTTCACAGACAAACCACACGCTGAGTAAAGAAATATTTTATTTTGTCTGTCCTAATTCTTCCAACACTCAATTTTAGTGGATGTCCCCTGATTCTGGTGTTATGTGAGAGTGTAAAGAGCATCTCTCTATCCACTTTATCCTTCCCATGCATAATTTTGTATGTCTCAATCATGTCCCCCCTGAGGCGTCTCTTTTCTAGGCTGAAGAAGCTCAAACGCCGTAGCCTTTCCTCATAAGGAAGGTGCCCCAGCCCAGCAAACCTCTTAGTTGCTCTCTTTTGCACCATTTCCATTTATGGAATGTTTGCTCCCTTTCCTCAGAGCTGCATTGCCCTTATGTCAGTGCTGGAAAGGGGTTAGGATTGCACCCTAAAAGTGCTTTACAAGAACTTTACCAGCTGCTGAAGCCATAGTAAAATACTATGGTGGGGTGACCACTTTCTGGAGCACTTGTTGAACTTCATTCATCAGACCAGGACTATTCTGGTGGCCTTGTGTTCCCCTTCACTTGTCCTTTGATAAGAGGCATGCTTACCTACTTGTGAGTAAACAGACACGTGTGGCTCAGTTTTGCTTTTCATAGGGATCAAAACATTTTCCTTGTCACCTTGGGTGGTGTCATGAATATGTACAGTTTAGGCCTAGTAGCATGTAAAGCTTGAACCAAACTAACCCAGTAACAAAGAAGTGGCTTGCAGTTCCTAGCTGCAAGGAATTTACAACTCAATGGAAGGTGATAATGTAGCACCTGATGTAGACAGAAAGGCACCCATGAATCTCTAGTGGGGAGGGGAAGAACTAGCATCCAGCCCCACTTCCGGAAGATTCTGGCCCCAAGGGTCTCTGATTGGACAGTTTAAAATGAGTACAGAGTCACCTCAGTCCTGTTAGCCTGAGAAGTATAAGAACAAAGCCCAAGGGATGGGTCTTTGTCTTTGTCTTTTTAGTGGAAAAGGTTGTGGGTGCAACATCCTGCAGGGGAGAGCCTGCCCCGCCAGGGTCATGTGGCCTCATAAGTAACTGGGAGCTGAAGATCTACAAAAGAAAGCTGACCAGGTGAGAGTTAGGGAATAATAGAGAGAGCCAGTTAGTTTTGTTATTTTAATGCTGATATGTTTCCTAGAAGTTTTATGCCTCTAGCAATTGCTGCCTTTTGTAACTTTATGTAACCCTATGTATTTCATAAAGTAAAAAATCCTTTTACTAAGTTGTTTCATTGTCTGTTGGGGACAAAGGTTCAGAATCTGCCTAGCCGTTCAGCAAGCTACCAAATCCTCATTGAGGACTAGTAACTTGAGGACTGAGGCTCTAATTAAAGAAAGTGCTCAGTGCCTGCAAGGGATAGAATTAAGCCTAGAGGGTCTCAGTGTCCCTGGACTGAGACACTGGCACATGCAGGGTGGTGGCAGTACTACCGAACAGGGGTCCTTGAGGGCTCTGGGGTTCGAGAACCAAGAACTCTGAGCACCCCAAAACCCTGGGAGTTTACGACAGGTGGGGACTTACTTCTTGAGAATTTGTTGGGGCCAGTGTTTATTGGATCCTTTTGGCCTGCCCTTCAAAGTGAACCAAAGCAGGTTCACCTACTCACAAGTATATGCACATGTGCTGCTTCATTTTGGTTTCTTTAGGGTTCAATATATTTTCCTTGTCAGCTATCAGCTTGTCAGTTTTGTGACCCACCAAAAATCAGTTCATGACCCACTGGTGGGTTCTGACCCATAGTTTAGGAACCACAAATTTAGACAGAGTCACCTTCCATTTAAATGAATTTAAATTCTTTTTTTTTTTTTTCAAGTCCTAGATAAGTGAAGACATGAGACCAAGGGTAGCATCAGAAGTTTAAGGTTAGATTACCGGTAGGGCCAAGGATCCACACCAATCAGGGGATCCACCAGTCCCATCCTTGAGTCATTCATACAAGGTGCAGTGGTAGCACTCAGTGCACAGTCGGGGCAGGTGTGAGGAGGCACCATGAGGGGCCCAGTGAAGGGCTTTGCCTCAGGTCCTCCAACAACCTGCCACAAGACTGTAAGTCATGGATGGAAATGCATATGTGCTCTTTTATGTCCTCAGCATTCAGACTGGAATTGATTTTTATCATGTATAACATACTGTTTGGTTTGGCAGTGCAGTTTGGGACGTTTTCTGCAGTGGGAGGCTGAACTCTTGCTTTGGTATCCAACTTCCTATTCTTTCTCACCATCTAGTGGACAAAGGTGCAATGCAAGTAAATGCAACAGAGATAGATGTCTTGCCTTTTCTCTATTGCACCAAAATGCAATATTTTGTGTTTTATTCAGATATTTTAAACACAAAATGTGGTGTTTTGTGTTTTTAACAAAAATAAACACCTCTAACTCTTTCTCATGCATTCTTGACATTGCATGGTGCCATGGTAATGGTACCACTCCATTCTGCTTTAGTCAGGCCCCACCTGAAATATTCTGCCCAGTTTTAGGCATTGCGCTTTAAGAGGGATTGGTAAACTGGAGCAGGTCTCCAGACCTGCTAGTGTGGTGAGGACAACAAGTGTGGTGAGGGGGATAGAGATCATGCCCTGTGAGGACAGGTTGAAGAAGTTGTGCATGTTTATTTGGAGACAGGACTCTTAAGAGGTAACATCATAACTATCAAAAATATCTGCAGGGTTATCTCTCACAAGGGTTCAGGCAGCCCAATGACCCAGCCACCCATATCAGCCACAGAGCAGCTGCCCAGCAGGCCATATAGAAATATGCTGATTTAAATTGCCAAAGTTTTGTTTTTCCCAAGGGGCACATCAATCATGAACGATTCCTCTAGGAAGATGACTTTCACGTAGGAAATAGAATGCAACTTGTGTCTCATTTATCACATATGATCCAGCATTCATGTATTTTTCTGTCTGTGCTTAGACAAGAAAACTAATTGGCCCTATTTCACAAGTACACACAAACAACTCACACATACATGATTGTGCCATGTGGTCCTCATACTGTTTTCAAAATAGAAACACTTTCCATTTAGGAATATCTGAGGCATTCCCAAGAGATCTAAAAGAATGGCCGCAGACAGGAAAATTAGATTTGCATTTCTGATTAGGAGATAAATACCTTTGAAAAAGCTTGCACATGTTTCAAGGAAAGTGTTGAACAAATCAAATGAAGCTGCCCTGGTTTTTTGCTCTAGTGATTTCAATTGGTTCCGTTGGACAATGGGCGCAATCCTAACCCCTTATGTCAATGCTTTCCAGCACTGGCATAGTGTGCTGCATCATGCAGTTGGGTGTCACTCACGAAGGCCTCCTCAAAGTAAGGGAATGTTTGTTCCCTTACCTCAGAGTTGTATTGCCCTCCATTGCAGTGCTGGAAAGCACTGACATAAGGGGTTAGGATTGCGCCCTTAGACTATTTCTTAAGAAAATGCAACATCAGGCTGTTCTTGGAAGCATTATCTGGTGGCTGAATGGGATGCAAGATTTTGTGAAAATGTGCTCTCTTCATCCTGTTAATTACATGCCCACACCCCTCATCCATTTTTGGCCTTGTACCTATGATGTTTTGCCAGCATAGTATTCTGTCAGTGTACTGTGCAGCTGCATTGGCTTAGGGTGGTGGTGGGGATAAATCTTAATTTCTACCATGAGGTTACCACTAAATCAAATGCCACTTAGGGCCCATTCCTATACTTCCCCCACGCTGCTGATGCAGCCTTGCAAAAAATGAGCACACTGTGTTCAGTGGGGGGTGGGGAGGTGGGATCAGGATGCTTTAGAGAGGAGTGGGGAAAGTCTTCCGCTCTGCAGTGGATCTCCTTGGAGCTGTGCCAGATCTGTAACTGGTGTAAGTCTGAGGAGAAGAAAGGCATGGGAAGGCTGCTAAAAGGTATGATATGGACATGCCAGCCCTCTTATGGCCTCCCTGCCCCTGTTCCTTCCCCCTTTCTGCCCAGTTTTACCCCTTCCACCTCATCTTGCCCACCTTGCACCGCCTTACCTGCTCTGGTGAATGTGGTGGGAACCAGTGATGGTCTCAATATGGCCACTGCTCTGCTTTCTGTCAGTGGCCATTTTGCAACAGAGGAAGTGTCTTCACTCCAGTAACACTCTAACCAGCAGCCTAATCCTTGGTAGAATTGGGCTGTTAGACTGGTATACCTGGAGCACTAGAGGATACCTGTCTCCTCCTTTAGAAGGACCAAGAACTGAAAACACCTTATGTAAAAGCAAAATCAAATCTTTCATTAATTTTGTTGAAACATTTCTGCCAAATCCTAAATTAAGTTGAAGGTGATAGCAATCTTCCATTAGTTTTAGCTGAGAATGAGTATAATATCTGTATCAAGATTTGGTAGAAAAGCTCATTTAAAATCAGTGGAGCATTTCTAAAGCATCCGACTTGACTAGGGATTTGATTTAAAAAAAACACACCCTTTTTGAAAGCAGCAGAGCATTTCCATGGAATCTCAATTTCTAGCAAATCTACAGGTTATCTCCTTTTGCTTCCAAAGTCTTGCAGCCAGTTTCATTATGTGTCAAACATTCAACATTTTGTGGAAAAAAGTCTTCTTTTGAATTTTCAGATTTAACAACGCTAATGCACTGTTTATTTCAAAGCTCCTCATCTGGAAGAAAACCCCCAGAAACAATGAACTATCACTTATGTGAATTACAAACACACCTATGAGGTCTCTGGCAAATGATTACTCAGGAGGAAGCTAGAATGGAAGAGGTCGTTTTTTGTAATCTCAGATGACTTTTCTTATGCCAGGTTCTGGCAACCTGCCCACAACCTCCACATTCTTGTTCGCAGGTGTAGAAAATATGAATTCTTGTACTATTTCTAGAAACAACCAAGTCTGGAAGAGCTGTTACACTTTTAATAAAAGACCCATAGATGTTTGTTGAATAATGCTTACCCCACAAACAAAAAGTTTAATGGAGAACCTATGCTGGTGTCTCTTCTCAGGTTGGCTTTCCAGCCCCCTTAGCATTCAGATATGTTGGAGGGGTGAGTTGGAATATGCATTTGGAACCTTTTCTCAGTGGCATAGCTAATGATCGTGTAGCCCGGTGCCAAGCTCAAAATGTTACCCCGGAAGTGATGTCACAACCGGAAGTGACGTCATGCCCGGACTTTTTAAAGAGTGAAAATTGGGAGGAACCCACCTCCTCTCCCCAGCAGCTTGCCGCCTAATTGCTTTGTACTCCGTCCGTCCCCGAAAAAATCAAATTAATTAAGTAAATAAATAAAAAGTGTGCCCCTGATAGGTTCAAGACACTGTGCTGAGGTGAAGAGGGATGGTTATTCTCCCCTTGCTAAATATAAGAGGAGCACCGCTTGAAAAAGTGCCTTTTACCCAGTTAGCAGGGGTAATTGTATTATGATGCATGGAAATGAGAGCTGACTTATATTAACACCTTATTGGTTTCATGCTGTATCATGATAACATGTCTTTGCAATATGTCAATAACATGATAATATGTCACTGGCTCTCAGAACAATCAGTCTCATAGGTCCGTTTTGAGTTAAAGAAATCCATTTTTTGTTCCATAAGGCAATTGTGTTTTCATTTTCTGCTTAATTGGCCATAACTTTTGATAGACTACAGATATTCCAATGCAGTTTGTTTCATTGCAGTCTGCATTAAATTACCTTTCCAATGAAATATAGCATGATGGTATTATTCATACATTCCAAGATTTTCACAATTTTGGTCACCAGTGTCAAGCTTAGCTTGTTGCCCCCTAAAGCTTGATGTCCGGTGCAACTGCTACCCCTTGCACTCCCTTAGCTAAGCCACTGCTTCTTCTCCTTATCTCCTGGCAACTTCCGCAGACTTGAGCTAGTATGCTGACCAGCGGGGCCCTCAGTTGTGCATTGTGCCTCTTCTTCTTATCAATCTTCTGTTTGAAGTTTTTAAACCCTGTGAGGCTGGCTGTGTAGTCTCTATGATTCTTTCCCATTTCCTGGTGTGTGGATCTAGAGTCACCCAGGATACAGGTCATTTGGGAGAAAACTCACAGAACATAGGACCTATGTTATGAGTGGCCAGCTGGCATCAGGTTTCCCTTGACTCACAACTCCCTGCTTCATCCCTCATTGGACCTCTAGAATCAGGATGTCACTACACAGCCACATCAGGATAATATTCAGAGGGTCCACAGATCATACTGTTTTCTGTATTCGCATAGGTGCACAAAAACAGTTACACAAAGAGGCAGGGAACATTAACTAGTGCCTAGTAAGACACAGCAAGATTCAAATGCCCAAAGTTGGTTCTTTATTCACAAACTCTATTATAAACCTTTCTTCCTCTCTCTCCCTTTCTTTCTCTTTTCTTCTCTCTGCCTCCTCCTCCTTCCCTCTCTCCTCTTTTCATGGCCTTATGGAGACAAACTTATGGGAAACAGAAAGGGAAAGGACTGCAACTACTATATAAAGATATGACATTTTCCTTTTCTTTAAAACAAATATAGCAAAATAATAAACGGTGATCACAAGTTAGTTACAAAACCTTCAAATGTAGTAGGCTGCTTCTTTTGTCTAACATTTCTTCTCAAGGTTAGAGAATCAGATGATTCTCTAGGGCTGTAAGGTGGAACAAATTCTGGGACCTTGACTTGTCTTTCTTTGTCAACACAGCAAGCTAGAGCTTGCTTTCTAGTAGGTTTCTAATGCAAAAAAGAGGCCAACACCTTCACCTGCTGCTTTCTCGGCCTTGGAGAGCCTGGAAATGTTTCATTACTTTTCATTTTTGAAGACAGCTGAATCCCCTTGGATGTCCACATTTTGCAAAGGGTGTCAATGGTTCACTATTCCCAAAGGGCCCATATTCTAAAAAAGATGCCATGTTGAGGTGAAGAGGAACCTGGAATGTCCTTTCCTGATTCTGTAGGATATCATAAGAACATAATAAGAACAT
The DNA here is from genome assembly GCF_035046505.1 of Tiliqua scincoides. NCBI lineage: Eukaryota > Metazoa > Chordata > Lepidosauria > Squamata > Scincidae > Tiliqua > Tiliqua scincoides. The sequence continues at coordinate 74,062,849 of NC_089822.1, forward strand.
AAGAACATAAGAACAGCCCCACTGGATCAGGCCATAGGCCCATCTAGTCCAGCTTCCTGTATCTCACAGCGGCCCACCAAATGCCCCAGGGAGCACACCAGATAACAAGACACCTCATCCTGGTGCCCTCCCCTACATCTGGCATTCTGACTTAACCCATTCCTAAAATCAGGAGGTTGCGCATACACATCATGGCTTGTACCCCGTAATGGATTTTTCCTCCAGAAACTCATCCAATCCCCTTTTAAAGGCGTCTAGGCTAGAAGCCAGCACCACATCCTGTGGCAAGGAGTTTCACAGACCGACCACGCGCTGAGTAAAGAAATATTTTCTTTTGTCTGTCCTAACCCGCCCAACACTCAATTTTAGTGGATGTCCCCTGGTTCTGGTATTATGTGAGAGTGTAAAGAGCATCTCCCTATCCACTCTGTCCATCCCCTGCATAATTTTGTATCTCTCAATCATGTCCCCCCTCAAGCGTCTCTTTTCTAGGCTGAAGAGTCCCAAATGCCGTAGCCTTTCCTTATAAGGAAGGTGCCCCAGCCCCGTAATCATCTTAGTCGCTCTCTTTTGCACCTTTTCCATTTCCACTATGTCTTTTTTGAGATGCGGCGACCAGAACTGGACACAATACTCCAGGTGTGGCCTTACCATAGATTTGTACAATGGCATTATAATACTAACCGTTTTGTTCTCAATACCCTTCCTAATGATCCCAAGCATAGAATTGGCCTTCTTCACTGCCACCGCACATTGGGTCGACACTTTCATCAACCTGTCCACCACCACCCCAAGATCTCTCTCCTGATCTGTCACAGACAGCTCAGAACCCATCAGCCTATATCTAAAGTTTTGATTTTTTGTCCCAATGTGCATGACTTTACACTTACTGACATTGAAGCTCATCTGCCATTTTGCTGCCCATTCTGCCAGTCTGGAGAGATCCTTCTGGAGCTCCTCACAATCACTTCTGGTCTTTACCACTCGGAAAAGTTTGGTGTCGTCTGCAAACTTAGCCACTTCACTGCTCAACCCTGTCTCCAGGTCATTTATGAAGAGGTTGAAAAGCACCGGTCCCAGGACAGATCCTTGGGGCACACCGCTTTTCTCCTCTCTCCATTGTGAAAATTGCCCATTGACACCCACTCTCTGCTTCCTGGCCTCCAACCAGTTCTCAATCCACGAGAGGACCTGTCCTCTAATTCCCTGACTGTGGAGTTTTTTCAGTAGCCTTTGGTGAGGGACAGTGTCAAACGCCTTCTGAAAGTCCAGATATATAATGTCCACGGGTTCTCCCGCATCCACATGCCTGTTGACCTTTTCAAAGAATTCTATAAGGTTCGTGAGGCAAGACTTACCCTTACAGAAGCCATGCTGACTCTCCCTCAGCAAGGCCTGTTCGTCTTTGTGTTTTGAGATCCTATCTTTCAAAGTCAAAGTCTTTCAATTTAAATCTGTGAGAAGTTGCTCCCCTTTGGAAGTCCACACACCCTTGTATTTCTCTTGTTGTGGTATCAGAAGTTTTGTATGCAAAGGTGAATGCTAGACAGGTTGTTAGTCTTGTGCTGGCTTTGTGGCCTCTTAATAGTCCAAAGTGTGGTACCCCTGCTGTTGTGTGTTGGGCAGTCCTGGTGTTGGGGTAATCCTATAAGCAAAGAATGTTTCCCACAAGGAATCTTCCCATGATATCATTTGCTGAGTAACAAGCTGTAGGTTCTCTTTTCCTAATCGGCTTACTTTCTCTGCCAGGCCACTTGCCTTTGGATACAAGGAAATAAATTTGAGTCTGATACTGTTGCAATTGAAGTGCTTTTTGCATTTCAGCTGAGGTTAACTGAACACTTTTATATGTTACACTTTCTTTTGGGAAACCTTCTCTGGCAAAAGTCAAAGACATGACTTTAATTACTGTGGTAATTTTTGCAGTGAATGCAACTTCAGAGCATTCTGAGTAATAGTTCACCAGGGATAGGGATTGGGGCCTTAGGCTTCAGGGCATTCCATAATAATAATCTATATGGTACCCAACTCATTCCCAAAAAGCTTTTATGGGATGAATAGATCATGCATTCTAAACATATTGGAATAAGACAATCATTTCTCAAAATCCACTCATCTATTACAGATGGGCAGCCAAATCCTGAGCTGCCCGCGGTGTGCTGCTACAGCGGTGCCGAGAATGGCTGCCGCCGCATCCTGCACACCTCATCCCTTCCCTGTTAAGGGAAGCAGCCCTCCAATGGGGCTACTCACTTTACTGCCGATAAAGGCGTTTGTGTAGGACGTCGAGCCCTGCATGAATGGACAGGATCTGGTGGAGCTGAGCTGCACCGGACCCGCCTCCTGCCTCCCTCCCCCAGCATGCCTCCTGCCCACCCTCTCTCTACCCACCGCCTCCCCGCCCCCTGCCCTGCCGCTGCTTGCCATGCTGTGGCTCGGTGGTCCATGAGACCACCAAGCAGCAGAGGACAGACGCCTGCCCGGCGCTAGCCCAGCACCAGCCAGCGCTGGGCTAGCATGGGCACTGGCCTGGCGGTAAGCCTTGCAGGCATGCCTTATGGTACGTTTGCAACAGTGCACTCTGGTGGAAAGCTGGAGCGCTGAGCTCAGAATTGGGCTCAAATGTAACAGACGTTAGAAACATTTTCTGATATCTTCTTGTATGGTCATTCTTTAACTATATGGGGCTTTGGTTTATTCAGTACCCTTCCCTTACAAATGTTGCCCATTCTGACACTGAAATTATCCCTTGAGTATCTGTAGTAATCTTTATAATGATAACTTCTCAGAGAATCATAGAATGGTAGAAATGGAAGGAACCTTGGTGGTCATATAATCCAACCTCCTGCTCAGTGCAGGAAATTACACTGGATAAGGGTGCACACATACACTTCACTGGACAATAAATCTCAGGGTCATGGTGCAGAGTTTATCAACATCTGCTCAGTTCATTTATTACATAGGGTGCCTACTTTTTACATCAAAGTGTGTGCAGGTAAGGCTGAGGAGAAAAAAGCCTGAAGTGACAGAGAACAAGGAAGAACAAGGAGGACAAGGCTCGGGAAGGTCCTGCTCCCTTAATCTATGCAGCCGTTTGATGTACACACTCTACCCTTGGTATTGGCTCTGCCAGCGTTTCTCAACATTTGTCCCCTGCTGTACCACTTTGCATGGTCCACCTATTGGAACCACCACCGGAAGTAATTGGTGATGATGTAATTGCCAGTGACTTCTGGGTTGAGAGGCCAGATGCAATCTGACAAACATCAGTAAGAGGCTCAGGGCGGGCAGGAAGGCTTTTCAGAGCACATGAAAAGCAGGCTTTGGAGCTTTGCCCACCGAGCCAAGCCTCCTACCAATGCCTGTCATGTCACCTTGCTGGTCTTGCTGCCAGGCAGCAGATAAACAGGGGAGGGGGGGCGTCCCACAAGTACCACCAGACACCAATGTCTTGGAAACGCAGAAGGTATTGTGAGGGGCCGGGATGTAGTATCTGCAGTGGCCCTTTGCTCTGGTGAATGTGGGAGACGTGGGGTGAAAGCCTGGGCTTCCGGCAGTGGGTGTGCTGCGCAGCTGCAGCCACTGGCGGTATCAAGGTCTGGAGGGATAAAAGTAGCACCTGGAGGGGAGAAAGACTGTGGGTGGTGGTTGGAGAGAGAGTGGAGGGGAAGGAGGCTTGCTCGCTTACTGGACTGATTTTCGGGCTCACTGATGGGTTGACTCAAGGATCAGCGAACAGATGAACGAACTGGAACTCCGGCTGGCGCATGGACAGCCAGCAGACCGACCACACAGAGACTGCTGAGGTGGCGCTGCTGTGCCTAGAAGCACCGCTGCCTGGAGAGCGGGGACCCTGCAGCCCTACAGGCAAGCCGCCTACTAGTTGCCTTCCTGCTGGTGCTGGGGTTCAGAAGCAGGTTCATAAGCCTATGTATGACTACTCAGAAGTCAGTCCCGTTGTATTCCACGGGGCTTCCTCCCAGGAAAGCGTGCCGCCTCCTCTCTCCCAGCCCTGGAGCACTGCCTGGAACTGAGCCTGAGCTCCACTAAACAGTGCAGGCTCTTCAGGCAGCGTCTGGGAGCAGCCCCGCCCCGCCCCATTCAGGCGCCTCGAGCAAGTTTCGGAAGGGGGCGTGGCCTCCCCCTCCGAACGCCTAGGAGGAGCCAATAGAGACGCAGCACGCGAAGCCCCGCCCCGGCCGGTCGTTGTCTCTTTAAGGCGGCTGGGGCGAACGGAGCAGTGGGGTGGTCGGGGTTTATTTTTTTTCCTCTTCCGCACCTCTCGCGAGATCAGCCTTGGCGCCGTGACCTCCATGTGAGAGCGGCGGCGCCTGGTAAACAGTCCTCGGGGTGAGGACAGGCTCCCGCCGGCGACCGTTAGGTCAGCCTCGCGCGCGCCGCGTCCTGACAGGCTTGGCCGCCATTCGCAGCCAGCCGAGGCGAGCCGTTGCTGGCGCGCGCGCGCGCGCGGTCGGGGGGGGGAGCGAGCGAGGTCTGCTCGGCGCGGGTGAGGCCGGCCGGCCGGCGGCCGGAGAGGCGCGCGGACACAGCTCTCGGGAGCGCCCGAACAAAAGCGGCGGGAAGCGCCGCCTGCCTCCCCCGCCCCTCCCCCCGCGGGAGCGCCATGTGGATCCAGGTGCGCACCATCGACGGCGCCCAGACGCAGACCATCGACGACCTCAGCCGCCTGACCAAGATCGAGAGCCTGCGCCAGAAGATCCAGGAGAGCTTCCGCGTCAGCCCCGACCGCCAGCGCCTCTTCTACCGCGGCAAGCAGGTGAGCGCCGCGGCGCCTCTTCACCTCCCTCCTCACCTGCGAGGGGGCGGCCTCGGCTCGGCGGGCCTCTCTCAGCTTCTGGGGGGAGCAGGCACGGGGCAGGCGGGCCGCCTCCTGCGCCGCGCTCCTCTCCGCTCCGCTCCCGGGGGTTCACTGGCCCTGTAGCTCCTGGCTGCTCGTCCAGGGAAGCGGCCTTGGGCGAGGCGGGCAGGGCTGCTTTCCTGGGAGTGAGCCCCGTGGACCAGTATGGGCCTTGCTTCTGAGTAGACTGGGCACCGAGGCTTTCCTGGGGGTAAGCCCCATTGACTAGTATGGGCCTTGCTTCTGAGTAGACAGGCATAGGACTGGGCTCTTTATTTTCCTGTTCTCTCCCTCTAGATCTGCCTTCCATCAGGCCCAGTGGCTCCTTTGCTAACACCACCAGTAGACACCTGCCTCTTAACTCTGTGCTGTTTTGTTTTGCAACCAGGTGTTCCACCCACAGCTTACAAGGACTCCTGAGGATTAGAACCTTCCCTCTCCTCTCTGCTGCCTTCTGCCCCCTCTCAAGTTTTTACTACTGACTCTTAAGAGGGAAGCTACTTGCTCTTCACATAGTGAAATGCAAAATGAGTTTTAAGGCTTGTCTCTGTAGCACAAGATGAAGCACAAGATGGTGAAGATGTGTGATGGTGGCCAGGAAGGACTACTTGCCTATTCCTTTTAAATTATTTTATTTTTTAGCCTACAGGGGAATCTGAGGATGGGATCTTGTAGCAGGAGCGATGAGATGCAGAAAGAGGGTCAGAACAGAACGTGAAATGTATCACAAGAGTATCATGCATCTATATGGTGGAGAAACTGTCAAATACTGCTTTTTCTGGTCTTAAGCCATTTCTGCCCAATGTTGCATATATGCAATGGATCAAATGTGTACACCTGTGGGCTGGGCAAAAATGGGTTAAGCATAGGTGATTGGTTTTCCCTGCATTTGGGATGTGCCCCTGCAAGGCCTTTCTGTGGGGTATACCCAATTCAGTACACCTGAGACCACCAAGCTCCTGTCATATTATGAGGTATGCATGAGGCTAGTAGTACTACTGATATGCATAATGCCTGTGCAGGGTTGTAGATTTTTCCTTGCAGGCATTACTAAACATGTTTTAAAATAAGAACATAGTTCCCTGTCCCAGACAGCTTATATTCTTACAAAAAGACTCTTTGCTGGACTGGTAAAAGTACAATTGCTCACTTCCTATGAACAGAAGAAACCCTAAAGGATGCCCCTTAACCAAGTTAGCATGGGCATAGCATGTCCCTTGTTTTGCCAATAATTCATGTTGAAGTTTTCTGGTAAGCATGTGGTGCCATCATAATGCTAATCTAGTGGCAAGTATTGCAATTGGTGTCTCTAAACATAAATTTTTTATAGGTTTGCTGTATTGAAGTGGCCTTCAACCTTTTTTAATGTCGTGACTCCTCTCCAAGTATGAGAGTGGGAACCCACTGCCAATCTTACCCCTCTCCTGGGATACAGTCAGCCCACACCTGCCCCACTCACTCTCCCAGCTACACCAGCTCTGTTTCCCCCACCTCTTGAATCCTCATAACAACCCCATGAGGTAGTGACCTGAGTAGATGTGACCTTGGGAACTGCGGGGCAAGACAGTGAGAAAAGAATGTACTCAGTTTTGATAAAGCGGCACCATGATTGGATCTAAACCCTCTCTTGCAGAGGCTTTGAAAGGTTGCTGTGACCCCACAACCCACAGGTTGAACCACACTGCTATATTTCATTACTCCTTAGGCTGTACTAAATATCCAGGATATTGTTGAAAATATAACTTTTGACTACAGGCATCCCCCTGTATTTTGTTCCGTTCCAGCCTTCCCATACAGAAACTATAGATACAGGGGAACTGTATATAAATGGCAGTTCATGTGTATTACCTTTGCTTTTCTTTAGTAGCACATGAAGCATGGGTGTTAACTTGCTTAACAAAAGATTATTCTTATTTAACTGAAGAACGCAACAGTTTCTACTTTCTGTTAGTGTTCATTTAGTCTCTCTAGCGTTCAGGCTAATTGCTTGCATGTCACATCCTTAAGCCATTTCTGCCCAACATTTACGCATATTGTTGCATATACACAACAAGGATCAAATGTGTATACCTTTGGGCTTGTCTGAAATGGGTTAAGCAAGAAACACCCATGCTTCAAGTGCTACTAAAGAAAAACAGAGGTACTGTAATGGGTGTGTCCCCCATCTGTGGGTAACTGGATATGGGGGTGGTGATGGTGGTGTGGGACTCCTGTAGTGAGAAACTGCACCTCATCAGTTTGCATATGCTTCCACCCAGATGTGGATAAATGTTTGGCTTCTATTACTAGTTGCATTGGTCTTGCTGATAGTTATTTGAGAAATGTTCATCTTTTTAATGTAATTTTTGGGAGTGTACTCTCCCATCCCCATACTGTTGGTTGGGGGGGGGGCGGAATTGGCCAAGTGAAATAATTTTTATCCTTGTTTCAGATCTGTTGGATTAGAAGACAATGGTTTCTTCATTGTTTGAAGAAAAAAAAATCTAAGCTTGATGACTATCTTCTCTGGGTTTTCTCTGAGATAATAATAATAATACAGGTATTTATACACCGCCTTTCTTGGTCATCAGATTTCTCCTCAGACTTTAATTCAAGGCGGTTTACATAGGCAGGCTGTTCTAAATCCCCATAGGGATTTTTACAATTGAAGAAAGTTTCTATCTTTCAAGAACCACAACATTTCAGATGGATCTTTCTGATCTGGTATCATGTTCTGGCCTCCAGTTTCCTCCCATGCAAGCTGACAAGCAGCTCCTTCATCTCTCACATGGAGGGCAGCCAAGATGCTTCTTCTTCCCACACACCAAAGAGCAGCACCAACTCAACTTGGCTTGTCAGCTGCTTCAAGGCAAATGGAGGCTCTACCCTCTAGACCAGACCTCCTGCCCTGTAATGCTACATCTTGCTTATCAGTTGCAGTGGGGTTGCACTCCCCACTGAAAGAGCAGGCTCACAGCTTAGGGGTTATCCTGGACTCACAGCTGCTCCTGGATGCCCAGTTGTCAGCTGACTAGGAGCACCTTTGCCCAGCTTTGGTTGGTGCGCCAGCTGCAGCCGTACCTGCCTCAGTCGGAGCTGGCCACAGTGGTCCATACCATGGTGACATCAAGATTAGACTATTGCAATGCGCTTTATGTGGGGCTGCCCTTGAAGATGGTCTGGAAGTTGTAAGTAGTGCAGAATGTGGCAGTTCCTGTGGTTGCTGGAGGTTGGTGGTTTGACTTTGTCATGCTGCTACTCTGTAAGTTGCACTGGCTGCTGGTTCTTTTGGGGGGGGGCAATTCAAGGTGCTGGTTTTGACGTGGCTTGGGACAAGTATAGTCTGTAATCTGGTGACTCTTCAGTCATCAGAGGGGGCCCTGTTGGTTGTGCCATCATCAAGAGAGGTTAGGGGGATGACCACCAGAAAAATAGGACCTCTCCATGGTGGTGCCTGTATTGTGGAATTCCCTCCCCTTTGAGTTGCGAACAGCTCCTTCATTGTCAACCTTCCCCTCAGGCCTGAAGACTTTTAATTTCAGAAAGCCTTTGATGCCTGATGGGGGGCATGATAGCTACTTTTAACAATTGTTTTATACTGCTGGCTTTATTGCTGCTGGTTGTTTTATTATCTATTTTATTGTTGCTGTATTTTATAATATGTATTTTATGACTTTTAAATGTTAACTTCTTTAGGTGCCCTTCTGGGAGAGAGGCGGATTACAAATCCAATTAATAATAATTTGATCTTGATGTGTAGTGATGAGGCAGTCTCTGCCCCCATTACTGTGAGTCAGTAGGTTTCTCTGGAGATAGTTGGTCCTTTGCTACTTGAGAAGAGCAGGATACTGTAATGAAGGGAAGGTATATTGTTTTCTTATCCTCTGAATCTCTTTTTGCTATCCTCCAATTCCTCTAATTGAAGGTATTATCGTCCGCTCTTTGGGTGGCATTGAAATTATTTGGCACAAATTATTGCTTTTGGGCCTTTCCTTTCCACATTCATCCCTTGATATATGGGTACAGATGTACTTATCCCATGCCTCAACTGGAGAACAAACCTGGGGTGGTGGTGGTATATATCTCCAGTATCCTGAATGGGTGGTGATAGAACTTTTCTTTGGATTTTGCGTATTTAGGGGAGAAGGATGATAACCTTATTTAATGCAATGCTATCTGTGAATGCAAGGGGTGAATTTCAGGTATTCATCACTTAGAAAGTCTAAGTAGGCTAACTTCTCTGTGCAGTATAGGAGGCTGTGCTACAGCACATGCTTAATTGGACAACTGTCTGCCAGTTAAGGGAGTAATGGATGTTCTTGCACTGCACAAAAATGTCACTTACAGAGTAACAATATGAATCCCTACTCCAACAAGCTTATGATCTAAAGTTAGAGGAGGGGTTAAAGTTAAAGGGAGGGGTTGGGATAACAAGTGATGAATGTGAGGAAAATGCAATCTTGTATGGTGTTGGAAATGAGGACTAATTGGAGTGACAGCATCTTTCTTAATACACAGTGGAAGTAACTCTGTGTTATCATAAAGATAATTCACTGGCCAAAGTAGTGTGGTGCTGCTGCTGAGATCCCAAACCATGTGGGAAATAGATCAGGGTTGTTCAGAATGTGAATACAACGAGCATATGTTGTATATAGATTGCAGGCGTCTCAAGTGTACTTTATTTGAACTAACTACATGTGGGTCAGGTTCCCATTACCATTAGTGACTTGAACTGCGTTAATCTACTCCTTGTTGTTCAACTGGTTTGGACCATTCTAGAAGAGAAATGTGTTAAATTATCATCAGCACCTTTTGTATGACGCTATAACAAATGCTGGTGCTGCCTTTTTAAAGGTTGCTTTAATCATTAGCAAACAAATTGCTTTTAGAACAAGAACTCTCTGAGCTGCTGCATTGTATAATTGCTGTGTCTCTTTGCGAACTTCAATGTAAAAATAGGAAGCAACATGAGATTGTTAGTGATGACATTTTTTTTGGTTTTTTCCTTGGATACATTGACTGTAAAATGTCAAGAGACTCTCCTAGCATGTAAATATTTTGAGAGAAAATATAGAAGAATGTGGCTATCCAGCTGTTATTTCTGCCTTACAAATCTCTTTGCTAGAATAAGCACTAACTGTTGCAGGGGTTTGTTTCAAAGTACTGTACTAGATATTGTAAAAGTCACAAGATTATATGAACTTAGAATTTCTCAAGGAAGAAATTTATTCTTTTTTGCCCTTACATTTTAGGATAACTGACTTGACTGAGTGTAAACTGTCAAATATTTGAACTTAGAAATGTAACACACATTTGCACTGATTACAATAGTTAAAATGCACCTTTGTTATTATGATGATATGTAGATATTGCACTTATCACCTCTTCAGGGTAATGGAGAAGAAGCAGTTAATATTTAAAAAAAACAAAACTCCTGGAGACTGAGCATCTCAAGAGAAATCTGAGCTGCCCTCCCCCATATCTGCTGCTGACCAACAGAGTGCAGCTGAGTTGATAAGGTTTGCCAGTAGTTGGGTGATGCTGAGGGGTTTGGATAAGAGCCATGGGAGACCACACAAATCAAGGAAATAAAATTGCAATGCAGAACATTTTCTGCATTCTATCTCATCTGGGCCAGTGGTGTATTAGGAATAGGAGGAAGTTAAGGCTATCCCTTATCCTTTCTCCATAACCTAGCAGAGAGCTAATAATCCCATGATTAAATAAATCATTGGCTGTTTACTAGGGTTGGGAAACATGCATGCTTTATGTTGATTAAGTTCCTGCTGAAAGAGGAAAGTTGTGGGTAGGAAACCTGCACCAAGTAATTAAAAGTGTTTTACTACCCTTGTAACCTGCTATGCTGCACGCTGAGAGCAATTGATAGTTCATGTAAAATAAACTGGATTATATTCATGGATAACTCTCTGAAGACTAGTAGGTTAGCATTAAAGTAATCTAGCTAGGATTAGTTCATTCCCCATGGTCCAGAAACCTTTCCTGGCTTTTGGAGAATGAACTAGTGTTTTTGTTAGTTTTGTTCAGAGTAGAATCTGGATAGACTACATAGAGAAGTTTCATACTAAACCTGAAATGCCTCTTGCAGAATGATCAAGAAGAAACTTCAGCCTGAATTCATAATTATATATCTCTGTACAGTACTGGCTTGTAGAAACTGTGGCAAATAACTTTATGCTCTCCTATTTAATGATCTCTTAACATGAAATAATTCTGATACGCTCTTTTGAAAATTTGGACTATTCAGCAGTGAGGTGGCTGGTGATTCAAACAAACTTTGAGTCCAAAGACCCAGAGCTGGAAGTTATCACTTCTGTTTCTGTAGATGTTGGATACGAGTGACAGTCCTGCTTCAGTGTACAACTGTCTTTAAAAGACATTTGCTAGAAAATCAAAGAGTTTAACATGATCTGTCAAGAAGGGTTCTTGCTTAGTTCTTTCTACTGAACTTGTTAGTCTTCTGTGTGAAGGACTATTCAGTAATGTGAACTTTTGCCTGTACTCCAGAGTAGTACTGCCCAATTACAGGTTTACTGCCTCATGAGATCTAGGTAAATAGATAAAGGCCTATTAGATTTAACCAGCAGTTAGGGGGAAGGTAATCCATTGTACATTACTTTTTTCATTCCTACCTTGATGCACAAATCTTGAAAGTTAACATGGTGTTTAGATAAACTTTTCTCAAGCAGATATTGGAGAGCCCTACCTGTGGATAGCCAGTTGTTTGAAACAGGTCCATGTATTAATGCCATAGCATGTTTTTCTTTTGAATAACCCAAGGTTTCACAGTTTTTTGCTAACTTTGATCAGCACGCCAAAATTGTGGTTACCTACCCATTTTACAGCTTTGACTGAACAGTGAACAATAAAGTTCTGGTTTTTAGCAGGAATAGAAGGTAGGTACTGTGCCAGTTTGGTGGTGGTTCTTGGCTCATGCTAACTGAGCAGTGGGTAGGGGTCCTACCTCCCTTTGTTTTCTCAAAGGGCAGTGTCAGGCAGGCCCATTTAGCTGCTGTTTCGAGGTGCTACAGCTGAGTGGCAATCAGGCTCTCTTTTGGAGTAGGACATGTAGGAGGAGGGGTCCTTTACAGTTAAATGTTCAGGTTTCTTTGCAACACAGCCAAACAACTCTTGGCCTTTGCTGCAGCATTGGTGCTGGGAAAGTGGCAAGGATCTTTGCTAGGATAATACCCAGTTCTCCAGCTCTCAACATTGTGATATGTTGCACTTGCCAGGCAGAAGCTCATTCACCATTGCAAGTATAGTGACTAGAAAATGTGGAAGTCTAGAATAAGCATACATACTGAATGCTCTTTAGGTTAAATTTTTTTTGTACAGTTTGATTTTTGATGGACAGATACTCAAATAACATTACTTTTAGCACTCACGTAGCTGAAAACTTGCATTCTCTTGTACTTTTGTTAACAAAGAAATCTCTTAGGTTGAATTACAGGTGTTTTATCTCCCAGGTGATTCCTTTTTTTCCTTGGAAGGAATATAAAAAAAGGTTACAGCTTTTATTGTGTTCTTATTCTCTATAACATCTGAGAGCCATAAGCCTGTTTTCTGCTCCAAGCTTTGTTGTACAGTTGGGGAGGAGAGCAGGTTTGATACATTCCCTTTTCCTTAGTGAAAGGATTAAGTACAGGTGTCCAAATCTTCCTCTTCACTCTGCTGTGTAGCTCCTCATGTGAACTGACTGTCCTACAGCAGAAGCTACTTTGAGGATTCTGGTGGTAGGAACAGTTATTCACCAGAACTTGATTGTTCTTACCTTCTATGTAGCTTCTTTATCTGTGTAGAATTCTTATATCTGCTTTGCAATGGGACTCTTCCTTCTGTTACTTTGCTGGAGAGCTAGTACTTCTGTGGCAGAGAACACATGCTTTGCAGCCAGGAGATTGTGGGTTCAATCTCCAACATCTCTAGCCTGGGAAAGATTCCTATCTGGAAAAACTGAGAGCTGCTGCATGGCATCATTAAGCAAGGTACAGCTTGAGTCTCATTATTCGCCAGGGTGAATCATTCACTTGGATGGCAAAAAAGCAAATCAATTTAAAAAACAAAGCTCGGGTGATTTAAAAATAGCCTTCTTTACCTTTGTGATGTAAGGTAAGAGTCATTAAGAAGACAATCTATCAATCAGTCATCCTCCAAGCACTTAGAAAGGTGCTTCATTCAGCTCCTTTCACCAATGCAAAGTGTTACCTTTCTTTCAGGGGGAAGGGAGGGGTTGCCTGGAGATTGATGGATTGTCAGCCAGCTGCCCCCTCTCATTAAGGAGGCTACTGTTAAAGGACTGTTCAGTTTTTTAAACTGATCTTAAAGGAATGCATTTTTCTCCAAGGATCAGCATATTCCTTCTCATTTGCAGTGGCCATTCCTGTTGAGTCAAATGCTTGTATAAAAAATTCATGTATAAAAAGGTTGGACCTGTATACCAATGTTCTGACTTGTTATATAAGGCATCTTCTTCTGTTCATATTCCTACAAAGAATATCCAGCAACTGTAACAGTAATTCATGTGTCCCCCATCTGCAGGGTATATGTTCTGCGTGCCCCTTGTGAATACTGACACCATGGATTAAAGGGGACCTAGTATCAGAAAGCTGGAGGAGGAAGCGTAAGAGAAAAACAAGAAGTAGGAAGCTTTCTTATTATTGAAACATTGTCCCTGATATTGGCAGACAACTCTGAAACTGTGTAGAAGAACATGATTATGGTGTTTGTGGTGAATAGTCATCAGACTCCTACATGTTGAGAATGGATCCTCCTAAGCAATATAAATCAATTCAGTTGTTATGCTGCTCATAGCATGGACTGATATTCAGTACTAAAGGTGACATTGTAAAAAGATCTGCCTGTTTCATCCATTTCTTATCACAATTACATCAAATCAGAAAACACAAAAGTGTCTTTTATCTAGTGTGTAAGCTGTGGAATTCCTTGCTACAGGATTTGATGGCACCTGCCTAGTTACCTTTAAAAAGCTTTGGACAGACATGGATGAAAAGTCCATCACCAATGCAAGGAATGTCAGCAGGATACAGATCCTTGTTGTGTGTGCTTCCAGTGGTATTTGGTGAGGCACAGTGAGAGCCAGGGAGTAAATGGAACTTGACCTGATCCAGCAGGGCTCTTCTTAAAACTGATCACACCATTCATTTATCTGTACTTTTAGGAGTATTCTAGTAGGTTGCCCAGTCAAGCTAAGGTCAGAGAAGATAGGCAACTTTTAAGAAAGAAGTATAAAATGAGGATATTTACTAAACTGTATGTTCGGCTATGCATGTGTACTAGAAGCCCAAGGTCACCAAACAGCCAGGAGTCGGTTGTGTGTCAAATGTGGTGTTTGTTACCTGTCTTGCCTTCCTAGCTGCAAACTGGCTTTGAAGGAATAGGCTAGATTTGCAGGGGGACACCTTGTTCTCACCAGCATAATTTGATCTCCCTGAGATAGTGTGGATCTTTTTCTCTGAGAATATATTTTCCCAGAGATATATGGGAATAATTCCCCCAAAAAGCAAAATTTATCACTCAAATGGACACATGTTTGCTCTTAATCAAATAGCTAAGGCAAATAAGCCTGTTTTCTCACGACAAACAATGGTTCAATAATAAACAATGAAACATACCTGGCAAGAATTTCTAATTCAGATCCTGTGGTGTAACTTCATGCTGTTCATCGATGATGGATCTCTGAGCTTCCCAGGAATCTTTGCCTGTTCTAATTGCTTTCTGTCCTCAGCCCTGTGTGCAGTGCCACCCGTTATTGTGAATAGGAAGCTCTGGCTATCAGGTTCAGAGCCAATATGCTTCCACTCAGTGCAAAAGGAGAAGATACAGGTTCGAATCCTTGCAGAACCGCAGGTTCGAATCCTTGCAGAAGGGTGGTATTATAAGGTTATCCTATACTTCAGACAAGCTATCAGATCAGTTCCTCCCCCAGCTGTTATGGCAATATCTTTGTTATATACAAATTAGGGGGGCACACAGGGTTCCTGCTAAGCTGTATGGCTGCACATCACACAGCTTAGTAACCCAAGAGTTTGGTGATGACATGTGACATCATTATCAAGTAGCTGGAGATGGTGGTGTGACATAGTTGAGATGTTGCACAGGAGGAGAAGGGGTCTGTGCACAGGCATGGGCCACTTACAGGGAATATAGGTGGTGTGTCAACAGTACCCCCACCATGGACAGGCTATGGCAGTGGTTCTCGAACTTTTCTGGCCTGTGGCTCCTCTGATCCCATTACAACACCTCACCTCTGTTACGGTCATCAAATGGGGATAAAGGTGTTATAATTATACGCTAGAAACAAACCACAAAAAAAAACAGCTGCCAGCACACTGAGGCTGCAATCCTAACCACACTTACCTGAGAGTAAGCCCCATTGAACAAAATAGGACTTACTTCTGAGAAACCTGGTTAGGATTGTGCCCTGAGTTTGTTAGCTGCACACCTGGATGGTTTTGGAAAGGGGGGGAGAGAGAAGTGATGAGTTTGCTGGGGGAGGGGAAGACTCGCTTGGAGGCCAAGCGAGACTATGAGGAACACATGGCCAGCAACATTAAGGGGAATAATAAAAGCTTCTTCAAATATGTTAGAAGCAGGAAACCTGCCAGAGAAGCGGTTGGCCCTCTGGATGGTGAGGGAGGGAAAGGGGAGGTAAAAGGAGACTTAGAGATGGCAGAGAAATTAAATGAGTTCTTTGCATCTGTCTTCACGGCAGAAGACCTTGGGCAGATACCGCTGCCCGAACGGCCCCTCCTGACCGAGGAGTTAAGTCAGATAGAGGTGAAAAGAGAAGATGTTTCAGACCTCATTAATAAATTAAAGATCAATAAGTCACCAGGCCCGGATGGCATCCACCCAAGAGTTATTAAGGAATTGAAGAATGAAGTTGCAGACCTCTTGACTAAGGTATGCAACTTGTCCCTCAAAATGGCCATGGTGCCAGAAGATTGGAGGATAGCAAATATCACGCCTATTTTTAAAAAGGGAAAGAGGGGGGACCCGGGAAACTATAGGCCGATCAGCCTAACATCCATACTGGGTAAGATGGTGGAATGCCTCATCAAAGATAGGATCTCAAAACACATAAACGAACAGGCCTTGCTGAGGGAGAGTCAGCATGGCTTCTGTAAGGGTAAGTCTTGCCTCACAAACCTTATAGAATTCTTTGAAAAGGTCAACAGGCATGTGGATGCGGGAGAACCTGTGGACATTATATATCTGGACTTTCAGAAGGCGTTTGACACGGTCCCACACCAAAGACTACTGAAAAAACTCCACAGTCAGGGAATTAGAGGACAGGTCCTCTCGTGGATTGAGAACTGGTTGGAGGCCAGGAAGCAGAGAGTGGGTGTCAATGGGCAATTTTCACAATGGAGAGAGGTGAAAAGCGGTGTGCCCCAAGGATCTGTCCTGGGACCGGTGCTTTTCAACCTCTTCATAAATGACCTGGAGACAGGGTTGAGCAGTGAAGTGGCTAAGTTTGCAGACGACACCAAACTTTTGGAGGTGAAGACCAGAAGTGATTGTGAGGAGCTCCAGAAGGATCTCTCCAGACTGGCAGAATGGGCAGCAAAGTGGCAGATGCGCTTCAATGTCAGTAAGTGTAAAGTCATGCACATTGGGGCAAAAAATCAAAACTTTAGATATAGGCTGATGGGTTCTGAGCTGTCTGTGACAGATCAGGAGAGAGATCTTGGGGTGGTGGTGGACAGGTCGATGAAAGTGTCGACCCAATGTGCGGCGGCAGTGAAGAAGGCCAATTCTATGCTTGGGATCATTAAGAAGGGTATTGAGAACAAAATGGCTAGTATTATAATGCCGTTGTACAAATCGATGGTAAAGCCACACCTGGAGTATTGTGTCCAGTTCTGGTCGCCGCATCTCAAAAAAGACATAGTGGAAATGGAAAAGGTGCAAAAGAGAGCGACTAAGATGATTACGGGGCTGGGGCACCTTCCTTATGATTAAAGGCTGCAGCGTTTGGGCCTCTTCAGCCTAGAAAAGAGACGCTTGAGGGGGGACATGATTGAGACATACAAAATTTTGCAGGGGATGGACAGAGTGGATAGGGAGATGCTCTTTACACTCTCACATAATACCAGAACCAGGGGACATCCACTAAAATTGAGTGTTGGGCGGGTTAGGACAGACAAAAGAAAATATTTCTTTACTCAGCGTGTGGTCGGTCTGTGGAACTCCTTGCCACAGGATGTGGTGATGGCGTCTAGCCTAGACGCCTTTAAAAGGGGATTGGACAAGTTTCTGGAGGAAAAATCCATTACGGGGTACAAGCCATGATGTGTATGCGCAACCTCCTGATTTTAGAAATGGGTTATGTCAGAATGCCAGTTGCAAGGGAGGGCACCAGGATGAGGTCTCTTGTTGTCTGGTGTGCTCCCTGGGGCATTTGGTGGGCCACTGTGAGATACAGGAAGCTGGACTAGATGGGCCTATGGCCTGATCCAGTGGGGCTGTTCTTATGTTATGTTCTTATGACTTTGTTTTGTGTGTATCTGCTAATTGCAAACTGATGTGACACTGAGACCCAGAGACTTTTTAGCTGCAATCCTAACCTCACTTTCCTGGAGTAAGTCCCTTGGTCTACTCAGAAGTAAGTCCCATTTAAGTCAATGGGGCTTACTCCCAAGAAAGTGTGGATAGGATTGCAGCCACACAGAGCAAGATTATAACTCACCCCCAAAGTAGATGGGGCATACTCACACACATCCCAACATGCAGATGCCACCCCTATTCCCTCAGGCAAGATGGAGGAATGCAGGCTGTGGCATTTGGGCACCCCACCCCCCACTAAGAGCAGGCTGGGCTCCCTCCTCCCCAAGTGGAGGAAAGCACTTTGCTGCCTGTACTTACTGGGGGAGCTCTCTCTAGGTCAGGCTTTCCCCAGTTTGAAGCCTGCCAGGAGTGCCCCTGTGCTGATGAGATGCAGCACCTCCACAGCTGCTCAACCAGTCTTCTCTTGGTTTGAGGGGAGGCTCCACCACCTCCCCCCATGTTTCACACCCTCCCCACTTCACATTGCCCCACCCACCTCGTTCACAGCTGTAGAAAAGCAGCAAATAGGGAGGTAGCACGTGCAGCCGAGCAGCTATGGCCCCCTCTCTCCTCAAGATGCCTTAAGATACCCCTGGGGGCCAGCCATGCCTAGGGAGTATAGATTGAATGCCTCGGGGCAATGGAGAGAGCCTATCAATGCACTGTGTTAGGGTTGCCCTTTATAATGGAAACACACCCCGATACAAGGATTAGTGGCATGTCACACCTCTAGGGACAGTGCCACCTTCCTTGTCCCCCACTGCTGCCTCTCTGGGGGTCTTGGGGGGGCAGTGTCACCCTGCTGTCCTGGCTCCGGGTGGCACAGGGACCAGGGTCACCAGTGACAAGGATGCCACAGCAACTGCTGGTATATAAGCTACTGAGGCACAAGCAGTAAACATCAGAAACCAAGACGTGTATCCCAGTATTTAGAGTTCAAATCCCTTTATGCCACTCATAATACAGACTGCCCTTTGGGATCATTGAGGGAGGGAAGAGGGTGTAGGCATGCAGAACAATTACACAAATATCCCCAGGGCAAGGGTTCAAATACCCATAGGAAACATACCTGCTAGCAGCTAGAAAGAAACTTTTTGTCAGGGGAGTAATTGGGACAAGCCACAAGGAGAGGTCAAACTGCACAGAAATGTAAGGGCCCAATCCTGTCTAACTTTGCAGCACCAATGCAACCAAAATGCAGCAAGTAATTACCCTTGCCATTTTCCTACTTTGAGGAGGCCTCAGTGACTGCCTCTCCCTCACTGCAGGATCGTACACACACCCCACTGGCACAGTTATATCAATGCTGGTACATTGGACAAAATTAATTCAGGTTCAGATTGGAGAACCAATGTCAAACTCACTTTTTGCATGAGTGACCAGAAACACCCGTGGCAAAGGAAAAAGAGGAGGTACAGGTGAGTCTTAGATCTACTCTGGCTAGTCTTTACAACATTTCTCTAATTGCTCAACCACACCAGGAGATAGATAAACAGGCCGTTGAGGAGAATATGACTGCATATGGAGGGCTAGCACAGGTTCCAAGTGCCAGAAAGCATAGGTTTAAAAACCTGAGAAATGATTGCCTACTAATAAAAGCTTGACAGAACTACAGGCAGGCACATCTATAACATGTGAGCCAATTGGAGTAATTGCTGCATGGGCTAGTTGCTTGACTTGGATGTGACTCAGGGCGCAATCCTAACCCCTTATGTCAGTGCTTTCCAGCACTGACATAAGGGCAATGCAGCTCTGAAGTAAGGGAGCAAACATTCCCTTACTTTGAGGAGGCCTCAGTGAGTGATACCCAACTGCAGGATACAGCACATATCCCATTGGCACCGCTATGCCAGTGCTGAAAAGCACTGACATAAGGGGTTAGGACTGCACCCGAAGAGAGGCTCGCCCATTTAGCCACACATGCATCCAGTGTACATTTGCATCCAGTGTTGCTTGTGTGTGTTGCTGGTTATACATTCAGTATTATGCTGCTACCCCTTTTCTGCTGACTGCCTTATTTATCATGGCAGTAGGTTCTGGGCATTTGGTGAGCTCCTCACCCTGGAGCCCATGTGATCACAGATGTTTGAGACAGTGTATACTCAGTGAGGAAGAGCTGGAAGCTCACTCTTTGCTGCTATCAGGTGTGCTTTGGACTTTCTTTGTGGTTTGGACATGTGGCAGGTCCTCTGTCCGGTAGGAAAGCTGCTTGTGGAAAGTAAAGAGAAGCGCACAGAGAGTAACAAGAAACAGGCAGCAGGTGCTGTGACACACTGTCTTTTGATTAGGCTGCATGATCCTTAAGAGTGGTGCCACTTAAGTGCTCATGTGTGATGTCCTGTTGAGAGAGAAAATGCAGTAGAGTACTTCAAGCAAAACTTCCTCTTCTGTGGAAAGATGCTGTGAAACTGACCAGTCCATGTGACCCAATTGCAATCCTGAAGAGCAAATGAGCTCAAGGTGACCAGCAGTAGCAGTGGGTTGAGTACAGTAACACAATCGATAGTGCTGCTTTAGTATTGTTTTGCTGCAGTGCTCTTTATCCTGATTGTTCAATACTGCTAACTAATAAGAGCAGTGTATTTAGGCCAGTCAGCACTTGTTTCCTGCCTTACAATCCATGATGTCTCCTATAGCACTTGGCTTTCTAGGATTGGATCCCCTGTGTTATTGGCAGTATAGGTGGAGCCTGTTTTTCCACAGATTTTACATCCATGGATCTGTCTCACTGTGGCTCCCCTGGACCTGCATTGAGCCAGACTTAGTGGAGAGGGGTCCAAAAGCAGATCTCTTGAGGATACTGAGGCCCCACCTGTATTATTATACCTATTCATTGAGAGAGTATTTACTCACTGCTATTTAGCTGTTGCAAGAAAAAGGAATGGGTAATATACACTTTGTAGCAAAGCCATATTTGACAAGGGGGGGAAGATAGTGACAGCATTCATATGTTGAAGCAGAGTTTTCTCCCCTTCCTTGCTTATCTATGTGATGTTGATTGTCCCAGTAACCCGTATTGGGTGTCTTTGTGAGCAGTGCTCCCCTCGCATCTGCATGTGTCCCCTCGCATCTGCGCACTACCTCTGCAAGGCTCAAAATGGCCTTTTTGGAGGAAAAGACACGACTTCTGGTTTCTTTGGGGAAACTGGAATGACTTTCACCTTATAAGGCATTTGGGGGGTTTCCCTGGCTCTCAGAATGCCTTATAAGGTGAAAAAGGTCACTTCTGGTTTCCTGAGGAAAGTGGAAGTCATGTCTTTTTGTCTGAAAAGGCTATTCTGAGTGCTATTCTGAGTGTTGTAGAGGCAACACACAGACACATGCTGCCTCTGCAGGGCTCAGAAAAGCCCCCGGACATGAGGGGAGCACAGCTCCCCTCTGCTTCGGAGGCTTGGGGGGGGGAAGAGTAACTGGCAATGGGCCATCGCATATAGAGCCCATCACTGGTCAGAACATTGCAAAGTGACGTTCACATGTATGTTCTGCGAGCAGCAGCTGCTTTGTAGATAGTACTCTTTCTGTAGCTCCTGTCATCAAAGTTCATCTTCTTTTACATCTGCATACAAGACCAGAGAGGTATAGCTTTTGCTTCCAGAGGTTCTTCTGAGCAGAGGCCACACGCGTCTGCCTGTGGCCTCTGCTAGGCTCAGAAGACCCTACGGGGGGGAGGGTGAGGGGGGCAGAGCTCTCTTCGCTTCCAGAGGGGACGCGTAGGAGGCCACATGGACCCAATCAACGAAGAAATGAAACAGCAGATACAAGATCCTTATGGGGGCTGCCACATATAGGATAATGACCTTAGGGAAGTTACTGTCTCTTACAGCAGTGCTACTCAAACTGTGGTCTGTGGGCTGGTTGCCTGTCTGTGAGCCATCAGTCGCCTATCTGTAATGTGTTTCCTGGGGCTTCCTTCTTCTGTTTCCTCAGAGTCTTCCAAAGCTTGCTGTGTAACTTGGACATGCTCCAAGCCTCAAGAGGCTCTGAAAAACTGGAGAAAGAAGTAGGAAAGATGAGGTAAACCGATGAGCTGCAGATTGGTACTATCTACATCTATTTAAGGCCAGTCTGTGGAGCATCAGGGAAAAAAATTTCCCGTCCTTGACAGCAGAATCACTATCCTGTAGTAATCCTATACATGTTTACTCTGAAGTATGTCCTATTATGTTCAATGAGTCTTATTCTTAGGAAAGGGTGCTTACGATTGCAGTGTTGGTCTGCCCTCTTCTCAGGATGTTGTGAGGCTCAAATGCTGCTATGAGTTCATTAGATAAAAAGCTGGGATATGCATGAAAACATAAAATCATGAGAAGGCAGCAATCCAGAACACAATTTTTACTGTATTAGCTTATCTCTACCTCATATTTATCAAGAAAACTTTTAATTTCCTGCCTTTTAGCCAGGATGTTGATTTGTTAAAAATGAGACTTCAAAACTTCATTATTAGGAAAGTTAATCACTACAAAGAACAAATGACAGTGTGCATATTTTGTCAGTTTTATCTATTTTCATGTAATTCTCACAACTTGAAGAGTTTCTTTTCCAGAGTATGTGTTTTTTCACTGGATACTGATAGACAGAAATGGTCTCTTGGCTCTAGGCTTTGGATTGCTGTGAATAGAGAAGAGTTTGGATAGGCTAATTATTAGAGAAGGACCCACTTTTCTGGATTTTTCAAAATGCTATTACTTCCCTAAAGCTGGAATATTGCAGAAGCAAAACTGAAACATGGCAAATGTGAGTTCCTGTAAGGCAGGTTTTGTGATAAATATGGAAGCATAGTGAGAAATTGCTTATCATTGTTATGTTGTACTAAACATGGATTTGTAAAAGAGGCTGATTTACATTAATAAGCATATGTAAGGCCTATTATTTAAGTGGGACTTCATTTGTGTAACTTCTTTAACAAATCTGGCTTCTAGATTACTAACAAACCATTCTATAGCCGATGGATTCTTGCTGTAGAAACCAGTAAGTTTTGCAGTAGAATAGTATTGCTTGTTATCCCTTATCTAGCTTTTCAGTGTGAAAATCAGTTGTTTTTCTAATTGAAAATATGGTTTTGTTCTGTTGGCCAGCAGAGGACCCACATTAAAGTCCTTGAAGTTGCATGGAACAACAAGTCTTCGTTCCTTTTTCATAGCAGTAAAGGACTTGAAAGGAAAATCTGAAATCAAATTGTACCAGATCATCACAGAATCCCTCTTCCTTATTAAGTGTATAGATTTTTGATACTGGAATCATCAGGTTACAGCAATAGTTGATATAAGTTGAATTTGCAAAGAAGTCTGAACGTTGAAGATATAATTATCTGGTTTATACAAGGAAACTAGTGTTTAAGGAAAGTGTATCTTCAGTTTCTTCTTAAATAAAATAAAAATACTGATCCAACTGTTAGTTTGGAGTCTACGAAGTGATGAAATTGTTATCTTGTATGCAAATATAATGGTAGATGAGTGAAGCAGAGTGAAGCAGGGCTGTGTTCTTGCGCCGACCTTGTTTGGGATTTTATTCACTGTCCTGCTGAAGCATGCCTTTGGAACTGCAACAGAAAGCATCTATCTCCGGACCAGATCAGACAGAAAGCTCTTCAACCTCTCCAGACTGAGAGCAAAGTCCAAAGTCCAGCTGAAATGTCTGCGTGACTTCCTCTTTGCCGACGATGCAGCTGTCACCACCCACCCACTCTGCTAAAGATCTCCAGCAGCTCATGATTCGTTTTAGCAAGGCCTGCCAAGATTTTGGACTGGCGATCAGCCTGAAGAAAGCACAGGTCATGGTTCAGGATGTGGACTCACCTCCCTGCATTACAATCTCTGCGCATGAACTGGAGGTTGTCCATGACTTTGTGTACCTTGGCTCAACGATCTCCGACACCCTTTCTTTCGATACTGAGCTAAACAAACTCATCAGTAAAGCAGCTACCACGTTTTCCAGACTCACAAAGAGAGTCTGGTCCAACATGAAGCTGACAGAACATACCAAGATCCAGATCTACAGAGCTTGCGTCCTGAATACACTTTACTGCAGTGAATCATGGACTCTTCGCTCACAACAGGAGAGGAAACTGAACGATTTCCACATGCGCTGCCTCTGACGCATCCTCAGCTTCACCCGGCAGGACAATGTTCCAAACAACACAGTCCTGGAATGAGCTGGAATCCCTAGCATGTATGCACTGCTGACACAGAGACGCCTGCATTGGCTCAGTCATGTCGTGAGAATGGATGATGGCCGGATCCCAAAGGATCTCCTCTATGGAGAACTTGTGCAGGGAAAGTACCCTACAGGTAGACCACAGCTGCGATACAAGGACATCTGCAAAAGGGCTCTGAAGGCCTTAGGAGTGGACCTCAACAAGTGGAAACCCTGGCCTCTGAGCGGCCCGCTTGGAGGCAGGCTGTGCAGCATGGCCTTTCCCAGTTTGAAGAGACACTTGGCCAACAGACTGAGGCAAAGAGGCAAAGAAGGAAGGCCCATAGCTAGGGAGACAGACAAGGGACAGACTGCACTTGCTCCCAGTGTGGAAGGGATTGTCACTCCTGAATTGGCCTTTTCAGTCACACTAGATGCTGTTCTAGAACCACTATTCAGAGCGTGATACCATAGTCTTTTGATAATGAAGGTTGCCAACTATGCAAGTATAATGGTAGATGAGCAGGGCATCCTAGGTGAAGAAGAGCATTGAGCCATGGCTTTGAAAGAAGTGAAAAGACTGAAGTTGTGTTGGGTCTAGGAAGATAGATGGCCCAGAAAAAGAAATATGTGGGATGGTCTAGTCCAGGAATGCCCAAACCCTGGCCTGGGGGCCATTTGCGGCCCTCGGGGACCCCCAATCTGACTCTTGGGGAGCCCCCAGTCTCAGATGAGCTTCTGGCCTTCTGGAGACCTGCTGGAGTCTGCACTGGCCCGATATAACTACTCTCAGCGTGAGGGCCGACTGTTTGACCTCTTGTGCAAGCTGCAGGCTGAGGTTCCCTCTGCTGCTTGCTGTTTCATACCTGTGAAGCAGCAGTGGCAGCAAAGGAAAGGCTAGCCTTGCTTTGTGCAAGGTCTTTTATAGGCCTTGTGCTATTACTAGACCTTCATTCATTCTTATTAAGTCCCACCTCTAATATATTCATTTATGTAAATTTATTCAAATTTTAAATTAAATTAACAGTGTCAGAGAGATGACGTGCCGTGTACCAAAAAATTTGGACACCCCTGGTCTAGTCAGTGATTTACGTTTGCTGAATACAACACTTGCTGTCATAGAAAAAGTGTTGAAATAAGGTAGCATAAATAGGTTGTTCCATGTAACTTAAGTTTTCTGAGTATTTTTAATCTTCCATGTCAGTGTCACGTAAGTATTATGTACTTTTGCAACTCAAGTACTATGCATATTTACTCAGAAATGAGCTCTCTTGAGTTTAATAAGACTGAAAAATGGCACAGGGGCAGCCCAATCCTAAACTGTGCTGGCTCAGTCGGGTCACATGGGATCACAGTGCAGCTCAGGAGGCGGCTGGAGGTATCTTTGGGGTAAGGGGATATATTTCCCTATTTACTGAGTAAAGCCCTAGCTGTCCTACTGGGCTTTTCAAATCTGCTCCAGCTATTCAATTAGCACAAATTGAAGCCTGGTGTAACACTGGGTGGGGCGAGAGAGGGGTTTGGGATATGGTGGAGGCCTGCTCTGCCAGTCCTTCCCCCTCCTGGACCTGATCTACCCCTGTCCCACCCTCCCCAGCTCCAGAGTGTCCTTCTCCATCTCCGGAATGCTCTCCCGTCATCCTTTTCTACCCACATGCTGCCCAGCGCAACCTTAGCTGTGCTGCTTCAGCGCTGTTCTAGAATGCCTGGCAGGCCGAGACAAGCCCTTTTGCTGACACTACTGGCTTGTGAGTAGCTGCTAATGTGCTTTATAGCACAATTGCAACACTTGGAGCTCGCTCAGGGATAGCTGTGCTGGCTCAAGGGCCAGTTATGACTGTGCTGTTATTGTGTTTGCAGGAATGTAGTGTCTGTGTTTCAATAGAGTCATATACCATTGTTAATGATATAACAACGTATAAGGTTACTCTGCTGTTCCTCATAGGATTTAGATCTTTTCTTAGCAATATCATTAATAATATTTATATACCACATTTTCCCTTTTTCTTTACTAGTGAATAAAAAAGAAGGAAAAAAAATATGTTGAAAAACTATGGCACCCATAAAAATTACAGAGTATTAATAAGCAATCTATACATGAATCTGTAAGAGAGGTTTCCAGCTGTCCAAAAATTATCCATATGTAGTTGCCATCAATAAGCCATTAATCCAAATGTTGGTAAAGTTGAGGGGTCCTTAATCCAATAAGTAATGGTAGAGGGGCACTTATCCTTCTAGTGTTTTAGTTTATGTCTTTTAGCGATAGTCTTTTAGCTTTTAGGGTGCAAAGAGTCCTTCTGCTATCCTGCAGTTAATGTCCATGAAATAGGCATTTAATTCAGAAGAACATAAGTAACAACAAATTTAAAAACGCCCCTTCCCCACCTCTGTTCTTCCCTTCTGCCACCCTCTCCACTCCACTGCAAATGAAAAGGAATGTGCTGATCCCTGGAGAAGGGGAAAAATGCATCCCTTTAAAATCAGTTTTTAAAAACTGCTTTTCTTACTGTTGTAGAGAGACAGTCATGCAAGTGTTTACAGGTATAACTTAATTATCCATGTATTTCTCACCTGTGGAAAAAATACGTGGATTTTTCTATTTCAACAGGATGAGAAGGGCCCTTTAAATTAAAGGAAAACAGTAACAATAGCCTCTTTATTGTGAGAGAGGGCAGCCAGCTGACAATTCATTCTCTCTCCAGGCACTTAACTTCACTCCAAGGGACACCTCCCTTCACCCAGAGCAGGGATTTTCAACCTTTTTCATCTCGCAGCACACTGGCAAGGCACTAAAATGGTCAAGGCACACCATCAGCTTTTTGACAATTGACAAGGCATACTGTGCTTTCAGTGGGGGCTTACATCCCCTAATGGTCCTATTGATAAATGACCCTCTCCCAAATTCCTGAGGCACACTTGGGAACCATTCACGCCACACCAGTGTGCCACAGTGTGGCACAGTGGTTGAAAATGGCTGACCCAGAGCAAAGCAATTATCTTTCTTTCACATGCTCTTTCTTTTCAAAGGGAGGGGGTCCCTGGCTCACTTGGAGAGAGACTGATTGATGGATTGTTTGCCTAATGATTCTGTCTTAACGTCACAAAAGTCAGAAAGGCTGTTTTTAAATTCCCCATACAGTTTTTTAAATTGATTTGCTTTAGTGTGATTTTTGCCATCCATCTGAGTTCTGGGAACAGAACCCTCAGGAATAATGAAACTGAACCTGTATACCATGATATATTACAGGTTGAGCCTCATTATTCTCTTGGGTTCCGTTCCAAGCACTCGCCTGGATGGCAAAAAAACTATAGTACTATAGCAAATCAATTTAAAAAACAAAGTTTCTTTGCTCCAGTGATTGAAAAACAGCCTTGCTGACCTTTGTGAGGGCAGCCTTGCTACCCTCTCTCTCTCTCTCTCTCTCTCTCATTAAGGAGGCTATTGTTAAAACACTGTTCAGTTTTTTAAACTGATTTTAAAGGGATGCATTTCCCCCTTCTCCAGGGATCAGCATATTCCTTCTCAATTGCAGTGGCCATTTGTGTTGAGTCAAATCCGTGTATTAAAAATCCATGTATAACAAGGGTGGACCTGTATATCCTCTTGGTTCAGAAAAGATACCTTCTTATAGAAGACTTCAGAGTAGAAACATCAAGTAAATTTTTCAAACCAAGTGAATATTATAGTACAGTGTTTCTCAAACTGTGGGTCAGGACCCATTAGGTGGGTCATGAGCCAATTTCAGGTGGCTCCCCATTCATTTCAGTATTTTATTTTTAATATATTAGACTTGATGCTACCATGGTATGTGCCTGCATTTGGGGAAAGTTACTATGTATATTCTTTTAACAATGAAAGTAAATGGGACTTATTCCTGGCTAAGTGTGGGCAGGATTGCAGCCTAGGATTGTTAAATTTTTTCCTACTTGATGATGTCACTTCCGGTCATGACATCACTTCTTGTGGGTCCTGACAGATTCTCTTTCTTAAAAGTGGATCCTGGTGCTAAATGTGTGAGAACCATTGTTATAGTATATACCAGGGATGGCTAAACTTGCTTAATGTAAGAGCCAAATATAATAAACTTCAGATGTTGTGAGTTGCAAGTGAGATGTTTGAGAGCTGCATTATTTATCAAGCATTTAAATTCTTAAATATATTTACTTCCCATGAACATTAAACATACTTTTTAACATAGTGGACTCAGTTTATACCTGGAAAAAAATTAAAATTGAAACATTTGTATTTACCTTTTATATTAGTTGTGATGCAAAAAGATGAGCCACAAATATGTCAAAAAACCTCATGTGGCTTGAGAGCCACAGTATGGCTACCCCTGTACTATATGCAGTTGTCTGGCACTTTGTTGTCTGGCACTTTAACATCCAGAAGTCTCAGTTAACTTGCATCCATCAAATATGCCAATACAATTCTTCTTTCACTTAACTCAGGGCTCTGCAGACCCTGTCCTGTGGGCCAGATCAGGTGCCATGCCTTTTCCCTCCCCCGTGTGAGAGGTGCTTACCATTCCACAGGGGAGCTATTCTTCCCCGCCGCCAGTCTCCCCCAGATTGATCTCTGGCCCTCCATGTTTGTGTTCTATCACCCCAGCAGCCATTGCGCCCAGATTTCTGGACAGGTGCAGCAGGCTGGAACTCCATTTGGGGGAGATTGACAGTGGGGAAGGACAGCTCCTGGCCCTGCGTGAGCATCTTCAGGACTCCCCAGGTCTTCAAAAAGTGATAGTGGAGCGATCGTGCTCCACCTCCGCAGATTGCTCCGCTTTCACTTTTGAAGAGCTGGGGGGCTTTGCAGGAGTCATGCAGGGCTCCCTGCATCCCTGGGAGGCTGTAGAAGGCAGCCTGGAAGAGGTTAAAATAGGAACCAGTTGATGCTAGATTTTGGCACTGGTTTGCCAACCGTCTATGACATCTTCAGCATTGTATCTTGTATCTTCAGCATTTTTCATATCTTCAGTGTTTTTGTCAAAGTCAAAAATTCTTGACTCATCAGTGTAAAGCTTATGATAACCAGTATAATTCACAGTAATTGAGTAATCAGTGTTGTCATGAAAGGGGGGGAGGACTTACAGTGACCAGCCACTGCTCCAGAGGAATGAGCCTAGTGCTAAGAGCTCATTCCCTTCCCGTCCCTCACTCTTCCAATTGGATTAATCTGCAGCTTGATGGGACAGGACCTGGTAGATCTGTCTGCTTTCACCAGCCCAAGAGATCTGGTTCCCAGAATGGCTCTTTGGGCAAAACCCCTCCCCCAGAAGGCTATGCAAGGTTGTTAAATGGTCTCACTCTGCCAGAGATTTTGAACCAAAAGGTTTTATTTACAGGTGAGGAAAATCAATTTAACAGGCTTGGGTTGCAACAAGTAAACATTCCCTGAATGGGGCTGGCTTTGCAGACCAAGTCTAGGCGGAGCCTGGATCTCACTCAGCCTAACTTGAACTGAGGCCACTAAGAGCTCCCAGCTCTGGATGGGAAGGTCCTGTCTCTTTGACCCTGCAGCTCTTGTTCCCTGCGTTCCCCAGCAGATTCCCTCTGCTTACCAGAGGCTCCCTCGGGCTTAGAGACTTCCCTCAGGTCCCACCTCTTCAGCCCTCCAATTGGCTGTTCCTCATTTTTGAGTCTGAGGGACCTCAGCCATTGGAAGGAATCGGAGGGAAAATCCAAACAGAAACTTTGACTCTTTCATCACAAGCGTAAAGCTGGAATAACCAGTATCCGTGTAAAACATGAGTAATCAACACATTTGATTAACCTTCAAAGAATGCCAGATAACAAACATTCTGATTTTCCTGCTCCAAGAGGGGCTTGGACTAGATGTCCTTGAAGGCCCCTTCCCACCTCAGGATTCTATAATGCTTCTGTACCTGTAAGTTATCCTTACTATCAGTTGGCTTTGATGCAATTCTCAAAGTTTATTTGGTATATAAATCTTTTAGTGACACACAGGCATATAAAGTTATAGGTTTAAAAAAAACATTTTTTAAGGTTTTAAAACCTTACGGTTTTGAAATAATGTTTACTGATTTCTTTTTTGTTGGTTTTGTTTTGGGTAGCTTGAAGATGGACACACTTTATTTGATTATAATGTTGGACTGAATGATATAGTTCAACTTTTGATACGCTCAGAATCTGATGCTCCTACCACTCCATTGACTAAGAAAGATGGAAAGGCCAGTTCCTGCTCAGTTGCCAACTGTAAGAACAAAGTCAAGCAAAGGGCAAACAGCGGATCATCTAATCAACCATCGACATCAGCCCGTTCATTTCTTATTGATCCTGGCATTGGACAATACAAGGTAATGTAGTTGTGATCTTGGATTATGTCCACAGATTTAGTATTTTTTTAAAAATAAACTTCATCTCCATGTGAAATAGCTGTGAGAAGGCTGACTTTAAAGTTTGAGGTTTGTATAATGAGGCTGCAATCCTATCCACACTTAACTGGCAGTAAGCCCCATTGGTTATAATAGGATTTACTTCTGAGTGGACTTGCATGGGATTGGGCTGTGAGTACATGTCTAATGGCCCAATTCTATCCAGCATAGGAGAAGCTGCTTCAAAAGGCTCCTGCTGCATCTTGTGCTAGAATTGAGCATGCTGGATGTCTCCTTGGGGGAAGGGGACATTGGCTCTGTGCCATCTATTTCGCTGATACAGAGTTGAGAAGCTCCATGCTGGGCTCAGAAGCCTGACACAGAGCATTGTATTTGATGGAGGAGGCATCCCCCAGCTCTCCTGCCACCCTCCCCATGGCCCCCTGCACTGCTTGGTGCTTACCTGCTCTCCACCTATGGCTGGGGCTCCAACTGTGGCACCAGCGGAGTGGTGCAACCCTCTCTTGTGGTGCAGCTTACTCTGAGTGGTGTGAACATGCTTTACAGCACACTTGCTGAGTGCAGCGCCGTTGGTGGGGCAATGTAGGATCAGGCTGTAAGTGAAAGCCCTGTGCCAAAAAGACAAACATGTTTTAGAAAAGCTTTAATATGTTTGAATTGTTTTTATTGTCTTATTATGTAAGCTGCCTTGGATATGTTATAAATCTTTAAGATAAAGTAAAAAAAATTTTAGGCTTTGCAAGTTAGATAATTAGGTTAAACAAGGAAGAGACCAAGTTTTGTCTTTCTATATCCCATGGGTCTCCAAACTTTTTGGCCAGAGGGCTGCATCAAATATCTGGCATGGTGTAGAGGGCCAGAAATAAATATAAAATTTATATAAATAAACTCGAGCTGGAACTTAGATGAGTGAATAAATGAATGAATGGGCTCATTCATTCAATCTCTGTGGCCCTTAGAACACCCTCCAGATGCAACCAGAGCAGAGCTCCAATCATGTTCAGCCAAGTGGGCCAGAGGCTTTCAGGGGACAAGTGAGGCCCACTGCGGGCCGCATCTGGCCCCCAGGCCGGGTTTTGGAGACCCCTGCTATATCCCACAAGGTTGTTCAAGAGCTGGTGCATTTATAATACTGTCACTTAACTTTGGTTACACAATCAGAAGCAGGCTGTTGGAGGTTATTACTCTCTCTCCCTTCCCCCCAATCCCCTGTTTTCTATAGCATTAAAATTTGTGGTCTTATCTTAACACTTGGTTAATACTGTTTAAGAACAAAAGAAGAGCCTTGCTGGATTAGACCAAGGGTGTGACTTACAGTGGCCCAACAAGTACCTCTGGAAGTGCTTAAGACAACAGGCTACTTGTATCTTGTTGCCACTTGCATTCAATGATGGGGGCCCTCTAAAACTTGCATATAGTCATTATGGCTTGTGGTGATATTCATACTTTTTTCACACTTAGCTCACCCCAACCATGGTAGTGTTGGGTGCAGTAGCATTGAAACCAAATTTTATGACACCTGTATTTGATGTTTTTGTGTCTTCAAGGAAAATTATGATTGTAAGGGCAGCTCTAAACTCAGAATTCTGCTTCCTGATGTCCATTGGTTGTCTTCTTTTTAGAATTGCTAATTTCCAGGGTCATTTGAAGCCACCAATTTAATGGAGGATATTAAGCGTCTTAGTACTGGGTTCCAGGAAAATTGCCCAAGGCATCAACCTTTGGGCTCTCATATACTACCTACAGGATTAGAAGGTTAGGCCATGCTGTATAGAAGATATAATGGAAACTGTGGGAATCTAAGGAGGTGTCTGAGATGGTTAGCGTGGGAAACTTATGAGGATACAATAATTAAGAACTCTTTTTTTCTATTTGCTTATCATTTATAAAATATTGAAAAAATATGTTGAACTTTTCATGAAATGTCTTTATTATCTTTTATAAATTTGATTTTGGTATCCTGATAGTTTTTTTTTTTATTGTTTAGTTGATTTGTGATAATGTTGGATTTATTCATAGTGGGCAGGTTATCTGTTATAAAAAGGTAGTCATGGAAACTGTGTTTGTGGGTTCACATTTTGTCTATGGTTAATATTTTTTGGTTGTGGTTCTAGACTGGATTAGTGAAGCATATTAGATTTCTTTAAATCCATAGAAGACATGGAAATTACATATTTGGATTTTACTTTTTCTTGGTGCCATGTTACTGGAAATGATGAGAAATACAATGAAAGATGCTTTGCAATACAATGCATTTTCTTTTATATGATGACCGCAAATGATTTGTGATAAATGATTTTATTTTTTTCTTTCACTTTCAAACGTATGTGAATCTAGTTTTCTTACATGGTTTTACAGACTGTGCTCTGGGAGCTTATGTGCTGCTTTCATTTGACTGAAAATGTAGAAGCCTTTTCACATGCCTCATTTAATATTCAGTTACCATAGAAATTTGCTGATACCAAACTACATACTGCTGCAGCTGGAATTCAGGCATTGTTAATAGTTCGGTTCTTAGAAGCCTATTACTAGGGCTCATGAGTTCAGTGTAATAACTCACCTATGGTCATAACTGTCTGTTTATGCCAGAACTGTTCCATTTACTTTTTTAATTGGAGGTTGATATTGAATTCATTATGATCCAGTGAGTACTTGTGGGCTAGATCTAGGCTTGTCTTTGAAAGATCTTTCATTTGGTTCACCCATCTGCCCATTCCTCTGTCCCTGTCACAATGGGACTGAGGAACATGGTCACAGAAGCAGGTGCAACCAAACTCAAGTGGAGATGGTATAAGAGCGTACTTCCCGGAGCTAGTGCTTTCTTGTGAAGATAGGAAGGTAATTATACTTTCTAAAATATAATTTAGCTACACATCACCAAAGATTTGCATGGTTTTTTCAAATTAGTTTTTGAGATGCACAGCCCAATCCAACATAAATCCCTGTACGGCAGTGCAGCGGCTATGGTGCAAGTTACTCTGCATCCCGTAGGGGATTTTTGACTGCTGGATGTCTCCTCAGGGTAAGGGGACATAATCACCTTGGACCTATGCCTGTGATATCACTGGTGCAAGTGATTCATACAAGATCTGCATTGGTCCACGCAGGAGGATCAGACTCAGGAAGGGGATTTGGTTACAGGAGGATCAGACCCCCGGGAAGGGGATTCGGTGTGCTGGTACTGCCAATCCTGTCCCTTGACGGGTTCAGTCTTCTCATCCCACTCCCATTGCTGCTCTGTTCTGCTCTCCCCCACCTTGCTCAGCACCTCCTTCCCCTACCTCGCCCTTGCACTGGACTTATCTCCTTCAGCAGGCCTCCCAGCAACCACTGGTGCAAGCAGGAATGCTCTGGACTTCCTGCTGGTGTGTTTGGGCCTTTAGTTGTTACTAAAGTTGTAACTTATGGTATTTACTTCTGAGTAAAATTGAATAAGGTTGTGCTAGAAGTTTCATTGAAATAAGCAGAAAATCTTTATTTCCATCTAATTCATTTAGAGCAGTGGTTCCCAAACTGGTGTGGAGATCCACCAGGGGAACTGGAAAAAGGGGAACCAGAAATTGACAGCAACACAGTTGCTATGATCATGCTGCTGCCAGGCAAGGAGGGTTTTCTTTTTTAACATATGTGGGGGTCTCTATGACTCTCTAGTAGGTCTAGGGAGCCTGCACTCCCCTCTGCAGCCCTCCCAGAGGTTTAAAAATGTAGAAAAATGGGAGGGGAGGAACTCACTTCCTGAAACTTCAAACGCACTGTCCTGAAACAGGAAGTGGGTTTTTCTTCCCCTTTTCTACATTTTGAAGCCTTCAGAGGTGGTTGAAGGCTCCCCAGACCTTCAGGAGAGCCATAGCACCCCCAGATAAGTTAAAAAAACAAACAACACTCCCTGCCTGGCAGCAGCATGATCATAGCAATCGTGTTGTTGCCCCCCGTACCTCCTCCCCATGCAAAGACTTAGAGGTTTCTCCTAATCTGAGTAGGACTTTGGGAACCACTGATTTAGAGTGATTCTAATTAATTTAGAATTGGGGGTCTTTACTCTCCCTCAGTGTGGAGTACCATTTGCACTGCTTCCTCTGATGCCCATATAGGCAATGCTGGGCAGCAAATTGCATGCCACCCTCTCTACAGTGAATTGGAAGTGACTTTGAGTTGGGTTACCACATCACCACCCTGGCACTTTCATGGAGACCAGATCAGCTTCATCCTCTACTTGTGCTGTAGCATACGACTCTTATCTATCTCCTTAACTAACAACAATATCAAAATTTCCAATACTGTAATGAATAATGCTAATGTTGGAAGATGGTGTGGCATGTTGGAGTGTTACTAGCAGCAACTGTTACCCTGCACATGCCCGATCTTGTCTGATCTCGGAAGCTAAGCAGGGTCAGGCCTGGTTAGTACTTGGATGGGAGACCGCCTGGGAATACCGGGTTCTTTAGGCTTATACCATAGTCTTTCGAGACTGAAGGTTGCCAACCAATGTTGGAGTGAGGAGAGAACTGTTTTCTAGGAGTAGGAAATAATCTGTAGTGAAAATGTGTTAATGGAGAAAGCAGTGAAATAATAGAAACTCTACAAGCTAAAATCTGGGAAGCCCAAAAGTGAATAGAAGCTCCACATTCACTATATTCTTAATGACTGTGAGCAATGTTGTGACAGAGGAAAGAGTGGCATAGAATAGGTTTAGCTCTGTGGCTTCCTAACATCTTAGGTTAAAATAATTTTCTTATACATTTGATTATAAGAAAGTCATATACAGTGGGCCCTTGGTATCCACAGGGGATCCATTCCCAGACCCCCGTGGGTATTGATATCAGCAGATAATGAAATCCATGGAGAGGGCCTCTGGCTGCCTCTGAGAGATCCTTCAGATGCAGGATCAGAACCTGCATTGAGTCAACCCTGTGGATGAGAAGGGGCCACTGTACAAGTACTGTACATTAGTAGTGTTACAGCACAAGCCTCTGCATGTCTACTCAGAAGTAAGTCCCATTCTGTTTATTTGAATGAAGGTGTGTTGCAGCTGAAATGTTTCACACTCTGTTGACTTAAAGCATGTGTTAGTAGAATGCACCTATAGTTCAGTTAATGTATTGTCCTGTAACTGCTTACAGTTTGCCAAAAATGTCCTCATTGTTAAGTAAGTTGCTTATTTTATCTGCTTAACTTCATTTACTAATTGTCAAATTTATTTTTAGATAAATGAATTGGTCGATGCCCGAGATGTCACTATAGGATCCTGGTTTGAAGCTCATATAGAAAATGTAACTCGAGCATCAAAAGGACATAAAAATGGAAAAGCTCAAGGAAAGAGTGGCAGTAGTTACAAAAGGACTAATGGAAACTTAAGCCAAGATAACTCTAGAGAACGTACAAACAATTTGGACAATGCACCTTCCACATCTTACTCAGATTATATGGACACTGATGAAGATACTATTTATCATATCAAGTATGATGAGTAAGTGCTGCTGATATTATTATGAGGACACCATGTGAGTTTATATGGTTTGTATAAACTAAGAATTCTCACAGAAAATTGAGAACCTTAAGAAAACAAGTTCAAATTTCAAAGTTCATAGGAAACAGTATTTTAAAAAGCCATAAACCATTTCTGTTGGATATAATGAATTTCCTGGGAGTGATAGAATTTCTTTTGGAAGTTTAGACAAAATATTTACTTTAGTTCTTTCCTTTCAGAAACTCAGCCCTCCACAGGATGTGAAACCATATATTAGGCTTGTAGTAGTACTTGTGTTTTAGAAGATATGGATGGATTGCAATCAGTGTATAACTTAAAAAGAAAACCCAAACAAATTATCTAGAAATACAAGGAGAAACTAATTGGGTTTGCTGTTGGGTAGTCAGAAAAACACAGGAAAGCACATTGTTTATTTTGCCTTGTTAACTTTTACTATGAAGAGTGTGCTTTGAATGTAGAATACTTGGAGCCCAATCCTATGCATGTCTACTCAGATGTAAGTCACATTATACTCAATGGGGCTTACTCTCAGGTAAGTGTAGATAGGATTGCAGCCTTGGTTTCAAGGAAATGAGTATCAACACAATGTTCTAGCAGTGCAGTCCTATATGTTTTTAATCAAAAGTTAGTTCCACTATAGTTAATGGGGTTTAGTCCCAGGCAAGTGCACATAGGATTGCAGCCTGAGCGATGAAGTATCTGTGAGTGGGTTACACTGGGGTGGGGGATGGAAAATGTAGGCCAAAGATACTTGCCAAGAAGAATGGCCACCAAATTCTGTTGTAACAATCGTAATCTTTGCGCACAATCCTTTTGTCTCTGGGTTAACAATTTGGGCAGGGGTTTTCAGCAAGTCTCTTTCAAGCTGGTAACACTAGGTTGAGAGTGGTTCTTGGGATAGATAAATGTTGTCTCCAATCCTATCCATACTTTCTTGGGAGTAAGCCCTATTGAACAGAGTAGGACTTACTTCAGAGTAGACTTGCATAGGATTGTGCTGTTGGTGTTATTTTCTATGTATCATTTAGGGTGAGGTCTTTTTTTACTAGGTTAAATTCGTTTTTGAATAGATTTTTTATCCACTGCTCAGGGGATGTTGTTATAAGATATATTCAGTTAATAAATGCAAACCTTTAATAATAATGTTTGATGTAAAAGTATATATTCAAATTGTTATCATTTTATTTTTCACACACCTGCCTGGCAGTCTGGTCAATTTAATGATTGCTATGGATTCCAGTGATCAGTATAAGTAGTAGTAGTAGTAGTAGTAGTAGTAGTAGTAGTAGTATAGGTATAAGTAGATAAGTATAAGTAGTAAAATGTTTTAGAGTTGGATAGTGAAATGTTCGGCAGGAAAAATGTTTTGTTGAAATCATATGGTGACAATCAGACCTGTTTTAAATAGCTGATTTAAATTAAGTCGGCCACAAGAAACCCACACACCGCAGATACCCGCAATAAGTCGACCTCACAGATGAGGGCAGGTTTTGAGCAAAAAATATCATGGAATTATCTGTGATCCTTGGATACGTAGGAGGTTAAACTTGGGGGGGGGGGTGTCTCTGACTGTAGTTTTGTCTGATTTTACCTAAGGCCTAATCCTGAAAAATAAGCTACTAGGAATTGTTACCAAGAACTGTACAGTCTCTATTAAAAACATAGTAAAAGATCATAAGCTACATTTTTATTCTTTTTAAAATTCTGGTCTTCACCACCTTTTTGTAGTAAGTGCGCTGTAAACAACATACCAGTAAAACAGTGGTTCCTAACATGGGGTTCATGTACCCCCAAGGGCACTCAACAGGACCTTTAGGGGTACTTCAGAAAGAATGGAATAATGTCAGAAAAAGGCAGGTAGTGCTCCAGAATGCCTTGCAGGGCCAGCAAGGCAGGAAGGGGGGAGGTAGCTAGCTGGCTGTGAAATCCCCACCAATTGCTAGTTTTTGGTCATCAATTCATGTGTGAACAAGTGATTGAAAACCAGCACAGTAAAAAAGCAGAAACATAATATGGAAAGTGATCAATCACCAAGAATTTCTCAGGACACTGAGAAAAGGTACTGAGAACAAAACGGCTAATATTATAATGCCGTTGTACAAATCGATGGTAAGGCCACACCTGGAGTATTGTGTCCAGTTCTGGTTGCCACATCTCAAAAAGGACATAGTGGAAATGGAAAAGGTGCAAAAGAGAGCGACTTGATCCAGTGGGGCTGTTCTTATGTTGCAAAACAGTGCAAAGGCATAGTCATCAGTTCTTCAAACAGATAAAAAAAGAAAATACTGTGATGAATACATGAGGTATGGGTTTTCATACAGAGGAGACGAGGGCTTATATTATTAATTACAAACATTTTGCTAATTTGCTAATTGAAGGGTATAACTTATGGAAATAGGCTGCCGAGGGATATACAAGTGAAAAAGTTCTCACTGCTGGAGAACCATGAATCAAATCCACCTTTAAGGTGCTTGGTGTGTTAAGCCAGAAGTTCTACCTATAACATACACCTTATAACACATTACTGGGAGTGTGCAATTCAATTCACAGTAGAGAGATGAGAAGTGTAGCTACATATAGTTGCAACCCTTTTTACTCAAATAGACCCACTGCTTTCCATGGGTGTTATTCTTAAGTAATGGTGCACTGAATTGTAGTCTGGGACTTTGTTTCAGATGGAAAGGAGGATGACATCCTGGTGCTGAAAAAAAACAGACCTGCCAAATGCAAGTATTTGCAAAACTGAACCAGGCTGCAGCAGCATTTTCAAAATGGAACAAGGATGAGCCCTTTTCTCTGGAGGAAAATATAAGGTTAACTTTGGCTGGAATTTCTCAGGGAAGTTACCATAGAAATTAACAGCCCTCTAAGGATCTCTGAATTGCTTCTAATGGTCAAGCAGTGCCTGCTGCTTGAAATGCAACTGACTTGAAATGCAACTGCTGAGTTGAAAAACTCTGCCCTCTGATAAGTCGATCACCCCGAGATAAGTCAAGGTGAAAATTTAAGCTTGTCTATGGTATTTCCTGAGTGCACTATACTGCATATTAATTGAGTTTTAAAACATAATGATTTATATTATGCTATCTAGGGCTGTATTCAAAACCCTTGATCAGGCATTCAATATATAACTCTCTGAAATGGAATACAGGTAGAGCCTATTTATCCGCGTTAGTTCCATTCTGTGACAAGTTGTGCTGAGTCCATAGAGCAAATAGGCTACAGCCTGACACTTCTGGTTGGAAGGAAACTAAGGCAGCTGTTCTCAATTCCCTCCCCTCCGTACTCAGCCCTCCTGTTGCCAGCTGTCCTGCTTCTTTCACAGTTGGAATGGTGAGCTTGCTTGGGAAGCGTCTGTGTCCCAGGCGGCCTCCCAACAGCATTGCAGGTTCTTCTCCTCTTCGCTGCTGTCGCTCCTGCAACCCTCCCAACCACCATCATGGAAACTCCTCTGCCCTGGAGCATTCTGGGACTTGTAGTCCGGCTATCTGCTCACTGTCACCTGTCTCTCCGAGACTTCCCAAGAGCCTGCATCATCTGGGGGGGGAGTTCGGCAAACACTCCCTGGATTTTTTAAAGCAATCCCCTCTCCTCCCCCTCCTGCCCCCCCTCCTGAGCCCTCCCCGTTGCCAGCTGTCCCGATTCTTTCACAGGTGGGATGCTGAGCTTTTCAGAGTCCAGCCGTATGTGTTTCTACTCAGAAGTAAGCCCCATTCCAGTCAATGGGGCTTACTCCCAGGAAAGTGTGGTGAGGATTGGGCTGTAAATAGCATGCTTTGCTTGGTGGGAAGGCTTTGTGATAGCCTGCACCATCTGGGGGGGGGAATTCAGCAAACACTCCCTGGGTTCTTTAAAGCAATCCCCTCTTCTCTTTTAAAGCAATCCCCTCTGCTGCTATGGCACCTGTGTGTGTGTGTGAGAGAGAGAGAGAGAGAGACACACACACACACACACACACACACACACACACACACACACACACACGGGGAGAGAGCTCCATCTCCACCTAGCTGCACATTTTCTGCCTACAGAGGATAAATAGGCTGCTCCAGTACATCTAATTAGGGGCAAATGGAACAGACGGTGGAGGTAGTAACTATGAAATTTGTTTGGTTCTTTCTATACATGTGCAAGGACTATAAAAAATAGTTGAAAAGTGGTATATAAATACTGAATAATAATAGTAAACAAAAGTCTTTCATTTTAAGCATATGTAAATTTGCTTAAATTTCATTGAAGAGTAAATTTCATTGAAGCAGAGTCAGTAAGTAGAATTTACTTCTGGATATACATGATGAAGATTGCTTAGAAAGTGCTCAGAACTTTTCACAACCAAAAGCTTACACTACGCGTTTTTCATGATATAGGAAGTTAATGGCCATGGTGTTTGGATGTTAGTGCCATAAATATTTGTAATTTGAGAGAAGAACGTATTTTAGATTCCAGTTAGAAAGCATAAATAAGAGCGCAAGATCATGCAAGTCAGCTTACTGAAGTCTCCTAGTAAGATAAAGAATGTCATCTTCTGGCACCTGTGGTGACCGCCAGTCCCCAGGTTCATCAAGAAGCCTGGAAATGTATAGTACATGACATTATGTCATACACTTGGACCTTGGTATCAAGGACCTTGGGGAGGAGGCTTGCCCGGGGGGAGGGAGGGAGGCAGGTCTGGTGGAGTTCCGCTCCACCGGATTCAGAGCGTTTGTGC
Source organism: Tiliqua scincoides (assembly GCF_035046505.1). NCBI lineage: Eukaryota > Metazoa > Chordata > Lepidosauria > Squamata > Scincidae > Tiliqua > Tiliqua scincoides. The sequence goes on from NC_089822.1 coordinate 74,102,961, forward strand.
AGGGCTCGGCACCCTACATGAACACTCTTCCTTCACCGCCGACCCATTGTGGGGCTACTTCCCTTACCCTGGAGAAGGGGATGAAAGTCCCCTTCTCCTGAGGTGCTGCCTGTGGTCGCTGTGGGTGTGCTAGGCTGGATGTAGCGGCTGCTGTTTTTGGTGCCACCGCAGCTGCATGCCATGGGACCGCAGGATTGAGCTGCCCGTGTACTTAAAAATATCACTTTAGTGATCCAGCTATACTAGGATCCGACCCATGGGATGCAAAATTCTGGCCCATGGGTCAGATCCTGTGTGCCTGCATAATGATTTTGGCCATGGTGCTGTGGTGACAAAGCCTTACCATTCCACGTTCACCATGGGTTCTAATTTGGAGACTCCTGAGCTATACTATAACAAAGTGGTTCTCACACATTTAGCACCGGGACCCACTTTTTAGAATGAGAATCTTTCAGGACCCACTGGAAGTGATGTCATGACCGGAAGTGACATCATCAAGCAGGAAAATTTTTATCAAAGCTAGGCTGCAATCCTACCCACACTTACCCAAGAGTAAGTCCCATTGACTATCATTGTTAAAAGAATATACATATATAGTAGCCTGTTAAAAGTACAGGTCTGTCACATTTCCCCAAATGCAGTGACATACCTTGGTAGCATCAAGTCTAATATATTAAAAATAAAATATTGAAATGAATGGGGACCCATCTGAAATTGGCTCGCGACCCGCCTAGTGGGTCCTGACCCACAGTTTGAGAAACGCTGCTATAACAATTATATTTTTGTTTTCTGTTTTTAAAAATGTATTCCAGGAATAAACATGAGATAAAAGTATTATTGGTGGCCCATCACATTATTTGTTTGTATGCAGGCTGTCACTGTGAGTTTTTGAGGCACTTGTATGTTTAGAGTGAATACAAAGGAAACAGTAATGAAATTTCAGTTTTGAATTAGTTTGTTTTTGTGTGCATTGCCCTGCTATAGCAGTGAGAGTTTGAAAGAAGTGTTATGCGAGATGTTGCAGATGTAAAACAGTCCAGGCTTTTCATTGTAGTTAAAGTTAGATTGTCAGTGGTGTGATCACGAACTGTTCTTAGCTTTCATTTACCATTTGTGAGCAGAGAAGCAGGTAGATTGCATGTGGTATTATGAGCTAATCATGGCTAACAGAAACTTGCTATTAGAGTTCCTGCTAAAGTATATGCTTAGTTTATACTGTTATGTATACAAAATGGTTTGTGGGGGGGAAATTGTACACAGTGTTTTGGGGGGAGTAAAAATCAGTGACCAAAAATGTTTTCTTTGTGGTCTTTTTGGAATAATAATTATTTTGTGCCTTTCTTTTAATAAGAAGTGAACTGATAGTATTTTAGTCCTTTAAGTTTTTTAAAAAAATGTAAATACAGCTGTGGGGGGTATATGTGTAATCCAGATTAGGACTGCAGTATAGGAGTGCTACAAATATTTCCATGCCCTGACAGATGTTCAGAACTATTAATACTGGTGGCAGCCGCTGTCTTTTTTGCTGAGACTTATACATGCCTTTCTATTGGTTGTGGAATTTTGCCCTCTGGATGACACCTTTTTGTGTGTGTAGGACCATACCCAACATGGCAGCCTGTGCGTGAAAGCCTGTTTTCAAGTGCATTTGCTTGCTGGATTTTGTTGCTTGATCTGTTTAATTTTGGGGCCTTGCTTAAATGATCCATATAGGTTGAGAAAAGGAAAATAAATGAAATCTGGAAATACTGCATACTGTGTATTTTTGTTGTGGATCCAGTGAATGAATTTAAATGGACATCTTTTTTTACTCTAATCATTGGAAGATGGGGAAAGGATGAAAGGATTTTCCTTAATTTCAGAATAGATTTCTTATATGTGTATTTAGAGTTAACATTTTTGTCTGAATCACATTCTAAAAATGTACATATGCAGCCTGTGGTCAAGAAAAACTAGAGTCTTCATGGGCAACCAATTGCTAAGAAAGGTTTCCATAGAGATGGGAGATCACGTGAGAGTTCTGCTATGTTAGTATTAATATTTAAAATTAGAAGCAGGTTCGGTAGGGTTAGCTTTAACAGGGTAGAGTATCTATTGTGCCGTATGTTTTTTCCCCGCTCAAACTTTCTGTTTTGTTTTTTTCAGAAAAATATTAAACTGAACATATTAAGGTTTAATCCCTGTTTGGGGATACTTCTACATTCTGTCACCTCACGTTACTATTTCAAATGTATCAGGGTGCAGTTGCAATCTGTCAAAATGATCAAGAAATTTGCCATTATTTTCAACAGGTTTTGAATTGTATCCATTATTTAGTTGGGCTAAACAGATGCAGCTGGAAGAATAATTCAGCTTTGCATGCATATAGATTATCATATGAATTTAATTGAAAAGCATATGATTGTTTCTTTAAAATTATGCTTAAGATTTTAATAATTAAAATCGAATCTATACGAATAATATACTAGTTTAGAGAACAAAGAACTTGCTTCATTTTTGTCTTGTTTTTTAGCAAAGTTTAGTTTCTTTCATGGAACTGAAATGAGAATCTTCTTTATTTCTTTGTCTACTTGCATTATTTCACGTACTGCAGTGCTGCATTTTGAATGCTACAATGCACTACTATAGTTTGAGGTTTATATTCTGTATTGGGAGGTGCATTTTTCAATGCTTAGAGCAAGGATTTAGAGATAGAAACTTTGCATGTTAAATGCAGATATATTATGGAAATCTTCATAATTGCAAATGTAGTGTGTGTTCTTGCTGTATTATGAAGATGCTGGTGCTTTCAGATTTTCAGAATCTCACTTTTGAACAAAATAAGGAAACATAGTGTGGCGAATTGAACAGTTAAAAGGTTAAAAACCAAAGAGGACATAGCTGGACCTGTCTCCCCAGACCCATTACATCTGTTGCTATTTAATGTCTCTGTTCTCTCTGCCCCACTAATTTTGGATTAAATTTTTGAAACAGTACAAATAGTTCCACATGTTCATTAAGAATGAGTTTAATAGTAACTGTATGTATGAAAACTGTAACAAATAGAAAACTGTATGTTTTCTTATGTGATTTAAACTAAATGCCAAATTTCAGATTCCATTTAAGCAGCTATCTCTTATTGGTGGATCCATTGATGAAGTTTAAATCTGTCTTCTGATTGGTAGACTTGCTTTCAAACAAAGAGACAGTTAGAAAAGCTTTAGCATTTACCCTTATATTCTGATGTTCTCCCCACTCACATGGAGGATTATAGCTAAGAGGCAGGCAGAAAAGGGTAGCAGGAGGGAAAAAAATGATAGCAGTGGCAACATTAACAAATCCCGAGACTGGATCCTGAATCTTGGCTCTCTCCCTGGTAACCCTTTTCTGTAGATATTCCTTTAGCCATTCCATGTTTCATCAGACTTTCATTAATCCTCCAACTTGTACAGGTCATCTTGTAATTTTTAGTGCCAGCATGTTCAGCTACTTGGAATCTAGCAAACTGTCTTTTGAGTTCATAACTCTCACATGCTAACTACGGCTAATCATGCATAACCACCTACTACTATCATTTTTCTCCACTTCATAAAACTGTTAGTAATATATTGCTTTGTGCCTCTCAGCTCTCTTTTGAGTCTTCAGGTATGTTATTTAACTCCTAAAGGTCTCCCCCAAATGTCCTATTCTCCCTGATTTCTCTATACATTATCAAATCCTGCAACTATTCCATCTATTCAAGAGCCTTTTTAATTTATCACTACTACACTGTTTTCACATTCAGTCCACATATTGAGTGATTGCAAGGCGGAGAACCAGGATTGCCTCTTCCAGTACTGCCTCTTATCTTTGTATGTTCAGCTGAAAGTGAGAATAGGCTCAGTATATGTACAACTGTATACATGTGTTGGACTGGAACTCATAGCCATGGGCCCAGATTGCATAGAATTTTCAATTACGTGTATATTTTATTCTTAACTTTAGTGGAAAACATGGATGTTGGGGGGGGGGGGACAGCAGTTGCATAAAGACTGAGGAGGTATAGTCAGCATGATTTTCTTCCATGTATTTGGCTCACACAGAAAGCCAAAGGTGAACATGGAACTTTAGTTGTTGTATTCTATACTGTGCCACAAATTCTACTGCCACAGTTTCCATCAGTTTATTTGTCATCTTTCACATATAGTTCTATCTTCTTTGGGGGGGGGCAGGTATACGTATTACTGCTTGGAACCAACACCAATTTTCAGCTTATTGCTTTTTCTGAACTTTTGCTAAAAGGCTATAGAGCTTTTCTGTCCATCAAACTATGGCTTTGAAGTGCTTCAAACAAGTCCTGCTGTCACTCACTATCCCTTCTTCTTATCTTCATGCACTCAGTCTTTGGCCAGCCATAGGTTGCTATTACATTTGAACTGGCAAACTGATTTTTATGAACCCTCCAAACTAGCACTGGAAACGATGGTTTGAATACAGGTTAACAAGCTTGGTTTGGAGTGCTCACACAAAACATAATTTGTCAGTCTGAACATAACAACAAACTGAACATAACAACAAACCCAAGAAGTTATTAAATTGAACGTGCGAGGGGGATGTGGAGGGAGGGAGTATGTTACTGGAGGGTACATTCCTGATTCTCTAGCCACATTTGTTCAATTTGAAATATATCTGAACCATCCTCTTCCTCCCTGTTCTGCAAGTTTTCTCTTGACTAGACTTATGCCACTCCACACCCAACATTTTTGAAAGGATATAAGCAAAAATGTGTGTAATATATGTATTCAAAAATTGTTCAGATGTCTCTTTTGTAGCTATTATACAACTCCCTTGTATTCTCCACTGTATTTGCCCTTCTGCATTCATTTACCCAGTTGTCTCTTAGCTCTCCCATTTTTGAGCCTTCAGACATATTAATTCTCCCTAATTTTTACAGCAGAGGTTCTATCCTACCTTACTGGTTGTCAGCTCTTGCACTGGACTCTCCAGCAGACCTTTTGCCTCTGTGGAAAGATTTCAGACAATGCACAGTCAGGAACTTAGTCAATAATTTGACCCTCTGAAATCTCAATTGGTATTTGTGACATGTAATGCCACATTTTTACACTATGCTTCCTCCAAGGACCTCAGGTGTATATGGATCATTCCCTCCTTTTGTCATTATAACAACCCTGTGAAGTAGGTGAGGCTGAAAGATAAGACTGGCCAAAGGTTACTCAGGAAGTTTCGTGTCTGAGTGGGGATTTGAACCTGAATGTTCCAGGGCTCAGTCCAGCTCCCAAACCACTACACCAGGGCTTTTCAAACTGGGGCGTCATGACGCCCCAGCCTGTGGGCCCTGGCCACTTTCACCTTATGGGGTGGAGGCAGCCTAGAGGCAGGGAGAAGGCAGTGGCACGATCCCCAGGATCACGCCGCTAAGGGGGGCTGCAGGGGTTTGGCTGCACGTACCTGAGCCTCCTATAGCCTCCCGGGGGTGTGGGGAGCTCTGTGCAAATTTCTGCAGGGCTCTCCGCAGCTTTGAAAGCCAAAGTGGAGCGATTGTGCCCTGCTTCTGCTAAAGAGGAAGTGGGGCGCAATCGTTCCACTTTCACTTCTGAAGCTGCAGGGAGCCTGCAGAAGGTCACGCAGGGTTCCCCGCACCCCGGGAGGTTGCAGAAAGGCTCGGGTATGTGCAGCCAATCCCCTGCAGCCCCCTGAGCAGCGCGATCCTGGGGATCTTGCCACTGCCTTCCCCCCGCCCCCACTGCCTCCCCCCCCCGCCCCTGCAAGAACTTAAAGTGGCTCAAACTTTCCAAGAGAGTTTGAAAACTGCTGCACTACACCATCCTGGCTCTCCAGGATGCCTTATATCTTAATTTATCCAAATCTATGAATTAATTATGACCTAGTTCATATCATTACACTACCTCCGCGTTTGTTGGGGAAGTGAGATCGTACTTTCCTTCCCTGCCTATCTGAAATACCTGTCCTATTTTAAGGCTGCTGGATATTTAAGTGAGGACAAAATGTTTAAAGGCATGCATGCATGAAATTCAGCATGCCTTGGCATGAGCAATATGATCAATATCTCAGATGATTCTGATTTAATTGTGCAATCTGAGCCCACATTGGATTTTGTATGCGCATGCTCTGTTGAGTATTATGCTCACACTAGAATTCCTTTGGCCTTGGAAGTAGGACAAGTATGCCCTTGTTCTCTTTCCTCACATGATAAGAAAGGATCATCTGATGGGGCTGCTGTGTTTCTATGCACCTGGTGGTTCCTTCTCTGTAAATCTGGGTTATTAAGAGTGCATTATTATTATTATTACAGTATTTATATACCGCTTTTCAACTCAAAGTTCACAAAGCGGTTTACAGAGAAAAATCAAATAACTAAATGGCTCCCTGTCTCAAAAGGGCTCACTATCTAAAAAGATGCAAATGAATACCAGCAGACAGCCATTAGAACAGACAGTGCTGGGGTGAGGTGGGCCAGTTACTCTCCCCCTGCTAAAAAAAGGAGCACCCACTTGAAAAAGTGCCTCTTACCCAATTAGCAGGGGTTGTGCATGATGCTAGTACTGCCACTTATGTCAGATTTTAAAACTGAGCTGTTTTATGAAATATTCTGTGAAGAATATTTTGTTCTTTAAGTTATGTTCTTAAGTTAGGGCTCTGTAACTGAGAGCTCAATCCTGTCCTTCCCCCGCCTCTACTGGTGCAGCTGCACCAAAAAGGAGCAGCCACAATTCCTGCACTGGACATGGTGGAGGCTGCCTTGCCTCTGCTACACTGCAGTGCAGAAATTTGGTTAGGATTGGTCTGTAAGTTGGCAGAGACTGCCCTTGTCTTTTGCAAAAGATGACTATGCAACTGGATTCATGTATATTACTTGGCAAACAACTTTTCACATTTTTTCAGATATGGCAAGGGTCTGTGTCTCAAAGTTTATCGTCTTACTGCCATATACAAGCAATTGGGTGTACGTAATGTACTCTTCTGAATGGTAACACTGTGGTGCTTAACTGTTGAAAACTACACTAAAATCTTCATTTTCAGTGCTCCTATTGGCATTCCCTGTAAATTTCAGTGTCAATATATTTCAGATGTGGACATGATCCTGAATTGAGATTTTTAGGCCATAATCCTAATTATATTTCTTGGAAGAAAATTTGATTGAAATTGCTGTGCATTATACTCAAAAGCATTTTGCTATGAATTATGGGATGTTCCATTTGTCACGGAGACTAACAGCCTAATCCTACCTAACTCCCCATGTGGCGATGTAGTGACACCAACATGGCATCTGCTGAATCCCGTGGGGGAGTTTTGGCCTGAGGAGTCTTCCTTGGGGTAAGGGAACTTTTGTTCTCTTCCCGAGGATAAGTCCCTGCTGGTCTGGTGCTTCAGTTTGGATCTGCTCCTGTGATATCACTGATGCAAATCCACGTTGACCTGTGAAGTCAGATCAGTCCCAGGAAGGGGTTTGGGACTCGTTGGATGCCACTGCTGCCAAACCCATCCCCTTTGTGAACCCAGTCTGCCCACCTCCCTGCTGATCTCCTCATTCTGCTCACCTCCTGCCTCATTCTGCCTCTCCCTGTTGACTCCCTCCCGACCCCTGATCACACTTACGTGAGGTGGTGGGTGTCCATGGTCCATTGCTGCATGGACCTGGCCTTTAACTGCTTCCAGCAGCAACCAGGCCACACTCTCTGTCATTGTGTTCATGGCAGCCAGAAAGTGTGTTATGCTGCTAGAATGCATGTTCCAGCAGCATAATAGCCAGTTACGATTGGGCTGTGAGTTCTATTGTGTGGTATTGGATCTACTTTTAAGAAAATGTTTAAGATTTCAGTATTTGTTTGCCTTGTTCCCTAAATTGTGGCTTGTTGGAAAATAAAGCCACAAATATAACCAACCTGGAATTTGATGAGAGACTTACAACAATGTTTTGATTCAGAAACATTAACTGAGATTTTAAAAATTAATCCTTTTCATGGTCAAAGTGTGAATGTTGTATTTGCTGTAATCGGTTTTATGATAGGATGGATGATTTCATAATTTTTGTTTTGCTTATTCAAGATATCCAGAGAGTGGCATCGTAGAAATGAAGGCCCGCAACCTACGACCAAGAGCACGAACTATTCTCAAGTGGAATGAATTATGTGTGGGGGATGTGGTGATGGTTAACTACAATGTTGAGAGTCCAGAAGAGAGAGGATTCTGGTTTGATGCAGAAATTACCTCTTTGAGAGAAATTTCAAGGACTAACAAAGAAGTTCATGCCAAAATTATGCTGGGGTAAGATTTTATTTCTTAATTTCATAATACATAAACAACCAAAAAAATAAAAATAAAGGATTTCAAATTTCATAAGAGCATAAGAACAGCCCCACTGGATCAGACCATAGGCCCATCTAGTCCAGCTTCCTGTATCTCACCACGGCCCACCAAATGCCCCAGGGAGCACACCAGATAACAAGAGACATGCATCCTGGTACCCTCTCTTGCATCTGGCATTCTGACATAGCCCATTTCTAAAATCAGGAGGTTGCACATACACATCATGGCTTGTAACCCGTAATGGATTTTTCCTCCAGAAACTTGTCCAATTCCCTTTTAAAGGCGTCCAGACCAGATGCCATCACCACATCCTGTGGCAAGGAGTTCCACAGACTGACCACATGCTGAGTAAAGAAATATTTTCTATTGTCTGTCCTAACTCTCCCAACACTCAATTTTAGTGGATGTCCCCTGGTTCTGCTGTTACGTAAGAGTGTAAAGAGCATCTCTCTATCCACTTTATCCTTCCCATGCATAATTTTGTATGTCTCAATCATGTCCCCCCTCAGGCATCACTTTTCTAGGCTGAAGAGGCCTAAACGCTGTACCCTTTCCTCATAAGGAAGGTGCCCCAGGCCAGTAATCATCTTAGTCCTCAACTAATCATTTCATACCTCAACAGTACGTTTCTCGTTGCAACTTTTTTTTAAATTTTAATTTTTTTGCTTTTGGATGCTGGAATTGGAAGCTTTGTTTCTATAAGGAAGTTGATCTCTTTAAAATTAGATATAGTTTATGTCGATTGATTGGATTACTAGGAGTAAGTTCTCCTCGTAGATCCAGAACACTGTTAGACCCTGCTGTTCATCATTCTTTCTCACACAAGCACAGTACCCTGCAGCATGGGGATTGTGGACTCCTCATTGTCTAGCCTCAGAATCCAGAAAGACAAATCCTGAAACTGTTGTGGTCTTTAATTTTGGTTCCTTCATCCCAGTTGCTTTTTTGGCCCATGGCACATGCTGCCTAGGTTCAGTAAATCTCCCTGCTTCCTTCCTATTCCATTTCAGGGTTATGTGGAAACAGGTGAGTGTGGCTGCACTGCTCTATTCCTCCTTTCCCACTCCCTGTACTGAGTGACTTATGTATTCTTTTCTGCTGCTGCTCTGCTGGATCTTCCCATCTGCTTAAGAGTGGAGAATTAATATACCCTAGGGCCAAGTATGTCCCTCCCCTGGCTTGTTCCCAGCTACAACTGGCTGGAACTGCCTGTGAATCAAACCAAAATAATGGTTGAGTCACCCTTTTTCAGTAACATGGATATTTTTGACCAAATATAGTTGGTCTACATAGCATTCTGTTGATCTGATTGAGAACACAGGATCTAAAACTTTCTTAAAGCTGTAAAGCTAGGAGAAGTTTAAATGTAACAAAAAAATAAGTATCCTTGAGATTTTTATGTGGCCTTATTCATTTTCTTTGTTTTGTGTAAGGACCTGCAGACTGACTGTTCAAAAGGTAAGAAATGAGTCTGCTTCCTTTCTGAATTTGTATTGCTATTTAGTTTTAAATTACAACACAACAATTGTTATTGACCCTGCTCCAATATCTAACAGAAGGCTAACATCCAGAAATTAAGCAGGCAAAGCTTTTCTGCATCATTTTCCTCCGCTCTGGATAAAACATCACCTGCTAAATTTATGTGTATCAGACTGTCTTTACAGTTACAGGGTGAGTAAAAGGCGTGGCGCTTTAGGATATTTGCATTGCCGGCTGATGACACTTTGAATAGCTCTGTTCTATCTCATACTCTTACTGAACTGAATGAGGACTTCCTTACACTTCAAGTTGTATCTATACAGTTTTAATTCTATAATAGAGCATCTCACTCTATACCCTCAGATACTCCTTCAGATATTATTATAGGCAAGTGTATAAGAATTCTGTTTCCTTTCAGTGTGATCTATGCGTGTTTTTTGCCTTTCCATTTCAGATGATGCTAGCATTTTGGAATTTCCCCCCCTGTCTTGGAAACCATAAATATTGCATGCATATTACATTTGATACAGAAGCCATCATTTATTTTATTTTCTTTGACATGGGAATCTGAATTCAATTGCAGTCATAAGTATACCTACTTAAGAGTAGATCCTCAGAGCTCGGTATATTTGCTTCTGAGTAACCATCCATAGGATTGGGGTATGTGTTGATGGTAGGAAAGCCCATGTTACTCACTTTCTGAACAATGTCCATAATTCCCTTAATAATCCAAATGGCTCATCAAAAGAAAAGACTTTTGTATTCACCATGTATTCCAGATATTACTGTTTAATTTTTGTACATTACTTCTGTGAAATACTGAACATGATTATTAAAATAAGAACATAAGAACAGCCCCACTGAATCAGGCCATAGGCCCATCTAGTCCAGCTTCCTGTATCTCACAGCGGCCCACCAAATGCCCCAGGAAGCACACCAGATAACAAGAGACCTCATCCTGGTGCCCTCCCTTGCATCTGGCATTCTGACATAACCCATTTCTAAAATCAGGAGGTTGCGCATACACATCATGGCTTGTACCCCATAATGGATTTTTCCTCCAGAAACTTGTCCAATCCCCTTTTAAAGGCGTCCAGGCTAGACGCCATCACCACATCCTGTGGCAAGGAGTTCCACAGACCGACCACACGCTGAGTAAAGAAATATTTTCTTTTGTCTGTCCTAACCCGCCCAACACTCAATTTTAGTGGATGTCCCCTGGTTCTGGTATTATGTGAGAGTGTAAAGAGCATCTCCCTATCCACTCTGTCCATCCCCTGCATAATTTTGTATGTGTCAATCATGTCCCCCCTCAGGCGTCTCTTTTCTAGGCTGAAGAGGCCCAAACGCTGTAGCCTTTCCTCATAAGGAAGGTGCCCCAGCCCCGTAATCATCTTAGTCGCTCTCTTTTGCACCTTTTCCATTTCCACTATGTCTTTTTTGAGATGCGGCGACCAGAACTGGACACAATACTCCAGGTGTGGCCTTACCATCGATTTGTACAACGGCATTATAATACTAGCCGTTTTGTTCTCAATACCCTTCCTAATGATCCCAAGCATAGAATTGGCCTTCTTCACTGCCGCCGCACATTGGGTCGACACTTTCATCGACCTGTCCACCACCACCCCAAGATCTCTCTCCTGATCTGTCACAGACAGCTCAGAACCCATCAGCCTATATCTAAAGTTTTGATTTTTTGCCCCAATGTGCATGACTTTACACTTACTGACACTGAAGCGCATCTGCCATTTTGCTGCCCATTCTGCCAGTCTGGAGAGATCCTTCTGGAGCTCCTCACAATCACTTCTGGTCTTCACCACCAAAAGTTTGGTGTCGTCTGCAAACTTAGCCACTTCACTTCACTGCTCAACCCTGTCTCCAGGTCATTTATGAAGAGGTTGAAAAGCACCGGTGCCAGGACAGATCCTTGGGGCACACCGCTTTTCACCTCTCTCCATTGTGAAAATTGCCCATTGACACCCACTCTCTGCTTCCTGGCCTCCAACCAGTTCTCAGTCCACGAGAGGACCTGTCCTCTAATTCCCTGACTGTGGAGTTTTTTCAGTAGTCTTTGGTGTGGGACCGTGTCAAACGCCTTCTGAAAGTCCAGATACATAATGTCCACGGGTTCTCCCGCATCCACATGCCTGTTGACCTTTTCAAAGAATTCTATAAGGTTCGTGAGGCAAGACTTACCCTTACAGAAGCCATGCTGACTCTCCCTCAGCAAGGCCTGTTCGTCTATGTGTTTTGAGATCCTATCTTTGATGAGGCATTCCACCATCTTACCCGGTATGGATGTTAGGCTGACCAGCCTATAGTTTCCCGGGTCCCCCCTCTTTCCCTTTTTAAAAATTTTAAAAATTCCCTTTTTAAAATTCTTGTTTTAACAGTGAATTTGGTTGTTTTTGTTCAGTCGTAAAGTTGTGTCTGACTCTTTGTGACCCTATGAACCACAGCATGCCAGGCCCCCCCTGTCTACCACTAAGTTCTGGAGTTTGTCCAAATTCATGTTCATTGCCTCCTTGACACTATCTAACCATCTCATCCTCTCATCCTTCTTTTTTTGTCTTCAATTTTTCCCAGCATCAGGGTCCTCCCTTCTCATGAGATGACCAAAGTATTTAAGCTTCAGCATCTGTCCTTCCAAAGAATAGTCAGGGTTGATTTCTTGTAGGATTGACTGATTTTATCCCCTTGCAGTCCAGGGGACTCTCAAAAGTCTTCTCCAGCACCATATTTGAAAGCATCTATTCTTTGGCTCTCAGCCCTCCTTATGGTCCAGCTCTCGCAGCCATACATTACTACTGGGAAAACCACAGCTTTGACTATATGGGCCTTTGTTGACAAGGTGATGTCTCAGCTTTTCATTAAGTTGTCTAGTTTACTATACCTTTCTTCCCAAGAAGCAAGCATCTTTTAATTTCATGACTGCAATCTGTGTCTGTAGTGATCTTGGAGCCCAAGACGATGAACTCTGTCACGGCTTCCATTTCTTCCCCTTCTATTTGCCATGAGGTAATGGGACCAGATGCCACGATCTTAGTTTTTTTAATGTTAAGTTTCAAGCCACATTTTGCACTTTCACCCTCATCAAGAGGTTCTTTAGTTCCTCCTCATTTTCTGCCATAAGAGTGATATCATCAGCATATCTGAGGTTATTGATATTTCTCCGACCTAACTTCGATCTTAACTCCGGCTTGTGATTCATCCAGACCAGCCTTTCACATGATGTACTCTGCATATGTTATATAAGCAGGGTGACAATATCCAGCCTTGTTGTACTCTTTTCCCTATTTTAAACCAATCAGTTGTTCCATATCCGGTTCTAACTGTTGCCTCTTGCCCTGCATACAGATTTCTCAGGAGACAAATAGGGTGGTTTGGTACTTCCATTTCTTTAAGAACTTACCACAGTTTGTTGTGATCCACACAATCGAAGCCTTTAGCATAATCATTGAACCAGAAATGGATGTTTTTCTGGAACTCCCTTGCTTTCTCCATAATCTTTTCCAATCCTGAGGCCACTGTTGAGTTTTCCACATTTGCTGGCAGATGATTGCAGCACTGGGGGCAGAGTTAAGCACTAGGTGAAGTAGCAGTGTAGGGGGGCATCTTTTAAGGAGCTCAACTGGAATACTGTCATCTCTGCTAGCTTGTTGTTAGTTATGCTTCCTAGGGCCCACTTGACTTCATACTCCAGGAAGTCTGGCTCAAGTTCAGTGATCATACCATCGTGGTTATCGGGGACATTAACATCTTCCTTGTAGAGTTCCTCTGTGTATTCTTGCCACCTCTTCTTAATCTCATCTTCTTCCTTTAGGTCCCTACCATTCTTGTCCATTATCATGCCCATCTTTGCATGGAATGTTCCTGTGATATCTCCAATTTTCTTGAAGAGAAAGACTAGAGATCTCTTCAAGAAAATTCCTTCTGTTGTTTTCCTCTGTTTCTCTGCATTGCTCATTTAAGAAGGCATTCCTATCTCTCCCTGCTATTCTCTGGAAATCTGCATTGAGTTGGGTATATCTTTTCCTTTTTCCCTTGCCTTTTGCTTTCCTTCTTTCCTCAGCAGTTTGTAAAGCTTCTTCAGACAGCCATTTTGTCTTCTTGCATTTCTTTTCCTTAGGGATAGTTCTGGTTGCTACCTCCTGAAAAATGTTGCAAGCCTCCATCCATAGTTCTTCAGGCACTCTGTCTACCAAACCTAAACTTTTAAATCTATTTGTCATATCCACTGTGTATTCATATGAAATATGATTCAGGTCATACCTGAATGGCATAGTATTATTCCCTACTTTCTTCAGTTTAAGCCTGAATTTTGCAATAAGAAGCTCATGATCTGATCCACAGTTAGCTCCAGGTCTTGTTTTTATTGACTGTATAGAGCAGGGGTCTCAAACTTATTTCATACAGCAGGCCGAATAGCATTCATGATGCCTGATGAGGGTCGGAGATGATGTCATTATGCAAGAAGTGATGTCATTAAGCAGGTCATAACCAGAAATAAGCACTTTTTTGTCACTTAGGAACATGTTAACTGCAAATGACAGAAGAGAAAATATGCAAAACTTGATATATTTCAAGATATGGGAGAGCCAAATTATCATGCAGGTTGCCCTTTCAGCAGTGCCACCTCAGCACTGCTTAACAGCTGCGAGCTTGAGGGCCAGATAAAAAGCTTCAGTGGCTGCATCTGGCCCCCGTGCCTTATGTTTGACACCCCTGGTATAGAGCTTCTCCATCTTTGGCTGCAGAGAACATAATCCATCTGATTTCGGTGTAGACCATCTGGTGACATCTATGTGTAGAGTTGGGTTGTAGGAAAAGGGTGTTTGCTATGACCAGCGTGTTTTCTTGACAAAACTATTAGCCTGTGCTCTGTTTCATTTTGTGCTCCAAAGCCAAACTTGCCTGTTTTTCCTGTTACCTTTTGACTTCCTACTTTAGCATTCCATCCCCTGTAATAAGGAGGGCATCCTTTTTTGTGTTAGTTCTAGAAGGTGTTGTAAATCTTCATAAAAACAGTTAACTTCATCCTCTCAGCATCAGTAGTTGGAGCATAGACCTGCATTACTGTGAGGTTAAAAGGTTTGCCTTGAATTCGAGCTGAAATCATTCTGTCATTTTTGCGATTGTACCCCAGTACTGCTTTTCTCACTCTTTTCTCCACAGTGAGGGCTATTCCATTTTTTCTATGGGATTCTTGTCCACAGTAGTAAATATAATGTTCATCTGAATTTTCACCCATTCCTGTCCATTTTAGTTCACTAATTATCAAGATGTCGATGTTCAATCTTGCCATCTCATGTTTGACCACATCCAACTTACCTTGATTAATAGATCTCATGTTCCAGGTTCCTATGCAATATTGTTCTTTACAGCATTAAACTTTCCTTTCAATTTCAGACACATCCGCAGCTGAGCGACCTTTCAGTTTTGGCCCAGCTCCTTCATTCTTTTGGGGCTACTTGTAATTGTCCTCAGCTCTTCCCCAGTAGCATATTGGATACTTTCCAACCTGAGAGGCTCATCTTCCGGCATTATAGCTTTTAGCCTTTTGATACTAAAGTCCATAGGGCTTTCTTGGCAAGGATACTGGAGTGGGTTGCCATTTCCTTCTCCAGTGGATCACATTTAGTCAGGGCTCTCCGCTACGACCTCTCTGTCTTGGGTGTCCCTGCATGGCTTAGCTCATGGCCTCACTGAGTTACTCAAGCCCCTTTACCACGACAAGGCAGTGATCCATGTAGGGTTACTGTTGGTTATTGTCCTGTTTTAAGTTGGTAGTAACCGCAGTAGCTCAAAGTCAGTATGAATGAAAATTTTAACAATATAATTTGGAAAAAGACTTATCTTTGCTAAAAGAAAACATATAGTCTTAGGAATCTCATCAGTTTTGGTTTTGACTTCTGACCATATAGGAAGCAAAGTGTAGAGCTGCTCAGTTATTTAAAATGACGCCATTATTGCCAGCAAAATGGGAAATTAATTAATTGCTGGATATTCTGATTTTGAGAAAAATTAGCAGTTAGTGTTTTCTGAGTGAAACATGGCAGTGATGAAATGGCAAACATAAATACACAATTTTTATTAGCAGGTTTATCTACATTTCAATCTATATTACTTGTTAGCAGATGCACAGATAGACATGATGTCCAAATGTATATGTGAGAGCAAGAAAGATATTTTTAAACTAAGGATAAAATAAAACTATAGCAGTGAAGTGATCTGCTGAAAATTAAATCATGTCATATAACAGACTTCCAGTTGTTGTCAAAGATGTTATTCATATTGCTTTAGGCTTTTCCAGACAGTGTTTCATAACTTCAAAAATGAGTTAGAATTCGTTTCAAAACTGAACAATTCTGTTAAATATGGTTGGAAGATGCCATCCTGAGTTCACAAAGCTTTGAAAGGAAAGACTGTTTATTCTAGGGCAGTGGTTCTCAAACTCTCGGAGTCAGAACTGGGAACAAGCCCGACAGTGCTGCAGCGATTGTGGTGCCTCGGGCACCCAGCCGTATTTACATATACCTGGGGCGACTGTACAGCTTCCCAGAGGGTGCTGAGCCTCGCAGTCCTCTCCACGAGCCTCCACTGCAGTGGGCTCTGATCTGCAATTGGAGCCCACTTCTGGTTTGTAGTTGAAGTTCTGGAGTGCTGAGTTTCTGAAACCAGAAATGGGCTCCAACTGCATATTGGAGCCCACTGCAGCGGAGGAGAGGCTTGTAGAGGGGTCTGTGAGCCTCCAGCACCTTCTGGAAGTCTGCCCAGTCCCTCCAGGTATGTTTAAATGCTCCTCGTTGCCCACAGCGTCGCAATCGTTCCGGCACCGTCGGGACACCCATTTATGGGTCACTCCAATTAAGGGAAAGTGACCTGTTTGTGGTCTAATGGTGGGTCACGACCCACCGCTTTGAGAACCACTATTCTAGGGAATATGAATTTACTTAAATGAATACATTGCAGAATCCAATACAGTATTGAAGCATCTTCTGCAGGGTGGTTTGAGTGTGTGTTTGTGTGATACATTTAAGATGCAATCCTGAGCACACATAGAGTAAGGCTGCAGTCCTATACACACTACATGGTAGTAAGGTCCATTGAACTCAATGAAACTTCTGAATAGACATGCATAGGATTATGCTGTAAATCTAATTGAACTCAGTAGGGCATTTACATCTCAAGTAAAACTAAAGTGCAACGCTCTTCATGTCAACTAAGAAGTAACATGCGTAGAGTTGCGTTTTAAATAGTTTTACTTGGGATGTAAATGTTTCTACTTCAACTTTGTGTTCTGATATGGCAGGAGTTGGGACTACATGCAACATGCCTACTGAATTGTACATTATTTCACAAAACATAGAGAAGTGCATTTTGTTTCTGAAACATATATTATTCTGACCCATTTCTTGACCAAGCAACAATCTGGAAGAATACATCTTAAGTAACATCAATTCTTAACAAGTGAGACAGCTTTTTTTGTGCTTCTGGTTAATTCTGTTTATTAAATCTAGAGAACAGTGATGATGAATATTCAGCAGATTAAGATAAAGTAACTAAATGCTTGTGCTTCAGTTATCACTTCGCTGGATTAGCAGCATTGTACTTTTTGTTCTTCGTTCATTATTTTGGTGTGAAGATGTACCTAAAATTGTGTTTTGCTGCAAAGTTAAATACAAATACAATTGATAGTGTATCTTTTCATAATTATGTCAAAACTATACTTTCCCTATGAACTAATCTTAACATACCCATGCTTTCAACCTTGTGGCCTCAAATATTTCTTTACTGACCTTGAGGAAGCTATTTGACAGTAACTATGGCAACTGCCAAATTAATTAGTTGCTTTAGTGACCATTGGTCTAAATAGGGATTTCTTGCCAGAGGGTTTAAAACTGTGATCCTTCTGGCAATCTGAAAATCCAGATTTTTGTTCTTTCTTAGTACAGTTGGTTGGATCCCCTGCAGATACCGATATCTGTGGATGATGAAATCTGCAGGGTCCAAAAACCAGAGGTGCCTTTCTGAAGGCTCTGGCAAGCCTTCTGGGGCATGGAGAAGCTGTGCGCGACCCCACTGTATGTCAGCAGGCCTGCCAGAGTCTTCAGAAAGGCACTTCTGGTTTTTTGCGTTCAGGAAGTCATGTGAGGCCCTCTGGCACAAGTTTACACCTGTGTTGGGTCAAATCCATGAATACCAAACCCGCGAATAAGAAGGGCCCTTTGTACTATTTAGATTGCCATCTTGATAAGTTTGGGTTAGTGGCACTACATTATGTTTATATTAGTTTAATTATGAGTTAATTTGGGTAGAAATTCTCTTTTAGATCTGTTTTTAAAATTAGGATATGAAGGAAAAGATATAATTATATTAGAAATATATTGTTGCTATATAGAAGATATTTAGTCTCTGGCCTTCCACGCATCAAAGATAATTGGCCAGAAGCAAAATTTCTGTGGCATTGTACTTTCGAGCACCTAACCCTCATGCTCTTTGGAAACACAAGCAAAGTATGAGAATTTACAAAAGTGAAATGGCCTTTCTCCAAATAGAAGCCAATTGCTTTTTGTTTAATATGACTTCCTTTTAGAAAGAGCTTGCTTAGGTCTCTCAATTGAGCTAGGCAAGTCTGAAGCCGGGAAACAGAAATTGTTGTATTGCACAATTACACAAGAATTAGCTGGATTTTTAAATATGCAATGTTCTGTTCAGGGGAGGGTGAATGTCTGTGTGCTAGGCCTCATGTGTGCACCTCCCCCTATTCTCCTCACAGCTTGAAGGGCTCTTTTTCCCTGCAACAAGACTATTTCAGGGAACTGAGACGAATCATCACTTCTTCGGTTTTTCTTTTTCCCTCACTCTGCTTGTAGTAGCAGTGTTCAGAATCCTGTGGTCTGAAACATTTTGGCAGCTTCCCCATCCTAACTGGTGAATGAAGAAACTTAAGATGGATGCTAGCAAGCTGAAAAATCAAGGAGATTGTTATAAAACCAGGCGGAATTAGAGCAATGAATGCATCCGCAAAAAAAAAGCAACACTGATACAACCTTTAGCAGTCATTTTCCATGGTATTAACTGCACCATGCACATCACTGAGAAGAGACTCATTAGTGGAACAGAGAAGAGATTGATCTTCATAAGTATGAGAGTTCTTTTTCAACAACATTCAAGTGAAATTTTTTTTTTGTCTTTAGAGGTTTTTTCCTAAATTCAGAGCTTGATGAGAATCTGCCTGACTTTGGGCATCTTGTAAATTGTGAGATTTGGAACAATTTTTTCTCTGTCAGGGTTCCCATACATTTTTGCTAAGGCTCAGGGAGCAGAAAACAGAAGAGAAATTGAGAATAGGGGAGGGTTAAACAACCCTTCAACTTGCTCACTGCCTCTTTAGATCAGGGGCCTCCAAACCACAACCTGCAGACAGGATCTGGCATGAAGAAAAGCCGTCTGGATGTGGCGCTTTCCATTCTGCCCCACTGCCTCCTGTCTTCATGCCTGTTCATTTCAGAGCCACACACCAGGCAGCTGCTTTCAATGCCTGTCTCCCCAGAAGCCTCTGCATCCCAATTTCCCTGGGGCAGTGGCGTAGCTAGCCAGGAGCAGGGGGGTGACACAACAAATGACGCAACATTGCTAACATCATGAAGGTTAGGAGCAACCCCATTATGCCATATACCCTTGGACGTGGAATTTCCAGCAGAATGCAATGCAAAAATCCGGATTGAAATATCTCAATTCCATCAAAAGTTATGGCCAAAAAACCGGAAACAAAAAAATGCATGGAACCCTATGGAAAATGAAACAGCCGTATCGTGTGTTTTACTCGTGAGCAGGCGAACTTTCCATAGTTTTTCGGAAAGGGCAGGCTGAGAGGAATCCAATGACACCAGAATGGTTTCTATCCAATGAAAGCAGCCCCCCAAAACACCCAAAAAGGAAGTCCCTCCCTCCAAGCAGGCAAATGCATTGAGCCTTATGAAAAGAGAAAGTAAGCCACAAGGTCGCGTTTACTCATGAGTAAGCAAATGTGCCTTGGCTCCTGGTTGAGTTAGGCAAAGGGGAATGCAAGGGTGGCTGCATGGTCCCAATCTGATGAAAGTGGAGCTCAACAAATGCTCCAGAAGGCAGCATCCCCCAAAGAATAAAGCAGAGGCTTCAGCTGGTGAGGTCCATTTTATTTGTTTTTAGACCTATAAAGCCAGGTGGGTCTTGATAGTGCTATGCTTGAAATATAAGAAACTTAACACTGAACTGGGCACTGGGGATTGCTGAAAATCTTACTGATATTTGTGTGTGTGTGTGGGGGGGGGGTGTTCTTGCAGGCAGGCTACAGAAAAAATTCACTTGGTGGAACAGGGCTGGCTTTCCCTTATTTAATTATCTATAATTATTTTGTTTTGCTTGATGATGTCACTTCCAGCCATGACATCACTTCTAGTGGGTCCTGGACAGATTGTCATTCTAAAAAGTGAGTCCTAGTGTTAAAAGTTTGAGAACCTCTGCCTTAACTCAAAACATGTCAATTAGACATTCAGGGGGGGGGGCAGGCGTCACACCATAGTGACCAAAATTCTGGAAATTGTGGCTTTTAGGAATAATACCATCATGTTATATACCATTTGATGCATCCATTACTTGTGCGGAAGTATTCACTGCATTTATTTTCTGGCCATTATTATTATTAATTTCATGTCATGACTATTACTATCTCTCAGTCTCACCTACCTCACAGGGTTGTTGGGAGGACAAAATAAGGGGAGAAACCATGTATACCACCCTGAGCTGCTTAGAGTAAGGGTGGTATTAAAATGTGAATTAATTAATTAATAATAAATAAATAATATTAATTAATTAATTATGTCGTATGGGGTGACAAAAATTTATGCACCCTGGGTGTCAAATGACCTAGCTACGCCTTTGGGCAGTGGCTTCCCGGCACAAGGCTCTGGGACATTTGGGCGTGAAAATGGGAGACGGTGGGGCAGATCAGAAAGCACCACACCTGTATGGCTTTTTCTCCATGTAATGGTCCACGTTTTGGAGACTGCTGCTCTAGATTGTACACAAATACAACATCTCTTTTTAAATTGCACACACCTTGGTTTCTGGACTAAAGGCACTATGATATGTCAAGTGCTGCCCGAAGTTCCCATTCACTTCCTGTTTTTCCAGTTCAAGCTCTCTTTGTTTCATATGCTTAAGACCAGATTGCTCTAACTGGCCTTGCGGAGTATGGTCTGAACTGGGGCTTGGTTACAGTGGTTGATATATAAAATTTAAATTTACTGTATTCAGTGAACTATACTAGATTTCACATTACAGTTTTTGGTATTGTGTTTCTGAATATAAGGGCCTCACAGAACTAAGCATTTCATGTACATCCCTGTGATTTCAATAAGAGTAAATTGTACTGGTGTTTAACTCCTGAAATTAATGAAACATAAGTGCTTAACTTTAACTCTCTTTATTTTTATGTTGATTATTAGGTGTGTTAAACTTACAGCCCAATCCTAACCAACTTTCCAGTGCTGATGCAACTGTGCCAGCGAGGTGCGTACTACAGTCTGTGGCAGGACTGTAGTCACAGAGGCCTCTTCAAGGTAATGGAACATATGTTCCCTTAACTTGGGGCTGCATTGCCACTGCATCAGTGCTAGAACATTGTTAGGATAGGGCTGTTAATTGAATTGTTTGATCCCCTTTTTGCTACTCATATATCAGATTTTATATATTTTGTCTTAGTTCTTTAGTTTGTATTTTAACTTTAGTTTGAACTAAAGAACTAAGAACTTTGTCTTAGTTCTTTAGTTTGTATTTTAACATTAATTTTATGAACATTCACTTGGGATGCATTTGGAAAGACAAAATAGAGCTTTTTAAAAAAGAAATATGGAATAAAATACCACTAACACAAATCAGTTTGTTTTGTTTCTGTTGGAATTATCACTCTGCTTTAAATTTTTATTTAATGTTACGTTGTTTTGCTGATTAGTACTAAATAGTAACAAATAGTTTTAGGTTTGTAACTTGAGAAAAAAAATTTTTGCTTAGTTTTGAATGCAGACTATATTAAACTATGTTTTTATTGTGGTTATTATTGAAATTATTTTTGTTACAAACCCATTTATAAAAGAATTTATGAGGTTAAACTGGCACCAGTGGTTTGTAGTAATTTATCTATGGTCTATTATTTATCTACCATTTATCTATGGTTCATTGGTTAATATTAAAATTGTAATTAGAATTACTACGCTAAAATCTTTTCTGTTTTAATTTTCAGAGGCCCAGAAGATGTAATAAATGATTGCAAACTCCTTTTTATAGAGGAAATATACAAGATTGAAAAGCCAGGAGCATATCCCCTGACATTTGCAGATGGAGAGTTTAAAAGTAGGCATTTTTTATTCATAGGAAAGCTTCCACATTTTTATACACTAAAAAAATTATGGAAGTTTGCAAACAGTGAAGAAATAAAACTAGCTCTGGAATTAATGATACTTTTCTTTCCAACTGTATTAAATGTATTAGACGCTTATCCCTTATGAAAGATAAGTACATCCTTATGCAGAATGAATCCTTATGCCAGGTAGGTATCCTGTGAGGGGGAGGTAGTCATGGGTGCCTCCTCAGGATAAGGAAACATTTGTTCCCTTACCTTGGGATTGAACTGTGACTGCATCAGCCCTGAAAAGTGTGATAGAATTCGGCCTTAAGAGAACTGTTTGTTCTTTTTGTGTGCTCAGTAGACACATGTAAAATGAGCTTGTGATGTCAGCTTTACAATGGAAAAGTGACATCTTCAAGTAGGATAGGTATCTGTGAAATATTTGTCTCAATTAGTTAATTGGATGGGTGCTCATATGTCCTGACTCACCTTGAAGTAAACTTTTATGCTTTACTACATTCAGGGATATCATTCAACCCTGAATTTGAAATGTTCTTGGTTGTTTAGCCAGCCCATTTTGCTAGTGCCTTGCCAGTTGTCCATACCCCTTTTACTGGATCCTCTTCATGTTAATTTTCTGATAATAAAGAAAAGGTTTAGTACATGAATACAAATAGCTTATGTACGAATTGCCCTCAGATGTTGCCTCTGAGCTTAATCTTTCAGCAAAGGCCTATTTAGTAATGACCCAGTCCTAATGGGTGCTTAAGGCGGCAAATCTCCCAAACCACTGCTGTAAGTTCCTCTTCGGCATTGCAAAAGTCACGGCACCTGTGCAAGTAGTTTTGTGTGCATGCATATGGTTCCTGCAGCCAGGCAAGGAGCTGGAAAGGTGGCAGAAGGGTGGTTTGGGAGTGAATCAGGGTGGAGACTGGGCCAATCGGGATGTGGGAGGGATTGGATCTCAGAGGCAAAAGCGCACCCCAGGATCCTATCCCACTTTCCCAGACCAGACTTGCCCTCTGAGGCTCCTTGGATTTATGCCAGCTAAATAGCTGGCGCATGTCCAAGGAGATTCACTGGTGACCTGGAGGCCTACTGCTGATAAGTAAAAATTTTACTTACCTCTCCCAGACTGTTTGGTTGCCCCCCACCATTGCATGCTGCATGCATTCTGGCAGCTTGATTGCATTGTATAGGATGGTGGATTTGGGCTATAAGTTGCCTGAATCGAGCTCTGCTCACTCAACAGAGCTTTTGCACCTCCTCTTCCCTATAACAGCCCTCTTTACCCTCCCCAAAAGCCACTCTTGAGAATTGGGGCATTCTGGAATGGTACAGAATGAAGTGCAAGGACTGCAGCATGAGTGGAGAGGCTACTTTGCATGAATGGAAGTGCTTTGTGCTCACAGAAGAGGTGGTTGGATCCCAACCAAATAAATCTCTTACACGTGCACAGTTTGGTTGTCTGTATATGTCCCTGTAGAGCTGAGCCAGTGTTTTCCTTTGTTTAGAAAAACTAGTATCACCACAAACAACATAAGAGCTATCTTTAATTCTTGTTTATTTTTTCCCAAAAAGCACTGCATTGTCTACTCAGTTCAAGCCTGAAGAGCCTCAGCTTTATAGCTCAGAATCTATTGTAAAGATGAACCTATATGTCAAAGGGGGAGAAGCCTTAATTTTTTCCACTCGTATTGTTTTTCTTGCTAAAGAAAACAACCCACTGCCACACTTGCAGTTTTGCTCAAAGTTGTGAATATTTAGAGTGCAATCCTAGATGCTTGTTGGGCCGGTGCAAATCCCTTAAACCAGCCCAAGAGTGTCACAGAGGAGAGCTATAATTTACATGTGTACTATAGATTGTTCAGGAATCTTTATTGGCATATTAATATAAAGACTACATGAAATCCACACAATCCACAAGTACCCCAGCAACAGCACCATTGTTGTTCATTAGCCCAACTCTTGCTGATCTCCCATAGAAAGACTGCTGTTCTCTCCACTGTGTCAACTGACTCTGTGGAAAGAACAAATTGGACCTTTTCCTGGTCTGACCGACCTCCCATATTAGCCTAGAAAAGCCTAGGAGCTTCATGCATGTTTCCTCATACTGGGAACAGTCTAAAACCATATGTAATATTGTTTCCTCGCCCTAGCCACATTGACAATGGCTTTCAAAGTATGGTACCCTCTTAAGTCTACCAGACATTAGGGCAGATGGCATGGCATTACACCTTGCTGAAGAGTATGCCCTGCACTCTTGTGGTCCTTTAAGGCTGGCAGAAAAGGAAGCCATTGGCCCTGTCTTGATCGAAAGATGTAGGTGCAGTGGAGAACATGTTTTGTTGACATCATTCAGCAACTCCTGGAATTCTATGTCTAAAATTCTCCTTTTGATCACCTAGAAAGCTTGACTGGGGGCCCAATCCTATCCAACTTTCCAGCACTGGTGCAACCAAAATGCAGTCCTGAGGTAAGGGAACAAATGTTCCTATAACTTGAGGAGGCCTCTGTGATTGCTTCCCCACTACAGGATGTAGTGCATACCCCATTGGCATGGCTACACCAGTCCTGGAAAATTGGATAGGATTGGGCTCTTAATAAGTCAAGGTCTATTCCTTACTGTTTTAATTTCTTATAATTCACACTTATACTGCAAGTGGTATAAGCAGAAGCAGTTGCTTGACTAAGGGCGCAATCCTAACCCCTTATGTAAATGTTTTCCAGCACTGGCATAGCAGAGCCAGTGGGACATGTGCTGCATCCTGCAGTTGGGTATAACTCACGGAAGCCTCCTCAAAGTAAGGGAATGTTTGTTCCCTGGCCTCAGAGCTGCATGGCCCTTATGTCAGTGCTAGAAAGCACTGGAAAGCTAGAAAGCACTGACATAAGGGGTTAGGATTGCGCCCCAAGGCTGCAATCCTCCTAACCACACTTTCCTGAGAGTAAGCTCCATTGAACAAAATAGGACTTACTTCTGAGTAGACCTGGTTAGAATTGTGCCCTTATAGCCCAATTCTATCCTCCCCCACCCCCTGCTGGTGCAGCCATGCCAAAGTGTGCTGTATCTGGTGAAGTGGGAGGTTTTGGAGGGGAAAGAAGATTTAAATTCCTTCCCTGTGGTCCTCCTGCCCCACAGTGGGTTTCCTTGGACCTGTGCCAACGGTTTCACTGGGGCAAGTTCAAGGAGAGAAAGGAGATGGGGGGTTGCTGCCAGAGGGAGTGGATCTTGCCATTTTAGCCAGATCCAACCTCTTCTGTAGCCTCCCCTCCCCCATTCCTCGCCCTCCCTGTCTAGTAAACAGATCTGAATTCATGTTTTAGAAGCAATGCAAACATGTTTAGCCTCTGTTTTTGCTTCTTTGGCAAGTATCCTTAAGTAGATTATTTATGTGGATTCATGAAGTGTTAATATTTTCCAAATACAGAATATTCTGGTATAATTTATTGTTGGAATGATTTTTCACATTATGTAGCTTAAGCAGTGTAGCTTCAGTAAACATATCCCAATTGTTTTGCTGATTTCCCCATCTTCCTGTACGATCTATTTTAAGATCTCTCAGTAATATTAAAATAAGTTAAATTTTTTTTTTTGGCAGGAAAAAGTGGCCCTGAATGCAAGCATTGCAGAGCTGACCCAGATAAAGAATGTCGATTTTGCTCCTGTTATTTGTGTGGGGGGAAGCAGGATGCCCATATGCAGCTACTTTGTGATGAGTGTAATATGGCCTACCACATATACTGCCTGAATCCACCTTTAAGCAAGATACCAGAAGATGAAGACTGGTAAATAATGCAAGACACATTTATTTATATTAGTTCACAATGTATGGCTTGTGAAAGAGTGCAGAATTTAAATTTTACAATTTTACAGGTAGACATTTCATCTAATCCTTCTGTCTGGTGATATATCCTTCTGTCTTTTTTAAAATAAATGAAACTTGTATCCATGATACTGTCGGGGGATTACTCTTTGTATACAATAATAGAAAGAAATGAGGGATTTTTATATTTATCTCACATGAATAATTGCAAAGGAATATATTTCAAAGCAAATGTTGCCACTACAAGCATATCTTCAAAACCATTTAATATAGATAATTTATCCTAAGTGCCTCTAGTGTTTAAAGAGGTTGGTTCCTCCCCATGCTTATAGATTACAAAAGGATTGTAATCCTTTGTAGTTGTGAGCATATTGTGTCACGTTAATTCTTTGGAGCATGTTTCATGTTGTGTTGGTAAATGCAAGTTGTACTAAACCAGGAATTGTTATTTTCTACCTTTGACATTTAGTCAGTTTCAGAGATAAAATGGCAGTGTAAAGTTACTTCATAATAAGAGGACATCATTTTCATTTCATTTCATTATTAGGCATAAATATAAATAAGCAAAGACCAAAAATGGCCTGCCCCTAACACGGGGATTCTCACAGACTATATTAACAGCTCTGTGAGGAGCAACAGTTTTCACTTTGCATCTCTGGATAATAGCATAATCAGCAAATTGGGTAATAATTGACTTGTCAGAAATAAGGGAACGCAAAATTACATCATTGCGGGTCCCCAAGCAAGTACTTAAATCTTCATACCAATAAAATACAGTGTGTGCCAAAGATTCAATATCATAAGAGGCTATCAGACACTGTATGTTAGAACCATACATGTGAAACAGTACCAAGAATTCTAGATCGGCCAACACAGTACTATATATCTGTAGACCAGTGGTTTCCAAAGTGTGTGTCGCAATGCCCTGGGGTGTCAGAAGGTGCTTGCCAGAGCATTGTGGGCCACCCACTGTCCCAGAAAAGAGACAGCTACACAAGCCTCCAAACAGTGGCAGGAAACAGCATGGCGGGCAGAGGTACAGCATGCAAAAATCTTGTGCTGGGGAACGCTCACCCTTACCTTACCACTGTTTGGAGGCTTGTAACAACTTTTTAACTTAGAAGTGACTGACCAGTGATGTCATTGCATGCCAGTGACTGACCAGTGTTTCACGTCACTGCCACCCACTTCCGGTTTCTGAGGGTGTCGCAGCAGTAGCAAGTTTGGGAATTACTTCCAGTGACTATCTTAGGTATCTGCTACATTATGCTACATTATGTTGGATTGAGAAGTTGGTGGTGTTTAAAATAGACAGGTTTAATTGCTCAGTTCTAGGCCAACTGGATATGCGTAGTAGTTTGGACTGATCATAAGGAACATTGCGTCTTGTATTCTTTGCTGTTTGAAAGAGTATGCTTCTTATTTGCACGTAGACTTAGCCACTGGCATGCATCCAATCTTATTTCTTGACATGGCTGACTGGTACATCTACTTGCCAGTAAAACTACTTGCTACATACTGTTTCAAAGCTATTTGCATTATGTTCCAAAACAGTTGATGTCTTATACAGTGATACCTGAAATTCTTTGCCAAAGTGGCATAACTTCTGCGGGTTTAACAGATTATGCAGACTGAGCCATTTGTTTACAACCGGACCTTGGTATCTGCAGGGAATCCATTCCTGGACATCCCCCTCCCCCATGGATACTGAAATCCGCAGATAAGGAAATCCATGGGTCCTGTCTATAGGATATCTGGATGCGACCAGGTGTGTTCTCTGATTGCTGTCCGGAGGTGTTCTGAGGCCTACAGAGGCCTCTGCGGGTCTCAGAAAGACTCCTGGATGCAACTGGAGGACATCCCTGGTTGCGTCCAGGAAGTCAGGTCTGGCCTCAGTCACAAGTTTAGAACCTGTGGTTAGTTAAAACCATGACTCCAGAATCTGCTTATGAGGAGGCTTGACCCATATTTGCTAGAAGTTGCAGACTTAAATTATGCTTCTTGTCATGGGGAGGGGCCAAGTGCTGCTGAGCATGGAAGCCCTTTGACCATTGGCAATATCATTCACCAACATTTGCTGAAAATGCCAGTGAGTATAGAGTCCTGATTATTTCTGCACAGGATATTCTGTGGTAAATGTGCAGAAAGGCAGCAGCACAGGAACAAGAGGGGCAGCAAGAAAAGAAACCCAGACAGAAAGTGTAGGTGGTGTCATGGTGTAGATATATCTTCTTACATAAATGTTTCATGTCAGTGCTCTTTTGGGTCCTTTTTCATATATAGTGTTAAAATATATCTTTTCTAGGTACTGTCCTTCTTGTAAAAATGATTCTAATGAAGTTGTAAAAGCAGGGGAAAAACTCAAGCAGAGTAAAAAGAAAGCAAAGATGCCATCTGCCTGCACAGACAGCCAACGGGATTGGGGCAAGGTAAAGTATATTAGAAATACACATTTTACATTTTGTATGGATTCTGTTCAAACATGCATACTAGATAACATAGTACACATTCCTAATACGTGTGTGTGTGTGTGTGTGTGTGTGTGTGTGTATTTTCGAGAGTACAGTACATAACATTAGAATATACATGAAGAGCATATCTGTTTACTCCAAACTTTGGTAGTCATCATGTCACACTGTGGCATGGTTTGTGCTGACCTTACAGCTCAATTCTAATCTTCCATGGAGCAGGCAGGCGTGCCCCACATCCAGAGCAGGGTTGGGACCAAAAGTGGCTCAGCCTGGGGAAGGGGAAACACTTCAACTTACCCAGGTAAAGCCAGAGCAGCCCCAATAAGGCTACTTGGATCTGTGCCACTTCAAGAGGTGGCGCCAATCCAAGCAACCCAGAGCTGCTCCGGGTTCCCCAGGACCGGGAATAGAATCTGGCATTAAGTGCCGGATCCTGACCCCATCCCCTGTTAAGGTTTTGATAGGAACCTTGGGTGTGTCCCAGTGTAGAGCAGGGTGCACAAAAACAGCAGACACAGCGGAGTCTTTAAATTTGCTGTTGTATATTTGAGCAAGGAGTTACACAGACAGAGTAGGCAAAACAGTCCAGGTCATACACGTAGAGTAAAGCAATCCAGCAGTACCTTATCCAAATCAGTATCCACAAAACACAGTCAGTCAGTCTAAGGTCAGTAACAACATATACATATACAGATAATCCAATTGTCAAAGTCTCCGGCAGCAGTATCACAGTTTACACCTTCTGCGCGGGTGGAGCTGAAGACTGAGGTTTAAGTAATCTGAGCACCCAATCAGAGTCTGCTCAGCTAACTAGGGTGTGGCAGGCACAGGTGCAGTGTTATTCTGCTGACTCAGCTGCCTGCAACTTACCTTGAATCAAACTAGTTAGCTTGGTCTCTGGCTTTGACTGAGCAGAGAGCTAACATCCCCCGCTCACCATATGCCCTCTCCACACACCCCTGCCCTGGCCTGACTCAGCTGGCATGGGCTTACCTCTTGGGCCGGCTGAGCAGAGATCGCGTTTGCCTCCATGTCCATGCACTGGCCTCCTTGCTCTTCCAGTGGTGCAAAACTGCTTTATGGTGGTTTTGTAATGCTGATGCAAGGGACTTGCGCCAGCCCATCGTCATTTCTGAATTGCGCCCCTAGTTTAATAACCATATGACATTTTAGTTTTCATAATAAGCCATGATTTATGCCTAGCATTTTCTCACTTGCTTCCCTACAACACTGGAGGCTATCCTGGCTACTCTTTGATCTATGAAGGCTGTCCTAGATGTTACTGGTTTGAGATTTGTCATTGAATTGTTCCCTTTTGTTAAACTCATTCAGTAGCAGATATGTTTAAACAGAGTGCTTTGCCTTTTGTTCTTGCTTTGGAAACCTGTTAAGGGCAGAGATTCACAAGCCCAGGCCAGGAACAGGGCAGTGGGTGGCAGAACTGGTAATGGTTGAATTTAAGGTGGGAGGAGGTCATGCTTAGTGAATCCAAGCAAAAAACGTCTTGTGAGTTTTTATTTTCTAACACACAGCTCTCTCATTCTCATGACATGTCAACTTCCAGAAGCAAAGCAGTGGCTTTGACCATGGTTTGTCAATTCAGACAAAGTGCACAAGCTGGTTTGCAAACCTACTTAAAAACCACGGCTTCACATTCTTGTTTGGTGGCCAGTAGCAAACCATGGTTTGTAATTAACACATTGTACCAAACCATAGTTTATATTTACAAATTATGGTTTTGCATTGTATCTGATATATGAATTTAGTCACTTTTTAAAAAAGATAATAATAAAACTATTATAATAAATAATATTATATAATATAATAATAAAAATAAAAAAGATTGTTCTGGTATGTGTTGCAGTAGGCACCATCTTAGAAGCAGCATCCCTGTGTATGTTTCTGAGAGGTTAATGCCTCTTCCAAAATGCCACCTGCCAGCCATAGTTTTTATAAGATCTAGTATTCAAAACAACTGACCATTTTTTAAAGACCTGCTGCTAACTACCTTTTTAGTAGACTGAAAGAAGTTTTCATTTACTAAACTATCCAATTAACTGACAAAATGTTGCAGGCTGCAGACTTTGGTTTTTAAATAATCCTTAGGCATTCTTCACTCTGTTTTGAGTGTGAAATGTTCATTAGCTGCTTTGAGAAATACTATTTAGTATAATTTCCACACTATTCTACACGGAAATGAATGGTGTGAGTGCCTGGGAATTTTCTTGTTGTATATGAAATTCATAATATCAGTTTTCAAAAGCTAGGACACAATTCATCTGACACCTTTTTATTTTCCTTCTTTCTTATTTTCTTTTCCAATGAACAAAATAGCCCCTTGTTCCCAAAACAGTTTTCAATCCCTGCCCCCCCCCCAGTTTCAGAACAACGTGCAGTGCAGCAGGGTGAGGGGCTATTGTTCACACCAGAATTTGATCTCTGTGTGTAC
The DNA here is from genome assembly GCF_035046505.1 of Tiliqua scincoides. NCBI lineage: Eukaryota > Metazoa > Chordata > Lepidosauria > Squamata > Scincidae > Tiliqua > Tiliqua scincoides. The sequence goes on from NC_089822.1 coordinate 74,133,888, forward strand.
CAGAATGTGTCTTCGGGTTCAGGCCATAAGCCATAGTTCAGAGTGCCTAAAATGTGTATCTCTTCATGAAACTTCACTATCAATTTTAATAAAAATTGGTCTTCTGTGTCATTTGTAGGGGATGGCATGTGTTGGTCGTACTAAGGAATGCACTATTGTTCCTTCTAACCACTATGGACCTATACCTGGAGTTCCAGTTGGAGCAACCTGGAAATTCAGAGTGCAGGTATGATGTAGATACACCTTCTCAATGTTTGTAATTTAACCCCCCCCCCTTTTTTCTCTTTCTGCCATGTTTGAAAATCCCATTGAGCTGCTTGCTTTTGTTTTTGTTTGTCCTGCAAGTGATTCTTCATGCAGCACAAGAGGCTATTTCTAAATAACCCCAAATTTTAGGGATGTCTTGTTTGGTGGAGGCCACCAACAGATTGAGGTCCTGAGCTGAAATTCTTAAAAATTTTCAGGCAACCCTTCAGTTTTGAGTGATGGCCAGCATTCAAAAATTTACTTCCTTCGTTCTCTAAATGCAGCTTAGGACTTACCTTTCTTGAAGGCCAGCCCCATGATATATGACAAGACCTTTGAAACTGACAAAGGCTACAAAAGCAATTTGTTATATGTGGTTGGAGTGTGCTGTTTAAAGAAAATGAACAAAAATTGATACTGACAATTGCTGGAAGGATACAACTTTATTTGTCTTATTTGCCAAGGTGAGTGAAGCAGGTGTTCATAGACCTCATGTTGGTGGAATTCATGGCCGAAGTAATGATGGTGCTTACTCCCTTGTACTGGCTGGAGGATTTGAAGATGAAGTGGTAAGTTTTTTTTATCTAAATTATTTTGTGTGTGTTGAGAATTAATTTGATTGCTTTTTTCCTTGCTATAACTCATCTCATACATAGAATTAACCTCACAGTAATAGTTTTAACAAAAATATTTTAAAACATGAATATTTCTAGTTATCTGTATATATTACAGAAATGTAGGATCTAAATAGAGGATATACACTCTCTATTCTCCTTCCCCCACATGAACCATAATGAGGGAAGGAGAATAGAGACTGTATATTTGCAAGAAAATCTTCAGTGTGTGTATTAAAATGACCCTCCCAATCTTAAAAATTATTTTGGCTCCAGATGATACACAAATACTTCTCTTTAATACTAGGGCATAATCCTGGCAATAGAGACCACAATGTAGCACTACAGTAGATGTGTTCAGAATGGTTGGTTAACTGTGTTGACCGACCTTTAGTCAGCCAGCACAAGGAGCCACAAATCCGTCTTACCAGAAATTCACCCCAGCAGTGAGGGGAGATTAACCATAGCCATGTATGACAAAGGTGGCTATTTTGGAAGTGCTGCCACAGAATGCAGCAGTGCTCCTTATCTGTCTGTGGACCTCCCTGGACCCACCAGAGCAGGTAAGGCAGTGGCAGGGTTGAGTGAAACAGGGTGGGGCAGGGAGGCTGTGGGAGGGGGTGGATCCAGCAACAATGATGCTTGCTGGATCCTATTCCCTCTTTCAAGCCTCTTCAACTCCTTTCTCTCCTTGGACTAGTGCCAGCCAAGGAGCTAGCGCAGGTCCTGAGAGACCCATTGTGGGATGGGATGCTTACATGGGGCTGCACCAGTAGTGATGGGGAGGATTAGATTCAGCCTGGAGCCCCCTATTTCTCTCAGAAGTGACCACAGCAAATGAGTGACAGCAGTGGTGTTCCTGGGGGCAAGGGGGGGAAAATGCTCCAGGGCGCTGTGCCACCTTCCTCATCTTGACCTCCCCTTCTGAGGGCCTTTGGAGAGCCCTGGCGCTCTGAAGGCTTTCTGAGGCCTCTGGAAGGTTTTTAAACCCCACTTCTTGTTTTCAAGTGAAAACCGGTTTTCAGCTTTAAACCAGAAATGGGGTTTAAAGGTCCTTCGAAAGACCTTTTGTGGCCTCCAGAAATCACTACTTCTTGTTTTCAGCCAAAAACTGGAAGTAGCAATTTTCGACCTTCCAGAAGCCTCAGAAGGCCCCCAGACAGTGGGGGTAGCACTCGGCTGAGGGGGGGGTCTGACACCCTGCGGCCCTGGGCAGCATAGAGGCCAGATCACTAGTGAGAGGGAGACAAGGGAATTGAATCCAGAGATAGCATTCCAGTTTGGTGTGTGCCTCAGGCTAAGTTCTTTCCCATAACAGTCAGTCTGGCAGGAAGGCTGAGCAGTTCCCAGATGATCCATCTACTATTGACCTCCCTGGGGACAGAGCAAGGACTCATTGTGGTCAGTGATGAGAGGAATGTGGGAATAGTAGGTAGAAAGAATTTGCATTATTCCTTCATTCCCCTTCTGCAGTTCATTCCACCTTGTACATTTTGATGTGTGTGTGTACGGGGGGGTTAAACTTGTGCAAACTATTTCTAAAATAGTGAGTTAATCCTCATAAAAGCTAGCAATATATTTTTTCCTGGGCACCCACAGAAATGGGAGTTAAATTCTTTGAGTAGTAAGGCATCAGCGTCTTCTGAAAAGCAGTGTTGACTGATGTGTTCTACATCTGTGAAGGTTGTAACTGCATATATGGACCCATGTCACGTTTTTCCCCTCAGTGCTTCAGGCCAGAAACTGCTCTTGAAAATCTTCAGAATAATGATCTCTTTGCTGTAGAATTATTGTTAGTGTCTAGGATACCATTCTCAGTCACATTTGCTTATGAGCATGCTCTGTTGAAATTAATGGTACAGGCGTGCCCTGGTATCCACGAGGGTTCTGTTCCAGAACACCCTGTGGTTATGTGAAACTGTGGATACTGAGGATGCCCCACCCCTGCCTGCTGGGAGCACAGCTCCCCTTGCCTCCAAAGAGTTATTGTGAGCCCCAAACAGGCTCCACAGCCTCCACAGGTCTCCAGAATGACAGTTTAAAGAAAAAAAAAAGTGACTTCAGATTTTTCATCAAAACTGGAAGTGACTTTTTATGCCTTTTAAAAGGCATTAGAGGGGCCGGAGAAGTGTGATCCCCCCCCCTTTAAACAGTCATTCTAAGGCCCGCAGAGGAGGGCTCAGAATACCCTTCAGAGGCAAGGGGAGCTCTGTGGAGGAGGGCACAGGGAGGCCCCAGCAGAGCTGATCCGCAGTTTACTGAAACTGGGGATATGTAATCCACAGATATGGAACCCCCTGCCACAGATATGGCACCCCCTGATTGCACGTATATCAGAGGAAAAGACTAGAAACTTTTCCCCTCACTTGCTAGTTTTCTACATGAAAGGATTGTTTTGCATGCATTCCTTCATGTGAACTCCCCACCTACAGTCCAAAGTAGTACAGGACTTCAGTGAGAATTAGACCTTAGCTCAGTACAGATTAAAAGTTTGAGATGTAACACTGAAGGGCTCGGGTAGCCACTTTCTATAGAGATTACCATTTGTGGCAGATTGTCTCAAAGTCTAGCACCTAGAAGCAGATGTTGGGAAACATTCACAACTTATAAATAGAGCAGCAAGCTGTTCTGCTATGTAATGAAACAATCTCCTGTGTCTTTTTCATTTCATGAAACTAGTCATGGACTGTTTAGGCACAGCCTGTTTTCTACAATCAGAGTAATATTTACACCCTCTTCTCCAGCTTTGTATCTCAGGAGGAATTCTGAAACATGCTTCAGGTGAATGATAAAGTGTAAGCAAGAGGTATTGTTAAGAGTGACTAGTGAAGAAAATGAAATATATATCTTTAATAGCACCAGAATATTATGCATGTTTTTGTCAACAACATTTATTCAAGTTCTGACAATGTGGGATTTTTCTTCTAAAGACACCACTGCTTTTGGTTAAAGAAGTTCAACATGGTCATACTTGTTGAAACATTGTTATAGGTCTGATTTGAACTGCAAAGGTCAAGACATCCTAGTATCTTGACATCTACATATCTACATTTATAGGTATAGCTATCTAGCAAAGGAGAGCTACTGAGGGCCCAGTTCTATCTAACTTTTCAGCACCAGTGCAGTGCAGCCTCAAGAGAACAAATGTTCCCATAACTTGAGGCTTCTGTGACTGCCTCCCCACCACAGGATGCAGTGCATGCCCTGTTGGCAAGGCTGCACCAGCACTGGAAAATTTGGATTGGATTGGGCTCTGTTATTGGCTTTTTTGTTGCAGTGTCATTTATGTAGTGGCAATCCATTGATATTTAAGGATCATTCCAAAGTAACAAATTACTTATATTTTGTACACTGATTTTTTTTTGTTGCAGTGAATTTTCTTGAAGAAGCTCTTAAGCCTTTCTCATTTTACTATCAACACATTCTGTCTATATGTCAGGTTTGCAATTCTGAAATACGTATTTCTATGACACAAACATTTGTACCAGGGCTGTAAGGCACAGATACATACACAGCCTGTTGATTTAAGGACTAAGCATGCAAAATTTGTTGCAAAATTTGACTAGTTTTTGAAAAGTGAAAGTCTTTGACAAGTGTGCCCAAGTTTGGTTGAACAGTAGCTTTCATATGCACACCAGCAAAAGCTACAGAATTTCCATGATTAATTATTGTAGAACTAGCTCATAAGGAGAGTTTTCATTGAGCTTTGTCATTAGAGTTAAGAAAATGCTGAGGGATCACTCACTCTTAGCCTCTTCTCTCATACTCATGAATTCTCCTTGCCCACTCCTAAAAGCTAGTTTTGGAGGACCATCAGGTTTGTATTAACCAGGCTTACAGCCCAATCCTAATAGCACTGCCCATGCCATGGTACAGCTGCCATTGTATCATGCGGACCAGGGAGGCAGTTGGAGCTCTCCTCGAGGTTCCCTTACCTCATGTCGAGCCCCAGCAGCATCTATGGGTCTACTTGGATCTGGATCAGCTCAATTATGGGTCCAGATCTGAGCAGCTCCGTGTAAGACTTTCAGGCCTGAGATGGGGGATAGGGTCTAGCAGCAGCCTCTGCTGCCATCCTCACCCCTGTTCTGGGCTTGAATCATTGTCATCGTCGTCCCTCCCCGCTCAGTTTCACCTACTCTCCATCATCCCCCATCCTGGAACACCCTTACACTGCTTGGTGGCAGACTTACTGCCAAAGGCTCTCGGGGATCCTCCAACTGGTGTGGAGGTCCAATACCCTCCCATGCTTGCATCTCCCTTCTTCTGGCTACCACAAAGTGCCTTATAGCACTTTTGCTATGGCTGTCTTCCAGGCAGTGCGTGGGAGACCAGCACCAGCCTGGGATTGGATCATGCCCTTAATGCCAGTATGCTGTTAACACTGTAGCAAAATTAATGGAGGTTGGAGGAAATCATGTGAGAGTAGTTGCTAATCATTCAATTCTGTGTCCATTTCCCCAAATGAATGGTCAACGTAACGTTATGACTGTACCAGACCTAAACATGTCTTATTTTGTTCCTTTTTATTTTAATAACTATAGCTAAGATACTATAGTATCTTCATAAATAATTTGAAGTCTTCTAAATGCAGGGGACTTCCTATTCTTTGGCAGTATTTTATATGTAGTATTTTTAATATTTCTTTGTACCAGGTTCAAAGTTGCTATTCTTTATATGTCTTTAATTATTTTTCTCCCTGCATTAACATTTTTTTGTTCGTTACTATCAAATCAATTTTTGTCACTGTTTATTTTAGTAGCAGCAAAAAAGGTTCTTTTTCTCTAGAAGTCTTTTTATTCCTCAGCTAAGGAATACACATTTAGAACACATTTCTAAAGAACTATTTTAGTTTCACTGTATCTTCATTATGAGACATCTAATAGAACTACAACACTATTTATCGTGCGGCTGTAAAATCAATTTATATAATGGCATAATTATAATTGATTGCACTTTATGCTTTCATAAACTGCTTTTAAAGTGTTACGAATCATTTATAAGTGCTTGATAAATTGTAAATCGATGTTTAGTTTGTCAGACATGTCAGTAGATTGCTATTGCCTTCTACTAATTTGTTCAATAAATATTAACTGTAAAATGTTGGTTGCTGCCACATTAAAGAAATGTTGAAGTCAGCCTTTTTAAAGTTTGTCTTCTGTTTCACATTCTTGATAACTCGATACAAAAAGTAAGCATAAATGCCATATTTATAGCATCCCCCCATCCAAACTATTGTCTAAAAATAATTGTTCTCTGACCTGCCGTTACCAGGTCACTTTAACGTTTTTATCACGTTAAAGTGGCATTTCTAATGCAATAGGGTTATTTCAGTCCATGTGTGTCATTTGCAATTATTGCATTGTCGAAGGGAGAGAACTATTAAATCTTAGTATTCTGTTGCCAGTGTATGTTTAGTTATTATAAAGAAAATGTGAGAGTACTTTTATGGCATTAAAACCTTTTTTCTGAACAGCTGATACTAAATTGGTTAAGCCCAATAATGCTGCTTTCATACTGTACAAAAGGCTTCAGTCATGCCAGTTACTACATGTATTCATGTTATTTTTCCAAATGTTTGCATGTTAAGTAGTTGTAGATTTTTTTTAATATTTCAAGAAAGGCAGCAAACTGTTGCATATTAGTGAGTCAGTCTGAGTGGAGAACTTCAAAACAAATTAGGCCAAGGCAAAAGTGTTAACAAATTTTATTGATTGCATTCTGATGATCCTTACTTTGGAGAGGAGCGAATTTAAGGTATTATTTAGATAAATATGCCGAAACAAATATTATAACATTGTAAAATTCATTCAAAATGAATACTGAGCAATCAGCGTAGCTGCTCAATCTCCATTCCCTCCAAAAAACATGCACACATTCGCACACTCTTAATTCATATAAACCAATCCAGCTGTAGCATCATTGACATGTTTTTCTGTGTAAAGCCTTTTTTAAGCAGCTACATTTAATTTTCTGCTGTTACAGTTGAGCTTTTGCAATGCTTAATTCTTCCTCTGAAATTTTAAAGAATGGCCAATCTTCTCATATAGGATCGAGGTGATGAATTTACTTATACTGGGAGTGGTGGAAGAGATTTGTCTGGCAATAAAAGGATTGGGGAACATTCATTTGATCAAACTTTAACACACATGAACAGGTAGGCTCTGGAAATCTTTGCCAAATGTTTTATTTATAAAAAGGGAGCATAAATAGGAGTCAAGAGTGTGTCCATTCCTTAAAAAAAAACCTACTATTTAGATATATTTTTTGCTGATCTTTTTAAGAGTTTGCATGGGTAATACCTTTGCTAGTTCCTTCAGGTGTTTATATAATTTTGATCCAAATGCCTTGGAACATTTTTTAACTTTTGCTTAAGTTACTTTGTAGTCTGTGAACACAGCTGATACAAAACATAATGTTTGGATTGCATAGAAGATTTTTGTTGGTGTAAAACGCCTCTTAATTTCTTCTTTTCTACCAAAATGAGAATCTTTATTGAACTCAGAGTTAACTTGTAGTAATCATGAGGAGAATGCTGGCATAAACTATTAATTGTTCTGACAATATTTTCATTAGGCTGTAACCAAATTGACCTGCCAGTCAAACAGAAATCCATTACAGCCCACTCCTCACGTTATGCCACTGTGCTGGCCTAGGGTGTTGCAAATGTGCTGTAAAGCACGTTTGGGGCACCCAGCAAGTAGGCTGCACTGGTGGGAAGGCCTGTGCTGTCCCGCCGGTGCTGCATCCAGAGGATACGCTAGACCAGTGGTTCCCAACCTTTGGAAGCCCAGGGACCACTGAAGCAAAAATTGGAATCATCGGGGACCACATGCAACCCTCCACCCCCAAAAATACAATTAAGTTTGTAATAAGATTAATCAATTAACTCCACACCTGCACACAATATGTAATAATAAGAGAAGACCAATTAATAATCAATGTGATTGTTCAGCTTCCCAAGTGCTGAGAAGCATGCTACAATGCAACTAGCATGCAGGGAAGGAGGATGTTAATAAGTTAGGGTTCCTCAATCTTTGACATATAGACCAGGCAGTCCTTCTTTCTCTGGATCCAGATCCTTGCAGCATCACTTTCCACAATCACAAGAACAACAGTTGCTGCTGTTATTATGTGACATCAGTGTAAAGGGTGCTTTTCAGAACAACAGAAGCCCAAAAAAGCAGGTCCCCGTGATAAGCATCTTGCCATCTTCCAGTCTAAGCTTGGAGAGTTAATGAGACAAAAGGAGGAAAACAGAAACACAGTTCACAAATATGGACAAATGTACAGCAGGTATTTACATACACTTGCAGTGCAATCCTATGCATGTTTACTCAGAAGTAAGTTCCAGTGTGTTCAATTGCACTTACTCATGGGTAAGTGGGCATAGCGGTACATACCCAGCTGTAGCACAGCCATGGCCAAATTTGCCAAACTTGGAGTGGGGGAAAGAGAAAATTAAAGGGGAAGGAGGGAGAAGGGAAAAGCCCAGATCAGTGCCAGCATTTGCCAAACTTACAATGGGGGAAGGAGCAGGAGAGAGCCCAGATCAGTGCAAGGTGTCTGTAGTGATCGCCCCCTTCCTGAGAAACACCCCTAAGCAAGGCTGAGCGTGACTGCAAAGCAGGCAGTGCTGGGACTTTTCACAGTTGAAGTCCCCAACAGGAACCAGCTGCGGCAGGAGCTGCTGAGGGAGGCTACAATCCTATCTGCACTTTCCTGGAAGTAAGCCCCATTAACTAAAATGGGGCTTACTTCTGAGTAGACATGCATAGGACTGGGCTCTCATCCCCCTGCTGCTCATCGCCAGCAAGTGTGATCGCCTCCCCCTCCATCACCCCATGTAGACAAAAAGGTTTGGGCTTTAAGGCCGCAATCCTGTCCACACCTTCCTGGGAGTAAGCCCCATTGCCTATAATGGGACTTACTTCTGAGTAGACATGTCAAGGATGGGGCTCTAATGCTGCAATCCTAGCCACACTATCCTGGGAGTAAGCCCCATTGATTATAATGGGGCTTACTTCTGAGTAGACATGCATAGGACTGGGCTCTTCATCCCCTTGCTGCTCATTGCCAGTAAGTTTGATTGCCTGCCCCTCCATCACCCCATGTAGAAATGAAGGAAGGAAGCATGCAGAGACTTGTCTCCCCCTCTGCTGCTCTGCTCCCTGGCAAGACAGTCTGATTTTTTTTTAGAGGCTCTGTTATTTTTTCTCAGGAGACCTTGCGGACCAGCTAGCAAGGTCTCGCGGACCACCTGTGGTCAGAGGACCATGGGTTGGGAACACATGCGCTAGATGGAGCAGGTAAGCTACCACGAGGCAGGGGAGCACGGGAGGGGAATGCATCAGGCCTGGGAGTGGGACAGGATCAGCAGTGCTGGCCTATGCTGAATCCAATTCCCCCTTCCAGGCTTGAAGGCTTGACATGGGGCTTCTCGTACCAGCTACTTCACTGGCTCAGATCAGCTCTGCCTCATTGCAGTATGGGGCTCAACACAGGATAAGGGAACAAATGTTCCCTAATAATAATAATAATCTCTCTGACACTGTGTCAGGGGCCAGGGAAAAAAAGTTAATTTACATTTCAAATTTGAATAAATTTACATAAATGAATACATTAGAGATGGAACTTATGTGAATGAATGAAGGTCTTTCAATAGCTCATGGCCTATAAGAGGCCTTGCACAAAGCAAGACCGGTCTTTCCTTGCTGCCACTGCTGCATCAACAGACATGAAACAGCAAGCAGTGGAGGGAGCCCTCGTCCCACAGCTCACATGAGAGATTGAACAGTTGGCTGTCACGCTGAGAGCAGTTCTGTCAGGCCAGTGCAGGCTCCAGCAAGTCTCCAGAGGGCCAGAGCTCATTGGAGACTGGGGGCTCCCAGTGGGCCGTATTGGGAGTCCTCGAGGGCTGCAAGTGGCCCCAGGGCTGGGGTTTGGGCACCCCTGCTTTAAATTAAATGCCCTTCTCATCATGTTGAGATAAAACCACGGGTGAAAGAAATCAATGGATAATTGGGTTATACCTGTATAATCATTATATAAGATGGAGGCTTTTGAATATTCTTTCAGAGCGCTGGCTCTGAACTGTGATGCCCCACTGGATGATAAAAATGGAGCTGAGTCTAAAAACTGGAGAGCCGGTAAACCTGTTCGAGTGGTTCGCAGCTCAAAAGGCAGAAGAATAAGCAAATATGCTCCTGAAGAAGGCAATAGATATGATGGCATTTACAAGGTGAATATTTTTGTATTACATTTTTCTTTGCATTTAAAAATGAAAATAGCAGAAAACATTTCTTGCTATACTGGGAATTATATAATGTTTTTAGAAAATGATTTTCCCTGTTCAGTCTCAGTCTTATATAGTGTTCACAAAGTACTAAGTAGTTCATACAGTTTTTCTGTTACTCGTAAGTAAGTTATAGCAGTTAATAAATGATATCATTAGAGAGGATTTATCTTATTATTCAGAACACTGAATGCCTTTATTTGGATCACTGGAATACTCACGGCCCAATCCTATCCAGTTTTCCAGTGCTAGTGCAGCCATGCCAATGGGGCATGCACTGCATCCTGTGGTGGGGAGGCAGTCATAGAGGGCTCCTCAAGGTATGGGAACATTTGTGCCCTTACCTCGGGGCTGCATTGCAGCTGCACCGGTGCTGGAAATTTGGATAGGACTGGGCCCTCAGTTGCTGAGATCAGAATTCTGAGTCCTCTTTCTGAAAATAAAATCAGTGCGAACCAACCAGTGCTGTTAGCCTACTTGCTAGGACGTTAGTTAATTTGAAATATATTAACTTGAATTTTATCTATCAGACTAAAACTGTTGGATATCTTGAAAATAAATGGCAGATATACATTTTATAAATAATTTCAGTATTAAAAGGCATTTTGGCAAATTATATCATGATTGAATCACTTCACACTTTCTGAAAATTTGACATGTATTTCTCACTATTTAAGATACCAAGAAATGTTTGACAACTTTGTTTACTGTTGATTCAACATATGAGCTTCAGACAGAAGGGAAAGTTCATTCCATTTACATCACTTGTTGTTTTACTACTGACAGCTGTTTATGCCTCAAAAAAACCTATCAAGATTTATGAGACAGAAAACAAAAGGGCCAGAGGAGAACTTTAGCATATCTACTAAGGATTAGGAAGTCGTCTTCATATAGCAGTCTCCTCATGCAACCTGAAAAGCTGCTTCCAAATGTTGTTGGAACTTGAAAATGCAGCATAAAGAACTGCTTTCAGAATTAGAAATTGAGGAAATCTTGATGTGGAAACAGCGCTCTCTGTTATAGAGTCATATTACTTTGAATACATTGGAAGTCATAATTTTACCTAAGACTGTTTTACTCTTCTTGATCCACAGAACATTAAGTTTTGAGCAGTTGACATGCTCATTAGGGCTGTTTTAACTTGACAATACTTTTGCTAACCAGGAAGTCCAGGACAGGAAAGTGCAGATTAGAAAAAATGATATGGATAAATTCAGATAAGGCATCAACTTGCATCCTCCTGAGCCACGTTTCAGGTAGCACAATTTAGTTTTAAAATTAATTAAGTAAATGTTTTTTAGCTTTTCTCAATTAAAAAATTGTTTACAGGAATTTTTCTGGATGTGTATTTATAAAAACCTTCACATTGTGGAAGATAACTCACAAGTTATAGAAACATTTGTCATTTAGGTTGTGAAATACTGGCCAGAAATTGGAAAGTGTGGATTCTTAGTTTGGCGCTATCTTCTGAGACGAGATGATGCTGAACCTGCACCTTGGACTTCAGAAGGAATTGAGCGATCAAAGAAATTGGGCCTGAGTCTACAGGTTAGAGCATAAAGTTGCCATTGTTTTTACAGGGTTTATTGAACATGTCTGTTCTGACATCTGTAATAGAGAAATACAAACCTCAGCTAAAAAACTATTGTGGCAAGGTGGTTTAAGATCAACTTTAACAATGTCAGATGAATCAGTTAAAGAATGTATAGCTTTGCAATCAGGTGGAAAAGGCAAAATAGAAATGTTTTTAAAGAAATAAAACATTAGTGAAAATGTTTTGTAAGCCCCAATAGATACACATTACTTACGGCAAGTAGTGTTTATTCACAGGACCACTCTGGTGCTCATTTCATTCATTAATGCTTTGATTCCTAGATGGGTTGATAAAATGAAGAAAAATGGGAACAGCCTTCAGTTCCCTAATGGTTGTCAAAAGCTAAAGGGTTGGCTTCAGCCTTGAGGTCCATCAGTCTGTTCACTCTTCCAGTGTAGAAACGGTAGATGAAGGTACAGCTGTGCCTCAAGGCAGTAAAGGCAGTTGGCAAGCCAGTTAACCTGGGTATTTTCTCTTTATGTCTTTCTTCCCAGGACTGCAGGTGTTTTCATGTATGTCCTAATTTTCTGTTACTGTATTTTAGAAGTAACTGTGTTCAATATGTTGTGGATTATGTTGGTTGGTTTGGTTTTTAAGATAGTGTTATTTAGAACACACTTGTGTTGATGTGAATGTTGCTTAGGATACTTATCAAGTGTGAGGCTTTTCTGTTGTAGTACCCTGAAGGCTATTTGGAAGCCATGGCTAGTAAAGAGAAGAAGGATAAAGTCAAAAAACAACCTGTGAAACAGGAGCCAACAGAACAGAGCAACGGAAATCAGAAAAGGCCAATTGATGATGGTATGGCTGCTGGGAGTCACTTGCTTGGGCCTATCAGTTGTTAAAGATAACGTTGTATAAGAATGACATGAAAGTGGAGAGAAATTTTAAATGGAAATGTGAAATAAGGAAGCACTAGGAAGAAATTTTGCTCTGAGAGAAATTTAAATGGGAATTTTGTTGTCTTGTAATATGATGTAATATGCAGGGGATGGACAGAGTGGATAGGGAGATGCTCTTTACACTCTCACATAACACCAGAACCAGGGGACATCCACTAAAATTGTTGGGAGAGTTAGAACAGACAAAAGAAAATATTTCTTTATTCAGCATGTGGTCGGTCTGTGGAACTCCTTGCCACAGGATGTGGTGATGGCGTCTAGCCTGGATGCCTTTAAAAGGGGATTGGACAAGTTTCTGGAGGAAAAATCCATTATGGGGTACAAGCCATGATGTGTATGTGCAACCTCCTGATTTTAGAAATGGGCTATGTCAGAATGCCAGATGCAAGGGAGGGCACCAGGATGAGGTCTCTTGTTATCTGGTGTGCTCCCTGGGGCATTTGGTGGGCCACTGTGAGATACAGGAAGCTGGACTAGATGGGCCTATGACCTGATCCAGTGGGGCTGTTCTTATGTTCTTATGATCTACAAAACAATTGAAGGTGGCATCATGACAGCTCAAATCACATACGCCCATTAAAATCAGTGATACTACTGCTTGAAATTTTGAGTTCCTCCCCTGTCAAATAATTGGTTTGGTTAGGCTACAAGTGCTCTGGCATTATGTTCCCATTGTTGACCATTCTAGGGTGCTCTGCACTGGCGTTATATGTTATATGCCATGCTCCTCTTTTTTATCATAAAGCTGGTCACATCAGGTCTCTTACAGCTTGTCTTTTTTGTACAGTTAGGGGGTCTTAAAATCCTTTTAACATTCTTACAATCTGTAGTGTACCTGAGGGGAGGCAAAGGAGACAAATGCCCTGGGCGCCAGGCTTGGAGGGTGGTGTTGCACTGGCCTCTAACCCCCCCAGCAGTGCCCCCGTCGCACTCAGTCAGCTGGCACACTGATCTGAGGGCCGCCCCTGATGGTCTTTCACTCAGAGGCATTCTGAGAACCAGGGAAGTAGTGAACAGTTTCCCCGACCCTCTGAAGGCCTTAAAACCTTTGGAGGGCTGAAAAGCATCACTTCTGGTTTCACAGAGGAAACAGGAAGTGATGTTTGAAGCCCCTCTGAGAGCTGGGAAGGCTTCTCCAGCCCTCAAAATGCCTACATGAAAGTGGAAGTGATTTTTTTGTCCATCTTCTAAGGGCTTCAGAAGGCCTTGTGGGAGGGGGGTGTTGGGGGAAGCTGTGCATGGCCTCCCTGGGCCTCTGGAAGGGAGGTAGGGAGTGACAGCCCACCTGGTGGGGGGAACAACTTGTGGTCATGGCCCTGGGCAGTACTGGGGCCAGGACTGCCACTGCTTATAACCCAGTCCTATTCTCACCTCCTCCCAGCTGGTGCAAAATGGCTACTGTTGCACCCTTTGGAGTTGGAGAAGTTGTGGTGGTCTCCTCTGGGTAAGTCTTTGCAGCATGGAGGGGTCTACTCAGACCTGCACTAGAAAATTCACTGGCACATGGACCTGTGTCCTAGGATCAGGTTTGGGAAGGGGGCTAGGATTCAATGGCAGCCACTGCTATCAAACCCACCTCTTTCCTGGACCCAGTCCGACCTTTCCCCACACCATTGCCACTCCATTCGGCCATCTCCCAGCCTCCGTCACCATCCCACCTTGCCCCACTGTCCTACCTACCTTGGTGGGTCTTTGTTGATTCTTTGGCATGCACAGGAATGCTTTGACCTTTCTGTTGGTGCTCCAGCAGTGCTCTCTGCATGCTGGATACACTCTGCATGCTGCCAGGTGTATTTTATGACTGCTCTAAGGCGGTTAGTGCTGGTGGAACGCTCGTTCCACTAGTCTACATCAGAGCAAGAATTGTTAAGAGAGAATGTACATGAAACATTCTGTCAGTTTAGGAAAAGTGCTTTATAAAAGTACTGAGTAGTCAATATTACTGGCTTCAGAGCAATGGAGAAGAATATAATTCTGTTACAGAATTGTTGCTGAATAATGCTTCCAATGAAAATAATTCCATTGGGAGTTAAATTCTCAAAAGAAATTGCAGCATAATCTTTCATCTGTTGTTGGCCAGATGTTTTGGTAGAGGGGAAAACAGGAAGAAATTAAGAGCCACAGATCTGCCCTGCTCTGTTAGATCATTTATCATTTCATATAGTGCTAGATGGAGCCCCAGGTCAACTTCTCATATAACCTGACCAAAATGAGGTCAGTAGAACCTGCTTCTGTGTAGCATCAGATTGATATTATCTTGACATAGTAAGCAAATTATTTCTCATTGCTTCTAATTTGTTGATAAAACTTAAATGTTTGCATCTGTGGAATCATTGTTCTGGGCTTCAATCCTAAACACAAATACTTGGGAGTAAGTCACTGAGTAGAGTGTGATTTACTTCCAAGTACACATGTATAGGATTATTTTGCAAGTAACCTTTTGTGCTTCTTTACAGATGTAAGCAATCTAACCTTTTAATTTTAAGCAAAATTCCCAACATAATTCTTTAAAATCTGACTTAATAAAGTGATCACATCTAATCTTAGTACTGATTCTTTTAAACACATGCACACACGTACAAAAACAGGCAATTGTTCAGTTTTCATGTAGGGAATGGTTTGGGAGTGTTCCTATGTGAAAATTGTGTCCCTGAAGAAAAATGTATGTCAGAGAGAAGGCTAGTCTTTCAGCCCAGTCCTGTGCCAAGGAAATACTGCCATAGTGCCAGGTATATACTAGTGCAAAGACAGCCTTGCTGTCATAGAAAGCCCATCTATCACCGGCTGCTGCACAGATGCCAGTGCAGCAGCCAGAAAGCTTATACCACTGGGAATGGGGCACAGACTGGCAACCAGCTCAACCTTGCCAGAGGAGAGGTGGGAAAATGGTGAAGAGGGGGTGGGATGGGGCAGAGTCAGCAGTTGCTAGATCCCATATTCCCTTCCTGGGTCAGGCACGCTGCGAGTGGCTCTGCAGTGCTACACCAGCAACAGAGCTGGTGTGGCTCTGAGGAGTCTCATGTGGCAGCTTACCCCTCTCGACCAGTCTCTCCAACATTGGATTCAACAGACATTACACTGGCAGCTCTGCACTCTCGTGCAGCAGCCACACAGGATTAGACTGTTTGCCTCACAGACATATTGCTTGAAATTAGGTGGAGCATGTGCTCCCATGACACTATGAGGCACATCTCATGGAAGACCAAAATTTGCTTTGTTTAGCTGAATGCTATTTGCTTGAGCCTGCCCCAAATAGAAGTAATATGAGTCTTTTGCCAGAATAGAATACATGCAGTGCTATCAGGGATGAAACTAAATTAGAAAAGTGAATATTTTGTAGTTCAAAATGTTTTTTTCATAATTTTTTTTGTTTTAATGTTTTTTTCAGGAGGTATAGAAAATTCTACAGGCACAGCCAAAACCATGAGGATGGGAGATGGAGGGAAAAGAGAAGCCTTTCAGCTAACGCAGCAACAGCAGTGGTTGATCCAAGAAGATTCTCTGAATCAGAAACTGTGGGATGAAGTTCTTGCTTCTCTTAAGGAAGGACCAGTATGTTTTGAGATTAACTCATATTCTTAACTGTTCTTACTGTGACTTGAAGCTATTAATGTGTCACAAATTTAATAAAACTGGTTCAAGTCTTCCAAATTATAATCTGGAAGTTCTGTAGAACTGGTTTGAGTTGCTGCAACTAAGCTGGATATTTATTTAAACAGGAAAAATAGTTTTCTACTTATCAAAAAGCCATTTTCTTAAACTCTTTTGTTTTTGAATGCTTCTGGGTGTGCCCA
Source organism: Tiliqua scincoides (assembly GCF_035046505.1). Taxonomy (NCBI): domain Eukaryota; kingdom Metazoa; phylum Chordata; class Lepidosauria; order Squamata; family Scincidae; genus Tiliqua; species Tiliqua scincoides. The sequence continues at coordinate 74,150,333 of NC_089822.1, forward strand.
GCCTAGAATTTCATCAGCCGAGTTATTTTTTTACTTCTCTTACACTAGAATTTTTTGAAGAAACTGGAACAATCTTTTATGTGTGTCTGCTGCCAGGAGCTGGTTTACCAGCCAGTGACCACAGAGTGCCTCCACAATGTCTGTAAAGTAAGTGTTAGTAATCTTCTGCTCTTGATCATGAGCCTTTTGAAGAACTTAGTTTGAAATAGTTGTATAGTACTTTCAAAAAAACAGTTTAAGAGGTTTACACCAGAAACATCAGTCTATATTTTGGACTCTATTTATTCCTTTCCACAACAATAACTAATCCACCTGGATTAGTTGTTTAACCTGGAATAAAAATCCTCCTGTTGTTATAATTGGTTTTTTAATTGAATAATTGTTTTAATTGCTTTCATTTTAAGAAAATAAAAGTAGGATGAATATAATCAGAAATATTCAGGCCATTGATCTGTTGTAGTTCCCTGTGGTATTTCTGTATAATTACTGAAATGAAGAGAGTATTTTGGCAAGATTGTGGATTGGAATTGATTTTCCCAAAGGATTTGGGAGAGGGCGTGGGTTCATTTTAACCTAGTTTGGCATCCATTGTGTTTAATGCTGAACTGGGTAGAGAAGCAAGGCTCTCTCTCAACCACGCACACATGCACTTTTGCTTACAGAGCTGGTCTTCAGCCAAGTGCCTCAGAATTTTAGTCCTTATGCCATAGATCCTCCAGACTGTTTTCCAGACCACAGTTAATTTTTTTGCAAGGGGATTATAAAGGCATTGAAAGGGACATCACATATCTATCTCATTGCACTGTGTATTGGCTTATACTAACAGAATGGGATCCAAAGAGTCCATTATGTGAGTGGAAGAAACTTCTGCTTACCAAGGTAGCAACCCAAATTTCTGTGCATTTCTTCCTTTCTGCAGCCTTCTTCCTCATACCCCTGCTATTCTAGATAGAGCCACGCTCTCCTTCAGAAAGTCTTTGGCAAAGTTGCAGCAGGAGTGGGAGAAAGCCCAGTAGCAGGACTGAAGTCCACTCATGCCCGGCTGGAAACAGCTGTAATGCTGCCACACGAACATAATAAGGGCCATCACCACACTAGTTCTGCTGACTTTTTAGGAGTTAAATATGATTTGTCTGTGCATACCTAGAGTTTAGCAAGTGACAAAATATGCTCGAAAAAAATTATGCTCTTTCTTTACGCAGTGGAAGATCACATGTACCAGTCTTATGAGGGAAAAGAATCTAAAGAAAGGAAAGTGTACTATTAGACTTGTTATCTTTGTTACTTGTCTGAAATAATATCAGGAAGTACATTCTTTACCAAAAAAAGCGTATCTGTATATAATTTTTGACCTTTAGCTGACATATCTTCTTGTGAACCAGAAGTTCACAATTTTAAGTTGCATCATGTAATTCTTTATCATTGTGTGCCCTAGAGTTGTTTACAGCGTTCTTTCCGAGCTGAAGTATTCACCTGCCCTGCTTGCCGATATGACCTTGGAAAGGGCTACACCATGCTCCCCAACAAGATACTGCAGACACTACTTGACCAGTTCTTTCCTGGTTACAGCAAAGGACGATGATACAATGTTCCATTTCCAGCTTACTTCTCCTAATGACTTACAGACTATAAAAAGAAGAGAACCAGAAAATTCAACAGTGGACCAGTTGACTTGAGGGAATTCACTTTACTGTCACATTGTGAAGCAGCTAACCCAACTTCCTTTCCAATTTAGCAACCTTTCTGTGTAGCAAGAACTTCAGATTCTCAGCTATCAGTCAGCACTGAAGGTAGTTTTGAATGGATGACACCTAGTTTGTATACAGGAATGCAGAAGTCTCGGCTCTGAGTGGATAACAGTAGCAGATGCTTTGCTCACTTTGTTTTTGTAACTACCTCAGATAAGCACAGGTAACTACAAAAGTTTTTGAGGAATTTTAAGAGTATGTTGAGTGAAGTCCACTTGCACACTGCCTCCTGAATGTTACTTTGGCCTGGTCCATGTGGTTTGATTTTACAACAAGAAAACAGCACTTAAGCCAGTTTTTATTACAGAACATCAAATTCTATGATGTGCATATTCCTTTTGTGTTTTCTCCCATTATGCTGTATTTCTTCATTTCTTTTGCAAGAACAGGCTTTTAGTCTATTTTTGTGAGTGTCATTGTGCTCTCTCGTATCTTATGCAAGTTGACTACTAATGATTGAGAACAATATGAATGCATTGTTGCTGTTAATGTAAAGTGATTTGTGTTTTTTGCACTTAAGAGGGTATTCAAGACACTCTAGTTGTGTAAAAACTATTTCATATGAAACAAGCCACTTTTGTATTAGGTAAAACTGTATGCTTTTAGTAGGTCTTGTATCAGTGGCAATACATTACACAGCATTGAAAGCAGTGCTAGCTTGGAGAGGGCTCAAATTGCTTCATATTGTGATCTGAAATTTTATATACAGTATATTCCCTTCCCCAATATACCTTATTAAATATTTTATGATTCAGAAAATGTTGTTAATTGTTTGTATTTTACAGCCATAACATTATGATGGTGAAGGAGGGCTTTTGTAATATTACATTAAATTATAGTTGAAAGTTTTTGATAAACCTGGGGAAATAATATGTTGGATAGAACATATCCAATATAACCTGGGGTTGAGATGAGTCTTTGGGGGTATATGCTTTAGAAAGCTATCTGTTACAAAAAGTGTATTTTGAAAGACCTTAGTTTTCATTTTCCTACTTGCTTTTGACTGGAGTTCAGAAAGTGATTTACTGTTTAGGGAGCAATCCTAACCAACTTTCTAGCACTGGCATAGATGTGTCAGTGGGGCATGTGCTGCATCTTGCAGTTGGGGGGCAGTTATGGAGGCCTCTTCAAGGTAAGGCAATGTTTGTTCCCTTACCTCGGAGCTGCATTGCCCTCATGTCAGTGCTGGAAAGTGGGTTAGGATTGCGCCCTTACTGTTGTTACAGTAGATAACAGAATTTATATACTGCTTTAGAATATAAACTTTTCATTTATTTTTAGAAACTTATAAAGCAGACCAGTATTATCCCTGTGTTCACAGGTTAGAGATAATGACTTAAGGTCACCTAATTCACAATCCTGTGCATGCTTAGCCTGAAGTATGTTCCATTGTGTTTAATAAATCATATTCTCAATGAAGTGAATGTAGGGCTTCATTACAGTTCAATGGTATTTGGACAATGTACTAACACAGGCATGACTGCCATATTCTAAGCTCCTCCAGGCAATGCCATGCTGGTACAGCCCTTTCCAGTAATGCTGATAACATCCAAGGAAACTCCAACATAGCCCATCATTCATGGACTGGCATCGTGACATTGGGGCATTGTTGGTGTGCTGCCCAAGGAGCCAATCGCAGCATCCACCCAGCTCCAATGGTAGCGGCCAGAGAAGTGCCACCAGGGTGAGCTGAGCAGGGGGACAGGGCAGACATATGGCCAATGAGTGGTCATCACTGGGGGGATCCCTTCATGGGCCACTAGGAATTAGTGACATAGCAGCAGTTATCACTGTCACCAATTGGCCCAAGGACACCTCTCCCCATGTACACATTCATCACACAAGGATGCTACAACACCTATATCCTCTACAGGAGATTCTTTGGAACAAAAAGAAATGCTAGGAATCTGCACACCCAGTGTTCAAGTCCTCTTACAGCAGTTGCACAAACAAGCACATCCAAGAAATACCCTTCTGAGTAGAGCAAAAGTAGAAAGAGAGCTCCCTTGGAAGAGAGCAGCTATGTGAAACAGACACGCAGGACGCTCCATGGCAAGGGTTTGATTTCCTGTAGGGGCATTTCATCAGCTGAAAGGAGCCCTTCTGCTAGGAGAGGGACTGGAATGAATCACAAGAGGAACCTCAACACCATTCAGGCAAAGCAGGATGCTAGTGGCCCACAACAAAGACTTACTGGGCTGGCAAGTGACATAGGGCATCAACAGCAATGGCTTGCCCATCAAGCTACATCCACACACCTCTGCCAATGTCATAATGGCTGGCTACATCCAAGCCATGTCTCTTAATATGCTGCCCTCCTCATGCCCCTGCTGCTATTTGCCACCTTGACTGATAGCAGTAGAGAACAGGGCTCCTGACTCACAAAGGAATGCCTCCATCTTGGAGCCCAAAGACTCACAGCATGAGGATGCTGCACACCCAGAAAGCAGAAAAGCCCATCCTCTCCACACAGTTCCATCCTGACGCCAGCTGAAGTAAGACATAAGGTGAGAAGGGATCCCTATCTGCTAACAAAGAGACGTCAAATTTTTTTTATTGAACGTTATCAGCATCTGAAACAGAAACAAATAAGTAGGGTTGCCAGCCATCTCCTCCCAGCAGGACTGTTGTGCCACTACAAGTTAGCAGATTGCCACGTAACTGGTGCCAGTGAGGTCTGGCTGTAACGGTTCACTGGCTATCATGGGGGTTTTTAAAGCCATAGACCAGCACCTTGAATTGGGCCCAGAAACAAATGGGCAGCCAGTGCAGCCACTGGAGCGTGGTCCAACAGAGTCAAATTGCCTACCTCCAGTAACTACAGGGGCTTTGCATTCTGCACTAACTGCAGTTTCTGAATAGTCATCAAGGGCAGCTCCACATAGAGCGCATTACAATAGTCTAGCCCTTTCAGTGACCTTTGATACTGTATTGTTCTTTTGAGTTGCATTTGAAAAGTGTCTCAAGGAAAGCACTCACTAGTGTTGACTCTTTTCAGCAGGGCTGAGGCTATCCTCAAATAAGTCTAATCCCTTCCCAAAAAGTGAAAGAAAAATGCACACACTCCTAGGGCAGCTCAATTTACACATAGAGGCATTTCCTCCCATGCAAGTTGGTTTCTCTCCCATAATACTTGCATTGTCCTGACAGAATGCCTCTATAGAACACACATTCACTTCACACTTCAGGACTATCCATTTTTGATGGCATTTATTACCATTTTCTAATTTTTAAAAATTGTCTAGTAAGAGCCAGTGCATGTGCACAAAGTTTAGGCGATGTACCATTGTACCTGAAACTGACCAATTCAAATGCTTCTCAAAATTGTATCATGCAGGCAATAATGATCAAGGACAGGTAGAATTCTAGGGTTCAATCAAGACTTATTGTCAGCTCACCCAAGAAGCCAATCATACTTTCTGTTCTTTGTCTGCTCATTTATGTTAATGTCACGTCACTGGAATTAAGGAGCTCTGTTTCTAGGGCAACACCACAGTAGCAGATAGTGTGAAAAAAACAGTCAGTTAAGCACAGGCACCCAAACATGTTCAGCTTAATGCAGTCCCACAGTATTCAACCACTAATAGCTGGCTGTAGGTACTGAGCTTTTAGATTTTAGTCTACTCAGGTTGCTATGTAGAACAATTAAAAAAATTAAAGGTTGATGAGTACAGATGGAGCCTTAGAACAAGCCAAACAATGCTATTTCTGTGATGTATGACCTGCGAATAAAATACTTGGACTGAACTACTGTGGATGATGGCCTGCATCAGAGAACAAGCAGAATAATCTACAGCTCCACTCTGTTTATCCGTGGGTTCGGAACCCATGGATTTAACTCACTGTGGGTTCTGAACCTGCAGTGGAGGGCCTCACCTGAGCTCCTGACATGACTGGAAGCACCTTATGTCTGGGGGGCTTTCTGAGGCCTAGGGAGGCTGCACGCAGCCTTTCCAGGCATCAGAAAGGTCCCCAAAGGTGTCAGAAAGGCACTTCTGATTTTTAGCAGAAACTGAAAATGACTTTCTGACACCTCCAGGAGGCGTGCTGAGGCCTGGAGAGACTCCACACTGCCTCTCGGCTTCAGAACACCTCCAGTCATGACTGGAAGGAACTTCTGGTTGCGTCCAGAGATCCGGTGAGTGCCCAGACCTGCAGAGTCGCTTTGTCTGTGGGTTTTGCATCCGCGGTGGTTCCAGGAAAAAAACCTCCACTGATGTTGAGGGCCAACTGTATTTACAAGTTCCCTACTGAGTTGCACATGTGCTAGAAATATTAATGATTTGCTGTCATTGAATGCTGTTTACCTCACACAACACTTTCCTGTTAGCCTTTTGGAACTGTGTAGGAATTCAACACAAAATAACACCTCAAGCCCTTCTATATATCCTTGTCTTTAGTCTTTCCATTTTAGGAGAGGGTGTATAGATCAGTGACAGTGCACCATCTTTGCAAACAGAAGGTCCCAAGTTCAGTCTTTGGCATCTCCAGGTAGGAAGGGGAGAGACCCCTGCCTGCAACCCCAGCGACCCACTGCCAGTCACTATTGACAATCCTGAGCTAGATGGATCAATATTCTAAGGCAGCTTTCTTGGTTCCTTAAAGGGCTACATTTCACATTCCTATCTACATATATTCCCATATTTCTGAAATTGTGGAATGTACATGACTGGAAGATCATTATCCTGTGCATCCATCCTCAGAACACTTTCAAAAGTTGTGGAGTATTAGGACCAGTGCTTTTTTTGTAAATAAAAAGGTGCAGGAACTCACAACTTGTTAATCTTTTATTTATTTGTTTGTTTGTTTGTTTGTTTATTTATTTTTAAACCATTTTTTATTGGAGAAATAAAATATTTTTATGTGCTTCCCCCCTAAAGATGAACTTACTTCTGAGTAGACATGCATAGGATTGGGCTGTCAATCTCTACATTCCCTTCCCCCTAGCTATTTTTTCTACACATGGGGAAAAATACTGTACAGGTGCACTTGTAGCATGTAGTATGTAGTGTGGCACTACTTCGAGGAGAGGAAGCAGTAAATGGATTCGGAAAATTGGCTTACATGAGTTCCATGTAATAAAATTACTCTAAGCAACTGTGGGAGTAAGAACAAAAATTCTTACACGAGAGGGGTCCTTAGGTGCACATAGAAACAGCTACGTTTGCAAACAAGCAATTAAATATGGTTTAATTCAGGTATCAGAATACTCTGTGTCTTTGGGAAGGCGCGTGGCATGCAATTATATGTTCTCTGCTGCCCTGAGCAGCTGCTGTGGATTGCTGGAGAGGAGCTGCAAACGCTGGCTGGCGGAGGACATGCTTGTGGGGGAAGGATGAGGAGATCTCTGGCAAGGCTGGACAGCACGTTGTACACACATAGAATCCCTTTTCACCTGCCCTTAGCATGTGAAAACGGGTGCAGATATATATCTCTGCCAGGATTAAGAGCCCAATCCTAGGTATGTCTACTCTGAAGTAAGTCTCATTCTAGTCAATGGAGCTTACTCTCAAGAAAGTGCCTAGGATTGCAGCCTAAGAGCCCAATCCTATGCATGTCTACTCAGAAGTCCACTTTAGCGAATGGGGCTTACTGTGGATAGGATGGCAGCCTCAGGGCCCAATCCTGTGCCTGTCTACTCAGAAGTCAGTCCCATTAGAGGCACTGGGGCTTCCTCCCAGGAAAGAGGACTGCAGCCTCAGAGCCTTCCTCTGCCTGTCTACTCAGGCTGCAAGGCTATGACACTTTCCCAGGAGCAAGCCCCATTGAGCCCCACCCACCCAGCCCCACCCACCCAGCGAATGCCACCCTTGGAGATGGGGGCAGGAGGGGGTCATTGTGCAGTCAGGCAGGGGCCAGGCACCCGCCCACCCTGCACCCCCCAGCACCCACCCAGTGAATGCCTCTATTTTGTTCCCCCCCTCCTGGAATGCCTCCAAAGGGGAGGGGCCCCTGCAAAAAGGTGCCGGAACTCCGTCCCCCCGCGTTCCATTAGAAAAAAGCCCTGTTTAGGACGCACACTCTTCGTGCATTAACAGCACAGGGCCCAATCCTGTGCTCGGTGGCACGGCTCCATGTCGCCAAGCACTGTTGCAAATGTACCGTAAGGCACGTTTGCCAGCCTCACCGCCGGGTTCCTGCTGGTGCTAGCCCAGCACCGGCTGGGCTAGTCACCCAGCTTCTGCGGCTCGGTAGTCTGGACCGGTAGGTGGGGACAGGGGCGGGGGAGGCCGGCGGGGGGTGGAGAGAGGGCAGGCTAGAGGCATGCCGGAAGGTGTGACATGGGGAGGAGAGGGGGGCGGGCTGGAGGCGTGCCGGGAAGGGATGGGAGGCAGGTGCATGGATCCAGGGCACTCGTGTAGGGCTTTGCGCCCTTTTGTTCGGCGGTAAAGTGAGTAGCCCAATTGCGGAGCTGCTTACCTTACTTGGGGGAAGGGGACAAAAGTCCCCTTCTCCCGAGGTGCCTCCTGTGGTAGCTCGGGAGGCGCAGGATCCAGCGGTAGCCCTTCTCTGTGCCGCCGAGCCTGGGTGCCCCGGGCAGCTCAGGATTGGGGTGTCCGTTAGCTACCAGCATGCTCTTAAGTCACTTTTGGATTTTTCAAGGTAGAGATTGCCTCACGGGCTCTGTGCAGCTTTTACAATAGCAAGAATGACAACAGACTTTGAAACACTCTTCCCTTATAAATTCCCAAGTTAATACTTCAATATTATTTGATTTAAAAACAAAACCTGATATTTAAAAACAAAACATTTCACAAGTTTTAAAAATGCATATTTATGGCTAACCGTTACTTAATATAGCATTGTACGAGCATGCATAGCAAGAACAACAAAACCTTCTTTTCAATAACCCACTGGTCAAAATTTAGGAAGCATTTGGACTTATCAGCTTAACTACATAGTCTATTATTTGTTAGAGCCGCAATGTTTAATAGAGTCATCCATTAAACTATTAGAAACTACTAGAACTAAAGTTTTCCTCAATAAATTGAGCAGCATTTTTAAATAAAACATTTTTTTCTTTTTAAATACAAGTACAGTGGTGCCTTGCAAGACGAAATTAATTCGTTCCACGAGTCGTTTCGTATTGCGAAATTTTCGTCTTGCGAAGCGCAATGTAAAACAAACCAAAAAAAATGCAAAAAAATTCGTCTTGCAAAGCATGGCCATAGAAAAATTCGTCTTGCGAGTCACCAAAAAAAAATCACAAAACGCTTTCATCTTGCAAGTTTTTCGTTGCGCGAGGCATTCGTCTTGCGAGGCATCACTGTAATTATAAACAGAGCAGATGCCAAGCAACATCTTAGGAAGCACCTCCTCCCCTATACTGCATGTCATTCCCCCCATATGAGCACACTGTTGTGGACAGGAGAAAGTAGGCTAAGTGATAATGCAAAGCCTGCCCAGCAACAGGACAGTCTTTGCTAAAACAAGACCTGTAAGACGTGCGCGCATCACCAACAAAGAAAGGCTTCTTCCTTCAGAACTGTAGCGGTTTTGGTTTGTATTTAAAAACCCATACACAAATTCAAACAAAGGGATATTAGTAACTGCCTTTTACTGAGTCAGACCCTTGATCCATCTAGCTCACTACTGTTAACATTGGCAATACAAATTGTCTCCATTGTTTTCAAAGTTTCAGACAGGAAATTTTCTCTGCCTGCCTGGAGATGCCAGTGACTGAACCTGGAATCTTGTGTATGCGTACTCTACCACTGAGCAATTAACCAAGATTTCGTTAATTAGGTGACAATCATGTTATTTAGGCTTCTTTCTCTGTCACCAGGACTAGCCTAAGCAATGGTCTAATTTTCCTTTGTGACATCCTCCTCCTCTTTGCCCTCTTGGTCACTGCTTCAGAATAGGCAGGGCTTTTGATCATGCTTGCCTAAACTTTTTTGAAAAAGCAGCTGGGCAGGAAAGGCGAGGTAGTAGCAGTGCAGCAATCTTGAAGCACCCCTATTGTTCTCTGAAGTAGTATTTTTCAGGTATGCAATTTTTCATATACATAAGGGCCAACTACATTATGCAACTTTTACCTAAGAAAAGTGTTAAGAAATGCTTCATTCAGTATCATGGGTAAGAGAGGCCAAACAGAAGGCAACTTTTAATTGGTAAACATACCAATTAAATTCTGATGCATCATACAATAACATATTTATGACACAGGACTAGTGTATCACAAAATATTTCCAGTAACAGCTCATTCATTAGTCACAGCAATATTAAAATGACCCGTTATCAGAGAAAAAGGCAGAGAGATTACTACACTTGAGACACGATCCCAAGAATGGATTCCAACACAATTCTAGTCTGGATTTGGACATGATATTTAAAGTGAATTCTCTTTTCACGTGCAAGAAGACAGAGATGACTGAAAGGATATTCACTGTCTTTGTACATAACATTTTTAATAGTTCCAGGAAATTATATCTAAAGCAGTACACCACCGATTCTGATTGAGCCTTTTCTACCCAACGTTGCATATACGCAAGAGGGATCAAATGTGTACACTGGGCTGGGCAGAAATGGGTTAACTTAAAACCAAACTGGAGGCTTGAAATTTGCATCATCTTTCACTAAAAACTGTCAGCTTTTATTGGATACCATCAGCTTGCTTTCCATGTTTATCTTATTTTTTTATGGAAACAACATGAAGAAAAACAGCACTCAGAGAGTACAGAATGCTACTTTGCTTTATCAGTGATCCTAGAGAAGATCCACTTGAAACATGCTTTGCCTAACAAAATATATCTCTGCTCACCTTTGGGTTTTCCTCTCTTGGACCTTCTACGTTGGTGCTATTCCTCCTTGTTCTTATTTCTCGTGCAATTATCACAAATGCAAGCTGCAGGCATTGCCAGGCTCTCTGCTAGCCAAGCCAGGACAATTACCCAGTCTAGCATGCAGGAATGTAATCATGAGCAAGCCATCTGGTTGGAATGAGAAAACAAACACTGCCACCTAGTGTGCACTAAAAAGTGCATAATCAACAAAAACGAGTACACAGCAATGAGTGCACAAGTAGGTTTAGATTAATTGTTATTCTGATTATGAATCCTGACTAATGCTGAAACAGCAGAGTCATATCAATTATCTCAAAACAATATTCATCCCCGAAACAAGGAGATTTCCATGTGTGGCTAAACAGTGTATTTCATAGCAGATTGACCACAAAGCAGTTAACTGATATACACAAAATATTAATGAACATTTAATAAACACTTTGTGTCTTATTGGAAATAATGGAAGTCTTATACTTGTGCACTTTTAAAAAAAAGTTTACCTTTTTAAAAAGTTGGTATAAAAATGCATTTCTTTTATCCAATCTCTCTGAAAATATTCAGATATTATGCCTTAAGGAAGCAATATCAATGCAATTTGTTTGGAACTCATCAGATTTACAGGTATCAGAAGACAAGATGTGTCTGTTGAAATCAGTGTAAAACAAATGGATTCCACAAGGTTTACACAAAACAAAGCTGAGAGCCACAGATACCCAGCATATCCATTTGTATACCACAGATAATATTCTAAAAAACAATGTTTCATCTGGTATCTCTGTCTGGCAGCAATTAGACAAAATCTGAGTTCTTGCTCAAGTGCAAACTCTAAAGTTTCAGTCATAATTAGCAACAGCTGAGCATGTGACATCTGAAGGGTATGCTATCAATTTTTATTCACTACAACTAGCCACCCATACAGATATTTGTGGCATAGGCAGTGTGCATTAATATTCTGTAACAGTAGCAGTTTACTTGGTTGATATAGTTCACAAATCAAATAAAGCTTTAATGTTCTCAAATCAAGACAAATACATGATGAGATGATAAGGACAGAGCAGCCCAAGATTTCCAGGTGCCTGAGGTGATATATGAAACACTACCTTACCTGGTGATGTGCCAGCCTCTGCTTCTCCCACTCCCTGGAAGTGGACACTGACAATCTAGTCCATTATTCTCCTTTTCCATTCAGTTGTCTCTACTTTTTCCAATCCAAGGAGTGAGAGGAAATGAGTGTCTGCTGCCAATCTGAGGGGGCTACCTAACTTGGCCTCATGGATGGACGGACCCTGACTGAGGCACAATTAATTTCAGTCAAACATCAAAACTTGACATCTACACATAGAGAACAATAAGATTACTGAATTCAGAATGATTTAGTCTTTGTTTGCTGCCCCATCACTGCCACCTGGTGTTTTCACACAAGATAGACAGGAAAAAAAATAAATAGTATGCTTTCATAGTAGTAAAGCTATTAAAGATATGGTTCAGAGTATACATTTTTTTACATAACTGATAGTTCATGGCATGCAAGCTGTGTGTGTGTGTGTGTGTGTGTGTGGGGTCTTGTTTACATCACTACTGCATAAAACAAGTTTCAGGAATATGCCCCATTCAACATGAATGCCTCACAGGAAGCAAGATAAATCGTATAATTTTACTACTCTTGCAGTGGTTCTTGAACTTTTCCAGCTTGTGCCTCCCCTGATCCTTGTAGCCATTGGCCACGGCTTCCCATTACAACACCTCACCTCAGTTACCCACAAAATGGGGATGAAGGTGTTATAATTATACATTAGAAACAAGGCTGTGAGGCTGCAATCCTAACCACACTTACCTGAGAGTAAGCCCCATTGAACAAAATAGGACTTACTTCTGAGTAGACCTGGTTAGGATTGTGCCCTGAGTTTGTTAGCAGTACCCTTGGAGGGTTTTGGAAAGGGAGGGGGGAAGTGATGAATCTGCTGGGGGAGGGGAAGTCTTTGTTTTGTGTGCTAATTGCAAACTGATGCAAACTGAGACTCAGAGACTGTTTGGCTGCAATCCTAAACTCACTTTCCTGGGAGTAAGTCTCATTGAACACAATAGGACTTACTTCTGAGTAGACCTAGCTAGGATTGTGCCTTTTGTCTTACAATAGCAGCCAACAGAGTACCCCCCCCCCCGCCCGCCCAAAAGGAGGCAGGAGGAAAAAGGGGAATAGCTAAAAAGGAATGGGGATTTTTTATTTTTAATCAATTTTTGGAGTCAAAGCCATCGAGAGTGGCTTTTTTTCTTTTTTGAAGGGGGGAAGAGAAAGGTGAAGATCCTGGGTTAAGACTTTTTTATTCAGGAAAGCCTTCAAGACACCATAAGGGCTGGCACTGAGCTAGTACTGGCGCTGGACGTTATGGCATGTTTGTGACACTCACTGCTGGCAGAGCACCAGTGGTGCAAGCTCAGGATTGGGCTCTAAGAATGTTGTAGAAGGAGCAGTTTTACTCCTGAATGTGAAAAAAGCATTTACAGTATCTACAAAGATGCAGGAGAATGTATTCAGTTGGACTAACAGCAAATTCAGAAGAAAGGATTAGTAGTACTCTTCATATCAATAAGTCCATGGAGGAAAAATAAACTTTCAAAAGTCTTATTCAATGAATACCAGATATGGTTACATTGTTGGGTTCTGAGTACCTGAAGAACCCCCTCCTTCCACATGAACTTGTGTATCAACATTTTTATCTGAGGCCTTAATTTTCTGAGTCCTGACCAGGCTCCCTCCCCCCATCAAATATGAACCCCCATCAGTTCAAATTCCTGCTCAGCCATGAAGCTTCCTGGGTGACCTTGGGCCATTCTCTCTCTCTCTGGCTCACCTACTTCACAGGGTTGCTGTGACAGAAAGAGGGAAGGAGCCAAGTACACCATCCTGAGCAAATTAGAGGAAGGGAGGTATAAAAATGTAATAAATACTGTACATAAATAAATACAACACACATCAAGAATGGAACTGTATGGGTATAAAAGAGCAAGATGACTGAAAACTGAAGGCTGTCCCAGTATCTTATTCTGAAACAGAAGGCTTCCACTGTTTTTGTATAGAGCAATGTTTTACAGAGTTTGTCCTTCACCGCACTATTTCACATGGTCCACCTAGTTGAAGTATCACTGAAAGTAACTGGCTATAACATCATCACCAGTTACTTCTGGGCTGGGAGGCCAGATGCAATGCAACCAACACCAGTAAGAGGCTCAGTGTGGACAGGAGGACTTTTTTGAGTATGGAAAAGCACGCTTTTGAGTTCTGCCCACCGAGCCAGGCTTCCTACCACTGTTTGTTGTGTCACATTCCAAGTGGCATAGCTAACGGGGTGCAGGGGTAGCAGTTGCATTAGGCAAAAAGCTTTAGGGGGGCAACAAGCTGAGCTTGACACTTCAGGTCCAGCCTATTTATACATGGATTTGACTCAGCAGGAATGGCCCCTGCAAATGAGAAGGAATGTGCTGATCCCTGGAGAAGGGGGAAAATGCATCCCTTTAAAATCAGTTTAAAAAACTGAACATTCCTTTAACAACAGCCTCCTTAATATGAGAGAGGGGGGGGGGCAGCTGGCTGACAATCCATCAATCCTTCTCTCTCCAGCGGCCCCTCCCTTCCCCCTGAGCAAGTTTGCATTTGTGAAGGGAGGGGCTGAGTGAAGCCTTTGGAGGACTGATGGATGGTCTTCTTAATGATTCTTATCTTAGAATCAAAAGGTCAGCAAGGTTGTTTTTCAATTGCTGGAGCAAAGAAACTTTGTTTTTTAAATTGATTTGCTATAGTGTGTTTTTTGCCATTCATGTGAGTGCTTGGAATGGAACCCACGCAAATAATTAGTCTCAGCCTGTAGTTGCCAAAATTGTGAAAATCTTGATATGTATGAATAATACCATCATGTTATATATTAGGGGTGCCCAAACCCCGGCCCTGGGGCCACTTGCGGCCCTCAAGGTCTCTCAATGCGGCCCACAGGGAGCCCCCAGTCTCCAATGAGCCTCTGGCCCACCAGAGGTTTGTTGGAGCCCACACTGGCCCGAAGCAACTGCTCTCTGCATGAGGGCGACTGTTTGACCTCTTGCATGAGCTGTGGGATGAGAGCTCCCTGCACTGCTTGTTTTTTCATGTCTGTGATGCAGTAGTGGCAGTAAAGGAAAGGCCAGCCTTGCTTTGTACAAGGCCTTTTATAGGCCTTGAGCTATTGCAAGACCTTCATTCATTCATATAAGTTCATCTCTAATATATTCATTTATGTAAACTTATGTAAATTTATTCAAATTTTAAATGTAAATTAATTCTTTTTTTCCCTGGCCCCTGACACAGTGTCAGAGAGATGATGTGGCCCTCCTGCCAAAAACTTTGGACACCCCTGTTATATATCATTGAAAGGTAATTTAATGCAGAATGCAATGAAACAAACATTAAAATATCTGTATTCTATCAAAAGTTATGACCAATTAACCAGAAAACAGAAACACAACTGCTTAAGGAACAAAAAGTGGATTTCTTTAACTCAAAATGGACATATGAGGCTGATCGTTCTGCGAGCCAATGAGATGTTATGATACATCATGGAACCAATAAGTGTTAATATGAGTCAGTTTCATTTCCATATATACAGCTATTCCTGCTCACTGGTAGAAGCACTTTTTCAAGTGGTGCTCCTCTTATATTTAGCAGGGAGAGAATAACTATCCCTCTTCACCCCAGCACAGTGTTTCTAACCAATAAGGAGCACACTTCTTAATTATTTACTTAATTAAATTTGATTTTGTTGTGGAAGGGGGGCTACAAAATCTTCTTTGACCCCAGGTAATAGACAGATGCCTTAGTTATGCCACTGGCTGGGGAGAGGTGGCAGATCAAGTGGGTGGTGAACTGCTGGGGGGAAGAGACAGGTTTCCCCCAATTTGCATTTTTAAAAAGCCTGGGTGTGATGTAACTTCTGGTTGTGACATCACTTCCAGGGCATCATTTTGAGCTCTGCACCAAGCTACACGTTCATTAGCTACACCACTGCACATTCCTGATCTTGCTACTGGGCAACAGGTGTCTAGGGGTCTCATGAGTACCACCAAACAGTACCACTGGTTGAGAAACCTGCCTAAACTTGTGGTACGCTTTCTTCACATGTTCACATTGGGCTAACAGTCATTTCTATTAACATTTGACCCATAAGCAAGCCCATGTCTTACCTACCTTTCCTAGGGCTCACTGCTATCCAGC
This sequence comes from Tiliqua scincoides, assembly GCF_035046505.1. Lineage (NCBI taxonomy): Eukaryota > Metazoa > Chordata > Lepidosauria > Squamata > Scincidae > Tiliqua > Tiliqua scincoides. The sequence goes on from NC_089822.1 coordinate 74,166,106, forward strand.
CTTTCAGCACTGATGCAGCCACGCCAAAGGGCTGCATGCTGCAGTAGGTGGGGCAGTCACAGAGGCTTCCGCTTCCCTCACCTCAGGGGTGCACTGTGGCTGCACCTGCGCTGGAAATTGGAATAGGATGGGACCCCCAGACTATGCCTGCCCAAGCCTATGCCTGCCTACTCAGAAGTAAGTCCCATTAGAGTCAATGTGACTTACTCCCAGGTAAGTGGAGATAGGATTGGGCTGTCAGGCAGCAGGAACAGGGCAGCCTGACAAGGAGGCACCTCTGCTTTCCTTCCTGCACACCTGCCGTACAGCCCAAGCCTATGCATGTCTACTCAGAAGCAGGTCCCATTCTATTCAATGGAGCTTACTCCCAGGTAAGTGTGGACAGAATTGCAGCTACACCGGCGCTACCACTGCTGCTGGCCACCTCCTGTGTGCTTCTGAGTCTCTAACGAAACGAAGAGCTTCCAGGGGAACGTGCAGGTGCCAAGCACGACTGTCGCGAGCTCTTCGGGGAGAACTTCTCAGCCTCCTTTAGTGGAACTCAAGAGCCCCATTCTAGGCACGTCTACTCAGAAGTAAGTTCCATTAATGTCAGTGGGGCTTACTCCCAGGCAACCGTGGATAGGCTCGGGCTCTTAGAGGGGCTCTGACAAAGACAACTTTCACAGCCAAGGAAAAGCTTGCCGGCCAGGAGACCTCCACATGGGGGAACCCCACCATGTGACGTCATCACCACACACAACTTCTTCCTTTCCTGAACCCTGGAGCAGGGATTCCCCCCTCCCCCCCTTAGAACGTTCAACACGGTGACACCACAGTGGCCCTTGCAGAGCCCGCGAGCGCCTCCTTGCCTCACGTGACCTCTCGCAGAGGAAGACGCCGCGGCGCTTTCGCGTCACGTGACGCCACCACAGGGCTGTTTCCCAAAGCTTTCGCGAGACGGGTTGGGGGGGGGGGAGAGAAGACGCTTCGCCTCACAGCCTGCGCATGCGCCGTTCGTAGCTGTCATCCGCGTACGGAACAACAAGTACCACCAAGGGAGGGGGCACGCTCACCAAGAGTTCCAGTGCCGGCCAGAGCAGCTCCCGGCCCCTCCCCAGCGTTGGAGCCATTAACCCCTTCGCGGCCAGGTCAGAGGGGGGGGGGAGGCGCCCGTCTTCCCCAGGTCTGGGTGGGGAGGGTGGTTGGTGGCTCCTGAGGGGGAGCGGAGCAGCCCGAGCAGGTACATGGCGGAAGGGAGCGCCCGGTGGAGGGCCGGGCCGGGCCAGAGGAGGCGGGGGCGCCCTCTGTGAGGCCACGGACGGGCCGGGCACGGAGGGAGCAGGAGGGCCTCCCTGTGGGGCGAGGGCAGCCGAGGGAGCCCGAGCGCGCCTGCGCGCGCACGGGGGGGCGGCTCACTGGCCCCCTTGATGCCGGGGCGAGGGCCCTGACAGGAGGACGCGGCTGGACTCTGGCGGGGGGTTTGGAACGCTCGCTCCCCGAGAAGCCCGAAGAGGCCACGAGGAGCGGGAGAGCGGCGGGCAGGAGCGCTGGCCGTGGAGGGGGGATGGCTGGTCTTTCCGTCGTCCGAGCGAGCGAGCGAGTGAGTGGCCCTGGGCCAAGGCGGGGCGTGTGGGGATGGCGGCCAGGCCGGGGCTGTCCCTCTCCGAGCGGAAGCCCAGGGGGCGCCTGCTGTGCCAGCCGGCTGGGCTCGCTGAAGCAGGAAGGTGGTGCTGCTTGGCTTGGGTGGGTGGGAGCCACAGCAGGTGTCCCATCTCTCAGGGTGCCCGGTACTGAGCCTCCCCCTCAGCACAGACGAGCGAAAACCACACAGGAAAGCAGCACGGAAAGATCCAGCTGGCACTTCACCCATTCCTGCCCAGCGCACAGGTGTGCACATTTGGTCCCTGTTGCATGTACGCAACACTGGGCAGAAATGGCTCAAGTCGCCTCTTTCCTTTCTTTTCTGTAACATTTGGTCTCACTGTGTTTCCTCAGCTTTGGTTTCTAAAAGCATCATAGTACAGGTATATTCTCTTAACCCTGTTGTTATATGATCAAGTCATTAAGTAAACACTCAGCCCAGCATAGGGCCTTTGTTGTGTAAACTCCCCACCAGATGCTACCCGGCTGCAGAAGTTACTGGAGATAAATTGTCTTCTTTGCATTAAGAGCCTCTTTGTTGTGTAAATGGATACTCTGCTACAGGCTATGGGAGACCTGAGTGCCTCATTAAAAGCTTCTTTGTTGTGTATTAACTACCATCCTATATCCAGACCATCATTAAGTGAAAGGTTGTTAAGTGGTGCATGCCTGTGCTAAGATAATCATATATGTTCTTTTCACTTAGTATTTGTTTTCATGATCTGGATATCCATCAGTGTTGTCCTATTGATATGTTTATTCAGGTTGCCAGATTGCGTAATTTTAAATTTGTGACACCACATATTTTTAGCAAACTCCTGCTAACTGAGTAAGAGGCACTTTTTCAAGAGTGCTCCTCTTGTATTTAGAGGGGGACAGCAACTGTCCCTCTTCATCCCAGCACAATGTCTTTTCTAGAGGCTATCTGTTGGTGTTCTTTTTGCATCTTATTAGATTGTGAGCACTTTTGGGACAGGGAATCATTAGTTATTTGATTTTCTCTGTAAACTGCTTTGTGAAATTTTCCTTGAAAAGTGGTATATAAATATGAATAATAATATTTTTGGAAAAATTTATCTTGCAATCTTATGCATCTTTCAGTTAACAAACCCTGTAATGGTCAAAGGTTGATTGTAATCCTGTATTGCAGTGGTATTCAAACTGGGGCGTTGCGACACCCCAGCCTGTGGGTCCTGGCCTCTGCCCCCTTAAGGGGCGGGGGCAGCCAGGAGACAGGGGGAAGGCAGTGGTGCGATCCGCAGGATTGCGCTGCTCAGGGGGGCTGCAGGTTCTTGGGTGCACTTGCCCAAGCCTCCTGCAGCCTCCTGGGGGTGCGGGGAGCCCTGCATAACCTTCGGCAGGGCTCCCCAGGTCAGGAAAAGTGAAAGCGGAGTGATTGCGACCTGCTCCGCAAAACCGGAAGCGGAGCGTGATCGCTCTGCTTTCCCTTCTGACCGGGCTGCAGGGACTGGGGTGCACCCTCCAGTCCCTGCAGCAGCTGTCCCTGTGTGCGGGGAGCCCTGCATGAGCACCTGCAGGGCTCCCCAGGTCAGGGAAAGGGAGAGTGGGGCGATCGCGCTCCACTTCCACTTTTGTGGAGGCAGAGCAGATTGCTCCACTCTCCCTTTCCCTGACCTGGGTCTCTCAGCACACAGGGATGGCTGCTGCAGGGACTGGTGAGTGCATCCCAGTCCCTGCAGCCCCCTGAGCTGCCTCCCCCCACCCCTGCAAAGACTTAATGCGGGTTTCAAACTCCCAGAGAATTTGAAAACCGCAGCTGTATTGTATAAAGTTCCCCCCCCCCACTTTTTTTTAAAGATTGTAGTATACTGAACCCATTGCAATGGGGTTGTCTTGTCAGATATCTGCAGGATCAGAGATGAATTACTGATAGCTATATAGTGAGAGTTCCATCACCAGAAAGGACTCCCCAACTCTAGTTCTGTCTTTTGAGAATAAATTCCATAAATTTACATTGCCTTTTATAAGTACTTTCCTCTGTCTCATCTTAATCTACTGACAGCAAACCTGATTGGGGCTCAATTCTAGCAGATAAAGAAGCTATCCTTAAAATATCATGGGCCAAGACAGTTTAGGGCTTTAAAAGTCATAATGACACCTTTAGTTAAACCTGGAATCATGCTGGTGACCAATGAAGCTGATGCAGGATGGTAGAATATGTTCCCTTGTGTGGGTCTCCAGTAGAACCTATGTTGCAGCATTCTGTACTATCTGTAGCTTCCAGAGCTTCAAGGGGTGTCTCATGTAGAGTGTATTACAATAATCCAGTGTGCTTGTGGCCGAGACATGTGTTGCACAGTTACATGTGTTTTAGTGACTGCTTGCATTATTTGTTAGAAGATCAGCAATTTTACCTTTTGAGTAATTTCAGAAGTTTCTTCATCTCTTTCAGTTCTCATGTCAATGTCATGCAGCCCTGTTAATTTTTAGTCAATTAGCTGTGGAACAATTGCTGTGGCTGCAATCCTAACCACACTTTCCTGAGAGTAAGCCCCATTGAACAAAATAGGACTTGTTTCTGAGCAGACCTGGTTAGGATTGTGCCCTTTGTCTCTTATTGCCTCTATTTCACAGATTTGAGACAGCTTCCCCCAATAGTTCAGGCATGGGTATCTACCTCAACATCTTTTGCAATGAAGAATCATGCAAACACAACTTTTTCAACTTTTCTGTAATGTGCTTATATCTCCCTCTGTAATCCTTTCTCATGTTTATCATTTAATAATCTTCCCAGCTTCTTTGCTAGAAGTTTCCTGAAAGTAAATGCACCTATGCTGGACTTCGTGGGAAATTTTCCGATTACACTTGTTCTAGAATGGTTGCTGATGTGTTGACAATACTTAAGTTTTGTTCCAGGGTACCATTGGTTGTATCCTCTCTGATAGGTTTCATGCCCAGCTGTTCCAGTGCATAGTGCATCGATGGTGCTAAATAATGTGATTTTCAGTACAAAGCACTGGACAGACTAATGTCTCTGGCTTTTAGCTTCATATTATTTTAAGTTATCAAAAAGTTGTGATGTTTATTTTAAAACTTACTGCAGATGGGGACAGACGGAACTTAGTGCCTTTATTTCCATGTCTATCTAACTGAACTCGCAAATGTGCCTAACTCACACGGCTCCTTTATCGTTCTCTCTGTGTTCTGTTGCTGCGGCTCTTTTGTGCTGAGAGAATCAGGGCTCTCTAGCATATGGTGCCCCTAAATGTATACCTGTGGCTCAGTGTCCCAATTCCTATTGTTATTGATCAGGATAAGAGGGCTGAGCTTTAAAGGGTTGCATTTAGGTCACTTGCTGTCCTATATGTCTCAGCTGAGTAAGAACTAGATTCCAGTTAAATGTGGATAGAGGCCACATAGGGTCAGGAGCAATGAAGTCTAGCTACTTTAACACTGGCTAAACATTTCACTTTTAGTTTAAAACGCTCTCTAACTGGTCTCCTAGGCCTGGGGAAAAATCCTTGATCTTGCAAAGAGTGACACATGTTCTAACAGTATATAACATGAAGTATATATCAAGGTGCAGGGAAAGGGCAAACTGGCAGAACTTGAGAAAGACAGTGTCTTCTTAAATGTGCCAGTTTTTCACTTATTAGAATGAATGTGATTACTATATCCAGACCTCAGTAAGTCTTCTTTAATAGTTTCTTAAAATAGTTTCTTAAAAGGGTAAATTCTGCCATGTGTGGCTTAAAAAATGCAACAGGGAGGCGAATGTCCGTTTTTGGAAGATCAGCCTGGATGGGTTTGACTGTACGCAAAGAGCAATTGTTTTTGTTAAATTTTGTTTTCTCCAGGAGGTAGCTGTGTTGTCTATTACAGCAAAACCAACCTTGTGGTCCCTTAAAAACTAAGGGTCAAGTCTTAAGTTTAGTTAATCATGACTGTCCCATTGAAAACAATGGGTGACTACATAAGTGACCAACTAAATTTTTTATACAACCTTAACAGATATCTTGTGGCATAGGTGTTTTTGTTCTAGACTCACTTCATATACTACAGATCACAGAAGCAAGGTAAAGTGGGCTGTGGACCACAAATAATATATACTGTACCATATTGAACCTTTTAGTCTTTAAGGTCTTTTAACTCTTCCAGAGTTTCTTTCATACAATACATACATAGCCTTACTCTGTTGCAAAGGTGTATTTTCTCAGTACTCAATCTGCAGTATCTTGTTTCCTGGAAAATGTACAACTCTCTTATTCCACAATCTAGAGCACCTCTTACAACAGCAGGTACTGTGTGGCATGTGGTTGCATGAATGGGTGGGCATCTACAGTAGCTTTTGGACTAGACACAAAAATTGGTCTGCTCCTGTGACCTTAATGGCAACTGGAGCTGCAGAAGTCTGCAGGTGGAGCTTTTCACAGCATGAGATGAATGTCATTGTTTGTGTTTGCACATCCTTCTGCTGTTAAAGATGTAGGAAGTGGGGCCAGTATACTTTGCAACCCAATTGGTTGAAGACTGATCCTTCCTCCTACATCTGTGGCCATCACTTTTAGAGTTAAAGCAATCTTCTAGTATACCACTAAAGCACTCATAAAACCAACAAGAGCAAACAAAGAAAACTGGCAAAAAGCAGGACTTAAAAACAGTACTTAACTACTTTGTGAAACTTTTATGATTTATTTTCCCCCCTCTCCCCTGGGGTCTCTTTTAGAAGTAAATTATTCTTTGGAGACTGCATGTTCCACTTTCCCTGTTCATTCATCTTATGTGTGCACGCACCCCCCCCATCCATCCACCCACCCCGTGGTAAAAGCCATCTCCCCCCACCAGTAAAGCACCCTCCCATGTATCAAAGAGGCACAGAGTGCCAAGAACAAAATTCAGAGGCCACCACTCTAATTTAAAGAGGTTGATTTTGACTGCTATTAAGGATGGTAGTGTGGATGGAAGGTAGTTCTGACCTTCAGGCACAATCCAGTGGCACATTGTCTTTCACAAGCCTCTTTAAAATGAACAGAGTTCTTTGATGGAACATTAATTGGTGCGTGCATTTGAATTTTCTACCTCTCACACCAAAGTGTTTTGACTGACCTCTGATAAAATCCAGGTTTAACCCTTTGGAAACTGTAAAGACTCAAATATGTACTTACCTGAGGAAACAGCAGACTAAAACTGAATTGGAGTAAATCCAGTCACTTTCTCTCTTTCTTTCCTCAAGGTGAGGGTGACACCAAATATATTTACAAGCAGAGATTCAGCTTTTCCTAAGCTGATCCAGCCACTTGTAGGCCCAAGATGAATGTTAATTGCTTTGCATTTGTTTGCCTCATGTAAATTTGAGGCTCTATGTATGTAGTCACTGTTGTGATAGTAACCTGGATCTAAAGTTGCCTCATTACTTCCATGTTTCAGAAAACAATAATATTCCACAGGCCCCAAAAATTGGGTATATTTGCAAAGAAAAGGTTTATAATTTCAAAGCCACACCTATCTGGATCTTTATTCTGATCATGCTATGTATACTCTATGCTATGCTATATGCTGTACTCTATGCTATGCATATGTATACATAAAGATATGTGTTTATCTTTTCCATTTTTCTCTTATGTATATTTCTCTTGAATGCTTAGATGTCATGCCTTGGTTAAATCTAGGGATGCAAGTCATGGGCTGCAATCCTAATCACACTTACCTTGGAGTAAACCCCACTGACTATAATATGGTTTCTTCTGAGTAGATGTGCCTAGTCTTGGGTGCTTGATGTATTTTTTTACCAATGAATGCTTTTTCTAACCAGCATTGTAATGGTGGTGATTACTATGAGTGTGCCACCGGGTAGATGGGACTCGTTAGCCTGGGAAGGCAGCTCATCGGAGAGAAGGAAAACTCTGATCCAAAACCTCCACTGCCTTGTGGCTACATCCAGTTACAGAAAAGGCTTCAGGAGTCAACCTCGAGGCAAAATCCGGAGCTGGAGTCCCTGAGGCAGTTTATGGCTGAACACAGTCACGTTCTGGCAACTCCTGTGATGCTGCTGGAACCAACCTCTATTGGCCTTTGCCTTTCCATTGGACCATTTCAGCGATGTGGAGAGGGGGGGATTTGCTGCATGGGTAACAGTCTATCCTCCATATCTACAGGTTTCCCACCTGTTGAGGTCCATTCCTAAGGCCTTCAGATCCCTCTTGCAGATGTTGTTGTATCGCAGCTGTGGTCTATCTGTAGGGTGCTTTCCCTGCATGAGTTCTCCATAGAGGAAATCCTTTGGGATCTGGCCATTGCCCATTCTCACGACGACCAAGTCAACGCAGGCGTCTGTTTCAGCAGTGCATACTTGCTAGGGATTCCAGCTTGTTCCAGGACTGCGTTGTTTGGAACTTTGTCCTGCCAGGTGATGCGGAGGATGCATCGGAGGCAGCACATGTGGAAAGTGTTCAGTTTCCTCTCCTGTTGTGAGCGAAGTGTCCATGACTCGCTGCACTACAATAGTGTACTCAAGACACAAGCTCTGTAGACCTGGATCTTGGTATGTTCCGTCAGCTTCTTGTTGGACCATACTCTCTTTGTGAGTCTGGAAAATGTGGTAGCTGCTTTACCGATGCGTTTGTTTAGCTCGGTATCGAGTGAGTGTCGGAGATTGTTGAGCCAAGGTACACAAAGTCATGGACAACCTCCAGTTCGTGTGCAGAGATTGTAATGCAGGGACATGAGTCCACATCCTGAACCATGATCTGTGTTTTCTTCAGGCTGATTGTCAGTCCAAAGTCTTGGCAGGCCTTGCTAAAACAAATCATGAGCTGCTGGAGATCTTTGGCAGAGTTGGTGGTGACAACTGCATTGTCGGCAAAGAGGAAGTCACGCAGACATTTCAGCTGGACTTTGGACTTTGCTCTCATTCTGGAGAGGTTAAAGAGCTTTCCGTCTGATCTGGTCCGTAGATAGATGCCTTCTGTTGCCGTTCCAAAGGCATGCTTCAGCAGTACAGCGAAGAAAATCCCAAACATGGTTGGCGCAAGAACACAACCCTGCTTCACTCCGCTTTGGATGTCAAAGGGGTCTGATGTGGAGCCATCAAAGACTACAGTGCCCTTCATGTCCTTGTGGAAAGACCTGATGATGCTGAGGAGCTTGGGTGGACATCCGATCTTGGGGAGAATCTTGAAGAAGCTGTACCTGCTGACCAGGTTGAAAGCCTTCATGAGATCTATGAAGGCTATAAAGAGTGGCTCTCGTTCCCTGCATTTCTCTTGCAGCTGTCTAAGGGAGAATACCATATCAGTGGTGGACCTGTTGGCTCAGAATCCGCACTGTGATTCTGGATAGACACTCTCTGCAAGTACCTGGAGCCTCTTTAGTGCAACTCGGGCAAACAGCTTTCCTACAATGCTAAGGAGAGAGATGCTGCAGTAGTTATTGAAGTCACCCCAATCCAGGACCACATTAAGTTCTTCTAGGGTTGTTTCACTGTCAAGCTCCTCCAACACCAGTGCAAAGTGATTTTCTTTCATGTGCTCAGGGGGAAGGGAGGGCCTTCTGAGGGCTCCAGAAAGCCTAAAAACATCATTTCTGGTTTTGGGTGAAAACTGGAAGTAATGTTTTCAGACCTTCCAGAGGCCAAAGAAGGCCTAAAAATGTCACTTCCTGTTTTCTTCAAAAACCAGAAGTGATGTTTTAGGCCTCCGTACCGCATGGGGGGTGGTATTTTGCGATCCTGGCTCCAGGTGGCACAGGGGCCAGGATCGCAATGGATTCAAAACAAACAAAATGCCAAAAAAAAACCCCTTTCCTTGGGTACCACAGTTCATCATCCAAACAAGCAACAGATAGCCACCAACTTGTGGCAAGTACTCATGTTGATACATCATTACCTTAGATTTAGGTTTTTATAGTCCTGACTGTTATAGGCTGTCATGATGTGGGTGTGTGAAGCTTGTTTCAGATCTGAGCTGTACTCCTTTGCACACTAACCTGGGAGTAAACCCCATTCAACAGAATGGACTTACTTCTGGGTAAATGTTCACAGGCTTGTACTGTTGATTGATTTAGTTTTCTCCTTTTAAGTGGTCTAGATCTAACATTCCCTCCCCCCTTTCTCCCCACTTCGTAGCTGTACAAGTTTGGTCTTATGGTGGTAAATTAGATGTTCTCGTTCATGATCAGCTTCTACTTTTTCTTCCTGAAAAATGAAAGCTTTGGCCATGTGAACTCTGCTGAAAAGGTTAAATTTGTTTATGGGTAAGACTTCGTTCAAATAAATACAGTTGCCCTTGTCTTATGCAGCGGTTACATTCCAAAGAGAATGTGTGAGACTAAAGTAACATATACTCAAAATTACAACAACAACAGGTATTTATATACCGCCTTTCTTGGTCTTTATTCAAGACTTTATTCAAGGCGGTTTACATAGGCAGGCTTTATTTAAATCCCTTATTAAATAGGGATTTTTACAATTGAAAGAAGGTTCTTTCTTTCAAGAACCACTACATTCAGGTGTTTCATTCCAATCTGGCTTCACATTCTGGCCTCCATCCTCCCACACTCAGAGCAGATGGAATAGCTCGACTTCAGCTTGTCAGCTGCTTCAAGGTCACACGGTGCACCTGGAAAGTGTATACTGTCTCTTTAAAAGTTACGAGAGAACTTGGGGAACAGTAGCTTCATTCTCTGATCTCAGGCTTGCTCTGGGACATGTTATTTAGTGTGGAATGGAGTTGGAATTGCCTGCATTTTTTAAACTGCTTTTTTATTTTTGTTTTTGGTTTGCCGACCACATAAAGTTGATTTTGCCCGAGAACTGCACCTAAAATGAGGGATGACTGTACTTGGTGTTTATTATTTTAGTTAGACTATGGTTTAGTACTATTCCCTTGTCTCCCAAATGTTTTTTTCTATTCCGGTGGCAGTACATGTCAGCGAAACCACATCTGTATAAGTTGGTTTTCCAATATTCAGATGTTCAGATAATGGTACTGCATATGAGTGAGTGAAGTGCATTATGTTTTCAGATTACTTGTCAATTTTTGTCACACCAGTGAAACAAAATATGGTGTTCCTTTGTGCTTTGACAATGCAGGTTCGTTACCATGTGATATTTAATAGTGTGACAGCTTTTACTGTTGCAAAGGGTTGTGTCAAACAAGAGGTGATCCTCCTGGCTCCCTTTGTTTAGAAGAAAGTCACAGCTGGCATAATATAATTTGGTCACGTGAGATTTGGTTAGCTGTGACTGAGACCAGAGACCTTTTTTCCCTTGTTTTGAGAAGGAGAAGCAATGCTATATATTTTGCTTTGCCTAGATTGTGACTAGGGCAAACGATTAAACATGGAATATAGTGTGCACTTCATGTTATTGTGTAAACGTTAGGTGAATATTACTACACTTCCCTGACCAGATGTGTTTACTGTACTGGGTCATGTGGTTCACTGTTCTTCTATCCCTTTCTGATACTATCTCTTAGTTTTGGTGTGGATTTAATCATCAATTTGGTCACAAGTAGAATGGATGATAGTTATGACTAAGCAAGAAATTGTACAGCAAAGTTTAAATAATCCATTAATCATTGTGACCCTTAATGTATCTAGCCTAGCAAGCATAGTATGGACAAAATAGTCACAATCATTCCAGATTATTGAAAAAATTGATTGAAATATGGTCAGAATGAAGGAAATCAAATTGGTGACCTTTCATATGGGCTTATAAAACCTGTTTACATTTTCTGACTTGGCTTATAGATTCTGGAGGGTGGTGAGTATAGTATTACCTTAAAAACTAAAGTTGATTTTTCTGGTGGACCAAAGAGCTAACTAAACATGGAGATAGTAGTACAAGGACACTGGACATTACACTCTTGTCTTGTTTGAGAAGTCTCCTGTAATCAATGCATCAAAAGATCTTGATAGTCATTATCAGAAAGAACTGTTTTGATTGCAACTAACATCTTACCTTGGAAGTCCTTGATGCAAACAGAATTTCATGGAGTAGAGTAGTTAAAGAAATAAAAGTATCCTGAATTAATAGTATCCTGGTGACCTGTGTAAAGTATTTGGAAGATAAATTTTGAAGAGTTTAGGTGGCTATAAAGTATCTTGGCAGGAACAGAAGAATGGTTTAAAAAGAAGGCTGCTTGCTAGCAAAGAACAAACTCATTAAGCTGTTTCTAAGATATTTGACTATGAGAACGGTAGTTTTGTATAATTGTTTGGGTTCTTTTTTCTTTTCAATTTACTTTCATTAACACAACTATCAGAGAGAGGGGGAAGAGATGTTATAGCTTTTCCATGCTTAGAGGGATTTGAGGTTTAGTGAAAATAGCTGCTTTATCATAAACAGAGACACAAATATGTAATATGTACGCTGTCACAACTCCCTCCTTCATAGAATGTAATTTCTGACCCTTTAATACTCTTCTGCAGTTTCTTTGGCAGATTAACAGCTCAAGCCTATGTAACTCCATGTAACTCAATGTTACTATGGAACCTGAACTCAATGGAGTTTCAGGTTCCAAAGTTCTCCTCTAGGAACATTTGTTCCCTTTCCCTGGGTATGTGCTGCCTGAATAGTTCTACTTGAACCTAGTCAGTAATTTTGTTGGCATAAGTTTGAGTAGGGATAGGATATAGGTAGTGTTGCTTCAGCTGATACTGCTCCCTCTCGGGCTTAATTCTGTCCTCGACTCTTCCCTGTTCCTCCCTGCCATGCTGACTTACCTGTGCTGGAGAACATGGATGGCCTGCTGGAGTGTGGACCCAGCTGCTTACTGCCATGCTGAATGGAATTTCACATTTTGTGACAACCATAAAGGGCTTTACGCTGCACTTATTCGTGTCTTATGTGACACTCCTTCCAGTGTAAGGCCCTAATAAAATTGGGCCATAAATTTGTGTGTTTTGCCACTTGTATTGGTTGGAGGAAGTATAGAAGAAGTCACAGAATATTGTTACTTTCATTTTGGAAGTCAAAATACATTCGTTTTAAGCGGGACCGTTCCCATGGTGTAATCAATATAGTAAGAATTACACTTTTGCTAGCCTTTAGTCACATGATGTCTGTCAAGTAAATGTCACTTGTTTATTGCACTTGTTTTTTAAAGTCATTCATTATCTATATTTTCATATTCCTCCATTTTTTTTTTACAAAGTTGTTGTTTCTATTGCATGTTTAATCTTGCCAATTTTTTGTTGAGAAAATTTTCAGGAGATAATTTGTAAATTTGAGTTTACAAATTTGTACCTTTTTAAGTTGTTAAAATGCATTGCTACATTTACATGGTATTACTAATACAAATTATCTTTCTCCTCTGTACATAGGTGTAAAGAAACTTGTTTGTTTGGGCGGATGTAGAAGGAAGAAACCAAGTCAGCAGGTAAAAACTGTAATAGTCTCTTCACAACCTTCCCTCCTCTACATACACTAATTCAGACAGTTTTGGAACATTAAACAGTGTGTTTACTTCTAAATTTTTAATTTTTGTACAACAAATATATAAAAGCAGAATATACACATTGTTCAGGATTTAGTTAGGCATGACTGTTAAACGAGTTTTGGCTTCAGTTTTTATATTTTAAAAATGAGGAGCCTAATCTAGATAGGCAACGAGTTAAAATATATTTAATTTTCAAAAAAAAAAAAAAAAAAAAGAGGCAGAACCCTTCTCTGTGTTGGCACAGGGTTCTCCTGTGTATCCTATTTTCTCCTTTCTTCCTTATGTGGAATGCAACATTTATGCATACCTCCTATATCCTGACCAGCTTGGAACAGTCATTTCTTATCTGAGTGGAGGACGAAGAGTTATGTGGGGAATATGCTTGTGCATTTGCACTAGGAGAAGTGCTATGTTATGCCCAGCGGAGGTCCATCTGCATGTGAATTAGGCAGCTAAGTACATAACCTCTGTAAAAATGATCGAGTTCTAACTGAAATCTTGTACGGGTAACACAAGATATATGGATGAAAACCCATCTCTAATCAGATTTATCAGTATAAATTATTGATTTGACATAATGGTGTCAATTGGCTTGACATAATGTCAAGAAACAATCTCATTACATCTGAAAGTGTTCAGAATTTGGGTTCTGCTTATACCAGTTTGATCCAACATGCAGCTTTTTTGGTGGCCCTTGAAAACCCTGCCACAGCCCCCTGTCTCTTCCCACTTCAGTGGCTTTTTGGTCTTCCTGCCAAACCATTCCAACTTCTCCTTTGGAGAAGGAGTAGCTGGAACAGCGCAGCAGGGAGATAGAAAAACCCTGCTTCACCTACCACCATCTCCTTCCTATTAAGCTTGCTGAATGACTTCAGCTGCTCAGAATCTGGAAGTAATTGGTGGTAATCCATATCTGCGCAATCGGAGTCTCATGCGAGGGTCGAGCAACCCTGACAGAAGTTGGACTAGCCTGGCATTTGGTATTGCTCCTGCCTCCATTCTGTTTTATTTGGACTTGTTTGTTGTATTTCAAACTTGTCTGTCTTCATTTTTCTCATATTGAAGTATGCACAAGCAAACATCAGAACGAGAAAAAGAACCACGATACAAAATAATTACCATTTCTTTGTAACTGCATTATCTAACCAATTTATAAATTATTTGTAGTAATGTATAGTTAACATATTTCATCATGATTAATAATGTTTGTTTGCATATTAGCAGTTGTAAAACGGAGCAGCCATGGCTGCTCAATCGGACCCTCCTCCAAACTCAAGCTGTAAAATCATGACTTTTCGACCATCCATGGATGAATTCAGGGCATTTAATAAATACTTGGCTTACATGGAATCAAAGGGTGCTCATCGTGCTGGACTGGCAAAGGTAAATGATTTAAAATACTGTAGATGAAACAATAATGAATTTTACTGCACTGCTTTCTTAGAAAGTCTTGCCAAATGGGTACATGAGTAATTTTACAGAATTTTAATACCATGGCTTTTGATATTGTTTGCTAATTACAGTTTGATGAAAGTTGAGAATAGAAATCTAATACTGCCAGCTAGAAAATCAGGGCGAGACTAGACATAACTCTAGGTACATTATTGGAGCCTTCATTTTAGCTTTTTATTGAAGAGTTGGGGTGGGGTCAGTAAAACAGTCTGAAACTGTGGGAGAGGAAAGTCTTGAGCACTTTGCCCCTGCTGGAGTTCTTATCCCAGCCGTACCACCATATGAGCTATTTAGGTCATTTCTGCCCAATGTTCCGTATATGCAACAGGGATCAAATGTGTACACCTGTGGGCTGGGCAAGAAATGGGTTAATAAAGAAAAGGAAAAATAAAATGAAATTTCCAATGATGTGTTTATAGTCACATTAGTTTGATCCTAAGCATTTGTTTCCTGGTAACATGTCATATGGACAGGTTTTTGGGTTGCTCATAACAATTTATTTTTCACATTTGTATTTCACCTTTCCTCCGAGGAGCTTAGGGTGGAGTCCTCCTCCCCTCCTTTTATCCTCACAACAACCCTGTTAAGTAGGTGAGTCTGAGAGATAGTACTGCATGTAGATGATGGAACAGCCATTTTCAACCACTGTGCCATTGCGTACCGGTGTGCTGTGAATGGTATGCAGGTGGGCTGCGGGAGTTTGGGGGAGACTCATTTATTAGTAGGGCCACTAGGGGATGTGAGCCTCTACCAATAGCATGGTATGTCTTGTCAATTGTCAAAAAACTGATGGTGTGCCTCAACAATTTTAGTACCTTGTCAGTGTGCCATGAGATGGAAAGGTTGAAAATTACTATGATAGAAGGTGAGGCTGTGAGATAGCCCAGGGTCACACAGGAAGCTTCATGGTTGTGCAGGGATTTGAATCTGGATCTTCCAGGTCTGTGTTAAATTCCCAAACAACTATACCATCCTGACTCTCTCTCAATAGCATGGGAGCTGATTTGGACCTTATTTGGATAGTAGAAAATGCAGTTTCCATGCAACAGAAGAGAAACATGGAGAGAAGCTGCTTATATTCCATGCAATTAAAAAAGAGCTCAGTGTTTTTTTTTAAACAACAATTGTTATAATTTACAAATTTTCAGTTACTCTTTTGCTTCTAATGGATATTTCAGTTCATATCCAAGAGCTTTTTTTCATTTTTGTGACTTGTGTTAACCCACTTACTATTGGAAAGAAATTAAAGGTAGTATTTATTTACTGACACATGTTCTTGCCTATCTTACAAACATGAGTCCTGTTACTCTTACGAGGCTCACAGTAAACATGGAACTCGCTTCACCTGCAGGGATTCTCCATGGCCTTCAGTAAATGGGGCTGTTCTCTGAACACAAAGGGATGAACGTTCATCTTTTTGTGTTTTTTTAAGGCTTAGATTTAAATTAATACTTTGTGTATAATAATAGGTATCAGATAGATAGAATGGCTCTCTTGAGGTATGATTTTGCACACTGGAGATTAATGTGATTTTTCTGGACAAGTGCAACAGGATATGGCTAATGAGATCTCAGTTGTTTAAAGTAACAACCAAACAAAATTGATGAATAATACTGTATTGTATGACTGCAGCAATTATAAATTTTCCAGATTACTAAAACAATAGTAAGAGATTATGCATTGAATATTCTTGAAAGCAGCAGCCAAAAAAATCAGTGGACTCTGCACATTTCAACTGAACATGTACCAACTGAGTAATGTCTTCCTCTTGCATTGAATTTTCAAAACCATGAGATTGGAAACCACCAAAACCAAACATGCTGGAAAGTTGGATAGGATAGGGTCCTCCGTTAGCTATTCCCCCCCCCCCCCATGTCTGTGTTGACATGAAAAACTCATATGTGATAGTGAATGATATCAGATTGAGTGAGAAAAAGGCTGGGCAAAGAATGAGCTCAAACGACTGGCTATATTACAATGAGGATTGGTTATGAGGAGGCCAATCAAGTGCTAGGTTAGCTAGGTGAACAGCTTGTGGGACACTTCTGTTTTCTGTTAGGCATCATGCTTTTTGTGGGAGTGAGATAACTGAAGCACTTTACAGCCACTATGGAACAGCACCTGATCCTCTTTCAAGTGCTGTAGTAGAAAAGACCTCTCGGCACTATGAGGCTTTTAGGAGAGGGGTGTGTCATATACTTGCGCTTCCTCTTCCAATGGGGCTAAGTCAGTGTTGAGGGGGTTCGGACAGGACATCCTTAGGGCTTCAGTCAATAAAGAGCCTTACTCACAGTTGCGCTGGGGGGGTGTATTTATTCAATCACACGTAATCGACTCACAGTCTGCACTGTGTCTCTCCCTTTAGCTTTTGCACTATTCCTTGCACTGATAGCCTCTGCCTGTGAGGTAGTCTTTATAACTGTCAAGTTACTGGCCCTTTAAATCTCAAGTCACCTTCTTGTAGCTCTGACTGGTTTACCGCTATCTGCCTTTCCCCCTCTTCCTACTTCTGTTCCCGTGATGCTGTTTTCCCACAGCTCGGGTCAATCTTTCAACAATGTGTACAAACCATACTATAATAAAGTTACAAGCAGCGTATCATGACCCAGTAAGTTCTTTTAGGTGGAAATGGAACCTAATTTGCCATACCCCAACCACCTTGACATTGAATTCTCTCCTTGGTAAGAGGTTTAAGAGGGTGGAGCTCTTATGTAGCTTCATGCAGTGGTGGCTGGTCACAGCCATGCCAACTGTTTCACCATAAGCAGAGCTCTTCTGCATGCTGGAATAACATGTCACAGAAGTTATGAATGTACAGTATATATGATGACAAACACCACTAGCTGGTGTGAGACTGAACTTTCAAGCTATGAGGAAAAGAGATGTGCCAGAGTTGTTGGAGGTAAGAGCTGTTGATGAGGACATAATACTGTATACAATGACTCAACGTTTTTATTATACACTGGCAGTATTCTACTGTTAATCTGTTTGTTAGCTAACTAATAATGGAACAGAGGGAGTATATGGTCTCACATACATGTCTAGGTCACCAGATAGAAGGAAATCTTAAAACTGTAGAATGTATACCAGGACCTGCTATATTTTTGCAAGTGCATATGGCAGTGGTTCCCAAAGCTCTTCTCAGATTTTGGGAACCCTGTAACTCAGTGGTTCCCAAATTATGAGGTGTGGCTTTCATTCTGTAAGTAGAATGTTTGGGGATAAATGTGTAACTTGAAGTTTGAATAGGACTTAGGCTATAGTTATCGGTTCAGAATGCATATGTCATCAGAAGCTTGATGACTGGCATCCTGGAAGGAGGAACTTCACAATGACTAAGCAAGGCTAGCACTGTCAGCTGAAGTACAGATTAGCCCACTGGTACCAGGGGATGCCTGGCAACTTAAAATGAGGTTTACATAAATTAATGCAAAATACAGATATAATCCAATGTTTTGGTACAAAATACAGAAGTTATTGGAGTTGCCTTCAGGAAAGCAAACACAAACTGTAGATACAGTGAAAAGATTACCAAGATCACCAGGTTGCATTATGCTAGAGGCACAAAGTGAGATTATCATTTCCCTTCCAAGATGTGTGACTGCATAGAGGAGGGGGGAGAACACAAACAACTGACTAAGAGTCTAAGGCCTGTATGTCAGAGTTCTTTTTGTGCTGCCATTCATATATGAAGGCCTGTAAAATGTTTCTTGGTATCAGAGTAGCATAACCAGAAATACAATAAAATGGGGGGGGGGGGCGGTTTCTTGTAATACTGCAGCCAATGGCCCTGAAGGTCAAGGGAGCTGTGAGTTGAAAAAGTTTGGAAATGGCTGCTGTACATATTTGTGGGAAAGGGGAGGGGCAGCATCACGATCAGGATGTTTGTGCTGCTGCTGGAGAGGGAAGCGTTTGTATTGGAATTGCGGAAGATATTACCGAGGAGATAGGGTGTGGTGTCCACAGTGCCCCTTGCTCTAAGTGAATGCAGGATTAAGGCCCAGGTGGTAGCTGGAGGTGTGCTGCACAGCTGCAGCCACTAGAGGCTAAAGGAGATCCCTCAGGATATAAGGAGCACCTGAGATAGAAAGGATGGTGGGTGATAGGAATGCAGGTTGGAGGTAGGAGACTGACTGACTTGGTTTATGGAATTGGGAAAGACTGGATTGTGATTGGCTTTGGACTTTGATTTGGATACCCTGACGGATTGGACTGACCTACCTGGAACCTGACCATTGGACTGGAACTTGACTTATTGGCAACTCTGATTGGACTGGCTTGCAAGGCCCAGTGGCTTGGGATTTGGCAAAACAATTGGTACCAGGAGTGGGGTACAAGCCCAAGGCAAGTAGTATCCCCTTGTCTAACAAGAGAGCAAGCAAATGGATCTCTGGCAGATCTGGGAGGCCCTGGACCTTGCTATATGGAAAGCAAATGCTCCTGTCCTATTATGGAATGTCTGGGCTACTTTGAGCATTCTTTGGACCATTTTCCAGATGGTGCAGTATATGGGAGGACTCATTAAATATGGCATCCTTTCCCTGAAAAGGCTCAGGGGGTCAGGTGGGGAGGATGTGGAGAAGAGAATTCTGAGAGAGGAAGTTGCCAAGTTAAAAGGGCTAATTTGCATTGAAAGAGAGAAAAATCTCACATATGTGAAGGCCTTTGCAAATGCCCACAAAGATATAAAGGCTGCAGAGAGCCTGTATAAGGCACAGGCAGGACGCCTGGTTGAACTGAAGTGCCGGTCTGGACTAGAGATAAAGGGGTGGGGCTGCAGGAGCAGCAAAGAGGGCCTCTTTGACTCTTTTCAGGCTGGCAGATTGGGAAGCACTGTGTTTGTTGCCAATTTGAAGTACAAAGTTGGCTGGAAGAAACTGAAGGATGTGTTCAGCATGGCCGGTGTGGTTGTCCGTGCAGACATTTTTAAAGACAAAGATGGCAGAAGTCGAGGGATTGGCACTGTGACTTTTGAGCAAGTAATTGAAGCTGTCCAGGCCATCTCCATGTTCAATGGACAGTTGCTGTTTGGTAGACAGATGCACGTGAAGATGGATGAACGAGCCTTACCAAACAGAGACTGCTCTCCTCCAGAGCAACCCCAGCAGCTTCCTCATGGACTTGGGGGCATTGGTATGGGGCTGGGACCAGGAGGGAGACCTATTAATGCAAACCACTTGACCAAGGGCCTGGAGATAGGCAACTTGGGACCTGGAACAACGGGTATGAAAGGCTTGGATTTTAGGATGAACAAAATGGGAGGAATGGAAGGCCCTTTCCATGGCATGGAGAGTTTGGGCCATTATCCTCCTAGAATGGGGCTTGGCAGGATGAATAAAATGGGCTTTGCTGCTGGAAGGGGGTTTGAAAGAGACTCCCCAAGAAATAGAATGGGAATGCCTCGTAGTTTTAGAGATGCCCTAGAGAGGGGAACAGATGGAAGTGGAGGAGCCAGCATGCCTACAATTAATAGGATGGCCTCTGGACTTAATTGCAGGACCACTGGGATTGATAGGCTGCCCTCTGGGATGGGGCATGATATAGACCAAATGGGCACCAGAATGGATTGGACTGTATGGGAGCTTCAGCAACCGGTATGGAAAAGATGAAACAGACCAAGGGGTGGATGGTTCAAGAAAAAAGAGCAATTGATCAAGGGAACCACTGTGACACCAAGGGGTGGATTGTATTGGAATTGCGGAAGATATTACCGAGGAGATAGGGTGTGGTGTCCACAGTGCCCCTTGCTCTAAGTGAATGCAGGATTAAGGCCCAGGTGGTAGCTGGAGGTGTGCTGCACAGCTGCAGCCACTAGAGGCTAAAGGAGATCCCTCAGGATATAAGGAGCACCTGAGATAGAAAGGATGGTGGGTGATAGGAATGCAGGTTGGAGGTAGGAGACTGACTGACTTGGTTTATGGAATTGGGAAAGACTGGATTGTGATTGGCTTTGGACTTTGATTTGGATACCCTGACGGATTGGACTGACCTACCTGGAACCTGACCATTGGACTGGAACTTGACTTATTGGCAACTCTGATTGGACTGGTTTGCAAGGCCCAGTGGCTTGGGATTTGGCAAAACAGCGTTTTCTAAACTTACCTGGGGGTCACTATGGCTCTCCGAAGGGTCTGGGGAGCCTGTGACCCTCTCTGTAACCCTTCCAGCAGCTCCAAAGTGCTGTAAAAAAGAAAAAAAAAACCCACTTCCAGTTTTGTGCTGAATAAAGGCAGTGGTTTTCTTTTCCTTATTACAGCTTGAGCCTTATTCACAGATTTTGGATCTGCGGGTTTGGCTCAATGCAGGTTCCTCTGGACCCGCGTAGAACCAGATGTCCTCTGGAGGTCCTAGAAGGGCACTTCCAGTTTTTGGTCAAAAACCAGAAGTGCTGTTCTTGGACCACTGGAGGCCATTCTGAGGCCCTTGGAGGCTGTGTGCAGCCTCCACGGGCCACAAAAGTGCCTCTGGAGGCAACCAGAGCAAGGCTTTGGTCATGTTCGGAGCTTGGTGGTACCTGAAATCCATGTGACTTGGTTTCACGTGGAATTCTGTATCCACAAGGGCTCCAGGAATAGAACCCTTGCAGATAATGAGGGTCCACCTGTGCAGGACTTTGAAGCTGCCGGGAGAGCTGCAGAAGGGGTCTTGGGCTCCCCAGACCCTCCAGAGAGCCACAGCAACCTGCAGGTATGTAAGCCTTTCCTTCTTAGCTGCAGCACAATTGTCCGGATCATATTGCTGCTGTTTTCTAGGCCATTTCCCTTAAAGGGGCTCTTTTCAGGTTCCCCTGGTAGGTCATGACCCACCAGTTTGGGAACCACTGACATATAACATAGGAGGCTTGTTTTGCTACAGCATGTGTATAATTTGCTTGGTAATCTTGAACCAAGGACGTCTTCTACTCAGAATCAAGTTTTTATTACGCAGTGCCTATTAATGTTGTAAGTTCCTTTTTTGGGGTTGGGGGGGGGGAGATGGAGATGGCCTCAGTATGTTTTCATAGATGGTAGAGCTCATTGGTATATTGTTAATATAAATCACTAAAAATTTATTCCTGTGAGAATGGAAATAGTCTTAGCATTGTAACCTTAAAAAACCCTTAAAACCATTGACCTTGAGTTAGAGAAAAGGATGCAAATGCTCTTTTAAAATATTCACACTGTGTAGCCCGAATCACAAGTGTGTGCGTAATAGTCATGAAAATGAGAATTGCTATGCACATATTTGATTTTTATGCATATGTCTTCAATGCATGACTTCTCTGCCTCCCAAACCAACATTTAGTTCCTTCCTTTGTGCATATATTTTTTAAAAAACTTTGTGGAATATACTAATAGAATTGGAGAGGACTTTATCGAAATCCTGAAATGGCTAAACTACTACATCTGTAGTAGCTAATGTACATAAAAAGGTTAATATGCCATAACTTAAGTAGAACCCTATCTAAATTGTGTCCATCACTTTTACATGGCAATATCTGTTGTTGAAATTAATCTGTATGCTTTAAGAATTCGTGCAACTTCTTGTAGTTAATGTGTACATTGCAAAAGAACCCAGTCAAAAAATAAAGTATTAACATCTTAATCTTATACTTCCCACTCCATGACTAGAAATGGTCATGCTGTATCTAGCAGGGTGTAGGTGGATTGGGAGGCATCAGAGGGTAAAGGGGCCTCACACCTCTGTAAGCATCCCACTTTGCAGTGGGTCTCCTCAGACCTGCACCAGAGAAATTGATGTGACAAGTCTGAGGAGAGAAAGGGGATGAGGATGCTGCCCAGATAAGGGATAGGATCTGGAGCATGCCATTACCACTGGAGCTACCCCCTCTTGCAGCTTCCCCACCCCTGTTCTGCCCCCATTCTGCCTTCTCCACACCCCTTCTATCTCCCCTGCTGGCTTACCTGCTCCAGCAAGTGACCAGCAATCCCCCAATTCATCCAGAAAGGGTCCAGCCTTCTCACAGGCACTTGGGTAGAGTGCTACTTAGTGCACTGCCTGAGAGTGCTTTGTGGGTGCTTTGCAGCAGTTGCTGCCAGTAGAACCCATGTTCCACTGTTGGCAGGACCCTATAGGATTGGACTGAAAATGTTTTTTTTTCCTGGATATTGCTATTTATCCAGAAAATAAATGGAGTTCTGTGTCAACAAGGGACATTCTCTGGCCTTTTACACTCTATATTTTCTGATTTTATGTAATTCTGTAAGCTGTAACAGTATGAATAAGATGCTATGCAGAGCAATTAAGCCCCACCCCTTCATACTAGCAGTCATTTTGTTTTTCCCCAGACAGTTCTAAATCTCTGGAAATGTACCTCTGCAGCTATATAATATTGCTGGTCTGATTGCAGGTGCATGGAATACAAAAAAATATTGTCTGTAGACTGCATGACAGCAATATTCATAATTTATATACCTTCATGTTATCTTGACCTTGGAGTAGAACTTCACATTGCTGGAGAAGAGGGTTTGCTTCCAAAAGCAGCATTCCCATGTTGATTTTCCCCCTGATCTTCTGCAGTATGTAGCAGTGCTTATTTTATGATGTGATGACATAATTGTCTTGTTCCATATACAGTCAGTTCTCATTATTCAATAGGGTTAGGTTCCTGGAAACCCTAGCAGATAGTGAATTTGCAGATAACGAACCATTTATCTTTTAGATGCAAGGGGTACGTGGCGGGGGGGGGGTTGGTACCTTCCCTGCTGTCAGAAGAATTCCTCAGGAAGCTAGTGGAGTGCAGCAGAAAGTGCCAAAATATTTCTGAATGCTTCAGGGACATTCTAGAGCAGTGATTCTCAACTTTTTTCATCTCATGGCACACAGGCAAGGCACTTAAATGGTCAAGGCACACCATCAGTTTTTTGACAATTGACAAGGCACACTGTGCTGTTGCATCCTCCAATGGCCCTACTAATAAATAACCCTCTCCCAAATTCTCCTGACACACCTGGGGACTATTTACAGCACAGCAGTTTAAAATTGCTGTTCTAAAGGCTGCAGGGACCTTTGGAATGACACCTGCAATCAGCCCATACCCCTGGCTATTTTAAAGGAGTCTGCGCCAGCCATTTTAAAGGGGTCTGCTGTCTCCAGAAGGTGTCTGCAAAGCAGATAATGAGAACAGAAGCATGGATATTGAGAGAATGTAGCAGTTCTGCTCCTGGCAGATAAGTAAATTCACATATACTAGAAAGAGAACTGACTGTAATTGAACGACAACAGTAAGGAACATATGAAGATACAGTACCTTGTACTGAACTGGACCATTAAGCTATCTGGATCAGGACGATCCAGACAGCTATCTGGATCAGGACGAGCAGAGTCCTACTCGTGAGTAAGAGCAGAGTCCTACTCGTGAGTAAGTGCCCAAGGGTCAGGCATTTAAATCAAAATTGAAAGTTAGCTGCACCTAAGGTAGCACTTAATCGAAGGAAGGGAGGAGGATAAAGTGAAAAGCAGGTTTTCTACTTGTTTAAATTAAACCTATACTTAACCCAGGTTAAACCTAATCTAAGTTAGAACATAACCTAAACAGGTCAGTAAATTGGGACACAGGATC
The DNA here is from genome assembly GCF_035046505.1 of Tiliqua scincoides. NCBI lineage: Eukaryota > Metazoa > Chordata > Lepidosauria > Squamata > Scincidae > Tiliqua > Tiliqua scincoides. Next base: position 74,190,142 of record NC_089822.1, read on the forward strand.
TAGAGAGCAATAAATAATTAAACAAACCCAAATAAAAACTAGCTTGAGGTTACAAAAACAGTCCAGCCTAAGAGAACAGAACTAGGAGGGGAAGGGCCAATTCCCAACCTTTCAATCAGCCCCCTTTCAATCAGGAAGGAAGGAGGGGGGAGGAGCCAGCCAGGAGTATAAAGCTAGGCAGGCCATCGCGTGAGGCTCTCTGCAGACGCGTGTGGCCTCTGGGAACCCAGTGCCTCTGGGAACTAAGTGCCAGGTAAGGCACAAGAGTTTAGCATCTGGGCGAGTTCAGCGGCAGGGCGAGGAGGCCAGGGCCCCATACACTGCCCTTCCTCTTCCCTAGAGAAAAGGCTGCTATCCAGTGTACGGTTTTTAAAAGGACCCCTAAATAAAACAACAACAACAACAACAAAAAAGCTATGCAGTCAGACAGCCAGCAGCAGAGTGGGGGCTATCCAGTGTTCTGCATTGAGTGCCACATGTATGATTATATGCCTCTGGGGCATAAGTCATGGGTGTGTCCTCGGTGCAAGGAGCTCCAGGCTCTCAGGGAACGCGTCCGCTCCCTTGAAGCCTTGGTGGCCGACCTGGAGAAGCGCAGGCAGCCAGAGGAGGACCGTGGGGAGACTTCTGGGGACGATCAGGCTTTGTCCCAACCTCAGGCGTGCAGCTCCTCGGCTGCCCGGGTGGGAAGTCTCGGGACTGGAGGACGTCATCCTGGAGAGGAGGGAAACAATCCCCTAGGGGGGATCCCTTCTCCAGGAGATGGGCCCGTATCCGAGCGCACTCGGGATACTCCTCGGCGGGAGGGGGGTCGGGGGCTTCTTGTAGTGGGAGATTCGATTATTAGAAACATAGAGAGGGGGGTTTGCGACGGATGTGAGGACCGCATGGTGACTTGCCTGCCTGGTGCGAAGGTTGCGGACATCACTTCTCGTCTAGACAGGCTAGTAGACAGTGCTGGGGGAGAGGTAGCGGCTGTGGTGCATGTCGGCACCAACGACGTGGGCAAGTGTAGCTGGGAGGTCCTGGAGGCCAAATTTAGGCTTTTAGGCAGGAAGCTGAAAGCCAGGACCTCAAAGGTAGCGTTCTCTGAAGTGCTACCTGTTCCACGCGCAGGGCCAGCTAGGCAGGCGGAGATCAGGGGTCTCAATGCGTGGATGAGACGGTGGTGTAGGGAGGAGGGGTTTAGATTCGTTAGGCACTGGGGAACGTTTTGGGACAAGCGGGGCCTGTACAAGAGGGACGGGCTCCATTTGAACCAGAATGGAACCAGACTGCTGGCGCATAACATTAAAAAGGTGGCAGAGCAGCTTTTAAACTGATCCCTGGGGGAAGGCCGACAGGAGCCGAGGGGCATCCGGTTCGGGACTCCTCATCCCTATGGGATGAGGATGGGGAGGTTAGAGAACAACAAGACAAAGGCAGGGTAGGAGAAGAAATTGGGAAAGGTAGGGAGATGGGATGTGATAGACAGTTTGGCACAATGAGAGGATGCGGGGACAAAGGAGCGAATAAGCAGCCCATCCTGGGGCATTCCGTGTATAAATGCTTTTATGCGAATGCCCGAAGTCTACGAGCAAAGGTGGGAGAACTGGAATGTCTGGTGACAAGGGAAAATATTGACATAGTGGGCATAACGGAAACCTGGTGGAATGCGGAGAATCAGTGGGATACCGCAATCCCGGGCTATAAACTCTACAGGAGGGACAGGCAGGGGCGTGTTGGAGGTGGGGTGGCCCTTTATGTTAAGGAAGGGATAGAATCCAGCAAAGTAGAGATTGAAGGTGGGTCCGACTCCACCGTAGAATCTCTGTGGGTTAAATTACCAGGCTTGAGCAGCGATGTAATACTGGGGGTGTGCTATCGTCCTCCAGACCAGAAATCTGATGGGGACCTTGAAATGAGGAAACAGATCAGGGAGGTGACAAGGAAGGACAGGGTTGTAATCATGGGGGACTTCAATTATCCTCATATTGACTGGGTCAATTTGTGTTCTGGTCACGACAAGGAAACCGGATTTCTTGACGTGCTAAATGACTGTGGCTTAGATCAGCTAGTCACGGAGCCCACCAGAGGACAGGTGACTCTGGATTTAATTTTGTGCGGTACGCAGGACCTGGTTAGAGATGTAAACGTTACTGAGCCATTGGGGAATAGTGATCATGCTGCGATCCGTTTTGACGTGCACGTTGGGGGAAGAATACCAGGCAAATCTCTAACAAAAACCCTTGACTTCCGACGGGCGGACTTCCCTCAAATGAGGAGGCTGGTTAGAAGGAGGTTGAAAGGGAGGGTAAAAAGAGTCCAGTCTCTCCAGAGTGCATGGAGGCTGCTTAAAACAACAGTAATAGAGGCCCAGCAGAGGTGTATACCGCAAAGAAAGAAGGGTTCCACTAAATCCAGGAGGGTGCCCGCATGGCTAACCAGCCAAGTTAGAGAGGCTGTGAAGGGCAAGGAAGCTTCCTTCCGTAAATGGAAGTCTTGCCCTAATGAAGAGAATAAAAAGGAACATAAACTGTGGCAAAAGAAATGTAAGAAGGTGATATGGGAGGCCAAGCGAGACTATGAGGAACGCATGGCCAGCAACATTAAGGGGAATAATAAAAGCTTCTTCAAATATGTTAGAAGCAGGAAACCCGCCAGAGAAGCGGTTGGCCCTCTGGATGGTGAGGGAGGGAAAGGGGAGATAAAAGGAGACTTAGAGATGGCAGAGAAATTAAATGAGTTCTTTGCATCTGTCTTCACGGCAGAAGACCTCGGGCAGATACCGCTGCCCGAACGGCCCCTCCTAACCGAGGAGTTAAGTCAGATAGAGGTTAAAAGAGAAGATGTTTCAGACCTCATTGATAAATTAAAGATCAATAAGTCACCGGGCCCTGATGGCATCCACCCAAGGGTTATTAAGGAATTGAAGAATGAAGTTGCAGATCTCTTGACTAAGGTATGCAACTTGTCCCTCAAAACGGCCACGGTGCCAGAAGATTGGAGGATAGCAAATGTCACGCCTATTTTTAAAAAGGGAAAGAGGGGGGACCCGGGAAACTATAGGCCGGTCAGCCTAACATCCATACTGGGTAAGATGGTGGAATGCCTCATCAAAGATAGGATCTCAAAACACATAGACGAACAGGCCTTGCTGAGGGAGAGTCAGCATGGCTTCTGTAAGGGTAAGTCTTGCCTCACAAACCTTATAGAATTCTTTGAAAAGGTCAACAGGCATGTGGATGCGGGAGAACCCGTGGACATTATATATCTGGACTTTCAGAAGGCGTTTGACACGGTCCCTCACCAAAGGCTACTGAAAAAACTCCACAGTCAGGGAATTAGAGGACAGGTCCTCTCGTGGATTGAGAACTGGTTGGAGGCCAGGAAGCAGAGAGTGGGTGTCAATGGGCAATTTTCACAATGGAGAGAGGTGAAAAGCGGTGTGCCCCAAGGATCTGTCCTGGGACCGGTGCTTTTCAACCTCTTCATAAATGACCTGGAGACAGGATTGAGCAGTGAAGTGGCTAAGTTTGCAGATGACACCAAACTTTTCCGAGTGGTAAAGACCAGAAGTGCTTGTGAGGAGCTCCAGAAGGATCTCTCCAGACTGGCAGAATGGGCAGCAAAATGGCAGATGCGCTTCAATGTCAGTAAGTGTAAAGTCATGCACATTGGGGCAAAAAATCAAAACTTTAGATATAGGCTGATGGGTTCTGAGCTGTCTGTGACAGATCAGGAGAGAGATCTTGGGGTGGTGGTGGACAGGTCGATGAAAGTGTCGACCCAATGTGCGGCAGCAGTGAAGAAGGCCAATTCTATGCTTGGGATCATTAGGAAGGGTATTGAGAACAAAACGGTTAGTATTATAATGCCGTTGTACAAATGTATGGTAAGGCCACACCTGGAGTATTGTGTCCAGTTCTGGTCGCCGCATCTCAAAAAAGACATAGTGGAAATGGAAAAGGTGCAAAAGAGAGCAACTAAGATGATTACGGGGCTGGGGCACCTTCCTTATGAGGAAAGGCTACGGCGTTTGGGCCTCTTCAGCCTAGAAAAGAGACGCTTGAGGGGGGACATGATTGAGACATACAAAATTATGCAGGGGATGGACAGAGTGGATAGGGAGATGCTCTTTACACTCTCACATAATACCAGAACCAGGGGACATCCACTAAAATTGAGTGTTGGGCGGGTTAGGACAGACAAAAGAAAATATTTCTTTACTCAGCGCGTGGTCGGTCTGTGGAACTCCTTGCCACAGGATGTGGTGCTGGCGTCTAGCCTAGACGCCTTTAAAAGGGGATTGGACGAGTTTCTGGAGGAAAAATCCATTATGGGGTACAAGCCATGATGTGTATGCGCAACCTCCTGATTTTAGGAATGGGTTAAGTCAGAATGCCAGATGTAGGGGAGAGCACCAGGATGAGGTCTCTTGTTATCTGGTGTGCTCCCTGGGGCATTTGGTGGGCCGCTGTGAGATACAGGAAGCTGGACTAGATGGGCCTATGGCCTGATCCAGTGGGGCTGTTCTTATGTTCTTATGTTCTTATGACACTGCTGGTAACAGTTCTTCAGGGTTCCACATAGAGGTCTTTCTCAGTTGCTACCTGGTGATGCTGTGGGTTAAATCTAGAATCTTCCACATGCATAGTATGCATTGTATCACTGAGCTACAGAGCCTCACTGTTGAAAGGCGTAATGGAACTAAAACATGTCATAAGTTACTGTATCAGTGGTTCCCAAATTGGTGGGTCATGACCCACCAGCCTGGGAAGCACTGGCCTATGTCCCTTTAAGGGATGGCGAGGGGGGAAGGCAACAACATGTTTCCCAGGATTGTGCCACTGCTGGGAACAGAAGAGGGTTTTTCCAACCTTCTACCAGCAGCGCTGGTGTCCGGGTGGTGAAGAGAGCCCTGCAGATATCTCCACAGGGTTCCCCAAGCCTCAGAAGCTTAAAAAATTAAAGTGTTGGAACCCACTTCTGGGTTCACGGTCAAAAACCAGAAATGTGTTCCAATAGCTCTTTTTTTTTAACAGCTTTTTTAAAAATAGAAAATCCCCCTTTGTTCCTGGCAGTGGCGATTGCATCATTGCCTTAGCCACACCCCCACACCTACGTAGGTGATTCTCAATTCCCTTGTAGGAGTTTGGGAATACTCTTATGTTATGGAGAATCTGGGGGAAACTTGACATAGGGATGCCATTCCTTTTCCCTCCTGCAGACAACAGTTCTGTATGCTCTCTTGTGTCCTTGCCTGTGTTGTTCCTAAAGTGTTGATTAAGTAAGTTGCTGGTGTACATTGGGACATATCAGCACCAGCAACGTCATGCCATTTCCAGCTCAGCCTGTTTATGTTGGTCGTACTGCCAAGGAGCCATCAACCATGCAAGTTATTAGAGATCCTATAAGAGGTTTGACTTCACTGCCTTAAGGTAATACAGCATAGTTAATCCATGTGCTTTTTTCTTATAAAGTACAACGTCGAAAGTATCTGATGAAGCTGGTATACATTTGCCCCGCCTTTTCATTCAAAACTCATATGCTGATCAGTCTGGGTATTTCATGCTACAATACTTTTGATAATGCATGCTACATTATCATGCTGCATTATCATCTTTGTAGTTGCTTATTCATAATAGGACATAACTTTTAACCAGGGCCAGCCTTAGGAGCTGTGGGGCCCAATGCAAAACATTTTTGCAGGAGTCCCCTCCCACATGGTCCCCCCTGCTCACCAGGATGAGCATCCATGGCGAGGCACCTGGCAGTGGTGTCACTGCCAATGCGTCCCATGGGTCCTATTGGATCCAGGTGCAGGTAGGAGGGAGGACCATCTAGCAACATTGCTCCACTCGCTGGGTGCTCCTTGCAGTGCATTGGCATGGAAGATTACATGCTGGAATATCAGTTACAGAATAAGGTGATGGCTGTGGCTGCAGGTGCTCCATTTGCTGCCTCAGTGTAGTCCCTCTTCAAGCTCTTTCAAATTGCCCTAAGGCCAGCCCTGCTTTTAACCTAATACTAATTGTATTACTTGGGAAGTAAAATTCTGGTTAAATGCTGGCTCTGTTAACGTGTTGGGTACCAGGATCACAAACCAAAGAACACACAGCTGCCTATGCATGCACAGCAAGGCTTTTGACTGTTTTCTGTCTTGCCATATGGCACACTGCTTTAAACTGTGAAGTTTTGAAAGTAGTTCATGATATTGAAATGAAATATTTCTGAAGCATTTCTAAAGAAGCTTTCTGGGTTGTAGTCCCTGTCTTTTAAATCTGACTAATCTTGCAGACATGATTTTTCTGGTTTACACAGTATTTTATAATATTTTGAGTTACTTTTGTTGTTGTTCCTCTAAATTTCTAGGTGATTCCTCCCAAGGAGTGGAAGCCAAGGAAACAGTATGATGACATTGATGATCTGATGATTCCAGCTCCAATTCAACAGATGGTTACTGGTCAGTCAGGGCTCTTTACTCAGTACAACATTCAGAAAAAGCCAATGACTGTGAAGGAGTTCAGGCAACTTGCCAACAGTGACAAGTATGTATATTCGTTCAGTGATTTCTTTAGATGTTGATTAGGTGACTGCCCTCTCAAGCTCTGCTTTCAGACCATTCCAACCGGCACCAGCCAGTGCTGAGCTAGCGCAGGGCAGTCACCCAGCCTCTGTGGCTCGGTGGTCTCATGGACCGTCGAGCCACGGCACGGTAAGCGGGGGCGGGGCCAGGGAGGAGCCGTTCCGGGGAGACAGGAGGCCAGCGGGAGGCGGAGAGAGGGCGGGGGGAGGCGTGACGTGGAGGCGTGACGCAGGGAAGGGGCGGGCTGGAGCTGTGTCGGGGAGGGAGGGAGGCGGACACATGGAGCTCTGCTCTGTAGGATCCAAGGCACTTGTGGAGGGCTTGGTGCCCTACACAAGTGCCTTTAGCCTTTACCAAAAGGGCGGCGGTAAAGTGAGTAGCCCCATTGCGGGGCTGCTTACCTTACCTGGGAGAAGGGGACGAAAGTCCCCTTCTCCTGAGGTGCCTCCCACGGTAGCCTGGGGCGCGCAGGATCCGGCAGCAGCCGTTCTTGGTGCTGTCAAGCCTGGGCACCCTGGGCAACTCAGGATTGGGCTGCCTGCTACCTATACAGGATGTTGCACATCAAGAGATAGGTAACAAAATAACATTTTGTGATTAGGGAGGAAATTTAGACTGGAAGCCTTGGCAAAATCATTCATATGTTCCTATAGTAAGATCATTTAAAGCATGGTTATTAATAATCAGTAAACTAATTCCTGGTATTTTTTGTGCACTCTCTATCTCTTTGCATACCTACTATGCAGGATATGTAGGTAAGGGCCCAATCCTATCTAACTTTCCAGTGCTGTTGCAGCCATGCCAACAGGGTGTGCACTGCATTCTGCAATGGGGAGGCAGTCATGGGACCTTCCTCAGGGTAGGGGATCGTTTGTTTCCTTACTTTAGAACTGCATTGTGGCTACATTAGCACTGGAATGTTGAATAGGATTGGGCTGTTATAAAATATTTTGGTCCATTTTTCATATTATTAGTTCTTTGTAATCAAAATACTCAGATTGTTTTGAAACAATAATTATCCATGTTAGTCAGCCTTCTAACACTTTAGAAGCATTGAGTAAGTCTAGTAAGTCTAGTAAGTCTAGTAAGGCTTGGTTCAAACGGAGCAAAGCTTGTATCAGCATGACAATGGAAATATCAATAATTCCTGTGCTTTTTTGAATAAAAACAATCAAATTACAAGAATTCCAAACTTTGGTTATGGGGCATTGCTGCTCAATCATATGGACTCTTTTACAATGGCAGAACTCACATTCCACCATCATAAATGGGGCACAATTGCCGAGTGCATTGGAGAGTGTGCCCACCAATGATGGATCTGGCCCGTGTCGCAGTATTTATAACGTCATTTATGCAATATAGAAATATTGACCTGTGCATCAATTATTTTTTCTCCACTGCAGATATTGTACACCAAGATATATAGATTATGAAGACTTGGAGCGTAAATACTGGAAGAATTTAACTTTTGTGGCCCCAATCTATGGAGCAGATATTAATGGAAGCATATATGATGAAGTATGTGGTCTATTTAATTATTCTTATAAATTAAATGTTACATAATCTTGCACTCATAGTTCATTGGTTCAAGAATCATAGTTTTAAAACTTTTCGCTCCAGTTACCATATATTCTTACTAAACGTAAAGCTTATCCTGTGGGCTCCAAGGATCTTAGGATTGTGCTGCCCGTTGCCTTAAGTCTAAACCCTATTTGAGTCCTAGTCTCAAAGTTAATATTGGCAGGATCAGTCACTGATCTCATCCACATGATCTCATATTCCTATTTTGTGTCTAACTACCTGTGCTCAGTTAAATGATTTTACTCAGTGTCTTTGATGCAGCTTGAGAGAGACATAGGAATCTATTACTTTTTATAGTTACTCCTTTTGCCTCTAATGAATAGACATCTGCAGTGCAGGATTCATGTGGTCTGCATAAACATAAGAGTGCAATCCAAATCTTTTGTATAAAATCTTAATTAGTAAAGTATTTAGTTGTAACTTGGTGTTTTAATAATTATCACAGAGAAAAAGGGATAATACCCAAGGGTACAATAGGCATGCATGAAAATATTAAGGTACAAAAAAGTCCCATGTAGGTATACTTTAGCTTGCACATCTTCTTCAGTATGATTACTGAACCAATATGATTTGGTTGCATAAACCTGGAAATTTTCTGTTCCTACTTCAGCCATTAATGCCTCCTGAAAAACCTTTTCTGGAATACAGTGTAATGAAGCATGGGTATATGTGTGTATGCAGCTTCATGTCCATGGGAATTGGCAGCATGCATTGTGTGCATGTGGAAGTGCCTTCCTTCAATCTACTGGTCACTTTGGATCCTTTTTTTGCTGCTCTTTAGATAATTTTCTTTGGCAAGCATGCTTTTCCAAATCAGTCTAGAGTTTCATCTGCTAATTATTAGAAGGAAAACAAAATTTGCCTGATAAATGTTTTGACACCACTGTTAAGTAAGGATTCTTCTCCCAGTAATGCTGCTTCAAGAAGGAATGGGGAGATAATTCAGGCAGAAGCTACAAACTTAGTATGAAGGTTTTATGCTAGTGTCATAGTTGCCACCTTTATCTTGTGAACTATCTGCAAAAGGGCTAACTCAAGGATTTTAGTTACCCTTGGGCAAGACACACTCAGTGGGCTATCTAACCAGTGATTCAGCTTTCCTCAGTGCAGTCTCTTCCTTTGTTTCTCAAAGCCCTGAAGGAAGACACTGGGCCCATTGCAAGAGAGGCCTGTGTAATACCACTCACAGTAGGGCGAAAAGGAAACCTCTCAGCAGTGTGCCATGCACCCTGAATTTGGGTGTTTTAATATAACTAGGCCAGTTACTTCAAAAAATAATAAAGAAAAGCTTCTTTTAGAGATTTCCTAATCTGAGGGTTGATGGTGCTAAATTGGAAAAGTATTTGGAGAATGAGTGGACCTTCTCTTTTTGTGCCTTCTCTTTTGCTTCTCTGAAGAATGTCACAATCATTTCTGTGCTATTTCCTGCCTCAATAGACATTATTAGAATATGTCACCAAGAATGTATGAGACATCCCAAACAAAGATATTTTCTCCCTTTGCCTAATCTGATGCTAGTAATATTCTAAGTGCAATGAGAATTTAAATAGAAAAAAAGTTGACAGAAAAAAAGTAGTTGAGGGAAATGTCGGAAAAAATAAGAAAGTACAAGGAGGAAGACTAAATAGAAACTGAAAACAGAGGCAGTGTAGGCCGTATCTTGCAATGGAATGTGGACATAAAAGTGGTGGGATGAGTCCTGACTTCTGTGCATTTTAGAATGAGAGTCTAATCTGGTAAGCAATTAATAGACTTTCTTCTCACCCAACTTCCTTTTTCAATTTTCTCTGCAACCACCAGGTGGTATCCTTGCACAAGGATTTGTTTTCATATTTGTTGGAATATTAGGGAAATCTCTTCTAAATTTACTCTAGATCTCTCATATTTATTTGCAGTAGGGACTTTCATGTATTCAATAAGAATGGATGAAATACAGTGTCTAGAAATGAGGCGAGGGAAGGGGGGAAAGAAAATGGTGTAATTTCCTCATGAGAAACCATATATAATAAATGAAATATGTGAATTGTATTATCAAAAGTAAAAACAATGCAGACAACCTCATGGAGGCAATATAGTTTCCACAATATATTAAGGCTGTTGCATTTAAAAAAAAAAGTTCCAGGCAAATATATGTAGTAATTCTAATTTGAGGTTGCTTTATGAATGTTTAGCAATTCTTTAAGCCAGGCAGGCATTAAAATATGTAGCCAACAAGCTCCCTGTTAATAAAAATAACTGCAATCCAAATAAGTACTTTGGCATGCCCAGTGGGTTTTTTAAGTATTTTCTTTAAGCAGAAGACCCCCATGCCATAGAACAGTTTTTTTTTCTAATTCCCCTCAGTTTCAAAAGGTTCCCATGTTGAATGGGATGCTATTGTGTTGCTCAAACAAGTACGAAGCACCCTTGAACGTATAGAAAGTTGCACATTTCTTTGAATCCTGGCCAGTATTGTTTTCTAGTTTGAATGACATTTCCTTACAATAATTACATAATAATTGTTTTGCTGGGTTAGATTAAGGTCCATATAGACGAGTATTGTAGTTCCAGCAGTGACTGCTCCTGGGACACTCCCTGTAAGCAGTATAGGTGTGTTTGTGGAATCCATTGCCACAAGTTGTTTTGATGGTCTCTAGGTTGAATGTCTTTAAGAGGATTGAGCAAATTCATGGAGGAGAGGTCAATCAATGACTACTGGTCACCATAACTATCTGCTACCTTCAAGTTTAGCAGCTGTATGATTCTGAATGCCAGTTGCAGAGGAGCAATACTGGGAAAAGAGTTATACCCCTCTCTCCTGTTTATGGGCTTCCCAGAGTTACCTTATGAGCCACTGTGGGAGACTAGAGGGGCCTTTTGGCTTGATTCAGCAGGTCTTTTCTTGTGTAGGATAAAGATGGTCTATCCCAGCAAGTCCTCTCCAGCATCTCTAATCAAAAGTATGTTGCTGTTGGCAACCTTCAGTCTCGAGAGACTATGGTATCGCGCTCTGAAAGATGGTTTTGGAACATCGTCTAGTGTGGCTGAAAAGGCCAGTTCGGGAGTGACAATCCCTTCCACAACGGGAGCAAGTGCAGTCTGTCCTTGGTCTGTCTCCCTGGCTATGGGCCTTCCTTCTTTGCCTCTTAGCCTCAGACTGTTGGCCAAGTGTCTCTTCAAACTGGGAAAGGCTATGCTGCACAGCCTGCCTCCAAGCGGGCCGCTCAGAGGCCAGGGTTTCCCACTTGTTGAGGTCCACTCCTAAGGCCTTCAGATCCCTCTTGCAGATGTCCTTGTATCGCAGCTGTGGTCTACCTGTAGGGCGCTTTCCTTGCACGAGTTCTCCATAGAGGAGATCCTTTGGGATCCGGCCATCATCCATTCTCACGACATGACCGAGCCAACGCAGGCGTCTCTGTTTCAGCAGTGCATACATGCTAGGGATTCCAGTACGTTCCAGGACTGTGTTGTTAGGAACTTTGTCCTGCCAGGTGATGTCGAGAATGCGTCGGAGGCAGCACATGTGGAAAGTGTTCAGTTTCCTCTCCTGTTGTGAGCGAAGAGTCCATGACTCGCTGCAGTACAGAAGTGTACTCAGGACACAAGCTCTGTAGACCTGGATCTTGGTATGTTCCGTCAGCTTCTTGTTGGACCAGACTCTCTTTGTGAGTCTGGAAAACGTGGTAGCTAATCAAAAGTATACTGCCCCAGAATTAAGTTGATTTTCTGATATCATGGTTAATAACCACTGATAGCACTGTCTTCTGTGAAGCAATGTTACTTTGGTGGTGGAATGATAGAAAAGAAAAATGAAGAAAGCACAGTTATACCATTTTTAAGCTCTGTGAAATGAAAAAATAGACCAGGTATAAACCCAGACTTTAATTTTTGGAAAGCTACCACTTTAGAGCAAACTTTTCTCTCATGGTTTATTATGTTGTTTCTAGCATTTCTTGAATACATTGAAAGCTTTGTATTTCATAGCCATAACTGTCTGTTTTGTGTACCAATGAAGTTGTCCACTGTGCATTTGGAAATATCCTACGGTGGTAGTTGTCCTTAGAACAAATTGTGGATTTCTACAAAAATACTGAATGATGGAGTTCATTTTTACTGTTATATTTTTCTTAGGGCATGTTTAGCCCAGCAGGCTTTGTATACTTTCTGCAAAAGAAAATCATGTGTATTTGTACTCTGTTCTATTATTCTGCTACTGCTGAACAAAATTTCTTCTTTTTAAAAAATGTTGGTTATTCAAAAATGTATAGTTCATTAAAGAAATAAAAACTCTTGAGTAACTAAGGGTCCTGTCTTCTCCAACTTTCCAGCACTGATAACAAGGCATACTCTACATCCTGCGGGGGGGGGGGGGGGGGCGGCAGTCATGAAACCCTTTTAAAGTAAGGGAACATTTGTTCCTTATCTTGTGGCTGCATCAGTGCTGGAATGTTGGATAGGATTGGGCCCTGAATGCTTATGCTGTACCTTTTGGTGGCATTTGACCCATCACCTCTCCTCCATTATTGGTATATTTATTTGCTAGGTAGTGAATTTGTGCCATTGTCTATTTACCAGGGTCAAGATAATGTTTTCCATACTGTTTTTTGACAAAACTTTTTATTTGAAGTGTCCAGCATGATATATATATGTATACAGGTTTATATCATGCTGGTATTGGCCAGAACAGCACAACCCAGTCCAATAATGTGACTAAAAGTAGGCCTGATGGCAAGAGTCCTCAGATCCACGGGCCAAGAGGAAGGCCACACTCTTCACTATCAGTACAATAACCCCTTCCCCACTTATCTACTTTTTGGAAAATTCCATTGGAGTTACCTTACTTGGTTGCATAGTTATTTGACCCTGTGTACAAAAGCTACCTCCTGTGAGCTTTCCTGACTTGGAGCATAAGAACATAAAAACAGCCCCACTGGATCAGGCCATAGGCCCATCTAGTCCAGCTTCCTGTATCTCACAGCGGCCCACCAAATGCCCCAGGGAGCACACCAGATAACAAGAGACCTCATCCTGGTGCCCTCCCTTGCAAAGTTACAAGTTGTTACAAGCATGCAAGTTGTTGTCACAAGAGAAGGTTCCACAACCCTAGTTGTCCTCACCACTCCATGACAAGATTCAATCAAGGAGCCATGCTAATGAAGCAACTGGATTTCTGAGCTAACTACACATCCTTAGCAAGAAGCAAGAATAATAGAATGAGCCGTTTAAGACCAGGAACAAGCCATCAGGACAGTAACGTACGAAGATCATTTGGTGTACAAAAATAAATTTTTGACACCCTCCCAATGACAAAATTATTCTCGGTGATAGTCATGATATGAAATGAATAATAATAATAGCCAGAGAAGGAACGCAGACAGTAAACATTTTTATTGAACTTATATATAATAGGTTTGTAGTGAACATTAGAGATCACAACACAGAACAAAACGGGGAAGAAATGCCCGTCAAGATAATATATGGTCAGCTTGTGGTCTGTCATACATGCAAAAGCAGTTTTGCTGTAATATTGAAGAAACCCCTGCTAATTGGGTAAGAGGCACTTTTTCAAGTGGGTGCTCCTTTTTTTAGCAGGGGGAGAGTAACTGTCCCACCTCACCCTAGCACTGTCTGTTCTAGTGGCTGTCTGCTGGTATTCCTTTGCATCTTTTTAGATTGTGAGCCCTTTTGGGACAGGGAGCCATTTAGTTATTTGATTTTTCTCTGTAAACCGCTTTGTGAACTTTTAGTTGAAAAGCGGTATATAAATACTGTTAATAATAATTAATAATAATAAAGTCAAAACATATGTACATTTATGACAAATACATTTGGTTTCCTGGAATGCTTGCAACAAGCTTTTTATTCCCAGTGCAATCCACTTTTTGTTACAGTGTACATTTTTTTTCTTACAAGATTCCCAGTGTAATTCACTTTTTGTTTGATAAGGCAGCTGTGTTGTCCTTTTCTGGTTTTTTGGCTATAACATTTGATAGAAGAGAGATTTCAACATGGTTTGTTTTATTGCAGTCTGCATGAAGTCACACATTGAATGATACACAACATGATGGTATTATTCAAGAATATCAAGATTTTAAGAATTGGGAGGTGTCCTCTGTCACCCCCTGCAGCTTGGCACGCAGGGCATCCGGCCCTCCCATTCATACACCACTGTATCAGGGTCTGTCAAGTCCCTTGATGAGTTCACTCCTCAAAAGATCCCATGCAGTTCTATGGGGGGAGGAAGAGTAGAAAAAGCTGGCTCAGTAGACTTTTGCATTCTTTGTCTTGTGTCCTCTTATCTACCTTGCTGCTGCAGTATTTGTGTGTTTGACCCACTGGTGCTGCATTAAGCTACCCCCATTCCAGCTACAACTCAACTCAAGGACCATTGTGCCAAGCGGCACCTGGAATTAGGAAGCTCTGTTCCTTTTTTCTTTCTAATGATTTCCCCCAGTTTGGTCCCCAAACACAACCAAAGCTGCTGTACCATTGCAGACTAGACAGTCATCCTTTGTAGGCCACCGCACCGCATACCCCCTTTCCCCAGAAAAGTAGCTCTGCCTTTCTTGCTGTTTCCTTCCTTTTGAGTTTGCTAAGGCTACTGCCTAGCTCTTAAGGCTTGCTTCAAAACTCTCCTTCTACCTTTTAAAGCCTGCTTAAAACAGGCTTGTTTTGGCATCCTGACCTCGTGGCTCTTGAAATGTGTCCCATCCTATCAAGCTGAAATGAACTGGTAAGCTTGGTCCTTAGTGCAGCTTCACCTTTGATCCACAAACGCCTCGATTTTTCCTTGTCAGATTAATGATACACCTGAACCCTGTATCAATTTCGTGGTGTGAAAGTGAGAGAGAATTTATCTTCAGTCCATTTTAATTCCATTCCCAATTACTGTTAAACTATCCCCATAGTATAAAAGTTTGCTTCACCCTTGCTTTCCTCTTTATTCCCCCACTGTGCTATTGAGCTGTGCCAATGGTCAATACCAGGGGTGTCCAAACAGGAGGGCCACATCATCTCTCTGACACTGTGTCGGGGGCTGGGGGAAAAATAATTAATGTACGTTTCAAATTTGAATAAATTTACATAAATAAATTTATTAGAGATGGAACTTATATGAATGAATGAATGAAGGTCTTGCAATAGCTCAAGGTCTATAAAAGGCCTTGCACAAAGCAAGGCAGCCCTTTACTGCCATTGCTGCATCACAGATGTGAAACAGCAAGCAGAGGAGGGAGCCCTCATCCCACAGCTCAAACAGTTGGCTGTCAGGCTGAGAGTGGTTGCATCAGGCTAGTAAGGGCTCCAGCAAGTCTCTGGAGGGCCAGAGGCTCATTGGAGACTGGGGGCTCCCCGCGGGCCAAATTGGGAGTCCTCCAGGACCGCAAGTGGCTCCAGGGCTGGTGTTTGGACAGCCCTGGTCAATACTGTACCAGCCTACAAGATAAATATTCCTTTGCTAGAATGTTTGTTTAATTAATTAATTAATTAATTAATTAATTAATTAATTAATTACATTTTTATACCACCCTTCCTCCAAAGAGCTCAGGGTGGTATACACAGATGCTCCCCTCCTGTTTTCCTCACAACAACCCTGTGAGGTAGGTGAGGCTGAGAGAAAGTGACTGGCCCAAGGTCACCCAGGAAGATTCATGGCTGAGGGGGGATTTGAACCTGGATCTACCACTACACCTTGAATTTCTACAGCAAAAGAAGTCTACATCATCCTGTTTGAAGGGCGGGAAAGCTTTCTTTTGCCACTGAATACAAGTGATGCATGTGTGTTGATGTTACTATTATCTGCTAATGTTCTTCTAGCGCAAGGATTGCCAAAGTTTCAAATCCACTGAGCTATGTAAAACAACCTTCAAAGGTTTGGGAGCTGCAATAAATATAATTTTTACATGAATAAATGAAGGGCAATGGAAGGTATTTTTCAATAAAGGTATTGCACCAGGGTGTGATCAGAACTACAGCAAGAGCAAATGTGCAAAAGTCCCCTTGGTTCTGATTCCAGGTGGACACAGGTACTCAAAAGGAGACAACATTGGATGACCTCTTGATCTTCTCTATGCCTTGGTAACCTCTTCCCTTTTCTCTCTATTTTGGCTTGTGCCTGTATCCTTTTCCATTTTTCTTTCTACAGTGTTCACACCAGTGTCCTTTGGCAATGAGCCAGCTGAGCAACTGTCCGGATAATGAATAACAGAGATTGTATATTTACAGTGAAATGTATAGTTACAGTGAAATGTATGACTGTACTCAAATTGTAGTGCAATAGTGCAACTATGCCTCAACTTACAACATACTGACACTAGTGCTACACTGTGCTTGGAACAAAATTGTTACTTTTTATTATTAATTGTAAGCACCTGGAATCAGCTGAAATTGTAAACGCTTGAAATAAGCTGATAACACAAAGGCTCTCTTGGTCCAGAAATCCACAATGTAGTTATTGAACTATCATCCTGCTCTGAATGGGGTTGAACCCCCTCGGAAGGAGCAGGTCTACAGCCCACGTGGTTTCAGGAGTTTGTTTGACTCAGTTAGGCTGCTGCTTCTGCAGCTACACTGGCTCCTGGTTTATTTCCAGATACAATTCAGGTGCTAGTTTTGCCTTTTGAGGCATTTTAACGGCTCAGGACTTGGGTATTTTAGAGACCACCCCCTTCTTTATAATCCAGCCATCATCAGAGGTTATCTGAGGTGGCCCTTTTAACTATGTTGCCATGGGTGGTAGCGATTAATAGGGCCTTCTTGGTGGTGGCACCCAAACTGGAATTTTCTCCGCAGGATCCAAGGTGCTCATGGAGGGCTCCGCGCCCTACACAAGCGCCTTTACCATTGCGGGGCTGTTTACCTTACCTGGGAGAAGGGGATGAAAAGCCTTCTCCCAAGGTGCCTCCCGGGAAGCGGAGTGCGATTGCCCCACTCTCACTTTCCCTGACCCAGGGGGCTCTGCAGGCGCTCGCGCCTGGCTCCCCGCAGCCAGGGGCGGCTGCTGCAGGGACTGGAGGGTGCACCCCAGTCCCTGCAGCCCAGTCGAAAGGAAAAGTGGAGCGATCGCGCCCCGCTTCCGGTTTAGCGGAGCGGGGCGCGATCGCTCCGCTGTCACCTTCCCTGACTTGAGGAGCCCTGCTGAAGGTCACGCAGGGCTCCCTGCACCCCCAGGGGACTGCAGGGGGCTTGGGCAAGTGCACCAATCCCCTGCAGTCTCCCTAAGTGGCGCGATCCTGGGGATTGCACCGCTGCCGCCTCCTCGTCCCCTCAAAGACTTACTGCTGGATTTAAACTCCCTGTGAGCTTGAAAACCGCAGGTTTAAGGGATATGGATGTTTGTAGCTAAATAGAGAGGAATCTGCCATTTTCCAAATAGTGGCTTCCCTGGTTAGATTTTTTTTGGATCTTCAGTATGTTTATTTGTACTCTCAAAAACATACCCTGCAGTTTTCAGCTTTTTAGTGTAAATGCCTGGATTTAACCTAAAATTTGGCTAATTTGGCTAATTGTATTTAACTATTAGTTGTGACTGCCTTTTTCCTGATAAAGGTGTGCTTCTCCAGTCTGCCACAAGAATTTTTCCAATTTTAGTGAAGCATTGACAATGCTTTTGTTTATTTGTAGCTATTTATTTTACTTATTAATCAGTTTCTGTATCTTTGTTTTAGAATATTAATGAATGGAACATTGCTCATCTCAATACTATACTGGATGTTGTAGAAGAAGACTGTGGCATCTCAATTGAGGGTGTCAACACTCCATATCTGTATTTTGGCATGTGGAAGACAACATTTGCGTGGCACACTGAAGATATGGATCTCTACAGTATTAATTACCTCCACTTTGGAGAACCAAAATCATGGCAAGTTCGTTTATTATGAAATCTAATTTAATACATGATTTATTTAAAGTCTAAGCATATAAAGAGATTTTTGGTTATGCTTATTGCCATTTGTGAAATGGCAGAAAGATTCTAATGGAAACTTGTAAAACAGTTGGTGTCTTAGGTTTGAAGAGAGTTATACACCTGGAACTTCAAAACAACTTGTTTTTAATGCAATTTTTGACATTTTGTTTGCTTCAGGTTTGATAACATTGTCAAACATTTAAAAATAGTTAGTACAGGTTAACTATCCCTTATCTGAAATGCTTGGGACAACAAGTGTTTTGAATTTTGGAATATTTGTATATTCCTAATGAGCTTAGAGATGGGATTCAAATCTAAACATGAAATTCATTTGTTTCACATACACCTTATATACATAGCCTAAAGTTAATTTTCTACAATATTTTTAATCATTTTGTGCATGAAACAAAGTTTGTATACACTGAACTATCAGAAAGCAAAGGTGCCACTATCTCAGCCCCCCCCCTCCCGTGAACAATCTGTGGTTGTTTGGCATCATCATATTCCTAACTGTGAATTTATATGCTAATCATTTTGTTACATTTGCTCTTACATAAGTACTTGACATAGAACACTGAATAAACTGTGTTTTGTGCCTGCATTTTGACTATGACCTGTCACATCAGGTCAGGTGTGGAATTTTCCGACTTGTGGCATCATGTCGGCACTCAAGTTTTGGATTTTGGAGTATTTCAAATTTTTGGATAAGGGATGCTTAACCTATAGTTCCCACACATTTGCTTAACTCCGATATTCTGATTCTTGCCCAAAAGTAAATAATTCTTATTTATGCGAAATCATTTTATGCTCATCTTATGCTGATCATACATTAATAGCAGAGTCAGAATTTGTTTTAGGACTAGTTGTTGGTACATACATCACAACTGTAAAAAATTAAGTAGATGCTAAAATAAAGTACAGGTCATATAGATTTGCTGAAAAGTGGTTTTACCATTTTCCCACAAAGTCAGAGAAAATAGAAAAGTCTGAACATGAGTCACGGTACTTGGAAAAACCTGTCCCCCTTCAGTAGTCAGTTGAATCATTTTGTAGACTGTTCACTAGCTGCTCAGAAGTTGTCAGGCACAATTGCCCTAGGAACAGAATAGGCCTGTGGTACTCAAACTTTTCCGGCCAGTGGCTCCCTTGACCCCCGTGGCTGTTGGCCATGACTCCCTATCATGTTCCTGAGGGCTGGAAGTGACATCATTAAACAGGAAGTGGCCAGAAATATTAACTATATTAATATTAATTATATTAATCATATCATTAATTAAATGCAGATCTTAAAAATATTAATACACAGCAATATACATGCTTTATAAATGATCAGCTGCTGATCACTGTTGGAGACAGGATACTGGAGTAGGTAGATTTTGTCTGGTCCAGGAAGACTCCTCATTTTTTTTAACTTTGTAAGCATACCAATAGAATTGTTTTATCAAATGAATTTTGTGAACAACCAGTCTGACCAACATTACACCCCCCCCCCCGTGGACCCCAATCCAACTAGTCATTTCTCCCATTCTCCTTGGATAGAATTGAACCCTTTATTAATTTAATGAAATTAAATTTTTCCAGCAGCTGGGGGGGAAAACAAAAATAGACCATGAAATATATCAGAGCTGATAAGGGTTTGGTTAGGAGGCTGATTTGTCTCCTATACTAGGAGATGCACAGCTCAAGCCTATGCATGTCTACTCAGAAGTAAGTTCCATTAGAGTCAATGGGGCTTACTCCCAGGAAAGTGTGGATAGGATTGGGCTGGCAATCACTTCATCAATGGCTGATAAGTATTCCCTTCAAATAGCAAGATTCATCACTTTAAAAATACAGCCTTTCCTCTTCAGTCAAACAACAAGATTAATAAATCACTTTAAAAACAGTACCCTTTTTCTGCTCCTGACCAAGTAAAAAATGTGTGTTTGTCTCTCTCCTACCCCTTTGCCAACTGCATGGAAACAACTTTAAGGGGAGGGGGAGGAAAGCGGGAAGGTTTTGAGATCAAAAGGGGGGAGTGGAAGAGGGAGGGGGTTGAAAAGAAATTTCACTTTGATGAGAAGCGATCCCAGGCTGGGAACTAGGAACTAACCAGACAAGTATCGAGGGTTTCTTTCAGCAAGGACAGGGACTGCAAAATGAGCATGCTTGGTACTTGCCAGATGGGGGTTGGAGTGGAAGAGCTTTGCAAACAACATGCAGCAAACACAGAAGGTGGCAGCCTTGGAGTGGAGGGAGAAGAGGGCAGGGCTAGAGGGAGCAGCTGAGCAACTTCTGCTTTAAAAAAAAGCACAGAGACAGGGAGAAGAAGGGCTTGTATTCTGCCCAGGGGTGTGACTGTATCGCTTTGAGAGGTCATCCCGTGCCTCCCCTTTCAGTTCCTGGCGCCTCTCTAACAGGCCGCGCCTCACAATTTGAATAACACTGGAATAGGCTGATGGGAAGGGATGGAGGTAAATGAGAAGGGAGCTGTATCAGTTATACCAGGGATACTGTTAACTAAATATTTAACTTTAAACATATTTGGTCTAATGATAAGCATTCTTTCTGAGAACTAAACGCTATCATATGGGATTTATTTCTGAGAAAGTATACAGCCCCCCCCCCATAACTGTGGTTTCACTTATTCATGGATTTGTGATCTCCCAGTTGGTGGATCAGGAGATGTGCTCCACTAGCCTGTGGAGGCTCTTTGGAGCCATATAGATCCCATGCATGTCTGCCTGCAGCCTCTGCGGGGCTCAGAATTTACCACAAAATCAGAATGGCAGTTTTTTCATTCTAATCATCATTCTGAGCCCCACAGAGGCTGTGGGTGCGGGAGGGAGACGTCCCACATATCCACAGATTCAGGTATCCACGAGGGCTCCAGAACAGGACCCCTGTGGATACAGAAGCATGTCAGAGGTCAGAGTCGTAGGGATAGTTTCTGTGTTCCGCATAAGTGAAGCTGTATCATGTAATGAACTGAATTTCACATAAATGAGATCATGCTTTTTTATTTTAATTTTTTAAAAAATCATTACGACTTTGCATACTTGAAGCATTAATACTTAACCTTCAGCTGCTTTCAGATGAGTATGAAAGGGTAAGAACTAAACAAGCTGAGAAATGCATGTGGCGTTACTTTTCTGAAGAACTACTAACATATTGACCATTTTCTATTTCAAGGCTAATTGGTTTGATTTAAATGGACAAAAAAGCTATTGTATTCTCTGACAGCAATAATGTGCAGCACTCTATCTTCTCATTATTGATGTAACATATATTTGGAGTTTTCATTTTTAATTATATGCATATTTTTGAAAGGAAGGTTTTGCTAAACTGATGCATTTTATAACATCAGTTAGGACAGGACAGCTGGATAAAATAAGTAGTTTATATTTAAATATACAGCCTGTATAATGTTAACCAAAAAGTTAAATAAAATAGTACCATCATTTAAATGTGGAAAATATAGATTATCCACATCCTATTAATAAACACATTTATCTGTTTGTAACTCCCATTGTGTGACACTAAGGGCCAAAATGTTATTGAGAATGCATTGGTTTGCACAGGGTTTTTTCCTTTTTAAAGTATTGTAGGAAGGGGGAAGGTTCAAAAGAAGAGGAAACTACAAGGGAAATAAAGGCGATGTAGAACTTTGGCCCCATTGCAGTTCCAGCCCCAGTTACATGCCCCCTGTGTACCATTTATAGGAGAAAAAAATCATCCATTGGCAGCCAATGACACATTTTTCTCTTATAAGTAGTGCATAGGGGGACCCTCAAGGTTGGAACCATAACGGGGACAAAGTTTTAAAATTCTTTTACCATTGCTGCAATTTGCCATTGCTCTGTGCACTCCTGTATGCTGTTTAAATAACAAGTAAAAAAAAAAAGAGGCCAATTAATATGTTTCAGGTAATGTGTAGTTTGGTCCTCATTCTATGAATTTTGATTTCATGGGAAGTGCTTTTCTGTGGATTCATCCCAAAGTGGTAGTGTGGTCTTTAAAGGCTATCTAAGTGTTCCTAGATTGTTGGTAGCTATTTGGTGAAATAGATATGAAGCTCAAGTAAATCTTATTATTCAGAGGTCACTTATTTCTCCTCATGTGGTAGTAATATGCTTGGTCCAGAGCTATCCAGGGAGCTCCTGCACATACACCAAAAATTCTGAATCACTTTTTCCTACCAGAGCTCTCTGAAAAACCAGTCTTCAGAACAGGAGTGGATTCAGATACAGGTCTGGTTGTTGCTGCTAAAATATCTGAAATCCTTTCCATGAAGAAAGGATGGGTAGTCAAATAATGAAATGGATTAATGCAGACTTGCGCCAGCTATGCAACTGCATAGGTCCAAGTTGACCCATTGTGACTGCAAGGGGCTTACCCTGGGGCAAGGGGGCAAATGTCCCCTTACTTCGAGGAGACCTCCAGCAGCCAAAAGTACCCGAGGGATGCAGTGAAAGACATGTTGGCACTGCTGCATTGGAACAGGGGAGCTTAGGTAAGGATTGGGCTGTAAGACTTACTAAAGCATGTTACCTAAGGTTTATGTATAATCTACTGGCAGAGAGGATGAGTTGCCAGCATGTTTTCTTTCTGCTAAGACTCTTGTGTTTTGAATGATAAGTTGAGATCTAGCAGGTAAAGCTACAATCCTATCCATGCTTCCTTGGGAGTAGGCCCCACTGAACATAATGGGACTGACTTCTGAGTAGTCATGCCTCAGATTGGGCTGTAAAATATCTAAATTGTAACCATTCCATGTTCCTCTGAAAGTTTTCACTTAATTTGCTTTGCTAACAAATGAGGGGTACATGATAACTGATGAATAGGGTGAAAAACGTAAAAGAGAAGGTTTGGGGTGCTCAGGAAACAATGTAATGTTTGGAAATAGAGTTAAATGGTGGAAACTGCTGTTTCATATGTAACAGCAAAGCAAGCTATTTGTGGCCATGGATTTAGAGCAGAGGTGCCCAAACTCCTGTCCGGGGACCATTTGCGGCCCTCGGGGACTCCCAGTCCAGCTCCCAGGGAGCCCCCAGTTTCCAATGACCCTCTGGCCTTCAGAGACTAGCTGGAGCCTGTGCTGGCCCGACGGACTACTCACAGCCTGAGGGTCAACTGTTTTACCTCTCGCATAAGCTGTGAGTCAAGAGCTGTCTCTCCTTCCAGTTTCACATCTGTGAAGCAGCAGCAGAGCAAAGGAAAGGCCATCCTTCCTTTGCACAAGGCACCACTTCTCTGGGCACCAGGATGAGGTCTCTTGTTATCTGGTGTGCTCCCTGAGGCATTTGGTGGGCCGCTGTGAGATACAGGAAGCTGGACTAGATGGGCCTATGGCCTAATCCAGTGGGACTGTTCTTATGTTCTTAAGGTCTTTTATAGGCCTTGAGCTACTGTGAGGCCTTCATTCATTCATATAAGTTCCATTTCTAATATACTCATTTATGTAAATTTATTCAATTTTTAAATGTAAATTAAATGTAAATTTTTAAAAAAATGTAAATTAAATTTTTTTTCCTGGCCCCTAACACAGTGTGAGAGAAATGATGTGGCCCTCCTACCAAAAAGTTTGGACACCCCTGATTTAGAGTAACATTTTAATAAGTAATCCAAATAAGACTCGCATTGTCTTGCTTTGATAAGATCTACATAGAAATTGTAAGTCAAAATGGGAAAGCAACAGGCTAAGTGGGGAAAATGCCCCTATTTTAGATGCTTTGTTCTCAGCATATTTAGTAGTAGTTATTCTGGGGTACTTTTCTGCTATTTTGGCTTCCTTTGTCAGCATATCAACTAGTTTTAACAGTGCGGTAAAAATTTAATGTCACAGTGATATCATTATACTGTCTGTCATGATATCTGATTTACTAAGCATAGAAACTTTAAAATTTTTGTTGTCATTTTTGTTACCGAACTGAGACCAACAGACTGGAATATATGTCATCTTTACAATGGCACAATGTTCTCATCCTATCACTATGCTATATTTGTAACCCAACAAATTCTGAAATATTGATAATTTATGTTTTGCTTCAGGAATACAGCTATGAAGAGGTATCAGAAGGGTAGCTGTGCTAGTCTGTTGCATTGAAAACACCATTGTCTTGTAGCATCTTAAAGAATAAAACATTATTTCAGGATAAGTGTTCATGGACTAAAATCTACTATTGAACTAAATGTGTTAGAACTCAGTCCTATATAGGCGTGCCCTGATATCCATGGGGGTTTGATACTGGAACCCCCTTGGATAGCTGAAACCACAGATACCAGGGACGTCTCCCTCGCCTCCACTGGGTCTTCGGTGCCCTGCGTCTGCCCATGGGTGTCAAAATGACAATTTAAACAAAAAAGAGTTTTTTCATAAAACTGGAAGTGATGTTTTTATGCCTTTAAATGGCACTCTGAGGATCAGGGAAGCCCTCAATGGGCTGGAGAAGCCATAAACATTTGGGTGGAAGGGTGGGATAACAAATGTGACATTCCTACAAGTTACTGAAGTGGTAAACATATGCTTGCACTCTGTCACTTCAGTCTGTGAGTGGGCACTGGCATGGTTGAATATTCCTCCATACCTTGAAATGTTGTCAGCTTGGATAGCCACAGCTGATCTGAATTCATTTTCTGAGACATTTCAGGACCCCTTGATATTATCTCCTTAAGGCTGATCTGCTTTTTTAAGATGCTGAGACTTTTCTTAATTGAAATTTAAATCTTGTAAAAATGCAAAAAGTGAGCAATACTAGCAAGTGATGCTTATGTAAAGCATAGGCAGGCTTCTGGCAAAGCAATGAAGAGACTTTATGCTGGCCTTCAGGGCAAATCATTCATGACCTAGAAGAGAAAATCTACTGTGATTTGTCAGTTATTTGCACTGAAGAATTAACTTGTGAAGTTCCATAAAAGTTGATCATTTTGACATATTGAGTTATGAATGGCAAAGAATGTTGCTTCTTCATAAGCATGCTATAGATTTTGGAAATGAATATAATGCTCATTTTATATAAACATGAACTTAATTGCATAAAAGTTTAGATCAACTATTCTACTGCATCTCATGTTTAATTTATCTATTGATTTAAATTTGCATATTTTTTAAAAGCATGAAAAGGCTTCATTTGTATACTTGGGGCTTTCGTCATGCTTTGCAATCCAGACTGAATATTTATTCTTTTAGTAACATTAAAAGGGCAATGTTCCTTTTGGGGGGGGGGGGGTAAATTAAAAATTGATCATTAACAACCTTAAGTCAGGGTATTTTGAGAAAACTGATGGGGAAACATGCCCAAACGATACCTAAATAAACACTTGCTTATGTGACTGACATCAATTATCTTTAATAACTAGCAGAACTTGAGAATTCCATGTGAATTTTCCACAATAATATCATAGTTTTAAAATGCTGAATTTGACAGCAAATTAGAATACCTACCAGAATTCAGTAGTTGTTCCTCAGACACTATCAAACTAACCTTTGAAGGTACTTATAGAAAATGGAAAAAAAATTGATTTTGAGAGTCAGGAGTAGGTATCATTCTATTCCCCTCTGTCATTGGGGTCTTTTGATGTCAACTGCAATACAGTTTTAGGTCCACTTCACCCATATGGAGAGGTTCCCAAACTGGGGCATCATGACATTCCAGCCAGGCAACCTCTGTCACTGCCCTCTTAAGGGGTGGGGTGACAGCAATGGCAGCAACTATGATCACCGTGATCACACTGCTGTTGGGTACACACAGTTTTTTTTACTTACCTGGGGGCTAGTGCAGTTCTCTGGAGGATCTAGAGAGCCTACATTTCCTTCTGCAGGCCTCCCTGCACCTCCAAACTGCTGTAAACTGTGAAAAAGCCACTTCTGACACAAAACAGTAATTTGGAGGCATGGGAAGTGTTAAAAAACTTTTTTCCCCAGATGACAGCATGGTCATGGTGATTGTGTCACTGCCCCCTCCCCTCTCCTGCAAGCACCCACAGCATCCCAAACTCTCCCACCCCTTCTTCTCCTTGCACGTGCACCAGCTACAGAGCCGGCACAGTTCTGAGGAGACCTGTTGGTGAACGGGAGGCTTATGGAGGGATAAGGGAAAATAATTCCCATTTCTCTCCCAAACCTCACAGTTACCCCCCCCCCACACACACACTGGATACAATGTGCACCTTTTGGATAGAATTGGACTCTCAGTAACTTATAAATTATGTTGCTGTAGAACAGGGGTGTCCAAACATTTTGGCAGGAGGGCCACATCATCTCTCTGTCACTGTGTCGGTGGCCAGGAAAAAAAGAATTAATTTACATCTAAAATTTTCATAAATTTACATAAATGAATAGAGATGGAACTTATATAAGTGAATGAAGGTCTTGCAATAGCTCAGGGTCTATAAAAGGCCTTGCACAAGCATGGCTGACCTTTCCTTTGCTGCCGCTGCTGCAACACAGATGTGAAACAGCAAACAGTGGAGGGAGCCCTTGTCCCACAGCTCACATGAGAGATCAAACAGTTGCCCTCACGCTGAGAGCAGTTGCATTGGGCCAGCATGGGCTCCAGCAAGTCTCCAGAGGGCCAGAGACTCATTGGAGACTGGGGGCTCCTCGCTGGCCGGACTGGGAGTCCCTGAGGGCTGCAAGTGGCCCCCGGGCCAGGGTTTGGGCACCCCAGCTGTAGAAGGTTAGAGAGAAATGCGAGAAGCAACCATCTGGAATGCTGGAGGAGGGAAGTGACCAGAATGCTAGCAGGAAGCTTCCAGCATTCTGGATGACTGGTTCTCATGTTCCTCTCTAGTGTTCTATAACAAGCTGCAACAGAAGACAGATGAGTGCTTGATACCACAGTAAATATAAGGTCACCTTTTACAGATAAGTAATGGGTGTGCAGGGGCAGATAACTGTGGATAAGATAATCTGCAAATACGGATCCGTGGATACAGGGATGCCTGTATATTGTAAAAAGTGATTCACCAATGAACTTGGAATACTGTCAGATCAGATAGTTCGTTTTCCACTTAACCGTTTATGGATACGTATATAAAGAATTTGATATGGGGCTGCAGTGTTATATATTTTGCACTAAGCTAGGGAGATAGAGTAATGTTTCCTTTTGAGTCTTTCTAAAAGTCCATTAGTTATTTCTCCCTTTGAAGGACAACACTTTTAGTCTGCACTTCTTTCCTGACTAAGAGTTGCTGCTTCAGCTCATGGTCGAGTATGGTTTTCGATTAATCTCAAGACAACCTTAACAAAAAAAAATCTTTTTTTAAGAAACTCTTTTAAAAATCGTTTGGACATACATTCTACCAATTCATATTTAGTATTTATTCAAGGCCAACGCTAGGCTATGTAAACATCTCCCCGACATCTTTATGAAGAGGGAAATTTTTATGAAGGAAAGTTCATGTATGTGAGCCCCCACCTGCAGTCTGAAGTGTTACAGGATTTTGTAAGAACTAGACCTTTGGAATAGCTACTTGAAGTGCTTCCCAATGGCATAATAATGCATAATAGTGCCACCCAATAGTCATAGTAATGGCTGTTATACCATCAAATCTCTATAGGACTATATCAATCAATTCCAGGATGATATCAATCAATTCCAGGATTATATCAATCAATTCCCTATTCCCTGTGAGTCTGCCAGATTTGAACCATGCCAACAGGAATGTCTAGCACATCCAGGTGTTGTTATGTAATAGTGATAGCACTACTAAGGTTGTGGACACGTATCATGAACTAGTGCATAAGTTGAAGCAGGTGCTCCCTGGTAGAACATCTGACCTGCCTCATTGCTATCAGAGTGACCGTCCCTCTAAACAGTGGTTTGATAAGGAATTTATAACTGCCAAAAAGGCGTTACACAACACCTATCAAACTTTTAAATCTGAGGGGGGATTGGGTGCTGCTCAGAATCTTCTGTGGCTTAAACAATATAAAAGGCCGGTGACCTACAGAAAGAAAGTGGCTGTGAGAAATGAGTAGGCAGGATTGATACAGGCCGCCAGAGCCAAGGATTTGGTTTGGTTTTGGAGATTGATAAGAACGCACCTAATTATGGGCCAACTTTATCCGATTGCTATATACAGCCAGGTAGCTGGGAGAAGCACTTCCGTGAATTATATAATGACCCAGACTTTGTCCCTAGTGAGACTCTAAGTGATCTGGAGGAGACTGCTCCTTGGCCTCCAGTCGCCATATCAGAGATACATAGTTTGGTCGCTCAGTTGAAGGATGGAAAGGCTCCCGGAGAAGACCTTATTCCCCTTATTCCAATATAGTGGCTACATTTTTAGCCACTGCAGTTAGCATCAGGAGGAATGGATTGTGGACTTCCAGGTTGCTCATAGAGGAGTATTTATATTCTGGATAAGTTTTTAATTCAATATGAACTAGAAGACTTTCAGAAGTACCTTCCTCAGCTACTGTACTCCATTCAATCCACAATAACTAGACCAAACTTAGTCTTATCTAGACTTAGGTCTATTAATTGTTAGTATTTTATGTTGTTGTGCCTATCTTAGGATGCTGTGATGGGTCATATGTATGTTTAGTTGTATACTATGAGTGTATTGTTATTTTTATGCTGGTTGGTGACCGTAATAAAACTGAACTGAATGTCTAGCAAACAAAGAATCATTTTTAGGAAGATAGTGGCTACTTTAGCATTGCTGTTAGCAGAACAGATGACAGGCATCTCCTTGAAGAATTTTGGTTCAGGTTGCTTCCTCATTGGCTTCAAGATCTTCTTTTGTTAATATAGTCTGGGTGTTTGGGCCAGATCTACCTGACCCAGAGAGCAATTTGCCTGATGGGCATAAGGCCAGCTGCAGGCTGGGGGATGCTGGAAGTGTGTCAGTGGGATAGGGTGCAAGCTGTCAGCCTTCCAGGTTGAGTGTGCCCGTGTGCTCCGGAATGGCCAAGGAACAGCAAGGTGTGTCAAATGTCTGCAGGAGTTTTCCTGCCTTTAGGAGAGGAGGCTTAAGACGCAGAAGACTACCAGGCTGAGTGGGTGGAACCAGGAAGGGGGTTGGGACCAGCCAAGATGGGAATATAAAGAGTCCCTGGGATGAAAAACAGCTGACTGAGTTCTTGAGGTTAGCCTATATGAAAGCTCCAGAACACTTGTGAGGCTTGTAGAAGCCCTAAGGTGGAGGAGGAAGGTGCTGTAAACGCCCCCCCACCTCTGCTCTGAGGCCTATTGGAGGAAATGAAGAAAGACCATGAGGAGGCAGTCTAGGTGGGTGGATTCTCACCAGCCTTCCATTCACATCCTCTCTTTTGGACTGGTTGGGATCTAGTAGGTGGGCAGGAGCCTGTCGCCCTTCTCTGTGCACCAACAATAGATATCTATTTTAGTAGGCAGCTTTGCGGTTATGTTATTGGATTCAGTAGTTATTCAGTTATACTGTATGATTTGAGAAAAAACAAAAGACTTTGTTTTTCACAGTTATAAATGATCATTTGTTTTCTGTTTGGTAATAGCATTGTTTTTTTCAAACTATATGCTGATTTATGAACAAAACAATACTCAGGTAAAAGAGCTATTTGTATTAGGGCACAAATTCAGAAGGGGAAAAGAAGAAAATGTAAATCTGAACTCCATCCTGTTGGTTTTTATAGCAGGGAAAATATTCTAAGTGTCAACATTATTATTGATGTGCTTAGCACTCAACAAGTACTTAGCATTTAAAACTAAAAGCAATTCAAATAATACCAAACAAGAAAAGAGTGACATTTTCACTGGTGATATTTTAGTACTCATTATGTATTATCTACCAACTGACACTTGTCATCTCTCCTGTCAGTGGCTATACGTAATCTTAAACAATTCTGAGAAAAACAAAAGGTAGCTTATGAGGCCAGGATTGCTCTCCAAGTCTAAACTGAAATAAACCACAAATAAACCACCTCACTTTGCCAGCAAACTCACTTGCATCTGTTCCGACTCATCCACCCCCTTTAAGGATGGATACTGTGGATTTGGCTTTAGCTTCTGCTTGCTCTCTTATGAATACATTTCAACCGGTTCAGCCTGAGGACATGGGCAGACTACTTGGAAGCATAAGACTGACCAGTCATCTTTTCACTCTTTTCTTGGCTGATTAAAACAGCCAAAGAAGGACTTATTGACTGGGTGGTGAAGACTGAAATGCTTTCAGAAGAAGGGGTGAAGCACCAGCTGTGTTAAAGGAAGCTGTGGAGAGACCATGGTTAAATTCTGAATCCATTTTGAACAATTAACAGCCTACATAACTGTTGCCATTCTTGGTCAAGATGGTAATGGCTTAACATCACGTATTTCTGAATGCTATTCCTGGATCCCTTTGCTGTGGAGTGTGTCCTTTTTAGATCTGCTGGCCCTCTCAATGGCTTTTGATACTGCTGATAGAGCAGTATATGTAATTTTCTCATTGAAATCCTTGGGGCATTTAAGTCTTTAGCTTTGGCTGGACTATAATACAATATAATACAATACATATATATGGCCTGTAATACAATATGTTTTGTAAACAGTAACACTGTCTGCATACATTGCAAAGTTACTGTCTTAAAACAGTATATGTGTGGAAAATATTTACATGTTTTGTATAGAATAACTTATCAATGAAAAGCAAAACAGGACACACATTTTTAAAAAATCAACTTTTAAGGTATAACTAGTGGCGAGATATTCTTCTATATTTTTTTCTTTCTGTACACTTTAGGTATGCTATCCCTCCAGAACATGGAAAGCGACTTGAACGACTAGCTCAAGGTAAGGCTATTGCCAGAAAACTCCTTCCATATATTTTAGTTTAAGAATTTATACCTTGCCTTTCCAGTTAACCAATATTCTGAATCCTTTGTCTCAAACACTTTCATCAGAGAAATGTCTTAAAGAATAAGAATAGAGATGGTTAAATGGGAAGAAGTCTTTGGGGTCAAGCCTGATGTGCAAATAGATGTGCACTCTGTATGTAAGGGGCCTCGTTACCTCCTTCCCACTTCTAGAGAGAGTCTCTGGTGGGACTGTGACAAGTGGGGAGGGAGGTTAAATGCTTTCTCCTTGTGCTATTTCCCTGCTGAAAATTCTCCCAACCTTTCAGAGGTGATTTATCTCCAAAGTGGAATATTTGATCTACCAATCCATTTTGACTGACTGGCAGAGTCCAGTAGTATTATAATTAAGCGTGGCCCTCACCACCTTCTGCCACCAAGTACCTTTCTCTTCCTGATGGATGAAGCGACTGCTGAGCTGAATTACTCTTGCTGAGAGTTTAGCTGAGAGAGTGAGAGCGAGCAAGCAGCCCTGCAGCTGCAAATATTCCAAATATTTTGCTAATATTTTTCTCTTATTGTGAATGTTCTTAGAATTATGTGCGTGCGTAAATTATTTTATATGACTGACTTGCAAAATGAGCAGCCCAGTCTTAACTAGCACTGTTGCAGCCAGGCTGCCTGGCCTGTGCTGAATCCAGCGCTAGTTGGGAGCCGGCAGGAGGTCTCCTTAGAGTAAGGGAATATTTTTCTTATTACTCTGAATAACACCCCAACCAGCCCTATGGGGCTACTAGGATCTCCACCAGCTATTTAGTTGGCAGAAGTCCAATCAGTCTTGAGTAGGGCTGCCTGGCCTGGGAAGGGGGTTAGGATATGGAGGAGGAGGCCTTTGCTGGTCCTGCCTCCTGCTGCACCTGATCTTCCCCATTCTACCCTCCCCTGCCCTGAAACACACACCCCCCCATGCCCCTTCCCACTTGGTACCTTGCTTGCTTGTACTGGCAGGGTTGCTCAGGGTGCTCCACCGGTGCTGCTTACTCATGCGTTGTCTTGACGTGCCATATGGCACATTTGTGACACCTTCTGCAAGCGCAGCAGCCACAGCGCTGGCGGAACGAGTGCATAGGATTACACTCTGAGTGATGTGACCTTGGCTGCTGAACATTTCTGAATCTCTGCTCCATGTGTCTCTTGACCCGAGTAGAAATATTTTAAAGCAATAGATGTTGTTTCCTGAAAGTTACAGTAAAAATGACTGTCCAGTTAACAGCAGTATTCTTTCTGTTAATCCAACCGTGAACACCAAAATGAACACTTGCATTTAAGAGCTGAAGAGGGTACACCAATAGCACCATTATGGAAGCTTTGAATTTAAGAACATAAGAACAGCCCCACTGGATCAGGCCATAGGCCCATCTAGTCCAGCTTCCTGTATCTCACAGCGGCCCACCAAATGCCCCAGGGAGCACCCCAGATAACAAGAGACCTGCATCCTGGTGCCCTCCCTTGCATTGGCATTCTGACATAGCCCATTTCTAAAATCAGGAGGTTGTACATGCACATCATGGCTTGTAACCCGTAATGGATTTTTCCTCCAGAAACTTGTCCAATCCCCTTTTAAAGGTGCCCAGGTCAGATGCCATCACCACATCCTGTGGCAAGGAGTTCCACAGACCAACCGCACGCTGAGTAAATAAATATTTTCTTTTGTCTGTTCTAATTCTCCCAACACTCAATTTTGGCGGATGTCCCCTGGTTGTGGTGTTATGTGAGAGTGTAAAAAGAATCTCTCTATCTACTCTGTCCATCCCCTGCATAATTTTGTATGTCTCAATCATGTCCCCCCTCAGGTGCCTCTTTTCTAGGCTGAAGAGGCCCAAATGCCATAGCCTTTCCTCATAAGGAAGGTGCCCCTGCCCCGTAATCATCTTAGTCGCTCTCTTTTGCACCTTTTCCATTTCCATTATGTCTTTTTTGAGATGCGGCGACCAGAACTGAACACAATACTCCAGGTGTGGCCTTACCATAGATTTGTACAACGGCATTATAATATTAGCCGTTTTGTTCTCAATACCTTTTCTAATGATCCCAAGCATAGAATTGGCCTTCTTGAGAGTGTAAAGAGCATCTCTCTATCCACTTTATCCTTCCCATGCATAATTTTGTATGTCTCAATCATGTCCCCCCTCAGGCGACTCTTTTTTAGGCTGAAGAGGCCCAAACACCATAGCCTTTCCTCATAAGGAAGGTGCCCCAGCCCAGTAATCATCTTAGTCGCTCTATTTTGTACCTTTTCCATTTCCACTATGTCCTTTTTGAGATGTGGTGACCAGAACTGGACACAATACTCCAGGTGTGGCCCTACCATCGATTTGTACAACGGCATTATAATACTAGCCGTTTTGTTCTCAATACCTTTTCTAATGATCCCAAGCATAGAATTGGCCTTCTTTACTGCCGCCGCACATTGGGTCAACACTTTCATCGACTTGTCCACCACCACCCCAAGATCTCTCTCCTGATCTGTCACAGACAGCTCAGAACCCATCAGCCTATATCTAAAGTTTTGATTTTTTGCCCCAATGTGCATGACTTTACACTTACTTACATTGAAACGCATCTACCATTTTACTGCCCATTCTGCCGGTTTGGAGAGATCCTTCTGGAGCTCCTCACAATCACTTCTGGTCTTTACCACTCGGAAAAGTTTGGTGTCGTCTGCAAACTTTGCCACTTCACTGCTCAACCCTGTCTCCAGGTCATTTATGAAGAGGTTGAAAAGCACCGGTCCCAGGACAGATCCTTGGGGCACACCACTTTTCACCTCTCTCCATTGTGAAAATTGCCCATTGACACCCACTCTCTGTTTCCTGGTCTTCAACCAGGTCTCAGTCCAGGAGAGGAGCTGCTCTCTAATTCCCTGACTGTGGAGTTTTTTCTGTAGCCTTTGGTGAGGGACTGTGTCGAATGCCTTCTGAAAGTCCAGATATATAATGTCCATGGTTTCTCCCGCATCCACATGCCTGTTGACCTTTTCAAAGAATTCTAAGAGGTTTGTGAGGCAAGACTTACCCTTATAGAAGGAATGCTGACTCTCCCTCAGCAAGGCCTGTTCGTCTTTGTGTTTTGAGATCCTATCTTTGATGAGGCATTCCACCATCTTACCCGGTATGGATGTTAGGCTGACCGACCTATAGTTTCCCGGGTCCCCCCTCTTTCCCTTTTTAAAGATCGGCGTGACATTTGTTATCCTCTAATCCTCTGGCACCGTGGCCTTTTTGAGGGACAAGTTGCATATTTTAGTCAAGAGATCAGCAACTTCATTCTTCAATTCCTTAATAACTCTTGGCTGGATGCCATCCGGGCCTGGTGACTTATTGATCTTTAATTTATCAATGAGGTCTGAAACATCTTCTCTTTTAACCTCTATCTGACTTGGTCAGGAGGGGCTGTTTGGGCAGTGGTATCTGCCCGAGGTCTTCTGCCGTGAAGACACATGCAAAGAACTCATTCAATTTCTCTGCCATCTCTAAGTCTCCTTTTATCTCCCCTTTCCCTCCCTCACCATCCAGAGGGCCAACCGCTTCTCTGGCGTGTTTCCTGCTTCTAACATATTTGAAGAAGCTTTTATTATTCCCCTTAATGTTGCTGGCCATGTGTTCTGCATAGTCTCTCTTGGCCTCCCATATCACCTTCTTACATTTCTTTTGCCACAGTTTATGTTCCTTTTTATTCTCCTCATTAGGGCAAGACTTCCATTAACGGAAGGAAGCTTCCTTGCCCTTTACGGCCTCTCTAACTTGGCTGGTTAGCCATGCGGGCACCCTCCTGGACTTAGTCGAGCCCTTCCTTTGTGGTATACACTTCTGCTGGGCCTCTATTACTGTTGATCTGAGCAACCTTCATGCACTATGTAGAGATTGGACTCTTTTTACCTTCCCTTTCAACCTCCTTCTAACCAGCCTCCTCATTTGAGGGAAGTCCGCTCTTTGGAAGTCAAGGGTTTTTGTTAGAGATTTGCCTGGTATTCTTCCCCCGACGTGCATGTCAAAACGGATTGCAGCATGATCACTGTTCCCCAATGGCCCAGTAACATTGGCATCTCTAACCAAGTCCTGAGTACCGCACAATACTAAATCCAGAGTCACCTGTCCTCTGGTAGGCTCCATGACTAGCTGCTCTAAGGCACAGTCATTTAGCATGTCAAAGAATCCGGTCTCCTTTTTGTGACCAGAACGCAAATTGACCCAGTCAATATGAGGATAATTGAAGTCCCCCATGATTACAACCCTGTCCCTCCTTGTCACCTCCCTGATCTGTTTCCTCATTTCAAGGTCCCCTTCCGATTTCTGGTCTGTAGGATGATAGTACACCCCCAGTATTACATCACTCCTCAGGCCTGGTAATTCAACCCATAGAGATTCTATGGAGTTGGACCCACCTTCAATCTCTACTTTGCATAATCTACAATTTGCATAACCAGCAAAGGTTAATAATATGGTGGCTCTGGTTCAGAATGCCCTTTTCCATGCACTTGGCTTCTTTTTTTTTAACGAAAGAACAATTTTTGGAATCCCCTTGAGATTTTAAAAGTGACTTGTTAATTGGTGCATTGGAGCTGGTGTTATCCACTTCTGTTAGCTCTCAAACTCTTGTCAATGTGTTTTGAAATATGCAGAATTCTACTCAATGATAGTAATCTTAATTTTTTAATGAACTATGTATTATCTGTTTGAATTGTGAATTCAAAGGTGGTTCTAGTAATCCATACATACATAAGTAAAAAAAAATGATGTTCTCTTAGCTGTATTCTTTAATCTTGGCTTTGTATTGGGGGGGGGTGTCAATCATCTGTTTCCTTATGGAATTTTTGAGTGAGGTGTATGTAATTTTCATGCTGTAGTTACTGTCCATAAAGATTACAATGGAAATTTTAAAACAAGCTGTTTTAAAATGATGAAAATGTCACGACAGCCTCACAGCTACAATTTGCATAATCAGCAAAGGTTATTAAACTTGCAGAGTGAATAGATTTCAGGCTTAATTACATATTTATATTAAAAGTGTTGTGCAGAATTGTAGCATCTAAAAAAAGCTGTGAGATGCAGGAAGGGTTGGTTCTACTTACCAGATGCCTACTGAATTAATTGAATTTTCCTAAATAATTAAAATGCTAAAATAATGCAGTAAATGTGGTGAAGCATTGCAGGTTATCTAGGTCAAGTCAATACTTGATACATAAAATTAAAAGAAGGCTAGGATTTTTTCCATTATCTTGTCTGCCCATCATAATTATCACATTGCCTTTTATGCATGAATGCTTTCATCTTTGGAATCCATTGAAAACTTGATTGACTATGGCACCTACAAATATTTTATCTGAAAGACATTAGACTTGCATCTAATAAAGGCAGCAGTTTGATTTTGCCCTTCAGGTGCTTTCTCATTTACGTAATTCTTTCAATTTTATGTAGATACAAATGTAATAAAAATCTCAAGTGAGCTGTTATTGCAATCTTGAAACTAGTTATGTTGCTCTATAATATCACATAATTCTTAAAGTATTTGACTGTATTTGCTAGAAAATACAAGGGAAAGCAGAAGCTAGGGCAAGAAATTATTATTGACAGAAAGCTATTCAGTACCTTCAGTGTATCCTGTAATCCCGGGCACGTTTTTAGACAAGATACTTGTTTGAGGAGTTCAATTATGTACAACAGATTTTCAGTTTAACAAATTTTAATATATGGTATTGAATGTAGTCAATGAAGAATAATTGAGAAATCCCACTCCAATCTGTAGATGTGTAAATTTGCTCTGCTGTGTTTCATTGATGTTTATTAAAAATTTATTAAATATTAAAATAACTAAATTATTCTTATTTATACCATGATTTGCTGTGCTGTAGCTCATTTTATATAAGGCATGACCTAGGTCAGCATCTCACAATGTGTTTCTGTGGGCGGGAGGGAAGTAGAGGCTTGAATTTTGCCACACAAACCTTTTAGAATTCAATGTAAGTAAGTGTAAAGTAATGCATGTTGGGGCAAAAAAAAATCAAAACTTCACATACAAGCTGATGGGTTTTGAGCTGTCTGTGACGGACCTGGACAGGGTTATTGGGGTGCTGGTGGACAGCTCAATGAAAGTGTCGACCCAATGTGCGGCAGTGGTGAAAAAGGCTAATTCTATGCTTGGGATCATTAGAAAAGGTATTGAGAAGAAAATGGCTAATATTATAATGCCGTTGTACAAATGGATGGTAAGGCCACACCTGGAGTTTTGTGTCCAGTTCTGGTCACCACATCTCAAAAAGGATATCGTGGAAATGGAAAAGGTGCAAAAGAGAGCAACTAAAATGATTCCTGGGCTGGGGCACCTACCTTACGAGGAAAGGCTGCAGCGTTTGGGGCTCTTCAGTGTATAGAAAAGGCATCTGAAGGGGGACATGATTGAGACACACAAAATTATGCAGGGGATGGTTAGAATGGATAGAGAGATGATGATGATGATAAAAATAAAACTTTATTTCTATCCCGCCCTTCTCCCCAAAGGGACCCAGAGAGATGCTCTTTTCCCTCTCGCATAACTCTAGTATCAGGGGACATCTGCTAAAACGGAATGTTGGGAGAGTTAGGATAGACTAAAGAAAATATTTCTTTACTCAGCATGTAATTAGTGGAACTCCTTGACACAGGATGTGGTGATGGCATCTGACCTGGATGCCTTTTCTGGAGGAAAAGTCTGTCACGGATTACAAGCCATGTTGTGTACGTGCAACTTCCTGATTTTAGGCTACCTCAGAATGCAGGAGAGGGCACAACGATGCAGGAGTCTTGTTGTCTTGTGTGCTCTCTGAGGTTTTTGATGGGCCGCTGTGAGATACAGGAAGCTGGACTAGATGGGCCTATTACCTGATTCAGCTGGGCTATTCTTATGTTCTTTTGAATTGCCTGATATTTTGAAAGTTTGAATTACTGCAGAGAGTTTGGCAAATTGATTCAGCTACATGTAACTGTCCTCATTAGAAGATGTTCAGGAATATGGATTCCCTAATAGGGCCAAAGCCAGATTTTGCACTATTAGCCAATAATAGGGTGCCACTCTAGCCACAGTAATAGAGACCAGTAGGCTAGAGAGAGCTTAAAATATAAAGATTTGTTTTAAAAGAATTTACAATATTTGCTAATGACAAGCATGGTGGTATCTGTCATATCTTTGATCTGAACTTGACTAGTGAATTACTTTCTGTACCTTCAGATTGACTGCAGCAGCTTCACTTGGGGTGCTTCATGCCCACCATACTTTGCACCACAGGCATCAGAATCTTTGTGGGTGTTCCTGATTCCAAATGCCTAGGTTGTAAAGTTGGGCTGAGTTCAGAATTTTAATGGGTATATTAATGGCATCCTAATCCTACACACATTTCTATCCTTTGGAATTGATGGATTTAAGTATGCTGAAATCTTCAGTAGATTACACCTTGTCATGTTTCTCTAAAATGGGGGTTTTGGTGGAACTTCTGCTTCAGCTACTTTGGTGTGCAGCAGCATATTTGTTTCTTGGCCTCAACTGCCTATGAAGTGACAGAACCATTTTTCAACACCTTCAGGCTGCAATCTCCGTGCTTTTTGCTATGTGTGCTTGGTCACTGCCCAGTGCTTCCCATTATATGGATTGAAACGTTCTGATTTCATTATAGTGGATCTAAATGTGGAACTGACTTGTCCCAGAAATGACATGTCTTATGTGCCAATCCATCTCTTCTTTAAATCTATTCTGATTTACTCTAAAGAGGTTCAGTTTGTTTCTAGTGCTAATTTATTTCTGTCTTTTCTACTGCCTCTTTTGGAGGATGTGTTTTATACACTTTAAATGACTTTAAAAAGGTACATAGCAGGAGAAATTGAGACCTTATAAATCATGATGTGATTTTTGTCACAATGTAATGATTGTACTGAGAGAAATGAAAT
Organism: Tiliqua scincoides; assembly: GCF_035046505.1. Classification (NCBI taxonomy): domain Eukaryota; kingdom Metazoa; phylum Chordata; class Lepidosauria; order Squamata; family Scincidae; genus Tiliqua; species Tiliqua scincoides. Next base: position 74,228,886 of record NC_089822.1, read on the forward strand.
ATATGTTCTGAGGCTTACAGTTATTTATCTAAATTGTGCACAACAGTTTTTCAGTAGCGGCAATACATAAAACTGAATTTGGAGAGCTGCTTCTAATTTTTTAAGAGGTCCTTTGATTTTGTGATTTCAGAGACTGAAGAAGTATGTTGAAAATTAATTAACTCTGAATTTTAATAAAATTTGACACAGTAATTAGCCCTCAGAGGCTCCAGAGAATTTGATCACACTTCATTGTTCTCCCATCACTGATGTGGAGACATCTCTTCTGTTATCTCAATTCACCATTTTCTTTAGCATATTTCAATACTGAGGATTGAAATGGCTGCAGGGGATTACCCAGTGATGATATGGTAAAACAATAGTTTTGTGCTACCCAGGCCTTGTCAGGTATGAATCCTTAAGGCTGCCTTTGAGGTGAAATGTAAACTTAAGAACTTCATATATCTAAAACCAAATCATATTTCACATTTAAATATGCTAACATTTTGTATTGATAATAGCATTTTAGAATGTCCAAGACATTCTCAGTAATTATTACTGAGGATTATTTATCTCAGTAATCCTGTCAATAACCTTATAAAATACAGTAGATCTGTAGGTTATCTTCAGGGACTGAGGATGAGAGAAAGCAGCTTGCCTAGCACCAGCCACCCAGTGAAAACTTTGAAGCAATAGGGTAGCTAAGGCATCTGCTGCCTGGGATCAAAGAAGATTTTGTAGCCCTCCTTCCAGACAAAGGGCGCAATCCTAACCCGTGCTGGAGCAGGCAAGCCAGGAGACTTGCGCTGCATCCAAGGCAGGATTGGAGCGAGCAGCGGCTCAGCCATGGGCAAGGGGAAGCTGGGAAGAGCTTGCCTTACCCATTGGTAAGGAATGTGCACCCCTGTGGGTCTCCTTGGACCTGCGCCACCTCCACAGGTGGTGCAAGTCCGAGGAGAGTGGAGTGGCTTGAAGCTTGAAGGGGACGGGGGTTGGGATTCAGCATAACCGCCGGGTTCCAGCCCCACCCCTGGCTCCCCGCGCACCCGCCCCTGGGACCTCCCTCCCCCCACCCTCCCCCACCCAGTAATGCCCCCTCCAGCCCCTCCCCACGCCTACCTTTGCCGCTTATGTCGGCGCACTCTCGCTGACACAAGCGGCGGCGCAGGAGCCATGGCAGAGGCTTCTGCCTCCATCCGTGTGTCGGTGCATCTGAATCCGCCGACACAGCTTCTGCCTAAGGAGGCGCAAACATGCTTTACAGCACATTTGTGACCCTCCAGTGTCACCTATACCGGCATAACTGCCGGTTAGGATTACGCCCAAAATCAGATTTAATTTATTAAGTAAATAAAAAGTTTTCTTGTTAATTGGCCATATCTGAAATATAGAATACAGATATTCCAGCGTGATTGGTTTCATTGCATTTAGCATTAAATTACCTTTCCAGGGATATATAACATGATGATATTATTTGTACTTATGAAGGTTTTCACAATTAAAATGTTATCTGGTTAATTGGTCATAACTTTTGATAGAATACAGATTATTATTATTATTTTATTAATTTATACCCCGCCTATTTGTCCAACGGGCACACAGATATTCCAGCGGGGTTTGTTTCACTGCTTTTAGCATTAAATTACCTTTCTAGTGATATAAAACATGATATTATTTGTACATACCAAGGTTTTAACAATTTTGGTCACTAGCGTGAAACTCAGTTTGTTGCTCCCCTAAAGCTTGTTGCCCAGTGCAATTGTTACCCCCGCACCCCCTTAGCAACGTTACGGAAAGGAGGAAAGATTTAACCTGGGAACTTCCCTCCTCTTGTTTCTTGGGCCACTGTAGGTTGACTGTTAACAAATTAAGGGATTAGGAGCAGGTTGCACAACCACATTCTTCTTCCCTCTGCCCATCCACTGTCCTCCTGCTTGAAGATTCTGCGCACACCTTTTATATTTTGACAGCTAAGATTTACTGAACCTTCAAATAGACCCAGTCTTAAATATGTATTTGTGGCCCCTCTGATTTCAGCAACTTTTCCTATACTGTACTCTTAGATATGCATGACCCACCAGGCCCCATCCCCTGATTTCTCACTGTGCATCAGACTATTCCCATTGGGCCCACCCTGTGATTTGTGCAATAGGACTGCTCCTTTTCCCATCTGCAAAATGTTAGAGTGCATGGAATTTGTGCAAAAAAGGGTTGTGCAAAGGCTTGACTTTGCCAGTATAGCCTATTTGAATATTCAGTGCAGATTGGTTTTCAAAGCATGTATCTAGCATTGTATGTGTATCCCCTCTGAGATGATATAGGGCATAATTTTCCAGGGTCATTGTAAATATACGTTCTAAACTGATATGCTGGGCTTAATATTCTGTGCATTACCTTACTCCAGTGCTTTTCCAATTTAAATTAACTTATGACCAGTCACCACATTTGTTCAAACCCTGATTACAAATCCATATAGAAGGAGAGTTAAATAGACTCTTCTTTCTTCATTGATTTTAATTTAAAATTTTATTTAATGCAGCAAAAACCTGAAGATTTTTTTTTTAAATGTGATGGGTTCATTTGAAGTGTATGGCTAAGGCATAGGCTTTCTTATTCAAGCCTTTGAAGATATCAATCTTTAATGGTTTTGTTCTCTAAAATAAATATCTAAAGCTGCATAATGCTTTACTAGACAAATAAAGTATGGTCTGGTGTACTTTTGTTCCCTTTCTCTGAATAAAGTTGTTTACATTTGTTCAGCTGTAGAGGGATGTGGTACTTCATAGTATGGCAGGCGGTACTTGACCCATCACTATCATGATTACATAGCAGTATTCTGATTGTTCCAGAAGTGGAGATAGTTGGGGAAGTGATACACCAACAAGCAAGATGTGGGTGTGCAGAGGTCTGATCCAGGGCTGGCCAAAAATCTCCTGAGGTGGCATGCCAAATACTGCCCCCTTACCCAATGATATACCAGTCTCTACTTCCCCCACTCTCTAGTGTTCTAGATCAGAACAATTATTCCCTCCATTTTCCTCCTTCTCTGCCTCCTCTTCCTATTCCAATCCAGAGGGTGGAAGGAAAGGGAGGGACAGTGGAGACAATTAGCAGAGATGAGCGCCCCTGCTGCTTGACCTAACCACTATGCCCCTGGTCCAGCTGTTCAAAAGAGATGCGGGTCAGGAAAGGAGAGAAATAGAGTGAAAGGGAGATGAGGTGCAACAACTGCAGAAGCCTCTCCTCTTCATGCCCATAGACATACCCAGCTGCTATTCGTAGGAGACATTTCTGATGCCAGAGGTAGTTGTAAAAAAGGAGGTACATGCAAAAAATAAAATAAAATTGAAACCATGATTTAGTGTCATACTAGATATTACTTTAAACACATGATTGGTCTTGTGTACACTAACAGACCTATCCTTACCAAAGGACTAGCTGGTGGAGCACATGTTCACCGGCATACACTGTCTCAAAGGTGCTATAAAGCACTTTGCAACAGCACAAGCTCCTGGTGTACTGGCAGGAAGGCTGGAGCCTTCCTGTGCACACTAGTGGAACAACAGAAGCCTGCCAAGAGTAGGTAAGTCCAACTTAGGGGGAGGGGATTGAACAGGGCAGGGGGAGGGCAGAACGGGTGGGAGGACGGATCAGATCTGGGAGTGGGCCGAGACTGGCAGCGCCAGCATGCACCATTTCCAAACCAATTTCCTGGGCATGATTGGCCTGCATGGATCTTTGTGGACTTGCGTCAGCATGTTGACCTGTTGTGGCTGCTGGAGCTTACCTTGAGGAGATCTCCAGTAGCTAAAAGTGGGATGCAATATAACATACAGTGGTACCGCTTCATCACCACTTAAGGATTTAGGTGAAGTTGGGCTGTGAGTCCCCCCACATACAAACTGATTTCATTCTGAAGGTGTGTCTGGAAGTTGGAACTTATATACCTTTCACCAGCCCAGCACTATCAAACATGCACAAAAGCATCACAAAGGATGTACTGTGCCTTTGTGAAAGTGCTGAAGCAGTTGTCTGTTAGTCAAACAGCCAGTATGCTTGTTTTTTATTTCACAGCATCTGATTTTCTCTTTGCAGATTGGAACCATGGCACAAGGAGAAGTTTTTTTTTTTTTAATCTGCCCCTATCAAGGTCCTGATCTATATTGTCCTCCTTTCCTCTGGCTGCTGTTTGTTCTGGGGGAAAAATCTCCCGTTGCTGTCAACAGCTCTGAACCTGGTTTATGTGTATGTGTGTTGGGATTGGGGGAAAGACTGTTGCTGAGATCCCTGATTCAGGAGATCTTGGCTCAAGGAACTCCATGTTAATAGGTTCATATTCTTGGTTGAGAACCCCAGAACTTTGTAGCACTGTTGATTGTGATACAATCAGAATGAAAGCATATTATTGTGAATTCAGCAAAAGATTAAAATGTTCTTGGTTATTGTGACTCATACAGATTTCTGTTTGTTTTTGCCTTGGTAGGATTCTTCCCAAGCAGTTCTCAAGGGTGTGATGCTTTCCTACGCCATAAGATGACACTAATTTCTCCTTCAATATTGAGAAAATATGGAATTCCATTTAACAAAGTGAGTTGTTTAGGCTTTGAGTCTTTATCCTTCATATTAAAGCTTTAGTAGTTAAATATGGAAGTCTAACAAAAATCATTTGATTTTGATACAAATTCCAGCTCCAAGTGTTCAATTAAAACCAGGTGTATGAAATGAAGGGAGGTATACCTGAAATCATCACCCTCCTGTATATGTGCTCCTGAAAGAATGAGCAATGAATGTGAAATATTCTTGATAGCTATGGTGATCCCTAAGAGTGATGCTACAAAGAATCCAAGCACACTTCTTTGATTCAGTCCTTGTCACAACCCCGTTGCTTAAAAAAAAAAATACATGTGCCAGTGTCACATGAGATACACCAGAAATGTGTGTATAGGCCACATTCCAGGACTCTACTGGGATCTGTCTGGTAGCTCACAACCCTCCTCCTTGAATTCTGGGTGAGGGATAAAGGGGGGGAATGTCTGTGGCCGACTGTTTCTTCCAGCTCCTGTCTCTTGCTCACACACACATGTTCACACTTGCAAGCCTCTTGGAAGTGCTGAAATGCAGTTTTGAAGGAAGTGGAGAGGTGATTGCCCTCTATATTAAAGAGGTAGGCAGGTTGTTTAATCAAAAGAGGAAAAAACGTAATTAAATAAGGGGGGAAAGGGAAGGCAAAAGACAAACTGTCAAATTCTATATTTGTGATCAGAGGCAAACCTGAAATGACAATAAATTGTTTTATAGGTAAAAGTTCTCTAGTTGGTATGCTTTCTTACAACTTAATATGATTCAGTTTGTATCTGAATGTTCCTAGCATCGTTGAAGTAAAACCTCAAAAATTAATACTGTTCTTGCAACAGTAATTTCCTTGACCTGGCAGGAATTTGCTGAAAAACTCCTTGTGATCAGCTCTTTTTAAAATGTCCTTTTGGAGAGGAAGGCAGCCCAAATTCTGATTGCTTGGTAAGGAGCCACCAGATTTTCCCACTGGTGATTCAGGTGGTTTGCCTTTGGTTATCGAACAGATGTGAGCTAATCTTACAAGGGATTTGTCAACCTTTGGTTTGTACAACGGAGCTTTGGCAGAATGATTCCTAAGCATTGCAGTATTCAGAGGGGAGTGTCATGGAGAGGAGATGTCATGTTCACTACAGCAATCCGCACAGAAATGCTGAACCACCATAGGAAAATTGCCTTCCTGCATGAGGAAGGACTGAGATGAGGAGCCAGGGTGAGGTTAGCTGAGGTGAGGAGGAGTCTGGTTCATTGCCTTTCATTTGGTTTTTTGAGGCGTGTGGCAGTAATTCCCTACCCTCTTACTTAGCTCCTTTCTCGTGGATTCCCCATGAACAAATCAGAAAGTGGATTGCAAAGGAAGTGAATCAGAGAAGCCCCTTCCATGGCAAGCTAGAGGGAGGTAGCTGCAGTCTCAGGGTGAAAGGCAGCTTGAGTCTGCTTACTACTGGGCACAGATTCTGAGTTCTCTGCTCAGTGGCAGAGCAACAAAGACTCCCAGGGAATATTGGAAATTGGGGAAAGCACAAAGAACAGGGGGATTCAAAAGGAGAAGAAAAGGAAACAGAAGGGGTGGCAGAAAAGATGGAAGAGCAGGAGCAGATGGAAGGAAAAAGAGGGAACAATGTGGAAGAAAGGAGAAACAGAGAAAGATGGTACTAAAGACTGGGAAGAGAAGAAATCTTTCTTCCCAGTTATCTCCTGCTAACTGGACAGGAGGCACTTTTTCAAGGGGTGGTCTTCTTATATTCAGCAGGGGGAGAGTAACTGTCCCTTTTCACCCCAGCACAGTGTCTTTTCTAGTGGTGGTTTGCTGATGTTCTTCTCTGTTTTTTTGGATTGTGAACCCTTTTGGGGCAGGGAGCAATTTACTTATTTGATTTTGTCTGTAAATTACTTTGAGAACTTTTTTGTTGAAAAGCAGTCTATAAATACTGTTTATAATAATAATAAATACAACTGAGAGAGAGGTGGGTAGGGAAATACAAGACAAATGAAGATGAGAGAAAGAGGGAAAGGGGAAGAAAAAGTGGAGACGTGGAAGGAGGGTAAACGATAAACCTTGCAGTGAAAATAGCAGAGAAGGTCCCCAACCATCCCCAGCATGAACTGAAACTCCTAGGGGTGGAATCTGGGGGCTAAGGGTCCAATCCTATGCAACTTTCCAGTGCTGGTGCAACCGCAATGCAGCCCTGAGGAAAGGGAACTAATGTTCCCTTACCTGGAGGAGACCTCAGTGACTGTTCCTCAACTGTGGAATGCAGTGCATGCCTTATTGTAACGGCTGCACCAGCGCTGGAAAATTGGATAGGATTTGACCCTAAGGCAGCATTCTCTGTTCAAAGGTGAATCTAAAGGGCTAATAGCATCCCTTTAATTTAGAACAGGCTCCCTCCCTCTGTACCTGTGTGAAACCAATGCAGGGGAGGAAGATAGATGGATGGGCTTCTCTATGTAAAGGACAATCCCCTTTTTCTTTTATTGGAATTATCAATAAAACCTATTGAAAGCAGCTATCCCAGGACCTGTAGACTCTCTGTGCTGAAATTTATTTGATTTGTATCCCACCTTTCTCCCCAAAGAGGCACTCAAGGTGGTTTACAACAACATAATACATATATGAACTATAAAACACATAAAAATATAAAATACATATATTAACACAGTATTTAAAAAATCCAACTGGTGGCAAGCAGCAACTGTAAAAACAATTGGTTTTATAATTTTAATTAATAAAAACCACCAAACATCAATCTGCAAGGCTTTTTGAAAGAGGGAGGTCTTCAGGCCTTGCCAGAATACTTCTAGAGAAAGAGCAGTTCTCAACCCAAAGTGGAGGGAATTCCATAGGACAGGCACAGCTATAGAAGGCACTCGTAGAAGGCCCTATTTCTGGTTGCCATCCTCCCTAACCTCTCTCAAAGGCGTCACATCCAGAAGGGCCCTCTCAGATAAGTGAAAAGGATGAGCTGAATTATATCGAAGGAGGCAGATTCTTTGCTGTCAAAGCAGCTGTCTGTCAAACCGCTGACCTCCAACAACTGCATAAGCTGCCACATTCTGTGCTAGTTGCAACCACAATAGTTTAATCTTGATGTCAGCTTGGCATGAATCACCATGGTCAAATCTAACTGAGACAGGCATTGCTGCAGCTGGTGCACCAGCTGAAGCTTGACAAAGACACCTCTGGCCACAGCCAACACCTGACCATCCAGGATCAGTTGTGAATCCAGGAGAACCCCTGTGGACCTGCTCTGTTGGGGAAGTGCAATCCCATTCAAAGCATCAAAGCAAAGTATCTGCATCTGAATTTCTGAACCAGGAATAAATACTGTTAATAAGACTTCTATCTGTCCAGATTAGTTTCAGCTTGTTAGCCCTTATTCAGATCCCAACCACCACCAGACACCACTCCGTGACCACAACAGCCCCTTTGGTATCAAGTGGAAAGGAAAGATATTGCTGAGTGTCATCAGCATACTGATGGCACTCCGTATCCCTGACCGTTCCCAGCAGTTTAATGTAGATATTAAATAACATGGGAGACAGTAATGAATCCAGTGGCACCCCATGTAGGCCAGGGCACTGAAGAGATGTCCCCCAACACCACCATCTTCTACTAAACCTGCCCCCTTCCTGGACCTGATCCACCAATCCCCTGCCTGTCGCCTCCCCATTCTGTACTTCCTCGCTACAGCCTCATTCCCCCCTCTGTCCCCGTTTTGCCCTCCCCCATCCCATTCCACCTCCCCCACCAACATACCTGCCATGGTGCACACTGTTGGAGGGATGTTTACAACTATCATAAGGCAGTCAGCACTGGCAGAACACTTACTAGCATTGAGCTTCCCTTCATTAACACCATGTGAAGAGAATATAAAATTCTTTCTTTTTTAAAAAATAGGATCTTTTCCCTCTTTTTTTCATAGGATTATCCTGATCTGCTTCCATCAGAATTTTGTATGTTAGATAAAAGCTGTTGTAATTAGCTGAATACCCCAAAGCCTTAAAAACAAACGATCTATATGTGTTATGTAAACCTCTAACTTATAAAAGTAATGCCGACACTGGAGCAATTGAAAGAATAAAAAAATTAGCCCCCAGATGTCTTTGAGTTAACTGTGTGTAAGACATGACCACCTCATATTGGACTGGATCAATAAATTACACAATGTTATTTCTCTCACGGTAATCAAAATTTCTCAGTCCTCTAGTCATGTCAAATGCAGTGCTATGTTCAGAGGGAAAATATCAGGTGCTAGTCTGGTTCTGTCCTTGCCCCAGACATTTAATAGCATAGTATGAATAGCATTGGGAGTACACATTGCCCTTTTCTGCTGATATGTTTGATCAAAATAAAACTGAAACTGTCAGGAAATGCAAGAGGATTCCTATTTAAGTTTTTTAGACTCATTTTTGCAGGAATTCAGTCTGTATCTTATCATTCCATGACTAGGAACTTTCCAGTTCTCCATTTAAGTATTTCAAACAGTTAAATACATTTTTTTAATGTCACCTTGTGCCACCAGAGAGCAGTCTATACTCAACTGTAGTTCTAATTAATAGGCTTCTGTGAAAACATGAATTGAGAGAATCAGGCTGTGATCTCTCGTGGCTTGGAGTGATAGAAATGGAAACGTGTTGAACACTGATAAGCCAGCCTACGCCTACCAGGTGACAGCTGAACTGCCGGTTATTGCAATAGCACACCTGCTAAACTGTCATCAGTGGGGGTGAGTGACAAGATAAATTTGGGAATTGCTGGCACAGAAAATGCTCATACTTATATGCACTTTCACCATACTCTTAAACTCCAATCACAATCTCAGCATGTGCACCTGTGTGCATACTCCTATATTTATGTGCTTATGCTTTGACAAAGTATGTAGTTGCTACCAATTTATAATGGAACTAAAGGATAACATACATATTTATATAAAATGGAGCTCTCTTCTTCATTTGCTCTACTATAATTTCCCAGTTCCATTATTTTGTTGACTAAGTATATAGTGGTGTGTGCACATGTGTCATATGAAACACAAACATGGAATTATAGTACTCCTCTGATCACATTTAAACATGCAAGTCTCATCATGCATATGTAAGCTGCAAGATCAGAAATTTGCTTTTATGTTTTACAACTTCCATACTTGACTAAAAGTAAAGTATACATTAATACAATGTTTCGTTTGCCAGGATAACGTTTCATATTTAATATGCCATCCTGAATTACCCAGGCACCAGGTTGCCTATGGACTTGAGTGGAATTTTCAATGTTCTATCACTATATTTACAGTTACTCTACAATTACATTTAAAATTACTATAATAAAGCTTCGTTTAGTGTTTTTGAATACTTCATGTTAGATTCTAGCTTAGGTCAGACCTCCAAGTGGTTGAGTTTAGGAGTCTCCAGGGGTACTAGTTTCCCCATCCAAGTGGTCAGAAATGGGCAGTGGAGTCCAGACAGTGGATGACGTTTCAGATGCATCCTGTTGAACTGTTGAACAGTGATTGTTCAACAGGCCAGAGGCAGGCATGTAGTGCAAGAACTTGAGGTCAAGTTCTAGAAGCAGTAAGCCAAAGCTCCATAGAAGTAGAGGCAGATGGCATAGCCAAAGACGAGCACACCATAGGTCAGTTTCCTAAACGAAGCAGTATCTTAGCAAGACAAATCAGACTGAGGAAGAAGTGGAAAACTCTGAAGCCAGGGCTTGAGAAGGCCCAGGGGACAATGACTGGTTCTTGGGGTCAGCTGACTGAATACTCAGCTATCGGACAAGGCTGGTGTGGTAGCCTGAAGCACCTTAAAGCTCATAGCTTAATTTGCAGGATTGGTGTTTGATGAAAAACACTGGTGACAGAGAAGGTAAAGCATTGGAACCTGTTTGCTACAAACCTTATGGCCTATCTTGTCAGCTAGTTACACTACTGTTGCAAATGCGACATGCTAGAGAGTGCAACTTGGCTGCTGCTGGAAGTGACTGGGTCTGCATGGTGCAAGAGTGGGGTTGTCCTCTGCTGCAGGTAAGACCACGTGCAGGGGCAGGAAGGAAGTAGGGAGGGGCAGAACGGGGCCAGAGGGGTGGGCAGAATGGAGAGGTGATGGGACTGGGAAGAAGGTGGACTGGGCCTGGGAAGGGGTAGGTGCACTGATTGCTGCATCCCTGAATCCTGACACCTTTCCTGGGCTCAATCCACCTTCACAAGTACATGCAGACTTGTGCCAGCAATATTGCTGGCACAGGTATGAGACCCTGTGGACTGCCATGGGTTTACTCCAAGGCAAGGGAACAAATGGTCCCTTACTCTGAGTAGGCCTCTGGAGGCCGAAACTCCCTATACAGCAGATGCTACATTGGCATCACTGCATTGCTGTGCTGGGAGTTAGGCAGGATTGGGCTGTTAGTTTTCCACACACACACGCTCTGCATCATACACATGTACACACTTAATTTTGTGTGATCAGAGTAATACTCATGAGACATCCTTTTTACTTCTGGTTATTCAAAAAAACCCACTGGACAGTGCTACATATTTTTTCTAAATATATGTTGTTCAAATACTTAGTGATTCTCAGACTTTATCACTGGGACCCACTTTTCAGCATGAGAATTTGTCAGGATCCACTGGACGTGATGTCATGACCAGAAGTGACATCATCAAGCAGGAAAAATTTTAAAGCAGGAAAATTTTTAACAATCCTAGGCTCCAACCCTTACCCAGGAATAAGTTCCATTTACTATTATTAAAAGCATGTACACAATAGCCTGTTAAAGTATAGATCTGTAACATTTGTTCAAATGCAGTCATGTACCATGGTAGCATCAAGTCTACTATATTAAAAATAAAATATTGAAATGAATGGGGACCGACCTGAAATTGGCTCATGACCCACCTAGTGGATCCCAAGCCCAGTTTGAGAAACACTGACTTAGGGCCAAGTCCTATCCAACTTTCAAGCATTGATGCATGTCAACGAGGCATGTGCTGCATCCTGCAGTGGAGAGGCGGTCACAGAGGCCTTCTCAAGGTAAGGTTTGTTCCCTTATGTCGGGGCTGCATTGTGGCTGCATTGGTGCTGGAAAGTCGGATAGGATTGGGCCCTTGCATGATGTGTCTCAGTTAAGAAGTAGTTTCTTCCAAATCCAGTTGAGAAAGTGTGCGTTTCCATCATGAGATATCTTTCATGAGTCACTTTATGGCATAGACCCAGATAGATCCCCATTCTTGTGAGTAAGTTTCTAATGTGCTGCTCTGCCTCATCACAATTTGTCAAGCAGGTTTATTTGTGAGATTTTCCAGATGTCTAGGAAACTCATTAGTGAAGTTTTTTTGTTTGTTTAAATGAAGTGAACCAATCTTTTAGGCAGTTGAAGGAAAGAAGTGGTTAACCTATCTTTATTGCACCATTTACTAATCATATCAGACTTGAACTATGGAGTGTTTGATATGGACTTATAAGAACAGCCCCACTGGATCAGGCCATAGGCCCATCCAGTCCAGCCTCCTGTATCTCACAGCGGCCCACCAAATGCCCCAGGGAGCACACCAGATAACAAGAGACCTCATCCTGGTGCTCTCCCCTACATCTGGCATTCTGACTTAACCCATTCCTAAAATCAGGAGGTTGCGCATACACATCATGGCTTGTACCCCATAATGGATTTTTCCTCCAGAAACTCGTCCAATCCCCTTTTAAAGGCGTCTAGGCTAGACGCCAGCACCACATCCTGTGGCAAGGAGTTCCACAGACCGACCACGCGCTGAGTAAAGAAATATTTTCTTTTGTCTGTCCTAACCCGCCCAACACTCAATTTTAGTGGATGTCCCCTGGTTCTGGTATTATGTGAGAGTGTAAAGAGCATCCCCCTATCCACTCTGTCCATCCCCTGCATAATTTTGTATGTCTCAATCATGTCCCCCCTCAAGCTTCTCTTTTCTAGGCTGAAGAGGCCCAAACGCCGTAGCCTTTCCTCATAAGGAAGGTGCCCCAGCCCCGTAATCATCTTAGTCGCTCTCTTTTGCACCTTTTCCATTTCCACTATGTCTTTTTTGAGATGCTGCGACCAGAACTGGACACAATACTCCAGGTGTGGCCTTACCATCGATTTGTACAACGGCATTATAATACTAACCGTTTTGTTCTCAATACCCTTCCTAATGATCCCAAGCATAGAATTGGCCTTCTTCACTGCCGCCGCACATTGGGTCGACACTTTCATCGACCTGTCCACCACCACCCCAAGATCTCTCTCCTGATCTGTCACAGACAGCTCAGAACCCATCAGCCTATATCTAAAGTTTTGATTTTTTGCCCCAATGTGCATGACTTTACACTTACTGACATTGAAGCGCATCTGCCATTTTGCTGCCCATTCTGCCAGTCTGGAGAGATCCTTCTGGAGCTCCTCACAATCACTTCTGGTCTTTACCACTCGGAAAAGTTTGGTGTCGTCTGCAAACTTAGCCACTTCACTGCTCAACCCTGTCTCCAGGTCATTTATGAAGAGGTTGAAAAGCACCGGTCCCAGGACAGATCCTTGGGGCACACCGCTTTTCACCTCTCTCCATTGTGAAAATTGCCCATTGACACCCACTCTCTGCTTCCTGGCCTCCAACCAGTTCTCAATCCACGAGAGGACCTGTCCTCTAATTCCCTGACTGTGGAGTTTTTTCAGTAGCCTTTGGTGAGGGACCGTGTCAAACGCCTTCTGAAAGTCCAGATATATAATGTCCACGGGTTCTCCCGCATCCACATGCCTGTTGACCTTTTCAAACAATTCTATAAGGTTTGTGAGGCAAGACTTACCCTTACAGAAGCCATGCTGACTCTCCCTCAGCAAGGCCTGTTCGTCTATGTGTTTTGAGACTTGAGGGACCATATCACTGAGATTGGTCTTGTTGCAGCAGTGGAGTGTGCCGGTAGACCCTATTCAGAAAGACAGAATTTACTGCCTCCACAATGGCAAGATACAACCCCTAAGTCTTTTGTCTCCTTAATAGGACATTGAGGCAGAGAGAGCACCAGACAGGCCTAGACTCAGTATACCACACTTTAGATTTGCAGCAATGTAGTATACAAAAGCTGGCTAGGATTTAGCAATGTGATACTATTTTAGAAATGGTTAATTCTTTATCTCATGGAGCTAATATTGTAGATTGTACTTGTTTCTGAACAAGCCTTCGATAGTACATGATGGTGCCTGCGCATTTGGAGGAGTGGTTTTCCAGTGAGTTCTAGAAGTCACCCCAAAATTGCTCTGTGAATTATCACACAGCCTCTCCAAGGCTCAGAACGGCTCCAAACATGACTGGAGCAAAGTTCTGGTCATGGTCGGAGCACAGGTGAGCTCTGAAAATTGCAGATTTCATTATCCATGATTTTCAGTTTCCATGCGGGGTCCGGGAACAGAACCCCTGCAGATAAAGACGCTCCACCTGTATTCTGAGATGGTAGCATAGTTCTCTATATAGACTGTGAAATGGTTCTTCTGTAGTTCCTAATGTCAGTCACTAGCATGGCTGTTATGTAACTTGTATCTCAAATAGTTGCCTCTAAGCATATGCATGTTTTGCAGTGGTAATAATGGTTAAGACAAAGTTCCCTCTTAAGACAGGTTTTTATAGCTTTTCTATATTGTATATTTTCTGCTGCTTAGATGCTCTGTTGCCCCTGGGGGTTGGGGGATAAGAATAGGCCCTCAGTTTACCCCTCAGCCACCAGGTAGATGGGGCTCGTTAGCCTGGGAAGGCAGCTCATCTAAGAGAAGGAGAACTCTGATCCCAAACCTCCACTGCCTTGTGGCTACTTGCAGTTATGGAAAAGGCTTCAGGAGTCAACCTCGAGGCAAAATCCGGAGCCAGAATCCCTGAGGCAGTTCATGGCTGAACACAGTCACATTCTGGCAACTCCTGCGATGCCACTGGAACCAACCGTATTGGCTTCTGCCTTTCCATTGGACCATTTCAGTGATTTGGAGAGGGGGGATTTGCTGCATTTGTAACAGTCTATCCTCCATATCTACTTTACCCAGGCTTCACGCACTGGAGAGGACACTCTGTTCCAGAACCACTATTCAGAGTGCGATACCATAGTCTTCCTAGACTGAAGGATGCCAATAACAAGATGCTCTGTGCTAATAGTTAAACCTAGAGCTCAGAAACAATTCCTCAAGGATTGTTTATTGGGAGATCTGGTTGATCAGAGGGCCACAATTTATTTATTTATTGGATTTGTATTCCGCCTTTCTCCCCAAAGGGCACCCAAGGTGGCTAACAAATTAAAAAACACAAGGCAGATAAACATTAAAAATACACTTTAAAACAATTAAAAACAGATAAAATACATGACAGCAGACTGAAAGCACGCAGTAAAAGACATACCGTAAGTTATAAATTTATAAAAACAGCCCTTATGGTGCCTCAAAGGCTTTACTGAATAAATGTAACACTATTAGCAATGATTAGCTTTCATCATTTAGAATTAATCATTGATGGTTTGCTGATAAAGTAAGATCTCCTTGTGGCAGGGTAGATCCATCAAATTGGTAAAATTTGGAGAAAAAAAGTATGGAAAACTCCTGTGTGGGAAAGTTGCTTTAGAGGAGTAGATGCAATCACAGAATCCTAGAATGTTAGGGTTGTAAGGGATCTTGTGAGCAACTTTCCTGCTCAGGACTCAGTCCTATCTAACTTTTCAGCACTGATACAGCTGCAGTGCAGCTCTGAGTTATGGGAACAAATATTTCCTTGAGGAGGCTTGTGGGACTGCTTCTCCACCATAGGATGCAGCACACACCCTGTAGGCATGGCTGCATCATTGCTGGAAAGTTGGATAGAATTGGACCCTCAGTGTGGGCAACTATTGCCTCATCCCTGACAGGAGGCCATACAGCCTTTCACTGAAAGCCTCAAATGAGGGAGAGCTCACTTTTGCTTGAGGGAGACTGTTTCAGGGCCACAAAGCTTTTACAGTTAAGAAATGCTTCCTAACATCTAACTCGGGAGGGATGCTGCAGCCTTTTGGGTGCCAGTTGTGGTGCTTTGTATATCTGTCTGCAGATACTAAATTCGTCCTTTATTTCACAACATAATGCCAAATTCAGGGTATTTTGGGGATAACTTTTATTTATTTTATCCTGTCAGTGGCAATTTGGTCATTGATGAACTGGCAACAGCCCAGTGACTCATGTCATAGGCCAAAGAACTTTTTGGGGAAAGAAAAGGCATACCTTTGCTAATTAAGCAATGTAATGATGTGGGGGCTCCATGAGCACGGCATTAGTGGCTACCATCTGCTTCGTACTGCACCACTCCATGCAAGTGCCAGTGTTCTGGGGCTCCCTGAGACTGCACGCATGCACTCATGGGGTTCCTTAAGACTCCGTTTAGGAGTGTAAAGAGCTCCAGAGACCAAAATGTTTGAGAACCATGGGTCTGGAAGCATGGAGTGTACTATAAATGGCAACATATTGACACATTTGTTGTCTTTTTTGTGCTTTAGATCACACAGGAAGCAGGAGAGTTCATGATCACTTTCCCATATGGATACCATGCAGGATATAATCATGGTTTCAACTGTGCAGAGTCAACAAATTTTGCAACAATCAGATGGATTGATTATGGAAAAGTTGCTAAGTTGGTAAGTCAAACTGCATTACTAATAATGAGCTATCAAACTTGAACTTGTCAAAATGGAACCTGCGAATTTAGAAATACATGATAGAAATGACAAGACTGGAAGTTCTAGTACAACTTTCATTGCTTTAATTTATTCATATAGCAAAACTTTCTGATTTCAATTGTTTCCAAGCTGCATACTTCAGTCTTTTTCTTGCCCTGCTGAAAAGATTCCCTTCTACAGGTACAGCCTATTTATTCACGAATTTTTTATCTGCAGATTTACCTCAATGGGGTGGGGGTACTGAAAGTCACACATGCCTTTGCCTCATTTGTCCTGCGCTGGTGTCTGTTTCCAGGCAGCCCAAAACATTGCAAAAAGGCTCTGCCTTGCCCAGGCAGGGAATAGCCCTGGAGCCATGGAAGAGGTTCCCCTTGAGGAGGAACAGTAACATTCCTGGAGCCCCTGAGCCAGCTGAGGCTGAAGAGGGGGTCGGAAAACCCGTGTAACCAGAACACGTGTAGCGAGGTGGAGCTCTCTCTCTCATTCACACACACGCAGGGGCAGGTGTGGTAGCAACAGGGGATTGCTTTAAAAAACCCAGGGAGTGTTTGCCGAATCCCCCCCATTGAGATGGTGCAGGCAATCACTGACACAAGCAACCCCCCCCCCCATGGTGCAGGCAATCACAAGCAAGCCTTCCCACCAAGCAAAGCATGAGATTTAGCCTACAGTCCTCTCCACACTTTCCATTGACTACAGTGGGGCTTACTCCTTAGTAGAAACGCATAGGGCTGGACCTTTAAAAGCTCAGCATTCCAGCTGTGAAAGAAGCTGGGCAGCTGGCAACGGGGAGGGCTCAGGAGGGGGAGGCAGGGGGGGGGAGGAGAGGTGATTGCTTTAAAAAACCCAGGGAGTGTTTGCTGAATCCCTGCCCCCCCCCCCATGCAGCCTCTCCTGCTCCAGCAAGCCTTCCCAAGTGAACCTTGGGAAGCCTTGGAGAGACAGGTGAGGGTGAGCAGAGAGCTGGACTACAAGTCCCAGAATGCTCCGGGCAGAGGAGCTTCCATGATGGCGGTGGCCAGGGAGGGCTGCAGGGGCAGCAGCAGCGAAGAGGAGGAGGAGAACCTGCAGTGCTGTTGGGAGGCCGCCTGGGACACAGAGGATGAGGCTTCCCAAGCAAGTTCACCATTCCAACTGTGAAAGAAGCAGGACAGCTGGCAACAGGAGGGCTGAGTACGGAGTGGAGGGAAGGGGGTTGATAGCAGTTGCCTTAGTTTCCTTCCATCTGGAAGTGTCAGGCTGCAGTGTATTTGCGTAATTCTATGGAATTTAGCACAAAGCGTTTTTTGTTAATTGCGCTGAGTCACGGAATGGAACTAACGCGGATAAATAGGCTCCACCTGTATACATTTTGGCGTTCTAAATGCTCACATTGTAAGTACTTCTGGTTGAATTCACATTCAGTTAATGATTTGTCTTGCCAGCTTTCCAAATGTTCCACCACTTTTAACGTTCAAGTAAAGTTGCTTCTGTTTTATTACTGTAATTTGCATATAAGGGATTATATGTATATACTATACTGTAGATGCATTTATGTATAAACCATACTATGTTGTCAGATGGCACATGCCAGGGAATCCAGTGTTAAACTAATGTAGTGGTTTACAAATTTTGTAGCATCAGGCCCAGCTGAACTATGCCTAAGTTCTGCCCCCATCACTGTCTGAACACTTCTTCCACCCTATGTCCCTGCCACATCTTCAAAATAGGTGAAGGGGGAAGAGTGGGTTCCTGTTCTGCTCAACTGTTTTGAAGATGCAGTAGAGGACGAAAATTAGGAAGTTGTAGCCATGGACACAGTGGGGTTGGTTATCCCAATCACTTTCCTGGAAGAAGAGAGATGGGGAACAGGATTGCAGTGATCATTACTCCAATTCTGTCACCATGATCTTTGGTAGTGGTACTGAAGGAGAAGATAAATACTCCCCTCCCCCCACCCTGGTCTCACTTGCTTTCCAAGGAGAGTGAGCAAGAAAAAATGGGCAGAGGCAGGGTGAAGTGGTTGGGCGGGCAGTGGGCCAAGGAGGAGGATGAACAGCTGCAGGGTGTGGGGCTACTTTCTCCAATCTTTTCCTCAAAGCAGCTGCTTCACCCATCCTGCTTTCTTCATTAAGACCAAAGTGCTTGCCAGTTGTACATTACACAGAGCCAAGGTTCAACTGACCCATGGAATTTGTCTTTTGCCACACACTTACTTTACACTCTTCTGCATCCCAGACTTATACTATGAAATTGCTGTTTCTGAGCTCTCTTTTTGTTAAGCTGAAGGTCAAACTACACATAACATTAAGCTCATTATTAAAAGACAGGCTTAAAATTGGAAATGTCTTGCAAAAAGCAGCTCTGTGTTTGTGTGGGGGCAATGTACATTGGGGCTGCAGTGCATGGGGAGAAGGACTTAATGCTTTCCTCTGTGCTATTCCCATGCAAAATGAAAGTGGTGATTTGACCCTGAAGCAGTTATTTGTTGTAAATAGATTTTTGGCATGAAAACAGTAAGAAAATATGAAGACCCCTCAGCTACTTCTTGTGCAAAGAGACATTTCCAATTTTAAGCCTGTCCCTTAATGGTGGGCTTAGCATACCATGTTGATAGCCCTGAGGCCAATAAGCGTATCTAGCTGATCAAAATTTAAGGCTTGAGAGAAGGGCAGATGGGACACTTCCTCAGACTTTGGTGGATTTTATTATTTACTTAATGGAGCTTACATTCATCTTAGTTGGCTGGAGTTCTATCTTTCTGTGGACAAGGATTTTGAGTTATTTTACTTGAGTGCATTTTGTTAATGTTGGTAAAACAGATGAACCAGTGACAATTGCTTTGTGTGTTTTGCTACGGTCTTCTTTAATGTGTGCTGAGCTGATAATATTTGTGCTGAACTAGGAGCTGTATGCAGACATTAAAACTGCTGAATATAAGTGTTTACATACCATTTTCATTATTTTCCCTCTCTTTTTAGAAAATAAAGATTTCCTTAGAAGTGATGGTATAAAACCCGTTACTTTAATCTGAAAGTAAGCTTTTAAATTTCTTTGTAGATTTAATACAGCATAGATTGAAAAAGAAACATTTTGACTAATCAGTGTCACACAAGTACCAGGCTATTTTTTAAAACTTATTTATGTCAGGAACTGTTTTATCAGGAAGTTATAGGAAGTGGCAGTGAATCAGGAAGTAGGTGAGAGAAGCCCTTAAGCCCTTTTCTCAATTTGAATAGCAACAGAGCTTGAATAGCAACTTCCTTTAGGCACCTTAGCCAATCACATGCCTATGTTTTGCCTTGGAAGTGGGTATATATGACCAACTGGGATACCTAAGGGAAGAATTTTTGGAGAGCCTTTGTTACTGTTCACATAGGGAGATTAAAGAACAATTTGCCAATGTCTGGAAGTTATAGTACAGTATTTTGTATTACCCTTTCCTGAGCATGTATTCCATGTGTTGGGAGGCAGACAACATGAACTGTCTGTTTTTAAGAATCTATATTATTCTGTTGTGTGTCTTTGCCAAGGTCCAAACAAGTATGTTTCTCAGCCCTTCCTATGGTGGTACTTTTTATTACTCTTGTTGCGTTTCTGACCCTATTGAAGAATAAAATATATACGTGATGCCTGTAACTGAAGAACTGGCTGGTTAGTTCAGCCAATATATGGAATTTTGTCCTCATTCCTTTCTGTTTCTTGGCTGCCCCATTGCTTAAGAGAAGCCACAGGGAAGAGAAACAGCAGTTGCTACTAGCAGCATTTCCTGTCTATGCAGTTTTCAAGGTACTACAGTCCTATCTAGGACTCAACTCTATACCTAGCAACTGTCCGTCCCCTTGATTTCCTACCTGCAGCTATACCCTCCAAAGCTCCACTGTCTACATCAGCGATTTTCAACCTTTTTCATCTCATGGTACACTGACAAGTCACTAAAATTGTCAAGGCACACCACCAGTTTTTTGACAATTGACAAGGCACACCCATTGATAGCAGGGGCTCGCAACCCCCAGTGACCCTACTAACAAATGTCCCTGCCCCAAACTCTCGCGGCACACCTGCAGACCCTCCGTGGCACACTAGTGTGTCACCGCACAGTGGTTGAAAATGGCTGTTCTGCATGTTTCCTGCCTGTTTATAGCTTACCGTTCATCCTATCCTTGAGCCTTATATAAGGTTGTTCTCCAGTTCTGTGTTTTTCTTGACTATTTCTTTCTTCCACCCCATGTCTCTACCACTCATTGTTCCCTTGGGTATATACTTTTCAACCTTCTGCTTATTTTTGTGCCCCTTTTCACTATACTCCTTGGTTTGCTAGCAGTGATCAGGAACTTTGAATGTTGTAGATCAGGGGTGCTCAATAGGTGGATTGCGATCTACCGGTAGATCGCAAGGCAAAATGAGTAGGCAAAATGAGCACCCCCCCCTTCAGGTGCCTCTGGGAGGAAACGCCGGGAGTAAGGCCCATTGTACTCAATGGGGCTTACTCCCAGGTAAGTGTGGCTAGGATTGCAGCCTCACAGCCTAATCCTAGGCATGTCTACGCAGGAGTAAGTCCTGTTATACTCAGTGGGGCTCAAGGTACACCAACATACATTGTACACATAAATGTTATATGTTATGATGACGCGAACATTGTAAAAAAATCTCTGGTAGATCTCCGGGCCTTGCTGGGTTTCAAAGTAGCTCTCGAGCCAAAAAAGTGTGAGCACCCCTGTTGTAGATAGTATCACTATTTTATAACATACAGTTGTAATTCCTACAAACTTCATTACTCATTAGCTAATTAATTGTAAAGAGGCATTTCTCAAGTGCTGTTGACTTCCAGGGTGAAAAAGAAATTGCAGCTGGAATCTTTTTCATTTGTGAGCACGCTTTCATGAAATTTATGTAAAACCTACCAGAGAAGTGCATGATCCATTTCCTAGTGCAACTGAAAGGTCAATAGGTGGTATGCTAAGGAGCTTGATAATGAATCATGATTTTCCTTCTCCCTGAATGACAGTAATTGGCATCAGAAAGTACATAAGAAAATTTCTGGACAGTACTTACGCATTTTTCCCCCTCTGCACATTCATTGCTACTTACTAAGATTAATTTTGTTTATTTGTTTTATTTGTACCTTGTTCTTCAGTCAACAATTTCCATGGCCTCAGAGCATCTTACATAAAACCAAACAGTGGGAAATTGTAACAGAAAAAGATGGGGGGGCAGCATATGCCTACTGCTGCGGTTTTCAAACTCTCAAGTTTGAAATCCGCAGTAAGTCTTTGCGGGGGCGGGGGGGAGGCAGCAGGGGCAGAGGGAAGGCAGCGACGCGATCCCCAGGATTGTGTCACTCAGGGGGCTGCAGGGACTGGGATGCACTCACCAGTCCCTGCAGCAGCCGTCCCTGTGTGCGGGGAGCCCTGTGTGAGCGCCTGCAGGGCGCCCCAGGTCAGGGAAAGGGAGAGTGGAGCGATCTGCTCTGTATCTGCAAAAGCAGAAGTGGAGTGCGATCGCCCCACTCTCCCTTTCCCTGACCTGGGGAGCCCTGCAGGCACTCGCGCAGGGCTCCTCGCACACAGGGATGGCTGCTGCAGGGACTGGAGGGTGCACCTCAGTCCCTGCAGCCCTGTCAGAAGGGAAAGTGGAGCAATCATGCTCCGCTTCCGGTTTTTCGAAGCGGGGCGGGATCACTCCACTTTCACTTTTCTTGACCTGGGGAGCCCTGCTGAAGGTTGCGCATGGCTCCCCGCACCCCCAGGAGGCTGCAGGAGGCTTGGGCGAGTGCACCCAAGAACATGCAGCCCCCTGCAGCCCCCATGCAGCCCCCCTGCCTTCCCCCTGTCTCTTGGCTACCCCCACCCCTTAAGGGGGCAGAGGTCAGGACCCACAAGCTGGGGCGTCGCAACACCCCAGTTTGAATACCACTGGCCTACTGGATTATTTTTGCCTTCTTACATAGCTCTTGATGTCACCAAGGCTGGGGCTGAAAGGTAAAGAACTAGGCTGCCTTTCCCCTTGTCAGTTGTTTGCAAACTGGTGGGTTGCAACCCACCAGCCTGCAAAGCATGTAGCTCTGGCCCCTTAAGGGAAGGGGGAAGGCAGCAACACAGTCCCCAGGATTGCACTGCTGCCAGCTGTGGAAGGTCTTTCCAATTTATCAGATGAAGTACCAGCCTCCTAGGAGTGCAGGGAGCCCTGCAGGCACCCCTGCAGAGCTCCCCAAGCCTCTGTAATAGTAAAAAACTTGATTGAAAGCCACTTCCAGTTTTTGATCGAGGACAGGAAGTGGCCTTCAGTCACTTTTTCTTTTACAGAGACTTGGGAAGCCCTGCAAATACATCTGCAGGTCTCCCTGCACCCCCCCAGAGGCCGTTATTCCATATGGTTAGTTGGAGCTCCCCCCCCCCCCCGGCAGCAGAGCAGCTTCTCCCACACACATTTACAGTGTTCCCAACTCTCTTGTAGGGAAGCACTGCCCTGTAGTGACCCAAAAGAGCACTCCCTTTTAATGGTAACATGCAATAGGAGGTCAGTAAGGAGAAATATTTTTCTGCTCTGGAAATGGCCAAAAATGGCCAGATGTTCACTGTCCTTGGGGTTGAGGTTTCCTCACCAGGGAGAAGATGGTCCTGCCACATCTCTACTGCCCTTTCCCCCCCCCCTCTCTTTCTCATGTTCTCTCCTCCCCAGCAAAACAAGGATAACTGGAAAGTTCCTGGAGAGGGTAAGCTGCTGCTGGGGGTGGGGTGTCCATTGCTGGTATGCAGTGGCCATAGGTTGGCCCAGGGAAATAATTTCCACTCCAGAAATGGCCAGATGTACACTGTCCTTGGAGGCAGGGCTTTCTACCAGATCAAACATGTACTACTTACAATACACTGAAAAAAGAAAAAGTGAAAAATGACTGCTTATAATATATGTGTAATGTGCTGCGTGGATTCTTAAATTTTTTTCTTTCTCATGATGATCCCACATGGAACTTCCTAACATCTAAAGGAAGGTATTTGCCAGTCTTTTCTTCAGAAACCATGATTGCTGTAAATTATTAGCTCCTTTTGTGAGGTGTAAGTCCATAATTACTCATGCATATTCTGCAGAGGTAGCTGCTTAGAGACCTTTGTTGTATGGATAGGTTAGATTAAAGTGCTGGCCTGCAGGTTGTATTTCATTTTTTCCCCTTTGGAGGGATGAAGTGCAGTTGTTTTGATGTTAGGTTTGATGGATTTGTTTGCCACTGCATTCATTAGCTTCACATCAAAAAACTGACAGGCTGTTAAATGAAACTTTGGCTCAGATTTTCAGCTTGACTGTTTGGAGACATTTGTGAAGATATTTTGGTTTTTTTGTTGTAGCCCCAAGCACCTATGACTATCTCTAAAAGGAAGAAAAGTTATTTACTATGCTTATTTCTTTGACTTAAAAAATAAGCTATCTTGAATACTGTCGGGTCTAGCCTGTGCTATCTAAGGGAGACCTCATATGTGTAGTATAGTACTATGTGAATATATGTGAATACGTTAAAGTGAGATACAGCTGAAATTTTGACAGACAAAAATTGATTTTGGCAGCAACAAACATTCAGGTTCTTTTTGATATATTTTCTTTAAATCATTTATTGATATGAAAAATAAAGTCTTGTCATTTATGTTCAATTTTTTTAAAAAAAGACCAACATTAAATATATGCTGGCTTTGCTGTTCTGAAATCACAAGAACAAGTCTTTTACCTGTACCAGGTGACTTCTTTGCAATGTACATCAGAGCTTTCATGAAAAGAGAGCAATGATGTTGGAGTACTACAGTTGAGATGCCTATTTATCAGTTGCACAATTCTGTGTTTGGTTGCAATGAGAGCAGTCAACATAGCAAAGTAAATTAGAATATGTTTCCTTGTACCAAAAGGACTGCTCACAATCTTTAAAAATATGCAAAAGAAAAGCCAGCAGACAGCCCCTGCAAAATACATTGTGCAGGGTTGATGCTCTCTGCCTCTTGAGTATAAGAGAGTAGCCACCTAAAAGGTGCCTCTAATGGTTCAACTCCACTGAGCCTTGCCACCAGCAGAATGAATACTTTCTAAGAACCCTGCTGGATCAGGCAATAGGCCCATCTAGTCTAACTTCCTGTATCTCACAGTGGCCCACCAGATGCCTCAGAGAGCACACAAGACAACAAGAGAGCTGCATTCTTGTGCCCTCCCTTGCATCAGGCATTCTGAGATAGCCTACTGCTAAAATCAGGAGGTTGCACATACCCATCATGGCTTGTAACCTGTGATGGACTTTTCCTCCAGAAATTTGTCCAATTCCCTTATAAAGGCATCCAGGCAAGATGCCATCTCCTGTGGCAAGGAGTTCCACAGACTAATTACTCGCTGAGTAAAAAATTTTTTCTTTTGTCTCTTCTAATTTCCCCAACACTCAGTTTGAATGGATGTCCCCTTGGTTCTGGTGTTGTGTAAGATGGAAAAGAACATCCCTCTATTAATCCCCTGCATAATTTTATTAGTCTCAATCATGTCCTCCTCAGGTACCTTGTTTCTAGACTGAAGAGCCCCAAATGCTGTAGCCTTTCCTTGTAAGGGATGTACCCCATCCCAGTAATCATTTTGTCGTTCGCTTCTGCACCTTTTCCATTTCTCCTATATCCTTTTTGAGATGAGGTGACCAGAACTGGATGCAATATTCCAGGTGTGGCCTTACCATTGGTTTGTACAATGGTATAATATTAGCCATTTTATTCTCAGTACCTTTTCTAATGATCCCATGCATAGAATTTGCTTTTCTTCACTGCCGCCATACGTTGGGTCAACCCTTTCATTGAGTTGTCCACCAGCACCCCAAGATCTCTCTCCTGATCTGTCACAGACAGCTCAGAACTCATTAGCCTATATGTAAAGTTGTGATTTTTTTTGCCCCAATGTGCATTACTTTACACTTACATTGAAATGCATCTACCATTTTGTGGCCCATTTTGAAACGTCTTCTCTTTTAACCTCTCTGGCAATTCCTTAGTCAGGCCATTTGGGCAGTGGGTATCTGCCTGAGGTCTTTTGCCGTGAAGACAGATGCAAAGAACTCATTTAATTTCTCTGCCGTCTCCAAGTTTCCTATCTCCCCTTTCCCTTCCTCACCATCCTGAGGGCCAACTGCTTCCATGGTGGGTTTCCTGCTTCTAAAATATTTGAAGAAGCTTTTATTATTCCCCTTAATGTTGCTGGCCATGTGTTCCTCAAAGTCCTTCTTGTCCTCCTGTATCATCTTCTTTGATTCCTTTTGCCACAGTTTGTTCTCTAATCCTCTGGGCAAGACTTCCATTTATGATAGGAAGCTTCTTTTCCATATCTTACAGCCTCTCTAACTTTGCTCATCAGCCATGCGGGCACCCTCCTGGACTTAGGTGAGCCCTTTTTCCTTTGCAGTATACATTTCTGCTGGGCGTCTGTTACCATTGTTTTAAACAGCCTCCATGCACCATGGAGAGATTGGACTCTTTTTACCTTCCCTTTCAACTTATTTCTAATTAGTCTCTTCATTTGAGGGAAGTTCGCTCTTCAGAAATCAAGGGTTTTGGTGTCAGATTTGCTTGCTACACTTCCCCCGACATGCATGGTGAAATGGATCACAGCATGGTCTCTGTTCCCCAATGGCTCAGTGACATTTATGTCTCTAACCAGGTCCTGAATACCACACAATATTAAATCCAGAGTCACCTGTCCTCTGGTAGGCTCCATGACTAGCTGCTCTAAGGCAGTTATTTAGCATGTCTTGAAATCCCGTCTCTTTTTTGACCAGAGAATGAATTGACCTAGTCGATATTAGGATAATTGAAGTCCTCCATGATTACAACCCTATCTCTCCTCGACATCTCCCTGATCTGTTCCTCATTTCAAGATCCCCTTCAGGTTTCTGAGGATGACACCTCAGGTTTCTGAGGTACGAAACCTTCAAGTTTCTGAGGATGACTGTTCAGAGCATGATAGCATGCCCCCAATATTACATCGCTCCTCATGCCTTGTAATTTAACCTACAATGATTCTATGGTGGAGTCGGACCAGCCTTCAATCTCTACTTTACTGGATTCTATTCCTTGTTTAACATTGATGGCCACTCCACCTCCAACATGCCCCTCCCTGTCCCTCCTATAAAGTTTATAGCTGGGGATTGCTGTATCCCACTGATTCTCCACATTCCACCAGGTTTCTGTTATGCCCTCTATATCAGGGGTCTCCAAACCCTGGCCTGGGGCCCAGATGCGACCCACAGCAAGCCTCTTTCCGGCCTGCGGCCAACCCCTTGTCCCCTGAAAGCTTCTGGCTCACTCAACTGAACATGACCAGAACTGTGCTCTGATTGTGTCTGGAGGGTTTTCTGAGGGCCAGAGAGGTTCAGTGAATGAGCCCATTTATTCACTAATCTAAGTTCCATCTCTAATTTATTTATTTAAATTTTATATTTAAATTTTTTTCCAGCCCTCCACACCACGCCAGATACTTGATGCAGCCAAAAATTTTGGAGACCCCTACTATTTCAATGTTTTCCATAGTCACCAAACATTCCAGTTCTCCTATCTTCACTCAGGGACATCGGGTATTTGCATAAAAGCACTTGTATACAGAATCCCCCAAGATGGGCTGCTTATTAGCTCCTTTAACCCTACAGCCTCTCATTGTTCCAAACTGTCTATCACATCCCATCATGCTTCCATTTCCAATTCCTACTCCTACTCTTTCCCTTCCTTATTGTTCTCTAACCTCCCTGTCCTCATTCCATAGGGATGAGGTCCAGAACTGGATGCCCCTTGGCTCCTGTCAGCTTTCCCCCAGGGGTCAGTTTAAAAACTGTTCTGCCACCTTTTTAATGTTACATGCCAGCAATCCGGTTCCATTATGGTTCAAGTGAACCCGTCCCTCATGTACAGGCCCCGCTTGTCCCAAAATATTCTCCAATGCCTCTAAACCTCTCCTCCCAACACCTCCATCTCATCCATGTATTGAGGCCTCTGAGCTCCGCCTACTTAGCTGGCCCTGAGCATGGAACGGATAGCACTTCCGAGAATGCTACCTTTTGGGTCCTGGCTTTAAGCTTCCTACCTAGCATCCTAAATTTGGCCTCCAGGACTTCTCTGCTCCATTTCCCCATGTCATTGGTGCCGACATGCACCACAACAACTACCTGCTCCTCCCCAACACTCTCTACCAGCCTATCTAGACGAAATGTGTGCAACCTTCATACCAGGCAGGCAAGTTACCATGCAGTCCTCACATCTGTCACAAACCCCCCTCTCTATGTTCCTGACAATTGAATCACCTATTGCAGGAAGCCCCCAACCCCTCTCCCGCTGAGGAATATCCTTAATGCAACTGGATACCGGCCTGTCCCCTGAAGAAGGTGTTCCCCCAGGGGATCGTTTCCCTCCTCTCCAAAATGATGTCCTCCAATCCTTCCTATACCTGCAGCTGAGGAGCTGCCTGCCTGAGGGTGGGACAAAGTCTGCATGTCCCCAGAAGTCTCCTCATGGTCCTTCTCTGTCTGCCTCTACTTCTCCAGGTTGGCAACCAAAGCTTCAAGGGAGTAGACCTGTTCCCTGAGTCCCTGGAGCGCCTTGCACCAAGGACACACCCATGACTTATGCCCCAAAGGTATATATTCATACATGTGACACTTGATGCAAAATACTGGATAGCCCCCACCCTACTGCTGGCTGGCTGACTGCATAGTTTTGTGTTTTTGTTTAGGGGTTTTTACGAAAGCTTACACTGGTTTGCTGCCCTTCTTCTCAAGGGAAGTGAAAGGCAGTGTCTGGAGTCCTGGCTTCCTTATCCTGCTGCTGAACTCGCACAGATGTTTAACTCACTCTATTTTACCTTTGACACTTTGTTCCAGAGACTATGTGCCACTTCATGCAGAGTCTCATGTGATAGCAGGCTCTAGATTTAAACTCTTAGCTAGCTGCTCCCCCCCTTCCTTCTAGCTGATTGAAAAGGGGCTGGTCTTCCCAGGTGAGATTTCCAAAGATCAGGAAGACAATAGATACAGCCTTGGGAACTGCAGAAACCTGCTGATGGGCTCAACCAATATGGAAGCTCTTGAATGGGGTGTCCAAATTTGCAACCCCTCAAAGTTTAGATGAGTAAGCTAAGGCCTAATGTGGCTCTTAGCAACTCCTTAAAGGTTAAATGACTATGCTAAATTTGCTGGCTTTCTGGGAACTTGCCCCTCCTAAATTCTGGCCTCTTATTTCCGAACTCTTAGGCTGGACTGTATTTAACCCCAAGTCATTACGTTGAATTTAAACTGAACTGACTTAAGAGTTTTTGGACTTGGCAGAACTTGCACTCTAAGATTTAAATCCTGTTTAAAGTAACAACACTAAGGCTGCGATCCTAGCCATTCTTACCTGGGAGAAAGCCCCATTGACTATAATGGGACTTACTTCTGAGTAGACATACATTGGCTTGGGCTGTAAGTATGCTTTCTCCTTCTTTTGCCCTCTTCCTCTGTTTTGTTTGGAGTCCTACTCACAGATAAACTCTGGTCAACTCAGTGGACCGGTTTAGACTTGAGCTGTAGCTTCCTGTCTAAATTCTGCCTTCCTGCTTTCATTAAGTATGCACCTTATTGATTAATTGCCCTACCTAGCTCCTGTGTTCCACTTTACTGGGCATTAATTGTTTTCTAACATGGGTTGAGTTGTTGGCAACCTTGTTGGCAACCTTCAGTGTCGAAAGACTATGGTAGGGTTGAGTATAGGGTCAATTTAAATAAAGTAGAAAAGCTTACTTTCCTCTTTATCCTCCTCTATTCTGTTCATTTTCCAAGTACCTCTGCCTTGGGCTCTTACTTTCAAGTAGTGCTGTCCAGTAGACTCTGCTCCTACTCAGAGTAGACCTCTGTAGACTTGGGATGCAACTCCTTTCAGAATCAGCTCCCCGTCTAAATTCTGCTTTACTGTTTTTCTCTGCTGTAGCTCCCTAACCCTCTCCCCTGTACAGTGCATCAGTTTTTGGTGCAGCTGCACCAGTGGGAGGGGGAAGAGGATGGGATTGGGCTTTTAGTTAAGTTAGTATATGGGTGATATGTACTTAAAATGTATTTTTGTGATAAAACTATGAATGTCAAAATTTTTAAATATTTCTTGGCTTCAGTGGTGATTACATCTGGCCTGCTATGCCTTTCAAATGCAAATATATTTGCAGAATCCATCTCTAATGTATGCAAAGTGCTCACACATTGGAAATAGGCTATATAATTGCTAAAGACATGAGCTATACCCACACAGGCAGAGGTTGGTATATTTCTTCCATTTTTCTCCTGATGAGCTCCCACTGTGTGCCACATTGTTCTTGTCATTGCACACACTGAGAGTCCTCTGTTTGTGCCTACGTCCTCTATACTTGTGCATCACACGAGAGCAGTTCTCATACTTTAAGGCTATTTCATAATCACTCCTTTTCAGCAAATCTGTTTACATGCTCTCTTCCAAAATATCATAGACAAATATTCTGCTTTGCTAATGAAAGATACTCTCATTACCTTGGCAGTCAGGAGTCTAGCACTAATGTAGCATTACAAGCACAGAACTTGCTTGTTTGTAACTGGAATAAACAGTTATGTATATACTTCATAGCATTCCCAGTACTGCATAATTATCACATCTTAGTGATAGACTACTATTTAAAGATAGTTTCGTTCATTCTTGTTGTTGTTTTGAGAAAGCAGATCTTCAAAAGAACTGATCTGATATTCACTATACAACTTTATTCATACTTCCATTTTGGAGGTGGAAAGGATGCTATTTTTCCCTTATTTTTTTGCCATTTCCCAACCTGTTCTGGACCTTCCTATCACTTGGGTAGGCTCTCATAGTGCACTGGCACCATCCTGTTGCTGATTCATTTAGGTGTAGTTGTTATAGTTCCTTTTTTGTTGTTGACCTTCTTTCTGTCATCTGACCCGTAACACAGAACTTGACTTTGAGCCAATTCACTGGACTGTGAAGCTCACCTAATTCCCAAAGCAGGCAAGTCAGTGGCTCAGATGAGGCCCCCCCCCATACCAAATTCTTGAGATAAAGCCTGGTTGATGCCCACAGATTATGAAAAGTGAAACCCCTCTTTGGACACTTGCCTTGGGGAAAATGCTTATATTTTATTGCGTTTTTGTGATTGGCAGAAATAAGACAAAATGTGGTTCGGGCTTGCTTTCTTCTTTCTTCTTTGATAGGATATATTTTCAACCACTCATGATTTAAACTGATGGAAGCAAACAATTGAAACTGAAAACTTGACATTTTCTGAGTAATGCTTTCAAAATGTCCTTTTATTGAAATATTTGTCTCACCACATATATTAGTGGTGAACAGTGGCAATCTCATTATAAGGCATGTTCTTTGATCTCCATCCACCTTGCATCCTGTGGCTATGCTCAGCCTACCCTAGGCAGATGCCTGTATTGGAAATACAGTTTTGTCGGGGCATGCTCAGCATAAACAGTAAAGGTGAACATATTTGAGAGCTAGATGTGGTCTGTGCCTTGTTGCCAGTACAGCAAGAACCTGAGAATAAGGTCTGGTAGAGTAGTATCATTGTATTAGTGGTTAGATTGGCTGTTTATTCCAGGAGTTTTGTAATTCTGCCAGAAATACTTGTCTTTTCTCAGATATTAGTGTTTACAGCCCAATCCTATGCATGTCTACTCAGAAGCCCCATTATAGTCCATGGGGTTACTCCCAGGTAGGTGTGGATAGGATTGTAGCCTTAGGGCCCAATCGTATCCAATTTTTCAGTGCCAGTGCAACTGTGCTAATGAGGCATGCGCTGCATCCTGTGGTGGGGAAGCAGTCACAGAGGGCTCCTCTAGGTAAGGGAACATTTGTTCCCTTACCTCGGGGCTGCAGTGCGGCTGCACCAGTGCTGGAAATTTGGATAGGACTGGGCCCTCGGTCTCCCTTCTAGTGCTGAGTTATTAGTCACTGTACATCAAAGTAGCAACATTTCACTTCCCCAGCAGAACAGTTTTTGAAGGTTGTCATTGAATGTTGATTTCTGCCTTGCCACATGGCTATGGTTTTCCTAAACCTAGTCATGAGATGGAATATGTAGCACACATGACATGTGTATGTATAAATACAAACAAAGCTTTGGCTGATATAATTTTATATCATGGTTTTTCATGCCTTTTTATTTTAATAGCCTAATGAAAAATTTAAATTTTATCCCTTCAAGAAAAATAATCTTGTTTGTCTCCAGTGGAAATTTTCATAGTGACAATCTTGCAGGATCTTGTTTGTCACTTACCACCAGGGATGTCACTCATCTGTTTATTGAAAATTAAACACCATGCATGATAGTAATAATCATTAAGAATGGGACTGCTCATGCAGGAAGGGAAGAGGAGACTGAAGACTGTGAGTACTTTGCCAACAGCAACCTTACATAAATGTGCTCCAGGTGATAAGACTATTTGAAAGGCCAATTCCTTAATGTTTGTATTTATGCATCACACTTGATTTAAAGTATAAAGAGGCAGGTGGGATATGACACTAGCATCACGCAAAAGAAAATTTTCATTGTGTGTGTTGTATGCCGCCTATGGAGTTAGTTACAAATCACATTAGTGGCAATTTGGTCAAAGAGAGACCAGTTTTACATATGATAACAGATATTCTTTCACTGAATGTATCATTAAAAAAAATTTTTTTTGATGGGAGAAATGGTAGTATTGCTATCTACATGGCAAGTTTCTGGCAGAAACACCTTGTAATTATAAAAGTTAAAAAAACACACACCCTCAAATAGCTTAGAGCAGAATAGGCAGATTGATTGCTTTACATATTTCCCCTGATTCCTTACATTCATTCATCCTTAATGCCAGCAGAAAGATGAACCATAAGAATACAGAAGAATGAACTCAGTTTGCTATATTCCTTCAGAGCAGATTACTGAAAGGACGATTCTGTATAGTTGTTTCTTATCACTGTCAGTATATCCTGTAATAGTTGGATTTCTGTAAAGAAAGATACTGCTACCTACAAACATGTTGTGCAAGGAACCAAATCTGCACAGTTCTCTGCTGGAAGCCTTCAGTGGTTAGGCACTATTGTAAATGATATGTTTGAGAAGATCACAAAAATGCCGTTTCTCAATCTGGTCAATAGTTTTTGTTTTTTTTAAATTAAACAGCATATTGTAATGTTTTTGCAACTTTTGTGTTCTTAAAAATTTGGTGGGTTCTCTTTTTATGATACTAGTAAATCAAATCAAAAGCTTTATTGGTATTAACAATATAACCAGGGTGTTAAACAGAAAAATATCCATGTATGATGCTAGTAAAGATTCACAATGAAATGACTTTCTCTCTGACTTTCTAACCTGTTAAGGAGTTTTTGCCAGTTCTCTGTGAGAACTATAGAGTCTGTCCAGTTTTCAAGATGCGGTTTGGTAGCCTTCCTTCTGTTCAAGCATCAATATATTAAGTAAGAATATAAATAAGCTCTTACAGCAATACAAGCACTAGGGGTTTTAAGAAGTTTTGTAATATACTTTCATTTCATCTGC
The DNA here is from genome assembly GCF_035046505.1 of Tiliqua scincoides. Lineage (NCBI taxonomy): Eukaryota > Metazoa > Chordata > Lepidosauria > Squamata > Scincidae > Tiliqua > Tiliqua scincoides. Next base: position 74,261,646 of record NC_089822.1, read on the forward strand.
ATATTTTGTTAGGTTTGTTATTTAGCTTAATTTTCTGGTGGACAAAAATATTTGTGGTTGGGGCCTCGCCAGATGGAGGCACAGGCGTGTGTACGTTTGTAGTTTGCAACTTTCTTCATTTTCTTGGAATCTGAAATAAGAAGTGTACAATTCCCAAAGTTTGGAACATGCCACATTTCAAATGTGGCTTTCACTGAGGAACACAAACTTATAATAGAGAAAACATACGTTCAGTGCAAATGCAGAAAGTAAATACCCAATGCCAGTCCAATGCTAACGCCCTTTGCCTGCACAGTAACTGCTGCATCTGCCTACAGCAGTGGTTTTCACACATTTAGCACCAGGACCCACTGGGACAGAATGAGAATCTGTTGGGACCCACCGGAAGTGATGTCATGACCAGAAGTGACATCTTCAAGCAGGAAAATTTTCACCATCCTAGTCTGCAATCCTACCCACACTTACCCAGGAGTAAGTTTTCTTTACTATCATTGTTAAAAGAATACACATAGTAGTTTGTTAAAAGTACGGGTCTATAAAATTTCCCCAAAGGCAGTCACGTATCATGGTAGCATCAAGTTTAATATATTAAAAATAAAACATTGAAATGAATGGGGACCCACCTGAAATTGTCTTGCGACCCACCTAGTGGATCCCGATCCACAGTTTGAGAAACACTGGCCTAGAGTGTCACAAATGTGCCATAAAGCATGTCTGTGACTACATGCATGCCCCTGTAACTGCAGGGAATCCGCTCCACGGACCTTCTGCGGATACCAAAACCATGAATAAGGGGGATGCCTGTTTTAATGGTGGCCCATGCCCCCCCATTAATGTTTCAACATTTCAATTTGTTGGAAAGCTTACAGGAGCAAAGGTTTCTTGTTTTAACAGATTGCTATAAAATTTAAGCTTATAGCATCACAAAAGCAATCTGCCAGCAGCCTGAATGCTTGATGAAACTAGATTTAATATAAACAGAAAGTGGTTAACTTCCGTTTGCTGTTTAGTGTTAGATTTAGTTTCATTAAGCTTTCAGGCTGCCTGCAACCTGCTCTCATGGTACTATAAACTTAAATGCTCTTCCATACGGGGGCTAGATATAGCGAGGCCACTCGGCTCTGCTGCATCAGCGCAAGTTAGGATTGGATTGCCCATATATTTACTATATAGTGTCTCAAATTTGTACTGCATGTTGAATTTTATATAGTGTAGACATAGGCCGGTGGTATTCAAACTGGGGTGTCAAGATACCCTAGCCTGAAGACACTGGCCTCTGCCCTCTTAAGGGGCGGGGCCAGGGGGAAGGCAGTGACGCGATCCTGGGGACTGCAGGGACTGGAATGTACTCACCAGTCCCTGCAGCAGCCTTCTCAGAGTGCGGGGAGCCCTGTGCAAGCATCTGCAGGGCTCCCCAGCCTTCCAAAAGTGAAATTGGAGCAACTACCACCCACCCCCACTGCCTTACTACGGTTTCCAAACTCCCGAAATATTTGAAAACTGCAGACATAGGCATTCATCAGCAGTTACCCTTGCTGTGCACAGGAGTTTCCCAGTTAGTGATCTAAGATAAAGGTCTGGTATTCAAAAGAACAAGTCAGATATTTTGCTGAAGGTGGCTAAAGTAGCTCTTCAGATCTCAGCTATGTATTGTGGTGATAACCCCTTTTGAAACTCCTCCTAGGGAAGTATACTTTAAAAACTCCCTTACAGGTTTCAGCAAACCAAGACTCTTCAGGTAGACTTGGGGTTTCTAAATGAATCTGTGGTCTCTGTTTTTTAAACATTAAATGTTTTGCTTGCTGCTTTTAAAATTTGTATTTTGTATGTTTTAGTTCTTGTGCTTAAGTTGTTTTTATGCATAATTTTTTCAGTGGCTGCAGGAGCCTCATTATGAACTGAGCATTGAGAAGTAGAAATGTAAAATTGATTATATACAATACTATATTCTCAGTTCTTGGTGAAAAACATTTAATGCATGTTATCTTAATCTTGAACAAAGCCCCCAAAACTGCTTATCTGTTGGGTTCCTGAATAGGAGCAGCAAGGGAGGCTTAATTGCACGAATATGTACATTGTTTATATATTTAGCAAGCCTGGGTGGTTAAGTACGTTTGAGTAAAATTAGAGCTTCCCTGCAATATCACTTAGCATCCTGGAATCAATATTGAAAATAATTAGGTGTAAGATTTAAATTTTATTTTTAAAGTATCCACATATAATTTTGTTCAGTATGAGTAGTGAATGCTCTTTGCTTGGCTAGCCTTGGCAAAATGTTGTGTAGTGATGCTCATCCAGAAAGGCTGCATAACACATGGACCTATAACAAAACCAAGAGTGAGTGTCTGCAAATAGAAAGCAGTGGTACCTCTAAGAGAGTTGGTTCTTTGCTTGGTAATGAGGGTATGGATGGGATTGTGCATTCATGCAGAATCAGCACTGAGAGAAAACTACATTGAATGTTTACTAGTGATATGTTGCAGCTGAGCTTCTCATGAGGCAGAATCAATAGTCTGTTATATTCAGATAATATGGCTGGGATATAATTACTCATTAAGAATAATATAGGAGTACTGTATATTTCACTGCTACATTATTCTGAAAATTGTTGCAAAACATGTTAAGTTTGCTGGCGTTCAAGGAAAACAAATTTAATGTGAACTCTTTAATTAAAATCTTGCTTAAATAATGTAGTTTATATTGATTATACTGCTGCAGAAGATTTGGGCTTTTATTTTTAATTAGTATATGATCATTTTGTTTTACCTTCCAGAACTATTTGGAAATGACTGTACAAAGAATTCTTGTTAATTAAATTAGCATTTATGTATATTAAAGCAAAAATAGAACTCAGTTGTGTCCCCCTTTTGGGCAAGAATTCAGATGGTGTAAAACAGTAAAATTCTAGGGAATAACACTTATAGCTCTTGCCCTCTTGAGGGACAGTGTGTGCTTTCAGGGAGAGATTGCTTTATCAAAGATCTATAGTATTAATGTATGACATATAAAATAACAGCCCAGTCTTCACTTACTGCCCATCCTCAGGTCCTGCCTTGCAACAGTGCTGATTGCTGTAAAGCAGTCATCGCCTTCTGCAAAACGCACTCCGATTGCGTGTGACTTGGCACGTTTGTACCTTCCCGCACCATGTCAGTGTTAGGAATTGTCAGTGGAACAAGAAGAAGGGGCAGGCAAAGAATATGCTGGCTTGATACCATTAAGACAGATGCAAAGAGGACCTCCCAACAATTGAAAGAAGCTGTGCTTGACAGGGTATCATGGGGACCTCTCACCTATACAGTGGTCCAGAGTCGGACATGACTGTATGGATAAAACAACAATTGAGTATGGTGTGCCCAGGTCAGTATCCTGGCTACTACTGTGTTCTCAAGCTTCTGATTGCTCTTCAAAGGTAGTCCCGTATAACACATTTTCAAAGCATGAATAACTGTGTCAAGGTCCTCTCTTTTCAAGAAGGGTCTTGGTGCACTGAAATTTGTAAAAGCACTCCATGTCACAAACACAACTTGAGCATTCATAGTCGAGGGATCATTGAAAAGCACCTCCAAGCTGCAAATCTGATCATTAAGGAACAAGTGCAATGCCATCTAGATAAAGTACCATATATGTGATCAGCAAAGCTACTAGTAAAGCTGCTGACTGTTTGGATTAAGTTTCTGTTTACTAGCCCTGATCCAGCTCATTATTGATTCCAAGGCACCATCTAGCACATCCACTGTCTCCATTCAGATTAAAATGAGAAAAAAAGAGCATCAGTGATGCCCTCTCTTCTCTAGTCCCTAAATAACCATATCACCTAGTAGTTTCATGCTGATGTTAAATAGCATGGAGCGCAAAATGAGGCCTTGTGGCACTCCATAGAACAAATACCATGACCAGAGTAGCAGTGTTCAAGTATTGGTTTCTAGAATCTGACCACCACTTAGGAGCAAAAGAATTGGAACATTTCCAACACCTGCCCCAGATAAGTGATCTAAAAGGTTCTCCTGGTTGATAATACTGAAAGCTACTGCAGGATCTAAAACAATCAACAAGATGCTTAACAACAACAAGAAGAACATTTTCTCCAAAAGTCATTCATCTTCCAGATATTCCTGCATGACACTGATCATTTAGACCAGGGGTGCCCAAACCCTGGCTTGGGGGCCACATGCGGCCCTGGGGGGAGTCCCCAGTGAGCCTCTGGCCCTCTGGAGACTTGCTGAAGCCCGTGCTGGCCTAACACAACTGCTGTAAGCGTGAGGACGACTGTTCAACCTCTCACCTAAGCTGTGGTACAAGGGCTCCTCCACTACTTGCTGTTTCACATCTGTGATGCAGCAGTGGCAGCCAAGGAAAGGCTGGCCTTGCTTTTACAAGGCCTTTTATATGCCTTGAGCTACTATGAAACCTTCATTCATTCATATAAGTTCCATCTCTAATAAATTCATTTATGTAAATTTATTCAAATTTTAATGTAAATTAATTAATCTGACACAGTGTCAGAGAGATGATGTGGTCCTCCTGCCAAAATGTTTGGATATCCCTGATTTAGAACTTACAGTATTTCAGTCTGGCTTCTGGTTCAATGCATTAGAACTACTTTGCTGGGAGAAATATGGGATCTTTAGGAAACATATATTGTGCACCAATACATTGAACAGCATTTTGCTTCCTGGTCTTCCCCTTGTTTACCTCCCACTGTTCTTCTATAATATGTGCATATTTCTACATTCAGGCTGTATACAGAGAGTGTCTATACCTTGAAAGTATCAGCTCTGTGGAAGAATGCCTACATGTGGTTGTTTTATGTTTTGAAAATCAAATGCGCATATAATCCTGTGCCTGTTTACCTGAAAGTAAGTTTCCCCCATGTTCAGTGCACTTACTCCCTGTTCAGTTTTGCATGGGTTAGCATTTGTAGTTATTTGGGAACTGATTTTGGACTTTATATTTTCTCTCTTTCTGAACAGTAATACCAGTAGTAACACATTTAAAATGAAAGGTGGTAGTCTTTGCTGCAAACTTCTGCTAGAAAGTATTCATTATAAACATATTGGATTTTATATTTATTTTTTTACTGAGGTACAAAAATAAGAATATGATCCACTAGATGCTCCTGTTCCTCTTTAGTTTCAAAGAGAACCTTCTGCCCCAAGTCTTCACTAATTTTAAAATGACATTGCTGAGAGTGCAAAGGGACTTTATTGGCAGACTCTGTGGGGAATAACTGACTCAACAAAATGTTCATGAGATTCTCCCCACCTTATGTACTATTTTCTGATAAAAGATTCAGACTATAAAATAACTCTTTATAATACTCATGCTGTTCACTTCCTTTGCACACCATGTTTTAGTCACAATCAACACAAAATGATCAGGTAACTTTTTTTTTTGCTACCACTATGAAACATAAACTGGCTAATAGCATTTCTACTGAAGACATGTTGTTTGTTCTTCTTATTGGTTCTCTTCAGGAATCAAGCCAAGCAGTGTCATCTTTTCCCAGTGGTTCAAGCTTGCTGCTTCTTCTGCTTCTGCTGCTTGCATGATTTTCTTTCTTGCTACATTTAATCTAACCTCACAGTCTGTGAGGCTTACATATTGAAATTAACTGGAACTTTGGAGGTCAGTAGTCTAGCACCGTTGGTATGTGGCAAAAGTAAGGCTCTCTGCCATATGACAAGCAGAAATGTTGTAGAACATGGTTCATCATGGCAGGAATGTGCAGCAACCCACCATAGTTCTCAAGCTCTCTGTTCAGGTTCTGTGCCGTTCTAGATTAGAGCTGAAGTTTTTATAAATAACAAGGAGAAGTTGTCAGAACCATACCAGAATCTTCTAGTGGATTTTGACACTGCCAGTAGAGCAGTTGTTCCCATCCTTTAGGAGCCCATGGACTACTGAGGCAAAAAAAATGGAACTGGCACAGACCACATGCAACTAGGACCTCCAAGAGAAATTTTATCAGGGGGGTACAAAGTTTCTTTTGGGCAAAGGGGGAGGAAAGGGGGTGAAACAGAGTGGGGGAGAGTCACAATGGGGGGCAGAATAGAGTGGGAAGGGGCAAAACAGGGCAACAGGACGGTGGCAACAGCCGAAAGAGTCTTTGGTGTCCAGGTCTACAGGGCTTCCCAATGTGAAGCGAGATATACCTGCCCACATTGTGTCAGCAGCTAGATACAATAATCCAGAAAAACAAACACACTCCTAAGTCTCTCTTTCAAATATTTTAAATATAGAAAATCATTGCAGAAAATTAGGATCATCATGATTACGCTCATAGTAGAATGGAAAGTATTCTGTGCACACCAAAACGTACTTCTGCAGCAGCTGTAGTCCCACAGCTGCATCCTTAAGGTCCCATACATTCCATGGTAAGTGAATGTACAAGCCAAAAAGCTACTGTAGCAGGCTAGCTTCCTCCCAAATTTGACACTGTGTTGTCACAACTGTATTCCTTGGCCCAGCACATATGACTTGAATCAGCTGCCACCACCATGCACCCAGCATCTCGATGAGATAGGAAAAGAAGATCCCAGGACATTTCTGGACCCCTTCTTTTGGCTCCTGGGCTCCCCTTTTGAGCCTGGGCCTAAGTACAAATTACCCCTTATAGCCCCTCTCATGGACTCCTGCATGCAAACCCCACCCTTTCACACAAAGAACACAATTACATTTGTAATAATTAGAGAAGATTTATTAGAGATTTATTAGATTTACTTATAAGGAAGATTTGTGAGTTGCTGCTTCTCCTGTGGGATCTCCATGTCCCTCTTAGTCCTTACAAGTGGGTAGCTCCTCCCTCTCAGGTAGGCAGGCCAGAGTCTTTTGGACTTCCTGAGGGGAGGAGCTGCCTGGACTTCCTCAGAATGGCCTAGCCTTTCCGTGAAGCAGGACAGGGCTGGGTTTGGCTCTGCTGAAACCCTCCACTGGAGAAGCTAAGAGGGTATTTTATTCTTTCCTTTTCCCTTTTCCTAATTCTCCAGCCTTCCAGCAGGCAATACTGGCTGCTGTCCCTTTAAGAAAATTTTCCTTTGTTTTACCAGCAGCCTGCCTGGAGGCGAAGCTGCCTGCTTTAGAGCAAGGCAACCAAAATCTATTTTGAATTTCAGTGCAGCCTGCAGTCCCTTTAAGAAATTTCCCTTTGTTTTACCAGCAGCCTGCTTGGAGGCTCCCGCATGGCTGCCTGCTTTAGAGCATGGCAGCCAAATCTATTTTTGAATTTTGCGCCCTTCCGCACCTGAGCTCCTGCCTCTGCTGAGTGGCAGCAACTAACTGGGCCCACTTTCTGGGCTGCCCTCGCTTGACCCAGGGCAACCACACAATGCTGGAGCACCCGGGCTGCCCTCATCTGACCCCAGGGCAGCCTCCCCCTTAGCTGACAACAACCGTTCAAGCAGTGGCAGCCGCACACCCAACAGGTGCTCCCACGTCTCCAGCCGCTCGCACCCCCTGCACCTGGCAGGGGCAAGGCAGGCTTGCCCGTGAGCACTCCGGCCACAGCCAGCCTCCGGAGCCGCTTTCCCCCAACAGCAGCGGGGGCGCGGAGGTTCCTCCTCCCCTCCCCATTGTTCCAGGGCCCCACATGGTCGGTGGGTACCATCGTGGATTAGCGCCCGAAGAGCACGAAGACCAGCCCTCCCAAGCAGGGCAGGGGCGGCAGAGGTAGGCTCGTGGCGGCAGCGGGGGCTGTCCAGCTGCTTGAGCCGCCTCCAGCTGCAGCAGGAGAGCAGCAGAGGAGAGGATCATGTGCATGGGTGCCATCTTGGCCACGCGCCAGCCTAGGACCAGACTGGATTTTGGAAAAGTGGCGAGCCCCCCCAAACTGGCGGACACCCTCCCACACATGGCCACCCCCAGCAAGGCCCCTGATGCATACAGTCCCTGCATAGTGCTCAGCGCCTTAGACTGGGGAGAGCTCTCCAGGGCCATCCAGGACATGGTCCAGGCCAGCATCAACACTGCCATGGAGGCACACCAGCAACCACGGGGGGGCACCCTAGAGCATCCACCCACAGGGCACCCAGCTTCCTCCCCAGAGGAGGAGGTAGAGGGGGAGGATGAAGATGAACCCAAACTCCCCCCCTCCAAGAGGCGCCGGATGTCATCCGTGCACAGTGCCACCCCTGAACACAGCCACCTCCAGGAACAAGATCAGGGAGAAGGGAGCTCCCACACCTCATCTGTGGAGGAGGGAGAAATATTGGGGGACGAGGTTGAGACACACAAGCCCCACCTACGCTGAGCAGTTTAACAAGCTAGTCCCGGGGGTGGTTCAGGTGCTAGACCTGCACCACGAGGATACTGGGCCCAAGACCAAGTGGGGGTCCCCAACAGTCTTCCTAAACCAGCATGAAACCCGCCAATGGTTTCCCTTCCCTCCTTTCTTCCAACAACTAGTGGACAAGGAGTGGAATAACCCAAATAGGGGCAGGGACTCCAGCAAGCCTTCCACCAGGTCTCTGGAGACGTGGTTGTCTCTGGAGACGTGGATCCAGCTGGGACGTGGATGCAACCTCATGCCAGGGTCACTGGCCTCCCCTTCCAGGGAGCCAAGTTGTTCGGGGACGCCTGGACCCGCTACTGGTGGAGTCCAGGGGAAAGAAGAGGGTACTGCCCCCGGGGAGAGGAACCCAAGGCCCGCCCAGCGGTCCCAGTGCTGTCCCTTTCGGCCCTCAAGGAGCTCTCAACCCATTACCTCATCCTTTGTGACCCCTTTCAAAGGCCCAAGACGGCCAGCCCACAAGTCCAGAGGACAGCAGCCCCAGCGCTTTGGCACAAAGGGCCTAAAGTCTCAGTGACGACCAGCCATCCAACCAACTGGTTTCTACAGGTTCCCAGACCCAAGTGCCCGCTAAAGCATGGCAAGACACTCAAGGTAATCCAACACCTCCTACAGGTCGGGGCCATTGAACCGGTTCCAAGGGAGCAGTGGGAGTCCAGGGTGTACTCCCACCTCTTCACCATGCCCAAGAGATCCGGTGGCACCAGAGCCATCCCTGACCTCAAGTGGCTCAACAGATTGATGCGTCAACAGAAATTCAAGATGGAGATCCTACACTCCATCCTGATGTCCATCAGAAGGCACAGCTATATGACACAGAAGGCACAGCTGAGATCTGCCTCACCAGAGGAGTGCGCTTATACCTGCACCAGACCATCCAATGTCTCCGGAACCATGAGTTCCTCATCAACTTGGAGAAGAGTCACCTGACACCCTCACACACCATAGAACACCTGGGAGCAATCATCGACACCTCCCAGTTCAAAGTTTTCCTGTCCTCAGAACAGCAGGTCAAGACTGCAGACCTGATCAACGCTGCCCTCCGCTCCCCCAGACCGGACGTGTTGATGTCGGCCTGTCTCCTGGGCATGCTGACCACCTGCCAGGACATCATTCCCTGGGCCAGGTACAGGGCACGGTCCCTCCAGCACCCTCTGCTGCCCTTCCAGGACTTCATCGTCTCCAAAAGGAGCTAGTGTGTCAGACTGGACTCCCTCACTCTCAAGGACCTTTGATGGTGGAGGTGGCCGCACAGACTGGACCAAGGCTCGCCCATCCAGATACACCACAGAGCCGTCCTGTTCACAGACGTGAGTCTCCAGGGATGGGAGGCCCACACCCCCAAGGATGTAACAAAGGGTCGCTGCTCCCCAAGCAAGAGGACAGCTCCCATCAACCTGCTAGAGTTGAGGACCATTCGACTAGCCCTGCTGGCCCTCCCCCAGCTCAGGGACCAAGATGTTCTAGTTTACACTGACAACATCGCGGCAAGGGCCTACGTAAACTGGCAAGGGGGCACCAGATCAGCAGCGCTGCAGATGGAGGCACGCAGACTGATGCTGTGGGTGGAAAAGAACCTCCGGTCCATCAGAGCCGAGCACATTGCCAGACTGGAAAACACAGCAGCGGACTGGCTGAGTCACCAGGACCTTGACCATTCAGAATGGAGGCTTCACCCACAGGTCTTTGCATGGATCAACCATCAGTTCGGTCCGATGACCTTAGACCTGTTCGCCAGCAGCCACAACCACCAGCTGCCGAGGTTCTTCTCCTGAGGACGCTGTCTGGAAGCAGAGGGGATGGACGCACTCCACCAACGGTGATGTGAGGGGTGATGTATGCCTTTTCCCCCACAAAGCCCCTGCAGAGGGTCCTCACAAAGGTCAGGCTAGAGCAGGCCGAGGTCCTCCTCATAGCTCCAAACTGGCCCCGCTGGCCCTGGTACCCGTACCTGCGGGAGCTGGCCATCTCCCCACCCATTCCCCTTCCCCAGCACCCAGACCTAACGTCACAGGGCCCAATCCCACACCCACAGATAGCCAAGCTCCATCTAGCTGCCTGGAGATTGAGCGGAAGAGGCTAGCCAAGTCAGGCCACTCCCCCGCCGTACTGGCTACTCTTCTCTCCAACCCGAGAGGATCCACCAACCGAGTCTACAATGGAACCTGGAGGGTCCTAACCGAATGGTGCCAACCCTGGAACCTTGATCTGGAGAGGATCCAGGTCAAGGACTTCTTGAAATTCCTCCAGGCAGGCCTCGACAAGGGCCTTAGCACGGCCACCCTTAAGAGGCAGGTCTCAGCAGTCGTCTCCACCCTGGGGTAACTCAAGGGAAGGGCCCAGGTGTCGCACCCATATGTTAGAAAATTCCTCAGGGGAGTGCTCCACCTCAATTCGCCCCCCCCCGTGACCAGGGCCCCCACATGGGACCTGACCCTGGTGCTATGGGCGTTGACGAGGCCTCCTTTTGAGCCTATGGTGACATGCTCGCTAAAGCTATTATCACAGAAGACTGCTTTCCTGGTGGGCGTCACTTCTGCCAGAAGAGTATCCAAGCTGGCAGCCCTCTCCTTAGCCAACGAGCTCTGCCAGATCCAAGAGGACAAGATTGTCCTTCGCACCAACCCTACCTTCCTTCCCAAGGTGAACTCCCTGCTTCACCGCTCGCAGGAGGTGGTGCTGCCCACCTTCTGCCCCAGTCCTTCTCATCCCAGGGAGCGGGAATGGCATGCCCTCGACGTCCGTCGGGCAGTGAGCTTTTATCTCTCCAGGACCTCCGCCCACAGGCACTCAGAGGCCTTGTTCGTATCATACAGACCCAGTGACCAAGGCAGGAAGGTATCTCCCTCCTCCGTTCCAGATGGGTTAGAGAGGCCATAGCCGATGCCTACAGGGCATCCAGCAAGGAACCCCCTAGGGGCATCATCATGAGGAAAATGAACACCCAAATTATTGCGTGAAAAATAGTTTCAGGAAAAAACAAGGACCAGTGAAGACAAAGATAGGATAGTGTTTATATAATACAACCATTAATTTGTAGGAATACTTTCATATCAATCCGTAAAGGCTGCATCTCATTTTATGGTTGCCACATTGAGGGCCCAATCCCATCCAATTTTCCAGCCCCGGTGCAACTACAATTCAGCCCCATGGTAAGGGAACAAGTGTTCCCATACCTTAAGGAGGCCTCTGTGACTGCTGCCCCACTACAAGATACAGTGCATGCCCCATTAGCACAGTTGCACTGGCACTGAAAAATTGGCTAGGATTGGGCCCTGAGTCTCCTTGAAAAGGTCTCTGTGTGGTGGCTGCTTCCCAGGGCTAACTGTTGCATGTAAATTGTTACCTGCTGACAGGCCCCACCAGTAACTGTCTTAACAGTACAGGTCCAACCTTGTTATAAACAAATTTTTTATACACATGTTTGACTCAACGTGAATGGCCACTGCAAATGAGAAGGAATGTGCTGATCCCTGGAGAAGGGAAAAAATGAATCTCTTTAAAATCACAGTTTAAAAAACTGCTTCTTTTACTGTTGTAGAGAGTCACGCAAGTGATCATTCCATTCTTCAGCTGCGCCAGGCAAAGGCAAGGGGTCCTTTGCATTTCGGATTGCTGACTGCCTCTCTATAACAGTAAGAAAAGCTGTTTTAAACTACAATTGTAAAGGGAAGCACTTTAAAAAATTTTAAAATTGCTTTTATTTAACATATGGTATTAGCAGGGAGTCCCAGAATAAAACCCCTGTGAATGCTGAGACATGACCTTATTAGGAGCAATGGAGGGACAAGAAACCTGGAAGTGGGTCATTAAATTTATTTTTCCACTTTTTTTTTATCTACGGATTTTTTTATCCATTAGGGGTTCTGGAATGGAACCCTAGTGGATAAAGACACAACCTGTATGTTACTGCAAACTGCAGTGTTGGCTGGGAACAATGTATACGGTGTCTCTGGATGAACGGGTTTCTCCATTGTGTTCCATTATTGTCCCAAGAGTTGTAGAGGGGTGCCCCGTGTCCCCCGTGGATTCACTTATCCGCTGATTGGGTCCAGCCTCTGCTCACATGCCCCCTGTGTGTGCCTCCTCTGGAGGCGAGGGAAGCAGAGCTCCCCTCGCCTCTGGATGGTCCTCTGAGCCTTGCAGAAGCTGTGGATGTCTGTATGCAGCCTCTGCTGGGCTTATACTGAGCTCGACAGTAGAAAAAAACCAGTTTCTCCAAGAAGTGACTTTTTCACACCTTATAAGGCACTAGGAAGCCTGAGAGGGCAGATGTCAGCGGCCTCTGCTAGGTTTAGAGGACCCTCCGGAGGTGAGAGGAGCAGAGCTCCTCTTGGCTCAGGAGGGTGGGGAGAGATTCCCCCGTATCCAGTTTCACTTAACTGCAGTGAGTTCTGAAATGGAACCCCCGTGGATATGGGGGCACACCTGTATTTCATTCTCTTCCTGATTAGCATAGAGAATTTTAAAAATGAATTCTTGAATTGACCTATGTTGTGTTTGTTTCAGCTTTCTGTTCATTTCTTTCTTTTCTTCCATATTACCAACGTGCACAAATGTCTATATGCACTGATGATAAAGTGCTAAAAAGAAATCTTGAATCTTTTACACCATTTTGCATCAATGCATAGTATTGCTTCTGTATATTGTCAACATGGAAAGAAATGGAAAGGTTCATATTAACAGAAGAAATTGAAAGCTGTGACAAAGTGCATATGTGTCACCATCTGTATGAAGTCTGGAAATAAAAACAAGAATAGCAGACTGCCAACAGCATCAGTGCCATTCTGTGAATAAGATCAGGTAATGCAGAACCCCAGTCCTTTATTAGCTCAAATATTGGCTCTGACAGAGCGGTGTAATACAAATGAGGATGGCAGGTGTCTGCCTCTTTAATGCTAGATTTTATGAGCTTACACAAGACAGAATCAGGAAAATGTTCTGCAGTCTATCCTTAGGAAAAGTGTGCATCACCCAAGGGCATGAGGTATTAAATGATATTCTGTTATATAATCATGTGTGTAGATACTATTTTTCTAGGTTGTCCTAATATATTTTTCAAGCCAGCTATTTAAACAACGTTCTGGTAACACTGGGGGGAAAAATTATGCTTTAATAGTTCAACCCTTCTTTGTTATTTCAAAGAGGCTGCTGAGAAAAAAACTATATTTTGATTTAGAATTAAGTTTGATCAGTATATTTTCTAACCAATGGAGCAGAAAAGTCTAAAATTGCATGTTTCCTCTTTCTTCAGATCTGCTTTGTAGTATTTTGTTCTGTGATAATCCCTTGTAAAACAGAACTGACACTTGCTATCTGTTGGAATTACATTAGAGCAGCAGATACTTGAATTCTCTTATAATGCCACATTTAAGGAGAGGTATTCAAAACAAGTCTATTAGGGTCTATTCTCTGGTTTCATATCCAATTTTATCCATTTATCAGCAGAGGGCAATATAACTTCATACATTTGTAGTCCACTTCTTAATTTGTTTTCTTTGCTATTGGATACAACTTTTAACTGTAAGGACATTACATAGGTATAAGAACAGAATATAGTGTACAAATGTGATGATAAAAACACACTATGCTTTCAGGCTGACATAATTAGTACTTCTTAATAGCATTGTGAAGCTTTTTGAAGACATTCTCTGCGGGAGAGGTGTTTTAAGTTCATTGACAAGCTGGTGAATTCAGCCCAGATTTTAACGCTATAAATAAACAACATTTATCACAGTTCCATTGCTGAAGGTGTAAACTGTACCTGTAAATTGTCTTCTGTGTATGCCACTAGTGCTTCAGAATTTGTCAATGCTGATTCAGTTATTTCAGTACTTCTCAAACTTAGATCTCAAACTTCTAAACTTAGATCTTTATTCTTTTTATTAAAGAACTTTATCAGTGGTTCTCAAACTGTGGGTCGGGGATCCACCAGTGGATAGTGACCTAATTTTTGTGGTTTGTGAAACTGACAGGGCAAATTAGTCTGTCAGTGGTTCCGAACATCTCCTTGGAAGTTTGGGAAACACTAAGTCTTTGTCGGGGTGGGGAGAAGGCATCAACGCAATCTCCAACATCATGCTGCTGCTGAAGATGGAGGGGGCTTTTTCACTTACTCCCCCCCCCGTGCCAGCCACCGGGGGGGGGGGTGCGGGGAGTCACACAGATGCCTCTGCAGGGCTACCCAAGCCTTAGAAAAGTTAAGAGTAATGATTGGAAACCACTTCTGGTTTCACAGTTGAAAACTGGAAGTGGTTTCTGATTGTTATTTTTAAGTTTTCTAAGGCTTGGAGAGCCATGCAGTGGTGTCTGTGGGGCTCCCCACATCCCCCAGAGGCTGGCACAGGGGGTAAGTGAAACCCCCTCTTATCCCCAGCAGCAGCATGATTCTGGGTATGGGGTCACTGCCTTCCTCCCCACCCCGCCTCTTAAGTGACCAGGGTCAAGTGCTTCCCAGGCTGGTGGGTTGTGACCCACCAGTTTGGGAATCATTGGCCTATGTGCATAAAGGGTTAAACAAACTGTTACTTGGGGTAGTACTGCAGCCACTATTACAGCGACACTCCTTGATATTTATACACAATATAAAAGGCTTTTATAGTCAAGTTTATCACATATGATAAACATCATAAATTATAACATTTATGATAAATTTAGCTACAAGTGAAACAGATAAGATCCAAAGAGCAGCACCTTCACAGGAGCTGTACTGGAACCCATTACTAATGTTGTATATACTCAAGTCTCTTCTGAGGTGGTGGGGATGGGAATCTTGTGGAGCTGAATAGAATGTGGCATGAAGAAATGCAACTGGGGGAGCAATTGATTATCCTTCCCACATGAAGTGCTTTACTAATCATGCTGTTTTTGCATCCAGGCCAGTCTGGAAGTGGACAAACCATTCATTTGACTGCAAGTTTTTCATCAGGCGTACAGTACATTAAAATTTGTTTGCAAGGTTTGAAACTACCACTTTACCCAGTAAAATATGGAGTTTTGCTTATTTTGTTTTTCACACGTGTAGGGCAAAGATGATTTATCTGAAATATTCAAGAATATTCAATTCAAGACAGAATTGTATGTTTCACAAAGGGTCTGTTCAGGGTCTTTGGTATAAAAGCTGGTTGAATTGGCTTTTGTCCATGGGATATACCAAAACATGGTTGGCAATGTAATCCTAACATCTGTGTTTATTTGAAAAATCCAACATTCAAATTCTAACTCTCCCTAGCTTATCCTATTCACTTTCCTTTATCCCTTACTGAAAATGAAGCCAATACAATATTTCAGTGTTTACATTTTTTAATTCAGTTCCTGCAAACTGTTAAATGTCATTCTAGTTCCTAGTAAATTTCCTAACTTCAGTAACTAACCTAGTAACTTTCAGTTTCTTTCTTGAACAACTTATCGAACAACGCTCGACCCGTACCCAGCATGGTTAATTAGGGCTGCCTGGGAAGGGCTGGCCGAGTGGACGGGGAGGGTGGTGAACTCATCTCTGAGGGAGGGGGTGCTCCCGCTTGCCTTGAAGCAGGCGATGGTTCACCCCCTCCTGAAGAAGCCCTCCCTGGATCCCGCTAATTTAATTAACTTTCGGCCGGTCTCGAATATCCCATTCCTGGGCAAGGTGATTGAGCGGGTGGTGGCGTCCCAGCTTCAGAGGGTACTGGAGGAAACGGATTATCTGGACCCATTCCAATCTGGCTTCAGGCCGGGCTTCGGGACGGAGACTGCCTTGGTTGCCTTGGTGGATGACCTTCGCCGGGGGGTGGACAGGGGGAGTGCAACCCTGTTAGTCCTGCTGGACCTCTCGGCGGCATTCAACACCATCGACCATGGGGTCCTTCTGGGCCGGCTGGCCAGGTTGGGGCTTGGAGGCACTGTTTTGAAGTGGTTCCGCTCCTTCCTGGCTGACAGATCCCAGAAGGTGGTGCTGGGGGATGCCTGTTCGGCACCTCGACCTCTTAGGTTTGGGGTGCCGCAGGGTTCCATCTTATCCCCCATGCTTTTTAACATCTACATGAAGCCTCTGGGAGAGGTCATCCGGGGGTTTGGAGTGGGTTGCCACCAGTACGCTGATGACACCCAGCTTTATCTCTCCTTTCCCCCTGATTCTGAGGAGGCGGTTGGGGTCCTGGATCGCTGTCTGGAGGCGGTTAGGGACTGGATGTGGGCAAACAAGCTGAAATTAAATCCGGATAAGACAGAGGTGCTCTTGGTTCGGAAATCCACAGCTCGGGTGCTGGACTATCGTCCTGCTCTGAATGGGGTTGTACTCTCTCTGAAGGAGCAGGTCCGCAGCTTGGGGGTTCTCCTGGATCCACAGCTGCTCCTGGAGTCCCAGGTGGCGGCGGTGGCCAGGGGAGCCTTTGCTCAGCTTCGGGTGATTCGCCAGCTGCGACCGTACCTGAGCTGCACGGATCTGGCCACAGTAACCCATGCCCTAGTGACATCTAGATTAGATTATTGCAATGTGCTCTACGTGGGGCTGCCTTTGAAGATGGTCCGGAAATTACAACTAATACAGAACGCGGCTGCTCGTGTGGTTGCCGGGGCACGTCGGTTTGACTCTGTCGAGCCGTTGCTCCGGCGGCTACACTGGTTGCCGGTTCTGTTCCGGGCCCAATTCAAGGTGCTAGTTTTGACTTTTAAAGCCCTTTATGGCTCGGGTCCGGGGTATTTGAGGGACCGCCTCCTTCCCTACAATCCGGCCCGTGCTCTTAGATCTTCTGGGGGGGCCCTTTTGACTGTGCCGCCACTAAGAGATGTGAGAGGGGTGGCGGCCAGAAAGAGGGCCTTCTTGGTGGTGGCCCCCGAACTGTGGAATACCCTCCCCTTAGAACTGAGAACTGCTCCCTCGTTGCTAACGTTTCGGCGTGGACTGAAGACCTTTTTATTTCAAAAAGCTTTTAATTGTTGACAGGCTGGCTGGCGTTCTTGCTTTTTATATGAAAATCCACGGGGTTTGTTTTGTTTTTAGCTTTTTAATCATTGTAAATTGTTTTTAACTGTTTTTCATGTTGTATTTTTAAATTGTGTGTTAGCCGCCTTGTGTGCCCATTGGGCAAAAAGGCGGGGTACAAATCAATAAAATAATAATAATAATAATAATAATAATCTTAATCTTGCTTGGTTCAGTTTAACCTGCAAAGTACCTCTTGTTAAGCTTGTTGTGGTTGTCTTGCCCTAATTACCAATAACATTGTTCAGCAAAGTTTAATAATGAGATAGTTTGTGCCATACTATATGTAACTATTACTGCAGTACTGAGCAGTCAAGGTTCAAGATAATTATGTTTATAGTTCACCTTGGAAGGAACTGGTAGATTTGAATTCTCCTGAAGGACAGCAATTATCGTTTGGATATTCCTATGCACTGTTGACTGAGGTCCAAACTACATATGACATAGGCAAGCTGTGTCATTAAACATCATGTCTAAAGCAGTGGGATTGAGGTATGATTTTAAAGCACCTATGTGGGGTAAAGTTTCTGAACTCTTTCGCTTCTCTGTTACTTTCTTCAAATGGTTTCTATCTGGCCAGACGCACCTTTGAAATTGAAACTGAACTGGGGTGGGGGTATCTTGAAGATTAACTGTGGGAGTAAGAGGAGTAGGCAAAGGGAGGGATCAATGCCTCTGCATGCAATTCTGCAGATGTGTTTAGTACTGACCCATACTTAGACACCGGTTTGCCACAATGACTTGTAGATTGGATCTTGTAAGAGTGGTGACTGGAAGCTAGCAGGCAATCTGCCTTGAGTGTTGAGTGACTGAAGAGGCAGACAGCAGTGGCACTGCAGAACAGACCTATCCAGGCACATAACCCTCCATGGTGCCCCTTAGGAGGAGGAAGAAGTGCCTGGGTGAAAGTTGTTCTCTCTCTTGCAGCCAGTCAGCTTTATCCCATGGGTCCTTTTCACACAAAAGACCTCTGGGAGCAAAGCAGGGCAGTAAGTAGGAGTGGCTTCTGCCCACAAACTCTTTCCTGCTGCTCACATAAGGTGTGAGGTGGGTGAAGGAACTATGGTGGGAGGAAGAAATCATGGGAGACACGTTCACAGAACTCCTTGAACCAAGGTTCCTGAAGGCCTAGCAAGCAGCGGTTGTATGGTCAGATGGTACTTTATTGCTCCTCAAGTTACCTTTTTACTAGACTGTAAAACTGGTCTCTAGCCATCTGCATGGTGGCCCTATGGAGCAAAAGAGAGTAGACCAGCAATTTTGCTGCCAGCAACCTGCCTCAATGCAAGCTCCCTTGCAGTTAGAAAGTGCCTAAGCCCTCCTGCTAGAATCTGTAATTTGACATCTGCAACAGTTTATAGGTCTAAAATCCTTGGAGACGTGGTCTATAGTATGACTGGACTTTTAAACCTACATGGTCTGTATAATCATTTTCCCCCCTCATAACTTTCCTTTATTGTCACTTATCACTGACTAAGTGATAGGTAGCATGGTATTATACTCTTATCCAGGCTACATTTGTGAGTCTTGCATTGATTTACCATAGATGCTTGCCTATCAGTTGATCTCATAGGTATGGTGAGTCAGATTTTCAGCCAAGAATCATGGAATGTAAGTTGGGGGTAAAACTTGGGGAATAGTGCTTGTGAGAAGAGCTTGCCCTGGAGCCTGATTGAAAGAGAGGAAGAATCTGAGCCACTGTTTCTGGAGACATTAACGGGGCACTTATGTAGTACAGGTTGAGTTTCATTATTCCTGAGGGTTCTGTTCCCAGAACTCACCTGAATGGCAAAAATTGCATTAAAGCAAATCCGTTTAAAAAACAATGTCGCTTTGCTAGGTGATTTAAAAACAGCCTTGCTGACCTTTGTGATGTAAAACAGAAACATTAGGCAGACAATTCATCAATCAGTCTCTCTCCAGGTGCTTAGAAAGGCTTCACTCTGAGCCAGCCACCCCTCCCTTCACCAATGCAAAGTGATTATCTTTCTTTCATGTGCTCAGGGGGAAGGGAGGGGTCACTACCTTAGAGTGAAGCCGAAGCTGCCTGAAGAGAGAATGACTGATGGATTGTCAGTTGGCTGCCCTCTCTTGCACTAATGAGGCTGTTGTTAAATGACTGTTTTCCTTTAATTTAAAGGGCCCTTCTCATCCTGCTGAGATAGAAAAATCCACAAATAATTAGGTTATACCTGTAATTGCTTGCATGACTGTCTCTGTACAACAGTAAGAAAAGCAGTTTTTTTAAACTGCAATTTTAAAGGGATGCATTTTTCCCCTTCTCAAGGGATCAGCACATTCCTTCTCATTTGCAGTGGCCTTTTGTGTTGGATCAATCCAGTGTATAAAAAATCCGTGTATAACAATGTTTGACCTGTACTGTGTGCCATCCCTTGCCCCAGAGCAACAGTATTGAACATTGCATTGAATTGCTAAAAAACAAACAAAAATCCAGGTTTGAAACTACAGAAAAGCATTTGCAGTTCTAAAAACCATCCAAAACAAATGCAACACCAATATAAAGCAACATAAATAGCTTTCCACTGCACAACACCCTGCTTCAATTGCTGCCAGACAACTTTTTATACTGTTCACTGTCATTTTAAGAGGCTCTTTTGGGTTTGGAGTTAAGCATGCTCAGAAGATTCTACAACAGCACTCTGACAAATGTAAACAAATCTCCCTGTTTGTAAGCTGTCTGCAATCACTCAGATGTTCCTCAGATGCTTCCCAGATCCTCTGCAGGAACTTTTAAAGTTCCTCCAAGTTTCTCCTGGCTGCCTGGACAGCCTGAAGAGCTGTGACCCCCAGTGACCTGCAGATAAGATGAGGTGTCAATCTACACTTGATTTATTGGTAGAAATTTATCACCTTATTGGTGAGTATCTATACTAACTGATATGTGAAGGTTTTATTAAAACTTTACCTAAAGTAATTAAAATATTTAAAATAATCTTAGCTAAATATTATTCCATACTAAAATTTGTGTAGAAAAGATTAGGATGGGTTGTATTATGTATACCAAAGTTCTCAATTTTAATGATGTTGGAAATTTGTGACAACTGATAAAGAATTAATTTCCAATTCAAATTCTTTTCTCTGCCCGAAACTATTAGAGCATGTTAAGGAAATATTATTTGATGCATGTTCTCTAGGCTATAGTCAGATGTCATTCGTTTCCCTCTTCTTTTGCTGTCTTAATGGAAGTATTCTCAACTCTGCTGGGTTCCTTGACGTTTTTAAATCAAATCATTGCTTTCACTGAGGAAGCAGATAGTTTGGGGGGAAAATGGATAGCCTTTTACTCTGCTACAATAATGTACAGAAGCAGAAGCAAGAACTGTCTTGCAGATTTACAGCTTTTATATGAATAAGAATGTGAGGAAACCCAATATACCTGAAGTCAGCCCAGTCCTTGTCAGTTCCTTGTAGCATATTCAGTGTTTAACTCAAAAGATATACGGATATTGTTATTGAAGAGGGAAAACTATGAGTGTGACAGTGGAGTGAATGCAAACCGTAAATTGTCACACAACTGAATGGAGCAAACAAATTAAGTGATCTTTCCATTGTGCTTGATCCAGCTTCCACCATTCAGTATGAGTGACTTAGACTCAACACTAAGAGTTGTGTTCTCTCTATTTTTGATTGTCTCAAGAGGAACTTCTAAGCATGTGTTGAATATTCTTTACTAAAATGATACCTGGTTTTTGTATATTAATAAAATTCGCACATATTTGTGCTAGATAGTTGACTGGGAAAAAATTGAATGCAGAACATACAATACAATTCCAAGCATTATTTATTCTTCTTATTAAGAATATTTATACAGCTATAAAGCTAATTATATTAAACAACAGACTTTTCACCCATGGTTTTATCTCAATGCAACGAGAAGGAAAAATGTCCCTTTACTCAATCTTGCTTAATTAACATTGTAATGCAGGAAAGCGGTGGCAGGCTATCTCTCTCTCTCTCTCTCTCTCTCTCTCTCTAGGGGAGCCATTTTCAACCACTGTGCCATGGCACACTGGTGTGCCACGAATGTGTGCGGTGTGCTGTGGGAATTTGGGAGAGGATCATTTATCAGTAGGATCATCGGGGAATGTGAGCCCCCATTGACAGCACAGTGTGCCTTGTCAATTGTCAAAAAGCTGATGGTGTGCCTTGACCATTTTAGTGCCTTACCAGTGTGCCGCAAGATGAAAAAGGTTGAAAATAACTGCTCTAGGGACTTAGAATAGCTTAGTTTCAGGTCACTCCTAGACAAGTAACCCCGTCCTTCCCCTGGAATGCACACAAAAGAATGCAAAGTGATTATCATCTCTGCTTTGCATTCTCCTTACATTCTTTCGCATGCTCCAGGGGGAAGGGAGGGGTCACTTGACTTGGATTGAACTGAAACTAAGCTGTTGATTGACTGACTGACTGCTGCCACTCTCCCACATTAGAGTGGTAAGCAAGGCTATTTTTAAACAGCTGAGTAAAGGGACTTTAAAAAAAAAAATCATTTAATGTGATTTTCAGCATCCATGGGGGTTCTGGAAATGGAACCCCCGTGGATGCTGAGACACAACTTGTGTACTGCTTTTCAACAAAAAAATTCAAACAGTTTACAGACAAAAAAAAAAAAAAACAAAAAACTTGAATGGCTCCTTGTCCCAAAAGAGTTCACAATCTTATATTTCATAATGCAATATTTCTGAATCGATGTAGCTTTGGACCCTTATAAAAGAACAAGGAGAGGAGAAAATGTTCTAGTGCTGTCCTGTGTACACTTGTATAAGCATTAGCAGAAGACTTCTTGAAATGCAGTCACAATTTATCAAGGGTTATATTACAATGTGAGAAAGATGATGAATAAATAAGAGACTGTAGCACATAAAATTCTAGGGGCCTATGAAACTGTTTTCAAAAAGAATTTGTCTGAAGTTTTGCACAAGAGCTTGCCCAATTTTGAGAAACTCTGGGTTCACTTTTTTCATGTGGTATTCTTCCAAGTCACAAACAGCCCTACAATGAGCAGAAAATGCTTTATACTAGTGCACTGTTTCTCAAACTGTGGGCAGCAGCCTCATCTTTGGTGAGTCATTAGGCTGATGGCTGTCACCTTGGAAGATGGCAGATGAGGTGGGTGGCACCATCTTGTAATCTGGCAAACCTGGGCACTGCCATTTTGAAAGATTCTAGTCAGCCTAGAGAAGCTTCAGGACTGCTACTGGGGGGAGTGAATTAAGCCAGTTGGTGATCTATAGGAGTGCATGAAATGGGGTGAGTGAATCAAGCATTCTGGGTATGTGAAATGGGCTGAAAGAATTGCAGTGATGGCAGTGGTGGTGGTTGTCCTGGCAGCTGCCATTTTAAAATAAAACACAGAATGACTCTTGGGACAGTGGGGATGTTACACTGTTTTCAGAGAGCATTTTGAGGAAAACTTCTTACACTTATTTCTCTCCTTCCCCCAGTTCTTCCCCTTTCCCTCTCCATCCCCCCCTACTGCCAAATCGCCATTTTTCCAACCCTATACTCCTGGGTTATCTTCTGATTTCCTATCGTGCTCCCCTTCTTGCTTACACCATTATGCACTTTCCCTTGAAAATTGGAGGAAGAAAGCCTTACTTCTGCCTAGAAACCACTTGAAATTGTTTAGAGCTGAAGGTGGGAAGGTGCATCTGTTGATCTTATGCAAGGAATGGTCTCTGAAATGCAAGGCAGAAATCTGTCCTTGGGCTCTCTTTTGCAGCCTTGCTGGTGTGCGCGCAAGACAAGACAGTTTGTAGGCCTGACTTGGGATTGGTGCAGTAGGAAGCTTGCTACTGTGGCTTTGATAAGCTGTTTGCATTTACTTTCATTTTTTGGGTTTGCAGCTCATGAAATTTACTGTGACTCTGAGAAGCTGAGATGCTGACATTCTTCCAAGTTGACCTTTGCACAATATTTGCTCTGGCAACCCAGTGGTCCAGCGTATTGTTGTGTCAAGGTTGTAAATAGGCTTTTTTCTTACACATTGCTTTTGGAAAATGGCTGAAAAACAACCCCATAAAAGCTAATAAAATACCACGAGATACTCTTCCTTTAATACAGTCAACACTTGTGCCTCCACCATGTGGTATTGACTATATTAAAGGGAGATGTCACTTCCTGCTTGATCACTTTTGGCTCTTGCATCACAATCATGGCACTTCTTGTTTGATTATGTCACTTCAGTCCATGACATCACTTCCAGGTTGATGACATCACTTCCAGTGGGACAGATTGTCTTCTCCAAAATGGGTCCCGTGCTAGAAAGATTGAAAACCACTGAACTAGTGGAAGTCCATCTTTGGATACAAGCTGTAATGTTTTGCCTTTTTATAAATAGGTAGGTAGAAGCAGTTAGGACGGAGCTAATATATATATTTCCAGTTAAACCTACTTCACAATAAAGTGTTTGAGTGTATGTATGTGAAACCCCGAAACTATTACTAATCTGCATTACATTTTAAAACATAAAAAGGTACAGCAGGATTATTTTATTTTAAAAGCATCCTTCTCATTACCTTCATAATAAGTGAATAATGCAAAATGTAATGCTTCAGGGTATGTATTATAAGAGAAATAATAATTCCTTGATAGTTTGTAAATCTAACATTGTGTTTCCCTTAGTGTCTTTACTGCTTACAATAATTTGACATGAAAGAATCATCTTTCAAATGGTTGATTTTTTTTTTACCTTTGAAATAACGTTCTTATAGGTTTGGTTCATATGATACTTGCCAAATGATAGATGAGTATTCTCTTGGGTCCCTCACATGCTGTACCCTGTCCTTCTATGCAGGGAAATTAGGGGCATTTTTCTCAAATCATATATGGGGGGACCCTTATCCGCAGATCCCGAATCCAGAGTTAATCAGGATCAGGTCTGTGGATTATTATTCACGGATCAGGTCTGTGGCCGCAAACAACTCTACTGGAGGCAAGGGGAGCTCCACGTGTGCCCAGAGGGTCTTCTGAGCCCAGCAGAGGCCGGCCGCGTCCACCTGTAACCTCTGCTGGGCTCAGACTGACTCATAGAGTAAAAAAAGTCACTTCCGTTTAAAAAAAATGAAAGTGACATTTTAATGCCTTATAAGGAATTAGGAGACCTAGGGAAGCCCTCTGTAGCTTCACCAGGTCTCTTAATGCCTTATAAGAGATTTAAAACGTCACTTCCGGTGTTTTTGAAAAAGCACGGAAGTGACTTTTTAAAACTCTAAGTCAGTCTGAGTTCGGCAGACGTCGTGGGTAGACACACACAGCCTCTGCTGAGCTCAGAATACCCTCTGAAGGTGAGGGGAGCAGAGATCCCCTCACCTCCAGAGGGTGGGGGGGGCTGTTCCCTGGTATCCACAGTTTCATATAACTGTGGGAGTGTGGGAGTATTCCAGAACAATACCCTTGTGGATACCAGGGCACACCTGTACATTAATACTGTTTAAAGTAGATTTATCATAATGCATAAAGCAGTGATTGTGATGAAACATCCCTTCTCATGGAATTAAGGAAAAATAACTCTGGTGAAAATTCCTGATTTTTTTTTTTTTTCATATTTTCTATCTGTTCTTGCCTTCCTATCACCTAAAGAGGCTTCTGCAACAGGATTATATCCTGAAGGGTCTGCTGAGTCATTTTGCAGTAGCAGGCATGTCTGCTTTGTTGTTGTTCACCTTCGCCTTCTTTCCTAACTGACTGGCAAAGACAGAACTTGACTTTGAGGCAGCTCATTGAATCATGAAACCCACCTGATTCCTTGAGCAGGGAAGTGAAAGACTTCAGGTGATGCAAAGTAACCAAACCAAATGGTTAATCTAGGTATTGTTCAAAGATTATTAAAAAAAAGGAGTAAGGAAATCCTCATTGCACATTTGTTCTGGTCACTTATCTGGGGCATTAAATGCATAGGTGAAGATTGCCCACTCCCTTCCTCTTGTGCTCCCTGTCGCCTAGCCTAGTGTAAGATCATATCTCCTGGATTAGAGCAAGTAGATACAGTAGGGAAGGAATTCAGAAATATATGTTTATGTTTTCTTTTCAGCTTTTTAATTTCCATGCCAACCTTTGCTTCAGTCCTTCCACCTGGTTGTCTTATAGCTGTTGCTTGATTTCTAAAAGTGCCTTGTTTTCTGCCTTTATTTCTATTCCTGTGTATTGATGTGTTGTATTCTTTCAATAAACTGTTTTATTTAGTTCACTGAGAGAGCTGATTGCCCTGTGTTCTCATACTGCTTGCCTCTACTGCCATCAGGCTTTTAGGGGGACCCCCCTGGGATTTGGGGGCTCTCCACTATGCTGGGAGACAGATTAACCTTCTGTTTCAGTCTCCCCTAATTTTGGGTGATGGCAGTATTAACTGTAATCCTAGTTTAGCAGTTCAAGATAGCAGTTCTGATCCAACTTTCTAGGGCTGATGCAGCTGTGCCAGTGTGGCATGCATCCTGCAGTAGGTGACCAGTCACAGAGGCCTTCTCAGGGTAAGGAAATATTTATTCCCTTACCTTGAGGCTGTATTGTGGTTGCATATGTGCTGGAAAGTTGGTTAGGATTGGGCCCTGTATCTCGGAGATGTATTTATATAACCTGCATGCAGAAGGACTTTTTAGTTCCTCTTTTGGAGGCAGATTCTCTCCTGTGTTGCTTCTGACACCCCATGACTATGTTTCTGGAGCAATTTTCAGTGTGATTTGAGACAGTTACTGTTCTACTTAATTTCTAAAATTCTTCTACACATATGCATCTGGTCACTCTTTGCAGTGATTT
Source organism: Tiliqua scincoides (assembly GCF_035046505.1). Taxonomy (NCBI): domain Eukaryota; kingdom Metazoa; phylum Chordata; class Lepidosauria; order Squamata; family Scincidae; genus Tiliqua; species Tiliqua scincoides. Next base: position 74,287,670 of record NC_089822.1, read on the forward strand.
CTGTCAAAAAACCGTTATTCTGCTCTTTTTTACATTTTATAACATTTTTGTATGTTTAGAAACATAGGTCTGCTCTGTTTTACTGGATAATTGAAAGTGTCTCAAGCTTTTGTTTATTGACATACAGGCTGAGTCTTGGTAGGCAAAAAGTTTTGGATGGCAAAAATCGCATTAAAGCAAATTCATTGAAAAAACAATGTCCCTTTGCTCGGTGATTTAAAAACAGCCTTGCTGACCTTTGTAATGCACAAAAGAGGAATCAGGCATACAATCAATCTTTCTCCAGATGCTTAGAAAGGCTTCACTCCGAGGCAGCTACCCCTCCCTTCACTGGGAGCTGCAGCTGCAGAAGAGAATGGAGGAAGTGATAATCACTTCCACTTAGCATTCTTTCATGTGCTCAGGGGGGAGGGAGGGGTCGCTTGCCTTGGAGTGAAGCTATTCTAAGCGCCTGGAGAGAGATTGATGAATTGTCTGTTGGCTGCTCTCTCCCACATTAACGAGGCTATTGTTAAATATCTTTTTTCAATTAATTTCAACTGCTCTTCTCATCATGTTAAGATAAAACCGCAGGTGAAAAATCTGGATAATTAGGTTATACCTATAAATAGATGACCTTCAACTGTTATGTTTTTCTAATGCTACCCTTTTATGTTATATTGTGTCTGTGAAACTAGATGGAGCAAAATTATTTTGTCACTGAACACTATCTGCTGTGGCTTGCCATCTAAGTATTTTCGTAGTAAATAAATTATTCAGTAATACACACTATTTTACAGCATTAAACTTATTTCTGTGAGTTTATAAAAACAGCAACATGGTTTGCCTTTCTAAATAGTACTGTATACTTAAGGTGATATATTAATAACAAAAGGAAGAGCCCAATCCTGTTTGCTGGGCTAGTGCGGGGCAGTCGCCCAGCCTCTGCGGCTCGGCGGTCTCCCAGACGGCCAAGCCATGGCACAGTAAGCGGGGGCGGGGGCAGGGAGGAGGCGTTCTGGGGAGGGGAGGCGTGACGTGGTGAGGGGGGCGGACTGAAGGCGTTCCGGGGAGGGAGGGAGGGAGGCAGGTCTGCAGAACTCTGCTCTGCAGGATCCGAGGTGCTCATGGAGAGCTCAGCGCCCTAAACGAGTGCCTTTACCTTACTGTAGGTGGTAAAAGTGAGTAGGCTCATTGCGGGGCTGCTTACCTTAGGGTGAAAATCCCCTTCTCCCAAGGTGCCTCCCACAGTAGCCCGGAGTGTGCAAGATCCGGCGGCAGCCGTTCTCGGTGCTGCTGAGCCTGGGCGCCCAGGGCAGCTCAGGATTGGGTGCCCATCATACAATTTAATAAAGTTTAAATTTAATAGAATTACAATTTAATAGAAACAGATTTCAAAAGCAGAATTGGTTATTAATTTAAAAAGTTATATCTCACCCTTTTCCATTGATCTGAGGTGGCTTATAATAATTAACAGTAAAAGCATAACATCCTAAACAACTGTATAATCAATCAAATAACAGCCGCAAATCAAAAATAGAAATGAAATAACAATCTGTAAAGTTAGTTTGGAGAGACAGCTCGTAACAGACTAGGGAGGGCCTGTTGAAATAGGCATACAATTGGTGCAAAAAACCTACAAAAAATGTGTTAACCATACTTTGGGAGATTCCTTGGTGTTACAAGGCTCTCAGTCTGGCTCCCACCCTCCCTTCCCTTTGTGCAGGATAAGGCTAGCTAGATGACATTTGGGACCGATCAGGATTTTTCTCCTACCCCAGACTATCCTTTGGTTACAGTGGTTCATTTCTCTCTTTGTGGTTGCTTTGGCCAGGTTTAGTGTCAGACAGGGAGGCAGTGGTGTCACTAGGATTTGCTTCACCCTGTGCAGGAGGCCTGCACATCACCCCATGCAGTGGGCAGGGCAACGCCCCAGGTGGTGGGCATAGTGATGTACCATCGCCCCACCCCCACTGGTTTTTTGGCTATACCTTTTGTTAGAACACAGATATTTCAATGTGGTTTGTTTTATTGCATTCTGCATGAAATTACACATTGAATGATATATAACATGATAGTATTATTCCTCCAAATTCTGATTTTAGTGATTTTGAAAACTTGTAGAATCACACAAACACACATCCCCGTGTCAACTTACTAACAACTTATTGCAGCAGTTCTCAAACTTTTTGCACTGGGAGCCACTTTTTAGAATGACAGTCTGTCCAGGACCCATTGGAAGTGATGTCACGGCCAGAAGTGACATCATCATGCAAATTAAAATAAATAATTATAAATAAATTAAAATAAAAGAAATAATTAGGGGGAGCCAGTCCTGTTCCACCAAGTGAATCTACTTTGAAGTAAGTCTTATTGTGGTCAATGGGGCTTACTCTCAGGAAAGTCTGGGTAGAATTGCAGCCTATGAGCTCAAGCCTATGCATGTCTACTCTGAAGTAAGTCCCATAGTGGTCAATGGGGCTTACTCTGTGGAAAGTGTGGGTAGGACTGCAGCCTGTGAGCTCAAGCATATGCATGTCTACTCAAAAGTAAGTCCCATAGTGGTAAGTGGAGGTGACTCTGTAGTCTGCCTGCAATAACCCCCCCCCCCCCCAAAAAAAAAGAATCAGTGAGATTTCCAGCCCAGTGCCCAGTTTAAAGTTCTTCTATTGCAGGCATATCAAGTTAAAGACCCTCCTGGCTTTACAATTGCAAAATAGAAAACATTCCCCTTACCAGTTGAAGCCTCTTTTTTGTCCTTTTTAGTGGGGGGGGGGTGAGGCTGCCTTCTGGAGCATTTGTTGCACTCCAGCTCCATTGGATCAGGACCATTCTGGTGTCCTCACATTCCCCTTTGCCTGGCCTGACCACCAACCAAGGCCCGTCTGCCTACTCACAAGTAAACGTGACTGTGAGGCTGCTTTGCTTTCCATAGGGCTCAACAGACTTGCAGCTGGGAGGGAGGGACCTCCTTCTTGGGTGTTTTTGGGGGCTGCATTCATTGGATCAGGACCATTCAGGTGTCATTGATTCCTCTCAGCCTGCCCTTTCTGACGGACTATGGCAAGTACACCTACTCATGAGTAAGTGCACAATACGGCTCACTTTCACTTCCCATAGGGATCCATTCATTTTTTCTTTCCGGTTTTTGGCCATAACTTTTGAAGGAAAGGAGCGATTTCAATTCTGTTTTTTGCATTGCATTCTGCTGGACATTCCACATCCAATGGTGTATGGCATGATGGGATGGCTCCTAAAGCCGTGATTTTAGCACATCCTTCCCCCAGGGTGCGTCACCGCCCCGGCACGTCACCCGGTGCGGCATGCACTCCCCGCACCTCCCTAGCAACGCCACTGATTCAGTAAGGATTTCAGTGTGTATTCAGCAAAAGTCAGTGAGTGAGCTAGTAGCTGTTTGTTGGCTCAGGGCGGCTGGCTGGTGAACCTCTGGCTTTGATTGTAAAGACTGCCTCATGGGCAGGAAAGATTAGACCAGGGGTCGGCAACCTTAAACACTCAAAGAGCCATTTGGACTCATTTTCCGGAGGGGAAAAAAACCTCAGGAGCCACAAAACCCTTTTGATGTCTAAAATGAAGATAATACTGCATATATAGTTTTTTTTTCACCTTTATGCTCTTATAGGTCCCATTTTTATAATGTAGCCCCCTCTTGTAGCTTTTAGTTAGTTTTGTCATACATTCTTGTCCTGTGTTTTCAGATGCCTGGTCCTCTGTGGTGTTTTGCCTGATTCCAAGGCCATTCTCTGCCTGGAGAATTATGCCCACTTTAAGCAAATTAGCTCCCCTTCTTTCCCCCAACAAATGACCCTGGTTCTGCCCTGCAGTCCTGCTGGACCCCACCTCCAGGGTAGCTCACCTGTTCAACCTGCAGAGGTCCTCTCTCCTGCCAGCAGCCTCCCACCACTACAGCAGACACTGGGTCCTCAGCAGGTCTTGGGCACAGCAGCCACACACCAAACTCCAGTGTCTCCAGCAGTCCATTAGTCACAAAGTCAGTCAGAGCATCTAGGGCAGAGTCCCAAGTCAATAAGCCAAGTCATAGTCCAAGATCAGATTCCAAAGTAAGTCAGTCAAATCAGTCAGAGTATCCAAGTCAAAGTCAATCAGCCCAGTCAGTCTCCTCTCCAACCTGCACGCCTTCTCCAACCCACACCCCCTTCCTCAGGTGCTCCTTATATCCCTGAGGGCCCTATTGCCTTCAAGTGGCTGCAGTTGTGTAGCACACTCTGCTGGATGCCCAGGCCTTACCCTTAAAGGGGCCACTGCTGACAGCACATCTAGCTCCTCACCAGACCTTCCAGGATTCCAATACATATGGCGGTTATGACATTTGCTTATCTTACATGGATACTAAAGAACTCCCCCCACCTTCCAGAGGCACCCTGCTGGAAAGAAAAAAGGACACAGACTCCAGAGGTGGGGAAGAGAAGAAGTGGGTGGCAGCCACAGGCCAGCTTCTGCCCTGCCTGCCTGCCCTCACTCAGGCTGCAACCTTCTCCACACTATCCTGGGAGTAAGCCCCATTGACTACAGTGGGACTTCTGAGCAGACAAGTTGGTTTGAGCTCTCAGGCTGCAGTCCTCTCCACACTTTCCTGGGAGGAAGCCTAACTGACTACTTGTGAGTAAACCTGCATAGGAGGGGGCTGAGGCTGCAGCCCTCCACACCTTCCTGGGAGGAAGCCCCACTGACTACAGCGGGGCTTACTTGTGAGTAGACCTGCACAGGAGGAGGCTGAGGATACAGCCCTCCACACCTTCCTGGGAGTAGGCTAGGGACTACATCAGGGCTTACTCTGGAACAGACGGGCTCCCACTCACCCGTCCTTGTGCTTGGCCTTGAGCAGGCTTCAAGGCTGCCATCCCAGGCACCCTTTCCTGGGAGTAAGCTTCATCCTCTGTAATGGGGCTTACTACTGAGTAGACACACAGGATGTCTCCTCTGCTGTGGAGGAAAAGCCTCTCCTTGCACTGAGTGGGGACCTGCTCAGGGAAAGTCCAGCTGCAAGGGCTTGCAATGGCTGAGGAGGAAGGCGGCTCAGGATTGGCTGGTGGTCAGCCAGTGAAGGGCCCTGAGCCATTCCAACAGAAAAAGCCAGGAGCCTGCTGGATGCTGATTGGCTGAGCTTGCTGGAGTGTTGGGGAAGGGAAAAACAGGGACCTTAAGCCTGCAGAGCGGCAAAATTGAAAAGGGAAACCAATGCGGGGCAGGTGGGGGTGAAGGGAGAGGAGGGCAGTGAGCTCAGGGGGTGGAGGGAAGCAGCCTGCCCTTCTAACACAGGTGCCTCCTGTTACACTCTTTGCCACTTTCACCTGGAGGAGCCGCAGCAGACAGCTGAAAGAGCCGCATGCGGCTCTAGAAACGCAGGTTGCCGACCCCTGGATTAGACCATCTATTGATGGGCGGCAGCTTGAAGTCAGGGTGGGAATGCCTGTCTTTGGGAATTGATGTCACCCCTAAGTTACCTGCCCAGACTTAATGGGGAGGAGTTTTAAGGTCTTACAGAGGCAAGTTTTAAGGTCTTGCCTCTGTGACTGACTTTAATAAATTGGCCCAGTTTAACCCATGCCTGTCTCACATGGTTATGGGGGGGGGGAAGGAGAGGAATGACCTGTTGGTCAGTCAGCTCGTTCTTTCCCACTTTGATGGCTACAATTTTAGTGGCAGAGGCTGCAGGTGCACTGCAGCAGTGCCCTGTTGGAAGGTATATGCAACAGTGGGCTAGTTGGAGACTCTTCACTTTGCAGAGTAGTAAGGGCAGTCATACCCGCTCCCCTGGCAGAGAAGACAGACAGTGGCTGGAGGTGACTGGGGTGGAAATGATTGAGGAGGTTGCATCTGCCTTTGAAGTTCACTGTGTGAGGCAGATAGCAATGGGGGGGGAGGGCTTTACACACCATACACATTTTTTTCATCCCTGCAACTCCCAGATTGCAACACAAAGCACACTGCAGGAAGATATCCCATTCAGGCCAATTTGCCCTGAGCGTGTGCCCCAACAGGGATAGCTCAGTAGATCTGTATCATGTTAGTGTAAGCCAGGGGTGCTCAAACTTTCAACTTTAGGGATGCTGGACCTTTAACAAGTGTATAGAAGAGAGAATTTCAGCAGGTGCAGCTTGTCATCTGTGGGATGACAAGTTGCACCTGCTGCAATTCTCTCTTCTATACACTTGTTAAAGGTCCAGCATCCCTAAAGTTGAAAGTTTGAGCACCCCTGGTGTAAGCAAATTAACATTTATATGGTATTTTGTTCTGTTTTAAAAACATTCTCTCCTAGGATTTTGCCAGCTGTGAGCATCACTTTGGATCAGTGGCATTCACTAAAAGCATTTTCTTTTTTAAACATCTGATGTTTTTAGGGAGTGGTAGATGAAAGGCTAAAATATGTTGCTCTGAAAATAAAATATAGGAAGAGTCAGAAGTAAACCTGCTGTTTGGATTTAATGAAAGCTGTTCCAATTATTCTTCTGGTTTATATATTTGTCTGTAGCTGACTCTGAAGCTGGAACTCGAAAACATGGCATTTTTTCTTGAAATATATGTCTAACATTTGGGTACCTTGAGATTCATTGAAGTAAAACTCAAAAATTTAAAGGATGGATATGTATCTGTAACAGATACATGGCCTGATCCCGCCAAAGTTTAGTATTTCTAACTAAGGTTTATTGATTATCTATTAAAAAGTGAAATGTGTTTATACCTATATTATCAGATCAGTGAGACTTATGCCTAACTTTAATAGAATGTAGTTCAAAGCAGACTAACACTGTGTAACACCTAGTAGATTGTATACAATGGATCTTAGTCATAACCGAGTCCCACTGAAGTTAATGGGACTTGGTCACAAATAAAATTATTTATTTAGAATATTTACATATGGATTTTCAATCAGAAAAAGGGTTCAAAGCTTACAAGTTTGCAAAACATAATATATAGGAAGAAAAATGGTTTTCTGTTCCACTTGGAAATTAAGGAAAGAAACAAGAGAGACACTAGCAAACAGCCATTGGTGGTGGGGGAGGGGTTGCTATGCTGGGAGGAACAGGGATGGTTGCTTTCTCCCTGCCAAATGCAAGGGAACCACAGGGATATTGCTTGTCTCTTTGGTTTCAGTGGTGCTTAGTCCTAACTAAGGCTCGTACCAAATGTGCAGTCTTTCTGTAGGAAAATACATCCTTGAGTCACATCCCAGAGTTTTAACTTGCGTGGGATTTGTGACCACATGTTCAGTGCAATCCATGGTTTTCTTTAAGGTGCAACTTGTGCTGGTTCATCCACCCATGTGCCAGTCATCCCTCAGCAGATTACCTGGACTGCAGAAGTCCTAGCAGCACTTTCCGACTGAAAGGGTGGAAGTTTTTCTCTGAGTTTTTGCCCTTCCTGTGTCAAGCTTATACTGTACTGTGATTCCTAAACATTAGCAGTTACTATATACAGGGAAAGTAGAAAGAGAGAATCCTTAAAAGAGGCACAGGATGGGAGCAAGCAGGGGTGAAGGAATGTTTGCAGTAGAAGCCAAGGAGGGGAGAGGAGGAGAGCTGTGGAAGAAGAGGAAGAGAAGTGAAAAAAGGTTCAAAGTAGCCTAAGGCTGCAGTCCCATCCACACTTACCTGGGAGTAAGCCCCATTGACTTTGATGGGACTTTCTTCTGAGTAGACTTATAGGATTGGGCTCTTACACACCACACACACACACACAGAGCATGGGAGAGTGGGAGAAGCAGAAGCTCTCATTGTCAGGTGAGGGGGATGGCATTTGCTGTATCAGGTGTTGGGATGCCTTGGTTAGCCTGCTTACAACAACCCTCTGAGAGAGACTGAGAAATAGTGATTGTTTCAGGCAACCCACTGAGCTTCATGATCTAGAAGGGATTTGAATTGGTGTTTCTCATAGTCCAGCACTAACCTCTGCACCACACTGGCTCTTACAACTTGAAAGGTGTTGAAGGAATTCTAAGAAAGAAGAGTTTTATAATGTCCCTTATTATGTTGGTTTTTCTTGCATCTATAACTGATTCAGAAAATATTACCTGGAAAAGAGGGTTGTTTTTTTTTTAAAAAAAGGACCAGTATTAGTGTCATCAAGCAACCCTCCTGTGGCCTGAGAATCCTGAGAACTGCATTATGTAAGGAGCTTTCTTGTAATACAGACTATTGGTTTGCACCCTAACAAAAACTTCACAGTATTCCTAGAAAAGTCAACTAGATTATTGCACACTAATGCCCCTGCAACACTAACCAGTTTGAAAGCACTAACCAATGTACAACAATGACCAAGCAGCCCCAGTAACTCAAACCAGTACACACACACCCACCAAAAACAAGAGTTAATCGAACTTCTTCATAAAAAACTACATGACAATAAACATGTAGCTTGGCCTTGTGTGCTTTTATTTTTTTTAAGTGAAAATGGCAGTCCTAGAGTGGAACAGGACAGAGAACACAGCACACTGGAAGGGGCTGCTGAATCCTTTTCCTGCGCTTGTTACGTGTGCTGCATCCTGCAGTTGGGTGTCACTCATGGAGGCCTCTTCAAAGTAAAGGAATGTTTGTTCCCTTACCTCAGAGCTGCATTGCCCTTATGTTAGTTCTGGAAAGCACTGACATAAGGGGTTAGGATTGCAGTTTTAATATCCCATACTTTCCTTTTCTAGTGATCAGGTTACAAGTTCCAATAAATATTTACAATCTATAGCTTGATAGGTCCAACTAAATGGTTCACCAGTGTTTGGTCACTTTCTCTTTTAGAAATTTAAAAATAAACTATTAAATAAATGTATCTTCTTTAGCCAGAATCTTGTAAAAGGAATGCTAATCAATAAATAAGTTAATTATTTTTTTCAAGTATACTTTTTCTTAAACAACCAAAATATAGTAAGAATAGCTTGACATTCCTTTTCAAAAGAGTTAAGCTTGCCTCTGACCATGACTGATGGGGGCTTCAGAATGACACCCCCCCCCACCTACTTCTCAAGCTATTCTCAGAACATTTGATGAGATAACGCTTTGCCTGAAACATGAACAAGCCTTACTGTTGTGTTCCTTTCATATCTTATAATTAGTTTTACCACATAATACCACATAATTAGAGCTGATTTTAGATGGGAACTGGTGAGGTGGTGGCTGACTATCTTACTGCTAGAGATATAAATGTTCTGTGGCTGTGCTTATTTTTTTTAAAAACAAGACCATTGTAATTGTGATTGCAAACACTGTAGCTCAGCTGGAAAACATTGCTGAAAATCATTTGTAGGTCAAATGTTTAGCTTGGGCAGTTTTTCATTTATTTTATTACTAAAAGGAGCATTTAAACCTTATTGTATTTTCCATGGCTGAGCAGAACATTTGTTTTTATAAGTGCTATGTTGTTGTTAAAAGGAGGTTTTTAAAAATAGGGCTATTGGCTTCTTTTTCTTTAAGAAAGATTTGTAAAAACTTTTTTCCCCTCACATTGTCAGTTCAGTAGTGAGTAAATGACTGCTTTCATCTCGGCTTTGTACCTGTGGTAAGGAGAAAATAGGGGCTATTCCACAGACCTTTGCAATTAATAATGGGAAGAAGGAACGGAGGATTTCAAAAGGATGTCCTCAAGTCCAGCTCAAGCTGAAGTGGTATCTGAAGGAGCAGTGGCATCGCGGGGGTGTGTGGACATCACTGGATAATGCGCATATGGGGGTGACTAAAATCATGGTTTTTAGGAATAATACCATCATGTCATATACCATTCAATGTGGAATTTACAGCAGAATGCAATTAAAAAAACTGGAGTGAAATATCTCAATCCAATCAAAAGTTATGGCCAAAAAACCAGAAAACAAAAATGCATGGAGCCCTATGGAAAGTGAAATTGAGCCATATTGTGCTCTTACTTGTGACTAGGTGAACTTGCCTTAGTCCATCAGAAAGGGCAGGCGGAGAGGAATCCAGTGACACCAGAATGGTCCCAATCTGATAAACACAGCACCCCAGAAACAACCAAGAAGGAAATCTCTCCCTCCAAGCTGACGAATGCATTGAGTCCTATAGAGAGCGAAACAAAGTCACACATTCGTGTTTACTTGTGAGTAAGCAAACATGCCTTGGGTGTGGTCAGGCCAGGCAAAGAAGATGGCCACCAAAATGGTTCTGATCTGGTGAAAATGGAGCTCAACAAACGCTCCAGAAGGCAGACCCCCCCCCCCCCCCAAAACAAGAATAAAACAAAAGCTTCAACTGGTAAGGTTAATTTTTTTTCTTTTTTAGTCTTGCAAAGCCAGGTGCATCCTGTCAGTGATATGGTGTAAACATAAGAACTTAAACTGAACAGGGCACTGAGTAGTGCTGATATCTTAGTGATGGGGGGGGGGGGCTACAGAGAAAATTCACTTGATGAAACAAGGCTGGCTTCCCCTTATTTAATTATTTATAATTTATTTTAGTTTGCTTGATGGTGTCACCTCTGGCCATGACTTTCAGTCGGACCTGGACAGATTGTCATTCTAAAAAGTGGGTCCTGGTGCTAAAAGTTTGAGAACTGCTGCAATAAGGTATTAGTAAGGTGACACCTTCAGAGGGGGTTGACACCACTAGTGACCAAAATCACTAAAATCACAGTTCGTAGGAATAATACTGTCATGTTATATATCAATTGATGTGTAATTTCATGTAGAATGCAATGAATCAAACCGTGTTGAAATATGTTCTATAAAAAGGTACAGCCAAAAAACCAGCAGTGTGGGGGGCAATGCTCCTTCTTACTCTCTGGAAGTGAGAGGAGGATTGGAGCACACAGTGAAGTGGGTAGTCAGTGAGCAAGGTGGTGGTGGACACAAATAGTGTGTGAAACACCACCTCACCACCCGCCTTCTGAAGCAGTTGTTTCAGTTTGCCTTATGATTGGGCCAATCCTGGGCACCATAGTTCGCATAGCAGTATATGAGGAATTATGTTCTTACTCATGTTGGGTCTGTGACCATAAATAAAGAATGAATGAATGAATGTTCTTACTCTTGTGGTGTTCACCTGTGTTCTTCAAGAAAGCCAACAAAAACAGCAGTACACTACTGATGGATCTTTTAGCAGTGAATGTAACACCAAATTACTGCTGTTCAATCTACAGCCAGAGAATGTTACCAGCAGTGCTTTTAAAAACATCTGTAACATGTGCACATGTGGGGGGGGGCAACTGTGTGTAGGGACCTTGTGTAATGGCCGATTGTTTGACTCCATAAGTCAAGGCTGAGAGGAAAATGGAGACAAGAATGAAAGTACATGAAGGTTTACTGAAGTGTTCAAAAACCAACAGATGGGTTCAAAATAGGTCTAACTGAATTAACTCTCTCAAATTTGCTTTGTATGGGTAATGTACTGCTAACATTAATATAACCATGGAACTGTAGGGAAAGTATTGTAATTAGGAGGAGGAAAAATGAGAGGAGAAACTCCTTATAAGAACAAGGAAGAGGAGGAATATGTAGAGAGAGAAGGGATGTCAGGAGATTAGCTGGGCTTCCTAGAGGAATGTGGTGGAAGAAGAGAAGGGAAAGGGAAGAAGGGAAAGTTTTTGGGTTCAGAAAAGGGGAAAGAAGGGGAGAATGAGAAAAAAAATTAGTGAGGAAAAAAAAGAGAGAAGGTTTAAGCCATTTGGGCTGCAGCAAAGGGCTGTGGCTGGTTCCCTGTGGCCTCTTGGATGGAGGCTGGAATGGGGGTGACAACATAGCAAGGGCTACCGGCAAGGGATGATCCTAGGAACAAGCCATCAAATCACTTGGTAATGTACTTGTGGTGGGGAAGGTTTGAGGTTCCAAGGACGGACCAGGCATTCCCACCAGAGCAAGTAAGGGCGCACAGGAGTTGGGAGTGAAGCAGGGAGGGAACGGGGCAGAGTGTGGGTGGAATGGGGAGGAGATGGGATAGAGATGGTGTATCGGGGCCCAGAAAGGGAATGGGTGCAGTGGTGCCCACCAAATCCTAATTCTCTTCTGAGGCCTGATTTGCCTGCACAGCTCAATGCTGAGTTGTGCCAGCTGCTAAGCTGTTACAGGTCCTAGTTGTCCCATGGTGGCTGCTGGACTTATCCCAGGGCAAGGGAACAAATGTTCCCATATCCTGAAGAGGCCTCAACATGTTGAAACTTCCATACAGGCACTGCTGCATCACCACACAGGGAGTTAGGATTGGGCTGTTAGTTTTCAAGTATGTTATGTTGTTTAGAGTCCTTGTACATGTAGAGGAGGACCAAACAAAAGAGAGAGGGCCAAACAAAAAGCCAGTAATTTTATAATTACCCCCATGTGCTAATCAAATTTAATTAAGCACTGCAAAAGACATCTGGGCTCCATGATCAGAGATTTTGAAATATGTACAGGGTACAAGCCATGATGTGTATGCGCAACCTCCTGATTTTTGAAATGGGCTATGTCAGAATGCCAGATGCAAGGGAGGGCACCAGGATGAGGTCTCTTGTTATCTGGTGTGCTCCCTGGGGCATTTGGTGGGCCGCTGTGAGATACAGGAAGCTGGACTAGATGGGCCTATGGCCTGATCCAGTGGGGTTGTTCTTATGTTCTTATGCTTCCGGATAATATATATAGTTGCGAATAAATATAGCAGTGCACATGATTGTTGAAGAAATATTTGAATTTTGAGTCTTGATTTTAATCAGTCTTTTCTGATGATTAAATTGCTTTATTTAAAATCAGTCTACCTTGCAATTTTATCATCAATATCTTATAGTCAGAAGTATATTGTCTCTGAAATTGGAGGTAGCCCATGTTCATACACTTTGTTCCTCGCTTAAAATTCCAAAGCAATTATTTCTCTTAGCAATGAAAATTTATATCCCAAATATTTTTTCCTCCCCCATAAAAAGGAATTGAATAAATTCAGAACAAGAAATGAACATAGAATGGTTTGGGACTTAGATCTATGCTTCTTTGTAAGGAATATTTGTATAGTGAAGTAAACCGATACTTGGGCAAAGCTTCGGCTAAGGTTTCCACTCCCCCACACATTATCACAATCTTCAAAATGTGCTTCATGAAAGCAATTTATATTTACTCCAGTACAATTTTCTTATTTTTAGAAGTATAATTCATGTTGGGTAAATTAGAATAATGGTGCTTGTATTTGCATCTCTGATTTTCATTTATGTGATTGTTTCTAAGGCTTTGTTTGCCTGGTATGTGTTCTTGGATTTTCTGCATTCATCTGATTCTATTGAATTGTCTTGATAGATCCTTTTCCATTTATCCTTTCCTAGCCCAGTGAATGGTGTCTTGGGGGTGTGAATGTTGATTCAGCTAGTTTTGGAACAACCCATTGGTTATACAAAACTAGTTGCCTATTACTGTGGTTGGATCAAGGTCCAAAGACACACAGCCCAATCCTAACCACACTTTCCTGGGAGTGAGCCCCATAGACTTTAATAAGACTTACGTCTGAGTAGACATGCTTAGGATTGGGTTGATAGTCAACAGTTGCATACCATGTGTAGTACTAGAGCTTTCCTATGGTTAATTATGGAAGGTGTTGCAATTCTGGATAGTTTCTGTAACCACTGGTGACATTTGGTTGAACATAAGGTTCATGAGATTGGGGCCTGTATAGCTGAGAATCTTTGTAAAAGTCCTAATACACTATAGCCCCTAAGAGCTTAAGCAACAGATTAAAGTATCTCCTATCTCTTACACACAATATATGTAAAATCCTTTACTCCTAGGAAATATGTGATTATTAAAATGAGCAATCTTTTTGGCACAGAATATGAATGACTATATTAAACTTCATTTTTCCAGCCTGAATCGCTTTTGTCTTTGGTCCTGGGAGCCATTGCTCAAGAAGCTTCAGATACGTCAGTTTTATTTTTAAAATAAGTTTTAACCAGTTTCTGGTTATGTAGTTTAATATTTCTCTTATTTCACTGACTGCTGAACCTTATCTTTGGAACTTTGTTTTTCATTATTCTTTATTTAAAGATCCAATTTTTTTAAATGTTGCTGTTTCCTTTATAGTTGTCTTATTTCCTCATTTTATTCTGTTTCTCATACATTTTAGATCCCAAGAAAGTTATTGCCTTCTTTTGAGCCTCTTTTGACTACTTCTCTGTTCCTCTCTATAGACTGACTCTGTGTTTATATTCTAGTTTGCATTTGCATCTAGTTGCATTAAATTTCTTAAATCTTTGCTTTCACTTTTATTCTGTGGTTCATATAATGAGATCTCCTACAGGCTTCCCTAACCAAATGTGAGCCATTGCCAAGGGAGTTAGACGCAAATACAGAATGAAGGGGGAAGAAAGGGGGAAGAGAAAAAAATGGAAGAGTAAGAAAAAATAGGAGGGAAAAAACAATGACAAAATGTGTGAAGTCTAAATGAAGTCTAGAAACCTCATTACTACTTAGTGTAGCAACAATTTCACTATATTTTCATGAGGGAGTTCATTAAATGTTTATTGCTTCCTATATATTAAGCATCATTCCTTTTTAAATATGTTTTTGTGGAAAAGAGAAATTCACTAGCTCCCACTGCAAAAAAACTTAATTCTTTGCCAAGCATATGTCATTGAATTGTCTGCTTTAAGATGGAACAATGTAGTAATAATTTGGTGATGTAACATCTGCACAATAAAATAACATGCTGATTATATTGGAACAGTGAATGCAAAAGTTTTATTCCCACTTTTCTGACATCATCAGAAAGCTGTTACCATTCCTCTGTGGAATGTTAACATTTAATGAACTAATTTAGCCATATTATGTGTAGTGTAAATAAAAAATAACCCTATTGACTATTCAAAACTCATGCCAAGCACAAACCTTTAAGTACTATACTTCAGAAAGGTATTTAAACACTGAAGCAACCACTTAATGATACAGACAAAAAAACATACTTAAATTCTTATATGATTTTCTTCTTGGATATACAAGTCCAACCTTGTTATACACAGATTTTTTGTACATGGATTTGACTCAGCACGAAGGGCCATTGCAAATGAGAAGGAATGTGCTGATCCCTGGATAAGGGAAAAAAACGCATCCCTTTAAAAAACTGCTTTTTGTACTGTCATGAGAGACAGTCATGCAAGTGATCATTCCATTCTTCAGCTGAACCAGGCAAAGACAAGGGGTCCTTTGAATTTCTGATTGCTGACTGTCTCTCTACATCAGTGAGAAAAGCTGTTTTTAAACCACAATTGTACAGGAACGCAGTTTTTTATTTTTATGGGCTCCCTCCACTGCTTGCTGTTTCACGTCTGTGATGCAGCAGCAGCAGTGAAGGAAGGGCAGGCCTTGCTTTGTGCAAGATGTTTTATAGGCCTTGAGCTATTGCAAGGCCTTCATTCATTCATATAAGTTCCATCTCTAATATATTCATTTATGTAAATTTATTCAAATTTGAAATATAATTTAATTCTTTTTTTTTCCTGGCCCCTGACACAGTGTCAGAGACCCTCCTGCCAAAAAGTTTGGACACCCCTGCACTAGAGGTTCTGAACAGAACCCCAGCGGATAACAAGACACAACCTTTATATGAACATTTCTTCCACAAAATAAATGAAGATGGGCCAATCCTAGACCCTTGCTTAGCTTGGATTGGTGTCCCTGTTTTTGTCTCCTAGATGATCCTGTTATCAAAAATAATAACTTCTGTGTTTTTCTAGGTGTAAGTTGAAATTATGATTGAGAAATGAAAATTAAGAGCAGACCTGCACCTCCAAGAGAAGTTTACGTTCATCAGATAGGATTCTCCATTTAGAGATAAAATTCCAGAAAGATGTATGGTCTATAAACTTCTACCATGACATGTTCAGGGCCAAACGAGATATGACACTAAACATGTTTTGTGCTTACATTTTTTCTTAGTTAAAATAGCTATCATATTGGGAGGAAGGGCTGATATGGATTTGGCAGGGATGAGCAAATCCAGCGTGATTTGACTCGAGTTGAGTCATTAGTCTCCGCCTCCACAACTCCACAAAATGAGTCATAACGGGGTCACTTGCTGAGTTGCCTTTTCGCAACTCGGAAAGACTTGCGTCACAAATCTTTTTGATACACGTGTAAGGTGCAGGGCAAATAAGTGGCTGCTGCCAGGGTGTGTGTGTGTGTGTGTGTGTGTGTGTGTGTGTGTGTGTGTGTGTGTGAGTTCTCTTTAAACACTCTCCTGTTGCCCCATCCCATCTGTAAACAGGGTGGGAAGGGCTGGGATGGACTGTATGAGAGTGGGGACATCAGCAGCAAGAGGGAGGAAGGTCATGTGCAGTAGCTGGGAGGCTGGGCTCTTTGCAGCTCTACTCAGAAGTAGTCCCACTGCAACCAGTCATTCAATAGGGCTTCCTCCCCTCCCCCCATGTAACAATGGACCTCACAGCACCTATGTGGCTGGAAAGCGTGATTTCCCTCCCCTGCTTCCCTCTCTCCTTTTCCTCTGGGCTCTTATGCTAGTCCTAAGGCAAGAACCCCCTTGAGCTCATGGTTATGCCCTCCCTCATCCAAAGAAACAAATCAGACCTCCCATCCTTCGTCCAATGACCATTGGTTCCTTTAGAGATGGGCAAGAGAGCCCACCCTTTCCTGCCTCCTGGCAGGAACTTCCCTGTTGTTCATCCTGTCTGAATGAGGGCCCTATGAGGTTTTTCACACTGTGAAAACAGTAAGGAAGCACACCAAGACACAGACAGACTTGAGTCTGTGTGCGTGGGAATGAGTGCCAAGTCAAGGGGCCATTGACTCAGGTATTTTGATGAGCCTTCCATGTGCGTGACTCGCATGTAAACGAGTCAGCAAAAAATACTGATTTTCACGACTTGAACTTAAGTCACTAGACTTGAATTCCCATCCCTGGGATTTGGACTCTGAACTATAGGAAAAGTCACTTGAGCCACAGTCAGATGACTCCATCATGTCCCTTGCTCTAAGTCCCAAGATGGATGTTTCCATTGGTGCTATTGATGCCACCCCACCCTCCCAGGCCATAAGCATTGTTCTTGTCTGGGTGCATCTAACGTTTTGAACAAGCACAGTAAGAGAGAAAATTCTGTTTATCTGAGCATATTATGTGTAAAGGAAGGGATGCTGCAGAACAAAAGCAGGCAAGCATGGGCTCATTCTTTTCTTTCAAGTGATGTGGTTTGGTTTGTGAGCCCATTGTTGTTCCTTATCCAGGGCTGTCCAAAATCTTGCAGTTTTCTCTGTGGTAATTAATAAATGTGTGATATACATATACAGAAAAACACCTGGATAGAATGAATAGTTGAATTGTTTGTATTTGGAAATGTTTGTAGTGAAATGAACCATGTGCTAGTAGAAATAACAAAAGAGAATAGAGTGGGTGAATACCATTAAACTAAACATTTTTTGTACCCGATCCTGTCCAACTTTCCAGCACTGATACAGCCATGCCAATGCGGTATGCACTGCATTCTGAGGTGGGAGGGCAGTCACAAAGGCCTCCTCAAGGTAAGGAACTATTTGTTCCTATTTGGGGTTGCATTTTAACTGCATTGGTGCTAGAAAGTTGGATAGAATTGGGCCCTTGGTCTTTTTTTAAGTCAGAAGTTAGGAAGAAAGAGGTTGGAGTTGGTAGTACTCCTCCCTTGTAATGCTGACTCTATATCAAATCTATTTCATGCAGATTTTATTAGTAAAGACTATTTCATATTTTGTGTAGATTTTTGCTCCGTACTTCCAAACTAAGTTTTCCACTCTTAATTTTATCTGTCAAATAGCAAAAAGAGTGACATGCATTTTTAAATAGATACTTGGTCTTATTTCTTATTCAGAAGGTAGAATATATTTCTACATATTTCTCATTTGACAGTGAATAGACCACAATAGGCAGCCGTTTTCCAAGACATTAATAAAAAGTCTGTCACATTGTGATTTCCTTTTTACACATCTATATTAATAGCCTTTCCTTTTTTCTTAGGCTATAGTGCATACAGACGTGTATTCTGGCATTAGAAATCCAATTGGACAGAGGGAGATAGAATTATCTTTGAATGGACTTTACTGCCTGCCTAAGTACTAAGCTGATACCACCTGTTTTATTTATGGTTGATTTCCAGATAGCTGCAAATATGTATAAAATATTCTCTTAGAAATATGTGAACCTAATAATATAAAGTTGAAATAGGAGGTGTTTTGTGGCTTTTGGTTGTTTTTTTAAACCTTTTTTTACATTCTCGGGTGATTAATGGACATTTAAAGACTAAAAACAGATTTCACATGGAACAAAACACTTTATCCAATGTTATCAGTTACCTTCATGCTAGATATAGTGTGTCTCTGAAAGCCAGTGCTGGGAGCAGACAGAAATTTTACAGTGAACAATGTTTCTTGCATATTATCTTGAATCCAGTGTAAATAGAAGCTTATCAAGATTCTTCAACTGAATGTGAAGCAATGAAGAAGTATCAGATATTTTGTAGATTTAAAAAAAGTGCTGTGTAACACCTGTAACTTTCTTATGTGCAAACCTCTACGTCTCTGTGAATAATGTAATGAATAAAAGAATGCAGCATTATATACACAGCAGGAGGTTTGGTAGAAAGATTGTTACTACATGATTATGAAGAAAGTAGTACTCTAGAGGGTAGAGCCTCCATTGCCTGAAGATTAACATCCACAAGGTCGCCAGTTCGAGGCCACCGGCACCGTGCGACCTTGAAGCAGCTGGCAAGCTGCAGCTGAGCTGTTCCATCTGCTCGGAGCGCGGGAGGATGGAGGCCAGGATGTTAAACCAGATCGGAGTGTAACACCTTGAATGTAGTGGTTCTTGAAAGAAAGAACCTTCTTTCAATTTGTAAAAATCCCTGCGTGGATTTAATAAGCCTGCCTATGTAAACCGCCTTGAATAAAGTCTTGAATAAAGACCAAGAAAGGTGGTATATAAATACTGTATATTATTATATTATTACTTTGAACTAATTTTTGGGAAGAAAACTTCAATGTGCAAATTTATTTTGAGGGAACCAATCTATCCAAAGCGAAGTACTGTGACTGCTATCCAAGGGAAAAAAGGGTCTTAAAGCCCATTGTTGTACACTTTTGTTCCTTGTCATGCTAGGAACATATTTTTCAATTTAATTTGATGCAACTTCCCTAATTTGAGTCCGTGTCATTGAGGTAGGTTTCCCCCTCTCTTTCTATATACCATCACAGGGGAATTGAGGAGATGGTTGTCGAGGGGCCCGTTAACTTGGAGGTGTCCCAAGCCTTGGGGTGTGTACAGTGTGCCAACTTCGACCTTTTGCAACTCATCCCTGCTCCTCAGGAGTATGTGGTCTGCTTGCCGAATCATGATTGAATTTCTTTTGTACTGTTTTAAAGAGTAACTGTGCTGTCTATATATCATCTAAGGCAAGGGGGCTCTACAGGACCCTGTCCCATGGGCTGGATCCAGCAGCCTGCATTTCCCTCCCTCACTTGAACAGTGCTTACCTTTCCACAGGGGAGCTGTCCTTCCTCATCGCTGATCTTCCCTGAACTGAGTTCTGGCCTTCTGCTTCCTGGTTCCATCTCCCCAGCAGCCACTGCACCCAGATTTTTTGGCAGGCGTGGCAGGCTGGAGCTCAGTTTGGGGGATATCAGCGATGGGAAAGGACAGTTCCCAGATGGAACAGTAAGCGCAGATCATACTGGGCACGCCTTTCGCATTGCACAGTCGTCCCCAGTTTGGAGACTGCTGATCTAAGGGTACAGTACTTAAAAATGGATGAACTGGCTGAAGGTATTTAGGACGTTAAAAGTGTGAAGTTATCTGAAGCTAGTCAGTGGAGTAAACCTGCCAAGCAGGAACCAGGAGACCTTGAGAAAGGAATCTGGAAGGTTACAGATGGTTGTGATGGTAAGAGATGAGCTATTCCCAGGTGTGCCAGTCCATATTTTCAAATTAAAACTCTTCCGGAAGGTAACTGGAGAAAAGAGAATGTGAGGAAATGCTGTTGTACAATACTTAGGAAGAGCTAAGAATTTGAACCAAAACATTTGCTTAAAAAAGATGAGATGAGTTTTTAATGAAAGAAAGTTACTGATAGCAATAGCAATTAAACTGTCTGCCTATGCTGTGAGAACTGAAATGGCATCTTGTGATTGAAACAACAAAATTACACTTAAGATGCACTTGGAAGAAATTGGTCTATGTTAGATCATGTTTGAAGGGATACATTGGGAGAGGGGTTTATGTGTGTGGCATCTATCTTCTCTGTTGCATGAATTTTTAAATTACTATTTAGTGTTTGCTTTCAGAATTTCATATGCTTAACAACATAAAGCTTTATAACCAGTCCTATTTCTCTAACTTAAAGGCATTTCTGTCTGGTGAATGTTAATGAAATGTGCAAGTTTTTTTTAATATTTGGTATAGGTTAATGTGTCTCAAGGAATTTATAAAGGCTAGCATAATTAAATTTATAATGGCTAATAAGCTACAGTATGAGCTAATAGACAGCATGCACTGGGCAGGAGAGACAATGTAGGGTAGTTTTCATTTTTTCTCACATTGTTGTTCAGTTATGTATTGGAAACAGGCTGATAAGGATCTATACATCCAGTACCCAGGCACTCCTTGGGTACTGGGTGCAATTTTGCGACATTCCCATGACTCCAACCACTGGGCCATGTAGCTCAGTGTTGTCTACACTGAAAGACAGTGGCTATCCAGGATTTCAGATGGGTCCTTTTTCACTCTCACCTGGAGATGCAAGGAATCAAACCTTGGATGTTATGCATGCAATGCATGTGCTCTACCACTGAGTGATAGTTTCTCCCCATAATCTTGGTCTTTAATCAAGAAGCATCAGTCTTCTCCTGGAGCTCTCATTGCTGGAGGAAAGAACAGAGCTTTCTGCCCTGTAGGAAACAATGTGAAAGCATGGTTGGCTTGTGTTTTTCTAACTGAATAGTTATGAAGTATCAATGGTCTAAAGAAAGTTGTCTTTTGCTACCAGAGAACACGGTGCCACATAAACAAAAGATCTGTGCAAGGTAGGTGAGTGCTAGTGGTCTCATTGGTGATACTGTGTGTAGTAGGAACAACTAGTATGACATCAGATTATGTTGAGAGCTATATTTTATTATTTATATAGTAGTTGGCAACCTTCAGTCTCGAAAGACTATGGTATCACACTCTGAATGTTGATTCTGGCACAGCATCTAGTGTGGCTGAAAAGGCCGATTCGGGAGTGACAATCCCTTCCAAACTGGGAGTAAGTGTAGTCTGTCCCTGGTCTGTCTCCCTGGCTATGGGCCTTTGCCTCAGTCTGTTGGCCAAGTATCTCTTCAAACTGGGCGAGGCCATGCTGCACAGCCTGCCTCCAAGCGGGCCGCTCAGAGGCCAGGGTTTCTCACCTGTTGAGGTCCATTCCTAAGGCCTTCAGATCCCTCTTGCAGATGTCCTTGTATCGCAGCTGTGGTCTACCTGTAGGGCGCTTTCCCTGCATGAGTTCTCCATAGAGGAGATCCTTTGGGATCCAGCCATCATCCATTCTCACAACATGACCAAACCAACGCAGACGTCTCTGTTTCAGCAGTGCATTCATGCTAGGGATTCCAGCTCATTCCAGGACTGTGTTGTTTGGAACTTTGTCCTGCCAGGTGATGCTGAGGATGTGTCGGAGGCAGCGCATGTGGAAAGTGTTCAGTTTCCTCTCCTGTTGTGAGCGAGGAGTCCATGACTCGCTGCTCTGTAGACCTGGATCTTGGTATGTTCCGTCAGCTTCTTGTTGGACCAGACTGGGAGTCTGGAAAATGTAGTAGCTGCTTTACCGATGCATTTGTTTAGCTTGGTATCGAGAGAAAGAGTATCGGAGATCGTTGAGCCAAGGTACACAAAGTCATGGACAACCTCCAGTTCATGCGCAGAGATTGTAATGCAGGGAGGTAAGTCCACATCCTGAACCATGACCTGTGTTTTCTTCAGGCTGATTGTCAGTCCAAAATCTTGGCAGGCCTTGCTAAAACGAATCATGAGCTGCTGGAGATCTTTGGCAGAGTGGGTGGTGACAGCTGCATCATCGACAAAGAGGAAGTCACGCAGGCATTTCAGCTGGACTTTTAAACTTTGCTCTCAGTCTGGAGAGGTTGAAGAGCTTTCCATCTGATCTGGTCCGGAGATAGATGCCTTCTGTTGCCATTCCACGGCATGCTTCAGCAGGACAGCGAAGAAAATCCCAAACAAGGTTGGCGCAAGAACACAGCCCTGCTTCACTCCGCTTCGGATGTCAAAGTGGTCTGATGTGGAGCCATCAAAGACAACAGTACCCTTCATGTCCTTGTGGAAAGACCTGATGATGCTGAGGAGCCTGGGTGGACATCCAATCTTGGGGAGAATCTTGAAGAGGCCATCCCTGCTGACCAGGTCAAAAGCCTTTGGGAGATCTATGAAGGCTATAAAGAGTGGCTGTTGTTGTGCCCTGCATTTCTCCTGCAGCTGTCTAAAGGAGAATACCATATCAGTGGTGGACCTGTTGGCTCGGAATCCGCACTGTGATTCTGGATAGATGCTCTCTGCAAGTACCTGGAGCCTCTTTAGTGCAACTCGGGCAAACAGCTTTCCTACTACGCTAAGGAGAGAGATGCCATGGTAGTTGTTGCAGTCACCCCTGTCGCCTTTGTTCTTGTACAGCGTGATGATGTTTGCATCCCTCATGTCCTGAGGTACTCCACCTTCTCTCCAGCAAAGACAGAGGATTTCATGCAGCTCAGTGACGATGATCTCTTTGCAGCACTTTAGGACTTCAGCAGGGATGCTGTCTTTTCCAGGTGCCTTGCCAAAGGCAAGGGAGTCCAGGGCCACGTTGTTCTTCTAGGGTTGGTTCTCTGTCAAGCTCCTCCAACATAGGTAGGCAATCAACGTTGTTCAGTGCTTCTTCGGTGACTACGTTTTCTCTGGAATATAGCTCAGAGTAGTGCTGAGTAGTACTAAATAGTAGTACTATTTATAGTAGTATTATAAATAGTAGTACTATTTATATAGTCTGCCAGAAAATCAGTGTAACACATGAGCTCTTTTTCTGAGAGAGATCTAAAGTTTAGAATCTTGGAAAAAATTCTGAGAATAACTAGCAAAGCAGAACATTCTTTATTTCCTTTTTTGTGTACCTAGCTGTGTCAGTCAACAGTGCACTTTTCAAGACTTTTTACCAAAGGAACACTGGTTTTATTGAAGGTTGTACAAATGGATAACTGATATCAAAGGTTTCTGCTGCATTGCCTACA
This sequence comes from Tiliqua scincoides, assembly GCF_035046505.1. Lineage (NCBI taxonomy): Eukaryota > Metazoa > Chordata > Lepidosauria > Squamata > Scincidae > Tiliqua > Tiliqua scincoides. The sequence goes on from NC_089822.1 coordinate 74,310,870, forward strand.
AGTTGCCGGAAGGTCAGTGTAAAAATATATCTGTTCTGCTAGAGAAGAATGGCTATTGTTACAGCATGCACTAAACTCTTTTCACGTACAAGTATTGCCTGTCAAACATTTGCTCTGAAGGTAATATTGGAAGTGTAACCATCTCTGTTATAACCCCTATAACAAGAGCTTTAGCAAGGTTTATCTTTTGTACTTGCTTGGTTATTGTGAAAAACTAGTGGCTATAACTGAAGGAATATTTAAATCAAATAGCCTCTGCATTTGAGCAATAAGGAATGGTATTCTTTACTAATATTTGATGGTTATGAAAACTATAATTTATTCATTAATTGAGAATAAATTGTTTGAATGCCAGAGCTCTTTTAGCCCCGTATTGTGGTATGTATTTGGAATGGCTTGCCTCACATACAGAAAGCTGCTGATGTATTTTTCTTTTGCAAATAAATGTGTAAGATACATCTTGCAGACTGTTTAGCCCTGTTTCTGTAAAGGAGAATGAAGATTTATCATGCACATTGAACGTTAAGAGAATAATTGCACTCTGCTTATCATGGTGGCATGCAGGATTTTTTAAAATTGTGAATATAAAACAAATAGAAAATACTTTACCTAGAAATTCTAGGCTAGAATTTGTTTATGAGAGAGAGAGAGAGAGAGAGAGAGAGATCCCAAAATACATGTGGCTGAGAGTTTGATAATGATGTGAGGTACCAAAGTTTCATAATAGGTTCAGGTTAAAGGTCTCTGCCTTTAATCAACAACGGTATTTTCCTCTCCTCCCCCTGTAATGCTTGTTGTCAATTTTTTTTTGTATGCAAACTTCATGGTTTAAAATGCATCATGATCGCATACTATTTCTGGAAAATCTTAGGTTTCCCCCTCCAATGGCAGTACTCCATGCTTTCAAAAATGCTCCTGAAAAAGCATCCCCTTGCATTGATTTGAAGGTTGTGCATTTGAAGGTTGTACATTTCATGTAAGAAGAGGAGTTGCGGTTGGAAGATAACATTGCAGAAGCCCAGTGCAAGCTCGATCCGCTTGGGCATGCATACAGGGACCTTTTGAAACCTTGCCTCTGGAAGTAACATGCCATGTAAGGGTTTAATTTTAGATGACATTAGCTGTGTAATCTAGGTATGTAGAAAACCCAATTGCAGATGGAGAGGACAAGACAGTGACTGTGCAAGGTGCTCTGTTGAGCAACAGAGGGCAGGAGGTCTGGTCTGGGCAGGAGGTCTGGTCTAGAGGGTAGAGCCTCCATTTGCCTGAAGATAACATCCACAAGGTCGCCAGTTCGAGGCCACTGGCACCGTGCGACCTTGAAGCAGCTGACAAGCTGAAGCCGAGCTATTCCATCTGCTCTGAGCATGGAAGGATGGAGGCCAGAATGTGAAGCCAGATCAGAATGAAACACCTGAATGTTGTGGTTCTTGAAAGAAAGAACCTTCTTTCAATTGTAAAAATCCCTATTTAATAAGGGATTTAAATAAGCCTGCCAATGTAAACCGCCTTGAATAAAGTCTTGAATAAAGACCAAGAAAGGCGGTATATAAATACCTGTTGTTGTTGTTGTTGTTGTTATTAACTTATGCTGCACTGGAGGGTAGGGCTTCAGGAGTCAACCATCCCTGGGAGTCTTTCAGAAGCCCTAGATGTAGCATTACACAGGTTTAGAGAGTATTTGATAAGTCACACTGGAGGAATAATTATTTGGTTAGTGTCAAGTAGTTAGGAAGAAATATCGGTTTATTGTGGATGGATCCTGCATTTTGTTGTATGCATCCATGTTAATCGTGATTTGTAGAAGTACTGTATGCTCACCAACTGGAGAGTAGGGGAAAAAAGTATTAAAGACAAGGAATAAAAAAGTAAAATAGCTTAGAAATGCTTGAGAAGCATAACAGAAAATGCAAGTCAACATGTTATGACAGAAAGTAAAAATAACATAAAATGATGTTGCTCTGGTATACATATCTGAGAAACTTTTGGATATAACCTGCTCCTGATCTGCTGAGATACAGGCTCAACCAGAAGTAGAGTCCTAGGAGATGGTCAGAACCTTGAATAGCTCCAAGAGGAAACAAAAAAATTCCACAGGATACTGTAATAACCTTTGACACATGTGTCATAGGTTCACCATCACTGTCTTAGATCAATGACCCAATCCTATTAAGGGCCTACGTCAGGGGAGTTTGCAATATGCTGCTGTAAACTGTTCTGGTGGCATGAAAGCCATGCTATCATTGTTCACTGCAGAGCCACTGGTGCAAATGGTTGGAATCTTTGCATGTTCACCAGCAGTTCCCAGATACCATGCCAGAGCAGGTTAGGTGGCAGCAGGGTTTGAGGGAGGATTGGGGCTGGGACCTGGCCAAACTGGGGACAGGAGGGGGAGGAACATGGTGGTGTCAGTGCACACCAAGATTCTATCCCCCTTTTCCCCAACAGACATGCTCTCCTGACTTTTTTAAAAAGTCTTTTGGATAGTTTGTGAAAGAAACCAATTTTATTCCTTGCACATTTGGAAGGGAAAAACACCACCCTGAAAGGAGCTCTACAGAATGTCTCTTCTTTCACTGTCTGATGTGAAGCTTTCATATTCCAACTTGGAATGAATAGAGGCTTAAATATGCAGTATTTTTCAGTGTGATGGTTTCAATTGGTGTATATGAAATGCTATGAATAGTCCTGAAATTGAGTACATTTAATATAGGGATCTTTCTCATCTGGAAACCAATATAGATTGGTAACAATTCTCAAACTTTTAATCCACATTTTAACAATGACCTCTCCCAGTCCTCTGCTTTGTCCTCACAGCAGGAAAATATTTGGGTAAAAAGGAATTGTGTGTAGTTTGTTGAGAAAAAAATTCTGTTAAAAAGAAGAATTTCACCTTTGGATATTATTTCACAGGGACGTATTTCATCAATAAATTAACAATGGCTTAGGTATTAATTCTTTCTCAAACTGCAGGAAGATTTGAAAGTCTCACAGCAAATACTGTAATCTCTTAAGCTATTTGTTAAGCAATTGTTTTTCATGCCTGCCTATCACTGTAGTTTCAATTTAAAGAGTGTTTGGTTGCAGATCAGGAAGAGGGAATTCAATGTGAGTTTTCATTTGTGAATTGATATTTTTCCCCCATAATGGATGATAGTGGACAACTTGAGGGCGTGTCTAGTATCCAAACACTATCTATTGAGTTGTTACAGAGAGTAGCTAATCTGTTCGTATAAAATAAAAAGTGTGTGAATATAGTGTGGTAATGCTGACTTGTCAAAGACATTAACATTGTGCAGCAGTCATCACTATAATCTCTGTGGCTCGACTGTGTTATGCTAATCAATGCTTGGAATTAGTCATGATTTTTGGCAAGCTTTTCAGTGTTTCTGATGTTCTCTTTTAAAGGGCACTGCCCACTGAAGTCTGAAACAAAGAATTATAAATTAGAGTTATGATGGAGGGGCATTGTCATGGTGGAAACATGAATTTTAATAAAAAAATTTACTCTAAAAATGTCTCATCCTTTGTAGGCTCACTTTCAAAGGCAAAGTGGCTTTAAGAAAAAGAAAACAAAAAAACCTCTCATTTCAAGAGAACTGTAGTGAAAACCATCTATGTTTGTGAATAGATTAATATAGATGGATATATTTTATATATTTTTCACATTTTTATATTGCCACATGAAATCATATGTTCAGTTCAAATATGCAATATTCAGTGAAAGCAACTTTAGGATACCTTGCATGTGTGAATTATCCATTGCAGATAAAATTTTACCAAGTTTATTATTTAACTTCGTAGTTTTCAGTGGAGACTTCACTAATTTACAGCTCAATCCTACTGGGCTTATTCTGGTGGAGCAAGCATTCCGTCAGCATTAACTGCCTTATGGCAGTCGTAGAAATTCTGGCAGAGCATGGAATTTTGTGCTGCTAGAGCACCAGTGGGAAGGCTAGAGCCTTCCCCTGTGTGCCTGAGGATCATTACTGACCCAGGTAGGATGGCTGGGGAGGCAGGTCAGGGCGGGAGGATGGAATGGGCTGGGTGGGCAGTGGCAATGAGGTGGGATCAGGGCTGGGAAGGTGGGAATCAGTGGCAGTGGTGGCTGCCTAATTCAAACTCCCTTCCGAGGCTTGATCCAGCAGCTTGGGTTCACATGGATCTGCATCGGTGATTTCATTCAAATATGCAAAAGTTTAGTTACCCAGGGGAGACCTTCACCACTGCCTCCCCCTGCAGGATGTAGTGCAAGCTGCTTTGGCATAAACATCAGCTGAAACATCAGCGGGGTGGATCAGTACATTCATCAGATGGTGCATATATCAGCAGGATGTTAGTGAAGGATAAGATTGGACTGTCAGTGATATGTTTTTAGGTACAAGACACTGAATGATGAATGTATCTACTGTAATCTTTTCTTTGTCTACTATCCAGAGGCTTCATATGAACTGCAATTTACAGTATTCCATCCAGGTGAAATATGTAGACAGTGATCCCAGTTTATAGCATGGAGACCTAACAATTTTAACTGCTGTAATTGTGAAGCTAATTAGAATGCTTAGTATTGTATGCCAACAGCAGGTATTGCTGTCGTTCCATTGATTATGCTATCTGTTGGAGCTCTTCAATTGAAAAATGTATGTGATATTTGGATTCTTAGAGTGTGGGTTGCTTTTATGAGTTTATTTGGATTTCTCTGTTGTATATGAACTTTTTCCCCCCCAACATATTCATCTGTTTCCTTCCTAGTGTACCTGCAGGAAAGACATGGTGACTATATCGATGGATGTCTTTGTAAAAAAATTTCAACCAGACAGATACCAGCTGTGGAAACAAGGAAAGGATTTATACACCATTGATCATACAAAGCCCACCCCTGAAATGACACCTGAGGTAAAGGCCTGGTTGCAGAGAAGAAGAAAAACAAAGAGATCTTCCAGGTGGTAATGAACGTTTTGAACTCAATTTAATTGAAGTTAGAGTATGCTGTAATTTCTACCCTTTTCAATGTTTCCCTGCCCAACCTCCAATTTCTCTGCTATTTCATTTGAGTTGTTCATTTATTTTAGTCACAGTTAATTTGTGTCTCCTTAAAACCTAGCAGTGAGCTTGAGGGCGAAAGTGTCATATTTCATAATACTCATTGAAAAAATATATTTCATTTTAAAAAGTTTAATGAGTATGCAATTACTGAAACTTATGTATGTGGAGCTCTGAGCATTTGTATAATGTTTGTTATTTTCCTTTATGAGTGTAAAACATTTTGGGTTGAGTCCCAGTTTTTCTACCTTCAGAAAAGCATCATTGAGGAAAGTTAGGTGAATTACTAGCTTCTGGATATTGTAAGAAAAGTTTCTAAATGTTGCAGAATCTCTAGTTGCCTAAATGTTCTTGAGAGTTCTATAGCCTCTGGCCAGAGTCCTGTGCAGAGACTGATACCTAGTTGGCAGAATGTTGAAATGTTACTGCCAGTACCTGGTTATATATTCTACAGCCCAATAGTGGATTTGAATTTTCATACTGCCAGTCTTAATGCTATTTATCTATGCAATGTTTTCTAGTTAGTAATCCAGAATATTTCTGGCCTCATTATATACCTGTCCACGTTTTATCACCTTGGAGCTTTTTCTGAATCGGGCAAGTTATGGAGACTTATATTGCATATTTATTATGGGAGAACCCTTTTCACTATATTTGATAGATTTTCAGGTCTGAAGAGGCATATTCAAAATTATACTTCTAAACAACAAAGTTTATTTTTCTTTACTGTCTTGACCAGTTATTACTTTGCCAAACCTATATGCTATGCTGCATCCTACAGGGGAATTCCAACTGCCAGAGGTCTCCTCTAGGTAAGGGGACATTGATCCCCTTTGCCTTGGTGTAACGCTAGCATCTGCAGTGGGTCAACTTGGACCTGCGCCAGCTATATAGGTGGTAGAAGTCTGTAGTGATTTATATCAGCACATCAGATCCAGGAAGGGGGATAGAATACATCACATACTGGCACCACTGATCCCACAACCCTCTCGGTCCTAGGCATGGGAATAAGAATGTGGACACTAGAGGAAATGAATACCTGGCCTTTCTTGGCCTGTACATCCACAGGCTTGGGTTAAAGGCAGTGGTTTTCAAACTCTCAGGGAGAGTTTGAATCGCAGTAAGTTCTTGCGGGGCTGGGAGGGAGGTAGTGACATGATCCCGAGGATTGTGTCGCTTCCTTCCCCCAGCCCCTTAAGGGGAAAGCGGCCAGGGCTCATAGGCTGGGGTGTTACGACACACCAGTTTGAAAAGCCCTGGGTTAAAGGTATTAGTGAATAAACTATCTAAGCAGTCTGAAGACACTAGTACAGGGGTGACCAACCTTTCAACTTTAGGGCTCTTGGACTCTTAACAATTGTGTAGAGGAGGAAATTTCAGCAGGAGTAGCTTGTCATATGTAAAGCTTGTCATAGTAAAGCAGAGCAATACCCAATAGAGGGTATACTAGAGAATATGTTTTTAACTATGCTGTTTTGGGTATATCTGCAAGAGCAATGCAGTTGTTGCAATAAAACAAAGCATAAAGTTTTCCTGATGCTGGACTCAGCACCCAGGTCAGCGGCATTGCAAATATTGCCTCAAATTCCTGATAATCTCCTTTATCTCCAGTAACCCTCAAGACTATTCTGCATGTTTTGAATAAGAGTGTGCAGCTGCATTTACCTTTATTCTACTTAGGGTACACTTGGCAGGCAGCTGCAATTTGCTGTGACTCCCTGGCTCATGCACCGCAGTACATACACATGGAGTCACAGGGTGATATAGCCACTGCAGTTATTGTTATGAATCTGGAAGGTATGACACAGTCATTCTCTACTGTTATGTTAGGCAGACCAACATGATGTGTTTGCTCTCAGTCTTATTTAGATTGGGGAGTTATTAATATTAATAACTTAAATCCAGCTTAAATAATAGCTTAAATAATAGCTTAAATCCAGAGCCAGAGCAGCTGCAGATGTTAGTGGTCCTGCACTCCCTGTTTGCCCTTTACCTAATGTACATGCTTGTGAAAATATATGATGGGGGGGGAGTACAGATGGGGGGAGAACAGACCTAATATGGATGTTCTAAGGGACCATTTGAACAACTCAGCAGCCCAGTCATTGTCTCATGCATTTTTCTGTTGCAAATAGCTCTTTTGGCAAATGGTTTCTTTAAAGAAACCTATTGTGTCTATCAGTCCACATATATACTTGCATTTAAAACTTGAGAATCTTTTAGATTTTAATATGTGTGTCACATAATAGTACAATGATGCTCTTGTATTGTGACATTCCTTTATAATATAACTGCCATTTGCACTTGGCAGAGAAATTATTTCCTTGTCAGTACAGCTCTTTTTTGTCTGGATAGCCAATTTAAAAGTTAAAATTAAAAATGGAGACATTATAGTAATTATGTTGAAAGTTTTATCAGATGAGTACATGCACTGAATTTATTCACTGTGCTAAACTGGTGGATGCATTTCTGTGCTATTTAATTAGTAGACTTGGCACAAATGCAAACACAGCGGGAGATGTGCATCCCCCAAATGAAGATAAAGTGTTTGTTCAGCTTCATCTCTCTTATAATGTGTCAAGGAAAAAAAAAAATAATAATTTTGATTGTGGAAATAATATGCCTTCTCAATAGGGTCTAATAAAGTGACCAGGAATAAAGTGAATTGATATTAGTGTTCTGGAGCTGGTACCACCTTAGTGGAAAGCACTTGTATGAGGATAGAGATCATAATACTAACAGTAATGAATTTCAACACCTACAACTATAGTTTTTGAAGGAGATGGCCATGAAGCACAGATCCTTAAATGTGCAAGTGCTAGAGGGATTATTGGTGCTGTTAGCTTTGACAATACAGGTCACATGCTGAAGGTAGAAAGGGAGCGGTTGATTCACTGTATATCAGTGTTTCTCAACGTTTGTTCTCTGCTGTACTTCACATGGTCCAACTATTCAAAGTACCACCGGAAGTAACTGGTGATGACATCCTTGCCGGTTACTTCCAGTTTGGAAGACAAAATGCAATGTGACAGACACTAGTAAGAGGCTCAGGACGCGTGGGAGGGCTTTTTTGATCGTGGAAAAGCATGTGTTGGAGCTCTTCCTGCCAAACCAATCCTCCTACTGCTGTTTGTTGTGTCACATTCCTGGTCTCGCTGCTGGGCGGCAGGTGTCCAGGGGTCCTTCGAATACCACCAGACACCAACTCAAGTACCACTGGTGGTACCTGTACCACTGATTGAGAAACACTGCTGTATATAAAGCCAACAGTATGGTTGTTTGATGTTGTATTTATACTCACTATGAAGTATTGGGAAATGCATGCCCACTCTGAAATGTCATAGATGCGGTTTTACTCTCATACTAGGTAGAGAAAGAATAATCACAGCATTTAATACTTCTAAAGGTGCCAGAATTCAATCTGGTCTGTATGCATCTGACCAGGTAGCCCTTCCTTCTAATCTCAGATACCTGGGGCTGTTCTGTGCACATGTTCAGAGAACTTCACATTTTTATTTATCTGGCATGTTTTAGGATGAACCTTGGTACTGAAAATAGATTTTGGGGCTACAATGTAGCTCAAAATAAATCTTTATAGTCATAATAAGATGGCTGCTTGGAAAGAATCAAAAATGTTTTATTCATTTCTATTTCCATTGCTTATACTTTTATTCTACAATGGGAGACTTCCTTGTGGTAAATAAGTGACTAGGCCTCTTTTCGTAAAGGTGCACCTGAAAGTCAACAATTAGTCTTTGTGTAGAATTATTCTTCTATACAGAAGCAGCATACACGATACTGTTATGAAATGCACAAATTCAGATTAACATCTAACAGAATCATAGCCAATCCTACCCTGCACTGATGTGACATCCTGCTGGGAAGTTTACAGGCAAAAATTCTCTTTGAGGTAAGGGGGCATTCATCCCCTTGCCCTGGGGTAATCTTCAGCCTGCCCAATGGATTATCTTGGACCCCACCAGCAAATCCTGGTGCAAGTCTGCATTGAACCATGTTGCCAGATTGGGCCCTGGAAGGGGAATAGGACATGGCATGAGCTGCTGCTGATCCCACTCCCCTCCAGGCTTGACCTGCCAACCCTATCCCCGTCGCCATACCGCCCCACCCTATTACGCCCCATCCCCTTCTCCCCTCACCCTTATGCTACTCAGCACAGTACTTACCCGCTCCTGTGGGTGCCACTCCTTACGCTGGCACCTACAGGAAGCTCTGGCCTTCCCGCTGGCACTGCAAACAGACAGACAGCTAAAAAGTACTTTATGGCACTTTTGCAATGGCTAGCATTGGGGTCACGCAATACCGTCAGCAGTAATTTTATTTAAAATGTTCTCCTTTTTCCTTCTGAGATTGTGCTTCATTGTGAACCCTAATGTCATTACTAAGAATTGCTTTCTACAGTGGTAATAACTTTTTCAGTGTGTGCTATGGTTTTTTCCATAATTCCAATTCTGGTAGCTATTGCTAAAGTTATAGTTGCAACTGGTGAAAATTAAGGAATTTTTTTCCTTTAGGGGGGAGATGAGTCTGCAGAAAAGTAGTCAATCAAAATATCTTATTCATTTTGGGATTTGTGTATCGTTGTCAAAGTTTAATGTAATAGGGAGATTATTGCAATAATATACTTAGTATTTGTGATGTTCTAAAAATGCTTCACCAACAGTGCACTTCCATGTGTGTCTACTCAAAATTAAATACTATTATGTTGAATGGAGCTTACTTCCTAGTAAGTCTGTTCAAGATTACATCCCAAGGAACTGGTTTTGGATCTTGGTTCCACACTTAATTGAGGTAATTTTAGTGTAATAACTAACTTTAAAGAGCTATTACAACAGATTTAAAGGTTAAATTCAATCAATTGTTAATCTATTACTTAATAAATGGTAAATATTATCACCACACAAAAAGATGAAACATTGTCAGTTTTTTTCTCCTTTTAAGCAGGTGAAAGGGACATTTATATTGGTAGATACTTTATCTTATCCTGCCCAGACATTCTGTTCTGACAGCAGTATCTCTTATTACAGCTCCCAGCACAACCGATCACGATCAAAAAAGCTTAAAACTCCAGAGGACAAGAAGGTATCAACCATAGTGGTTGGTACAGAAATCACAGCCACTGAAGCAGCTACAGATAGCTTCAAGGTCAATGAAAAGCCGTCACAAAAAATAAAGCAAGTAAACACAGTAGTGCCTTCTGGGGAAGAACAAGACACAGGCAGGATGCAGATAGAGCGGAATTTATTGGATAGCAAAAACGTCTCAGGTGAGATGAATGATATTTATTTCCTATAGAATGTGTAGGCATCTGATATTGTGATCTCATAAATCTGCAAGTGAGAAGCTATACCCTGTGTTGCTCTGATGATGTCTCTTGGGTTGTGAAGGGTTGTTTCACATTCATAGACATTTAGAGCCTTTTGACATGTGAAGTAATTTGAGGACCATTTGTTTGGTCGGTATTAAATGTTAGTAGAGCTGTGATGTTGTAGTACCCATGAAATAGCGCAGGTCGAACTATTGGCAATATCTCTCTCTTCGCCAGGAGTGTCCAACTCATTTCATACAGCGAACCGAATAGCATTCATGATGTCTGCTGAGGGCCAGAAGTATGTCATTGCAGGAAATGGGCAGGAAATGATGTCATTAAACAGGTCAAAACCAGAAATAAGCACTCTGCTCTTGTGCAGGAACTCATTAACTGCAAATGGCAGAAGAGTAAATACTCAAATCTTGATCATTTCAAGATATGGGAGAGCCCAATTATCATGCTGGCCACCCTTTACGAAATGACTCCTCAGGATTGCTCAGCAGCAAAGAGCCCAAGGGCCACATGTAAAGTTTCAGTGGGCTGCTGCATCTGGCCCCTGGGCCTTATGTTTGACATCCCTGCTCTTCGCCATTTGCTTAAAGATTTAGATCAGGCGTGCTCAAAACGTCGATCGCGATCGACTGGTCGATCGCGAAGCAATATCCGGTGGATCGCGCGCCTCCCCTCCCCTCCGCCATGTTGAAAGGCGTGGGAAAGAGCCCTGGAGCTTCCTGATTAGCCCGCCATGCCTGCCTTGGCCGTCCCAGGCACACAGAGCAGCGGGAGCGTGGCTTGGCTGCGGCCGCTCACCTGGCTCCAAGAGCCCCCGCCCCATGCCTCAGTCTCGCCTCTTCCCACCTCCCCGGGATTCTGTGGTGGAGACATCTCTCGCTGCTGCAAACGGGAGCAGAGCTGTGCGTGACCCAGCCGCCAACAACCCGCGCCACAAGCAGCAGCAGCAGCAGGCTGGCCGTGCCTCTGATGGAGCCGGCCAGCCACGGACCCGCGTGAAGCAGGCGCCTCCGCTTCCCCGGCTCTTCTGGCCAGAGGCTTCCCGCCCACTGCTTTGTCGTGCTGCCCTTCCTCCAGCCACGCCGCGCACTACCCCGGATGCGATGGCGGGCCAATTCGGGAAGCTACAGGGCTAAAGAGCTAAAGAGCCTTGGAGCCCAGTCCTATGCGTGCCTACTCAGAGGTAAGTCCCATTAAATGGGGCTTACTTCCAGGAAAGTGTGGCTAGGATGGCAGCCTTGATGAGCTCACCTGCTTCCTGGCTGTGGTGGCATTGTTCACAAATGACAACCAGCTTGGTTTTCTTCTCTTTCCACCCCCCCCCCCACATTTCTCATCCTTCCCTGTTCTCTCCTGGAAAAATCCCACTGACTGACTAAATGCCCAGCTGAGGATAAGGCAGCCCAAAGTCGCCAAGGTGGCCCACCACTTTCTGTGAGAGACTAGATGCATGCATAAATGTTATATGTTATGATGGCGCGAACATTGTAAAAAAACTCTGGTAGATCTCCAGGCCTTGCTGGGTTTCAAAGTAGCTCTCAAGCCAAAAAAGTGTGAGCACCCCTGATTTAGATTTTTACTTCTTCTGAAGACAAAGTCGGTAACAGGTATGAAACAAGTGTGAACTACTTGGATATACAGTACAATACATTTAGAAAACAAGGCAGTTGCTAAAAGAGCAATTAAAAGAAGTAGTGGAAGACCTCATGCTATTTGGTTTTTCAATTATCCCTTATAAGCAGCCTCCTTCACACAACCTTTACCTGTAAAGAAGCAAGACCTATACCTTATTTCCTTCTGCCTCACAGTTGTCCCATATTTTGTACTGTTCCACCCTTTCCAGGGGCTATTTCAAGCAGCAGGCTCCTCCATCTGTGCAATTCATCTGCACAAGCAATGCCCAGTTCCTGAGTTTGCGCACTTAAGGACTAATATTTATTATGGCATTACTTTATTGTTTTTTCTACAGAGATTAACGGCCCCATTCTACCTAACTCCCTGTGCCCCAATGGAGCATATGCCAGTGGGATGCACACTTCATCCCATGTGGTGTTTTGGGTCCCAGAAGCCTACTTGATGTAAGGGAACATTTGTTCCCTTGCCCCAGGGCAAACCTCCATTACTCTAATGGGTCTACTCAGATCTGTGCCAGTTACTTTGCTGGCGCCATTCTGAGTGAAACCAGGCTGGTAGATTTAGACTGGGAAGTGGGATAGGATATCAGCAGCAGTGCTGCTGCCGATACCATCCCCTTCTTGGCCTTGATCCACCTCCCTTCCTGCCTCCTTCTGTTCCTCCTGCTCCCCCCCCCCCCATTCTGCCTCTCTCCCTCTCATCCCCATGCTGACTTACTGGCACTTGGGCTTGATAGTAGGCCAATGGTATACGGCCCCAGATACTCTCTGTTTGCCGCAGCAGCCAGGCCATACTGTATGGCGTATATGACAACAATTAAGCAACCAAATTTTAACAAGGCATCCCCAGGAGTAAAGAATAGGGGAAAGAGAGGGGTAGTGATTTTCCAGAGAGAGGGGTTAGAAAATACGGAACGTTCCTTGTGAATAGGGACAGTTGAATATATAGGGCACAATCCTAACCCCTTATGTCAATGCTTTCCAGCACTGACATATGGGCAATGCAGCTCTGAGGTCAAGGAACAAACATTCCCTTACTTTGAGGAGGCCTCCGTGAGTGACACCCAACTGCAGGATACAGCACACGTCCCATTGGCACCGCTATGCCAGTGCTGGAAAGCACTGACATAAGGGGTTAGGATTGCGCCCATACTATGATACTGTTGTGGGGGGGGGGGAACCCAGCACTAAGTTACTAAACTTTGTACAAACTTCCCCTACTCACTTAGATATTTAGTCTTCCTCATACACTTTACTTTGTGAGGAGATTAGGATTGGAGGCAGTGGGAAAGAGTGGATTTGGAGTCCGGATCATGATGTGTTAACATCTGGGATTAGAAAGTTGAGAGGGGGACTTTTTGTCCACAGCCTTATAACAGACAATTGAAAAACTGGGTTACTTGGAGACTCACAAGGGGCAGATGATAGTTGTCTTTTAAATAACTTTGTTCTAGAAGCTAATTAAGGTCTAGTAAGCATCAAACCAAAGCGTACATGTGGCCTAAATGATCCTGTTACAGCTTCCATTCAAGCACCGCAGACACTCACCTATAAGTCAATCTTACAGATAAGTTGGGGGGGGGAGAAGGCTTTGAGTCAAAAATCACGGAATTTTCTATGACTCTTGGATAAGTCGGGGGGGGGGTGTTTCTTTTTAAACTTAGGGGCATGTCTGAGTCTGACTTATTTTATCTGATTTTCACCTGAGGCCAGATCCTGAAAAATAACCTGGTAGTAATTATTACCTAAGAACTGTACAGTCTTGAATTTATTAAAAACATAGTAATAGGGGAAACGGCCAGGCGCAGGCAGGCAGGAGGTGCAGCTGCCGGGAACCCTCTCCCAAGGCCCAGAGGTGACACTGCCGCCCATCCTCCTACAGAGTCCTCCCCCTCACCTGGGTGCAGATAGCCCCCTCCGTCTGCTTGGGTGACTGCAGAGATTTCTTGCTGTATCTATGGTATTTTAAAAAAAGATTTCTGTACCACTTTTCTATACTCAAAGTGGCATAAAACAAGAAATAAAACATGCAGAAGATAAAAACATCAGAATAAAAAAAAATTAAAATTAGACCATTAAATCAGTTAAAAATGACCATGATACAAGAGCAGATTAAAATGTAACATAACTGTAACATTAAAAATAGCACTAGGAGTTAAAAAGGATCCCTAGGAAGTTCTTCCCTCCTCAGAAGCCAAACAGATTTTAAAACCTGCCAGAAGTCTTGTAATAACACAGATTTCCTCAACTCTTCTGGCAAACAGTTCCAGCAATGTGGAATTAAGGTCTTCCAGAGAGCCAGCGCAGAGATCTGGTAGGTAAAAGTATGTTCTTCTTGGTCATAGTCATACCAAAGTTCTGCATACCATGGGTATTTTTACTATAGACGTTCCAAAGTTTTGTAATGCTAGGCCCACAGACACTTCCCAGATCCTTTGGAAAGCTTTTTTCCCTCCCTCTTGACATGTAGAAGCAAAATCGGGTTTTCCTTCTTCGGAAGCTATTTTTCTTCTTTTCCAAGATAGAAATGAGAGCTGCCTATAGAATACAATTGAGCAATCTAAGTATATCTGTGGTTGAGCAGCAGTGAACAAAAAAAATCAAACCAGTAGTTTACCAAAAAAGGATAGCAACAAAGACAGAAACTTATGCTCATTCCAATTCAGGTCTTATTTCATATTTTAGAATGTGTGATTTTTTTTTTTGCTTTGTTTTTCATTTTTAAACATTTAGAAGCGTAATATGTCTGCATGTATGTCAGTGGAACACCAGGTTTCTGTATGCAATTGAGTGTCAGAGCTGGCCTGTGAGGTACTGTGAGAGAGCATTTTAAATTATATTGATCCTTGTCACAACCTAAAAGGTGTTCTGAGGACATGATTTTGTGGCTGGAAATCTAAATCAGCCTCACTTATACCTTTAACCTACAACTGTGCTTCTCAACGCTTGTCCTCCACCGTACCAATTAACATGTCCACTTATTCAAAGTACCACCAGAAGTAACTGGTGTTGACATCATTGCTTGTTACTTCTGGGTTGCAATGCGGCAAATCCCAATAAGAGGCTCAGGGTGGACAGGAGGGCTATTTAAGTGTGGAAATCATGCTTTGGAGTTCTGGCCACTGAGCTGAGCCTCATCACATTCCTGGTCTTGCTGCCAGGTGGCAGGTAACCAGGAGTCCCGCAAGTACCACCAGTGACCACCGCAAATACCATTAGTGCTACCTATACCACTGTTTGAGAATCACTGACCTACAGTGTTAACATTGAACAACATTGCAGGTTTTTCATAAACCCTTAATGCTTAACCATTCGGTATTATGGCAAAATGTATTACCATTGGCATTTCAATGACAGTTTTTAAATGGTTAAAAAAACCAGTTTTAAGATATGAAATCAGACCTGAATTGGAAAGTTCTTCAGCTCCTGTATGTGCTGCTACTGAGGTTAGCGGTACAGGTAGGACAGAATATTGCAGTCCAATAATTATATTCTCTGGACAACTCTGACTTCCTCCCCAGGGGTGGAAAAAACTCAGTTGCTTCTTAAAAGTACCAGTAAGTTCCATCCTCAAATAACTCAACTGCAATTATAGTGAACCCTCGATTTAACAAACCTCAGTTTAATAGACTTTGGAAGTAACAGACATTGTCTGCTTCATTAAAAATAACTTGTATGTTTTGCACAAGCACATGTATATTTTCATAAACGCATTTGGATTTAACAGACTTTCAGCATTAATGGACATTCCTTCCTCCATTAGGCTGTTATGTTGAGTGTTCACTGTGTAGTCTTTTCCTAGGTCTTTGGGGTCACATATGTGAAAGGGAATGAACATGCATCATCACTGCTTCTCTTGCATGCCATTCTCAACTCTGCCTCTTCTCATTGGCTAGAATACTTGAAGGTGGAAGAAAGTACTCTCACTGAACAACTGAAAAATTTGCACAATTTGGCTCAAATCTCGGCTTCCAGGCAGCTAGAAACTTGCTTTTTTCTGGCCCACTAATTGGCGTGTGTGTGTGTGGGAGGGGGGGGGGTGTTTTAAAATCTGTGAAAATTCTGCCAGTCTGGATAATATGGCACCCTTATGCAATCTCCAAATATTAAGCCTGCCTGGGAATTCTGCCAACTTCCTAATTTAGCTTCAGAAAAAAATCTCATTTGGTTCAATCTACTAAGTGCTGCTGTTGCCTAACTGCTATTTTGCCAGAGCCCTGAGGAACAGGCCTGCAAGCAGTCAGATGGAAGGGCCAGAGGTGATTATAAAATACAGGCTGAAGTCAGGTTAAGTCAGGGTCAAGAGTGGTTATGAGTGGAGCAAGAGGCAAATGTATAGTGAAAGTCATGCAAATGGTAAGGTTCCAAAAGACATAATTTTAGAAGAAAAGACAGTAAGGTAAGGCACAAAAGTCTATCAATGAATTACTCATACCAAGTCCAAAGCTACATAGGGCCAGCCAGATCACCTGCAGGTGACACTGCAGCACAGCAGAAGCCAGGCCAATACATCCTTCTGCCCAAGACTGTCTGCCCTACATAGGTGGAACAGAAAGCAGTGGCATACCTAGGGTATTTGACACTCAAGGTTGGCCGCTCAAAACCACAGGTAGATTTGGCCTTTGCCTTGAGATCCCCTTAATTGAGATCAGGTCTACCAGCTACTCAGTGATGCATTTGACAACCTAGGAAGACACCTCCCCCCCGTTATGCTACTGACAAAGCATAAAGCATTTGAGCCCTTTTGCCCTGTTTCATTCCCATGACACCTTAAAAATCATTCTTATTCATGGGGTCTGTGTGGAAATCCTACAGAAACATATGGAAGGTAAGTGCTGCCACCAGAGTTTAAAGAAATTGTGTCCTAAATAATTTGTTACTGAAGCTGAAAATATCTGCAAAAATACCTTTTCAACTCCATGATCAAAATATTGATTTTTATTTCTAAAATACCTCAATGTCTGCATGATGAAATTTTGTCTTGTTAGGTCACAAGTCTCCAAGCTCATGTCTAAGTCATGATCCTATGGCAAAAACAATACAAACTGAAGAAGATGATGATAAAGGAGATTCCAGCTATGTTCGTTTTAGTCCCGAGGAATCTGCATTAGCTTTGCTTTCCTCTACTAGCTGTAACCGGGAAGGAGATTTAAAATGTTCAGCTACTTCAGAGAGTATTCTAGAATATGCTTCCTCCGAAGCTGAAAGCTTGGAGAAAGAAGAAACTAGCAGCACATCTACAGAAGAGGATGATACCAGTGACCTTGAAAGCAGTGAAAATGGTTTGGAACCAGGAGAAATATCACTAGTAAGAAGGAGGGAAATAAAAATAATTTAACAATATTCAGCAATATAAATTAATTTGTTAATTGAAATTAATAAATGTATATTAAATTTATAAATTAATTAATTTATATTAACTGAACAGTGAATTCTTTGTATCTTTGGAATATATTCAGAACTGTGTGAAATAGCACTGAATTGCTAAGTGTTTGGTGTGTTCTTACAGAGCTCTGGGATGATATCATCATCATTATTCAATAACATTATCCTCCAGTATGTTTTGGATTAGAGTGTGCAGCTGTATAAACATTTATTCTGCTTAGGGTACACTTGATAGGCAGCTGCAATTTGCTGTGACTCCCCAGCTTATGCACCACTACACATGGTGACCCTGGTGGATGTAGCCACTTCAGTTATTGTTGTGTTGTCACTGGTGGCAGCACATGCCATGTCCGAACCCCCCTCCCCCCCAGGCCTGCCTGACATTACTCCTGCCTTCCCAGATTTGGTCCAGATAATTAGCTGGTGCAGATCCAATGAGCTCCATAAGGATGGCTGGGGCTTTAACTGGAGTTAAGATACCCCTTTGCCTCAAAGTGACCTCCAGCTGCCTCCTAACCTGTGTGGGATATAGCTCAGATCAGGATTGCTCTGTTAGTGAGTTTGTGGATATGGCCCAAAGCACTTGGTTCTTTAAATGTGTATGCTGGCTTCAGTTTCTTTCATCTTTAATATGATATTGAGGGACACCCAAAATGACACAGAACTGCAGGCATTTCTAGTTCTAGTCTCTCACCCCCCCCCCCCCCCCCATTTAAAGTATTGTGTGCTTTGGCCTTAAGGTAAGATTTTGATCTGGTGACATCTTAGCCACTACACTACATAAAAATGGAGATCATATATTCTGCATTTAGAAAAACACCCTGTTTGGGTTTTCTATGTATAAATGTTCATGGGAATGCGACTCCAAGAAATAATAGTATAGTAGCATTCACTAGCTTGGAGGCTGGATCTGCTTCTGGCACCCGCAGAGAGCAGCCCATTTTGGATTGCCAGATGTTCCTAAGAGAGTGGAAAATATACTTTAGTGCTAAGAATAAAACAGCACTTGCCCTTTTACAGACATAAATAGCGAACTCATCATTGTTTTACAGAGAGATGAGATTTAAAAGTCCCAAAGCCAGTCCTTCTGCTTTAATATAAAGTGCCAGTAAACATCTTTCAACAGCAAGATTGTGCATTATCGCTTATGTTTAATTCATTTGTTTGGGTACTTTTTAGCTATTCCTAAGTGAGTTTTCAAATATTTTCCAATATGTTTGCATGCTGTGCCTGTCTCATAGTTGCACAAAAGCATTTTATAGGAATGCTGTTGCAAAAGCCTGCTCTTTCCTTTCTGCACAGCTACATTTGTTTATTTAATGATTTCATCCTATTTTTTAATCATAAGCACAGCTATACAGCTTTAGGCTAATGATCCTTCTAGGTCAGTGTCGAGCAAAGGCGTCACTAGGGTTTGTATCACCTGATGCAAGAGCTCATTACATCACCCCCATGATGGACCATACAGAACAAATTACAATACCATACGCACAGCCTAACTGCAGTGGCATCACTAGGGCTGGTATAACCCCCATTTATTTTAATATATAACAGTACAAGTCACCCAACAAATCAGTAATCAACAAAAAACCAGTGGCCAACTGAATGACACTCATACCCCTGAATAGTACTATTTTAGTACTGGAAGAGTTCTAGTACTAGTTCTGATACATAGAAATGGGTTTTGACTCATACTGACACATTATTGGTTCTCAGTTGTGTCATAACATCACCTCATTGGCTCTCAGAACAACCAGTCTCATGGTCAGTTTTGAGTTAAGGAAATCCACTTTTTGTTAAATAAGGCAGTTTTCTTTTTCTGGTTAATTGACCATGATATGATACAAATAATTCAATGTGGTTTATATCATTACATTCTGCATGAAAGTACCTTTTCAATTATATATACCATGATGGTATTATTCATAAATATAAATTTTCCAAATGGTTTTCAAAATTTTGGCTGCAATTAGTGTCACCTTTGCAGAGGGTGTCATCCAGTGTGGTTCGTGACACCACTTGTGTCCAGATTCTTTCAGTGGCCAGATCTGGCTGCCTGAGATGTATATGACAGTTCTAAGGTATTAACATTCCATTCCCCGTCAATCAAGCAATGGCAGCCTTGTGAATTCCAAACTTTATGAGTGAGTACCCTAAGAATTGAAACAGAAGATCTGAATTGCCACCTAGTATTCACTGATATTCAACCATCTGCTGTGCTGAACAGCATTTGGGAAGGCATGCAATATGACAGGGCAGTTGCTACAATCAGGAGAATTTCAGCATTTATTAAATAAAGAAAATTGGTCCTCAACATTTAGGAGAGCATCCTGAAAAAGTGATTGGAGAAACTCTTAATTTTTTTTTTTTACCTTGGGCAAAAGCTGCTTCTTCTCTGAGACAATGGCATTGAGCATACCTGCTCCATCACCACTATGGTAGGGCATATCAAATCTCTAGAAGAGTCTCCAGAACCAGCAATACCAGAATTTGAGAACCACTGCTGTGAATAATATTCCTCAAATATACCCATTCTGCCGCCAGGTGCATTACAATAGCAGAAGTTGTGATGTATCCTTGAAATACCTCTCGTTTCTTAGCTTTTGGGGAAAATGTACTATGCAGAGGAGAAGCCATGAAGTCTTCTGAATGTTTTTATCAAAGTGCACAAAAGGGATACTTTCCCTTTATTCCTTTTGTGATGGCAAAAGCACTAAAGAAAGAGAAAGGAACAACAGAAATTGCATCCTGAATGAATGGTATATCATAAATGAAATTGTGAATCTTGATTGATTTCCATTGACAAAACAATTCTCTCTGATACCAGATATGTTCTTTATTTCATAATTGCCACACTCCTGCCATTTCTGCTTATTTTTCTTGAGAACCACCTATCTATATTGCTACTGCAGTCTTTTCTAGTGAGGTTTGGTAACTATTGTTCTGTCATTTTTACAATGTTTTCTTAGTTATGACCCAAATCTAGTCAAGCATTTCAATATCAATGATCAGTTTCTTCTTTAATGAAAGCTTTGTAACATTTCTTGTGAGAGTCACTGTATAACGCAATGCATACTTCCCCACCCCTTTTTGCAAATATTTTAACAGATTTCTAGTTTCTAGTTTATATTTGTTAATCAAACAAATATGCATTGTCTCCTTTAGATAACTGAAGGAGAAAGGACGAAAACATCTAAAAGTTGGCGTCATCCACTCAGTAAACCCCCTGCTAGATCTCCTATGACACTGGTTAAACAGCAGGCAACCAGTGATGAAGGTGGGCTTGCTTTTTTACAATCCCTTCTGGTAATACATTCTTTAAG
Source organism: Tiliqua scincoides (assembly GCF_035046505.1). Lineage (NCBI taxonomy): Eukaryota > Metazoa > Chordata > Lepidosauria > Squamata > Scincidae > Tiliqua > Tiliqua scincoides. Next base: position 74,331,596 of record NC_089822.1, read on the forward strand.
TAGTATAAATGCATCTGTATATTTTAACTGTTGCACAGTTCTGAAGCTGAAAGTATATTTTCACCATGTGCCAAAAATTCTACTGCTATAGAATGAGCTTCATTAAAAGCTTTTGGCATGCTTTCTGAATACGTGATGTAATTTTTTTTTGTACTTTCCCACCCTTCTTTTCTCTTAAATCCTTCTCAGTGCATTAGAAGGAACTTGTAAGAAGCTCAAAATAGTATGAAGTTGCTTAAATATTACATGGAGGATAAAAGCTCATTCAGCAACTAGATCATATTTGTTGAATTTCTCAGCAGTTAGCTTTAGTACCAAGCATTGCACTTTATTGTATGAAGGCAGCAGAGTTAAACAGGCGACTTCTAAATATTTTGAAATCTGAACCAACACTGCACCATGTTTATTTTTGGCTTTCTTTTATCAACATCTAGTTGAACTTTGACAAAATCTGAATTTCCATTAGACTTTAGTTTAATTGGTATCTAACAGAGACATTGATGGAGTTCACACATAATGCAAAACCATAGTTTGTTTAGCTAAACTTTGATTTCACATAGTATCTGAACCTGACCTCAGCTGCAAACCATGATCTGATATCTCAGTTTGAAGGTGGCTTGCAAATCACAGTTTGTGCAGAATTGATTATGTTGGAATTCACAGACCATTGACAAATTACATTTAGAATTACAGGTCTGCCTCAATGCTGCTGCACTATGGAGATGGTAATTAACTTCTGAATATATGATGCTAAGTCCTAAGCAGTCAGGAAACAAGAGCAGGCAAGCAACTCTGAACCATAGTTGGCTTGTTGCACATCTGAAAACTTGAACCATGGTGTGGAATTTCAACTATGGTTGGCACACCCTGAACCCAGCCATTGTGAGTAGGAAGATAACTACGGGGGATGGGGACCCTTATCTGTGGATCCTGTATCCGTGGTTTCATGTATCCTTGGATTGCGTCGGCAAGATCCCCTCCCCTTATGCGTGCCCCTGTGTCTACTCCCTCTGGATTGTCTTCTGAGCCTACCAGAGGCCTTGCACATCCGCCCATGGCCTCTGCCTGGCTCAGAATGATTAGAGGTAAAAAAAAAAAGTCACTTTTGATTTTTTGGGGGAAGAAAGGAAATGACTTTTTTTTTTTTTTACTTCTAATCATCATTCTGAGCCTCACAGAGGTCACAGGCAGATGTGCAAGAACTCTGCTGGGCTCAGAAGAATTTATGGAGGCGATGGGAGTAGAGGGGGGGGGAGATCCCTGGTATTTGCAGTTTCACAGAACCATGGTGGGTTCCAGAATGGGACTCCTGTGAATACCAGGACATGCCTGTACTAGCGTTGTTCTGCACCACTTACAAAAGAGATTATGGGCAGAGCACACTTATCACTGTCAATCCTGGAAGTGGCAGAAGCAACCAAGCAACACAAGCCTAACACAGGTTGGAAGGCCTTTGAGACAGTTTCTGCGATCCAGGCCACAGTCTATCGCACCAGCCCCTTGCACCAGTCAGTCACTGCGGAGTGGGTCTGTGTTCCTTCCCCTGCCTTTGCTGACTCCAGGTGCACACTGAGTGCTCAGTTCTGATCCAAGCTACTGGCAGACTGACTGCTGCGCGAGGCACAGCCTGCAAATGCTTGCCAAGCCATGCCTCCCCTTTGTGAACATCCAATGAGAGTGAAGCTCCAAAGTCTTGTATGATGGGAACGCCAGGCAAAGACTATCCCAGCATGACTGGTGCTGCGGGGATCGAGATAATAGGTCTTTTCTGTACACATTTTCATGCTTTTGCCAGGTATCATACATGCAGAAATAGAAGATTAGTTTTACTTTCTGCTGCAGTACTCTAGCATGAAGTGTAAAGAAGCCCTTCAGTGAACAGAAGACTGCGTATAGAATTACACCTTTGTATCCAGCCCACTGTTTTTTGTTTGGAGCAATGTCAGGAGGATTACCAGCATCCTTTCATTAAACTTTGAATTCTTTGTGTAAGTTCAGTTACAAACATAAAAGAAAACAAATGTATTGCTTTTGTCAACCTGGTTAAGGAAAGCTTCCCTACTGTGTGCATTAAAAATGTAGAACAATCTGAGATGCTGGTAATCTTGTTCTACAGAGAATCTTTCTTTTTTGTGATTCATCTGTAACAATACCACTGCATTTCTGTTTCAAGAAAATGCTAATCCAGACAACAGGAGTACCAGAAGTTAAAATATATATATGAGAAGTGGGAGGAAGTGTAGGGTGGATTTGACCTTCTGGGTGTCAGAATTTTTTTCAACTCCCATCTATGTTTAGAGAACACACCACTCCCCCTGCCTTACTTATATTTTTACAAATGTGGGCAAAACAAAGTAGGGCAATTTTAGATGAATATCTGATCCTTGCTGAAGAAACATGGTTCTACTGAATTAACAGGCTTGATTTTTTTCATACATTCAGATTATTTGCTCTTCTCCCACTTGCTGCCTCTAATATTGTCAGTTAAGACCAAGCCCCAAAGTTTGTGAAAGATAGAAGCCCATACTTGTAACCTAGAAGTTGACCACCATACTTACATGTGTTACAATTTTTTCTACTCAGTAGCTATCTAGCAGCTCAGTCCTAAAGCTGGCAGCTCCGCCAGGTGCAGTGGCACAAACATGGCTACTGCTACATTCAGCAGCATTGCTGAGGCCACCAGAGGTCTCCTGGGGGGGACTTTCATCCCCTTCCCCTGGGGAAGGACTCAATCCCCCTCCCATGAGGCTTCTCAAGTCTGCTTCAGCTATTTTAGCAGAACTCCTCCGGCCCCATCCCCTTCCTGCCCAGGTTCCTCCCTCCACCACCATATGCCTCCCCCTCTGCCCCCAAGGTCCTCACCGCTTCCCAGAGTTCTGACCTAGCTCTGGGCAACACCTGGCCAGCACTGGGTTCAGTGTTGACTTGTGCTGGGTTGGCGTCAGTGCTAACCCCGTGCAGGGTGTTGTGGATGTACCTCACCACACATTTGCGACATCCAGTGCCGGCACTGGAGTTCAGTGCCAGTGCTGTGCGTCTATAGGATTGGGCCCTAGTTTTCTTAGAAGTTGTTTTTCTAAATCTAATAATGCATTCTGCTCCTATTTTTTATTTCCATTTGGGGGGGAATCTGAAATCTTCATGATCATCTTGTTTCACTTTCTATCTTCATGTTTTTCAGTTTACATACTAGTCAAAACCTAATCTAAAATAGCTGTGACCCCTAATTTTTTTTAATTTATCTAATGCCATGGACAACTTCTATTTGGATTTTGATTTAGTGTATCCAACAAATATCTAGTCAATTGAAGTCTTGAGCTACTCCCAGGGGCTGCTTACTTTGTTCTTTTTGAAGCCATAGGTAAGCAAACTCCTTTCAAGATTCACTTTAAGCCTTCTTGTATTTTCTGGAAGCAGACATGCACATAACCCTTCTGTGTCTTTTGAGTGAAAAGTGATTTGAAAGTAGGACGATCACAGTGTAGGCAGGCACTGATAATTTCTGGCAGAAGGGCTGTTGAATTCATGCCTGGACACGGAAAAATTTCAGTAAAATGCAGGTAAACTTGGTTTTTTGTTTTGTTTTTTAATATCATCCCTAATACCGCTACAAGTATTCCTACATTTTAGGGTGAGTGTTGGGAGGGTTAGGACAGACAAAAGAAAATATTTCTTTACCCAGCATGTGGTCAGTCTGTGGAACTCCTTGCCGCAGGATGTGGTGATGGCATCTGGCCTAGATGCCTTTGAAAGGGGATTGGACAAGTTTCTGGAGGAAAAATCCATTATGGGTTACAAGCCATGATGTGTATGTGCAACCTCCTGATTTTAGAAATGGGCTATGTCAGAATGACAGATGCAAGGGAGGGCACCAGGATGCAGGTCTCTTGTTATCTGGTGTGCTGCCTGGGGTATTTGGTGGGCTGCTGTGAGATAGAGGAAGCTGGACTAGATGGGCCTATGGCCTGATCCAGTGGGGCTGTTCTTATGTAATATTAGTTGTAATTCCTTTAAACAATGATATTTAACAAAGATTAGATACTTCTCCTTTAATGGCTAGATTCTATTGGAACTGTTTCAGATGAAGTATCTACTGGCACTTAGCTCTGCTCAGCTAGCATGCAAACTAACCCTTGTTAGTACTGGTGGATGACACATAATGGCATCAACCTGCTGAAATTGTTAGGCTCCATAGGATTAGTTGTAATAATAATAATAATAATAATATACAGTATTTATATACCGCCTTTCTTGGTCTTTATTCAAGACTTTATTCAAGGCGGTTTACACAGGCAGCTTATTAAATCCACGCAGGGATTTTTACAAATTGAAAGAAAGTTCTCTCTTTCAAGAACCACCACATTCAAGCTGTTACACTCCGATCTGGTTTAACATTCTGGCCTCCATCCTCCCACGCTCCGAGCAGATGGAACAGCTCAGCTGCAGCTTGCCAGCTGCTTCAAGGTCGCACGGTGCCGGTGGCCTCGAACTGGCGACCTTGTGGATGTTAATCTTCAGGCAAATGGAGGCTCTACCCTCTAGACCAGACCTCCTGCCCTCTAGACCAGACCTCCTGCCCAGCACCCTTTTCCTCTACCATGAGTTTTCCAGAGTTGAACAGTCACTCTCTGCAGCCAAGATCAAATGTATACTTGTTGGTAACCTTCAGTCTCAAAAGACTATGGTATCGCGCTGTGGATGGTGGTTCTGGCACAGCGTCTAGTGTGACTGAAAAGGCCAATTTGGGAGTGACAATCCCTTCCACACTGGGAGCAAGTGTAGTGTGTTCCTGGTCTGTCTCCCTGGCTGTGGGCCTTCCTTCTTTGCCTCTTTGCCTCAGTCTGTTGGCCAAGTGTTTCTTCAAACTGGGAAAGGCCATGCTGCACAGCCTGCCTCCAAGCAGGCCGCTCAGAGGCCAGGGTTTCCCACCTGTTGAGGTCCACTCCTAAGGCCTTCAGATCCCTCTTGCAGATGTCCTTGTATCGCAGCTGTGGTCTACCTGTAGGGCACTTTCCTTGCATGAGTTCTCTATAGAGGAGATCCTTTGGGATCCAACCATCATCCATTCTCACAACATGACCGAACCAACACAGACGTCTCTGTTTCAGCAGTGCATACATGCTAGGGATTCCAGCTCATTCCAGGACTGTGTTGTTTGGAACTTTGTCCTGCCAGGTGATGCTGAGGATGCGTCGGAGGCAGCGCATGTGGAATACGTTCAGTTACCTCTCCTGTTGTGAGCGAAGAGTCCATGACTCGCTGCAGTACAGAAGTGTACTCAGGATGCAAGCTCTGTAGACCTGGATCTTGGTATGTTCCATCAGCTTCTTGTTGGACCAGGCTCTCTTTGTGAGCCTGGAAAACGTGGTAGCTGCTTTACCGATGCGCTTGTTTAGCTCAGTATCGAGAGAAAGAGTGTCGGAGATTGTTGAGCCAAGGTACACAAAGTCATGGACAACCTCCAGTTCATGCGCAGAGATTGTAATGCAGGGAGGTGAGTCCACATCCTGAACCATGACCTGTGTTTTCTTAAGGCTGATCGTCAGATCAGCTTCGCTTTAAGACTAGTCAGTTATTATATTTAGTAGTAGCAGCCTCCATCTACATTGGAGAATTGTCATGATTTGATTCAATTGCAAGTTGCAATTTTCTTCCTGTATCTCATAGTATGAGTGTTAGATTGTTACAATCACAATCCTAATTATAATTCCTACAATTAGTGACTTTCCCACAGTGCTTAGTACTTGTTAATAGTTTGGCTTGTACTTGTTTAGTTTGTAAATGTTGGCACTGATAAGCCTGATCCTAGGCAGTCTGGTGCCATTTCTGATGTAATGTTACTACAGCTGCTTGCCAAACTTGCCTTTGTTAGATTACTAGCTAATAGTCCTGGATAGTGGCTCGTGTTTAATCAATGGATTTAAGTAGGCAATCATCTCTAGATAACTGGAAATCTTGATAGCTGTTCTGAGCACATGTAATTCAGGACAAGAAGCAGAAAGGCAACAACAAAAAAAAACTACTGTATACAATTATTTGGAGCACATGAGATGTTGGCCTGGGTTTTTTCCTTCATTAAAAAAAACACTCACACATCTGTGTGCATGTGTGGAGAGGGGTGCAAAATGCAGAGGACCTTAGAAAGGTTGTTGGGAAACTTCAGCACTTTTACCCTGCTGTGATTCTAATTCTAGTCTTAATACCATCCAATCACTATTTACAATAGAAAGAAACTTCCATTAAAACTTATGAAAGCTTTTTCCCCCTACTGTAGTTCTTAGAGTGTGTATGAGATCAGAATCTGAACCACCATGGGCCAGAGCCACGGTGCCAGAGCTTCCCTAATTGCAGTTTCTCTGTTTTGCATGCTGTCATCTTGCATTATTTTAAAAATTAAGGAAAATCTCTGAAACAGCTCATGCTTTCCCCATAAAGTGTAGTTTAATACAAAGAACTCAGAGATTCTATTGGAGTAAGCTGGAACTTGGAATGCAGTCTTGAGAGGAAGGGGGTTGCAGTCTTGAAGGGAGGGGGAGCATTTGAGACTAGCACTGGGCCATATAATGTTTCCTGCAAGTATCTTATACCCATTGTGTTTCCTTAGGTATTTGCAAGACTGCCAGATGTTGGTCACCTAATGTACAAAACTATTTGTCCTAATCAAGAAAGTTCCTTCATTTTTCTCTTCCTTACTTTTGTGAATAATTGAAAAGCTCACGTGTGTGCATGTGTTTTGGTTTGGCCTACAAATTTACAAGCTACAGTACTTCAATTAGCTGTTAAGCATCTCTCCTCAAATTAGAGACAGCTTAGAGCCATGATTTATATCTATGTAATATTTGCATGTCTTGAGGGAACAAGATTGAGTGGGTTTCAGAATGTTCCAGTAATTTACACAAAAAAGCTATATTAACATTAGAATCCATCTAGTAAAGTAATTAAAAGATTTAAATATGTTCAGGGTTAAGTGAAATTGCTGCATTTTTAATTAGAGATTATACGGTTTTGTGACTGGGGATGGCTATTAACCTTGGTTAGAGCAAAAATAAAATGCTTGAAAATTATGATTAGCCAGCTCATTTTGTTAGAACCTTAACAGGTGAGAAGAGTCAGAATGTTGTGAATTTTTAGAATGTTGTCCATCATGGGAATGTAGTGGTTCCTAACATCTTTTGGAAACTCTGGACTAGATAGGGCTTCTCCCTACCCACAGAATGACTTATGCTAACTCAGCAATAGGCCAAGGGAGTTGACAGATGAAGCTTATCACATGGCGAGTGAACAGTTTTTGGTATTGCTGTGTTGTATATGTAAGGGTGCTATAACTGAAAATTAGACAGCTAAAACTTGCTAGTAGGTGGTTTCAGAGAGAGATGGTTTATTCTGTGGAAATGGTAGTAATGTAGTCTATCTCAAGAATATCATATTTGTGTAGAGTGTTTCCATTGGCATGGCTTTCTGTATCTTAATGAGATAACTGCACATGTGAGACTTCTTCTATTATAGTTGAAATGTCCCATTGACAGCTTTTCCCTTTAGTCTTGATATGTTTGTGAGACTTTTTGTAAAAGTTTGGAATGATTCAGCCTTTTTTTAAAATGTGGTTTTCTGGATATCTTGTTGTTTCTTCATAGTGCTTGTTTTGACGAAAGTGATGCCTAAAGAAAGAATACCAGCGAACAATAGAAGAGGCTGGGAAATGAAAACCAACCATAGCACCCTGGCAATTAAAAAAAAAATGAGTGCAACAGTGCTCTTTAAATAAGTATGACATGCTCTAGAATCAGTTTTTGCGCAATGATCTTTGTAATGTATTTAGTGCATCCCTATTCATTTGTGGTAATTTATATTGCTCTTAGTACCAGTCAATCCACTGGTAATACTAAGGGCATATTCTAGTAACATCTTTATTAGAACCAACCAAAATGCCACAAAATCTTGAGCATTAAGGTTTTTTGTTTCATTAGAACTTTTATTAGGTTGGATGTGAAGAAAGGCAAAAGTGCGGCTGGAGAAATAGCTCCAAAGTTTTGCATTTTATACAAGTTTTAGATGGAGTTGAGGGATACTTAGAGTCCAATCTTATTCTTTCCCCTCCACTGATACAGTTATGCCAAAAATTTAAATCCCTTTTCCCTGCTGAATCCTCCGAACCTGCAATAGGTCTCCTCAGACCTGCACTACGGATTTTGTTAACACAGATCTGGGGAGAGAAGGAGGGTGGGGAGGCAGCAAAAAAGAAGGCCTCATGGAGTCCTGGGTGCTCTTCTGATATTTTTTAAAAAAAAATTTTCTCCAAAAGAATACCGATTGCTTCTTATTGTCAATGGAAATGTGGTGGGGAGTGGGAACTTGGTACAGGGTCAAAGACGATGTTTTCCCTTATTCCTCACTCAAAGCCCTTTTTCAAAAACCAGCCCTAGTCTGATCTAGCCAGTCTGGCTGCTTGCCATGCCCCCACCCAACCTAGCCAGCTAGAAAAGAAGGGTGGCACTGAACAGGAGCTTGCTACTGTTGTACAACTCTGTCCGCACTCTAGATTCTTTTGTTAGCACCATCACTGCTGTACAATGCTTATAGAAACGGAGAGGAAATTCGAATCCTCATGTTTTGCATATGTTGAAACGCAGCTGAAGCCAAACCATCTGGAAGTTCTGGTCATATGGTGAGACAGCAGTCTTCTGTTTGCCTTCATTGGTAAAAATTATTTTTAAAAGCTAAATGATAGGGTTGCAACATTTCATTGCAAAAATTGCAAGTGACACCTCTAGAAAGGAGGCATTTTCTCCTGTGAGAAGTTGAATGAGGAACAACTCATGTTGTGAAAATAATGTATTCCTCTTTTCTATAGAAATTTTATTTCTCACATACATATTTAGGAGACCTATTTACCATGCAAGCCTATGCATGTCCACTCAGAAGTAAGTCTCTTTGGGTTCAGTGGGGCTTACACCAGATAAGTATATATAGGGCTGCACTTTACTAATTAGTGAACAAAAACTCATATGGCTAATGAAGGGACAAATTAGATACATAAACAAAATATGTATTCTTCTCCAAATGAGAAAATGCCTCTTATTTCATTAAAAACTGCTGCAGGAGACAACCCCCCCCCCCCAATGAGGTGTGTTATGGGGAGAAAGGGAGGTTAACTGAAATTTCTCCACTGAGACTACTAGTTCCCCCCAAAGTGGCAATTTGAAGGAAATCACCACTTTAGGGTAATGTGAGGGGAGGAGAGATTTAGAGTCGAAAAACCATGCAAAGGGAAAAGTGGATCTACAGTTTCTCTTGTGTTCCAGTCTTGCTTAGTAATTAAGGGTGCCTGCTGCTGTTCTTAAAATGCACTTCTGGTTCAGAGCCCCCTCTATAGCATGCATGTGCATACACTTCTAGTTTGACCCTACACTTTCTTTAAGTGAGTGATAGTCCTAGTAAATAGTGAGGTGTAGGAGATTTGGGGAGGGAATATGCAGCAAACATGACATACAGTGCATACTATCTCCATCCTTTTTCTGGTTTGCATCCCTCACTCAAAATCTCATTCCCCATTCATAGTAATATGGCAAATTATCTCAATTTTATATTAATGTATTTTTTGTGGGTTTTGGAGAGCATATAATGCATGTTAATGATAGAGCCACTCCTGCAATTCTGTAATGTGGCTTGTGACCACATTTCAATGAAATGAGAGCATGTTGTCTATCCTCATTATATTAACATTCTATCTGTAATGCACATGGGCCTTGTTTGTTTACAAATGCTGTTGTGCATAATCTTGTCCATTTTAAGGGTTTGTTGTGAGTGATCACTATATTAATCAAGTGCTTTTTATATCGTAAGCAGGCAACCTTGTGACCAAGTTAGAGGTGAAAAGTTATGCGAAGGCACTGCTGTTTTGATTAGAGTGGCTTAATTTCCATTATGAGTCATATTTTTCTTTGCATGTTTGTGCATTCTTTTCAGGAAAATGAGGCACAGGTTTACAGATAGACAAGGCTTAAAATAGAACTCATTCATATTGATGAGATAATTTGCAAAACTGAAATTAGCAGGTTTTTCATCATTTTTGATCTGGCACTAGCAAACAGGTGAAAAGTTCTACATAGTTTTGGGAAATTTTTAGCTTATTCTGTTTCCCACCACAGGAACCGGAAGCAGAGCATTCCCCCTTAAGGAGAGTGGCCTGCAGTGATCACAGCTTCATTGCTACCAAGGGGCTTGTTGTTTACCTAAGGGGCAGAGCTGGCCTCTTGCAGGCCCCTGGAGACTCACAGCCCCCTCCAGTGTCCTTTGTGGCTGTGTTAATTCTTATCTCCGAATAGCAGCTACTTCAGTTTTTGCATGAAATCCAGAAGAACTGCTGATTGGAGATAAGGGCGGTTTACATAGCCATGGAGGACATTGGAGGGGGCTGCAAGCCTCCAGGAGCCTGCAAGAAGCCAGCTCTGCCCCTCAGGTTAAAAAAAAAAAGCCCTTTGGTAACTGTGATCTCTGCAGCACCATCACAGTCCCCCTCGCAGTGGGGGGGGACCTCACAGTCCCACTTACCAGGTTCCAAACTCCCCTGTAGGGGTTTGAGAACCACTGCTCTTGCTATATCTTTCTATGCAACTGTCTAGCAGGCCAAGTTGATGAATATCATGAAAGAAAAATCATGGTCACATTTACAGAGTGAAAAGGATAGCATAGTACTCCCTCATGTGAGAATCTTAGTTGCCTGCATTGTTAAGTAATCATTCACACACTTATATCATTTACATAGGAATTAGCATTACTGTTGTACTATAATTGGACGAATTATTGCTTCATCATTCTCTCACTGAAATTTGTTTGCTTGAACTCTTTTGCCTTTTCTCAATCCATATCATAAAATGAAGGATCATACTCAGAGGCTGTGATGACATTCAGTTTAAAGAAAACTGAATTTGCATTGATAAGTAAAGTTTTGTTGTTTAAACTCCATGGAGAGCTTAGTGCTAAAGATAGAATGTTGATTGCTTGCTTTACTTTTATGAGCACCCAGAAAATAGAGCAATATAAGAACCAAACTTATTTTTTCAACTACTAACACAAATATACGTATAATATCTGCATGGATGCAACTGTGAACCTCTTAGCAGTTTTGGAAAATTATTTTAAAATATAGTACCTATGGTACAGTTTCTTAGAAAAGGGATAAGGAAAATTTGAAGTGGTTACAGTTTCCAAACTGTTTTAGAAAATCAGTTTCCCAAAATGGCCACCTAGTTTGCTCTGTACATGCATCCTGTGATGCTTTTATCAGAGATAAAGAAGGATAACTGGATGGAAGTATTACATAATTTTAGAGAAACCGTTCAATAAGCTTACTGGAGCAGGATCTTTTTGAAAACATGTCAGTGTAGCATTTTCTAAACTACTAGGAAAAGAAGCAATGACATTTTATAATTGGTGGGTAGCCTATTCATGCTGCTTCTTGTGGCAGAGTTTTGAGCCGCATTGACCTCCTGGAGTTAAGGGAACATTTATTCCCTTATTCTGGGGTAAGCCTCTGCTGCCCCACTGGGCTACCCACACTGATCTGAGTGGATCTGGATTAAGGGATCAAGGCCAGGAAGGCAGATAGGATATCGGGTGCACCACCGTTGATGAAACTGCCCCCTTTCTGGTCTTGATCTGCCCTTCTCCCCACTCCAGACTTCTCCCTTTGCTTTCCATTCTCCTCCCTCTCCCTGTGCTGACTCATCTGCATCAGGGCTCAATAGGAGGCCACTTGAGGCAGCCTCCAGGTCGGGGTCGGCAACCTTAAACACTCAAAGAGCCATTTGGACCCATTTTCCAGAGGAAAAAAAACCTCAGGAGCCACAAAACCCTTTTGACATCTAAAATGAAGATAATACTGCATATATAGTTGTTGTTTTTTTTTACCTTTATGCTCTTATAGGTCCCATTTTTATAATGTAGCCCCCTCTTGTGGCTTTTAGTTAGTTTTGTCATACATTCTTGTCCTGTGTTTTCAGACGCCTGGTCCTCTGTGGTGTTTTGCCTGATTCCAAGGCCATTCTCTGCCTGGAGAATTATGCCCACTTTAAGCAAATTAGCTCCCCTTCTTTCCCCCAACAAATGACCCTGGTTCTGCCTTGCAGTCCTGCTGGACCCCACCTCCAGGGTAGCTCACCTGTTCAACCTGCAGATGTCCTCTCTCCTGCCAGCAGCCCCTTGGTCCTCAGCAGGTCTTGGGCACAGCAGACACACACCAAACTCCAGTGTCTCCAGCAGTTAGTCACAAAGTCAGTCAGAGTATCCAGGGCAGAGTCTAAAGTCAATAAACCAAGTCACAATCCAAGATCAGATTCCAAAGTAAGTCAGTCAAATCAGTCAGAGTATCCAAGTCAATAAGCCCAGTCAGTCTCCTCTCCTACCTCCAACCTGCACTCCTTCTACAACCCACACCCCCTTCCTCAGGTGCTCCTTATATCCCTGAGGGCCCTATTGCCTTCAAGTGGCTGCAGCTGTGCAGCACACTCTGCTGGATGCCCAGGCCTTACCCTTAAAGGGGCCACTGCTGACAGCACATCTAGCTCCTCACCAGACCTTCCAGGATTCCAATACATATGGCGGTTATGATATCTGCTTATCTTACATGGATACTAAAGAACTCCCCCCACCTTCCAGAGCACCCTGCTGGAAGGAAAAAAGGACACAGACTCCAGAGGTGAGGAAGAGAAGAAGGGGGGGGGCAGCCACAGGCCAGCTTCTGCCCTGCCTGCCTGCCTGCCCTCCCTCACTTAGGTTGCAACCCTCTCCACACTATCCTGGGAGTAAGCCCCATTGGCTACAGTGGGACTTCTGAGCAGACAAGTTGGTTGGAGCTCTCAGGCTGCAGTCCTCTCCACACATTCCTGGGAGGAAGACTCACTGACTACTTGTGAGTAGACCTGGATAGGAGGGGGCTGAGGCTGCAGCCCTCCACACCTTCCTGGGAGGAAGCCTCACTGACTACAGCGGGGCTTACTTGTGAGTAGACCTGCATAGGAGGGGGCTGAGGCTGCAGCCCTCCACACCTTCCTGGGAGTAGCCCAGGGACTACATCGGGGCTTACTCTCGGACAGACTTGCATGGGCTCCCACTCATCTGTCCTTGCGCTTGGCATTGAGCAAGCTCCAAGGCTGCCATCCCAGGCACCCTTTTCTGGGAGTAAGCTTCATCCGCTGTAATGGGGCTTGCTACTGAGTAGACACACAGGATGTCTCCTCTGCTGTGGAGGAAAAGCCTCTCCTTGCACTGAGTGGGGACCTGCTCAAGGAAAGTCCAGCTGCAAGGGCTTGCAATGGCTGAGGAGGAGGATGGCTCAGGATTGGCTGGTGGTCAGCCAGTGAAGGGCCCTGAAACATTCCAACAGAAAAAGCCAGGAGCCTGCTGGATGCTGATTGGCCGAGCCTGCTGGAGAGTTGGGGAAGGGAAAAATAGGAAGCTTAAGCCTGCAAAGCGGGCAAAATTGAAAAGGGAAACCAATGTGGGGCAGGTGGGGGTGAAGGGAGAGGAGGGCAGTGAGCTCAGGGGGCAGAGGGAAGCAGCCTGCCCTCCCAACACAGGTGCCTCCTGTTAACCCCTTTGCCACTTTCAAAGGAGGAGAGGCGGGGAGGGGCCGCAGCAGACAGCTGAAAGAGCCACATGCTGCTCTAGAGCCTCAGGTTGCCGACCCCTGCTCTAGGTCATGCTGTATAGCATGTTGCCTTTTGCGATAGCCATAAAGCATGCTGTGCCACCAGAACACAAGTGTCTCATTAAGATTGGGTAAATAGTGTACTTCTGCAGAAATTAAGGTCAAATCATCCATAGTTAAATTATAAAAAATAACCTTTTGTCAACTATTTGCATGCAGTCTGAGTTTGAAGGAATCTGATGTTTCAGCATCTTGATCAACATTAAGTTATTCTGTGTAGTGGAAATGTTAATCAGAAATAAGTGGATCTTAAAAGTACCATAGAACTGAGTTCTATTTTAAGAGACATCTCTTCTTAAAATATATTCCATGGCAACCAATTCTCTTACGTCCTGATTCCCCATGTTTTGTATCACTGATAGGCATGTTGACATGCTGCTTTATGCTGTTTTTTTACCCCTGGAATGAGCTTCTATGATAAGCAGGGGGAAATAAAGCCCAACAAAAACCTTTTCTATGTTCGCACTGCAAGCCTCTGTAGTCTGAGTACACCTGTTCTTATGGCTTTGTTTCCTTATGTAGAGTTGCCATCCATTTGCTTTTTACTGCTACTTGAATCATTGTTTGCCATCACCCTGAGAACACAGGCTTTTCAAATGTCATTTTCTTTTAAGAACTGCCTGAAGCTCTTCTAATCGAAGAGGAAATACAAGAAACAGAGTCCTGGGCCAAACCTCTTATTTACCTCTGGCAGAAGAGAGCACCAAATTTCACTGCTGAAAAAGAGTTCAATGCAGCTGTTGCCAAATTGGAACCCTATTGTGCCATATGCACACTCCTCAAGCCTTATTACCAGGTAAGGAGGCTTCATATATTTGGAAAGGTATTTACAGATGTCACCTTTATAGTAAATGATGAAAATTCTAAAACAGAGCAACACAAATACTTACAGAAGCAAGTCTGCGGCATGACCATAAGCTTTCTTTTTATCTTAGCAAGTCAGGAACTGAGGGGTAAATGGTCTATCAACCAGCAAGTCAAAACAGATGCAGTGATTCCAAGTAAATTAGATGTATTTTTTCAGGTGTTTTATGTCCTGCTTTCAACACAAGTGGCTTACTATAGGTGTGTATACAAGCTATAATAACAATAAAACTGTATTTATAATATTGGCTAAAACATGTTAGAGAGCAGCAGAACAAATTTCAAATATCTTCTGATGTCTTCTGTCTAAAACAGGGGTCTCCAAACCCTGGCCCGAGGGCCAGATGCGGCCTGCGGCGAGCCTCTATCTGGCCTGTGGCCAGCCTTTTGTCCCCTGAAAGCCCCTGGCCCACTTTGCTAAACGTTAGAACTATGCTCTGGTTGCATGTAGAGGGTGTTCTAAGGGCCAGGGGTTGAATGAATGAGCCCATTCATTCATTTATTCACACATCTAAGTTCCATCTGTTATTTATTTATATAAATTTTATATTTAAATTTTTTTTCAACCCTCAAAAGCATGCCAGACATTTGATGGCCAAAATGTTTGGAGACCCCTGGTTTAAAGACGTGGAAGGAGGGAGCAAGTCAGAGCTCCCTGGAAAGACAATTCCATTGTTCTGGGCCAGATTGGGCCCCCTGTAGTTATTTTTTTTGTAAATGTAAAAGGACTGCTTCTGATTCACTTCTTGATCAAACCTATCTGGAAGAATAGGGATTAAATAAGACATTTGAGGTTACACATTGATTATACAAATTCACGAGAATGATCCACCTTCTCCAATTTCACTCTCTCCTTTGCATGCAAATTCGATTCCTGTACAGGGTTCTATTTCCATATGTCTAGGGGAGAGGCTAGATTCTGTCTTCCAGTTTTTAAAAAAGTATTTTTTAATATTTATTACTCTAAATAATGGTACTGATTTGAATACATTTTCTTGTACATATGTCTGTTCGTGTTGCTATCTCATAAGCTAGCAGAGCTGCTACCCTTCTGGCTTCAGGAGGCAAAATGGTTAATTTTGCATTTCTTGGTGTATAGTATTTTTTTAAGCCATTATTGCTCAGCTCTGCATGTAGTGTATTTCATGTATTTGATGTATCAGATAATATAAAGTGCACACAATGCCTAATTTTTCCAGCTGATGGTTTATTCTGTTAAGTGAAACATGTCTTATACTGGGGCATGCTGACAGCTGTAATGTTCTTCTTACCACTAGTGCTCCATATTGGTGCCCAGTAGGACCACCTTCTGTAGAACACCTTCTATAGAAATTATTTAGCAGAACCTAAAAGACAGCAAGAAAGCTTAATATATCTCTCCATAGCTCTCTGCAGCATCTGTGCAGGAGGGAGAGAATATGATTGGGCAGTTCGATGTTTAAACTCAGCTCTTAATTTTTCAATTTCAAAGAACTTTTGTAAATTAGCGATGACTTTTAATGTGAATTAGATTTATCATCATTTATAGAGAACTGAGAAACGTAGTGAATGAAAACAAATATAGCAAATAACTTTGCATTTAAATATATTTTTCAGGCTGACAAACCTAATGAAGAGAACTATACTTATTCTGAAGTAAAGCAAAGAGAAATATTTGCATCCAATGAAAAGACAAAACCACTTATTCCAGAGATATGTTTTATTTATAGTGAAGATAATACTGAAAATTATCCGTCCAATGGTTTCCTTGAAGAAGATGGAACAAGTTTACTGATTTCCTGTGCAAAGTGTTGTGTACGGGTTCATGCAAGTAAATACAATATTCACCTTAAAATATTGTATTATTTCTTTAACTTAGTATTGTTACCATTCCATCATCATCATACCTTTATTGCATAATAGACATACAATACACATTGTTATCATCTGAGAAGTCATTATTTTTTTAACCAGAATATTTTGAGCTGCTTTTAGGACATAAAAGCAATATGATTATATAGAATTCACTTATGCTGGAAAATGAAATATTCTCAGTTTTGCAAATTGTGCCTATAGAATTGAAGGCTGTGGACTTCTGTCAGGTGTGCCCTCAGGTGAGCAAAGGCCTGATCTGGCCAAGGCCTGATGTCATCCCTGTGAATTTTGCTAAGCGCTCAAATTCCGGTTTGAGTGGAATTCAGCAATAATTATAGAACTTTCTCTGAATGCTTAACATGCTGCACTGAGTTATCTCAGTGACCCTTACAACAATCCTTTATGTATGGAAATTGTTATACTACTGTCAAGAAAGTCAATATGACTTTCTCTATGATTCAGGAAAGGAGGGTGGTGTGGAACCAAAACGGAAGATGGCAGCTTTTCTAAGCTCACCCAATGAATTAATAGCTGAGCAGGGATTTGAATTAGCATCTCATAGCTAATACTCTAAATCAGGGGTGTCAAACATAAGGCCCGGTGGCTGGATGCAGCCCACGGAAGCTTTTTATCCAGCCCTCAGGCTCTTAGCTGCTGAGCAGTGCTGAGGTGTTGCTGCTGAAAGGGCAGCCTCCACAAAAATTGGGCTCTCCCATATCTTGAAATATGATCAAGGTTTGCATGTTTTCTCTTCTGTCATTTGTAGTTAATGAATTCCTAAGTGAGAAAAGGTGCTTATTTTTGGTTATGAGTTGTTTAATGACATAACTTCCTGCCTAATGACATCACTTCCGGCCCTCAGCAGGCATCATGAATGCCATTCGGCCCTCCATATGAAATGAGTTGGACACCCCTGCTCTAAATCATGATGCTATATTAGCTATTTCTGCTGTTTTCAGATTATTTTCGCCACATGACAAAAGTAACTGAGGTTCCTAGGCTGCAATACTATGTATTCTTTCCTGGTGTAAGTGCCACTGAACAGAGTGGGACATACTTCTGAAATGTATAGGATTGTGCTATAAGACAGTGAAAGGATTCTTAAAGATGACATGGCTGGGTTTTAGGAATCAGCACTGTTGCTCACACAGGTAACATTTCAACTGCCAGAATGACAACCAAGCTTGCTCTTGGAAAAATGCTCATTCTTCAGTTTGTTTTAATCACAGGCTCTGCAAATCTAGGTTAAAAGAAAATCTCAGTTGTCTGTTTAGCTAGAAAGATAATGAAGTTCAGAATCTGTTCATCACCTTAGTTTTCTTATTATAGGTTGCTATGGTGTTCCTTCTCATGAAATACATGCTGGATGGCTGTGTTCTCGATGCAAAAGAGGAGCCTGGACAGCTGTAAGTAATGCATTTTTATTTAGTAGTTGTTCACAGTGCAGACCAACTAAATGTTCTGCATAACTGAGTGTATGTTAAAATAAGTGACATAAAGGTCAAATCTGTTCTCTCATTGAGAGAATTCTTTTTGTGTGTGTTTTAACAATATCATTACCATTCAGATTGTATTTTTGATTGCATAGCGATGTATGGTAACTAAGAGAAAATGACCAAAAGTTAGATTTCTTACAACTGAAAAAAACATTGGAAAAGCCGTCACATCATTCAGCATATGTCTTTGTTTCTGCAATACCTCCCTGTCACCTTTGATGATACTGCTGGTGGACAGGTCAAGTGCTTCTGCGCTCTTCCTGGCTCAGCTCATTCTCCCTGACATGACTTCTCAAATTGCTGGACACTACTCTAGTTGTCTAGGTGATGTGTCTGTGCAATATTAAAACAAGTAGAATGAACCACCAATAATTTGTCTCCCCTTGTTACTGCAGGGATTGATTTGATTCTAGGACTGAACAGTGGATGGTGATTCTAGAAGTGAAATTGGCAATGCTGAATTTGTCTGTTCAGAGCACCAAACTGAAAGCTGCTACTGGACACATATCATATAATAATTGGTATTTATATACTGCCTTTCTTGATCATTGGAATTGCTCCTATGACTTTAATCCTAGGTGGTTCACATAGGCAGGCTTTCTCTGAAGCCCTGAGAGGGTTTTTACAATAAACAAAGAAGTTCTATTTTTCACGAACAAAGTACATTCCAGATGGATGTTTTCAGTCTGGTAAATCATTCTGGCTGTGTTGTTGCCCATGCTTGAAAAACAGCTGCTGCTGATTTCTTTTCTTTCATCCAAGTGGTTCTGCTCAGCTTGTCAACTTCTCGAAGTCTACCTGTTATCTTCAGGCTTAATCTCAGCTCTACCCTCTAGATCAGAGCTCCTCCCCTTTACATATGGATAAGTAAAGGAGTTGCAGCTCATCTAGTGTAACCCAAAGGGCAGGACCATCTATCTAGCAATCCTCTTAAAGATCAACATGCTATTCAGACCAAAGATAAAACTCGGGTGCACTGGAGAGAGTATGAAAAGGAAAATACATGTGTGCGCATGCACGTGCACTTGCAAGGAGAAGATAAAGGGCCATTCCTCACCCTCCTCCTTGGTCCGAACCTTTTACTTGAGTGCAAGTAAAATCTACGCACCAGGTCACACCAAATACAAATTTTATTGTTGGAACTACATGCCATCAGCCTGAGAAGCTGGAGATAGGCAATAGTTTCTAAGAGAAGGCAATATGGTAGAGCCCCTGTTACCAATAGGTCAGCTCCTCAGAGTCTCTGTCCCACTATTACCTTTGGTCAAACAATTTAAACAGACTGAAAGCACAACAGAAGCCTGCAAAACCTGTCTGGCATAGGCTCTGTTTATACGACAGGCAGCTATGCCTCTTGGATAGCTCCTTCACCTATTTGGGGAAAAAAGATGTATCCCCTGTCTCCAGCCTGGTTCGGACAGTTTCTGATTCCCACAGGGCTACAGGAAGAATGAATCCCAAAACTTGTGTTTTGAATGGAGGGGCTGGACTTGATGGGCTAAAAGTGAGGCATCAGAATAGAGAATCATAAACAGGGATATGCATATGCTATGATTCTGCACTAGTGTCAAAAAAGCTCAAAATTCATATTATGCGTAGAGCATTTGTACTCGCAGCTTTTTCATTTAAATAGTTAACCTCCCCTATTTATATATCCATCTCAGATATAACTAGAGTGGTAACCTATCTCTTGTATCAGTTAGGAACATACGTCCATGCATTGCTTCTCAAGGTACATAAATAGTGATTTCACTTCACATTCTCAGTCCATTTCTAACATCAATGTAATTTCTGACAACTTTTTGAAAAATAAAGGAGAGGTAGAGTGAACAGGTTGAAAGAATAGATAATGTTAACAACTCTTTTCGGTTCCTTGTAGCTTTTGGTAAAAAACAAAACAGAAGCCGGCAACAGATATGATGTGCATATTAACCAAGGCAGGGAAATAAAATGGCAAATACCAATTTAGAACAGATTATTACAAAAATAGTGATTCACGTATGTAGGTAGTTCAATGTTTGCTCAGTGAATTGCTATTAAAATGTGCCCAGAGTCAATTTCTGTATCTGTAATATGTTTTCGTTTTAGCAGGGTAGGCATTCTTTCCAGGCAAAATTGAATTTTTCCTCTCTTGCTGGCCACCAGAGAAAATTGTGAAAGGTTCCTTATCAGGCAATCTGAAGTTCCAGGACTTATGAAACGGCTTTTGTTACAGCTCCTGCAGTGTTGCGGGTGGGTGTAGAGAGGAGGGGGATGGCAAAAGTCAATCCCAAGAACTGACAGGGTGTCTTTTAAGTCAGAATGTAATTATCAGTTCAGCTCACTGAACAGAGTTAGACAGAGCAGCTGCTCTAACAACAAGTTTGTCAGTTTTCTTTCACCAGAGGGACAGGTGTGGTACCTCTAAGCATTTGTAAGGAGAATAATCATGTCTTGCCTTGTGTGAGGATCCTGATTGTGTTCAGAATGGTGAGGGCAGCCAAGAACTCAGACCTTACCTCTGCATGAATTCAGCCTTCCCAAACTGGGGCAGAGCCTTGTAATGTTATGCAAAGCAAAACTGAACTGGGTTAACTAGTATGCTAGATCTTTAAATTCAAGGATATCTGCCATCATTTTTTCATTTATTCAACTCAGGCCAGTAGAGATCTGGAAATATCACTTCTTGGGAACTCAGAAAATGTTTTTGCCCTTCCTCATTAGTGCAAAGTTATCCATCTTCCTTGGCTTAGTCCAGTTTCTCTCTATCACAGTAGCAGAGGCTGTTACAGGTACAGTATAAATGTATATTCAGAGTGGCCCAAAACAGAACTTGAATATTTTGAACCACAACATTTTATTCAAGGTATATCAAAACGAATGCCAAAATCATCTAATCTTGCACTACAATTAATTGAAGCATTGTCACTGCTGTATAATGCATATTGCAGTTTTGTAAGTGGACTTCAATTGCAAGTAAGAACAAAGGCTATTTCCAAACATATTGGTTAGATGGCAGTCTAGATCAACGTCCCTTTGGTTAGTAAACTTGTTGCATATTGCCACTTGAAAGATACTCAGCAGTGCAGTCCTATACATGTTTACTCAGAGGTATTATTAGTATTAGTATTAATAAGAATAACTCTTTTATACGGCTTTTCAGTGAATTTTCAAAGCATTTTACAGACAAAATCAAACAATTAAATGGCTCCTCCAAAAACTCACAATCTAAAAAGATGCAGAAGAACACCAGCAACAACCACTAGAAAAGGCACTGGGGAATCTGCTGGGGTGAAGAGGAAGAGTTACTCTTCCTCTGTTAAAGATAAGAGGAGCAAGTAAGTTCCATTTTGTTCAATTGGGTTTATTCCCAGATAAGTTTTGCAGCACCAGCAAGTGAGTGCAGCACAGATCACAAAGCAGAATGGAAGTGAGGAAAGAAGAACAAAGAATGAGAGAACAGAAGGTTCTAGTGCCCAGGAGCTTTTATAGTCTTTTCAGCCATAGAATCCTATGGAATCACTTGTGAACTAATCAAGCTTGTTAGTTAATGGTCCTTGATGGCTGCTGCCTTTGTTTTTCACACTTGGCTGACAGCCAAATCCTATGCATATCTACTCAGAAGTAAGTCCCATTAGAGTCAGGAGTTAGTTGGCAACCTTCAGTCTCGAAAGACTCTGGTATCACGATCTGAAAGGTGGTTCTGGAACAGCGTCTAGTGTGAGTGAAAAGGCCGATTCGGGAGTGACAATCCCTTCCACACTGGGAGCAAGTGCAGTCTGTCCCTGGCCTGTCTCCCTGGCTATGGGCCTACCTTCTTTGCCTCTTAGCCTCAGACTGTTGGCCAAGTATCTCTTCAAACTGGGAAAGGCCATGCTGCACAGCCTGCCTCCAAGCGGGCCGCTCAGAGGCCAGGGTTTCCCACTTGTTGAGGTCCACTCCTAAGGCCTTCAGATCCCTCTTGCAGATGTCCTTGCATCGCAGCTGTGGTCTACTTGTAGGGTGCTTTCCTTGCACGAGTTCTCCATAGAGGAGATCCTTTGGGATCCGGCCATCATCCATTCTCACGACATGACCGAGCCAACGCAGGCGTCTCTGTTTCAGTAGTGCATACATGCTAGGGATTCCAGCACGTTCCAGGACTGTGTTTTTGGGAACTTTGTCCTGCCAGGTGATGCCGAGAATACGTCGGAGGCAGCGCATGTGGAAAGCATTCAGTTTCCTCTCCTGTTGTGAGTGAAGAGTCCATGACTCGCTGCAGTACAGAAGTGTACTCAGGACGCAAGCTCTGTAGACCTGGATCTTGGTATGTTCCGTCAGCTTCTTGTTGGACCAGACTCTCTTTGTGAGTCTGGAAAACGTGGTAGCTGCTTTACCGATGCGTTTGTTTAGCTCGGTATCGAGAGAAAGAGTGTCGGAGATCGTTGAGCCAAGGTACACAAAGTCATGGACAACCTCCAGTTCATGCGCAGAGATTGTAGTGCAGGGAGGTGAGTCCACATCCTGAACCATGACCTGTGTTTTCTTAAGGCTGATTGTCAGTCCAAAATCTTGGCAGGCCTTGCTAAAACGATCCATGAGCTGCTGGAGATCTTTGGCAGAGTGGGTAGTGATAGCTGCATCGTCGGCAAAGAGGAAGTCACGCAGACATTTCAGCTGGACTTTGGACTTTGCTCTCAGTCTGGAGAGGTTGAAGAGCTTTCCATCTGATCTGGTCCGGAGATAGATGCCTTCTGTTGTAGTTCCAAAGGCCTGCTTCAGCAGGACAGCGAAGAAGATCCCAAACAAGGCTGGTGCAAGAACACAGCCCTGCTTCACGCCGCTTCGGATGTCAAAGGGGTCTGATGTGGAGCCATCAAAGACAACAGTGCCCTTCATGTCCTTGTGGAAGGATCTGATGATGCTGAGGAGCCTGGGTGGCCATCCAATCTTGGGGAGAATCTTGAAGAGGCCATCCCTGCTGACCAGGTCGAAAGCCTTCGTGAGATCTATGAAGGCTATAAAGAGTGGCTGTTGTTGTGCCCTGCATTTCTCCTGCAGTTGTCTAAGGGAGAATACCATATCAGTGGTGGACCTGTTGGCTCGGAATCCACACTGCGATTCTGGATAAACTCTCTCTGCAAGTACCTGGAGCCTCTTTAGTGCAACTCGGGCAAACAACTTTCCTACAACGCTAAGGAGAGAGATGCCACGGTAGTTGTTGCAGTCACCCCTGTTGCCTTTGTTCTTGTACAGCGTGATGATGTTTGCATCCCTAATGTCTTGAGGTACTCCACCTTCTCTCCAGCAGAGACAAAGGATTTCATGCAGCTCAGTGATGATGATCTCTTTGCAGCACTTTAGGACTTCAGCAGGGATGCTGTCTTTTCCAGGTGCCTTGCCAAAGGCAAGGGAGTCCAGGGCCACGTGAAGTTCTTCTAGGGTTGGTTCACTGTCAAGCTCCTCCAGCACAGGCAGGCACTCAATGTTGTTCAGCGCTTCATTAGAGTCAATGGGGCTTACTTTCAGAAAAGTGTGGATAGGATTGGGCTGTGAGGCAGTAGCTAATTCAGTTTGGTTCATTAACATACATCCTTGATTGAGTTTAGCCATGGAGTTGGTGAGGACCATTAAAGTTTTTGAGATGGTTCTCTTGTTTTGTTAAACTTGTTTTTCCCAGAGTCAGAAGCCCTTAGGAGGTGGCTGTGATCACAAAACAGGGGTGTCCAAACATTTTGACAAGAGAGCCACATCATCTCTCTGACACTGTATTGGGGGCCAGGGAAAAAAAATTAATTTACATTTAAAATTTGAAAAAAAATTACATAAATGAATATATTAGAGATGGAACTTACATGAATGAATGAAGGTCTTGCAGTAGCTCAAGGCCTATAAAAGGACTTACACAAAACTTTGCTGCTGCTGCTGCATCACAGATGTGAAATAGCAAGTGGTAGAGGGAGCCCTCGTCCCACAGCTCACACAAGAGGTTGGACAGTTGCAGTCATGCTGAGAGCAGTTGCGTCAGGCCAGCATGGGCTCCAGCAAGTCTCTGGAAGGCCAGAGGCTCTTTGGAGACTGGAGGCTCCCTGTGGGCCAGATTGGGAATCCCCAAGAGCCGCAAGTGGCCCCCTGATCAGGGTTTGGGGACCCCGTCACAAAGCAAAACATGCTGCTATAGCAGAGTATAGTTATTCCAGTTTAATTTTAGAGCAGTGGTTTCCAAACTGTGGGTTGGGACCTACTGGTGGGTTATGACCTGATTTTTGGTGGGTCACCAAAGGGTGATGGAAGATCAGATAACTAATTGCCTCAAACCCTCAGGCTATTCAAAGATCAGATACTGTAACTGCTAATTACCCTGCAAAGAACTCAACTCCTGCAGTTTGCAAGCATGTGTAAATATAGGATGATAAATGTTTGAGCATCTTTTTCTGGTTATTATTACTTATAAGTAAGTAAATAAAATTTTATTTCTTTCTAGATCTCCTTTTTAAAAAGTCTGGTAAACTTAGGTGGGTCCCGATCGAGTATTGTTTAAAAAAGTGGATCCCAGTGCTAAAAAGTTTGGGACCACTGTTTTAGAGCATGGGATGAGTTGATTACTTGGTTTATCAAGAATGTGGCCTTCTTTGCCTGTGAATCTGAGACTTTAAACCATCTCTCCAGGAAATAATAACATGAATGGACTGTGTTGCATTCCTCTAGCGTAGTGCAGCAAATTGTAAAGCACAGCACCTGAGGGTACTGCAGCAAACTCAAGGAACACCACAGGATGTCCCTGGTGAGCTCTTCTTCCCCGCTCTCTTGGGCACTGCCATCTTGAATCATGCAAGATCCTGCATGATCCAAAATGGCAGCACTTGGAAGAGCTGTGAAGAAAAGGCCACCATGAAAAAAGGGCACTGTGACCACAGTAAATTTGGGAACTGTAAGGGTGCACAAGCATGTCTCGTGCGTGCCTGAAAATAAAAAGAAGTAAAAGGTTAAACAGAAAACAAAACGTAGGAAGGAAATCTTGAAAAGATCACCAGAAGAGACAAGTCTGCAGTATGCTGTTCTTACAGAAATTGCTTTGACTTCAAACCAGAATGGTATACAGCATGTTCCAAACAAGTATGTATATGACAACACTTGTGATGTGTGGGATGAAACACAGTTACAGAATCATTGCCTTCCAGCCCCATGTCTCCCCTTTCCTCCTGTTCTTGTTCATTTTCAAAGTGACAACTGCAGATAAGCAGAATACTGAAGATGCATATATATGATTGAATATTCTTGATTTCCTACAGCCATCACCCCAGGCGTTCCCTTTAGCAAAGCTCACCAAACCTCACTTCAGCTTCTGCATCATTCAGGATGTGTCACACCCACTCATAAGATTATGCACATTTTTATTTCAGAATGCACTATTTACTATGTGAGTGATAATAATTGTTGAGACAGAAGAAGAGTGACATTGAATCCATCTTTGTTATGGTGCTACTTTGAAAAGGAGGAGGAGGGAAGGGCGAAGTATCATCCCAAGAAATAAAAAGTCCAAATAAGATTTAATAATTCATCTGTCTTGCTCCTGAAACCATATTCACACATAGCTTCTTGATGGAGAACGAATGCCTCATTAATCTTAAACATTTCAAGCAGAAACTGCTAGTAAAGTCCGGAAGAACAATGTCTGCCATTCTAGGGAACACAACATATTGTAGAATGTGTAGGACTGAATTTCTTTTATTGGCACTCTGCTCAAACATGGATACCTGTCCTTAATTCAGGGCTAAAAAGCTTAGAGAAGAGAAACAAAGGTTGCAGGGACAAGAAGTTAGTTGTGCTGGATGCTGAATATAAATCTAACATTTAAAGAATCACTGCCTTTTAAGGTTCTCAGACATTGTAAATGAACTCCTTTACTTTCTCCATAATTGAAAGAAATATAAATGCAACAAAGAACATAATAAACAGGGCTGAATTCACATTACATTGCATTCTTCGGGAATAGTTTGGTTTTCTTTCTAACTAAGCTGTTATAATACCAAAAAGTCAATTTTTATTTCATGCAGTCAGAATTTGTTCTTAAAAGCTGTGAAGTGCTGAATCACAAGAATGTAACCTCTATCTCCTGAATACTATCTACTGCAGATCTCCTACATACTTCTGGCTTTGATTTTTTTTTTTAATTGAAAGCAGTTGATGTTGAAATGCTCATAAGCAATAGTAGGATTCTTCATGAGAACTAGGGGCTGATTCGCTGTTTTTGCAGCTGTTATCTTTTGTTGCTTGTGCACCAGTGTTTTGCTCCATATATGTATCAAGTGTAAAGAAGAGATGCATATCTCCAAATCCTTGGGAATACATAGTAGATGTGTATGTAAGAACAATGCCTATGGTTCCCTAATGCAATTATGTTGTGAATTCTACTTATTTACAGTCCAATCCTAATTTCCCCCCCCCCCATGCAAACAGAGTGTGTGCTGCATCCTCCAGGGGCAACAGCTACAAAGAGGTCCCTTCAAGGTAAGGGAATATTTGTTCCTTGCCCTGTAGCAGGCTTCCACTCCCAAATGGTTCACCTTGGATCTGTGCCAGCCATTTGCTGGTGCCAAACCAATGAGAGGGAAGGAGGTGGTTATTGGTGCAGCAACTCTACCAATATCCTACCCACCTTTCCTGCCTCAATTCCCCTCCCCAGGTCCACTCGGAGTTGCACCATTCGGAATTGCAAAGAGCAGGAGGAGTAGATCTGTCAGGGAAGTGGAGATCTCAAAAAGGCCTCCATGAGTGTCCTCCCTGCAGGAAGCAGTGTGTTCTCCATTGGCATGGCTGCATTGTTAGCTTTGAGTTCAGAGGGAAGCAGAACCACAGCTTACAAGTTGGTTCAGGGAGCAGGTGTAGACTGCTGAGTCTGCAGAATCAGCAGGCACCTGGGACTGACACCCTGGGTGTGACCAAGCCAGCACTGATTGGCTAAGCTAACTACATAAGGTTAGTCTGCTGGAGCTTCCAGTGCAGCAGTAGGGGTGCTGGAGATAACTGTGGAACTGCTGCCAGTGACTGAGGAGGCTGGATACTGTATGTATATGTTATTACTGACTTATGGACTGAACCTTTGACTGTGTATTGTTGGAAACTGATTTGGATTTGTTATACTTGAACTGATTGCTCTTCATGTTGACTCTTGGACTGTTTACTGACTACTCTACTTGTGATATCCCTTGCTCAAATACATCTGCTGAAAGTACTCTGCTGTTTTTCTTGCAACCTGCTCACATTGGGACAAAACAGGGATCCTACACCAATCATCCCATCCAAAACTAACCTTAACATGCATCAGCAAGGGGGGAGGGATTTAGTTGGGATTGGACTGTATATATGTCCCACCTTAATTGCCTTTTTTTCCAAGCTAAAGAGCCTAAAATATTGTAGCCTTATCTCATAAGGAAGGTGTTTCAGCCCTCTGATCATTTTGGTTGCCCACTTTTGCATCTTATCCATCTCCACAATATCCTTTCTAAGGTGTGGTATCTAGAACTTTACCCTATAGTTACGTGGTTCACTATATATTTATACAGGGGCAACATAATATTAACAGTCTTAGGGCCCTATCCTATTAGACCCAGCACTGATGGTATACTGGTGTTGCAAAAGTACTGGTGTTGCAAAAGTACCATAAGGCACTTTCGTGCCAGTGCTCAACGCTCAGCACTAGTGCAGAGGCGAGCCTCAGTGGCTCTGGGCCTCTACACCATGAAGACATAGTGCAGGAGTGGCTGGTGTTGAGTTCCCCCCACCAGCTGTCAGAGAGGCTTTTCGGGGTGGGGGAGGATGGGGAAAGGCAGGGAGGGGGCAGAACTGTGCGGGGGAAGGTTGGGCCAGAGGGAGGATTGGACTATGGAGGGGTTGGGTATGGCAGCAGACTGCTGCTGCCAAATTCTGTGCCCTTCTTCAGTCTGAAAGCTTGACACAGGCCTCCTTGGATCCATTGCCGACTACGGAGCTCAACACAGGGTAAGATCTCAACACAGGCTTGTTCCCAAGAAGACTCCAGCAGCTTGCCCCAGCATTGCAGGATACAGCGGCAGCCATTTCAGCTCCGCTGTTCTTTGCAGTGGCTACAGGGCATAGGATTGGGCTGTTATGCTCAGTCTTTTTCCTAATGACTCAGCATGGAATTTGCTTTCTTTGTTTTTTTGTGTTTGCTGGAGATGCCAAGGATTGAACTTGGGATATTCTATATACAAAACTTGTGTTCTGTCACAGAGTTATGGACTTCCCTTCATAAAAGTACCTCCCCCACAGATTTTAGCAGATTTGTTGTTTCAGCAACAACCATTCTGCAAATATACTCCAAGTTTGGGATGCATTTTGTGCATTCTCCAAATGGAAGTTCTTTTTTAAATTCTGCTGCTAAAAGTAGATTGTGCTAAAAGAAATGCAGTATCCCCATCAACGAAACACTGACACCACCCATTGGCAGCTTACCTCCTGCGCTGGTGCTAATGCCATAAAACAGTCAGTTCTAGTCACAGAAGGTGCTCCGACAGTGTGCCACTCAATGTGCTTCCAGCAGCAACAATGGGAAGGCCTGCGCCTTTCTGCCTGCTGCAGGCCTTCTTCTGCCACTTACCCAAGCACACAAGTCAGCCGGAGAGGCAGGAGGGGGTGGAGGGAGAGTGGAACGGGGCAGGGAGGAGGCAAAACAGGGTAGGAGGAGGTCAGGGAGGGGGCGGGGATGGGCAGATTGGGCCCAGGAGATGGGTGGGATTAGCACTACCAATATCCTAACCCCATTTCCGGACCCATGGGCCTGGTCCTCATTGACCTTTATCAGCTATGTAGCTGTTGCAGGTCTGAGTAGATCAACCTGCGCAACAGGGGAGAACAGAAGTTCCCTTCCCGAAAGGAGACCACCTCAACTACCCCCCCACCATAGGATACAGCAGCCACCATTTTGGTGCCACTGCATTGGTGGTGGTGGGGGGAATGAATAGGTCTGGGCAGTATAAAAAGATAAAACAATTTTCTGTGAGGATCACCGCTTACTTGTTTTTTGTTCATTTTAATAGACTCTCTCCACATTTACACTCCATAAACTTCATAGTTTTTAATGAGCTATTTAAATTGAAGATTATGTTCCAATATAATCACTATAGCATGTGCTTGATGAGGAAATAACCTTCTGACCTGATCTGCTGCAAGATGCTTGTTGAGAAACCGGAAATGTTCTCTAGCACTTGGCTAGGGCACACCCTTTAGCAGCACTTTCCTGACAATGATAGCAATTACCAAGGTCACAGCTCATTGCCTGGATAGCAAAGGTATGTTACCTAATACACAATTAACTGGGCACCTAATCTGCCACTTTTCGTCTTCAAAGCATGCTAAATACATTTGCTCTGCATTAATCCATCAGCAAAAATCCATATTCATCCAAAGTAATCAGTCTCAACTGGTGAAAGCCCATCGCTTTCATGAAAGCAATTTATTTCCTGGGAGAAGAAAGCCCAGGTTATTTACTGGTGGGATCTAACTATAATGCCAAAATATGTTTTTAACACATTTAGGGCACAGTCCTAACCCCTTATGTCAGTGCTTTCCAGCACTGGCATAGTGGTGCTAAAGGGTCATGTGCTGCATCCTGCAGTTGGGTGTCATTCACGTAGGCCTCCTCAAAGTAAGGGAAGATTTGTTCCCTTACCTCAGAGCTGGATTGCCCTTATGTCAGTGCTGGAAAGCTGGAAAGCACTGACATAAGGGGTTAGGATTGCGCCTTTAATTTCTTAATCTTGTTCACCATTGTTCAACTTTAATGATGTTCATAACTTGCTGCTTTGAAGTTTTGCATTTTAAAATATATTACGCAATATTTTTCACTGTGTGGGCACCTGTCTCTAGATCATGAATTCCAGAAGGGACATGGTCATTTGCTCCTAAGGTTCCCTTCATCTTCATTCAGTCAGTTCTTCCTCACTAGTGAGAATGAAGTTAGTTTCCGGGTTCCTCCTCCTACTTTCTGGAACATAAAATTGACAATGGGGCATGTCAAGAATTTACTAGAAGTGTTTCCTAACAGATACCCGGATAGGTGAAGTCTCCCATTACTATCACATAACTTCTCATTGAAAATGTGAAGACACTGTCCAATTCTTTCACCTGCTCTGGTGATCTGTAGCTGGCTTCCATAGTCATCTCATTATTGTTTCCTTCCCTTTTTTTAATCCATATACTCTTATTTGGCCTTTCCCTCCCACATTCATGAATATTTTTTTTTTTTGCATATAGTGCTTCTCCCCCACCCTTTCTATTCTGTCTGTTCTAGAATAAATTATTCTAGAATAAGTTAGAATAAGTTACCATATTCCAGTCATGTCTCATCCCACCTGGTTTCAATAATGCCCACAAAGTGTCTTCATCTTCTTGTAGCTACAGCTAATTCATATTGTTTGTTCTGCATGCTTTGATCCTCATGCCCACAGAGGCATGGCTGCCCACAGAAGCATCTGAAGCCATGGGTAGAATTCCATTCTGCTTCTCTCTTTTGTCTCTTACATTGGTGTTTCCCATTACAGCAGTCTCAGTAGCCTTTGCAACTTGTCTTTTCAGCATCGTGTTAATTGTGGAGTTTAAGGGCCTGATGAGGCTTGCAAGCTTCTTCCTGAATACAGTTTTCCTGGTTTTGGTGAGGTGAAGCTCATCTCTCACTAGAAGATGTTCATTCTGGAAGCATAGATCATGGTCAAGGAAAACAAACACTTCTTGTCAACATCATCTGCCTAGTCATGCATTCATTTCCTGTAGTCTTCATTCCCTTTACACACCATGACCTTCTGCTGGAAATATGAACAAAAACATAGAACATTTTTTTTCAGCAGTGGTACCTGGATTGTAGAACCCTCCATTTGCTCAGTCCCTGAAGATTTTCAAGCAGGTGGTGAAAATACATTTATTTCTGTTGGCTTTCTGCTTAGATTTAGTTACTGCTTTGTTATTATACTATTGTCTCCTGTGTCTGTTGCTTTTATTGACAGCTGCCCTGTTTGCGGATGGAAGAGTAGAATACAGATATTTTAATTTTTATCTAAAATTTAATACTTTAATTAATAAATATCACTGAAATGTAAAGATGCAAGGCCATGGAGATCTTTAAAGAACAAGGAGTTTGGACAAGGAGGATGTTGACAAGACATCAGTGAAAGGAACAAAAGACAGTTAGAAATGAAAGATAAAGATAAATTAAAGATCAGATTGTGTCTGATTGACAAAGTAGATGTTGAAATTGTCAATTGATATGGAGAGTAATCATGGATAGGAAGGCTTGGGAGGGAAAATGAAGAATTTGTTCTTCAACTTAGTGTATCTGAGATAGCAAAAAGACATCCAGGAAATATCCAGGTAAACATCTGAAGTGGGAATACCAAAGAGGCATTTGAAGATGTGCAATTGGATAGAAGAGAGAAGGATTAGAATAGTGAGCTTTATCTGTGTATTGTAAGTGTACAGCTGGTACTGGAAGCCAAGGATATTATGTGAATGGGCAGAATAGCCAAGAACAGAAGCGTGAATAATCCCTGTACAAGAAGGCAAAGGAGGAAACGATGAATGACAGGCTTGACAGGAGGCTAACAGGTTGGGAACAAAACCCTGAAGGCCTACAGTATGAAGGGGTTCAAGGAGAAGGAATTGGTCATATTATCATAAAAGATGTAGATAGGTCAAACATGATGTGGACCGGGTATTGTTTAGATTTGGTTGGTAGTGAGAAAATCATAGGTAATTGTAGTGAGGCAGTTTTGCTCAGTATAGGAATTATACAGGAGTTTGGAGGGCAGGAACTGGAATGCAGCAACATTTATTGCCATCAAGAAACCATAATTGTAGCCATGGATGTAGGAAGTCAAGTGTTACTTCCTCCATGTTACTGCTTTCAGATGGTGGGATTTCAAGCATCTGAAATAACCCTGAAAATTATAAATACTGCATTTAATGAAGAGCTGGTTGAAAAACTAATTTCTATACCATTTTGTCAGTAGTTTTTCTACTAGTGTGTGGATCATAATGCTGATGCTGCGGTGATAAAGAATAATGCTTCTCAACAGAGCTTCAGTGTGGCTATGCTGGTGCATACACTTGTATATGGATTACAGCATCTCATTATGATAACAACATAGATAGAGGAGAGAGAATACATAGAAGAGCAACAAATATTATGGAAGGATTAAAAATGTCTGAGTTCATGGAAAACTAGGGAAGCTTAACACAGCTTAGAGGAAAGGAGATTGTATGGGGAGTATATGATAAGAACCTGCAAGTATTTGAGAGGCACTAATATGGAGGAAAGTGGGATGCCTTCTAGTGAATGAAGCAACATAACAAAGATTGGTGTTTTAAAGGTAGAAACATGAATATTGTAATCTAGAATGATAATGTTGACCATGTGGATTAAAATGATATTAAACAATATCACCATTTCTAGTCACAGGTTCATTAACTTCTTACATAACTTTCAGCATTTCTAAGAAGTTGCCAGAACTGAGGGGGCAAAAAAACCTATTCTATTCTTCTGCTGAGAAGTGTGTCACATTCAATATATTTCATTTGTTTGAGAGCTGTTCAGGGTAAAAAAAAAAAAGATCATGTGTGTAAGGATGTGTGACTTCACCAATAAAACCTAATTCCAGTCTAGAGTTGAATTGATCAGAACTATCATACAAAAGAAGGGAAGTTAGTCCTTTTCCTCATGTTGTTTTTCAAATGAAAATCACTCCTCATCTTGCTGTTATCTTTAGGGAAAACTTTAGGTAAAATGTGGGTGTGCCTGGGAGTGCCACCCCATAGGGATGCCTCAGCCGCCAGCTCTGGCATGTCTCTCTAGAAAAGCACTCCTTGTCTTGGTTCTCATTTTGTCAAACTCTGAAGTGGAAGACTTGCAGTTTTATTGGACATGAAGGAAGAAGCTCTTTCACATAGTGCCTGTAAATAAGACTGTAAATTTAGTGCCTGTACATAGTAAGCAGAAGACTTCTGTTTAAGTCTTCACTTCTGTACTTCTGGCTTTAAGGAAACTGAGAGAAGAGCAAGGTAAGGAGGGGGATCATCCATTTCTCACTTGGGCAAGAGGGAAGCAGATCAATCTAGCTTGCATCAGTAGCAGGCTGGAAGGAGGTGGCAGTGGCAGTGGCAGTCTTGGAATGAAGTGCACTTTGAATCTGCCACCCCTTGGGACCTTTTGCAATCAACCCTGATACAACACACTTCAGCTTGCCTCAGGGTTGGGTCAGCAGTGCTCATGGTTACCTGTAAAGTTTCCCCTCTACAAAACAAACAGCAATTTGGGGTGATTTTCATAGGGAAAATAGGGAGGTCTCTACCATTGAGCTGCAACTCATTCCCCAAGGATAATGGGGGGAATTGAACCTGGTTTCTTGCATAACAGGTGGGGATATTAGCCATTATTAGTAATAAAATGTATATCAGTCACATAACTAATTTATATCAACTAACATCTCAATTCAGGTTTTACCCTCAGTCAAATCTAGACAAATCAAATCTTTAGAGCAATACCCTGCTCATACTACACCATCACCTGATTTCTGCTCAGAGTACACCATCACGTTTTTTGAGGGACATGATTTAAAGCTCTTGAGTACCTCCATGAAAACAGAGGTGCTTAGCTCTACAAAGTTATGTTTTAAAATCATTCTTTTGCAGTATTAACTATTTATTCCTTACAATCAAGAGTGTATTAGTATTGATAGCTTTTGACCAGTTAAGATTAATTGTTTTTCCATTTCTTTTGAAGGAATGTTGTCTTTGTAATTTGAGAGGTGGAGCACTCAAGCAAACTACTGACAAAAAGTAAGTGGCTCAGCCAATGAAATCAAATTTGCATAGCTTCACCTTTGTCACTTTATTGACATCTTGGTGCCTCTGGTTGGGGGTTTTACCACTTGTTTGTCTACACCAGTGTGCTGTTTGTGGCTGGGTCTATTTTCTGGTTGACTCAAAACATGGTTATATGACACAATGTAATCAGAGAGCAGTAGTTTAACCTCAATTCAGACCCTGTTACTAGTGATCTGTAGAGATACAGAATAAGCGTTTGCAGATTGCCTTGGAGTCAAACGTTATTTATAAAGAGCCCATAGATAACTATGGCATTTTTAAAAACCAGCTCTGCAACTGACTTCTAGTTCCTTATTTTTTATTCATATTTTCCTAGTTGTTGCTTTATGGACCACAATAAATAAACCACCTTAAATTCTGATAACTGCCATTGCTATTATCTCTCCATTTTAGCAACTTTGGAGAATTTTATGTTTGACATTTTTTTTTCAGAAGCTGCTGACACTGTATTTGCAAAAATTAGCATTTTCCCTATGTTTCTGTCAGTTATTCTGATTAGTCGGCTGTCTGTTGGAGAAAAACTGGATTTCATTGGTTTTTAGAAGAACCGTTGGAAATTTCAATAGAAGATTGGTATTGCATTACTACCTTCTCATGCAGACAGCAAGTTTAATGTTGGGTTTCAAATCACAGTTAGCAGACTCACACAAAGACAGCTTCAAAATGCAATTTACAATATTCCTTTATCTCTGCAGAAATGAACTAGTGTATGGGCCTCTCTTCTATTCCTGAAAGGTGCAGGTAGCTTCCAATTAAGTTGCGAAGTTAGGTTTCTGCTACTCTGTAATACATTTTATGGGCTAACATACAAGTTTTGTTTTATCATCCTCTCATGCTTAAATATTCCACACTCAGCTTTTACTGATGACAGTATAAAAGAAGCAAATGAAAGCTCATTTGTCATTGTTTGCACGGGCAGGTCTTGTTGTGTTATCTCCCATTCAAGTGCATTTTCTTTGGCTCTGGAGTTCTGTGATTATGGTGCTTAATATAGTATTGCTAAAGTTGTGTTGGAAACAACACACCATTAACAAAACTGTTTGATACTAACAAAGCAAAATAACCAAACAACAAAATAATCCATCTGAAACCTTGAACTGTTTTGTTTTGTTACTTTTACTTTTTAGAAGGTACAGGGCCCAATCAACTTTCCAACACAGATACAGCTGTGCCAATAGGGAGTTGGGGCTGTGATGCAGCTGTGATGGAGGCACAATCATGGAGGCCTCCTTAAGCCGTTCTGCCCAACATTGCATATACGCAACAGGGATCAAATGGGGACACTTGTGGGCTGGGCAAAAATGGGCTGCATTGTGCCTGCATCCGTTCTGGAAAGTTGAATAGGATTGGGCCCAGACTCTTAAAATAGTACTGCAGCTGACATTGTACTACTTATAAGACCTGTATTCTGCTTCCTAAGAACAAAGTCAAATACAGTACATTAAAGATTCTTAAGGAATGGAATTGAAATAGTTGTGTGATGAATGGTTGCATGCCACTAGCGGTGTAGTTAGCCACCCTGGAGCCTGGGATAAAGTTAAAAATGATGGCTCCCCTCACATCACACCCAAAAGTGATGTCACTTCCAGGTGTGATGTCACACTCACGTTTTTTTAAATTTTAAATTTAAAAAATCTGCTCCTTCCCCCCCCCCAAGAGGCATGAGCAGCAATTGGAATCTCTGGCTGCTTGCTCCCCTTGCTTCTCCACCAGCCCCCTCCTGGTTGCCGCCCCAAGCGCTTGGTTGCTCCCCAAGTCCCCGGAGCAAGTAGCCAGACCACGATCCCTGCTGCCCCTCTTGCAAATAATGCAGTTTTTCAGCACTTTTTTACAAGAGGTGTGAATGGTGATTGGAGTGGGGGGCACAATTGCTTGGGCGGGTAGCCAAACTTTTGCCCCTAGGCAGCCTGCAGCCAGGTATAATTGCAACCCCTGCATCTCCTCTAGCTATGCCACTGTATGCCACCCTTCCTCCATGGAACTCAGGGGTGTTTAAAAGGTTACCTCCTTTTATCTTCTCAAATAATTTTGTGAGGTAGATTATATAAAGAAAGAATGACTGACTAAAGGACCCCCAAGGAGTTTCTAGGCTAAGTGGGTATTTAAACCTGGGTTTGCCTAGTCCTAATCCAATCCTAACCAACCTTGCTAGAGATTTGGTCTTAAACTGAATTTGCTCACTTGTAATTTTCTCTCCTTTCTTTTGATTCTCCAGTTTAGTATTGTCATAAAGATAAATTTAAATGACATCTGCCCAGTGTTTGAAAATACGTAGAAATGGGTATTATAATTTCTCTTCAGTCAGCTTCTTAGCAAAATGTTAATTAAGCATCAAGTATCTCTTAACAGAGTGCTGATGGAAGTAAACAAATTTCAAACTATAGAACAGGAAAATGTCAGCTAAATGGAATGTAACGCTTTTCTTTGATATCTGCAACCAAAAGCACAAAGGGCATGAAAATAATTTTGCACACTTTCTTTCTTAAAAATAGAATCATGAAAGAAAAACATGTGAATGGTTTCTGTTTGTAGAAGAATGCTACTGCCACACAGGTTGCAAATGACCTTTCAGAAAACTGTGGATTGCTATTTTTGTGTTTTACTTGCAATCTGAAGCAGTGGCTCCTCACAGAAGCCCTTAATTCTAACTTGAATTTGATTGCCTATCATCAAATGTTTTGGGGAAGAGGCAATTTCCACCTGGCCAGGTCCAGATGCACCCTCACAAACTATGTTGAATCCCATTTTGGAGAGTCCCCTAGCACTCAAGAGCACTTTTTCAGGGAATGTGAGGGCCTCTTGGTGAGACTGGCAAGGCTCATGTATGCCAACCTTTTTTCCAAAACTATTGTGTATATAGTATATGAATCTAAGACCATATACTCAGGAGGGCTGAGCCTGATTTTCTCAAGCAGCAGCCACCACCTCCCCCCCCATGTCACATAGCAAACTTTTTTGAAACAGAGGGGAGCTTCCGAATCATTTTGCAACATGTCATGTGCACCATTCTGAATAAAAGAAGTTGACCTTTCCACAAGGTACACATATTTTGGGTATGCCTACAATAGCTCTTTAGATCAGTCTTTGTTACTGTTATTATTAAAAGCACAATATGCTATATACTGTAAAACACAGGATAAATGAATATATTTTTACATTTCTATTTAAGAAATATACAGGTATAAGTGATGAGATTTTCTGATAGCGTTTATTTACTTTGTTTCACTTTTGATAAAATTCTCCAGAACAGTAAATAACTAGATGGGCACTTATTAAATTTAAACATTTAATGATCTAGAACCATTAAGCTGACAGTTTATTTACTATACTCTTTTGAAAATACAGTGGGTACTGGACAGTTTACTATACATTTTAAAAAATGCTTTGGGAAAATGATGTAATTATAGTTTTCCTTTGCTCTCCACTTTTTTAAATGCTTGCATTTCTTTCTTATTGTGTGTGTTGGTGTTATTTCCAGGTGGGCTCATATTATGTGTGCAATCGCTATTCCTGAAGTCAGATTTGGGAATGTCACAGAAAGGACACCAATAGATACAAGTAGGATACCTTTGCAGAGGTTAAAGCTGGTAAGCTGTAATGGTCAAAACTTTGATTGCAATATATAATTTACAGTTGTGAGAATCTGAAATGCATAGAAAATAAATAGCATTTATGTTGTGGAATTCTTACAGATTTCTCAATGACTTCTACTTTTATATGACTGTTAAAATTCCTTGGAATTACTACTTTGCAAGGTTAATTTAAAAATAATGTTTTACTACTCTAGATTTTTGTAAAAAGAATTTCTCCTGCAGTTGTTGAGGATAAATGGTCCTTTAAGTAAAATATGAAGAGAGTGTCCAGTCAGTGTTTCCCCTCAGTTATTAAGACTGCTCTTTAAGGAGTATTAAGACTGCTCTTTAAGGAGTCTTCTGAACCTAAATGGAGCATAACGTCTTTGGAGGTACATGACTCTTGTAGCCCTGTTTTCATTTCACATATCATCTCTGAGATGCTCAGATCCTCCACAGTTGAAAACAAGAAAATTACTAACAGTTGCTCAGGTTATGAGCACAGACATTTATTATGCACTTGAAGTATCTGTTTGGATCACATAGGGCAGAAATAATATAATGTTTGTAAAAAAAACTAATGTTTTCACACACCTTAAGGGATGAAAGTCATAAACAGCTTTTTATTTATTCAGCAATGAACAGTTCATATATTTTAGGCTCTCACATTGCCAGCATCCATCTTCATAAAATCTCAGATGTTTTGAGTGAAACTTTCATGTGCATATGGAAGAAATGAACAAGTGCAAAATCATGATCAAATACAACTAAAAAATAGTTTAATTATGCAGTTCAAATCTGGTTCCCTTTCCAGTGCCTTTTTAATTTAAAAAAAATCACTGGAATAAAGAATTGTTATGCAAAATGTAGTTGTGAATCTCTCCATTTTCATTTTTAGGTTCCTGCATGGTGTCAGCTAACCAAGAAATAGCAAGAAACATAGCAAATGTGTTTGTCTTTTAATGTTATGCAGTAACCATTGTTACTGGCAGTGCTTTTTAAAAAACACAAGTAACATGTTCACTTAGGGAAAATAGTCATGTTCAGAGACCCAGTGTATTGGCCAGTTGCATGTCCAATCAGTCCGGTGGTGGAAGGATAATGGAGGCTAAAGTAAAGATGCTC
Organism: Tiliqua scincoides; assembly: GCF_035046505.1. Lineage (NCBI taxonomy): Eukaryota > Metazoa > Chordata > Lepidosauria > Squamata > Scincidae > Tiliqua > Tiliqua scincoides. The sequence goes on from NC_089822.1 coordinate 74,370,070, forward strand.
CAAAGTTTACTGAAAAGTGCTCAAGAAGCAAAGTAGGGGGTTTGAACTCGCTGTACCAGCACACTCGCTCTTAAACTAGGAAAGAGTGATTCTACCAATAACATGCATACACAGTGGAGCCCTAAAGAAAGCAGTGAGGAACAGGGGGAGAGAGAAGGAAGGAAGGAGAAAGGAAATCTTGAAAAAGGGCTGGTGGAACAGGGAATAAAAAAGAGGGGAGAAACTTAGAGGGGTTAGTAGGGAGGAAGGGATTAGGATACAAGTGGTTCAAACCATAGCAAAATGGCTATGGCTGGGAATGGTTGTCTGTAACCTGAACCAAGGGCTACAGGCAAGAGGTGAATTTAAGAACAGGCACTGAAAGCACTTTACCCACTTGCAGTGTGGAAGCTAGTTCTCTCACTAAAGGCATTGACTGATGCCATAGGCTCTCTAGAGCAGTGCTTCTCAACATGTGACCCGAGGACTGGTGCTGATCCATGAGTCAACAGCTGCTGGTCTGCAACATAGCTCTGTGACTTTGGCTTCTCTAGTGGGCCAAGCATGTCCGTGAAGTCTCCCTAGGCTTGCTGTGGGACTTGGACATTGCTATGAAACAGTGGGGTGCAAGACGAGGGAAAAGAAGAGGGAAGCAGGAAGAGAGCAGCGGAGGTGCAGGGAACAGGCAAACAAGAAGTAGGAAGGGTGCCCTGTAGAGTGCTCTTGGGAGTTTGCATACTACTTCTCCGTTATCGTTATGTTTGCTTTATTGGAAGCCACCACTGTTGTGATAGTACTGGATTTCTGCATTTCTTACATAAATTAATGAATTATACTACAGAATGTTGAATAGAACACTGTTAAGTATAAGTCTAGATACCTGTTGCTGAAATAATTTACATAAATGATACATACCTGTGTGTGGGGGGGGGGGGTCTGAGTGTGCTATCATTTCAGTATTGTTTTTAATTATTTAAAAAATTTCTCATGATTTCCAGCGGAGTAAATGATGTTAAAATTTGTATTTCTTTCTGTACCTTGACCAGCACTGCCTTTGTTTTTTCTGTGTATAGCATCCTATTATTTTTGCATTTCAAATCTATTTCTCCAAATAGAGGTAGAAAATGAGTTTTGAGAGGGTGAAGTTGCCCCTGGGCTTTTGATTACCTCAAATTTGTATTTGAGAAGTGAATCCAATATAAGCACGAGTATATTCTGAGTGAACATAATGTTCTGAAGAACATTATTTTGAAAATAGAATTATGTAGCAGTGATGGCTGATCTACGAGCTTTTCAGTATCTGACTAAGGCCATAGTAGTATATATAGAAACTTATGTGCTTGAAAATTTACTTGAAGGCAAATAACAGTAAGCTTGAAAGCTAAAGATTATAGCCTTGACCCTTGAATGGAGAATCAGTTCTAAAAATAGAGAAGTTTCATTGTGCTATTCCAGTGTGATGAACGGAATCACAGAAATGAGAGTAATCTGGTGGAAGAAGATACCTGAGGGAAGCCACAGACAAAAGGCAAAACAGGTGTAAGGCCTGGTGGTAGGCCTCCTGAACTTGCTCTCTCCCCTTTTCTTTCCCACTGGTTGGTCTGGGGGATTTGATAGGACTCTGTCACCACCACTGCAAAGAAGACAGACAGATAGAGGTCAGCTGGAAAACCTTTCTCGCTGATCTACACAAAAGTCAAAATAAACAGAAGTAAGACCGGGGGTTGTTTGAGAAGCATGGCAGCTTGCTATCTCCTGAATAAAGTGAGGTAAAACGGGTGATCAGTTTGTTTTAAGGAATTTATTAAAGAACTGAGTTAACAAAGCAAATAGAGAGGATTCAGAGAGTCAAAGAACATGGCACATGTCAAAGATAAAATAGAACTGACCAAGTTGTGAGGTTCCCAAGAAGGGGACCCAAAACTTAACTGGTGGGAAAACAAAATATAATCCATGAGTGCAATTTGCTGGGTACTTTCCTATCCCTAGCTACTCACAGTGTTGCAGGGATGGGTGAGCCCTTTGTTAATGAATATGGCACATCAATAACAAATAAGAGGCAACAACCCAGAGAATCCCTGTGCATGAACTTTAAAAATCTAGGATTGCTGATATCATAGGGTCATCTGGTTGAATGAGAACATTCTGGACACCCTACCCTACCCTGCAACCTAGCCTAACAGATGCCAATCTCAGCAAGAAGGGTTGGCCAAAATCTAGTTTTTCTGGGGAACTCCTGACATGAAGACGGAATTTACATAATGCTTGTCTAAGATGCCTTGTGGTGCTTCTGTAATGGCTTTGAATGCAAAAAGGGAATGGGCTAGTGCAGGAGGATGCCTCAGCTGCCTCTATGATACCAGTGCATCAGATAAGTCTCTGGGGATTAGAAGTAGGGGAAGATTAGCAAAAATAATAATAATAATAATAATAATAATATCACAGGTGGTGGAAATCCAAAACTGTTCCATTATAGTTAAGTTTAAAAATACTGGCAGCTTCAGCCTTTAATATTCACATTTTAAAAAAAACTGAACTAAAGAAATTTTGCCTGTTTGGTCTAATCTTACAAAAATAATTTTGTATAAAATTGAGAAGGGTTATAGTAACCATTTTTTTTTCTGGAAGTGTAGAGATGCTTGACAGTGATGTAAAACACTGTTGTCATGCAATTCTTGAAATATAAGCAAGTATTGATTAACTTTAAGCATTTGAAAAACATATTGCTGCAGGCAGTAAAATCAAAGAGTCATTATACTGAACATTAACTTATGCATTATCTAGCTGACTTTCACACATTTTCTGTTTAAGGGGAACACTCAGGCATGTTCAACAATATTCTACACTTTTTAAAAATATTAAAATAATTTGGAGAATAAATGCTTTCTCTTTTTCAATTAGAGCCTTGTTAAAGTATATGATACTATAGCTGACTACCCACTATTTATTATGTCATTTAAAAACATAAACGTTTATGGATTCATTAAGATTGTGAAAAGAACATATTTTACTGTACAGGTTTTTTTGCACTGTTTATATAGGATTTTAATGTAGTTGTCTAAAATATGTCCAGAAAAAGCTATATCTCAATGTCAGAATGATCTGTTTAGTAAATAGATCCTATTGCTAATACTCAATTTTGTGGAAGTAAAACAGCAATAAAATTTTCTAAACAAAGTGTTGATTTTTATAACTCTACAAATAGAGCGCTCTGAGCACTTTCCCCTGAAATAAGTCCCATTATGTTCAGTGAGACTGACTCTTAAGTAAATGTGTTTAGGATTGCAATCTAAGGCTGCATTCTTATACAGACTTTCTTGGGAGTAAGTTTCATTGTACATAATGAGTAGTTTTTTGTTTTTTATATTTTTTCCTAAATTTTTTGATTAAATTACCAAATTGTGGTGGTTATGTGTTTTTATTCCAAGGGCACATTTTAATAAATTATAATTGCTTTTAAAATGTAGTAGATAGATGATACAGTGTCAGCAGATGCAGCCACAGAATTATTTCTAACTGAAAAACTAATCTATTTTAATTTCTAGAAAATATCTTAAACACCAAAATGCAGTGTTTTGTTTGGATATTTTAACACCAAAAAAGTGGTATGTTGTGTTTTAACAAAACAACCAAAAAAAAAAAAAAGACCTCCCCTAACAATGAGACATCTGTGTAGACATACATAGGATTGTGCCATTAAAAATCTAAAATTATAAAATTTGAGAAATGATTATGCCTGTTCAAATCAATTTCATTAGTTTGTTTTTCACTGTACCCACGAATGAACCACATGTATGCATATGTGCATAAAATGAACTTATCAATGAAGCAGTGTTTTAAAGAAGTCTACAACAGAATAGTTAAAGAGTCTTCTTTCTCTCCCTTGTCACCCCTGTTTGCCATTCTGTATGATTAATTTCTAGTTGTTCTCTAAGAGTTAAGGCACAGCTTTGTTCATGCGTAGCCACTTGCCCTCGCCGCTGGTAAGGCCTTAGAGAATACGTAAAGGTCATTTGTAAAAATCAATAGACACATTAGTTCAGGAGTACTTAATCAATATGTATCATGTATTCTGTTCATTATCAAACAATTAATTTATTGGGAAAAAATTCTGTCTCATTTGTCTTCGCTTCCTGCCCACTGCTGGATGCAGAATAAACTCCTAATCCTTACTTTCGAAGCCTTCCATGGCCTCACCCCTCCTGCCCTCTCTGCTCTCATATCCTACTACTTCATTCTTGTGAGTTTTGTTCCTTTAGCAACACCATGTTCAGCTGTTTGAAGGGCTCCTTCTCCATTGCTGCACCATATGCCTGGAAGTCCCTCCCAGATCACTTGAGTGATACCCTTTTCCTATTCCTCTCAAATCACTGTTCAAAATCTACCTTTTTTGCACTACTCCCTAGTCCCTTTATCTGACTTGCAACTAAACCTAAATACATGTACATTAAATAATTGCATGTTCTTCCCCATCTTCTCTGCCACCATTCCTCTCCCTTTCTTTGTAGTATCTATTTTAGATTCTGAACCCCTCGGTGCTGGGCCCTGTATTCTCTTCTGTTGTAAAGCACCATGAACATTGATGGCACTATAGTATAGTGCAGGGGTGTCAAACTAATTTCATACAGAGGGCTGAAGTTAGCATTCATGGCACCTGCTGAGGGCTGGAAGTGACATCATCAAGGAGATGATGGCCAGAAATTTGCACTTTGTTCACACAGAAACTCATTAGCTGCAAATGGCAGAAGAGAAAATGTGCAAACCTTGTTCATAATTTCAAGATATGAGAGATCCCAATTATCACACTTAGAGAACCAAATTATAACAGGGGCCAGATAAATTACTTTTGGGGGCCACATCTGACCTGCTGGCATGTTTGACACCCCTGGTATAATGACTATAAAGATAACAATAACATACCTACTTATCTTGATGTTGGCCCCATTAAACATGGTGGGACTCACTTCCATACACATGCATGGGGTTATACTATCCAAGACATGTTGGGATACTAAAGAGCATTGCTTATTTGATCTTTTATTTCAAGATTAGAGTAAAATGAAGTAACCGTGGCACCTTCTTACTTAGCTGTTATCGTAGCAATCAATAGTTACTTGACATAAATTACATGGCTGTTTCAATGCATTTGTTCACTACTGCCTCATTATTGTGTGTTTTGGTGCACTACACATAGTTTCAGTGTTTATGCCCTGTTTCAGTTCATCTGGACCAGGATAACCAAGTTTTATCTCATTACAGCCTTGCCTCTATTGCACCCACTTGCCAGATACAGATAATATTACTGAGTGATATCCACAGTGAATTAGTTTGCTGACAGATTGGTTCCATACCTTTGTCACTAGAAACTGTGACTAACATATGATCAGACAGCGAGGAAACTGATGCTGACTGCACATTTTTTTACAAATACAGGATTACAAAATATGCTATTTTGAATTTACTTTCCATCACAAATATGTGCTAAAGAATTACCAATAAGAGGTATGTTGGACATGCCTATCTGTCCTCAAAGGGATTACATTTAAAATGCACATTGCACAGAATCAGACAGAAATATAATAGACATTCTGTCAAATAACTCATTTTAGTTTATTAAAAAAAGATTCTGAAATGGTTAGCCAACAACTGACAAGAATTTGATTGAGAATTATTTTTATACAAATTTCTCCATCCCAAAGAAGACAAAAATATTTAGAATTATTGGATGTGTATTTTTAGATTGGAATAATGTAGGAAAATAAATGAAAAAAACCTTAATATGCAAACATTTAAAAAAAATTATTTCCATTGTAGGAGCAGTTTATTTGTACATATGGATAGGCAGTACAAAAATAGTGTATAATACTTCTAACAAATTCTAATAATTGCTACAAATAGATGGGAAGATCACAATATTTATACTATGTTTATTACAGTGAAAAAGATGAAAACGTTTTCAGGAGCGCTTGCTAAATAGTTTTACTCTGGATCTTGAATACATGTGAACACTTGCAAGGATAGTGTCTAAGGACAGAGGGAATACAGGGCATGAGTTCTAGCTTCAGAACAAGGTAGAACACCAAAGTTAGTGTGAGTAACTTACAGTGCAATCCTATTCATGTCGACTTTGGAGTAAGTCCCATTGTGTTCACTGAGGCTTACCCCCAGGAAAGTGTGTATAGGATTGCAGCCTTAGATACTGAGGGAATGTTCTTACAGCGCAGTACTATGCATGGCTGCTCAAAAGTAAACCCCACTGATTTCAGTTACTTCGAGGTAAGTATGTATAGCATTGTAGTCTGAAATTGTTGAGAAGCTTTATACTGCACTGTTTCTCAGAATCTTTTTAAAAGCCATACTATTTCTCCAGGCTTCCCAGATTTGTTTCTTAATATGTGGAGCTTTTTAATATAAGATGCTATCAGTTTAAATTGTTGGGACAAATATAAACAGTTTTGATATTGTTTGTTTTAACTTCAAATAATATTTTTACAGAAGCCATCTACTGTCCATTTATGATGAGTGTAGATTTACCAAATGTCATCAGTATTACATGTCCCCCACCTTGATGAAACAAGATTTAACAAGGTCTCTAGCCTTAGGTATAAAACATTCAGATATAGAGACATCAAGCCACCAGGGAACCACCAGTTCCTAACTCAACAATTCATTTTACATTGACTGTATTCACCTCATCCCTTTTTCAAGTTACAGCTGACTGTGCTTTGAATGGAAGCTCATTTAAGTAATTTGCTCTGGGCACTCTAGAAAATGCTTTTCTTTTTTCAGCAGGTTTTCCCAGTAATAAAGTGGATCTCTACTCATCTGTCGTAATAGTTTTAATGAGTGGTGTATTGGTAAATTTCAAAGTGCAGAAGATCAGATGATCTCCCCATAGCCATGTCCCTATAATCACACCCATTCTTTTTTTGTTATACAGGCGTGTCCGCATATCTGCAGGGTTCCGTTCCAGAACCCCCTGCAGTCAAGTGAGGCAAACTTCCCCCTCCCCCGGAGCCAAGGGGAACTCTGCTCCCCTCACCTCTGGAGGGTCCTCTGACCCCAGCAGCGGCCACGAACATCTGTCCACAGCCTCTTCTGTGCTTAGACTTGGCCCGACAATGTGAAAAACGCTACTTCCAGTTTCTCTGTGAAACCAGAAGTGACATTTTTAATGCTTTATAAGGCATCTGACCAAGCCCTGATCAATCTCACTCGTCCTGTCCTAGTTACTGTCACTGCAAAATTTAGCAAAAATCTTTAAAAGAAAGATGCTTAAGAACAGCCATTTGAAATCCTTCTAAAACTGAGTCTTATCTTTGATATTATATTTTATATATTACATTACTCACATTGTTTACCCCTGTATCTAAAAAAAAAAGAGTAAATTCTAACTGCAAAGGCTTTTGATACAGACTGGGACCACCTTTTAACCTTTTTCTCCAATGGTGGCACCAATTCAAATTAACCTCCTTCCTTTATGACTGCTCTTTGCCCAGGAAGAAAACGTCCATTGGCACCAAAGACATTAAAAACTTTCACTTCACTACTCTTCAATTCTAACTCAAAAAGCAGTTTGTATGGTAATGGAGAAGCCTAACGATGATTATTCCCTTCTCTTTTGGTGATTTTGTTTAACAAAATAAATTTTAAAAAGGCGTTCTAGACATACTGTAATTTTTAATGAGGTAATGAACTTCCTGACTACAGCAGACTGTGCTTTGTCTGACTTCTACAATGATGAATTGACTATGTCAAAATCTGCAGCATTGTACAGGGAAATATTTTTCCTGTGAAAGTTTCTCATTCTTTATTTATGAGAGCCATGGTAGTGTCATAACTTATAATACAAGTGTCATTTTGTGTAATTTATTTTAATGAATGTCACTTGTTGACATATTTAGAGGTTCTTGACCCATATTTAATGCTGAAAACTCTAAGTGTTCTGAACTGTAATAAATCAGTCCTTGATATCTTTATAAAAATCAACAAACCACATATCTTTGTAAGTTGTCTTCCTCTTAGAAAATAGCATTTAAGTCACAACCTTCCATCAGGCAGATATTGTGTTGGCTGATTTCGCATAATTTTTGAAGGTTTTTCATTTCTTCATTCAAAAATGCATTTTTAAAGGGTAACAAAGTGCCATATTTCCATACACAAGATGCTAGGATTGCAATTACTGAGGACAAAGTCCCATTGAATTCAGTGAGACTTCTGAATAAATATGTAAATCATTGGGTTGTAATTAGTCAGAAGAACTTATAAAATTGAAATTAATGAGACAAGTAAGTTGCAGTTAACTTTAGACTCATCATTTCAATAAGGCTTAGTTATGGCTAACTTTCTTTGAATTCAACTCACTATTTTGCTAATGAGCAAGGTACATTATCTAACCTAGTGTGAAATTAAGAACCTATGTGCAAAGAAATTATTTTCCTGTAGTTTAGGAGAAAGGCTAATATCTTACACTCCAATTCTAAATATATGTGTTTGAATCTAAATATCTGTATGTATTTTGATGCATTAATTGTGAAGCAACTGAACCAAGATGGTAGGAAGTTACTGGCACATAACTGGGGTATTTATTATATTTATAATCAACTTTTTTATTCAGTTAGGAAGGAGAGCTACCACAGATGACAAATTATTTGTTCTTTGAAATGGCAACATTGCAATTCACTTGTCATTCTTCTATCATTCACAGTTTAACTGGAAACTGCCCTCCTGTGACAGAGACATTTCTGGTATCTATAGTAAATATACAGGGTGAACCAAAAGTAGGTGGACAGTAGGTGGAATAGGGTTTGTGTTAGTGTTATACTATAATGATGGTGTTCATTATAACTATGGTGTTTGTGTTATATTATATTAAATTATATTTAATTACATTAGTAAATATAACTGTATATGTAATCTCAAAATAAATGTTATCATTTACTGTCCACCTACTTTTGGTTCAGCCTGTATTACTTTCTATAGGTCAGCAGATACATGTATTCTAGTGCAGAAAAAAATGCTGCTTTTTAAAAGGTTGTATGTGCAATTCTAAACATCATGCATTCAGTTCAGACAATAAGCATCTCAAGTCTGGCCTTGCACTGACAGAACTTCCACTCAGTCAGCATTAGGATGCTGCAACAGCACATAGACTGGGACTGCCAGTGCAAACAGCTGGAGGCTGGGGATTGGGACAGGCTCAGAGTGGGCTGGAAGCAGATATTGGTGGCAATGGCCGCAGCCTGGGCTCAACCCGCCCTCTTTTATGCAGTCAGATTTATGTCAGCCAAAGCTAGTGCAGATGTGAGGCCCATTGGGGACCAGGCACTGATGGAGTAGGTACATTTTTTGCTTACTTCTCTGTTGCTGCCTGGTCCCTGGCTGGCCCATACCATGTAGCAGAGACTGTGCCAATGCTGTTGCACACTCTGGGCTGGTCCAGGTTAGAATTGGACTGCTAGTTACAAAGTGGGAGCCTCCAAAATTAGAAGCATAATGAATTTATCACAGGATAATTAGTTAATGAACAGTGGTTGGACCAGATTCATTAGTGGATTTCTCGCTTTTCCGTAACTGAGAGCCAGTTCTATCTTCTCCCCCCCCCCCGCCACTATTGCAATCAAAGAAAAAAGGAGTGCTCTGTATACAGTGGGAGGAAGGCTGGTTGTGAGGCTTTAGTGGGGAAAGGGGAATGATTTCTCCTTATCACTCCATAAACCACCTTCCCGGCAGTGGTTCTTCTCGGGCCTCTGTCTGCTCTGTAGCCAGCACAAATCCAAGGAGAAGAAAGGGGTGTGTTGGCTGCAGAAAGAGAGCATGTGCCATCACTGTTGCTACTGCTTCTGCACAACAGCTTGAGTACATACGAGTCGTGAAGAACACAAGTTTTTTTGACTTGAACTGCTACTTGGGAAGGGAGCACCACTGTCCCTGGAGTCCTGCCCCTTTCTATATACCCATGCCTTTTCCAGACCCGCCCTTCCACCAGCTGTTCCTATGGTTGGGGCTGTGGCCATGGCTGTCACCCTAGCTGAGCCCCTAGTGGGTGCTGCTGCCCATGGGCCAGTCGTGTGGGGGATGATAGGGGATATGAGGCTTTCAGGGTGGCTGCCAGAGGCCCTCCTGTCCAGCGCACCACCTGCCCCGTTCTCCCTGGCTTGGGCCCTCTGCCTGTCGCTGGGTCCTTGGGGGGCCCTGACCTGTGGTGATCCGGCTGCTTGCAGGCGTGCCAACAGGGTGAGGGCGCTGAGCCGTGATCCTCCACGGCAGCTGTTGGCAGCCCAGGCGAGCACAGTTCCAACCCCTCCCCTCCTGACATCAGGAAGGGTAGAGTCACAGCCTGCTCTGTCCCTACTCCATTATGGCAGCTGCTGCTGCCTGATCCGGGGGGCCTCCTGCCACCTGCCTCCCTCCTTCTCTGACCTAGGTAAGCTGGGGGACCCCAGACAAATACAAACCGACAAGCATCTGCCACACATCACACCAGACATAACCATCATTGACAACATGGATAAGAAAGTCTGGATAGTAGACCTTACAATTCCTGGCGACTCTAGAATAGAAAATAAAGAACTGGAGAAAATCACCAAGAATAAAGACCTGCAAATAGAAATTGAAAGACTGGCACAAGAAAGCAAGAGTAATACCAGTAGTCATAAGGACCTTGGTTGCTATCCCAAAACACTTGAAAAAGCACTTGAACACCATCGGGATGAGCACAAACATAATCAGTCAGTTAAAAAAGGCTGCTTTACTAGGAACAGTGTAAATACTACAGTGATATTTATAATGCAACAACATAAAAACAAAAAATAGTTGCCTATCCTAGGTCCTTAAGAAGAACTTGATAGGTGTATATACAAAATCCAGTCATAAACAACATGACTGTGCAAAAATAGATAATAATGATGATGATAATGATAAATCATTTTTTTGAATTAAGATAACCAGGTTAATATAATGCTTAACAAGTTCAATATCAGTAGATGTTTATTTCTTTCATGCTTGTATTTTCTATTCTGTCTTTCTTTTCTCTGTCTTCTACCCACATTGCTTGTTTCCACCCACATATTCTCATAACTTACATTCACACTTGTCCAATCCATTACTTTTACAGACGCTACTAGTGCACTTAACTGGAATCTACAAGAGCTCTGTCTGGAGCATTTTCAACAATTAGGAGCACTGTAATTCCCATCATAGTGCTGTTCTAAGTGGTACCATTGGTATTTTATATCTTTTAAAATAGTTGTTGCGAAGAGGCCTAATTTATTTTGAAAAGTCCAACCGCTTTGTAGGGATTACGTAGGTATTTATGGAAGATGAATGGATACTAAGTTTGCAGGCTGTCATGTTTTGCAATCTTTGAAAAAGTTCTATAAGTAAAGAATAACATGCTTTTATTTTTCCCAGGAGGGGAGGAGGGGGTGTTCCCTTATTACAAATTAAACTGCCTTAGCAAAGTTCCTCTGATCCCATGCATAACTGTACTAACTTTCAGTATTTTAAGGTTTTTTTTTTTAGTAGAAGCAATCTTAAAGCCACTTTATTCATCATTTGTTTAGTGCACAACCCTGACAGTACATGCTGCACCAGTGCTTGCCATCACAAAAGTATCATGATGCACTTTGCAATGGAGTAGCAGCTACTGGTGCTCGCGTGAAGGCCTTTATTTGCCTGCATGCACTGGCAAAAGATTCAGGTCATGCTGGACTTGGTAAGTTCCGCTCTGAGCAGCATGGGGCAGAGAGGAGGTGGAACGAGGCAAGGAGAGGGTGGCGGCAGAGGCACAGGATGGGAGGAACCTGGGAGGCGGGCAGGATAGGCAGCAGTGGCACATGCCATATCCTATCCGCCTTGCTGGGCCTGATCCACTGACTTGGGGCAATGTGGACTTGCACCAGCTCTTTAGCTCACACAGATCTGAGTTGTCCCTTTGCATTTGCTAGGGCTTTCCCTGAGGCAAAGGGACAGATGTCCTCTTACCTCCCAGAGACCTCCAGCCTGCAAAATTCCCCTGCAGGATACAGCTCAGCTCACGGTATCATTGCAGGGGGAATTGTGCTGGTTTGGGTACACGTGTAATAAGTTTTCCCCTGTGTATACAAGCTGATGTTTCTGGGATCCTGTGTAGTGCCCAGTGGCACAGCTTGGTGGGTGGGGAATAAAAAGGGAAATGAGGGTGGAAGCTGCAAGAAACAAACTCTTATTGTGGAGATAATTTAACAATAATGAGGAAGGGGGAATAAAAACAAGAGCAATTTAAGCAATTCATTTTTTAAGCGATTGCTATAGAGCAGTGTCTCTCAAACTCCTGCAAATAGGGAGTGCTTTGAGATTGCTCTGTTTCAGTATTCCAAACCTCAGGGAGCCCTGTGGAGGGTTGCGCTGGGCTCCCTGTGCTGCCCGCAGTCCAAGTAAGTGGAAGTCCCCCCCCCGCTTATGGACCCGGTCCTGGCAATTGCTTCTCTGCCTCTCCTCTTCCTCTGCCTCTTAAAGGGACGGGGGAAGTGTTACACAAACTGGTGGGTCGTGACCCATCAGTTTGAGAACCACTGCAATAGAGCCCAGATAGGAGGAGGAGAAAGGGAATTCTTGGAAAGGAAGGAGGAATTGTGCAGGCACAGAGGGTGAGAAGAAGGGGGGGGAAAGGATGTAGAGAAATTACATGGGTTTCCCAAAGATACCTGGGGTTGGAAAATTAAGTTTTGGGATACTGGGAAGGTGAGAGGGGGAAGGCTTGGGGAGAAGAAGAGACAAAAATCCTAAGCATTCACACAAAAGGAGAAAATCATAAGCACTAACAGAGCAATGCCACCCTCCCATCCGTCCTGTTCCATCCCCTCCCCCGCCTCCCCTTACCTGGTCTAGCAAGCATCCTTGGGAACGCCATTGTGCAGGTGAAGGCATGCCAGCTAGAATCACTTTCGCAAACACGTGTTCCACCAGTGCATCGACTCAATAGCATTGGGCCATTAAGTAATAAAATAATAAACTCAAGATTAAACTAATGTTATAAATAAGAGAGGCTTAAAACAAAGTCTTCAAACATGTTAAAGAAGAAACACCTGGACATCAAGCACAGTATAAACTGTGGGGGGGATCCATTCCAGAAAGTTGTGTATTGTGCAAAGTAACATTAAATAATACTTCATTAGTCTATTAGGCAGGAGATGGAAGCCCAGAATGCACTGCTCTCATTGCCTAGAATAGCTGTCAATCATGCCAGGAAAAAGAGTACTTTAACAAATCAGTGCTAAAAGAAGCAGCATTATGGAAGTTATTACTGTACACAAATATTGTTGCTTACCTCTTATCTGGATATACTAGCCTGGATATATCACAGGCTATTGCCTGTATGATCATTCTAGACATTGGTGATCTGCAGAAGGGCCTATTTATTCTGTCCATCATGGGAAGAAGCAAACATAGCTAATCAAATTGACACAGTCTTGAAATATATCTTGGAGCAGTCCAGTCAGTAATAGTTCTTGGCACTGGAAACAGCACTGACAGCAGCAGCAGAGAATTTTTTTGCACTTCCAGTTTGGAACTTTTTTTAAACTGTGCTGTACCTAACTCATTAAAATGATTCCAGAATGCACCTTCATTCATGCATCATAGGGTTGCTGAAAAATCTGTTTAAAAAAAAGCAAAAAAAGAAAAAAAGCAACACCACTTCGAATGCAGACGTTTGCTTGATTACTTGCAGCTCAGCTCATTATTCAGTTATCATTCCCAGCTCTAGATTACTCAAAGCTTTAGCTCCAAATACCTCCAGGGCAGAAGGACCTGTAAGGAATAGTCTGAAAGCTGGCAACTCTGTCTAAGATTTGCAGCAGACCACACAGCCAACAGATGTGAAGATGTTGCTTTAATAAAGGTGGGGACTGTACTAAACTGAATAAAATACCTAAATTTCAGAGGATAGAAAATAAGTGATCGTAAACATTTTGTTTACTCCTTAAAGCATTCTCTTCCATTTCTTTTGCTAATTTTGTAGCAAATATGCTTTTGAAATTAGTAATGTTACTTTGTATGAACTGGCTTTCATATTGGAAAGAAACATAACAAAATGTCAGCTGTTGCCACACTACTGGATGTAATGTATAAAGGAAGAATTTACCTTTTTCAGGCTCTGCCCACGCGAGGTGCCCAGGTATCCCAGTCAGAAGAGTGATACACAGCTCTTTGTTTCACTTGTTACCTGGAAGGAGGGAAAGCAGAAGTGTGAATCATTTGTGCTTCTAGTACTTCTACAAAATGTAGAAAACCACTTTATTAGGAATAAAACATTTCTGAGAGCCAAATTCACATTTCTCACATAATGCTATAATGTTTGTAGTATTACAATATCCTGTAAGCAGATAACAAGAGAACCAGGCAAGCAGTATAGTGCAAGGCAGTATTGTCTTATAAATCTAGTCAGTTAAATATTTAAGCAAGTGAACTGGGGGCACATGCTTCAGTAAATGTAACAAATTCCTGGAACCTTCAGCCAATGAGTATTGATGGAAAATACGAGAAACCAGTTCATCCTTCATGTGTTTAAACCTGTTTGCTATGTCAGTGGTTCTCCAGCTGTGGGTCCAAGGCTCACCAGTGAGTCATGAACCAATTTTTGGTGATTCACAAAACGGACAGGGCAGATTAAACTATGCGTATCAAGGGTTAAATAAACTGCTACTTGGGAGGAGAGCACTGCTGCCCAATCACCATTATAGTTGCACTCCTTGGCATTTCTAAATCGGGCAGCAGCCTCTAGAATCTCTAAATAGTCTGAGAATCACTGTCAAAGGTTGAATTTATACAAGGCATTTTTTCTTTACATAGAAATACCATCTGTATAGGAACAAACAGAATCACGGTGAGTGCATTTATGGAATCGTTTTATGGTGTAACAGGCATAGTTGCGACAAAGACACTTGCTATTTTCACCTGATGCAAAAATAGGTGCAATTCACATGTGCAATTGACATGTGAATATATTTTTCATGTAGGAAATGTTTAAGCAACCCTGAAAGTAATACTTGAACTCAAAGTTCACCTTGCCCCCTATCCAAGGAAAGTATTTTTGTTTTTTATAGTGTCTTCCTCAGCTCTCATAAAAAAAGATTCACCTTACCAGCTCAAGCCTCTGTTTTATTCTTTTTATGAGATGGGGGCTGTCTTCTGGAGCATTTGTTGAGCTCCATGTTAATCAGCTCAGGACCATTCTGGCGGCCTTGCATTTCCTTTTGCCTGACCTGACCTGACCATGTGCCAAGGCACGTTTGCTTACTCATGAGTAAATGCCTACTCACAAGTAAAGGCTTAGTTTTGCATTCCATAAGGCTCAATATATTCATCAGCTTGGAGGGAGGAACTTCCTTCTTGTGTGTTTTTGGGGGTCTGTGTTCACTGGGTCGGTACCATTCTGGTGTCATTGGATTCCTCTCAGCCTGCCCTTTCTGGTGGACTAAGGCAAGTTCACCTACCCACAAGTAAACGTGCAATATGGCTCAGTTTCACTTTCTATAGGGATCCATGCATTTTTGTTTTCTGGTTTTTCGGCCATAACTTTTGATAGAACGGAGATATTTCACTCCGGTTTTTTTTATTGCATTCTGCTGTAAATTCCACATACAATTGTGTATAGCATGATGGTATTATTTCTAACCATTGTCGCTTGTGGTGTCACCCCCCCAGGCTGGTATCTAGGGTGGACCGCCCCTCGATAGCTATGCCACTACCACACACTCAGGCCTCACACACAGTCATATCCTCTTATCCAAACTCTTCTTTTGAAATTCCTCAGTGGTCTTATCTATGCAGGTAGGGTTGGCCCAACAATGAGACTAACCTGAAGTGTTTACTTGTGGTGGCACCCAAGCCAGGGAATGAATGAACCCCCACCCGCCTGTCTGCTGCTCTCTCCAGCCTGCCACTCCATTGGGAGCTCCAGTCCTCTTCTGAGGATTGCAGTGGTGACATTCTCTTTCTCCCTCCAGTGCTACTGTAGAACAAAGTAGGGGATGAAGCTGCTGCAGCTTCAAATCATGTCTCCCTGCTTACTTGGTGCTTAGAAAAGTGATATGGAGCCTCCCCTCCCCTGTACTTATAAAGATTGCTGCATGCAGCCTCCTTGCTCCTCTTATTCTGTTTGTAATGAGCATGAACTGGGGATTCCCAGCATCCCCTGCCCCTGTTCATTTCAAACAAAAACAGTAAACATGGTGACCGAGGAGGCTTCACAGGATGTGCTTTGTAATGAAAGAGAAGGGGAGATAGAAGCATACCTGCTTGTTGGCCCATCCATCCTCCCTCAGAGTGGTACACTCAGGTAGCAGAAGCAGCAGTGGGTAGTGGATTCAGGTGGTACAGAGACGCACATCATCTCTAGTCTAGAACTTCATCTTAGAATTTCTCTTTAGAGGAAACTCAGTGGCAGCCGTTCTTCCAAACTCAGACATTTCAAATATACTAATCAGTTTACTGGAAGAACACAGCCTGTGGTCATTGGTGACACAGAATACCACAATCTGAGAACAAACACATGATGGATGTAGGACATGTCTAGGTTGACTGTAGGATATGGAACATTTTAACAAAATTCAGTTGGCTGGAGCAAATGACCCATGTCATAGTGCTTTGAAAACATGGAGAAACCTCTAGTGCCATTAGCCATATCTGGAGGAAAATCCCTTTCCATCCCTGTATTTTGTGATCAGCAATAAACCCCTGCTATCAAACTATAGAACAGAAAACTGTTAGAATGTAAGCATCAATCTGCACTGTCCACTATTCTGTTTCCAGTTGTGGACAACCTCAAATTAAATGTATTTTGTAATACTTTTGTTTTAAAAAACAAATAATCTTTAAAAATGAATGTCACTTGTTCTTCAGACATTGTCATATTTCACTTTCTTGATTATCACAAGTCCTTCTGATTTCAAGAAGCTATGTAAATTAATTAAAATTTTTGAATATATTACTTTGTTGCTCAAATAATCTCAGTAACAAGTGACATTAAAATAATTTGATGTATTTTTGTTCAGGTTTTGTTCTTTCCAATCATAACTTTCTTCTGTTTTAAACAATGTGTAAATACAGTGATTGAAAGAAACCGCCATGCAGTGGCAGCTGAAGATTCAAAACAATAGTAGCTATTGTTTAAATAAACTAAATCCCTTCTATTCGATTGTTTCTCTCCCACAATTCCCAACCCTTTAACAAATGTGGGGTATTGGTAACTTTCTTTCATGTTTCAATAAGATAAATGAACAAATTCAGAATATTTCCCATGCCTCATCTCTCTGCTCCCCAAGCTGTCAATGAGCTCCTGCTAAAGTTCACAGCAAGCAATTGTATTTTTTATTTTAAACAATGGTTCTGAGGTAAGCTGGAAAATTGTATGCAAGAGTGCTGACTTCCACATACTTTCTGGCTATGGTAGAAAGGGATATTCTGAAACTTCCGAATCAGTGGGTTATTGGGATGCTGATCAAAACAGAATCTGTATTTCAACATTTCCTCTTATAAAAAAATAATTTGAGGAGGCAAATATGTGAAAAGGAAAAGAGATACACTTTCCCCTGTAATAGGAAGTATTAGTTAAATAAATATGGTTATGTTTAATAATATTTTTGTGTTAGAAAAAGCACTAAGTGCTTTTCCTAACACGAAATTCCATTAAATCCAAATGAATATAATAATATGAAATTATTATTATTTTCATTAACAATTATATACCGCTTTTCAACAAAAAGTTCACAAAGCAGTTTATAGCGAAAAATCAAATAACTAGTTGTTTTGTGTTGTCCCTAAGCATTAATAATGTTTCACATACTTTGTCTCAGGAGTTCACGCAAAAGCCCAGTAAGATAGGCCAATATTGTGAAGAGGCAGTGTGGTTTATCAAAAGCTGGACAATGCATTCATGGGTGAACTAAGATTTAGAGTTGCATCAGATGTTCTCTGACTTCATTGTGGAAGAGTGAAGAAATCTTAGGGTAGGCAAAATGTAATTGCCGTTTATTTCCATAGTGCCATCAGTGTACACTTTACACTTTACAACAGATTTACACTTTACAACAGATTAGAGGACAAGAGAGTCACAGTCTAGAAACTGTAATATTTGTTCTTTATATGCCATCAGTCTCCTGTCTTATCTCTCTTGCTTGTTCATAGGACACAATACCTTGGTAATGTATAGAGCAGGGGTGCTCAATATGTCGATCGCGATCGACTGGTCGATCGCAAAGCAAAATGAGTCAATTGCAGGCTTCTCTCCCGTCCACACATTCCTGGGAGTGAGCCCCTTTGACTCTACTGGGGCTGACTCGTGAGTAGACCTGGCGAGGAGCAATATGTCGATCGCAAGGCAAAATGAGTCGATTGCAGGCTTCTCTCCCATCCACGCATCACTGGGAGTGAGCCCCTGGCAGGCTTGTGAGCCCAGGGAGTGAGTCCAGGGAGCCCAGGGAGTGAGCCCAGGGAGTGAGCCCCTGGCAGGCTCCTCCCTCAGAGAGGAGCCACTGGCAGGCTTCTCTCATATCCACGCATCCCTGGGAGTGAGCCCCGTTGACTCTACTGGGGCTGACTTACCTTTCCCCTGTTTTTGCACTGGTATGTATGGAGATCTGCCCCCCCCAACTTCCATCTGTTGGTTCTGTGTGCAAGGAGTTTTGCACTGGACTTGCTGTGATGTCTATATAGAGATCTTCCCTCCCCCACACCTTTCCCCTGTTTTTGCTCTGGTCTGTATAGAGATCTGCTCCCCCCCCCTGTATTGGAATCGAGGAAGATCTGGTGAGGAGGTAGATGTGGTGTCAGCAGTGGCCCCTTTAAGGGTAAGGCCTGGGCATCCAGCAGAGTGTGCTGCACAGCTGCAGCCACTTGAAGGCAATAGGGCCCTCAGGGATATAAGAGCACCTGAGGCAGGAAGGGCTCCACTTATTTATGTGAGTCAGCCTTTTCCTACATGAAGATCATTAAGTTCCACCATGACTGATGAACATATGGAAGTGTGCTTGAGGCTGGCTGTCAGCAGCTACTGTCCGGACTATGCATCCTTGGCTGATTCACTTCAGTGCAAGTCATCAAAGTAAACTCAAGTAATTACATAAATGTTTATAGTTAATTATGTTGTGTTGTGCAATATTAGCTCATGCGGTTATGCAAGGTACACCAACGTACATTGTACATATAAATGTTATATGTTATGATGGCGTGAATATTGTAAAAAAACTCTGGTAGATCTCCGGGCCTTGCTGGGTTTCAAAGTAGCTCTCGAGCCAAAAAAGTGTGAGCACCCCTGGTACAGAGTAAAGAATGCCTGGAACTGAAAGGCCATTATAAGTTGAGAGGATGAGTTCATGAATTGAAGGGGTCCTTACATGAGTGTAATACCACTTCACAAGGAACTATCTACATGTGAGTTTGGAAAGATTGCACAGAAATAATTTAGTGCCATCCTATGTCTAAACCAGATCTCAGAGAACTGGAGCTTTGTATGCTTCCATATTTCACACAACTGCGATGCCACGAATTTTCCCATAACTTTTCCATTATTTGACATTATGTTTAGATCTCACTCAACTGACATGAAACATTGCATTGATGACCTACACAAATTATGCCTATGTGCATTATATCACCTACCTGAAAATAAGATATGCTCACTAACTTTAACTTTTGGAATTCCGAGAGAGAGAGAGAGAGAGAGGTGGGCCTTGGGCTAATGAAATCTGTCTCCCCCCCCCATGCCTGCTTTTCTGCTCACAGAGTAAAATCAGATTGGACTGTGGGAGTCTCTGTGACCTGAAAGATAAAATCTTCTTCAGATAATGTTTTGACTCCTCTCTGTGCCAAAAGGCAAAGGAGGACAGAGAGAGGGAACATTTCCAAAATCAACTCTTTATTGTTTCCTAGGTAGAATAGATGGTAAACTATCTGAAAAATCCTCACCTTCTGGATTATTGCAGGTTTCTGTGATTGTTGTTGCTGTAACATGATCAACCCTAGCAGTTCATAAAGGCATCTTTCTTTCTGAGCCTAATATCTAGCTGACATTTTGTGGTTTACTAGGGAATTACGTGGAGATGTTGCCTTGTGTTCCTAAATCACATTATCAGCATCTCTCATACAATATTTACTCTTGCAATAGCTCCACTTCAGCGGATAAGACTAACATCAGTGTCCCCTGCCATTTCTCATGTGCTTCAAAGTGCAGCATTTTCCAACCCAGAGGCAGGGAGCACTCCCCTACATAATTGACCATGGCTTCCCTTGCCCACAGCATAGGGTCTATGGTCTGCTCCTGTTTCAAGTCTTTAAGATACATTGCACCACTTTGTTGAAATGCCAGTAGGCCAGCCTCGAGGTAGATGAAACTTTGATATGAGTATTTGTATCGCCATCAGAATTTTTCTGTCTGAGCTTGACAAGATTCCTATTTCTAAATATTTGAACATACAAGCCTTAAATGTGACTGACTGTCTCAGGACTGTTTTCATTCCCAACAGTCTCAGGACTGTTTCCATTGGGGGGAGTGTGTGTGTGTTTTTAATTTAAATTATCTCTTTTGAGGTTTGTAGGAGAAAAAGAAAATATTTATCTTTTAGCTTATTGATATCAGCAGGCAGGCTAGCTGGTCTCAGAAGGATGGAAGGTTTATTGGTTAAGAGATGAAGGCACCCAGTTTGTGATAAAGAATTCTTTGCATTTTTCCTCAGTAAAGTAAATTGCTTGTAGGATATTGCTCAGAACTTAATCTGTTCAGAGCTGCATCTCAGTCAATCAGTTTTAAACTGCTGTCTTCTATTAAATAGTTAATTTCTTTCTTGCTCTCTATGTGTATGTATACACACACGTGTGTGTGTTGTAATAAATATAGACACAATATGGAATATCAGGAAGGAATTTTTCTTGGGGGCGGGGAATCATAAGTTCAGGCCTGCTGCAGGATCTTTTGTCCCTTTCCAATAAGTTTGGAAAGGGAAAGTTTGGACTTCCTTCTCCTATTGATGGCCTTGCAATGTTCCTCGATCCACCGTAGCAGATAGGAGTAGACTGCTTAACCTCCCCTGGTATTAGGGTTACTTTGCAAAATCTTATTCCCAAACCAGTTGCTAGTTCATTAAAATGAAAATTACAACTTCAGACCTGAAAAAGTGCCATCAGGAGCATAAAAGTGATAGAAATGTTTCAAGTCAATGTTGTGGACAAGTGCTCTGTGAAAATTAATGCATACACACTAATAGTGCTGTATTGTGGTGATCCTTCCCCTTCTCTCCTTTTGGCATATGGAGGAAGTGATTATGACAGCCCATAGCATATTTCACACATATCTTTGCCTTATTGAATGCTTAGGGCAAATCTGTGGGAGGGGAAGCTTTGAAGGAGGATATAGTGTTAGCAGAATTTCCTAAATAGTTTTTCTTGGTGAAGTTCTGTGGGTATGTTTTTCTTAAAGGATTATTTACATATAATCAATATAATATTTTTAAAACCTTCAGTTATCTGTATAAATTCCTAAACTTAGAAAGCAATGAACGCTTACAATATTTCTTTGGTGGAAGCAATATAAATTTGTTTCTATAAAGGTGTTTCTACAAAAATTGCTATGTAAATCATCAATATTGAATTTAACTAACTACAGTATTTATATACTGCCTTTCTCACACATTCAAGGTGGTTTACTTAGGCAGGCTGAACAAAAACTCAATTTTCCAATGGAACTTTTACAAGGATTATTTCATTAGAAAATCTCATGGAACCTCCATTCCTCCACATGTTCCCCTGCATACTGCAGTTGTCATCCTGGCTGCCAACTCCTGCACTTTCCAAGCTCTTGCAGACAGCTGCAGCAAGCCTCAGACCAGTTGGTCAAAGATAGTATCCGATTTTTGCCAGCTGACTCCTCCACAGAGATACACCAGCGGCTTCTCAATCTCTTGGTCTCCCATCCAATCAGCTGGTCCTGCTTAGCTTTTTCAGGCGAGGTGATAGCTCAATCTCTAGACTATACCACCTGCCCCATATTGCTTTGGTTTGCAAATTCTGGCATTTGTTTTCTGCCCTCTTAAATGGCCTGTCAACCTATCTGTATGCATTTAGAATATATTCGTAGTAAAATATTCTGACACAGTATATGTATGAAAGAGAATACATTTTATTCTAGAGACAAAAAGAGGCAGGTCCTCATAATCAGCAACAACATACCACACTATCTGCATGCCTCAGCTCATTCTCTACTCTGGTTTCTGCAGAGAAGTTGCATTTAATTAGATGGAAGAGCTGTGGGTTAATGAAATCTAGCCTTAATCGAGGACAGTGTATTTTTAGGAGTACTGACTGATCCTTTAACATTTTCCCCCATAATTTTTGCTTTGAATTAATAAACTAGAAAACATTAAACGGGACAGCATTTCAGGGCCCAATCCTGTGCTCAGTGGCATGGCGCAGTGCCACCAAACACTGTCACAAACATGCTGTAAGGCACGTTTGCCAGCCTCACCACCAGGCTCCCGCCGCTGCTGGGCTAGCGCAGGGTGGTCGCGCAGCTTCCGCAGCTCGGCGGTGTCCTGGACTGCAGAACGGTAGGCGGGGGTGGGGAGGAGGTGTTCCGGGGAGGGGGGAGGCCAGCGGGGGCGGTGAGAGGGTGGGCGGGAGGCGTGATGGGGAGGGGGCGGGCTGGAGGCGTGCATGAGGGAGGGATGGGAGGCGGGTCCACGGAGCTCTGCTCTGCAGGATCCAAGGCCCTCGTGTAGGGCTGCGCGCCCTACACGAGTGCCTTTACCTTACCGCCCACCTTATGGTCGGCGGTAAAGTGAGTAGCCCTATTGCAGGGCTGCTTACCTTACTCGGGGGAAGGGGACGAAAGTCCCCTTCTCCTGAGGTGCCTCCCGCGGTAGCTTGGTAGGCGCAGGATCTGGCGGCAGCCCTTCTTGGTGCCGCCGAAGCTGGGTGCCCTGGGCAGCTCAGGATTGCCCTTCACTGTATTTTATTTTCCTTATATGAACAAATAGGCTTACCTCTAAAGTGTGGCAGACTATGGTCACAATCCTAACCAACTTTTCAGCACTGACATAAGGGCGAAGCAACTCAGAGGTAAGGGAACGAACATTGCCTTACCTTGATGAGGCCTCCGTGACTGCCCCCGAACTGCAGGATGCAGCACATGCCCCCACTGGCACAGCTATGCCAGTACTGGAAAGTTGGTTAGGATTGTGCCCTATGACAATGTTGCAACTTTCAAATGAGTACTATCAGCAGGAATGCCTGTTAGTAAAATAAATTTTGTCTTTTTTGTCAGACAGAAAATGTAGACATTTATTGTCAATAACAAATCTGTATTAATCTGAAATGCTAATTGAATTTTCTATGAAATGACTTAAATTGTCTAATAATATTTCGAAATGGAACATAATCTACAGTGCTATTGTATTTTATTATCTCAATATTGGTATGGCAATTGAACATAATATTTGTATTCCCAGTTTGCGAAACCCTTCAAACTCTCCATTCTGTGCATTTTAGAAAGATTATTTAGGGCCCAATCCTAACCAGTGTGTGCTGGCTTACCACCAGTGCACACTGTTGCAAATGTGCTGTAAGGCAAATTTGCAAGGCCCTAGTGCCAGCTGGCACTGGGGTAGCATCAGTGGATCACCAGTACTCCGCTGCTCGGTGATCATGTAGACCGCTGGGTGGCAGAGAGGTAGCTGGAGAAGTGGGGAGCTCCACTGGATCCTGAGCCTGTTTTGGGCCACCAGCCTGACATGGAGGCTCTTGATTCTATGGCAACCCAAGGGTTGCTGTTGAATTGAGTAGACCCATTGTGGGGCTATGTGCCTTACTAGGGAAGGGGATGAAAATCGGCTTCCCCTGAGAAACTGCCAGCGCTGCCGGGATAGCTCTTTGGATGCCACGGCAGCCATTTTTGGCCAGGCAGCTCGGAATTGGGCTGCCCGGCAGTAATCCTATGCACACTTACCTGAAAGTAAATTCCATGGAACTCAATGGCTCTTAGTACTTAGCAGACATGTATAGTTTGTGTTATTTTTGATTTGGTACCTATGCTTGTCACTTGGTCTGTTTTTACTTTTCTAGTACCAAATACATGGGGGCTAATAAACTAGAAAGCTGTCCAGATGAGATGACAGTACTGTTGGCAGATGGTTTGGTTGACAAGATAACATTTAACTTGTTCTGGATAGTGCTGCACCACTCCATGAATTTTCAGTTCATAGCTTTAGGATGCTTTTAGATCCAACTTTGCTTATGAAAGGCTATGTGTGAACCAGAGCTCCTTTTATCACGTTCTGTTGGTGTAACAGCTGAAGGCTTTCCTAGAAAAACATGATTTTGATAAATTTTCTATGCTTTAGTAATAGACGGGGGCCTCCATATCCGTGGATCCCATATCAGCAGATTCACTTATTTGTGAATCAGATCTAAGGGCCCCTGGTGCACGCACCCTTGTGCCACCCCTTCCAGAGGTGAGGGGAACTCTGCACTCCTCACCTCCGGAGAGGCCTCTGAGCTCAGCAGAGGCTGAGAACATCTGTCCCTGGCCTCTGCCAAGTTCAGACTGAGCTCTGAGACTAAAAAAATGTGAATTCTGGTTTCATGGAGAAACCGGAAGCGACTTTTTAGTGCCTTGTAAGGCATTGGGAGGCCCAGGGAAGCCCTGCAGGGGGGCAGCCCTCTGGAACTGTGAGGATGGGTGTTTGCCCGTATAATCTGGATCATCATTGGTAGAGACTGGATAGCCATTTACCAGAGATGATGTAGCTGTGGACAGCCTGCATTAGATAGGGGGTTGGACTCAATGATCTTGTAGGTTTTTTTCAACTCTACAATTCTATAAAATGCCATACTTATTGATGATGCTGTAAGAAAGTAAGTAAGTAGCCTAAAATCACAAAAATGTGAAGTTTGATACAGCTGATATAAAACTGAAGAACCTGTTCATCTGATACTAAAAGCTATGTTAATTGGGAATTCTGTTTTGTACCTACAGAAATGTATCTTTTGCCGTCACAGAATTAAGAAAATATCTGGTGCCTGCATCCAGTGTTCATATGGACGCTGCCCAGCTTCTTTCCATGTTACATGTGCCCATGCTGCCGGGGTACTGATGGAACCAGATGACTGGCCTTATGTTGTCTACATCACATGTTTTAGGCACAAAATCAATCAAACTGTGGTAAGAATGTGCATAATCTAATTTGTATGCTAATTATTGTCTTTATATTTAATTTAATTTTTTTAGACTATTATTACCAGACTCTGAACCCATCAGCCTAGGTAACAAGGCTTGCTGACTGTTAATACTTCTACCCAAATTCAGTACCTGACTATCACCATATAATGATAAAATACCAAGGCTACATTTCTGAGCTGAAAGAAAATGTGTGAAAGGGTTGTATGTCACTTATTTTAGAAATTTAGTTAACTTCTAAAAGGAGAGGTATTGATTTGAAGACTAACATCCCAATCCAGTGCTGGTGCAGCGGGGTTGCATGGCCCATGCCATATCCTGCTGAAATTGGGCTGGTTGGAGGTCTCTTTGGGGTAAGGCAGTGGTTCTCAAACTGGGGCATCACAACACTGTAGTCAGAGAGCCCTGACTTAAGGGGGCAGACCCTTAAGGAATGGGGAGGGGGGAAGTCAGCACACGATTGCCAGAATCGTATCGTTTTTGAGGGGGGCAGGGGCTTGCTTTGACTTACCAGAGCCTGCAGCAGGCTCCTGTGGGTGTGGGGAACCCCACACAATTGTTATTTTGAGGGTCTATGCATGTTGGGAAGCTCTACAGAGGCTCTTGTGGGGCTCCCCGCACACTGGGAGCCTGCTGCAGGCTCTGGTAAGTCAAAGCAACCCCCTGCACCCCTTGAAAGTGAAGCCATTCTGGCAGTTGCATCGCTACCTCCCCCCTCCCCTACAAGAATTTACAGGGGACTCAAACCACTGGAGTAAGGGAACATTTATTTCCTTACCCATGTTGAGCTCCAGTCTGCCCAAAGGGGCTACGCAGATCTGTGCCTGCAAAATTGTTTGTGTGAATGTGAGCCCTGTTTAGAGTTTTCAGGCCTGGGTGGTGGTTGAGATACAGAAGATGCCACAAATTAGATATATAAATAGATATTATAGAAGCATCCAAATACCTAGAGTAGTAACTAGTTGTCACAATTGTTACAGTTAAAGCATCTTCGTCCAGCCTCTTTGGAAAGAAGAGGCTGTTGGTGCTGCATCTTGCTTAGTGCTGGAACCACTTCCTGTTTCCTGTTGGAAGACAGGAAGACATGGTTTTCCAACCTTGTTTTCTCTGGCATTTGCTGATTTTTTATGATTTCCCTCTTCCCAACAGCATACAAAATGCAGCTATGTCAAAGAAGACAAGGAAGATGGTACCAGCAGGAAAATGGTAAACAGTTGTACCCTCAACACAAGAAAAAGAAATCAGACGAGAGGGACAGAACAGTGTTCTCGAGCTAGGACATCAGTGGTGGTTCAAGCTCCTGGGATTCCCCTTGTGCAGGAAGTTCAGGTGGGCTAGGTGGGGCAGATGTCTGTTCCAAGTTATTTTCCCTCCCCTAATATGTCTCCTCTCACATGTTTTGTACCTGGGTTCTTGACAAGAAGCTATGGAGTCCTGTTTTATTCACTTAGCCTTGCAGCAAGATGTATCAATTTAAGTAACCAGTAAATAGCTCCAGAACTGTGTTGCCCCCACAGAACCAAAAAGGCCCTGTCCTCTGGTGCCTGCCAAACTGTAGTTAAGGCAGGCCAGAGGTATAGCTAGGTCATTTTACACCTGGGGCCCATAAATTTTTGTCACCGAACCAGCTCAGGGTGGTGTACATGGTTCCTCCCCTTATTTTTCCTCCCAAAAACACTGTGAGGTAGGTGAGACAGAGATAGTAATAGTCATGACATGAAATGAATAATAATAATGGTCAGAAAATAAATGCAGTGAATATTGCCCCACAAGCAATGGATGAAATTCTCATCAATTGGTATATAACATGATGGTATTATTCCTAAAAGTCATGATTTCCAGAATTTTGGTCACTAGGGTGTCATCCCCCCCCCCAGATGTCTCATTGGCCTGTTTTGAGTTAAGGCAGTGGTTCTCAAACTTTTAACACTGGGACCCACTTTTTAGAATGACAGTCTGTCCAGGACCCTCATGAAGTGATGTCATGGCTGGAAGTGACATCATCAAGCAAAATAAAATAATTATAAATAATTAGATAATTAGATAAAGAAAAACAGATAATTAAAGAAGGGGAAGCCAGCCCTGTTTCATCAAGTGAATTTTCTCTGTAGCCTGCCTGCAATAACACCCCCCCCCCCACAAAAAATCAGTGAGATTTTCAGCCCTCCCCAGTGCCCACCTTACCAGTTCAAGCCTCTGTTTTATTCTTTGGGGGGTGCTGCCTTCTGGAGCAGTTGTTGAGCTCCACTTTAATCAGATTGGGACCATGCAGCTAGCCTTGCATTCCCCTTTACCTGACATGACCAGCAGCCAAGGCACGTTTGCTTACTCATGAGTAAACCATGTGGCTTACTTTTGCTTTCCATAGGGCTCAATACATTTGTCTGCCTGGAGGGAGGGACTTCCTTCTTGGATTTTTTTTGGGGCTGTTTTCATTGGATAGGAACCATTGTCGTGTCGTTGGATTCCTCTCAGCCTGCCCTTTCCGATGGACTAAGGCATGTTCGCCTACTCACGAGTAAATGCGCAATGTGGCTCAGTTTCACTTTCCATAGGGCTGGAAAGGAGATAATTTCCTCCAGTTTTTTTTGCATTGCATTCAGCTGGAAATTCCACATCCAACGATATGTAGCATGATGGAGTTACTCGTAACCTCTGCAATGTTAGCAATGTTGGGTCATTTGTGGTGTCACCCCCCCCAAAGCTGGTACCTGGGGTGGACCGCCCCCCCACCCCTCGCTAGCTACGCCACTGAGGCAGGCCTACCTTAACTACAGTTTGTCTAGCAGATACCAGGGACAGGGCCTTTAAAGCTTATCTGGGGACTCTGGCCAGTTCATATGGGAGGAGGCAGCTCTTTAGGGCTTTAGAGGCCAAGGCCAGCACTAGATTGAGTGTTGAAGGGAATTGACAACTAGTGCAGTTTATACAAAATAGGAGTAATTTGGGCCATAATGTATTTTTTTCCACCAGAATTCTGGAGGCTGCATTTTAATGAATATTTTAACATAAGGTTCACAACACTGAATCTGACCCAGGGAATGAAAATTACCTTGTGGTTAGCAAAATAGATCAATATTAGCACCTGGATGGATCGCTTAAAAAGTTGCACAATCAGTTCAAAAGGGACATCAAAGAGAAGGTGAAAATTTTTCAGCACATTAAGGAGCAAAGGGCATCATAGTGCAGAAAGCAGAAACGTTTGATCGGTTTCAAGTTTTATAGATCTGATAGTTATAAAATTAGGATATGATAATTTTTGCAGTATTTATATTTCAATCACACCAATATTTACAAAAACAGGGGACCTGTTAGTTGTCTAAGGGTGCAATCCTAACCTCTTAAAGAGGCGTCCTGAAGTTGAAGGAACACCTGTTTCTCTCCTTGGAGCTGTATTGTAGCTGCATCAGTGCTAGAAATTTAGATAAGATTGGATAGAATTGGACAAAAATTGCATTTTCTAAACCACAATTGCACAGTAATTCTTAAAATGCCACAGATGTTTGTTTAATCTGATAAAGCTCTTTGCAAAACAACTGTCCTTTTTGATCAAAAATGACATTCTTAGCATCAGTAAATTCTTAGGCTTCTGTAATAGGAAATGTTTTGTGGGACATGCTATGTTAATTATAGAGGATTATTATTGGTCATGTACTTTCTGTAAAATCAGTATTTTCCCCACAACATAGCAGACTGAGAACTCTAATACATTCTCTTCAAGTTTGGTTGCATTACTGTTTTCCATACTTTAGTGATGTGTTACTACCATTTGACAGTAGGAAATTGTATACAACACCCACCACCACAAGCAGGGCAGCCCCAGCTTCTCAAATGAAATAAGGGGCAGCTAGTCTTGGAGGAATGAGACGGTATTGACATTCATAACCAGGCAGCTCCTAAAATAGATCACCAGGGTTCAATCCCAGTGAGTTCCACCTTGTGCCTCACAGAAGCTAGTGAACAGGCAATTGTATAGAAGTGTGGATGTTCAAGGCTGTGTTCTGTGAGTTCTGGGGTAGTACAGAATCCAGCAGTGGCTCATGTCATTCACTACTAAAACAAGCAGCTGTATCTTCAAGGTACACAAGAAGCATGAGAGTGTTTCAGGGTGGAGCACCAGTAGCCATTGTCAGATGTTATAGCACTTCTGCCCTCATACTCTGTGGCATTGCTTACAAGCATTTCCCCAGTTTACAGGTCTAACTGCACAGCTACTTTGAGTTCTGAGGAAAAGAGAACAAACTCCAAAGTTCACCAGTTGCCTGTGGCCATTGAGGCTCTTTACTCATTCTAGTCTGCTTGCTTTGTTTTGCTTTGCACTCATAGACCTAGAGCTGCCCTGCTTTGTAGCATCAAACCCTTGTTTTAAAGCTTGGTTAGGATTTTCTCCTGGTTGGAGTTTGTCATTATTAGTGTCAATGCAGACATCATTACTAACTACCATGGTTAGGATGAAAACAAAAGATTGTGAGGGAGTTGTGTTCAAGATGGGCAAGGTAGAGAGAGCCCAATCTCTACACACATAACTTTGTGTTAACTGTGATTCCACAGCTGATAATGGGAGAGCATTGATTATGTTGATAATACATATTTGCTGAACTGCCACCTCCATTTTCAATATCAAAATCAGCATATATGGCAGTGTTTCAGGACTTAAAAAACAAGGCATGACTTAATTCATACTTTTCACTTTAATGGTTCATATTATTTTGATATAACCAGCTTTACTGGTTCTTTTGCTGTAATTCTCTAAAAGCATTGAATAGTTTGTGATCTTCAAAGGTTACAATCATTAGATAAAAAGGGCAGAGAATCAGTAATCAGTTTGTATATGTCACATATTTTTCAGCTAAGTAAATTTCTAATTCCAAATGTTCTTCCTCTCTAAATCAGAACATGCTTTTAAACAATTCCTGTTGTTTTGGCATTGGATATTCCTGTAACAGTCAGAGGTGTAGTAAGTTTTTAAGATATGCACATAATGAAAAGATCTAGAACCAATAAATTTCTCAGAGGATGAGAAATGTTGTGTTCTGTGTTATGGAATAGTCTGTGATGAGAAGTTCTTCATTTTGAGCCAAGTAAGCAGAAGATCAGATCAGAAACCTTTATTGGCATCACAGACAACAAATAAAAACAAGCAGAAAAGAAACAGCCAATAAAATAGCCTAAAAAAAATCACACATCTTCTAATTCTTCCTTGTCTACGGTCTAAGCAGAAGATGTCATTTTGTTTCTTTGGATAATCAGAAAGCACCTTCAGATGATGAAAAAACGCAATTATTTCTATATATATAATGGTTTATATCTAAATATGGGTGTTGATCAGTGGAAATTTGGAATGAAAAAGTGAAAATCCATAATGAATAGTTTCTTAGCCATGTTTTGTAATAGAAATGGATGGCAGTCTACATCTTTGTCAACTGAAAAGCTAATACTCATGCTCACTGCAAGTAGGAATTACAAAAACGTGCGTGATAGATGCATTGCTAATGATTTCATGTTTCTGTAATTGTATGAAAGGGGGGGGGTACTTAGATACAGCTTGAGAAGCACCCTGGGTTGTGACTGAAGGCCTCAGTCCCAAACTCAGTTAATAGCATTTATGCGTGCAACCGTATGAAGGATTTCAGCCTAAGAGTGCAATCCTGACTTTCAAGAGTGTCACAAACATGTTTGCAACTACTCTTGAGCTGGCTGGACCAGCGTAGAGACATATGCCAGCCTGCCAGCACCAGATCCAGCCCTAGCACCTGCCCAAAGTTTGTACCAGGCTGGTGTAGGGGGTGGGAGAGGGTGGCGGGAGGGGAGAACAGAAGTGGGGAGGGGATGTTTTGGGGCTTGGGGAAGGCCCCAGTGGGAGGTGGATTGGGCCTGGGAGGGGCATGGAAATGGCAGTGGCAGCCAGTGAAATATCCCACTCCAGGGCCCTGCAACCTTACATAAGCTGCTCTGAATTGCATC
This sequence comes from Tiliqua scincoides, assembly GCF_035046505.1. Classification (NCBI taxonomy): domain Eukaryota; kingdom Metazoa; phylum Chordata; class Lepidosauria; order Squamata; family Scincidae; genus Tiliqua; species Tiliqua scincoides. The sequence continues at coordinate 74,401,220 of NC_089822.1, forward strand.
AGCTGGCACAGATCCAAGTAGCTCCATAGGGTGGCTGGGGTTTCCCTTACCCTGAGTTGCCATCCAACCACCTCCTAGTCTGCACTGGATACAGTGCAGGACGCTTGGCCTGCCTCTTTCCAGTAAAGGTTAGGATTGGGCTATAAGTCGACTAACTATTAGAGCGGCCATTTTCAACCACTGTGCCATGGCACACTGGTGTGCTGCAAGTGGTCCACAGGTGTGCCACAGGAATTTGGGGGAAGATCATTTATTAGTAAGGCCAATGGGGTTGTGAGCCCCCCCACTGGCAGCACGGTCTGCCTTGTCAATTGGCAAAAACCTGATGGTGTGCCTTGACAATTTTAGTGCCATGTCAGTGTGCCATGAGATGAAAAAGGTTGAAAACCACTGTATTAGCGAATGTATGAAGGCTTCTGAGATAGCTTTCAGAAAAGTGCTTATACTATTATGACAGTCTGTCACTTAAATATGTTGCTGCTGCTATTACTTCTGCAGAGTGAGAGAACGTATCCATCTCATTTTTATACTGGTGGCAGAGGTAGCAGTGCTGCTGTCAGGGACTCTTTAGGAACTGCAAGAGACATTACTGAATGTGTCTTTTGAGACAGCGTCATTGGCTAGAAGGACTGCCTAGACTCTAGGCAGTGCACTTTTGATAATGGAAGGGACATCGACTACCCAAACAGATGAATTGTAGAACAGGAATTGTCATGGGCATAGAGAAGAGGAAAGACTTTGAGGTGGAGGCAAGAGCAAGAAAGTTCTTCTGTTGGGGAAGAAAGCTGGATTTTGAGAGGATGGTGAAAGGTATGAAGAAGCCATATAGTAGGGCAGTGCAGAATTATTTTAAGAATTTATTCTTCTTCACCCAAGCTTCACCAGGTTCATCTGTCACCACAACTGATGGCCTGTTAACTGGCCTAGCCATCAATAAAACTTAAAAATATACAAGCTACATTTTCTGTAACACAACTGAATGCTAATCTAAATAAAAATGTCTTGCACTGTGTGTGCAAATTCTGTGGAGTTAGACCAAGGAGGATCATAACAGATAGCTAGTTCCTGATGGTTGGGGTTTCAGAGGTGAAGGTCTTCCCACAAGTTGCAGTTAACCTTGGTCAGTCATAGGAGCCACTCAGCAAAATTCAGAAGAAACATGTGGTCTGATGCACTTGTTTAGGTATTTTGAACCCAGCAGACTGATTAATGCTTCTCTGCCTTGTGCTGGAAGGAGTGGCTTTGCCTGGTTCCAATATGTGCATGAGGCTTAAGCACTCCTTAGCACTGAATTGGTTGGAGGCTTTTGCCAACCTTTCCCTCAGCATTCTCAGTTTCTTTGAGGTGGCATACCCCACCCAGTTTGTAGTGTGAGATTTCAGATTTACTGGTCACCTTTGGGGCCAGATAGAATTTTTTGCTTTGCAACTGTTTGAACTTGTTGCAGGATTTTTTTTTTTGCCTACTCCATACTTCTACAGGTATGGTAATATGTCTTAGCTATGCTGGTTGTATCTGGCAGGTTTAGTATGGGACTGAGAATAGTAATGTTTGCTGTGCACCCTGAATTAAGCAAGAGTCAGAGTTGGAGCCATAACTGGTATCAAGGTGATGTCTGGATTGGGGATACGGGCTTGAATTGAACTCTCTGGCTTGAATTGTAAGGTCTGCTTCAAATGCTTTCTGACCGAGGGTGGATGGTGTAATTCAGCTGCCATAACTCCTTTGCAGTTGGTGTTGAGAAGTGTAGATTGGCTGTTTGAGATCTATAACTGTGAGTCCAGGTACGAATGCCCTGGGGCTTCTCAAACTAGGGTGTTGCGATGCCCCAGCATGAGGACCCTGGGCTGTTTCCCCTTAAGGGGCGGGGGTAGGGGGGAGGCAGTGAAGCGATCCCCAGGATAGCATCGCTAAGGGGGCTGCAGGACTGGCAGGTACTTACCAGTCCCTGCAGCAGCCTCCCGGGGGTGTGGGGAGCTCTGTGCAACCCTCCGCAGAGCTCTCCAAGCATCAGAAAGTGAAAGTGGAGCAATTATACTCCGCTTCCGGTTTTGCGGAGGCGGAGCATGATTGCTCCGCTTTCACTTTCTAGAGGCTGGGGAGCCCTGTGGACAGTCGCGCAGGGCTCCCCACACCCCAGGGAGGCTGCTGCAAGGTAAGCAAATGGTAAGCAAATGGCAGTTCCTGCAGCCCCCTTAACAGTGCGATCCTCGGGTTCATGTCGCTGCCTTCCCCCCACCCCCACTGCCTTCCCCATTCCCCCACAAGGACTTACTGCAGTCCTCAAACTCCCTGAGAATTTAAGAACCACAGCCCTAGGGGAAAATAGACAGTGGAGTGGGGTATCCCCCAAAGTGCTCACTTTATTGTGTGGAGGTTGGGATTGTGTGACAAAGTTAGGACCCACTGCAATGTTTGTATTCGCTGTTGAAGTGTGTAGTTAATAAATGTGGCCTGTTTTGAATCCAACACGTGCCTCGTGTACTTATTAGTGGGTTACTCAGGCAATATTATGGGATAGACCTGATAATCTAAATAATTGTGGTTTTTTTTAATCTTTGCTTTTAAGAGAACCAAGGCCTTCGAAAAATCAGTCTCAGTGGGACAAACTGTCATAGCAAAACACAGGAACACACGATACTACAGCTGCAGAGTCACAGATGTTACATCTCAAGTTTTCTATGAAGTAATGTTTGATGATGGTTCCTTTAGTCGAGACACCTTTCCTGAAGACATTGTAGTAAGTATTTATTTTAAGAAACTGTTTTTAATTTATTGAAAAGTTAAATAAGTAAAATTGAACTATTTCTTCTGACCTTTCAACAGGGATAATTAACTTAATATTCTGTTCATGTTTTTTAGTTCTTGCTGCAGTGAATTATTACTTTCTCAGGGGCTTCCCAACCTTGTTTGTTCTAATTAGTATCCACCATTTCACCAAATGAATCAAAACTAATCTTCTGCAGTCTTTTAATTAAATAAGAAATATGTTTTTAATAAAAGATATGAGAGTGGGAATTCCTTATATTGTAATCTGTCTCTGAGAGATAATATAACAAAATTCCTTGGTGAATTAAAAAAAATCTGCGTTCAAATATGTAACGAGTGGAACGGTTCTCATGAATCTAGTATGATGACTTGTTTACATCTTTTGATGCTGTGTTGGTACGATTCCATAATCAAATGATAATAAATCAGAAGGGAAACAATGTTATCATTTGCAACTTTCCACAACATACTTATCAGTGCAAGTTTCGCCTGTGACTTAAATCATCATTTTATTATGAAAGCCTATCAGTTCACAATTGTATCTGGGTCAATACATCAATTCCTTCTGAAATTCTGGGCACGATTCTGCCCTGCATGCATTCTTATTTGTTCACTAGTCCCTTTGCTCTTCTCTAATCCTGAGAGTGCTGAATCCTGAATTGATCTTGGGCCTCTTGTCAAAAATTTTCAGGCTCCATTACATCAGTCAGTCTTTGCTATGGAATGGCAGCAGTACATTTATTCCTCTGACTTCCTGCCTCATGTCTGGAAAGGGGGGGGGGGAGTCCTCTCAGTTATTTAAAAATGTTGAAATTGTAGGAGAAGATGAATCTCAACCTAGTAAGCTAAACAGAAGTTTGAGAGCCAACTATTGAACTCTAGAGATAGCACAATGTAATTTAGAATATCTACAAACTCTGCAGTTATTTTTCTGAAGTTATTCACTCAGGAGAATTTCATACTCTTTATTGTTGAATTATATTATTGACCCAGTTTTTGTACTTGGTGAGAAATTCAATTGATGAGTCACCACTTTGAATTGTGCATGAGACAGTTTGTGTGATATAATCGTTATTTGTATGGAGTCTCTCCTTAAATGCCATTTAACTGGCCAGATTTATATGTATCATATTCTTTCAGGTACAGGTTGAGTACCCCTTATCCAGAATTCAAAAAAATTGAATATTCCAAAATATGGAACATTTTTGAGTGTCAACATGACTTTTTAAAAAACATTTTTGCCTAATGAAATAAAATCACAAAGGGTGAGATCCTAACCCCTTATGTCAGTGTTTTCCAGCACTGTCATAAGGGCAATGCAGCTCTGAGGTCAGGGAACAAACATTCCCTGACTTGAAGGAGGCCTCCGTGAGTGACACCCAACTGCAAGATGCAGCACACGTCCCATTGGCACCACTATGCCAGTGCTAGAAAGCACTGACATAAGGGGTTAGGATTGCACCCAAACTGTGTTTCATGCACAAACCTTGTTTCATGCACAAAAATATTAAAAATAATGTATCAAATTACCTTCAAGATATCGGTACATAAGGGGTAAATGACACATAAATAAATTTTGTGGTTAGGCTTGGCCACATCCCCATGATCTCTCATTATGTATAAGCACTTTGGATACCCAAACTGTATTTTAATGCCTGCCCCTATATTCTCATATGCAATATTTTCTATTGCATTTATTAAAAAATATGTTTGCAAAACAGAAACATATGCCAGAGCTTTGGGTACACATATATAAAAATGGCTGATTCATCAATGCCCAGCCCCAACCCCTGGACCAAGAAAGTTTGGGAAATTTGGGGAGTATATTCCTTCCATGCCGTAAGGACCTATTAAGAAGGGATTTTTAGAAATTCAACCCCTAAGGGGGTGAAAAGGGGTAAAATGTGTTTTCATGAATTCCTCAGTATCTTAGGCCCAGTGAGTATATCGACTTGGATTTTGCTCACAAAGGTTACCCATACAAATGCTTAAAAACCTAATTCAGGATTTCGCCCTAATAACCCCTAAAGGAGTGAATCTAAGTTCAGAGGTGAATTATAGAACCCTTCCTGTTACTGAGGCTTGGCTGACTTTTTCCCCATGCTACTCCCTGGGAGAGGACTCTGTGGACTATGTGGCAACTGAGGCCAGGCCTGCTCAATCCTTTTTAAGTTAGTATGGCAGGGTTTATAACAGTAAAATAACAGAAAAATAATAATCATTTTAGTGTTCGAACAGTAAAATGAAGTGTATTTCTGGCTCAATGCAAAATTCTGCTACCCTAAGATTTTGACAGACTTTCTCATGAGAACTTGTGCTATCACCAGCCCTTGCTCTGCTTATCCCTGTGTTCCCGTGAGAGGAGAGTTAGAGAGGGGCATTGACTCAAGAGTTGTGTGGCGCAGTCTTGCTTCCCTCACAGGAGTCATTGCTCTGCTTATCTCTGTGTTCCAGTGAGAGGAGAGGAGGTGTACTGGCTCAAGAGTTGGGTGGTGCAATCTAGCTTTCCTCATAGGAGGCATTGTCTCTTGACTGTTGGTGCTGTAAATAACAGCTAAGGGTCTCTCAATTTCAGTCAGTCAGTAAGGGTGGTGTCTACACCAGGGATGCCCAAACCCTGGCCCTGGGGCCACTTGCGGCCCCCAAGGACTCCCAATCTGGCTCTCTGAGAGTCCCCAGTCTCCAATGAGTTCTGGCTCTCTGGGGACTTGCTGGAGCCCACACTGGCCCAACGCAGCTACTCTCAGTGTGACAGCCAACTGTTCGACCTCTCATGTGAGCTATGGGACAAGGGCTCCCTCCACTGCTTGCTGTTTCATGTCTGTGATGCAGCAGTGGTAGCAAAGGAAAGGACAGTCCTGCTTTGTGCAAGGCCTTTTGTAGCCATGAGCTATTGCAAGACCTTCATTCATTCATTCATTCATTCATATAAATTCCATCTGTAATGTATTCATTTTTGTGAATTTATTCAAATTTGGAATGTAAATTAACTTTTTTTTCCCGGCCCCCGACACAATGTCAGATAGATGATATGACCCTCCTGCCAAAAAGTTTGGGCACCCCTGCCTTACACTATTGTCCCCATCACAGGAGATGGAGCCTGCCTGTTTCAGTCCCTCTCTACTATGCTATTATAGCACAAAATTGATTCAAAATACAAAAATAACAATTTATTAAACAAAAAAAGTTTGATGGAACAACCATGGCTTTCAATAAGTACAGGGTGTTGCCTGACATGGGTAGTTGTGCTAAATTTCAATTTTTCATTGCAAATAAAGAAAAGTTTATTGGAGTCAAAATGGATTTAAAGTAGTTAAATACCATAGTGAAGCACAGGTATCACACTAGTTCCCATATAAACGGATGTATGAGCAACAGCAGATAGGTCTAACTGCAAAAAATAAGAATCTCATAGATGAGGGTTCTGAATCAGTGAATTTAGAGTTTGAGTTGTGAACTCTAGTGTCAAATATATGAAAAAGGCTGCAGAATTTCATCCATATGCTGGGAATGGTGGCAAGAACTTTGACCCTGGCATTTAGGTTACCGGTAAGAACTATAGGGAAGAAAGATGTGTTGATACTGTGTAGAATTGTAAAGAGAGTTCATTAATGGAGGCATTAAGATTGATGAGACAAAAAGAAATGGACACATACCTTTGACCATAGTGTTGTAATTTGGCAGATAATACTAAGGTATAAAGAAGCATTGGTCATACATTTTCCTTTGCAAACTGCAGCATAGAGCTTGCATTAGAAATATAGCAGCTTAAGTCTGATGTGTGTTGAAAAATTAGAGCTCCTTATGGTGGGGAGGGGGGTTTCCTGCATCGTTTCTAGCTAGAGCACTTTGACAGGGGGAGAGTGGGATTTGGCCAAGGTTACAATTTCCAGCCAGGGTCAGCGTGTGGTAAGCCAGTAACAGCAAGGAAAAGCCTGTGGGAGGAACAGGACATGCTGGGAGATGGGCAATCACAAATGTGCATCTTCTCTTGCCTGTAGATGTGCATGCTGATCTCTACTGTTGTCTTACAGATTTTTTGGGAAAGGAAAGTTGCCCTTCAAATGTTATTAGCAGAGATTATGCTGTTTTTCCTGCTAAGTCCTTACTTATATAAAAAAGGTCTAATGCCATTTTGGAAACATACCACTCAAAGTGGGACATTTTCAAAGCAGTGTGTGAGGATTTAGCTGTTCACCTCCCACTGGTGATAAGGGAAGCCATGCAGCTAAATCCCTGCTATGACCCTTTGAAAAGCTACCCCTTCATTTGGAATATTATGAAAAGCATCATTAATGATTAAGAACGCCTTGATTAAGAAACATCAAGTTATTACACACATCCGGCCATATTCTGGCTAGAAACCTCTCTTTTGTTTGCACCTACATCAAAGCTTGAGCTGTGGGAGAAACTGCTTATCACCCAAGCGGGGTAGCTTCATTTGGAGCTAAGAAGAAATGTAATCAGGTCTGGATATGCCTCAGCGCTTCTCAGATAGCAGAGGAACAACACATAATTGTTTGAAGGAAACACCAAAGAACTTTCAGATTCCTTAGAGAAATCTTGTTGTGTTTTCATTAGATAATATACCTGTAGCATCAGTAACTGGGGGATTTTTAAAAAACTGCCTGCCTAATCCGTGCAATGTGCATATCAGGTGTTAGTGCCACTGGAAGGATTTATTCATCAAAATTTTGTACGAAAGCAATGTTGCTGCCTATTGAAGAAGCTATTTCTCTAATCTGTTTCCCATTTTTGGCTAGCTCACACAGATAGCAAAAGCTCTCTGCGTTTACATTATATGGTCAAGCCTCTGCACAATTTCAGTTCAGTTCACACTTGCATTTATGTGAAACAAGCCACCATTTCATGTTTGTGCACACTTTGAGGCGATTTCAAGGAGGAAGAAGAGTGTTAGGGAAATTGCAGCATCCTCTCCCAAATGCCCTGTTCTTTGGTTATAAGGACACAATAATTTGCCAATCCAGGAGAGCATTGCTTCTGTTCCCAGTAGAATTTTGAACTTTATATTACTATTTGCTAAATGCAGTGGTCCCACTTATTCATAGTTAAAATATATTGAAATCAATGAGACGTTTACAAATTCTTTTTTGGGGGTTCTAATTTATCTCATGTATTTTCCTGAAACCTTCATAAGAAATATTCAGACAGTTGAATCTTCAAAGGAATTGCAACCTGTTAGTTCAAGAATTAATCCTGTGAAATAATATTGAGAGTAATAATCCTATATCGACATTGCATTTAACCTGTAGTGGTCTCTAATACAGGGAGATAAATATAAGATTGGTAGGCATTGTGAAACTTTTCTGCTACAGCGATACTAGCTAAACAATGAGTTTACTTTGTTGCAGGTCCAATTCAGTAATACGTGTGTCCTCAGTATCTGCGGATCTGGTATCCACCAATCTGGTATCCGTGGATCTGGTTATCCGCAGTTCCCCACTGCCCTCCACCCCATTACTGTTATTTATGTGAACTGCATTTGTTTAAGTGATAAGGTCTCTTGCTTGATCAAATGCTATAAGCAAAAAGCTTATAACCAGATGAGCAGGCAAGCAGCCTGCAGCCTAGAAGAGAGACTAACCAGAAACAGGAAGTGAATGTCTCCCTTCTAGGCTGCTTGCCTGCTCGTCTGGCTAAAAATTTTTTGCTTATAGTGTTCGTTCAAGCAAGAAACCTTATAATTTAGTGCAAATGTTGTCAATTTAACACATACACAAGACACGAAAGGATAGTGGAGATTTTGTGGATTGATGGTGAGACTGGTGCCAAGGATCAAGTTTATTATTATTATTATTATTATTATTATTATTATTATTATTATTATTATTAACAGTATTTATATACCGCTTTTCACTAAAAGTTCACAAAGCGGTTTACAGAGAAAAATCAAATAACTAAATGGCTCCCTGTCCCAAAAGGGCTCACAATCTAAAAAGATGCAAATGAATACCAGCAGACAGCCACTAGAACAGTGCTGGGGTGAGGTGGGCCAGTTACTCTCCCCCTGCTAAAAAAAGGAGCACCCACTTGAAAAAGTGCCTCTTACCCAATTAGCAGGGGTTTACTAGTCCATTAATGCTGTTTTGGTGTGCACTGCACTGCAGGAGTCTCAGGGCTAGAATACTAAGAGCAAGCAGTGAACCTCCCATTCAAGTATATGAAACGAAAAGCTGACAGGACTTTGAAGCAAGCCAAGGGTCTAGGCAGTAGCCATAGCTGGCTTGAGGAGGAAGGCAGGACATTTTTGGTGAAAAACATTTTTGCTGCAAACGGTATGTAGATATTTTATAATTATGAGAATACAAACATACAGTGAAGTCAGAAGTGGCTGATTGTTGACCTTCACCAGAAACAATACACTAAAACTATTTTTAAAAATGTCAACAGAGGCATATTTCCAGAATGCAGACATAATCCCTATTCCATTCTCCTAGTTCAGGGGTGGGCAATTTCAAATGCTGTTCTGTGGGCAATTTGCGGCCTAGTTCAAATGCTGGCCCATGGGCAATTTGTGGCCCTTGGGGACCCCCAATCTGGCCATCAGGGAGCCCCCAGTCTCTAATGAGCCTGTGCTGGCCCTTGACTACCGGTCTCGACCACCAGACGCAAACTGCAAGCCGTTTATAGTCTTCATGTGTTCTCTGCTTTTTCCTGGGCATTTTTTAACCAACACCCCCATTGCCTCTGAACAACTTACATCTCCATGTGTTTCTGGCTTGGTCTGTATGTTTTCACTGCACAAGAGGTGTGTGGCAAGCAGTTCATAGTTCTCATGTGGTTCTGCATGCCTGTATTACAGTTCTCATGTGTATTAGAAATAGCTCAGTAAATTCATTCATTCATATTAGTTCCATCTCTAATGTATTCATTTACGTAAATTTATTCAAATTTGAAATGTAAATTCATTCTTTTTTTTCCTGGCCCCCAACACAGTGTCAGAGAGATGATGTGGCCCTCTTGCCAAAATGTTTTCCTGCCCCTGTCCTAGTTGGACAATGTGCCTACGTCTTTCAGAGCATACATTGATGGAAGAAGTTCTGGGTTATGTCAGTAACACCAAAAAGAATACACAAATCAATGCCATTCATAAATGTCCTGCATTAAGTCTCTTAATCTATGGGCAAGCAATCTGAGCCTTTCTGTGGATGTGTGAAGATAAGAGCTGAGATGCAGAGAGCAATATGCTCAATCTATGTGTGCACTCAGTTTTTTCTGTTTCATTCTTCAAAATTATTGCCACTGAATCTCTAAACATAGATTGGTGTCATTTCCCCAAATTTATTTTTGAACTCAAAGAGTTTAACAAACTTTGTTGGGGGAGGGGGAGGAGTTCTGTGATGATTCCTGCTGAGGCAAATTGAGTCATATAGGGTGCAATCCTAACCTACTTTCCAGCACTGACATAAGGGTAATGCAACTTCAAGGTAAGGGAACAAACATTGCCATACCTTGAGGAGGCCTCCGTGACTGCCCCTCAACTGAAGGATGCAGCACATGCCCTACTGGCACAGCTGGAAAGTTGGTTAGGATTGCACCCGGTGTCCATGTAGATTGTAGATCCAGTTCTCTAAACTCTATATTCCCCCCAAAACAGATTTGTGATTTAAGGCCTGAATCCTGAACCTATCAAGGCACAGTACATAGCAGTTTCAATGAGGAACAATCTCTCAGAATCTATGTATACTAGTAACTTCATCCTGCTCTATTTTCTCACCTGACTGTATTTGTCAAGACCTCAGGTGTTGGTCAATTTGCATAGTCAAAAGTAGCATTTGAATCTTGGTTTTAAAGTTCATATTCAGCACTGTTCACTGAACCACACAGTTAATAATTAAGTGTGCTTTGAACTGAGTCTGAAACCATCAGCAGACGTTGATGTAAAAAGCGAACAGTTTGCCATTTCAGTTTTTATAAACAGCTGTGCTGAAATTTGTCTCTCTGGCTTTGCAAATATCTGAAATGATGTTGCATTTTCAGGACTCTCGGGGGAATTATTCCAAATATTCATGTGTTCTGGTTCATGTATAGTCCTGAAAATATTCAAGATGTTCAGTGTTCAGTGATACACTTGCGCAAAATATATAGCACTGTTCAGTGAAACTAAGAATGCAAGCTGCAGCATTCAAGAACAGTAATAAAAGATGTATTACTATATGACTCAGTCTGTCATTCCAAGTAAATGTGACACAGCTACTGATTAATTTTTTTTGTCTACTAGTCTTTTCCAAAATGGATGTTACCTCACCCGAAAGAGCACAAACATGAATAGAAATGTAAGGGCTTTTCTTTTTTCAAAAAAGCCAACATTGATACAGGAAGCCCTTAACAGAATTATGCTGACACTAATGTAACTACATCCTTTCAGCAGAGGACCCGAGAGAGCCTTCAGTGAGATGAGAATGGTGACGATTAAGCCCCATCATTCAGTGTTCTAAATTCATCACCAGCCATGGAAAAAGGAAGAAGGCCATTTAAAAATGTGACAGCAAAAGTACATCATGGAAATTTTCTAAAGACTACTTCTGCCTTTCCATATACACCTAAATTTCACAAAACATCAAAATTACCATCTTTGGCTTTCTTTTGTAATGGAATTGGGAACATTTTCATGATTGTGCATTTGAACAAAGACGTCAATATAATAACATGACAATTTGAGATGCTATTTAAAAATAAAAGGTTTTTTCCTCCTGCCATGGACATTTGTCCACACATTACCAGAACTGAACATGTACATGAGCACCCCATGGCTATTTCTATACATTTTAATCAATATATATTGTACCACTGTATCTTCCAAACTTTGTGCCAAGGCACACCAGCATACTTTGAGAGAACTGCTAGTTTCTTATAAGATATAAATTAATTAAGAAATAGAAGTGAGCCAATATTCTCATACTTAGTACGGGCTACTCACTGAGTCTCTGCACAAGGTATGGCTCTGGCCTTGCCTCTTTGTTATCAGCCTCTGTGGGAAGTAGATAATGCTACTATGTGCATGAATTGGGTGTGATTGTTTATTCGTTGACTCCCGATACAGAGATGCAGGAGAATTACCTACCTTCAGAGGAGGCATGCCTAGAACATTGACTCACATGGAAACATATGGGCTAGGCACCTCTAGGGGCAAGTCGTTCTTATCAGTACACACAAAAAGCTAGCTCAGTTGCTTGTGCAAGTCCATGTTGCTTCATAAAAGCGGATCAGGTGCTGCCGATCCCACCCCCTCCAGAGCCTGATCTGTCTTTCTCCCTGCCCCTGTATCTGCACCATTCTACCCACCTCCTCCCTGCCCCATTCAAACCCCCTCCCCACTTCCCTCCAACCCCCTGTGCAGGCTTATCAACTCCAGTCAGTGGGCCTGCAGCACACATCAGTGGGGGCTGCTTTGCAACAGCCATAAAGCAGCCTCCACTGGTGCAACACTAGTTATGCTAGTAGGAGGGGGTTAGGGTAGGGCCACCAGTTACTCTTGTATCTGCCATTGTATATATTACTGTGTTGAGCTTGTCTGTTGCTGATTCGTAAAACAAATTATAGTGATCCAGTTCTTTATTAAAACTATCAGCTTGTAAACTCAGCTGTGAAAGCTTAATCACTCACAGCCAAGTTTCAAGCTAATGCATACTGAACTAACTTAAGCAGAATGGACAGCTTGCATTTAGTGCATTAACTGGATGGACTTGCTGACATTTCAGCTCAATCCTGAGGGATACTCCTTCTTACCTCAGGGAACCCCCAGTTCAGTCACCTTTTCAGCTCTACTACAGGTACCCTTCTTTACCCCTAGATTTTAAACAGTATGAACTGACTCTTTGTGACAGTTTCTTTACCCTTCTTCCTGCATTCCTTCCTTGTACAGCGCCAGTACAAACCTCTGCCATGGATTATATTATTTCAATGAATAATTATGTAGCTAACTTGGTAGATGGTTCAATTTCTTCATATAATTATTTTTTAGATCGAAGGGTAGAAGAAAGTATATTTTGCCATAGTTCAGCCAAAGGCCACTGGAGAGGTTGTAGGTTGAAGTAAAACACCCTTCTGTATGGGGCTGGCAGCTTCTAGTGTGACTTTTAAAAAGGAGATGGTTACCGCGTGTGCACTAGAACATGTGGTAACAAACATGTCCAGGTTTCCCCAGATACACACGATAGCGATGATAGCAGGGGGAAATTAACATAGCAGGTTATAAATGTAACATGGTCAGGGAAGAGCATGTTCATCTCTGTCCAGACTCCTCCCCCCCCGCCCAGTATGGCAGCCTCAAAAAGAGAGAGCGCTCTCTCTCTCTCTCTCTCTCTCTCTCTCTCTCTCTCTGTGTTCATGCGCACGTGCACTAGAATAGAAGCATTTTCTTTTTTAAAAAATACAAAAAATAAAGCAAGGGGTGCTTCCCCCTGTAATTTTTTTTCAACAGGTAGCATTTAGGGTTTTGTTTTGTCTTTACTCTTGAGATGGGCAGTGCACAATGTTAATAGAGATGTAGCACTATGTTAAGTACTGTGTGGACACCTCTGTAATTCTCTTTTGCTGATTATGGAAGAGTAATGCCCCATACACCCAGTGTGGAAGGTTCTCTAGTCTTAATTGAAAACATGTCATCAATAAAAAGGAGCATTGACAGAAATTCCTTAAATTTTCTCATGCAGAACTGTGCAACATAAGGTGATCCATAAAGTTGGGTCCAAAAATGTGCTTGGGCATACAGTGGACTCTATTACTTCTTCCTTTTGAGTGACACATCCCCATGCTATATCAGAAATTGCTTTTGAAAAACAATTTGTAATATGCCATAGGACCTGTCAGTCAAGAAGAAGTCAAAGATACTACTAGGTGCTCCCAAGCCCATTTTTGGATTAAGGCCATTGTCATGGAGAAGCATACAAAGTTGTGATTGTAAATATATTTGTTTGTTTAATTACTCAAGTTTGATTTTCATTGGAAGGAAGACCAGGATTACAAAAATGAATATGAATACTGGTGGTGATTAATTGGAAAAAAAAAAATCCCAAAATGTTTAGAGCCTCACTGTGTATTTATGTTACATATCAATGAGAAGTATCAGAAGGATTAATCTTTTTGTGTAATTGACTATCCAGCTACTTTAAAATATTGCTTATAAGAAACCCTTTATCATAAAGGGCTTGTCATTAGAGTGAAAACATTACTATCACTAAATGCTACTACTGGCAGTTGGTTTTCCAAAACCCTTTTGAGCACTAACCAAAACCCATCAGCATGCATTTACACTGCTGCAGATTCCCTCTGTACAAAGCACATGTGTGCATGCAATTTGCAATTACCATTTCTAGTTTTGCCAGGTGCCTTTGCCAATCCATTGGCTCATTTGTTTCATGGTCAATATTTTATTTCTGATTTGTTCTGTCTAAATCAGGACATGCCAAACTTTCAGTACATACACTTGGTGCAAGGCACCTGCCTAGAGAGCAAAACCAAACTAGTAGCATGACTGCTGTATAGGATCAATGGGACCAGTGGAGCTCAGCAAAAAACCTGAGAGATCAAGGGAGGTTTAACCCTATTCTCCCCCCATTCCCAATCACAGGACCTGCAGACCATCATAACCTTTGTCCTGTCTGGATTCAACTTTTGTTGGATCATTTGCATCCAGTCCTTCACCATGGACACTACTGGGTTACTACTATTGCCTGGATTAAATGGGAAAAAACTCAACATAACTAGTAGTGAAAATGCAGTTTTGAAATCATTTGTTTCTGTTGTAGGATTCTGACAGTAGGAGGAAATACCAGAGGAAAAAAAGCTGTAGCATTTATGTGTAGCCAAATTTAAATACTGATTCTGCAACCCACACCTAATTCACTAGGAAGTTATCCTGTAACAACCAAAAATACTGTTCTGATGGAAGAAGGTTGTAAATTGAAGATTGTGCGAAGTTTCTAATGCCTCCTTTCTGAGGAAAGGTCAAAGTATTCTTTGGCAAATGCTGTATTTAATCACAGAAACTACAGAAAGTCTTTTCTTTAGCAGCTCATGGTGCAATCCTATGTCTGTCTACTCAGAAGTAAACCCCATTGTGTTAAGTGGGACTTATTCCCAGCCTCATTGTGACATTTTCTTAATTTATACCACAGCAAAAGGAAGCATGTTGCGCTTATATTCAGGTTTACCTGGATGTGTGTATGATGTATTTTGAGGGTCAAACCCCTTCCCCCATGTTTCCCTACTAATCAACAGCATACTGGTGGTTTTGCCCCACTAGACTGATAAATGGCAGTAGGTAGCTCTTTTGCAAAGTAACATGTCAACCTTCTGATCTATTTCAAAGCCTCACTGTAGCAGAGCAGCTTGTAGAAATGAGCTTAGCAATCATCTGCAGAAAAGAGTTCTAATCTTATCAAGATGGGAATTGATTTTCTTCATCTTGATGTAAGGAGTTTCACAGCATGCACATGCAGTAGTATCAGTGGGATGGAAAATACAGCTGTTCAAGCAAGATTATTAGTCTAGGAAACCTGTGGCTGTGTCCATATACACAACAATGTTGTCACTGGTACCTAGAATTCTCATTGTTCAAATAAGCCATGTACTTATTTTAGCTTTTCTTGAATCTGCCACCAGAGGGAGCTGGGTTTATAATACACAGAAACTTATGCTGAATGGTGGCTGATTGCAAAAGCTTTAAGGACCATTAACAAATGCCATTTCTGTGAAAGCTGTTCTCCAGCAGTGTGAATAAAGCTAAGGATGGCAGTTTTCCCATTGAGATTGAGATCATGTTCTGGCAACACTTGTATAACATCCTGCAGCACTTAAATGTAAATGTTTTGTTTCTCTCCTGTTTCATTTTTCTCTTGTGAGTGTGTCCTCCCTTTGTAGTAGAGGAATACAGCATGAAATATGCCATTGTTGTTGAAAACAATGGTTTGGTGTCCTTGGTCTTCTTTTGTTTCAATTGGGAAAAGCATTCTCAATTTCTCACCAATTGCTAACAAATTGAGCTCGGGCACATCTGTGCAATTATTTCCTTTTAATATCCGTGGAGATACATACATATTATTTTACCCCACTTTTAAATCTTGTCAGATTCCCAAAGCAATTAATTTTTTCATAATACAAATAAAAAATTACTAGCAGAGAGACAAAATGAAATGAAGAGCTGGCACTGAAACAGGAGACAGGCAAACCTTTAAAGTCCCAGGCAATTAGTGAAATATCCATGTAAAGAGGTAACACAAACAGGAGGTTGGGCTGCTGGATTCTACACATTTCCCAGTGCCTTCAGTCTCTTTCTCTTCTTTGAGGGCAGCTCAGAGGGAGTGATTTCTTAGAGCAGTGTTTTGCAAACTGTGGGTTGGTACCCTATTCATTTCAATGTTTTATTTTTAATATATTAGACTTGATGGTACCCTGGTATGTGACTGCGTTGGGGGAAAAGTTACAAACCTGTACTTTTAAGAAACTACTATGTATATTCTTTTAACAATGATAGTAAATAGGACTTACTCCTGGGTAGGACTGCAGCCTAGAATTGTTAAAAGTTTTCCTGCTTTGATGATGTCACTTCCAATCATGACATCACCTCTGGTGGGTCCTGACAGATTCTCATTCTAAAAAGTTGGTCCCAGTGCTAAATGTGTGAGAACCACTGTCTTAGAGGGTACTGCTGTGCTTTTTATTTGTCCCTGAAAATTTAATCTGCTATATTAATTTAACCACACAAGTGTAGCACATGGATCTTATATTGTATATCCATAATTAATATTTGTGTCCATTTTCTAGCCAATGAAAGAGTGAGTTAAATACATTGTTTTAAAAATTCTGTGTAACAAATACTTGGAAGAAACACTCTCTTACTTGTGACCCTGGTTAGTGGGCTTTTTCAGTCTCCTTGCTATTTATACACAAAGCCACTGACCTAAAAAGAAGAAGATAGCTTAAACATTTTTAATATACCGTATTTATCGGCGTATAACACGCACAGGCGTATAACACGCATCTTCATTTTAAGAGGGAAATTTCAGGAAAAAAATAAGGGTAGCTCAGAACTTTTTTTTATTAATATTATTACCACATATAAGGTAAATAATGTAAAAGGACAGTAAAAGCAACTGTTTTAACAAAAGAAACTTGGATATTTTGTTTTTACAAAAGTTTACTCAGAAATCACTATCTGGGAAACCAAGAAACTCTTCATCTTCACTGCTATCTTCAAAATCGCAATGAACACTGCTGCTTTCACTGCTACTATCTTCATAAATCAGCTCATCTTCTTCACCATCCAAAGCATTACTTATGCCACCTCACCTCAATCCCTCCCCCTCCCCTCCCCAAAGAAAGGGTCTCCACTTACCATATTCATCAGCTGCCAGCGGCTGTGATAATATGCGGCGGGCGCAGCGCTGACATCACGTCACGACGCTGTGCCTAGGCACTATTGGGAACGGGATCCCTTAAAGAGACATCGCCGTATAACACGCATACATCATTTGCCCCCTATTTTCAGGGGGAAAAAGTGCGTGTTATACGCCGATAAATACGGTAGTAATGTTAAATAAATACAGATGCCCAAATAGCACCTAGCAAACTGTAACATGCACATTGCACAGAAACCTGATTGTCAATAGTGTTTGCCATACCGTGAAAACTTTACCATACTCTCCACCAACTAGGACAGGGGTTGGCAACCTTAAACTTTCAAAGAGCCATTTGGACCCATTTTCCAGAGAAAAGAAAACCTTGGGAGCCACAAAACCCTTTTGACATCTAAAATGAAGATAACACTACATATATAGTTTTTTTTTTACCTTTATGCTATGTATATAAAAAAAACACTATAATGTGTTGCATTTTTTTAATCCCACCAGACACCCCTCAAGCACCACTGGTGGTACCATTGGGTATACTGGTGGAGAAACCCAGGAAGGCTGCATGTGCTGATCACGACTTGGTGCCTCAGAAAGCACAGCCTTTGGGCCACCCAGGCACACAGACACCCCTGCAAAGGGCACTCACATGCAGTGGCGTAGCTGGAGGAGGGCGCACTCAGCCTGGAGGGGAGGTGGGCGAGTTGTTGCAGGCAGACCTCGAATGTCCCTTCGAGGATCCCGCCTGAAGGGGCTTGAGCGCTCAGCGGGTGCCGGGCTGGAAGGAGAGGAGAGGCTCTTCTCGTCCTCGTCCCCGCAGCTCTCTGCCTCTCTCCTGCTGCCTCTGGCTGCAACCTGGTTGGGGCAGCATCCCTTGGCCAGTGAAGGGGGCAGCTCTGCTGGACGTGCATCTCTGGTCTGCAGCCCGGTGGAGCGAAGGATGGGGGTCCCGGAGGGAGTCCTGCCGCTGCCCCTCTGCCTCCTGGCGCTCCTCGCGCTGCCTGGCGCTGCCCCCGTCACAGGTGATGTAAGTTCCATTGATTACAGTGGGACTTACTTCTGAGTAGACAGGCACGGGACTGGGCTCTCACAGCCCAATCCTATATGCACTTTCCTGGGAGTAAGCCCCATTGACTTCAATGGAATTTACTTGTGTGTAGACAGGCATAGGGCTGGGCGCTCGGTTGCTAGCAAACCCGCCAGCAGGGGACAGCGACGTCGCAGCCCCCCCTCCGCAGAAGAGGCTCCCCTGCCCCCGCACCCTTGCGTGTGCGGGGGGGGGATGATCTGAGGAAGGACTCACAGCACCCGCCCAAGCCCCCCCCTTTAGGCTGCCCCACACAGCTCCAACCTGCTGCCCCCCCAACCCTCCGCCACAGCGATCTGCCTGAGGAGGAGAGGCTGGCCGCGATCTGGGCTGCTGGGGTTGCAATCCTATCTGCATTTTCCTGGGAGTAAGTTCCATTGATTACAATGGGACTTACTTCTGAGTAGACAGGCACGGGACTGGGAGTCAGAAGTATGTCCGCCTCTCCGCCTCAGGCTGCGATCCTGCACACTTTCCTGGGGGTAGGCCCTTTAGAACACAGTGGGACTTCCTTCTGAGTAGACCCGCACAGGCTTGTGCCCTCCTTCTCCTGAGAGAGGCTGGGCAAGTCCTCGAGGCTCCGTGGCAATCAGCGGAGGGAGGGGGGCTGCCATGGCTGGGGCGGGGAGTGATGAGCCACCCTCCAGCTGGGCTCTCCACCCGTCCCTCCCCACCTGCAGTCTCTTCCGTTGGGAGGCGCCTTCTCCTTTGCTGCACGGGCTCTCTGCCTCCACCAAATGGCCGAGCTCCAGGAACAGCGAGAGTGCCGCCACTTTCACCCGGACTCTAGAGCCGCAGCAGATGGCTGAAAGAGCCGCTTGCGGCTCTAGAGCCGCATGTTGCCGACCCCAGAACTAGGAAGATGCATGGTTAAATGAAGAACATTAGAAGAGCGCTGTTGGATCAAGTCAAAGACCAATCCCTTCCAGCATTTTGCTTCCCACAGGATTTGCTAGCCCACTAACTGCCTCTGGGAAGCCCACACAAGAAGGAAAAAAAGGTGTACTTCTCTGCTATTGTTTTCCTACAACTAGTATTCAGAGGAATATTACTGCTGAACCTGTAGTCCGTGCATTGCCGTCATGACTAATAGCCAGTGAGAGACCTGTCCTCCATGACTTTGTCCAAACTCCTTTTAAGCCATCCAAGTTAGTGGCCATCACCACATCTCCTGGTAACACATACCACAGACCATGCTGTGTGAAGATATAATTATTTTCAAATGAGTGCCACTACTGATAACCGGCTATATCTGTGATTGTATGCATATCACAGTAAGTTGCTTTTTCACCCATTATTTGCTTATTTTCATATTTTACAAATACTGTATATTATTAGTCCCAACACAGTTTTCTAACTAATATAGGAGAGAGTGGAGCACTAATCCTTTTTCCAACCTAGCAAAGCTTTGTTTTCACCATTGGAAATATGAATCTCATCAACTGTAGAGGCATTTGTGGGCACTAAAAACTAGACTTGTGGATGTTGATGATAGTATCACAACATTTTCTTTAATCCAAGTCCACAGTGGATGCTAGAAGGCAACATGTTCATATTTCAATCCAGTCTGTTTGGGGATTCAGAGGAGAGTTAATAGTACTTGTTGTGTCTATCATTCCTGAGATAATGATGGACTTTTAGAACTAAAACGTGTACTATGAAGAGAGACAAAATCCATTGTTTAAACAAAGAGTAAAATGTTACTCTCATGTCACCTCATCTCTTCCCCATTCTTTGAATATTTGAGAGTATATCTTTAAGTGTCATCTTCTTCATTGCACTAGGGAGCCATGCTACTACACAGAACTAGTACTTGTGAAAGAGCTGTGATAGTTTGTACTGTTAAAAATGTCACTGCACAAAATGATCATGTGCTTACTAGAACTGCTTTTATTCAGTCTTGTCACATTTTAAAACACTTTGGGTTTAGGATGTTTTCAGACATTTAGTAGTTGCAGATCATGAGAATAGAACTCTCCCCTCCCTTCTTCAAAACGCACGCCCATGGGAGATTATGGGAGTTCTTGTTTGTGGGAGCAGGCTTCCCTGCCTTCCCTGCTTTGGACTGTAGTCAGAGCATTTGTTTGGCTGGCTCACTAGGTAATCTTGGTGGTCTTGGGCAAACAAGTCACCCTTAACCTACTTCATCAGGTTGTTGTGAGGGTAGAATCAGGAAGAATATATTGTGATCATTTAAATGCACTCCTCCCCCCAAGAAAGAAATCTAAATAGATAAATAAGAAAAGTGTTGTTATTGGGGAAGGGGTGCATTTAAATGCACATAACATGCACATATGAAAGAAAGCTAATTTTGTGTGCTGGGAACCTGTATAGCAGTCAATGGCACAGCTCAGTGGTTTGGTTGGGAAAGAACAGGAAGACAAGGGTGAAAAGTGAAACAATATAAATGTTATTGTGGGGATCATTTACAGTAATAGGGAAGGGGGATTAAAATAAAGCAGTGCAATAAATCTAGAATAGATTTACTCACTCACCCACAGCACTTCCATAGAAAAGAAGAAAATTACAAGCACTAAGCATGCCATCATTGTGACTGCCCATAAGACAGACAGTGAGAGAGAGAGAGAGAGAGGTGAGTTTGCAGATCAGTCTGAAGCGCCAGAGATCAAGGTTACCAATCTGTATTTGCTGTGAACTGAGTGCAATGCTTGGCAGGAGCTGCAAAGCAAGGGTGCCAAGACCTGGCAAATCTCCTGAATAAGAGCAGAGTACAAAAATGAAAAAGAGGGCTTTGCAGCTAGTCCCAAAACTTGGCGAGAGCATGGATTCACTTGAGGATGAGCAGGGCAAGAGAACAGGAGCTGCTTTCCTCGATAGAAGGGATGAGTTGCAAGTCAGCCAGTGAAGGTTGGCTGCCCAAGTAGGAAGAAAGGTTGGGAAAAAAGGGGAGCAGGGGTTACCAATCCTGGGCGCTGGTTCAGCATCACTATCCTGGAATTGTGGTTGGAAAGGGGGTAGTTTAACACCACACCAACAGGACAACAAACAACAACCCAATAGCAAGGCAGAATAAAGGCAAGGAATGGAGACAACCCAGGTTTTTACGTTTTTCTCATATCGAATTCTATGGAATCCTTTGTGGGGTGAGCCTATTAAGGGATTTTTCTTCGTTAGTTGATAGTCCTTTAGTGACAGCTGCCTTTGTCTTTGTACCTGACTGATGGTTCAGTAGCTAGCCTAGTTGGCTCATTAACATGCCTCCTGCCGAACCTTCACCATAGCAAGAGTTAATATTTTTCCACCTAATCTCCTATGGAGTAGATTTTCGGGATGGAGATAAGTGGAAGATCACGTCCTTGTGATAATCACACTGTTGAGACTCTTGTGCATATGATATTTACTTGCTACTTATATGATGATTCGTGATTACAATATTTAGATCAGATAGTTACCCCATCAGGGTGGGAGGGGCAGGACATAGTGGGTTCCTTCTTAGAAGGAAGAGATCAAGAACATATTTGCAAGACAGCTAAATATCTATGTCTGATTTTTAGTAGGCATAAACATCTGCATGATATTTACAATATATAAAAGCCATGATTGTTGAGAAACTGGATTCTGGAGATTCGTGTGTGTTTTGGATAGCCTTGTATGAACCAAAAGATGTGATATTTCTAGGTTATTTTATTAGCTTTTTATGGCTTGCATGTTTTATTTGTTGTCTGTGATGCCAATAAAGGTTTCTGGGGGGAAAAAGCAATTAAAGTAACATGCCTCCTTTGTTTAGTTCAGACATGGAGTTGGTGAGGACAGCTAGGGTCTGAGAACCTTATTTTATTTTATTTTTTATTTTTCACATGTTTATACCACCCTTCCTCCAAAGAGCTCAGGGTGGTGTACACAGCTGCTCCTCTCCTTCTTGTCCTCACAACAACCCTGTGAGGTAGGTGAGGCTGAAAGAAAGTGACTGGCCCAAGGTCACCCAGGAAGCTTCGTGGCTGAGGGGGGATTTGAACCTGGATCTTCCGGGTCTGAGTCCACCTCCCAAACCACTTCACCACCCTGGCTCTTTTGCTTTGCTAATAACTTGTTTTTCCTAAGTCAAGAAGTTCCTAGGAGGTGGCTTTAGTCACAGGATCAGATTTGCTCTACCAGCAAGGTGCATTTACTCACTGGAATACTGGAGCAGGCAAAGCTCCATTAGAGCCAGTTTGATTTTGTGTTTGGGGATGGGTACCATTGCTCTGATCATTACAAGTGTGATCTTCCTCTCGACTTCTGGATCTGAGGTTTCTTGCTATCAGTCCTGCAGTTAGCATTACATCACTAACCTAGGCATTCATGTTCCCTGCACACATAAAAAAAAGACTAGCCAGGCAACAATATAGGGACAGAAAGTATGCATCTTCCTCTCTACATTCACTGAGCAAAGAGATTTCCTTAAGATTAAATAGAGTGCTTCCTTGTGACAATATTCCTTTGCTTTGGTGCTCTATGCATTGATGATCAATGCCAGGAGCTCAGTGGTAAATGAAAGTTTCTTTTCATTGGGAGGTAGTTGGTAACATGTATGGCAAAGCTCAGTTGCATGATACTTTGCTTCCAAGGTCTATTTGGGTTTTGGAAACATTACCTTATTTTGATTTTGTGTTGGTAGGAGTGTGGGTGAGAGAGGTTGGTCACACTCTTTCTCACAGAGGAAAAGACTCCCCTCTCATGATTATGTTGTGTATAGCAGTTTCCCGGTGGTTTCAAATGTTACTTCACTGCTTACTAACTGGAGATGTTATTTTGTTTTGAAATAGAGCAGAGACTGCTTGAAGTTAGGCCCACCTGCAGAGGGAGAGGTTGTTCAAGTGAAGTGGCCAGATGGAAAACTTTATGGAGCAAAATATCTAGGAACCAATGTAGCTTACATGTACCAGGTAAGTTTGAATTACTGGTTGGTATATAAGGAATCTTCATTTAAATTACTTATCCACCCCCACCCCCGTGTTCATTATATGCCTTCCATTATTCTGGTTGTGCTACTTAGAAAGTCCTGTAACAGGGAAAACCAATTAGTATCCTGCAAGATTTTGTTCAGCATCTGTCCTACTATGAGTCCTGGTCTGGGTTTCCTGATGTCATCTCTCCCTTGATCAATCACATCAAGTCTTACACAAGTCAGGAAAAAGAAATGACTTGGCTGTAGTGAAAATTCATTCCAAGGTAAGTGAGGCTGACAATGAGGCCATTTAGATCATAATTCTGAAGAAAGACGTTTCAGTAACCTCACTGTGATAGCACACAGCTAACTGGTTTCACTCCTGCGAACCTCAAGTGGCTTTATGCAACCAAAGTTCACAGGTAAACATCAACATAAAGTGACAATTTGTAACCTGCCTTGAGTATGTTCTGTCATACCTTGAAAAAGTGGGATAATTTTACCAGCCCTGGGAATTTGCAGGCAACAGCTCCAGGTGTCCTCCTGATCTGTGTTTCTGGGATCTGCTCTCTGACTAACTGGGCTTGTCAGATGACTTAACAACCATGACACGACCACCCAAGCCCCACTGGGAACTGGGGGAGAGGACCCCTCCAAGAAGCAAAGAGTGACAGAAGCAATGCCAGCATATTCTGTTGGCTCACAGAGCTGCAATAAATGGGACTGTGAGCAGCAGCCTAGTTGCCCTGGTGACAGGGGCACTACCCCCTGACCCTAATGACTTGTGAGTGGCTGGTTGCTGCTAGTGATATGCCAGCTGCTTCTTGTGAGATGGTACAACTGGCTGTTGTGTTTTATTTGAGGGAGGTGGGGAAGGTGGCTGAGGAGGAAACAAGGCAGCAAGCAGATTGAACCCCAGAGAGGAGGAAGCTGAAAATACTGGCCAGGTAAAGAAGAAGCTCAGTAAACTAGAGGCAACTCAGTACTGCTAAAAAAGAACTTTGGAAAAAATGCAGAGATTGTATGATGTATGAAAAGATTAAAAGATTTTTAATGGAATTTAAATCCTAACATTTTTGTAGCATTCTAGAGATACTACTGTGTGGAAGATGAGCAAAAGAGAAGTTCAAGAATGGGGCAGTGGGTGAGATCAGAGCGAAGCAAATGGACTGTTGGTCTCTGTCTCATCCCCTCCTCTAACTTCTGTTGCCAACATCCATCCATGTAATGTCAAATACGCTACATACACCACTAGGATGGGGCAAATTCTGGTGTTATTTTGGCACCTTACAGTTCCATCAAAGGAAGATACTTGTGTAACTTAGCTGTGGGTAGCAAAGACCTGCTGGCCCTTTCTCCCTCAGAAGAAGAGGATTTCATCAAAGAAATAACAGGAGAGAAAAAATGTTTACTCCTTTCTCTGGCTGGCACTTTCCTTTTAAAACTCCTTCTCCCTCTATATGTGTGTGCACATACATGCACGTGTGCATGTACACTTACACACAGATTTTATCTCTGCCAGTGTTCTAGACCAAGGGTGTCCAAAGTTTTTGGCAGGAGGGCCACATCATCTCTCTGACACTGTGTTGGGGGCCAAGGAAAGAAAGAAATAATTTACATTTAAAATTTGAATAAATTTACATAAGTTTACATAAATTAATATACTAGAGGTGGAACTTATATGAATGAATGAAGGTCTTGCAATAGCTCAAGGCCTATAAAAGGCCTTGCACACAGCAAGGCTGGCCTTTTCTTTGCTGCCACTAGTGCATCACAGACGTGAAACAGCAAGCAGTGGAGGGAGCCCTCATCCCACAGTTAACGAGAGAGGTCAAACAGTCACCCCCACGCTGAGAGCAGTTACATCGGGCGAGTGCAGGCTCCGGCAAGTTTCCGGAAGGCCAGAAGCTCATTGGAGGCTGGGGTCTCCCTGAGGGCCACATTGGGAGTCCTAGAGGGCTGCAAGTGGCCCCAGGGCCGGGATTTGGGTATCCCTGTTCTAGACTTTGTTTGATTGATAAATATGGGTCCAGAACACTGGTGATGCGGGTAAAAGTAGTGCTCAGGAAGTGTCAGAAGGAAAGCAACTGGCAAGGAAAGGAGTACACACTCCCTTCCTTCCTTGTCCCTTCTCTGATGCACCACACCCATCTCAAGGCCCATTATAAGGCAAAAAGGATCCTCTGGACTTAGAGCCCAATCCTATCAAATTTTCTAGCACCGGTGCAGCCGCAGTGCAGCCCCAAGGTAAGGGAACAAACATCTTGAGGAGGCTTCTGTGACTGCGTCCTCACCACAGGATGCAGCACACACTCTATTAGCACTGCTGCACCAGCACTGGAAAATTGGACAGGATTGGACCCTTAGTTACACCACAGTTGCAGCTATACTACAGTTACACTACACAGCAGCTGCAGTGTAACATGGTTTACCCCTCATGAATAGTTAGCGAAGTGTGAAGTATCTGGGTCTTCCTCAGTCTAGTTATGTGTAATCAATCTTCCCCTGTTACTTTTTTCAGACGCAGGAATACTTGCATAACAGGAAGCCATAAAATGGTTGGTGTTTTAGTGTTGCAAGCCTTTAGACTTTCACCAGCCAGTATAGAATACAGTTACTATGGTACTAAAGAAGAATCTTTTTGGCAACTTTCATGACCTTTGTAAATATCTTTAATCACTTTGAGACATAGCGGTAATTGCATGCAAAATCAGGGCTGTATTTTTGAGTGAAAATTTGAGCCCTAAACATTTAGTGCCTTATAATTTTGCTTGTGTGTTCCTTTTTAATATGCGTGTGTGAGCTTATGAAAATAACTAAATTACCCATGTACCTAATCAAATGCTTTCTAGCAATTCCAATTAAACCACTAATTTATGATGTCCTAATGCAAGAAAATCACATGGAGAGAACTAAATAGCAAATGTTACTGACACAATATTGCGGTAGTGATTTTTATTATTACACATGTACATCTCTTGAGGCTGATATAAATTAATATGGACAGTGATTGACAAACTGGTCTGATGTTTGCCAAGTAAAACCTGGTTCAGATTTGGACTCATTAGTGATAGTCTACTGACACTTCATGCCATAATCCCTATTGAATAACTTGAAGGAACCATTACTCATTGTTTGCTTCAGATGCTTTGGCTGCTATTGTGTGGTTCATTATACCTAAATTCTAACTTCTTAACTACAAAAGGAGCACACTAATAAAAACACAATTTTCCACCAGGTTAAAATATGATCTTGCTAAAATTAGAGGAGTGTGACAAGCTGTTGCCTACATAGGCTTTTGAAGTTATTCTCTTACTAGGCAAAGCAGAATGTTGTTGAAGTGTGATCTAGAAAGGACTATTTAAAGCTGGGGTATGCCTGGCCCTAGAGGCCACTTCTGAGTTGGTGGGATATTTCCATCAGCCCTTACAAAATTGCCGTAGGACCAACAACAGCAGCAATCAGGCCATGGCTATGTCATCCGTTACCAAAAGCAGAGGAGAAAAGGGGGTCACATTTCCTATTCTAGACATGGATGAAAAGGGCCCTGCCTCTCTGGGGACATTTGAAACACCTTATGTAAGTGGCAGGCCATCAGCAAGAAACCAATCCCCTACAGCAGAGGTCTCCAAACCCCGGCCCAGGGGCCAGATGCGGCCCGTGGTGAGCCTCTAGCCGGCCCACTGCCAGCCTCTTGTCCCCTGAAAGCCCCTGGCCCACTTTGCAGAATATGACTAGAACTATGCTCTAGTTGCATCTGGAGGGTGTTCTAAGGGCCAGTGAGGTTGAATGAATGAGCTCATTTATTCATTTATTCACTCATCTAAGTTCCATCTCTAATTTATTTATATAAATTTTATATATAAATTTTTTTTCCGGCCCTCAAAACCATGCCAGACATTTGATGTGGCCCTCTGGCCAGAAGGTTTGGAGACCCCTGCCCTACAGGGTTGTCCTGTGGTATCTTCCAAGCATTTCTGCAGGCCCTCATATATATGTTAGTGTAACGTCTAATCAGTGAATGGGTCCTTTGAACATTTTTTTACAAACTTGATCAAGAACACAAAATACATATGTGAATACTACCCAACATCCATAGCTGACAGGTGAAAGGCAGTGTCAAAATAGCAACTTGGAACTTCTGGAAGGCACAACTTGTGCAGCAGAGTAATTTAGCATTCCCTACACCTAGCTGCATTCCCTTTCTCATTTTCTGCTAAAGGGGTTCATGTGGGATTAGATCTAAACCTAAGCATGATAAAGCTTTTCATCTTCTGAACAGACTATTTTAAAGAAGTTCCATCAGATTCAATATAATTCTGTTAACTGGTATTTCCTTTAGTATCACTCATACCTTCCTCCTTTTGACATAAGTCTTCTGCAACCTTGAAAACAGAGAGATTAATTTCTATCACTTGCAAAATTAGAAGCAACAACATCAAGTTATTTTTAATATGCTGGATAACCATTCATGTACATTGGATTGTTCAGCATACCTTGTTCTGTCTCTCCTTTTTGGAAGTATAGTACTTACTTTAATGTGAGTAGTTCAAAACCTCTTGCACTTTAAGTTTTCACCGGCTTAATTATATCGTATTCCATGCAGTTACTTTTTCTAAATCTAGATAACAATAAAAAGACCATATAAAAGTAGCCCCCCCCCCCCAAAAAAAAATCCTCTTGAGATATTTTCTAAAAAATAATTTCTGCACAAATGGGTATCTCTGTATCAAAAGACCACTTACATTTTAGGTTTGGAATTGCCAAATAATTTAAATCCTTGAATACAGTATATTAAATATATGCTTGACTTTTTCAATATACAGATTGTGTTTTTTAAAAATCTTTATAAGTAAAGCATTCAAAATACCAAAGAAAACAGCTTAATATTATTTCTTGCTAATCAAAACACTGTTTGTTTGGAAAACTATTCCTTTTCAGTATTCCTTTAAATCAGGGGTCTCCAAACCGTGGCTCATGGGCCTAGCCCATGGGATGATTTTATCTGGTCCATGTGTTGTCCTGCAGCCTGGATGATGGGGCCATCTGTGGCGGCTCCTGGAGCATGAGCAGGCTTTTGCAGTGAGAGTTGATCCACCCAGCAGCCGGGCCTCGCTGCAGTACAAAGAGCACACACCTGGTGTGGTTGAGAGCAGGTTGCCAGGCTCACACTGGACCTTGCTCTTGCAGGAGCCAGTAATTAGATCAGCAATTTTCAACCAGTGTGCCCTGGATGATCTGCAGGAGTGCTGCAGGACTTTGGGGAGGGTCATTTATTAGTAGGGCAATTGGGGGATTTGAGTTCCCTAGCAGCATGGTGTGCCTTGTAAAAAAACTGATCATTTGCCTTGTGCCATGAGATGAAAAAGGTTGAAAATCACTGAGTTAGATGGGGGGGGGCTTCTGCAGGGGGGCTTCATTTGTGGGCCTCAAATGGGGCAACCAGCTTGCTGGAGAGGAGGCTTGTTGGGTGACTTCCAGCTCCAGGTTAAAAAAAAAAAGTAGCACTGTTTGAAGGAACTTGGAGGGTGTGTGAGAGTGAGAGAGAGAGAGACAGAGAGCGAGCAGGGAGGATCTGAGTGGGATTCGAACTATGCTCAGGAGTGGAGTTGGAAGGAGGAGAGACTGGTTGGAGAGGAGGCTTGCTGGCTTCTGGAGTGCTGGTCAGCTTCGAGCCAAGAGTAAGGAGAAAAAAATAGTTGTAGCAGCTGTTGGGCGCTTGGTTCCTTTGCTGTCCTCCTTGTGGGGAAGGGGAGTGAGTGAGTGAGTGAAGGCACTTGGGGAGGGCACATGTGTTGGGGTGGGGGAAACCAGTGGGGTTCAGACTATTCTCAGGAGTTGGAAGGAGGAGGGACCAGCTAGAAAGAAGGCTTGCTGACTTCTGGAGTGCTGGGCAATTTCAAGCTCTGAGTGAGAGGGAAAAAAAACTGATTGCAGCAGCTGCTGGATGCTTGGTTCCTTTGCTATCTTCCATGTAGGGGTGTGAGTGAGTGAGTGAAGGCACTTGGAGGGTGTGTGTGGGTGTCTGGGTGAGAGAGAGAGAGAGAGGGGTTGGGGAAGGAAGCTGAGTGGGGTTCAAACTGTACTTGGGAGTGGAGTTGAAAGGAGGAGAGATTTTTCAAAATCCATTCATCCTTCTTTTGTCCCTAATTTATTTATTTTATTTCCTGACCCTCGACACTGTGTCAGGTAGATAATGTGGCCCTTGCACCATAAAGTTTGGAGACCCCTACTTGAAATATTTTTTTATATGAGTTGATTTTTAAAGTTCTCATAAAATACAGCAACATTTTCAGATGTTCTGAAAAATTCATTTTCATTATTCATTATTCTTTATTTCATTATTCTTTATTTATTTAGAACATTTTCATTTCATTATTTCATTATTATATTATAATATATATTATATTATAATTTCATTATTCTTTATTTAGAACATTTCATTATTCTTTATTTATAGTCAAAATATTTGGCTACTAGTTTTATTCCTTATGAGTTACAGAAGCTGAGATCATGCAGATGTTTATAATATGATTAATTCTCATCTTCTATAATTAGGTTGAGTTTGAAGATGGCTCTCAGATAGCAACAAAGAGAGAAGAAATCTACATCCTTGAGGAAGAACTGCCCAAGAGAGTAAGAGCTCGATTTGTAAGTACCTCACAAAGAAAAAGTTTGGATGGAAATTTTTATCACTAATGTTGTGGTGATCTTACTAATGTGCTGGTGATTTTTAATATAGTTCTGTGTTCCTCACTTCTGCAAATGATGGGAAATTCCAGGGATAGCACTGTAGGGTTTAATTTCATTTGTATGATGGGGCACTGGAAATTTATGCTATCTTTCTAATATTTGCTTTATTTGGGAAATGTAGTACCAAATACAGTAGAACCTTCAAAGTTGACCACCTCTCTATATTGACCACCTCCTTAAGTTGACCTAATTTTCACAATATGGACAGACACTGCATATAAACTATGGGAAACCAACCTCTCTATATTGACCACCTCCGTAAGTTGTATCTTGACCACTTCGACCATTGCACAGAGTATTAATTTACCCTCTTTAAGTTGCCCACTGAACGCGATACTGTGGGCCTGTGTTTTGTCTGGTTTGTCCCATCTTGGAAAAGCAAGAAGCCATGCGACAATCCCTCCCCTACGCCTGCTAGCGCATGTGCTAAAGGGTTTTTATAGGTGGGCACACTGCACATAGCTGACAGACCTGTGCCGGCTGCTGATTGTACCTGGACATGTACCAAGTTGTGAGGGACATGAGGTTGCTTGTGCATAGTGAAGCCACTGTCCTTTCACTTTGGTTCCCATCACCAGTGCATTACTTTACACTTATACTGAAACACAACTGCTATTTTGCTGCCTATTCTCCCAGTTTGAAGAGATCCTTCTGGAGCACTTCACAATCCCTTCTGGTCTTCACCACTCAGAAAAGTTTAGTGTCATCCACAAACTTGTCCACCTCCCTGCTTATCCCTGTTTCCAGGTCATTTATGAAGATGTTGAAAAGCACCAGTCCCAGGACAGATCCTTGAGGCACTCCACTTTCCACCACGTTTTTTCCCAATCCATGAGAGGACCCTGACTGTGGAGTTTTCTCAACAACTTTTAGTGAGGGACCGTATCAAACACCTTCTGGCATTTAGTGAATCTGAGGAGACCCAGTGGAGACCAGGCAGCCTAAATAAAAAAGTGTGTGTTTGTTTTTAGCTGTTGGGGCTATGTAACATGCTACATGCTACATGCTATGGGCTGGCAAGGGATAGCATTGGTCTGCCTGTCTGCTATGAAACCAAGTTTTTTTTTACTTACAATTTTTTTAAGCTTATGAATTTTCAGGGGCTTTTTAAACACTGATTGTGGGCTGTTTGTTCTCTGTCTCTTGATATAGATATAGATGATATAAATAGTAAGCATCACAAGAGGATCAATTCTCATTGATATTTGCAATAAAACTTTTTTTAAAAATCCAATCTAAATAATAACTTGGCCTTGCATTTGTTGTCCTGGGAGCTAAACATGATATTTAAATGCCTTTTTTCCATATGTTGACCACCTCCCTATGTTGACCAATTTCCTCCAGTCCCTTGGGTGGTCAACTTAAAGAGGTTCTACTCTAGACAATACTATACCAGGCAGTAAATCCGTCAACTCCCCACATCATAGAAAGCCCTTGTAGGCCTCTTTAAGGCTGGACCCCAGTTTAATTAACTCCAGTTCTTGCTTCATTCCCTCTAAATTCAAACAACAAACTACCTTCTTTTTCTCCTCCCTTTAGAGTACTGAAGTGAATTGTCCTTTCAGGAAAAAAATCTATAGCCATTAAAGGAGTATTAGGGTTCTTTTGTCCAGTCCCTGACTTCCATTTAGTGAGACCTTAGGGAAAACCATAAGGATAGTCCCATTCAAAGTAATCAGACAGACAAAATCCATAAGAATCCACTAAGAAAGAGTTGCATGTTGTACTTTCAAGATAGCGAAAGATGTTCTGAAAGCAGAGTTAGTGGAACTAACATATACCTGATAATATACCTAAAAGAGGTGTTCTTGTATAATAAATAGCCCAACTGATGAGAACAACAGATTGATTTTTTTTATCATCATCATATTCAAGAAAATGCACCATTACTTTTTATTACTTGATAGAGTTTCATAACAGGGGTTTATAATTAAATAGATTTAATATAAATTTTTTTTATTATATTTGACAAAGGATAGCAGCACAGATCTGGTGGCATTCTGCTATTCATTTTGAAAGTGTGGCAGTTTTATGGATCAGTTATACTTTTATCTTAAGTTTTCAGGAAACCCCATTATATTTTTACAATGTTCCCTGAAATCCAGGAATTCCACAGTATTCAAGCACTACTCATGACATCTGGCCTTGGTAATGTTCCATTCATCATGCAAGTCTTTTGACAATAAGTCAATAAAGTTTTTTTCCTAATTCAGTCTCGCATAGCAGAGTGAAGTGGAGATCAATTTCCTGAGTGTACTAAGGCTGAGAAAAGGAAGTTGCATATTTCAGTCAATTGGCAGGATGCCCTTTTCACCTCTACTCATACTACAACTCCCACAAAGCAATAGAGCGTGTGTGAAGTGATGGCAACAGCATAACATTGACCCCACAAAGAAAGAGGAAAAGCAATGGACTTAAGAGTGGAAAGGAGACTTAAACATTGGAAAAGCAGTGTTTGATAGCTGCTAGAACTCGGGCAGTGTCAAAAGAACATAAGGAAGGTAAGGAAGATTAAGAGCCTTATCCCCTGCCACATTATAGCATGCAGCACCACCAAAAAGGTACATGATGCATGCAGTGGTGATGGGGAGGTGACCTGAAAGCAAACAGAAGTAAGTAAAAAACATCTTTACCTCCCTGTATGCCCTCTGGCCACCTGTGGGTCTCCTTGGACATACGCCACCCATTTTGTGGGCATATGTCCAAGAAGAGAAAAGGAGCAGAGAGGTTTTAAAAAGAGGGGATGAGATCTGTCATGAGCAACTTGCATCAGATCTTCCTCCTCCCCCCCCCCCCATCAATTAGAGAGGAAGCCTGGAGAAGAAGGAACTATTTGTGAATAGCCCACCTTCTCTCAGACTGAGGCCAAAGGCACCCCTCTGAATGACAGAGGAGGAAGCTGCCTATCCTGCCACTTGGGCTCTGCAGTGTCTCTCAGCCATATGTTGGCTTGAAAATGACCACACTAGCAGGCTAAAACCAGCCCTGCAAGGTAGAACTTCACCATGCCTTTCTGCAGTTCCTCAGTCAGGGGAAGCCAAGGACCAAGGGGAATCCCAGCTACTAGGAAATGCCAAAGACCCACAAGCCTCCAAGACTCTTCCTTTACTGAAAATAGAGTAACATGACTTCAGTGGTCAAGACTGGGTCTAGACTAGATCAAGATTTCCCCAGATGGAAAGCACACTGCGATGAGGTAGATTATATAAATTGATATAAGGGGAAATGGATTTAGTAGAAACTTTATGAATACGGTTTGGGAATAACCTTGCAAAAGTCCAAACATCTGATAAAACAGGTGCTTCTCATGACACAATCCCAATGCCCAGTTTTCTCCCTGACAACAGAGGCGGGAAAGACCACATCAGTTTGCCAATGGCTGTTCCTGTGGACTTTGCCAGCTTTTCTCCCAGCAAGGATGACACGGGCTTTTCTTACAAGATGGAATTCCAAGCACCTTCTAATAGACTCAGATTCTTCACACCCTCTTCCTCACATCTCCTTTACACGTGTCTTCCTCACCATAGTTATTGCTGCCCCTGTGAATGCTCCTGCACAAATCCGTCCAAATATCCAAGCTCTCCAACTGAATAGGTTTCATCGTGTTTTCAAAGCTTGCAAGCAACACGCAGCCCCCTGCAACCTCCAACTCTTGTGCGGTCTGTAAACCTGCCAGGTAGCTGGATAAGGTGGATGCATCTTCTCCTGTACCACCTGGATCAGCTTTGGAGCAACTGCAACAAACAACTACCATATCAGGAGAAGCACATATAATGGGGGATCTAAGAGCCAACCCACCTAGTCAGAATCAACACAGTAGGGCTGTTAATATTGTACCATTTCAGACTGCAGGTGTGGGAGTCCATTTACAAAAATATATCTGCTTATTGAAATCCAGTGAATTAGGGAGAAGGCTAAGCAAGAACTGCCTATTAGCTGAGTAGTACTATGTGATTAGCATGACTATGAAGAGCTGCACAAAACCTGGAACATGGGATAGTCTAGCAGGGAGCTAGGCAAAAAGGATATTCTCCCCCACTCCCAAGAGCTGAAACTGATTTCTGTTGATTTGGAGAACTTTGGACTTGCTTATGCCAAGGTAGACATACTGTGTTTGGTTTCTGTGCTGTTCTTTCATATGGTTTCTGTAGATGAAATGTAACTATAATGAATTTCTGTTTTCAGTCCACAGCTTCTGATATGAGGTTTGAAGATACCTTCTATGGAGCTGATATTATCCAGGGAGAAAAGAAAAGGCAGAGGGTTTTAAGTTCCAGATTTAAGAACGAGTATGTGGATGACCCTGGGTACCGCAGCTTCTTGAAAACCTCATTCCAGAAGAAGTGCCAGAAGGGACTATGAAAAGAAAATGCTGACACCCACCTACTCTTTTTTTCCTCTTTGTCTGTGCAAAGGATTCAATGTTTAAAATGTGAGGTGAAGGAGGGAAAAAAGGATGGATGTTATTTTGAAAATCTACCTTTATTAAGTCAGGCTTCCAGCTTGTGGTTAAAATACTTCTTGAGCTATACAACAAGTTGCACCTAAAAATATCCAGCACACCCAAAGTGCCCTCTTTGGGGCTAATATTTTAAAAGTTGAAGCTCCGATTTGCATCTAGTACAGGTCACTGTCATATTGGGAATGAGAGCTGCAATATGAGAGAGTATGTCAAAGAACATACAGAAGAGCCCACAGAAGCATACATTCTTGCTGGCACGGATGGTAGTTGGTAGCAAACCCCCCACTGGCAGTTACAAGAGAAAGATCTTGCCAAGGCATGTTACGGTACCTACCTAGAGGACGATCTCTCCAAAGGAATGACGTCTTCTATATGTCTGCAGATAGGAAAAGAAGTTCTACCTTTTTGCTATGAGCAATTGTCTGTTTTTTAAATAAAAAGTTTTTCTAAAACAAATTTAAATATAGACAGCAGTGAGATCTGCAAATGCTGTTCTGTCCTACATCTGCACAGTACTTTTCACGTTGTTTATGCCTTTACTGCTTCTGGTCAAGACTCAGCTGTTGAAATAAGATTTCTTTCTTTTGGGGACAGGGGGAAGCGTTCATGGGTGAGGGGGAAATGCATCTTAAAAAAGGAAAGTTTCAGAAAAGGAGAGACTGTGTATATTTAAAGAGGGAGATTTTTGGCATCTATTTTTAAACATTTTTTTCATGATATTCTTGGGGGAAAACAGCAATTTGTACAAATATGTCTTTCATTGTGTTTGTAAAATTAGACTTTACATACCTTTGCTTGGCAGGCTAGTTTTGAACTAATGTAATATAGTAATATGGTCTTCCCTTTTTAAATAATAGTCTGCAAATGTAATAGTGTTTGAAATAAATAAAATGACGTCTCTTTGCTTACTAATTGTGGGGTGTGAGAATGTAATTGCATATCCAGGCTGTGCAGACGATACAGTTACTTTTTGACAGAACATGGCTTCCTATCTAGGGTTGAGGCCCATTTTCAGTGATGCCAGGCAAGTATTTTTTTTTTAAAGACTTGTGCCTGTTTCCAAGTAGCCACCATCAAATATTTGCTGGGTGGCGTGTAGCATTAACCCACCATTTTGACACATGCCTGGGCCACAGATTCCTGCACACAAAATCAAAGTAACACAGTTTGATTATAATGTAGAATCAGATAGAGGTAAGAATTTATTTTTCTAGCAGGCTCAGCATCATATTTAACACGTCTTCATTCAGATATAGCCACTACTAATCACCCATTGTTTCCAAACTTGTTTCCTTAGCTCGGTGGTTCAATGCCAGAGAACTCAGCAGAATATGTTTGTTTCTTAGTTCATTTGCAGATGATATTTTAGGGATTGAAAAGCCTAAATGAACATTCACTTTCGCAAAATAGCATGCCTTATCTTTTCTGTGGACATCAGTTCAATAAGAGGATTTCCTATTGACTACAATGGTGATAAAACTCTCTGAACTCTGTTTAGGTCTGAATACAAATTCCAGAATGGTAGTCACTAGCTAGTCTGTGATAGCAAAACTCACAGAGTTCTCTGGCACTCTGAAAACCAATACAGGTATTGTCATGAGTTTTTGCAGGTTAGGGCCTATTTCATCAGATCAGATCATGCATATACTTGTTTTTCATGGCAGGGTTGGACACAACTCATACCACAATCCCAGAAAAAAATTTATGCCAAGTCTGTTCATTTGTTACTAAAAACATAACATGTTTACATGTAAACATGTATAGGATTGCAGCCTAAAGCTAAAATGGGACTTACTTCTGAGTAAACATACATAGGCTTACACTATATGTCTGGATTTTGTTGCTTCCCATATAAGTTTCTTATTTGTT
Source organism: Tiliqua scincoides (assembly GCF_035046505.1). Lineage (NCBI taxonomy): Eukaryota > Metazoa > Chordata > Lepidosauria > Squamata > Scincidae > Tiliqua > Tiliqua scincoides. The sequence goes on from NC_089822.1 coordinate 74,437,420, forward strand.
CTAAACTACTGAATGTTTTTACTTGTTATTTAAGACCTTGAGCATTCATGCAAAGTTGTTATTGTGCTATATTTACCATTTTAACATACTCTCTTGTCAGTTTTTGTGATGTGCTTTCTCTGTTCACTTTGCTGAAATGTTTATGGTTATGCTGTATACCTTTCCCTCTTTATATGTACCTAATCCGTTCCTGAAAACAGGCCTGATAATGAAAATCTGGATAATCAGTGAACAATTATTACATTAATTTCAATGAAAAAAATTCTGACTTTGAATTCTAAAATTCAAAGCCTTTCCAAGTTCAAAATCGCTCTAAATGCCTAATAGCATATGGAAAAAGTCGCATGATGCAGTAAAATAGAATAAATAACATTTAATAACGACATTATGTAGCATCAGTAAAGTGTTGAAGTTCACAATGAAAATGATTCAGAAATTCTAGCTTCTCATGAAGATGTTTAGCACTTCAAGCTTTAATTGCCAATTTTCTGTTCTTCAGGACCCATATGCATCAAAACAGATACACTGTAAAAGGAAGTGTGTAATGCATGTGCTTGAAAGCATGGGGGTGTGCTACCTATCAGGCAGTACATCTCTCACGAAGGAGGGTGCCTCTTCCTGAGATGCGTAACAGTGATGATCAGGTGCTAACCAATAAGATTAGGTGCTATTAAGTCTTTCCACTTTCTGTCATTCTTATTTTTTAAACATAGAGAGTACATTGTGGCCTCTTCTACCTCCTGCCACACTGAAGAATCGCCAGCAGAAGATGCAAGCATATTTGTGGAGGAAGAGTACAATAGAAGCTGGGTTTGTGGTTTTTTTTAAAGCTATTTATAAGTGCAGCTTCCTTTACAAGCCCATTCTCTAATGTATAGTAATGGTTCATGCTGAATAGATTCAATGAAATATGTGTCCTCCCTACCAAGTCTTAATCTACAGAGTTTCTTTTATTTTGCTCATTAGTGTGCACGTCTGGAAAACAAACACAAGCACAATCTTATGTGTATCTACTCAGAAGTAAGCCTCATTGCACGGCCAGTCCATCCATGATACCAAACATGATGTGGCAGATTTCAGGGGAGCGATGAACAGACACCTACCACTTTTCTCCAGTTCCCTTACTTACTCTTTCCTCTGCTTAGGTTCTTCAATCAAAGTAACAAATACAGAGCATGCTTCCAGCATGCCTCATGGAGGAAGAAGCAAGATTGCCATGTTCCAGCTCCCTACCTTCTCACCTTGCTCTTCCTCCACTCAGCCTTTGAAGGTGAAAAGGTGTGCTCCAAGAATCAGAATACTGCAATCTCACGCCTTCTTTTGCATAGGCTCTTTAAACAAGGCAGGAAATGTAGAGCATGCAGCGCACTTCATGTTTCCTGCTTTGATTAAAGAGCCAGTATGGAGGAAGGGAAAGGTGACAGGTGTGTGGGTTTGGGGGGAACTATGGCAATAGTAGCATGAAGGGCAGCACTTCAGCTTGCCCTGTCCCATTCAGTTCAATGGAACTTACACTCCGGTAAGTGTGTACAGAATTGCAACCATCAAACATTTTGTCTTTCCCCACATGTGTTTAACGTGAAATGGGGAGAGGAATGGATCTTGTCCTGCAGAAAGGAATTAATGGCTATTATTCAAGACCATTATTCAACGGCTATTATTTTTTCAACTCCCAGAAACCAGATGAGAAAAGCCACAGAAAGGTAATTATTAGTTAAATGAGCTATTAATTTTTTCATGAATGTTAAGGGATAGTTTAGTGGCATAGTAGCCACTAAAAGAGCCCCCACGAGAAGATTAGAAACCCACAAGTTTATTCAGTGATTTATCTTATGTCATTTATGCAGACATCCTTATTTATTTTATTTTATTTAGCCTGAAAAGGAAGTATACCGTAGCTCCCATACTAGATGGTTCCTGGTGTTATGTATAGAGAATAAAATCCAGTATTTTTAGGATGCCCTACAGTAAGTTGCCCTACAGTAAACAGATCCGTCCTCTGTATACCAAGACCTGCATATTTGAAGGCTAGTCTCTGTACTGAGGCAGAAAAAACAATCCTGCTTTCCTGTTCTGTGCTTACAAAATAGGACATTTTACACCATTTGATGGTGGCAGAATTTTTTTTTCTTCAATGAATCCTCAGATTCGATTTTCTGGGAAGATCAGATAAGTTAAAAGCCACAAGGTTTGGCCCAATGGATGTGGAGACAAGGCATGAATTGAGGCTTCAATATTTTGCCTTAGTTCTGCTCCAGTATGCCCTTGCTTTTGTCAGACCATATAATCCATTATCTCCAGTGAATTTGGCTGCAGCCAGTGTAGTAGAAACATTATTTGCCACTTTGCTACATTTCTCTTTATCAAGATTTCATGCTTTACACCTTTCAGATGGCCCTGTTAGCCAGCATAATTTCTCTGCCTAGATCTCTCTATCTCATGGCTTCTTTCCCTCAATCTGAATGTAGCAGGCAGCTGTCTAAATGATACAAGCAATTTTGTCCTGTCTTATACACAGTTGAGCATGTGTTGCATGCTCCTATCCAGGTTTATCGTGCATACACACACTCTTTTTTGTTTGTTTGTTATAGATTGACATTTAAAATGTTAATATTAAACCTTTCGGTTTCTGCCTTTATCAGTAACAATAGTTATTATTTAAAAACAATCCAATGGTGACAGTTTGCAGGAACTTGAGAGATGGTGGAATTCTCAATAGTGACTCATGCCAGAGAATTAAAGAGATTTGCAGAATAGTGCTAAGCAGTGCTTTTTTTGTAAAAAAAAAAAAAAAAGTGCAGGAACTCACAACTTGTTAATCTTTTATTTATTTATTTTTAAACCATTTTTTATTGGAGAAATAAAATATTTTTTATGTGCTTCCCCCCTAAAGATGAACTTACTTCTGAGTAGACATGCATAGGATTGGGCTGTCAATCTCCACATCCCCTTCCCCCTAGCTACTTTTTCTACACGTGGGGAAAAATACTGTACAGGTGCACTTGTAGAGTGTAGTATGTAGTGTGGCACTACTTCGAGGAGAGGAAGCAGTGAATGGATTCCGAAAAATGGCTTACATGAGTTCCATGTAGTAAAATTACTCTAAGCAACTGTGGGAGTAAGAACAAAAAGGAAATTCTTACACGAGAGGGGTCCTTAGGTGCACATAGAAACAGCTACATTTGCAAACAAGCGATTAAATATGGTTTAATTCAGGTATCAGAATACTCTGTGTCTTTGGGAAGGCGCTTGGCTTGCAATTGTATGTTCTCTGCTGCCCTGAGCAGCTGCTGTGCATTGCTGGAGAGGAGCTGCAAACGCCTGCTGGCAGAGGACATGCTTGTGGGGGAAGGATGAGGAGGATCTCTGGCAAGGCTGGATAGCACGTTGTACACACATAGAATCCCTTTTCACCCGCCCTTAGCATGTGAAAACGGGTGCAGATATATACCTCTGTCAGGATTAAGAGCCCAGTCCTAGGTATGTCTACTCTGAAGTAAGTCTCGTTCTAGTCAATGGAGCTTACTCCCAGGAAAGTGCCTAGGATTGCAGCCTAAGAGCCCAATCCTATGCATGTCTACTCAGAAGTCTACTTTAGTGAATGGGGCTTACTGTGGATACAATGGCAGCCTTAGAGTCCAATCCTGTGCCTGTCTACTCAGAAGTAAGTTCCATTATAGTGAATTGGGCTTACTGGGGATAGGATGGCAGCCTCAGAGCCCAAGCCTATTGCTGTCTACTCAGAAGTCAGTCCCATTAGAGTCAATGGGGCTTCCTCCCAGGAAAGTGTGGAGAGGACTGCAGCCTCAGAGCCCCTCCTCTGCCTGTCTACTCAGGCTGCAAGGCTATGACATTTTCCCTGGAGTAAGCTCCATTGAACACAATGGAACTTACTTCTGAGTAGACATGCATAGGCTTGGGCTCTCAGGCCGCAAGGCTATGCACACTTTCCCAGCAGCAAGCCCCATTGAGCACAATGAGACTTACTTCTGAGTAGACACGCCTAAGCTCGTGCTGCAGATTGGCACGGGGGGGTGCTGCACCAGCCAGCTTCCTTCCCCTCCTCCTCCGCCAAGCCAGTACCTGGGCGTTCCATGGGTGCCGCAGCCCGTCTCCCTGGCTGGCTGGCTGTCCGTCCTCCTCCTTGGCGCCAGCATGTGTCCCCCATGCCCTCCACCGGATTGGAAGCTGCGGGTGGAGTGGAAGCGGGCTGGGCTCAGGCGAGAGCTTGGAGATGAGGGCAGGAGGGGGTCATTGTGTGGTCAGGCAGGGGCCAGGCGCCCACCCACCCTGCACTCCCCTGCACCCACCCAGCAAATGCCTCTGTTTTGCCCCCCCTCCTGGAATGCCCCTGAAGGGGAGGGGCCCCTGCAAGAAGGTGCCGGAACTTCAGCGTTCCATTAGAAAAAAAGCCCTGGTCCTAAGCATGCCTACTTGGAAGTAAGTTCCAGTGAGCTCAAAGAGGCTTACTCCCAAGTATGTATGTATAGGATTGCAGCCTAAGTGCAGTCTGCAAGTTTGAGCCCAGAAGGTGTTAATGTCTTTGGTTGGTATGGTCAGAAATATTCTCTGACTCCCCACCCAAGCTAGTGGAGGGGGGAGCGCTTTTGCCTCGCCTTGGCTGCAAAGACTCAGGGCCGGCTTTAGGGCAATTGGACCAAATTGAGCCCCTGAAGGGGCTGCTGCCCTGGTGCAGTGAGCAGAAATCCTGCAGCCATCACTTCCCTGTGTAGCTGATGCTCCAGCATGAAATCTTCCATGCTGAGGTGCTGTGACAAGAACATGGCAAGTGCAGCATTGCTGCTGAATGGCCTTATTTTCTGCCTGCCCCGGGTCTGATTGGCTTGAAATTGCCCCCCTTCCCAAGCAACCACTGATGGTTGCCTCACCACTGCCACTCATCCTGATGAGTGGAGCCCCTGCAGGAATGGGGGGCCCTGCAAATATTTTGCATTGGGCTCCACAGCTTCTAAGGCCAACCCTGGCCCTTGTCGAACCTCTGAGTTGGTGAAAACCTGCAAGGGAAGGGTTGCAATGAAAGAACTTGCCTGTGGCAGGCTGCTCTGCCCATGCTTTCTCTCCAGACAAAGACATAGCATGCTCCCACTCTCCCTGGGATTAGCTAGTCATGTCAAGACTGAGTAGGAGTTTTTTGTTCTTCCCATGGGCCATGGCGGTGGTGGATTCCCCCCCCCCCACTTTGTACCATGATGCCAATTGATTGTTACACATTCAGGCGATTGGATCATTACTGTGCAGTGCAGGTCAGGAAGGAGTAAGAAAGGATTGATGACCACCTACAGGTGTTCAAGGCCAAGGAGAGGATTGAACTACAGTCCTTAGGGACTGTACAGCATGGGAGAGAACAATAAGTCCCCTTTGGCTGCATGTGCATCGCATCCTCAAATGCTTTTCGGCTTGGGATGGAGGAATGAAGATATGGTTTGCTTGTCCAAAAGCTGGTAGAGAAGCATCACCATTATGTTGATAGCCCACTGGCCTACCAAGGGGTGGATTTCCCTAAAGGTAAAGGGGTGGTAGCATGCTGTAGCCTGAATAGACACAATCCTGCACCAATTTGGGAGAGGAGTTTTGGACATTAGGAAATCCCATGGCAGATAATAACCTCAAGAAAGTTGTAACTCATTTCAACCCAAGTTATTGTCACAGATCTTTACTGAGCGTGGAAGCAATTGTTGGTTTCTCAATAGGAAATATCTCTAAATTGGAGAAACTGTGGCCATCCGAATTGAAATGTCTACCTCAATCTTCTTTGGTGCTATTGCTGATTTGTAAATATGAAAGTGTGTGCGAAGGTCTGTTGTTTTTGCATCCTGGGAGCTTGCTTTTGATAATTTATACTACATGGACAGACTTGCAGTTAATGTTCTGTTTTATAAAAATGTATAATTTAAATCTTGCCTGTTCAGTCAAGCACTTATCTAGGTGATATTAGTATTTAGTGTCTGACTGTATTCTTCAAGGACCCAGAGTCCACTTTTCTGCAGAGCTGTTGGGTTGCTTTTTTCACTGAGTTTTCATACACACACACATACACGGGGGGGGGGGGGGGGAGAGGAAGGGAAGGTCTGGGCTTGGTCAATTTATTTCTTTGAATTCTGGGGTATGAAATCCCACTTTTCCATTTGAAAGAAATTCTCAAAACTCACAAATAAAATTGACAGATCTTTTCTTAGGCATGTGCAATCATTTGTGGAACAAATGGAAACAGATCTGAATGGGCCCATTTATAGCCCTTTCCATTAGTCCCAAAATGAATGTGTCACGGAACGAATGGGACGCATGGCAACGAATGGAGGTTCTGGGAGACACAAATGAAGACAAGAAAATGAAATGAATGACAATGAAAACTTTTTAAAAAAATGAAAATATGTCTTTTTCTTCCACATGCATAGCCTTTTATGCAGGCCTGAGCCACAGATTTTGAAGGGCCCTGGACAAGAGATTGTGATTGCCAGAAAGGGAGGGAGTTTTACGGCTCAGTCCTATCTACACTTTCCTGGGAGTAAGCCCCATTGACACTAATGGGACTTACTTCTGAGTTGACATGCATAGGATTGGGCTGTTAGTTTCTAAGCATTTTTGGAGTGCTTTCATCACACCACTGACTTGCCAAATTCTGCCTGCATACAGCATCATGATGTGCTGATGTGAATGAACATGCGCAGAGGCAACTGAAAGAGGTGGCTTGGATCAACAGAGAAAACTGGTCATCATCATCCTCATTAGAGGAAAAAGGCAGGGATGCCACAGGCTTGTGCACATATGCCACAATGTGTTATCAGAGCAGCAACCAATAGCAATCAATGACGACATGAGTTGATATCCCTGTCCCAGTGTAGCTGTTTGTGACTGCATAAATGTCACATTGCCATCTTTGTCCCTTGTAGGCAGTACTAATCTCCCTGAGTTCCTGTTCTGTGAATACGGGGTGGGGAGTTGGAGTTTGGTCTTGCTGGAGACCCAGCAGGTACTCATTTCTGGCAACTGTTTGCTTACCTGGAAACAGGAGTGTCCTGAACAGAAAAGACGTTGCCTGAATTGAGGTAGACCCACTACCCCTGGTAAGATGTACCCTGTTTAGAAAAATAAAATCAACCTTTCAGTTTCACCGCCACCACTGCTGCTGCGTCTTCATCCTCTTCCTCACTCATCCAGAGGGTTAGGGAAGTAGCCTGGTGAATAAAGAGAGAAGAGCAAGGCTCAGGCGAGAGATGGTGCTGCAGTTTGCAGCCCCTTCCTCTTTCCTTTGGCCATCACCTACTCCCACTTGCTCTGCCCAGGCTTGTTTGAACCCAGCAGGGAGTGCTTCCAGCCTACTCTTTCTGGTTATTTCAAACAGGCCCGGTGGAACAATTGGGAAGAGGCGGTGCTGGCACTGGAGGAAAGAGACATTGGGGGCTCTGCCTCCTCATTCTTGCCCACTTGCTGGATGTGCAAGAAGGAGAAGAGCTGCTGGGGAACTCGGTCACTCTGATCTCTTGCAGATATGGAGGAAGAGGTAGGCCACCCCTTCCCTGATCCTCTTCCTGCTTGGTCTCAATCAGCAGGAAGAGGGTCAGAGCAGCAGCGCCATCAGTAGTGAGCTGGGGGGGCAGGGAGTATGGGGTGTAGGACACCCCTCATTACTTCTCCATTCCCACCCACTTTGCATCTTGAAGTGTCTGCTTCAATCTGCTGCTGAAGTGTCTGCTTCAGGCTTGCACAGAGGGAAGGGCAAGGGGAGGCATATGTAGTCGTAACCTTGTTTGTTTCAATGCTTTTGGGACTAGGTTCTGTGTACAGTGTTGTTTAAAAAAAAAACAACGTGTACAAACTTGTACCAAAACTGTTACAAGCATAAATCCAGTAACCAACATACTGCTTCCAATATGCTGTCTTAAGTGATAGATTGATACAAAGAGATGCAGGTTCGAACTACTCGTGGTAGCACTCGGTAGCTGGCAGCCCTCTTGGCCAAACCAGGTATCCTATGTCTTTGGCTTCACAATTCCAGCTCTGTTAGCGATAGAGGGGTATGGATGTGCAGCACCACTGACACCCTGTCTTTGCAACTGGCCCTTTTGGAAGCAGGGTATGGGGCTTTTGCTTTCCATTCCCATTCCTTTTTCAAAGCTGTTTCCTAGTACATTTATTGCCCAATCCTAACCAGGTCCTCTGCTGAAGGAACTGAAGTTCTGTCGATGGAAAGTCAGGGTTGCTAGTATGACAACCAAAGTGATGGCGGCATGTGGAATAGGGTCACCAGCTTGAATGGCTGGTGACCATGCATGCATGTCACCGGGCATGCACCAGGCCATGCATGGAGGGGGAGGATTGGGGCTGACTGAGGGTGTGTCAGGAAGGCCAGGGGGTTAATATCAGTGGTGGTAGCCCCACTGATATATTATGCTTATTTCTTGGGCTCAGCATTCCCCCTTGGTCCCACTCAGACTTGTGCCCAGCGTAGATCTGAGTAGACTCATTGGGGACCATGATGCAGCAGAGTAGGCAAGTAAAAGATCTTTTAATTCTCAATTGCTACCTGGTCCCCAGCTAGCCCATAGCAGTGCAGCAGGTGCACTGGTACTTCTGCACATGACTTACTAGCCAAAGATAGGATTGGGTCACTAGTCAAGGGCTTATGTGTGTTTGTAACATCTGGCCTCACAGATTTTGTTTCCTTGTTAGTATGGCCGCATCCAACATCTGATCTGCCCTTCCAGCTTTCCCAAAGACAGCCAAGTATTCCTTCTGTGAGAAATTCTTCAGTCAGCGGTTTCCTTCGGGGTAATGAGCTTCATTTAGCTTAAAACATTCTTGCTTCCTGAAAAATATGGGCAGTAATTCTGCTCTCATTTCCCATTTTCTCCGTTTTTTATATAGTTTCAAGCATGAAATATGGCAACTTACCTTTAAAAGTTTGATCTGTGACTCTGGAGTTGCATTTTACAATAATGAATGTTCTCGAACGTCACCCACACTTCCT